>NC_090446.1:181106844-182356844 GCF_031143425.1 Pleurodeles waltl | reverse complement strand
TCTGGAGGTGCAGGGCGATGATGTCGTCGGCTTTGTTAAAGATGAAGTGCGGGCAGGGGTCCGAAGGGGCGCCGGAGTGGATAGAGTTCATGATGGATTTGGTTTCTTCCGTGTTGATGTGGGTCCAGTTGTTGAGGGTGATGTCCGGGGAAGCGGGTTCAGTGGTGTATGGTTGGGTCTGGTGTCCGAAGCTGTCCGAGTAGCAATTGACAAACCGGTTGAGTGGGGCTCCTCTACCTCCACAAGCTCTTCCAGCAAACCCTGGGTCTCTCAAAATAGAATGGAAAGTCTTCCTTTTATCGTGCTCTTCACAGCACATATACAACCCAGCACTTGCATGTAACCACACCCACTGACTCTCATGTACTGTACCCTTTCACAGGCATATATACATTTTGACTCACACATGCAACAGCATGCACTGACTGTCATGTACTGTACCACTTCACAGTCAGACATTCATTTTAGTGCTCACACGCAACCATTGGCTTGAATACAACTCAATGCAGGCCTAAGGTGAGTTAACCGCATGGCAGCGGAACTTTACATGAGTGAGCCAAAAGGCACCACTCCAGTGACATAGGTACAAAGGCCTGTTCCATCTACCCATTGCTGATCCTGATAACGCAGTACGCTGCCTCAACCGCACATGTGCTACTGCGACAGCTTTTCATCACTTGAGAGTTGCGCTTTAGGCACCTCTCCCAGTCTTAGCAAGACCGCCATCTTTAAGATAGGCCAAGGTCATGGTGCACATGCATGATCTGTGTTCTCTCCTTGATCAAAAATCCCAATACTGGGTGTCACCTACCCGGTTCTAGGATTGAAGGTCACATTACCACAGCATAGTTAGGTCTGGCTGGTAGTATATAATAGCAAGTATTATCCAAGCAAATATGCCTCGCCTATGAGACACATTGGCTTTGCAAATGATTTTTGCCCATGATGTAAAGCACCGTTGAAGCTGTCCAGCACTGGTTAAAAAAAAAAAAAAGAAACAAAAGGAAAAAATAGGAAAAGCCCTATAATACAGCTGCATCATCTTTAGGCACACGGCAACATGCGCATGCTCCCTTTTTAAATGAGGCAAGCATTTTTTTTATTTTTATTTACCAGCCTCAGATAGAATGATAAATAAAATGTAGCGCCAAAAGCTCTTTTTAAACATCTGGGCTAAAGCACATTTCAAAAAGCGGGGGAGCTGGCGGGGGACAAAGGAACTTTGAGAGAGGGCAGGCTGTGGGAAAGGACATGGGCAAGAGGGAAACGCAAGCAGGGAGTGGTTGCAGGGGGGTGCAATGACATGGAGGATGGGTGGATACGTCAAAATCACTACGGGCACGAAAAGTGGGAGGCCAAGGAGAAAGCACAATGACAATGGAGGGCAAATGGCAACAGAGGGTGGAAGTAAGGTGCAAAGAAAAGTGTAAGGGAGGGCAGGTAGTGGAGAGAAAACAAGTGCCGGGCAGGGAAGCACACAAAGAAGACAGCTGGAGAGTGCATGTACTCTCATAGAGTGCTTTACGAAAAAGAAAACAAATTGTTCCTGAAAAGGGAGTACTCACGGAATAATAGAAAGAGCAGGGAGAGAGACAAGGTGGACGGTCTAAAACAAAGATAAAACATAACTTGTTTGTGTGTGCAGAGGGCACTGGTGGAATTGAGCTTATTCGTCCAAAGTACAGCTTTAGTATTTCTGGATAAACTGTAGGTATTTTCTGAAACTGACAAGCTAATACTTCGGGCAAAATTATTGCATTTCAGAACTATATTCCAGATTACACTTAAAGTTGATATCCGAGAGAAAAATGGAAGCAGCTTTCGGGCACCTTTATGCTTTATTTCATGACTTGTATGAATTAAGGAAAGGTGTCCACTCCTTTACAAATAGCCCTCACAAATGAGAACATAAGTGAAATAGTAACCATCTTGGAAAACTGGCTGAAAGTCTCAGTAGTCATTTAAACTACTCTTGCGAAAGAAGGGCTCCCCATGGGCAGGGTTAGTGACCAGTGACTATGGAAGATGTGGACAGGTGGTTATAGGTAGGTTCTATGCAAGGCTCAAAGAGGCCACAATTTCGAGCAGGGATGTTTGCCCCGGGCTCCTCTCATGCACCCGAAGGCTCCCAAAGGCAGACAAGCTTGAGTCTTTTGAGCACAGTTAGTGGCACCCTGCACACGTGAGGTTGAGAGATGAAACGTTTGGTAGGCTTTTAGATCCAAACGCAAATCTTGCTAAAACTGCAGCAAGAATTGGCCAAAATGAAATTTATTTGGATACAAACACAAGGAGAGGCACATGCTGGAGGCCAAATGATGTTCATTTAAATATGCACACAAAGCGAGGCACATGTTGTGGGTACAAGGAATTTGACATACATATGCAAACGATGTGAAGCAAAATTTGTTGGCATAAATTAAGTTGCTTTAAGTAGGGACCTAATGTTCAGCACAAGTTGTTGACGACATAATTCATAGGAAAATGTACCAACTGCTCTAAGAGCACCCTCCTGTAGTCAGAGTCTAGTAAATTGAGATTACAAATAATTGGATTTTAATTTATGGTATTTAGGCCAGTTCCAGCACAGTTCACTGGTTTGGACAGTTTGAGAACACACCTACCCAGGACAGGCAATCTACTGTAAAGGTCTTGCGGGGCACACTGGTGAAATCAGGGCAAGCAAATAATGATCTTCTGACTATTGGATGCTGTGAGGACATTGACATAATCTGTCACAACATAGTGCATGGATACTCGTAAACTTTTCCAAAGGAGTCACAAACTGTGGTCTGTGGTGTGCCCGATGGCCACATTAATGGCAGCACGGGGGGAATGGGGCTTAGTGGGGGATTAAGTTTGGCATAGGGGAAGCAAATCACATGAATGGTGTGGTCGGTGAGTCATGGAGTTCTTTTGATGGTTTCTTCCCATATTGCCCTCTACTTTAAGTCTCGTAACAGTCATAGATTTGACAATACTGTATTATTCTGTATCTGAATTGCTATCCCTCTACCTCCCCTCGAGGAAAGCCTTTCTGCTTGCTATCAGTGTCTTGGGAGAGGCAAGTGTAAAAAGAAAGTAACTTGTTTATTGAATTGAAAAGAAATAGAGTTGCCCAATGAGAAATCAGAAAACCTAGGATCATTCCCAGATTTCCCACTAGACCCAATTGTTTGATCCTAGGCAATTGCGTAATTTCACTCTGCATCATTTTTCTTCATTATGACATATAAGAGCTCCTTGGAATACAAGAGTTCGTGATATATGATGTACAATCCTCTTGTGTTTGATTTAATAACCTATAATGTTGTTCATGTATAACAACAACCTTGACGATCCAGAGGGGTCTACATAGCAAATGACTTGCCTCTTAATTCACTGTCGGCATTGTTGTCAGGGTGTGAGGAGGCATGAATATTTCTACACAGATCTTTTTAAATGATCCGTTTTAATTAAAATCCTTCTGAATGCACTTAGCGATTCTGATGTACTAAGGTTTAAGGCTTCTGCATGTTAATGAAATACACTTTTTTAATTTTGAAGAGACTTTATCATATTTTTACACTTTGTTGCAAGATGTATTGAAAAATTAATGTGTTCCTAAAGTTACATTTTGCAGGGCACTTGATTCGCTTCTTTTTTCATTCACTTCAGTTAGCTTTCCCATTTTTTCTACATATTTTTGAATGTTAGTGCTTTTTGAACTAAATAGCAACCCAGTGCAGTCATTCAGCTGGGGGCCACATGTTAAGGTCAGGCTGGCAGCATGCGGCTTCCGGGCCATACTTTGAGCACCACAGAGATAGAGGGTGTGCTGGCTAGGGGAAGTCACCTACCCTCTGTAGAAGGTCTGAGGGTGCTGGTTGATTGATGTTTCATCCACATCTGTTCAGTACTGCAAATGGCAAATTTCCCAGAAAATGTTCCCAAAAAATTCTTGAGAGAGCTACTCAAGCTTTCTTTCCAAAGTCTTCTTGGAGTCATGTCAGTTCACCGTGAAAGACCACCCTCAACTACTTTGTAGTTTTTTAATTATTTCCAATTTTGATCAAAGTTATTGGTCTATTGTCCCTTAAAATGCTGCTAACCAATGGGCAAAGAGAAGGTCCATAGTGCACCCTCCCAGTCACAGAAACCAACAAGTACTCTAAATAAGAAACAAACATTGGCAACAGCATATTATTTTCCCAAAGTAATGACATGTTATACTGTCACACACAGAGAGGTTCTTCCTTTCGCGCCCATTTATCACTAACATCAAATACAAGGACTTCAGTTGTATGGCAGAGGTTTTCATCCCATGTTTCGCCACTAATCTTGCCCCTTGTACAGCACTCTGTTGAAAGCCAGCAAAATTCGCAATTAAGAAATATGAAAATATACATACATATATACCATCGTACCATAGTATTATGCCAAGCGCTGCCAGCATAAGTAAAAAGTATGAACTATTGTAAGAGTGGCAACAACATAAAATGTATAAACGTCAGGGATGGGCCACTAGTTTACAGGGATATCAAGTATATTGCCAAGCATACCAACTATACCATGGAATGGTCCACCATTATGCTAGTGATAGACAGAATTTTATGGCAAGGCAAGGAGGCCATTATTAAGCATACCTCTTCATTTCCACACACCACACGCTAGCAACCAACCAGAACTTCAATAGTATTATAAGGATCTTCTCAATATACTAATCAGGTATAAATGACCCAAAAAAGCAGCCATCTTCATAATTTGTTGCTGCTCATGTACAGATAAGTACTCTGCTTGGGAAGGCAAAATTTGCTTGAGAGTATTTGAGGGGTAATAATTGTTTCAAAGAGAAGACTTCAGCTTTGTTTATAGGTATGCTGAGGGTGGTTGCTTTATCACTGTGTCTGTTGAAGATTGACTGTTGTAGATTGGTCTTGTATTAATTAAATTTTTGGTTCAATTAGATATTTTAAACTCTATCTCATTTAAACGAGCAGGAAATGGGCTAAAAATGTTTTTTTTTTTCCTGGGACAAGATGGCTTGCTTTAACTGGCAATATGTGGTTCAGGAAGCCGGTGAGCATTGTGCGTGCAGGCCTTCAAGAGATGAGGGTTCAATTTTAATTGTAATTGGCGCTGTGCACATGAGCCTTGGCATAAGGTTGTTCTGCTCTGGTGCATGTTCAGGCCTTCACGATTCAGGTGTTTATCTCTATAGTAATCGGCATTGCAAGCATGAGCCTTCGCACGCAGGCTGTTCTGCTCTCTCGCATGTCCTCGACTGTTCATTCAAATAAGGACCATCACTCGGCTTGTGGAAGAGTGAGTCATTCGGGCACTGGTGGCCATTTTGGATTCGTCAAGGTGCATTGAATACATTGGGAGCACTTGGCTATGTCGCGGTTGGGCTAACACTGAGTTTCAAACTGTACTGCACGTCATTCTGCATTCCTAGTGTTAGCGCACCTGTGATGCCCAGGCGATCCCCCATTAGGGCAGAGGAGTGTCGCCCAACTGCTGCCAGTGCAGAAAACGTGAAAACCAGAATGGTAATAAAATGAATTACCATTTTACTTTTCACTCCTTCCAGCCCAAGCAGTGTTTGGGGGTAGGGTCAGTGCTTTAAATGGGCCGGTACTCTCCGGTACTGAGTACCGGCACTTTTTTATTTTGAGAGGGAGAGTACCGGCATATCTCAAGAAAAACGTAATACTTTTAATTGGGGAGTACTGGCACTTCTCAGAAACAAGCAGGTACCCTGGTACAGAGTACCTGCACTTCTATTTTTCCATTTAAAGCACTGGGTAGGGTATTGCTGCTGACTGGCAGCAAGGGAGTGTTGCTCTCTCCCCCAGTTTACACTACGCATGGCAGTTCAGCCGGCTGTCTTGAGCCGGTCAGCCTCACATGTGCAGTGTAAATCTCTCCACTCCGCTATCTGAGAAGGCTGGGTGGAGAGCAGGCGTAAAGCCCCCTGTGCCTTCTGACGCATCGAGGCAGCCTGCTCCAGCCAATCCCGGCGCTGCTCCTATGCTGCACATCTGCAGGATGAAAGCAGTGTCGGGATCTGTCTGAGGCTCCAGGAAGTGCTGTTGTGCTGACTGGACAACGACGACGAGCAGGAGGAAGAGAGTGGGTAAGCATAGTTTTCTTTTTTTTTGGCCCTCACTGCCAGGCACTGTGAGAAACTCACATTGCGTTCAGCTTTAATTCCAGAGCTCTCAGTCACAGCCAGTCATAATAACAAGCCATGATTAAGAGCTTTGGAGTGTAGCCTAAATGCCCTGTGTGTGTTTTTACAGTACCTGCCACTGGACTGCGGCTCCATGACCCTCCACTGTTAAGGGTCATCGGCCTCTACTTCTGTAATGCCAGATTCTACTCAGTATCTGCCCCACCTGTATGCAACGTACACATTGCAAAGCATACTGCCAGAGAATGTCACTGCATCCTTCAACACAATATACTGATAGGAACCATCACAGCGCTATGCCTCCGTCCCTCCCTATCATCCCACATCTGCAACAATGGACGACATGGAGAGGCCACCTGCGGCGGTGAGTTTGGACTTGTACGGGCTCCAGTGACATCAGGCAGGGTACGCCATTTGGCATCTTCATGCATACTTAACAAACCGTGGTAAAGTTATAATCAAGTCAACAAATGTCTTTGCAACGGTGAAGGTATACAACAGTGTTAAGCCTTTCGAGCCACCCAGCACCATTTTCAAATGCTAATATCATAAGAACTAGTGAATGGATTTACACAAAACTATGAAATGCAATTGTTGGGAGTAAAGATCCTTTTTCATATTTTCCTATGGGAGCGATAAGGAGGAAATACATATTTTTGACTATGATCCTTTCTTTTGCCGCACAAAACACTCACAAAAATTAGCAAGATGAACCTTGTAGCAATCCTAACACCACCCTTAAATAGCAAACATATATATGCGAGGAACAATTATATCAGGGCAATTGATATACATTCAATAAGAATATTGATCATACATCAATTTTTCTTTCATTTTTTGGGGGTCATATGATGCGAAATCGTTGTATCTTGAAATGCACGAATTGTGATAGTGGCATCCTTTAATGAACAAGCTCCTGTGTGCACAGAAACAAGTCATATTTTCTTCATAATACAAAGTGGACTCTTTTTTTTTCATGTTTATGTGTATACTGCATAGTGGGGGGTCGCAACTATGTAGTTATAAGTAGGTCGGAGATGCCTCTACCATGCACAGTGTTGCTATCAATGATTTTCAGTTCAGTTGTAATCACTGTTGTCATGGAACATGTCATGAGAGTTGTAATATGTGATATCAAAAAAAGTGCATGGTGAGGGCACGAGTTATATTTACTTGAAATAAAAATAACTGATGAATGTCAGTGATTTTTTTGTTTATAATGTTACATTTAAACTGATATTCACCAGCTATAATGTCACCTTTAGATGTTATTACAATACGTAACTATAACGTTACTTTATCCTTTGTTTTCCCAGTAAATTTCAGTTATTTTAATGTAAAGTAATATTACTTTACCATACATAATTCCAACCCTGCACCCAATGCCCCGCAGGCAGCCAAAACCCCCCAAAGCGCATGGCATTTGGCTGTACAGACCTTCAGTTAGCCGCAGGGCCAACCACCTGTATGCATCAACCCACCACAGACCCTCAAGCCCCCCTTTTTTAGGGTCGAGCCTGGGTTGCATGCGCTCGCGCATGCGTATCGCAGAGAGACGCTTCTGTATTTAGAAAAGGGCTCAGAGCCCTGTCAACTTCACGTCAGTGTTTTTTATTGGTTTGTGGGCTTGCCTAATAAAATCTGCTTGCTTTCATTAGTCGAAGGCAAGCATACGTCATGCCTTTTCCGGTGGCTAGCCCTCCTCGAGCGCAGCCACCAAGTACAGAAAACATGTGAGGCTCGCTGTTTTCCATCGGGCTCGTGGACTTTTTTTTCTGTAATTTACGAGCGCGATCTCGCTTGGCAGAAGTCGAGCGCTTTACATACTTGATTTCCCTTTTTCGGGTTGTGTACATAAATGCACTTTTGCCCGATAGGTGAAAAGTCGGCTTAGGAGTTTACAACGCGATCAGCTCTAACACGAGCAAACGCGAGACCCGTTGCATTGTAAATGCTTGTTTTAAAATTGTTTTGTGGTCCAGCAAGCCTCTTGCAGGAGCCAGTACGCCCCCCAGTGGTCCTGAGGAACTTTCAAAGAGCAAAGGAACCTTGCTGACTCCTGCGGGAATCCAGCAGGATGGTAGAAATCTCCAAAACATGTGTTGGAGTATTCTGGTCCGGGAGTAAAATGCTCTATAAAATTGCCAACGAATACTACCACTGTAAAAGTGTCCATCCATAGAAGAAATCCAGGCAACGAATAATTGATGATAGGTAGTTTATTGCAACAGGAGAAACTCCAGCCACAGTTATAGACAGCACCAGCTTCCTCCAACTGTCCCTTCACAGCTCTCTCCTCAATAGATAACATTCCATTCAGAATCATCCTTAAAGATATTCACCTTGGTAACATCAGAGTATTACAGTTGTTAAAGTAACAACTATGTAAACCTTACCACACACTGGTTCCACTCTGGGGCTACTTGCACTGGCAGATTCTTAACAGCAGCCAGTGGCATTGCAAGGGTGCAAACAGCCGTAACTCGTCAAGAAGAATAAGCCCTTCAGTAAACGACAGGCAACACAGGCGTACATTTACCCCTTACATCATGGGACCGATGTCACTGCAACAGCTGTGGCAATAATACCCCGGTAGCTGCCTCGTAATATTTCATTAACATGGCAAAGCAACAGGTGGTTGGAACCAAACCTACCCGTCTCTCCTAACCCACCCTCTTAGCCCTTGGGTCTGGAAACCTCTCTGGTGGTAGGTTAGGGAGCTTTTGTTTAGCAGAGATATTCGCCTCTTCATGGATGTTATCCAGGGGTGATGACAGGTCTTGCAATTTAAGCATCGTAGTCTTGATCGCTTAGACTAGATTACTGCAGCTCGCAGTCATGTTGGTAGTACTACTGGTGATGGTGGTTATACTGGTAGTAGTGGGGATGGTATTAGTCGTGGTTACACTGATCATGGTTGTCGTGGTGTTGTTCCAGTGATTGTGGTACTGATGTTATGAAACTAATGATGATGACTCTGGTGGCAGTGGTGGTGTTACTAGTATCAGTAGTCCTGGTGGTTGTACTGGTAATGCTTGTGGTTCTGGTACTTGTGGTACTTAGTTCTGTGGTACTGATTGTGGTGCTGGTGTTGCTGGTGGTGATGGCACTTGTGGCACTGCTAACAGTTGTGGTGGCAATTGTAGTGGTGTTGTTGATACTGGTGCTCTTCGAACAGGTGGTGGGGTTAGTACTGGTGGTGTTAGTAATGCTGGCAGTGGTGGTACTGGTGGCAGTGTTCCTGGTAGTGTTTCTGATGATGGTGGTACTTGTGTTGACACTAGTGTTGATGGTAGCGGTGGTGGTGATTCTGGCGGTAGACGTGCAGATACTGGTAGTCTGGTACTAATGATGATGTTGGTGTTGATGGTGGCAATGGTAGTAGGGGTACTTGTGGGGTGATGCTGTTGGTACTAGCAGTGCTAACATGGTACTGATGGTTGTGGAAGTGGTACTGAAGATGGTTGTTGTGGTGGTGCGAAACTGATGTGGTACTGGTATTGGTGACGGCCATACTAGTTGTGGTGGTGGTGGTTCTGGTGGAGGTATGATTTGTGTGATGGTGATACTGGTGTTAGAGCCAGAGAGATGTGCTAAATGATGACTGTTGACACTGGGATATCTGGCAGGAACACAGGGCAAAAGAGGAAACCAACTCTGCTTAACTCCATGATGGTGTGATACACATTTAGACCGTTTACCCACCACCACAGAGGAGGGCCACATCAGTGCCTCGCTGCGAGGGCAGCATACACATGCTGGAGGTGGTGATACCGGTGATGGTGGTAAGGCCACTGTTGATGGGAGTACTGGTGGTAGTGGTACTGGTGGTGGGGCTACTGGTGGTAGTGGTGATACTTGTGATGTACTGGTACATGTGCCACTGGTACTGGTGGTGTCACTTGTGTTACTGGTACTGCTGGTAATAATGATAGTGGCACTTGTGGTACAGCTGACGTAATAGTTGTACTAGTGGAGGTACCGATGGTGGCGGTCATTGTTGATACTAGTCCTACGGGTACTAGTCATGATGATATCGGTGATAGTGTTGGTCTTTTTGGTGTAGTGCTATGGGAAACGGCCTTAACCACAACTCCTTAGCAACGAAGTCGTGGACAATGAAAGCAGAACAACGCTTTCGTTAACTACGACTTAGTTGTTTCGTGCCTTAACCACGCATGTGCTGAACCACGCACAGGCGTGGTTAAAGCACAGAAGAAGGGAGTCGGCTGAGGAGGACGACGCGATTAGTCAGGTAAGTGGGGCTGTTTTAGGGGCTGGGGGGGTCAGGTATTTTTAGTTTTAGGGGTGGGGGTGGGTGGTTGGGGTATTTTTAGTTTTGGGGACAGGGTGGTTTAGGAGTGGGGGGTCGGGTTATTTTTAGTTTTAGGGGCGGGGTGGGGGTCGAGGTATTTTTAGTTTTAGGGGCGGGGTGGGGTTCGAGGTATTTTTAGTTTTAGGGGAGGGGGCGTCGGGCGGTTTAGGTTTATGGGTGGCGGAGGGTGGGGAGGGGTATTTTTAGTTTCAGGGGCGGGGTGGGGGGGTCGAGGTATTTTTAGTTTTAGGGGTGGGAGGTCGGGTGGTTTAGGTTTGGGGGAGGAAAGGAGGGGGTCGGGCATTTTTAGTTTTAGGGGTGGGGTGGGGGGTTGGGTATTTTTAGTATTTGGGGGTGGGGGTCGCAGTGGTTTAGGTTTTTAGGGGTGGGGTGGTTTAGGTGTTAGGTTTGGGGTGGTTTTAGGTTTTAGGGGCGGGGTGAGGGGTTGCGGTAATTTTAGGGTTGGAGTGGTTTTAGGTTTTAGGGGTGGGTTGGGGGGTCGGGTAATTTTAGGGGCGGGGTGTGGGGGTTGGGGGAGTTTAGGTTTTAGGGGCGGGGTGAGGGAACCGGGTTGTTTTAGGGGTAGGGGTGTTGGGATGGTTTTAGGTCTTAGGGGTGGGGGTTGGGGTAGTTTAGGCTTTAGGGGTGGGTTGGGGGTCGGGTAATTTTAGGGGCAGGGGTGGTTTTAGGTTTTAGGGGTGGGGGTTGCTGTAGTTTAGGTTTTAGGGATGGGGTGGGGGTTGGGGTTGTTTTAGGGGCGGGGTGGGGGGTTGGGCTGGTTTTAGGGGTGGGTTGGGGTTGTTTTAGGGGTGGGGGTTGGTGGGGTTTTAGGGGTGGGTTGGGGGTCGGGTAATTTTAGGGGCAGGGTTGGGGGGGTTTAGGTTTTAGGGGCGGAGTGGGTGCTCGGGGTAGTTTTAGGGGCAGGGGTGGTTTTAGATTTTAGGGGTGGGGGTTGGGGTAGTTTAGGTTTTAGGGATGGGGGTTGGGTTTGTTTTAGGGGTGGGGTCACAGTAATTTTAGGGACGAGGTGGGGGTTGGGGTAGTTTTAGGGGCAAGGGCGGGGGTTGGCGTGGTTTTAGGGGAGGCGGTGGGGGGGCCAGAGGGGACGCATGCTGGAACCATGCATGCCTATCACTAATGCCTTTACCAGGAATGCCTTCACAACGAAAATTCGTTGTTAAGGCATTCATGGTAAAGGCATTAGTGGTAACAACGCTGTCGTTGTTCCGACCTCGTTGTTCAGGCATGTGTTGTTCCAGCATGCGTTGTTCCGACATACATTCGGTGCTATAGGTGGTGGTTTTGGTGATGGTGATAGTGGGACTGGTGGTGGTAGTAGTGGCACTGGTGGTAGCAGTATTGTGGCGGTCATACCGATGGTGGTAGCAATGGTGATAGTGGTATATGGTAATGGTGCTACTGGTATTGGTAATTTTGATGGCAGTGGTTCAGTTGAAACAGTGGTATTGTGGCTGTGGTAGTCGTGGTGCTGATAGTGGTAGTGCAGCCCCACCAAGTTTCCCAGGTCCATGTTTGAAGTGTTTCTCCATTCAAGGTCTTTTTCTTAGAAACTTTGGGACTAGTTGTCTTGGTATTTCATTGCAAAACAGGACTACAAGTCCCAGATCTCAATGGAAAAGTCTGTAAAAGGGCAGCCAATCAGGCATGGACTTGGGAAACTTAGAAACTATGGTGGTGATGGTACTGTTAACGCTGGTAGTGGTGCTTATGGGGTGGTGGTGTCACAGATGGGAGTGGTACATGTGTGGAGCCAGTGATAAATGATCCCTCTTGGCACTGGGTCACCTGGTTGATGTGCAGAGATAAGGAGAAGTGATTACGAATCTCTTTTTCTCTCTCACTCTCTCGGACACTCCAACAAACATCTTGCTCTTTCTTTCTCCATTGTCAAGAAATTCTTTTTCAATTACTTTTATTTTAGTAAACACCCATATCATGGTCAGAAAATGAAAATAAAAAAGAATACCTGCCCTGTACTGGAGTAACCGAAGGATCTGTCTTCTTGCTAACTGGTGCGATACAATTGACACACCTGACGCACGACCTGGTTTCACAGCAGCAATGGAACTACTTTCTAAGTGGACTAACACAGCTTCTCCCCCAATCAAATGATGAACTCCAAACAGTGCTTAATTTGAGCCAGTCGTTTCCGGTGAGGGGCACCGGCACTTATTTTTAGGGCTGGCCTTTATTTTTCTGCATCAGGCATAAGAGACATATGGGAAGGACTGAAGAAGAGAAAGACTGAAAAGCGCCACAAAGGGAGAAAGCTGCAAGAGTGATCTGAAGGGGCAGGCGGTGGCTGTAAATGGAATAAAGATGCCCGAGATGGTATTTTTCTGATGAACACATAAGATATGTGTACTCTGCGCTCTCAAACTAAACCACACAAATAAAGGAGGAAGGGTATACTTCTCTTCCACCTGGCACAGTGTGGGAGTACGTGTAGCAATGAGCTGATATACGTTGTCCTTTTCATTCTATCCACTGCAGCATGGCTGAGTTTGTGTGTACCAGTAATTGGGGGTTTTAAATAAGAAGGAAAAACAACTTTCTGGCTTTTAATGCCTCTCGAACTAGCGTTTGGTGACTCGCTCACCACGCCCCCCTGTTTACACAGCTTTCTGTTTAATCCAAACGCACCGTGGCTGACTGGGCACAAGGCTTCTTCTCAGTGACAACGCAGCAGACGAGCAGAAATTATTCGCTGGAAAATCTGTGTCCACCTACCTGGAGAACAGACAGGAGGGGCAGCAGCGTGGGCACCGCGTGGGACTTCATAGCTGGGCAAAGTAGTATAGACACAATCCAACAGGAACAGGCTGCGTACAAGGTTTCAGCACGGACTGCACAGCCCAGGGACACGGGAGGTGCTAAAACAAAAAGGAACCGCCCTGTACCGCCCAGGGGCGGCCCAAGGAGCGCGTGGCTGGCAGGCTCTGCCAATCGCCCAACATCTGATCAGAGAAGGAGGGAGGAAGTTAATATGACAGTGTACATAGGGTCGGCTGTATGGGCGCTGCGGCCAGTGCCACCGCACCGGGTGCTGACTTCAGGTGGGGGCGCCGTGTTTGCAAATATATTATGCTTTCAAAAGCACCTGCTTCACATTCTTTGCCTCCAGCAATTCTCAGGCAACAATAAAAATGTCACAATAACTCTGGTGATTAATGTCCTGTGTGGAGAGAAATCGGAGTTTTGAAGGACACTTCAAAGGGTGGTAGGGAGGCAATACGTAGCGGATGTGGTCATTGGAGTGAGGCCACAAACAATGTTGCACAGGGTGCCAGTAGCTCTAAAGCTGGCCCTGACTGAAGGTTGACACCAACAGCTGAAAGTGCTGTCCTGCACTGCACACAGCTGAGGGGGCGATGACAGTACAGAGTACAGTATGCATTCAGTGGTATACGGAACCAGAGTAGCATGCAGCATGAGATCTTGGGCCACTTCCCATTCACCACATGAGACAACGTCTGTCAGTCACAGTGTAAATAACAACAGGATATGCCAGGTAGTACTAATGAGTATGACACCAGGGGTGTAGCCAGAAAATAAAAATACCTGCCACTTCGATTGAAAGCTTTGATGGCACCAAGCAAGTGAGTCTGACTCTCCCTAGACGAGCTTCCATACTACCCATTCCAAACATCTATCAATTCATCCTTTCACTCTTCCATCCACCCACTGATCTCCAGCATTACACCCTTACATTATTATCCATTCATTCTTTCATTCACCATTAAATCTTTCACCATTCCATTCATGGGCCATTCCGCCTATCCTTTCATCCATCCGTTCACAAGCCCATCATCAATCTATCTACACAACCCTCCACCCATACATCCATCATTTGACTAACCCACCCATCAATAAATCATTTAATCCATCAGTTGGTCCTTCTGTCCATCCATTCATCATCCATCCACACTCTGATTTCCATTTACTCTGCCATTCTTTCACACACCCGCTACCTATCCCGTCACATCCTCTCACCCATTCATCTACCTATCCTTTCACCCACCCATCCACCCACCCTCTCTCCACTGCATCCAGCCATGCTTTTACCACTCTTCCACCTTGATCTGTCACCAGCAGCAGCCCATCCATATGGGCTGAGGAGCCATGCCCCCCCCTATCTTTTTTCATGACGTGAAGAGTGTCTGTCAGGCTGAACAAAAGTCAGCCTGACAGATACTCTTCTGGTTCAGGTGAGGCAGCCAGGAGTTGGACATTCACTAAATGCGGAGACTCCTGGCTGCTGAGCAGAACTTTGCTGAGCTGAAGAAGTCACAACCTTGTGGGAGTGACGTCTTCAGCCTGGTAAAGGTGCATCGAGGCCCTTCCCCTCAGGACGAGGGGGAGCGTCACTGATTGCCTCGGACCTGGGCGCTTCAGTTTTAAGCCCTGAAGTGCCCAGGGTCCAGTGTCAATCAGTGATCCCTGTCACAAAGTGGGATGGGGTCAGCAGTCTCAGTGACCCCATCCCAGAGGCTTGGGACTGCTGCCTTCCCTAATTTGCTGATCCTAGGTCAGCCAGTGATGGAAGGCATCACTTCCAACCCTCATGGGACCTCCAAGGCTTCCCTGTCGGAGCTGCAGCTCTTGAGGTAAGTTTTTTTATTTATTTTTTTATTTATGTGCGGTGCATGCATGCGTGCATGTATGAATGTATGTGTATATGTTAGTGAGTGTTGTGAGTGGGTGTGTGGGTGCATGTGTGAATTAATGGGTGTGAGTGAGGTGTATTTGTGCATGTGTAACCTCTCCATCTCCTGCCCCCCTCCCTTGTACAATTACTGGCTACCAGTGCCTGACATCCACACACCCATCCATCTTTTCACCTACCCACCCATCGTTTCATCCAATCATCCACTTATCCTTTCTCCTTCCCACCCGTCCTTTCACCCACCCATCGATGCTTCTGCCCCCATCCTTTCACCCGCTCATCCATCCATCCTTTCACCAACCTATCCCTTCACCCACTTATTGACCTATGCGATCACCTACTCATCCATCCATTCTTTCACCCACTCATTAATTCTTTCATCCACTCATCCAGCCATCCTTTCATCCAACCATTCTTTCACTCAATCATCCATCCATCCATCCTTTCACCCATATATGCATCAACTCATGCATCCCTATTTCCCTTTCAATCAATACACCTTTCTTTGTTTCCTTTTTACATTCATTATGAATGTTTATCCGCCAAGTTGTAGATAAAAGAGGCCCATATACAACCCCACCTCCACTGTGCTGCTAAAGCGGGGGATTCATTATGCCCCAGTTTGACGCAATCCCTCAAGAAACACCTTTGGCACAGCCTACAATCATACTAAAGGTAAATCCAAGCGGTGCCCAGAGTAACTGTATACCCAAGGTAGGTGATGCCAAGAGTGACCTTTGAGTCCAAGCCAGATAGTGCCCTCTGAGACTCTAGAGCTCAAGCCATGCAATGCCCATGGTGATCCTAGTGCCCAAATCCGAAAGTGCCTATGGTGACCCTTGAGCTCAAACCAGAAAGTGACCAGGGTTATCAACAGAGCACATACCAAGAAGTGACACGGTTGGTGTCCCAGGTCACTTTCTGGAGTAACTCTGAAAGTGCCCTAGTTGATCTGTGGTACAAACTGGGCAGTGCCTATGGTGACTACAGAGCTCAAGCCACACTTTGCCTAGGCTTATCCCAGAAGTCTGAGACAGACAGTTCTTTGCTTGACCTGTGGGTTCCAGCTATGCAGTGACTATGGTGACCCCCTACAACTAAGGAAGGGAGTGTGTGTGCATGGAGGGGTATCCTGGGGTCCCTTGCCATGCAGTGACAAGACAGGCAGTGCTGAGACCCCAAGGTTGTCTGTGGGGCATATTACTGTGTAGCATGAGCCATGGGACACGACGAACACTGCACACACCATCAGTCGGGTGTGAGGATTTTTTTGGTTGAGCCTAGGCAGCACGCATGCGCTTGTCTGCAGGACCTGCAGTATTCAGTAAAATGTTGATCCCGCCTGCTGCTTACCATAGGCTGATTCCATTGATGCTCTTCTTTGCTGCCTCCTAACTGGTTCAAGCAGCCGATAGTCACGTCCGTTGTTAGCTGAGGAGCACTGGACAAGTACAATATTATTATACTTTGTGTTTATCTGTTTCTTTCAAGGACAACTTTTTTTTACTTGGGTATCGGAGGGCAGGCTCGAATACGCTTCCCAACCTTCAAAGTCAGACATTCTAACAATTACGCTGTATCCTATTTCTTGGTTTCAGTTATTTTTAAAGGGAAAGATTTCTAAGAGCTCTGGTGTTTTGTGGTGCTGTTGTCGGGGTTACCATTGAAACTGTAGTTCTAACAATTGTTGAATTCCATCAAAGGGGTTTTCCTGATTGGCATGTGCAGTGCCTCACACTCGATCACTTCAAAGATTGGTGCTCACATCAAGCACCTGCTCTGCTAGAATTCTGTCAACACATTTTATGTGTTGCAAAATATGGGTTACGTTTCATGTGACTGTCTTGGATGAAAACGCTGAACATGCTTACACACAAAACTGCAAGCTGTGTTTAAAAACACGTGACGTTAAAGGGCGCAATGTGAAATGGCAGAACATTCTACACTACATGTTCATCTTAGTATAATGCAAAGTGATACCAGAACTGTCTGCTAACACTATCATAGAATGGAGGAGATACTTGCTCTGCTGAGAATCTTTTCTTTGGGCAATGAAAACAAAGTACTTTAGGTGTTTATCTGTTTCTTTCAAGCACTACTTGAAAGAAACCCATTACACCGTAATCCTATTTCCTGCTTTCAGTCATTTTTAAAGAGAAAGATTTCTAAAAGCTCTGGTGTTTTGTGGTGCTTTTGTTAGGGTTACCATTGAACCCATAGTTACTCCCTAACGCTGTGTTCTCAGCGTGTCTTTCCATTAGGTAAGTCATGGGTTCACTTTTGCAGCAACCAGTTACTGCTGTATTTCCCTGATGCAGCCCAGATCTCTTGTGCCCCTTACTGTTAATGGTTTGAAGCCCAGCAAAAAAGAGAAAAATTGCGTTCACCGTACCGATATTCAAAGATGAATCTGCAGTCTTAAAATAATACATGTCGTTTCACGGCGAAGCAGCACTTGGCAGTGCTTCCACTATACAAATACACTACACACCACAAAATACCACCCCACACAATTCCACAACTAACAATTTGAATCCACACCACATAATTCCAGTCTACACTACATACATCCACAACACTCCAAACAAAAACACATGGGTAAAAGACATTACCATTTGCAATGCCAATAGCGCTAACTCTAGCTAATGTGAGACCTATTGCATTGCAAAAGCTTGTTTTTCTTTGCATTTGGCTTTTATGTCGTTTTGCATACCCTATGTTAAATAAAGGACTTAAGTACACCTAGGAGTACCTGTGTGTGTCAAACCTGGGGTAGAAGCGAATATATAATGGTGCCTGACTGCACAATGGTTGTACGCCAGAATAGCATATTCAGAAACATTATCTGACAGGGATACTGTGTGCTAAATATTGCTTATACAAATATGCCTTAATTGAGCTGAGATTTTCCGTTGTTAACTCAAATGGACTGTATTTAGGACACAAATTTCATGACACATAATAGTCTGAAAACGATGGTACCACAACTGCCCCCACACCTAACTCATTCCTCCAAGAACAGTAAAAAACAGGCCCAGATTTAAGAAAAGTGGCGCTTCATTGCATGAAGCGCCACTTTTCTTGCACCCCATTGCGCCCCCCTAATGCCACCATGTGTGCACTGTATTAATGATATGCCCCACCATGGTGCACACTGGGATCAATAGCATCATAAATTCTGACGCTATTGTGGTATTTTGCAGGATTAGCGCCAAAAAGTTTGGCCCTAATCCTGCAAAGTATATAGAGGCCCATTATAAACAATGGCGTGCCTCAATTTAAATGATGCTAAAATGGCGCAGTGGAATCTTATTGATTCTACTGCACCATTTTTCTGGGCCTAATAACTGAGGAAAGCCACTCCTTGCATACATTATGCCTGGCGCAGGCATAATTTGGCGCCGGTGTTTGCAAAATGGACCAATGCGTACATTTCACCACTTTGTAAATTGGGCGCAGCAGCTTTTGCCAACCTAACGCCACATTCGCGTAAAAAAATGAAGCTAATGTTCCGCTAGTCCCTTTTTAGGGTCTAGCCTGCGTTGCATGCGCTCGCGCATGCGTATTGCAGCGAGACGCTTTAGTATTTAAAAAAGGGCTCTGTCAACTTCATGTGAGTGTTTTTTATTGGTTCATGGGCTTGCCTAATAAAATCTGCTTGCTTTCATTAGTCGAAGGCACGCATACGTCATGCCTTTTCAGGTGGCTAGCCCTCCTCAAGCGCAGCGACCAAGTACAGAAAACATGTGAGGCTCGCTGTTTTCCAACGGGCTCGTGGACTTCTTTTTCTCTAATTTACGAGCGCGATCTCGCTTGGCAGAAGTCGAGCGCTTTACATAGTTAATTTAACTTTTTCGGGTTATGTACATAAATGCACTTTTGCCCGATAGGTGAAAAGTCGGGTTAGGTGTTTACAACGCGATCAGCTCTAACATGAGCAAACGCGAGACCCGTTGCATTGTAAATGTTTAAATTTGGGGCTCAAAGTCCCAAGGCTCAGCACTCCTTTTCTGCCCCACACCCGCCTTTGAAGAGAACAGGGGTTCCGACGTGTTGAAAGGGCGCGAAATGAGCCGAAATAACGCTGGCCCAATTTGCGTATATTCATTCTAGGCTACGTTGCTGCAAAGTAGTGTGTTTGCCCACGCTGCGTTGTGACGGCCAATTCCCTGCCGGGGCCGGGGGATTCAGAGTTCGCTTTGCCATCCTCGTGATCACTGTCTTGCTTCTCTGAAATATCCCTGTTGACCGGAAAACGAAACCAAAACTGCTGTCTGGAATCATTCCAAAGGTAGGGAAAAAAAAAAAAACGTTCTGCGCGGGAGTTTCCGGTAGAAATTCCAAACTTCGATTTTAGACAAAATGTAGCCACAGCCAAGTGTTTCCCAAACCCGGTTGATATTAGGGGTGTTTACGCATTTAAGGGTGCCGGCGCCCGCCCGGGAGTGGGCTTACTGCTTTCCACTCTCCTTATCCTTTCTTTGCTTTCTCCCTCTCCTCCTACAGGAGAGCGCACCCCCCCCCCATCTCTTTTCCACCTCTCTCCTCTGTTTTTCTCTTTCTCTCGCAACTTTCCCGCTCTCTTTCTGCTTTTCTTTCCGCTTTCTTCACTTTTCTATCACTCTTTAATAAACTCATGTCATGCCATACTTTTTCTTTACGTCTTCTCCAGTGGTTGAAATTGAATTAGAGAAGTGCGTGTGCTCACTGTTCCAGATCACCTGTGCACTATAAGGAAGTGTCACCGCCCTTTCAGACTCAAGGTGTGCAGGACTGTACTAAGTGCCTGTGAGTCCCAGCCCATGCAAAGCACCGCCTGTATCAGAGTCCGCATGCTTCCCTCTCCTTTCTTTTACGTGTCTCACACACACGCTCTTCTCTCTATTTCTTCTTTCAGTTCTAATCAATGATCAGTTCCCGCTCATTTATGTTCACCGAAGTTATATGCAGGGCCACTGGAATTTTGAAGCACAGGAAAACCAAATTATGTGGCAGTGCTGACTAAACTGTGCGACCTGAATAATGTTACTTAATTGTTTTGTCATATTTACACGAGTTAAACTACCTTAACAAAGGTTTCACCTCATTAGTAACAGTTTATCTCCCAAACATGGCCCTAAGGGCCATATGTATGAACACATTTTTCCATTGACACAGAATGGGAAAAACCCTTTGCTACATCTGGCCCTAAGCAACTGATTAGCGACAATTTAGCCTGTGCATTGGGGCTTCCACTGCTCAACAAAACATGTTGCTGCATTTTTAGGTAGGTTTGATCCTTTTGAGCTAGAAACACATTTTTGTGAAACTCTGCAAATTATGCAGCAGATGGGTTATGTGGCATATCCATAACTATCTAGAAAATGCTGGGGCAGCAGAACCAAGTATTTCCAGTGGCCATGGTTATACTTCATTCCTGTCTCTCTCACTCTGTCTTCTTCCTCTCTTCCTTACACTGTTGCATGCCCTGCATTACCAGGTCACCCAGTCTATCACCCTTTCTTTTTCTTTTTCTTTCTCTTGTATCCTTTTATTACGCACCACTCATGACCCCATGATTAATTTAGTACTATTACATACCTCTCAACGTTTTGCAGCATCTTAGAGGGTGGTTTCAGGATGTTCCCATTCACGCAAACACTCAATCTATATAGATTACTAAACATTTTTTTTACAAAAATTACATTGTGGATGGCTCTCTCATAGAAAACAATGGGTTACATTATAACACCTTATGATGCTTAACGTCAGTTTGAGAATATCTAGAACCATGGTTTAAGGATTCAAATTAATATGAATTAAAATCCAACATGTTAGCTAAAGTGGATTTTGAATTACTATTTTTAAATACCACTTTTAGAAAAAATTCAAAGTTCCAGAGGACATCCCCTGTCACAGGCAGATGTATCTCATACTTAGTCCTACCCCTCCCATTGTCCAAGAAGCCAGGTACGCAGACAGTTGGCACCAATCCCAGTGGGAGGAAAACCTGAACTGGTTTGCTGTGTCACTTTTTAATGTCCCTAGACACACCCAGGGGTGTCCTGAGGGCTCAGACCCACAGAAGAAATATTATCCCATGTTGGATTTTGGCAGAGCAGGGAATTGTGGGATTGTTTAGGGTCAAATTCCAAGAAATTATATCAAAGTGGGTAGGGTTACTTCTGGAAATGTTTCCCTATTGGACAGGAAGTTTCCCCCACCCACAGGGTAGTGCCAGGCATATAAGTGGCATCCCTGGATAGCTTCTTCAGAACACCTCAGGACCTATGGAAGGCAGAAGAAGGGCTGCACTCCCTGAACCCTTGACGTAAGAAAGAAGACCCCAAACAAAACAGCCAATACCTGTTTCACCCCTTCTTGGCAAGCAGGCCTGGGGATTTTTCAAGGCTCTAGTTCATTAGAGTTGTCCCCACTTTGCATGATCAAAGCTCTTCACCCCAAAATTGGTGTCACTCTGGGTTCCAAATGTAGCTAGGTCTCCATAATGATAAGTCTTATATATTAGTTTCTTCACAGGCAATCCTCAAGGAGAGTGTTGGTATTCAATTCAGGCTTTGTTCCAGTCTCTGCAGTCTCAGTTGAATGGTCACTGCAGTCCTCGTCCTAGGCATAGGTGAAGCATGTGTTGGCTGTTTTGCTGCTGGCTGTTTTGGGGCTCACAAAGAAAGAATCATGGAACAGAGATACAAGGAAAAGAAACAACTACTGAAATGGAGAGATTTGTTTCTTTACTATAATCACCTGGAATAATGTGTACCAATGAATTTTCAAAAAAGAGTAACCAATAAGGAAAAGCTCTCAGAACTTAAATCCTAGGAGTAATCCATTCATAAGGCAATAGTGTTTACAATGTGACCAGAACTCTACCCTCTCCCACTTTGCAATTAGGATGAGCAGTAGGGCCCACTCTCCTAAATATAGTGCAACTTTGACCACACCAACCTTGGTGGGAAGGCATTTTAGAAAAGCTTTACAGGTATAACACAGGCTGTGGGGCTGACATACTTACTAAAATGTACAGGCATGTACCAGACTTCCTGAGCAATAAATCACATGCATTTGCATACAATCTTTACATTAACAAACAAAACATACTTTGCTACAATTATGTACTATAGCTAAAGAGTCATTTGTCAGAAAATCGAACATAAACAATTTGTGCTATAAAATATCATAGCCACAATAGCACCTATCACAATATATTGTGACAGTAGATCTATATGTGTAAGTTTACATTTACTATTTGCAACGCCACATCAATGTATAGAGTCAAGAGACATTTTTAGCTAACAATGTACAATATTCCCCCAGATAATCACATTCTACTGAATATTGTAAATGGACAAATATGTAGCTAAATACACCAGATTCCCCAGAAACAGTGCACTTGTTTCTCCCATTTTTAACATTTTCATTACTTGTCAGTAAAGTATATCTTTTTTGTAACCCTGGGAGTGGCCATCCCTCGTTGTCACCATCACTACATACCTTTATCTATTACATCTTAATGGATGCTTTGTTTAATAAGTGGTATTAATCTAATTGTTTAATCTAATTGTTAAAACATTAAATTGTTCTCCACGTGAATCAATGTGATGAGGGAAGATGGCCGTGTTGGGAGCTCCCGCCAAGCTCCGCCGCTGATCGCTGACGGTGTCAGAGAGGAATGGCGCGCAGTTGATGAAGACGCGCTGTGCTGCAGTCTGGGTCTCCGCGGAGCCTGTTCCTTGATCGACTGAAACGTGATGCACAGTGGGAAAGACGCATCGCACATCTAGTGAACCTTTTTGACTCTTGCCTTCACTGATGTACAGAGGGAACCTTCCTTTGCCATACCCTTTTTCAGCACAAATGCCGGTTTAACAGTCCGTACTGGATCACCCCAGTGCAACAAACCACCCCAATCTAATTTTGGGGAAATCCCTGAGCAAGTCAATGCCTGCCTTTGTTCAGACCGGAATATGGTACATTCATAAGCGGCAGTAGATGCAATTTTATCAAAATATGCAAGGCCATAACAAAGGAACTTCAGATAATCAAGTCCGCGGATTGGATGTATTTTTGCCATGCATGGTGACTGGTTTTATTAAGATCTGTAAAATGGGGGAATCCAACTGGAAATTTTGGTCGCTAAATGTCAATCAGAACTAGTGGACTTACAGATTTGGATGGATGATGCTGAGAATCAGCCCGGAGGAGGTGTGAATTTAAGGAGCTGATTTCCAAAAGGCTAGGCTCCCGTAGGCCTTGTGCAACAATCAAAACTTAAAGTTATTTTCAAGGGTCGTCAAATATACTACATATGGTTGACGCAGCCAAAGCCATCCTGCACTCAATAGGTAATGTAAAAAGGGAGAAAGGGCAGCAGAATACGTAATTATGGCTGAAAGATTGAGTAGGGAGGCTGCTGGTAGCATGTTTATAATATAGTGCCTCATGATTGTATCATATTAAGATCCTCTCTGATGACTAGGTGATAAGGGTGCCATGTCAAGGCATCTTCTTTGCATCTGTGGGGTCAGGGGTGGTGGGGGGAGTAGGTTGGGACAGGGTCATTCGGAGGGGCTGAGGGTGGAGAGTGAAGTTGGAGCCCCTAGTCAGGGCAGGCTCAAATGTAGGTTGCTCAGTGGCAGAAGAGGGATTGGGGAGTGCACAGAGTGGGGAAATGTCAGGGGTTGGGGCAAAATATCCCTAGGGGGGAAAAAGTGAGATCTTAAAGATGAATTATTCCAACATGCTCTGATATAGACGGGAAAAGCCGGGGAGTAAAAAAACTTTTATTAAATCTGTTTCCAATGCAGGGTAGTAGATCGATCGTGGTGTGTGAAGCACATGAGACTAAACATTGATTGCATAGGCCTTGGTCTTTGGATGGGGAAGCTTAAGAGATATGTCAAGCATTTTATTGGCTAGGTAGCCCTGAGACTAAATCAGCACACCCGCTCTCTGTGCACTTTAAAGAGGATAGGGAGGACCTGGACCACAGAACGTGTAGGCAATACTTTTAATACCTGTTTTTGGTATTGTCTAAATAGGTATCATAGGGGTGCGTCCTGCTTTTTTGACTACTTTAGGCTTATTGTACATTTTTATCTAAAAAAACAGTGAAAGCACCCTATTGCCCTTTCAGAGAGTGCACATTGCTCCAGCTTCATACTATAATCACTTTATGTTCACTTTGTACTTCAGTCATACTCTCACTTTGACTGAACATTTTATTGCTACCTTAGGGGTACGACAAAAGTCAATCAGTCAGAACAACACTTTTGTACTTATCTGTTTAAATGGCTGAATTGAGCTGCACATTAAAAGTGGTCTCTTGGAACATTAATTGTTTAAGCAACAGGAAGAAGAAGGGTGCAATAGAAGCGTTGGTCAAATCTGAGAATCCTTCAGTATTCTTACTGCAAGGGACCCATATTACAGCCAAGAAGTTCCTGAAATTTTCTGTTTAAAAATTGGGCAGATTACAAAGTATTCTCTATGGCTCAAGCAGTTTACAGGAGCACAGTTTATTTGGGCAAGAGGCTAGGGGCTCACGTGCTAGACCTTGCTAGTGATAGAATTGGGCGTTGGTGTTGGATGAGCTGCTTAGTGCTTTCTAAGAGACTCATTTTTGTAAGTCTTTAACGCTCTGGTGAAACATGACTCAGGACCATATGAGGAGCTCCTTCAATCTTTATTACAAGTACCAGGGGAACTTATTATTGGTGAGGATTTTAAATTTCTTCAAGACCCATGTATAGATTCCTCAGAAAAAGGATAAAAAACTGTTAAAAGTTAGAGTTGCACATGCAACTTATTGGTACACTACTTTCCGTTGGTCATCAATACAGTGTTGAAGGGGGGGCACTATCCAGATATCATTTCGTGCAGGAAATGTAGTAAGCTTTTTAAAAGAAGATAAAGAAAGTGAAGATCCTAATTCATTTTGACCAATTATGCTTTTAAATTCTGATTATAAGATCATAATGAAGCTTCTGGCCAATCGTTTCAACCCGATAACTGCCAAATTGATCCATCACAATCAGAAGGGTTTTATCACTGGTTGCCAACTGGCAATTAACACACATTTTTTAACAGAAGCATTGGACTATTTCGCCATAAATAGTATCCCTGCTGTCATTCTGCTATTGGACGCAGAAAAAACCTTTGATCTTGTGGTCCAGGAAATGTTATTTGATATCTTAGCAAAATTTGGAGTCCCTTCCCGGATCACAGGATTGGTGCAAAGGATGTATCAGAGTGCGGAAGCCAATATCATAATAAATTCTGCAAATGTGGTAAACTACAAGTATGCCACGTACCCGGCAAGGGTGTTCCCTCTCTCCAGTATTGTTTGCCTTTTTTATTGAACCATTATCCATAGCAGTTAGACAGAATTTAGAGATCTGCCCTCCCATTAAGCAGATGGGGAAGATTAAGCTATGTGCTGATGACGTAATTCTATTTCTTGATGCTAAAAGAAGCTCACAGAAAAAAGCCATCAATATATTTTCACTGTTCAAGCAAGTTGGGGTGATATAAGGTCAATAGGAAAAAAACTGAAATTATTCTTTGTGGATCAGTTCAGACAGATTACTTCCGGCATTGATTTCTTGCATGAGCACCCGGCCCAAAAGATACCTGGGGGTTATATTTTCTTCAAAAATTAAAGATCTGTATAATCCTAATTTTGGACCTTATGCTGTCAAAACTCAAACTCTGCTACCATGATGGGGATCAGTCCCTCTAACTTTTTTAGGGAGGGTCGCCCTGATTAAACTGTCAATATTGCTGTGATTCAACTTTATATTTTCAGGCATCCCATGTATCTTAACCATTCAATTTTTCAGGAAAGTGGAATCCTTGTTCACATCTTTTATTTGATACAAAAAAAACACCCAAATTGCACTAAGCACTTTATACGTGGAATTAGAGTGGGGAGGCCTGGCACTTCCCAATATTAAAGAATTTAACTTTGCATTTTTTGCACAATACATGGCTAGATTCAGGGCAACACCACAAAGTGGGGGCTTAATCTAGCAGGATTTTGGGGAATTGATTTTTAGGGAGCATGGTAGACGGGATGCTCAAAAAACTAACGAAATCCGCAAAGAAACTGCTCTATAAGATGCCGAGGTGGTTTTTAGGAAGAGGGCAGATCTTTATCAGAGGTATGCAATACCTTATATTAACACCTCTACCTCTTTGTCAGAATTGGCAATAGAATCCGGTATTTGGCTTGATTTTGATGTAATTAGAAAATGGGAGCATGCCGGATTTTAGAAAGCTAGGGATTTTCTAGCTAGCGATAAGTTGAGAAGCCTGCTGGAAATTGGGGCAGCTGTGCAACTGGATTTTTTGCTCCTAGGGTCCTTTAGAACAGTGCTCAATATTTCACTGGCCTTGATAACGATCCGATGCAGGATAGCCTAAATGTAGTTAAAGATCTGGTGGATCTGTCAGGTGATAGATGATCAGGTGAATGTAAAAGGCTGCTCGTGGATTTGAAGGGCACAGATCTTTGTTTATAAGCAGAAATATAACAGGTTAGAACTAACAAAAGAAACCTGGGAAAATTAATTGGTTGAATTTCAATTTATTGAGAGGAGCCAATTGGCGCAGACTGCTCTATTACTATAGTATATGGTTGCTTTACCACACCATGCATTTTTTTGCCTAGGTTAATCCCATCTGTCCCAGTCACTGTTTCCAAAGTCACGCGAGGTTGGTGCAAACCAGACACATCATAGGTTGGGGTGTTCTTATTCAACAATTCTGGAACAAGGTATTCAGGCACCTAGAAATGGCCTTACAGATAAAAATACCTCCCATTGTTTTGGGATATGAGCCCAGGGGAAGCTCGCTCCCAAATTTACAAAATTATTGTATATTGCCATGGCAGTGGCTAGATCTCTCTTATTACAAAAGTGGCACACTTTGATTTTTCCTGCAATTGGGGAATGAAACAAGCAAGGAAACAGAAGCGGTTAAATGCGCTGAGATACGGGGGGATTAAGAGCTTTACAAAATCTAGCAGACATTTTTGGAGACATCATAGGAGGTGGGGTCATTGTTCTACAGACATTATTGCTAGGCTATGAAATTTTTATGTTTTCACTGCTAGGTGATTGTACTAGGTAACGAAATATGATTTTATGAAATCTTTGTTTTTGCTAGTATGCGGTGATATTGTGCAATGAATTATAATCTATAGATACTATCTCTTTGTATATTATTAGCATAATATTACTTTGTCTTGGTGCTCAATAAAAATAAAGAAATAAACATTGTTCTCCACTTGGGTACATTGTTTATTGTCACATTACCAACTTTGAATGTTGCTTTCTTGATTTTACATTGTATATGAGGCACTGGGTTTATCGCTTGCTTCGTTAGTTGTTAGGGCCTCTCACGGGAGAGCGGGGTAGATGCCATAGGGCAGCAGGGGACGTGCCTAAGATCCATGAGGGGTCCTTTGCACCCTGACAATGCTAACAACATCAAAGGGGCTATATTCCTTGCTTGCACTAGGGGCAATAGCATCCTGGCAAGGCTACTACCTCCTGTGGGGCTCTCTAGTATTACTCCACGTTCATAGCAGTGGCAGAATGATCATAACCAGTGCAACCGGAATTATGCGGCAGGGGAGGGCCAAATAAGGTGGCAGGGTTCAGTAAATTTAGCAACAAGAAAAGGCAAATTATGCTGCATTATGAGGCTCATTTTGTGATAGTATTAATAAATTATTTTATCATTTTTAACTTGCTAACTCTGTCTGGGCATTAGTTGCACCTCTAGTACCTGTTTAACACCCAAATATAGCATTAGACTACAGAAAGGTGACCAGTCTAGCTTTACAAAAGTCCTTCTATTGTGTGGCAACACATGTTGCTGCATTTTTAGTAACTTGAACCGTTTGAGCGCGAAAATGTTTTTTGTTAAAATCTGCAGATTGTGGGGCAGATGATAGGTTGTGTGACAAATGTGCCACATCTACAATTATGCGAACATTTCCACGGTCAAACTATCTTATAATTCCAGTGTCAATGATCATAACAAAAACATATAGATATTTTAATCTTTAATACAAAGCCCATCATTTTAAGTCCTGTTAGTCTATAATTCACATGCCAGCTAAAAGGGTAAATTCAAAATGGTATGCTAAAATGGAAACTTGTTTATTCACCCATAAACTGCAAAAAAGCAGTAAGAAAAGCGCATATGACAAAATCCACTACTTCGTCAAGGTTTTACCCACATCCACAGGTTTTTTTTCAAGGTCATGTTACTAAAATGTCCATACATTATGTAAATCATTTATTGACATTCCGCATCCACCAATAGAAACCCTTACTCCCGGTTCGCAAATGTCACAACTGTTTTGTGTGTAATAGGATCATTGAGTGCAAACTAGGGCCCACATGTCCCATATTGCATCATACTGGTATGTATGCCAAGCGGCATTATTACTGAATATTTGACATATGTAACCCTGATAATAAACCATATAAACACACTTGACTCTATAGAAGCATAAATATCTTCATATTCCTACAAATATATACTTGTTTTTGGTTCATTTAAAAAATATGACAGAATTCAGCCTTTGCCCTTTCATTATTATTTTTCAGTAAATACAACATAGTTCACAAGACTGCAGGCTGTCCCAATGGTTTGCATGTCTGCTGGTCTGTGAGTAATGCATATTTTGTGTGTAGTTGGTTGTATGCACTATCCACTTTGATGCTGTGCTTTCAGTAGTCCTTACTTATATTCATGTTTCACTGCACCTGAAATCCACACGTGTCTCCTTGCAACGAAAGCTACAGGTTATGAGCATGGTATAGCCAGGGCGCTATGAGCAACAATGCAAACAAGGAAAATAGCCCTCCCCTCAACTATAGCTGTGTCCACTTGGGATACTGTGGACCCTCACAATCAGACAGCCACTGCACCTGCTGCGCTAATGAGCGCTAGGTCCCTAGGTCATTATTCTTCACCCAAGTGGGTTCAATCATCTCTTTCACAGCTGACTGGTTGATTTTTTTATACATGTACATCACTGGTGAGAGGGGTGCTTCCTACAACAGTGGATTGGGATGCGGCCCTGGTGATATCCAGTGGCTCAGATTAATTCAAGCATTCCATTCATCAATGTTTTGCACACTTTCTAAAAGTGTCATTTTCAAAATTGTAATTTAAAATCCGACTTCTCCATAAGTTAGGAATTTTCATCAAATAAATCAATCGATCAGGGATTTGTAAAGCGCACTACTCACCCGTGAGGGTCTTAAGGCGCTGAGGAGGGAAGAGGGGGGAAGGTGGGGGGAGGGTGCTGCTACTGCTCGAACAGCCAGGTCTTGAGAAGTTTCCAGAAGGTAAGGAGGCATTTGGTCTGGAGCAGCTGGGTGGGAAGAGTGTTCCATGTTTTGGCGGCAAGGTGCAAGAATGATCTACCGCTGGTTGTAGTTCTGCAGACGCGTGGGACGGTTGCGAGGGCGAGGTTGGCAAAGCAGAGATGCGGAGGGTGTTTATAGCAGGAGGAGGAGACGGCTTTGACTTGCTGGGTCATGGATAGTGAGCGGTCCAAGATGAATCCTAGGTTGCGTGCGTGGTCAGTGGGACTCAGAGCGGTTCTGAGAGTGGCAGGCCACAAGGAGTCATCCCATGCGGAGGGGATGGAGCCGAAGATGAGGACTTCCATCTTGTCGGAATTGAGTTTGAGGCCGCTGCTCTTCATCCATTTGGCAATGGCCTTCATTGAGATAGGTCTTGGCAGAGTCCTTGGTGAGGGAGAGGATCAGCTGGGTGCCATTGGCATATTGGATGATGCTGAGGTTGTGGGATCGGGCGATGTTAGCGACGGGGCCATGTAGATATTGAAGAGGGTCGGGCTGAGGGATGAACCCTAGGGTAAGCCGCAGATGATTTTGGTGGCCCCGAGCGGAATGGGGGGAGGCAGACTCTCTCGGTTATGCCGGTGAGAAAGGAGGTGACCCAGTCCAGAGCTCTGTTGTCGATTCCAGCATTGCTGAGGCGTGAGTGTAGGGTGTGGTGGCAGGTGGTGCCGAACGCGGCTGAGAAGTCCAGGAGGATGAGGGCCACGGTTTCGCTGCTGTTCAGTATGGTTCTGATGTCGTCGGTGGCAGCGATCAGGGACGTTTCGGTGCTGTGGTTGGTGCGGAATCCGGATTGGGAAGGTTCCAGGGTGCAGTTCTCCTCTAGGAAGAGGGTTAGGTGTCTGTTGACAGCCTTCTCAATGACTTTTGCCGGAAAGGGGAGCAGAGAGACAGGCCGGAAGTTCTTGAGGTCTTTTGAGTCCGCCTTGGGTTTTTTGAGGAGGGCGTTGATCTCGGCGTGTGGAAGGTCAGGGAAGGTCATATTCCAGCAAATTGTAATTCATTCTTCATTACATTAATTGGGAATAATAAAATATTATTCACTATAAGAGTAATAATATTTTTTACAGAAAACAAGGGAAGCGACGCCCGCGGCTTTGGCAGTCTTTCGCAAAGACCGCCAAGTCTAAATGAGCACCTCGGTCCCTGACCTGAGCTGGCTTCCTTGTCCCCGTCTTTGATCATTTTTTCTAGTGCTTTATATGTAAAAATGTAAGTGCCAGGGCCTAAGGTAATCCATTGCATCCAACACTTCCTACATCTGCTGCCGAACTGCAGGGCCGACATTATCTAATAACCGACACACTTAAGTGTGATATTTTGACTATTGCAGGTCACACCAAGTTGTAGGGATGGCTGGAAGTGCAAGGTTTATTACTGTGTAAAAAATGAATTGCTAAATACTCATGCTGTGTTGACAAATAGGCTGAGAGAGCCACCATGTGGTGTACTCTCCTAAATTAGAGCCGGTGCTGTGTGCTGAGCATCGGAAAACACCGCCACAGATTAAGCACTGCTTCTGCCAACTTCTTCAATCTCTGTATTTCCCTCACACCTAAAAGTTCCTATACAGAGTAGCTCTTCTTATGTGACACACATTTTCTCTATTGTCTTGCAAACAAGGAAATGACCACCCGAGCACCAACCTAGGTAATAAAAGCCCTAATTGGGGCCCAATGAGACTCTTATACCTCTCCCGTGCCCCTGCACTTGCTGCACTAAGGATAGCAACACCTCTCTTTCTCACACTGCCTCTTTTCAATCTGACCTCCTTTCTTCCTCCCGCAGTGTTCCACAAAGGCCCTCGTCCTCTTTCACGCCAGTAACATAAATTGAGACGCAAACAGACATAAAGGGGGTCATTACAACCCTGGCGGTACAAGACCGCCAGGGCTGTAATGACGGAAGCACCGCCAACAGGCTGGCGGTGCTTCCCAGGTCATTAAGACCGCGGGGAAGCGCCGCGGTCGCACTGCGGGGGCCGGCGGTTTCCCGCCACAACGGCCCCGGCGGTAGTAATCCACCAGGGGAGCACTGCTAGCAGCGCTGCCAAGGGGATTACGAATCCCCCTACCGCCAGCCTTTTCCTGGCGGTTTGAACCGCCAGGAAAAGGCTGGCGGTACGGGGAGTCGCGGGGCCCCCGACAGGGAGCCGGCTCCTGTGTTGCGGCCGAGATCCCCGCAGGTTTCCGTCAGCCGGCCCAGCGGGGATCTCCAAATGGCTGCGGATCTCGCACGCCAAGGTCGTAATGAGGGCCAAAGTCCTAATCAACTGGTGCAAAAATACTGTACACATCCGGGTTGTTTCTCTGCCCAGATCTCAGCAGGTAAAACCTGACAAAATTCGAATGGTAAAAGCCTAAAATACCCGAAGTTCTATAGCTGTGAAACTTGAAAAACGTAATGCTGCTTAATTCTCCAACTTCTGAGTTTCAGAACATAGAATGAAATGTGTTACCCAGTGCTGAAATTGGAAATAAAATACTCCAGGAAGCTATATGTTGGGGTCATGGTGTGTCAGACGAAAGGGGTGGAGTCAAGAGAAGCAGATCTTGAAAAGCAGTGTGTGGCACTCAGGGAATACATTTATTTAGAAATAAAGCTGCTGCAAAGAAATTGGCAAAAAGGACAACCATAACTGCAAATCCTTTCTAGTTTACTTAAATGGGCACAAAGAGGCTGCTTTTTAAAATATTTTACATGGTTAAGGCACCTGCTGCAGAGCTCAATGTGCACCCTCACATTTTGAAGGGATTATAATAGCAGTGAGATAACTCTGCTGGTTAATGTAATTCTGGGAGAGTTCTGTGTTTTGTCCAGTCACTGTTAAGACTTATAAAGTAACATAGAGGGTTAATGTGCCTGCTACGAAGCACACAGTGTAACATGCAGATCACAGATTTCTATTTTATGCACATAGGTAAGTGGGCCTCTGCGATTGACACTGAGATGATTTGTTTTCACCGCCAGTTCAAAAGTTTCAGTTCTACTAATAAAGCACAGTGACCTATTTACCGGCGTTAAGGAGCTGCATGCAAAGTCTAAGTAATTGTTTTTTTTTCAGTCTGTTGTTCTTAGATTTCAAAGAAAGGCTCCCCTGGGAATTCATAAAGTCTTGTTAATACAAACAAGCCCAATCTCTGCGTTAGATTTTATATCATGACTGTGTTTAAATATAAGCCCTCATTACAACCCTAGTGGTAAAAGCCGCTTACTGCCATGCAGAGGGCCACCAACATACAGTGAATGCGGCGGTAATCCACCACGTGTATTATGACCCTCACATAAAAATCCGCCACTATACAGACACCCACACAAGTCCACCAGACCAAAGGTCAGTGATAAACTGGCGATAGCAAAACCCACATCGTTACACCAACAGGAATATGCCCACTGTATCACAACCCTAGAATCACTGCTCTGGTCTTTCAACCGCGGTAAACCATTGGCGGTACACACCGCTGCTCTCAAAATACACACACACTTACAAAACTACACCACATTGGACAATTCCAAATACACACACCTGGCACACATACACACACCACACGCACACACCCAATCCAATATAAAACACACACCCCCATTACCCACAACCCTTTACGACCCCAAAAAAATTGCAAACACAAGCCAGGAGCACCCAATCAATCTGAGCCACAGAACACCAGCACCCATACACCATCCACGCAACTCACAGCACACACCACAACACAGCACCCCACACCTCACCCCACACATCCTCACACATATCACTCACACCACATCCATGGCACCCCAAAGACACCCCAGGTTTTCAGAGGAGGAGCTAAGGGTCATGGTGGAGGAAATCATCCGGGTAGAGACACAGTAATTCGAATCACAGGCGCAGCAGACATCCATTGCAAGGAAGAGGGAGCTATGGTGGAGAATCATGGACAGGGTCAACACCGTGGGACAGCATCCAAGAACAAGGGATGACATCAGGAAGAGGTGGAACGACCTACGGGGGAAGGTGTGTTCCGTGGTCTCAAGACACCAAACAGCAGTACAGAGAACTGGCGGAAGACCCCCACCTCCTCCCCCACAACTAACAACATGGGAAGGGCAAGTTTTGGCAATAATGCATCCTGAGGGCCTCGCAGGAGTAGCAGGAGGACTGGACTCTGGTAAGTCAAATCTTTACTATTATATCCCCCACCCTACCTGCATGCCATCACAAACTCCTACCCCCAACCCCATCACTCCACCAACTCACATATATCCAACTAACACAACCCACCCATCCAAATACCAAGCACTGCATGCACCCCCAATGCATGGACACCCATCACAGACCTGCATGGACACCCATCACCCCAGCATGCCCAATAGAGACACTCACCCATCCCACAAAATCACCACTCACACAAGTCCAAGACGACAGGGAACTCACATTCATAGAGGGAAACACAGCCATGCACAAGATGGCACACGCAGATACTTTGACAATGTATTTTTCTCCCCACAGGACCCCTACCAAACGTCACCGGAGAGGAGGTGCCAGCCACATCCGGCCCCCACAGTGACAACAGCAGCTCTGCACGCCTGGATCACGATGACCAACCTGGCCCATCTGGGACCTCCGGAGAGTCGGTTTCCCTGCCACAGTCCCAAACCACCACTGAGCCTCCCCCTCAGGAAACACCGCCACAGGACCCACCCAGCGGGCCCATGCCACTGTCCCCAGGACACATCAATCAGCAGTGTGTCCATCACTACAGGGACCTCAGGCAACCCCACAAGCACAGGATGATCAGCGACCTGGGGTCAGTGGCAGTGGCAGTGGGCACACCGTTCAGGGGACAGAGGCACAGGACAACATGGAAGCTGGGAGGACTGCTGTGTGACAGGGGAAGGACAGGCCCAGGGAAACGACCCTCCACGAGGCACTCTCAAACATCATGGGAGCGTACCACCGTTCCCAGGAGACCATGGGCCAGGTATGGCCAAGTTACAGGAGACCCAGCAGGCGCAGGAGGGACAGTACCTGGGGATCAGGGAGGACCTAACAAAAATATACACCATCCTGGTCACCACTGCAGGGAGCTGGCTGACATGGGCAAGACCATGAGGGAGGCAATGGCACAACAACGGACGCCTGACACTAGCCAAACCGAGGAATACCCTTCCACCTCCGTCGGTGCTAGTGGACAGGAGGCCCCGCCACAGGAACAACAGGCCACCAGCACCCCAACCCCTACAGAAGGAGAACCACCCCGCAAACGCTCCCTGCGATCCAGGCAGAAGACAGAGAACATTGCCAAGACCCCCGCCAGGAAATAAGACCCTCCTGATTGTCACCCTTCTGTCCCACCATGTCACCCTGTCCTCCTTGAACTGACTTTGCTCCACTTCCTATGTACCCTTGGACAATGCATCTGTGATACCAATAGACTGGACTCTAACTGGACATTCCTCCACCATTACCCCAGTCCCTTGCACATACCCCCATACTTATTGGCACAAAAATAAACACTTCTTGGAAGAAGTAAAATATTGGAGTCAGTGTCATGAATCAATAAATGTATTAGTACAACATTATCAAAGCATTGCAATGTATATGTACAGTGAAATGTACTACAGGATGCCCTTGGTGGGCAGCAGTACATATAGCAGGAGCCAGAATGGGGCACACAGACCTGATAATAGAGAATCCAAAGGGTACAGTCAGTGACGATAGACAGAGGGTAAGAGGCTGCCATGTACAATGTCCAAAACATTACTGAAAAGTAAAGTTGAGTTACAGTCTCATACCTGTATGTCACTGGAAGTACTGCTGTATAATGTTTGTTCTTTTGTCCACATCTTCTTCATCTGCCTCCTCTTCCTCACTGTCCACAGGCTCCACCGCTGCCGCAAGACCATCTCCAGGCACATCCTCCTGTAGAAAAGGCACCTGACGTCTCAAGGCCAGGATGTGCAACATACAGCATGCCACGATAATCTGGCACACCTTCTTGGGTGAGTAGTACAGGGATCCACCAGTCAGATGGAGGCACCGGAACCTGGCCTTCAGGAGGCCGAAGGTTCTCTCAATAATCCTCCTTGTACGCCCATGTGCCTCATTGTAGCGTTTCTCTGCCCTTGCCCAGGGATTCCTCACTGGGGTCAGTAGCCATGAGAGGTTGGGGTAACCAGAGTCACCTGTAAATATCGAGGGACAACTGCTAGACACATACTAACCCTTAGGGACAACCCCATACCCAGACACCTACTTATAGTGGTAGGGACCTTGGGCTCACCTATTAGCCACAGCCAGTGCCTGTAGAGTTGGCCCGTCACATAAGGGATGCTGCTATTCATCAAGATATAGGCGTCATGCACCAAGCCAGGATATTTGGCATTCACATGGCAGATGTACTGGTCCGCCAAACACACCATCCGCACATTCATCGAGTGATAGCTTTTTCTATTCCTGTAAACCTATTCATTTCTCCAGGGGGGGGAACAAATGCCCCATGTGTACCATCAATGGCATCAATGATGTAGGGGATATGTCCCAGGGCATAGAAGTCAGCTTTCACTGTGGCCAAATCCTCCACCTGGGGGAATACGATGTAGCTGCGCATGTGTTTCAGCACGGCAGATAGAACTCTGGTCAACACGTTGGAGAACATTGGCTGGGACATTCCTGATGCCATGGCTACTGTAGTTTGAAATGAACCTCTTGCCAGGAAATTAAGCACTGACAGAACCTGCACTAGAGGGGGGATTCCTGTGGGCTGGTGGATAGCTGACATCAGGTCTGGCTCCTATTGGGCACACAGCTCTTGAATTGTGGCACGATCAAGTCTGTATGTGATAATAATGTGTCTGTCCTCCATTGTCAACAGGTCCACCAGGGGTCTGTACTCCTGAGGATGCCGCCATCTCATCATCTGCCTCAGCGGTTGTAGCCTATGGAGGAGGACGGTGAGCAGAAGGTCATATTTCCACATAGAATGCACAACTGTTGCTGAAGTTAGGTCACAGAAGCAGTATGTGAAGTCGAGAGTCAGTTGATGGGCCAATGTCTGCTGTGGCACAGTTAGGTGCCATGCCATGTGCCCCCCTGAAATGGCAGCTGCCTGACCTGTGAGAAAGGGCAAGTGGAAATGATGTAAGTGTGCTGGGGTTGTGCGCCGTCGCGGTAGGCAGTCGATGACCGCTGCGCAACTTCGCATTGGTTATCATTAGGCCCTATGGGTTCCACGAGCCAATGGCGATGTACGCCGGCAGTGACCGCCATTTTCTAACTACTCACTCACTTGCTACCTGACCGTCAACAGGAGAGGACATACACTGCAAGTGCTGCTGTGACCTGAGTCTGGAAGTGACAATGGCTACAGTGTCTGGGGAAAGGGCCCCTGCCTTCACTGCGGAGGAGTTGGAGAAACTGGTGGATGGGGTCCTACCTCAGTACACAGTATTCTACGGTCCTCCAGACAAACAGGTGAGTACACTGAGAGCATGATGTGTGGGCAATGCATGTTTTGAGTCGTGGGGATGTAAGCCACATGTTGGTGGGTGCTGAGGCGTCCTGGCCTGAGTGCTGCATGAGAGGTGGTCAGTGAATGTGCGTCAGGGCATGGGTGGGAACTGGGGGGCAATGAGTATGCCGGTCCGGACGGGTGAGTAATTTCCTTTCCTCCTGTCTTTTCCCTCTAGGTCAGCGCCCACCAGAAAAAGGGTATTTGGTGTGCCATCGCCAAGGAGCACCCACTGCCGCAAGAGATGGGAGGACCCGCGCCGCTGGACGAAGAAAACGGTGGAGGCCCAGCTGGGGCTGGCTTCCCAACGTGGAAGGGGTGCCCGTCCCACCATGACCCCCCTGATGTTCCACATCCTGGTGGTGGCCTATCCGGAGTTGGATGGGTGCTTGAGGTCATCACAGCAGCCACAAGGGTGATGGAAACAGATTCTGATTCCTGACTTTGCGCGCTTTAGGAGGTAGCCGGTGGGGTATGTGGGCTGTGGGTGACCCTAGGCCAGGGCAATCATGGCAGGGTAGGTTCCTTGTGTGCAGGCTCTGAAGCACTCCAAATCCAATGGTGTAAGTGGGCATATACTACTGGGCAGGATTCTGTGGGTGTCAGGTGTCAAGATGCTGGCGTTAGTCATTGTACCCCATGGGCTTGTGACTACCTTAGTGACTGGTTGGGCATGGCCTAGTGCATAGGGCTGATCCCTGTGTGTTGTGTACGCCAACGGTAGTTGTGTTTCTGGCACTGACCAAGTGTATCCTCTGTCTCTCCCCCCCCTTTTTCTTTTGTCACCCTGTCCTTGTGTACATTAGCATCATCTGGCAGAGGAGCAGAGGCACCGGCAACGGAGGGAGCTGAATTCCACATGGCCCATGAGGGCGAATCCACTGAGGGTGAAGGCACCAGTGGGACGGAGGGCAAGGGGAGCACCATGACGGGGACAGGAGGGGAGGCCACTGACAGCGACTCCTCCTCCGATGGAAGCTCCCTGTCGGTGGCGGGCACCTCTGCGCCCACCCCAACAACAGGTACAGCCGCCACCCCCCATACCAGCACCGCCCTCCCAGCAGCCCCTCAGCGTGTTTCCCGTGCCCGCTCACCCAGGAGGGTGGGCATCTCCTTCGCCCCAGGCACGTCAGGCCGTGCCCCAGTCAGCCCTGCTGCCCTCAGTGAGGAGGCTATTGACCTCCTGAGATCCCTCACTGTTGGGCAGTCAACCATTCTGAATGCCATCCAAGGTGTTGAGAGGCATTTGCAACAAACAAATGCATACCTGGAGGGCATTCACTCTGGCGTGGCAGCCCAACAGAGAGCATTTCAGTTCTGGCCTCAGCACTGATGGCAGCTATTATCCCTGTGTCTAGCCTCTGCCCTCCAACTTCCTCTACCCAGCCCCAATCCCCTCAACCCCAGCCTATCCCAAGCACACCTTCAGACCATCATTCACCCAAATCAACACACAAAAGTGGCTCAGGCAAACATAAGCACCACACCTCATCTCACAGGCACTCACACAAGCACCATGCCCATGCAGACACAGCAACATCCACTGCCTCCACCGTGTCCCCCTCCCAGTCTCATCTCCACTCACACCTGCATGCACTACATCTTCATCCACTACCTCCATCACCAGCACGCCCATCACAACACAGACCTCACGAGCAGTCACCACCCCTACAACCATGCACATGTCCCCTGTTTCCTTTCTCCCAGTGTGTCTGTGACCCCTCCTCCCAAAGTACACAAACGTAAGCACCCACCCACCCAACAGCCATCCACCTCAAAACAGAATCCAGCCCATGCACCTTCACCCAAACTAAGCAGAAATACACCTCCTACAACAAATCCCTCTTCCTCCACTCCCAAACCCTCTCCATCTTCCCGTCCCAGTGTGTCTAAAAAAATGTCCTTGCAAACTTTGACCTATTCCCTATGCCTCACTCCCGGCCCCGTCCTTCCCCTCGGGCCGGGGTGTCAAGATCCCAGGCCAGCACCTCAGCCACCAAGTCGGCATCCGTGGTGGTACCTGAAAGTCAGCAGGGATCTAAGGGGGCACCCGTCAGGGCTGCCAGTGTGTCAGAGACCCCTGCAAAGGACCAACCCATTCCGCCACCTGCCAAGGTGAAGAGGGTGCCAGCAAGCAGCACTGCTAAAAAGCACGACCCACCCAGCAAGGCCTCCTCCAAAACTGCATCTGCCAGTGCCAAGGTCCCAGCAGGGTCTGGCAAGGTGGGGAATGGCAAGAAAACCCAAGGCAAGGCACTTCAGGCGTCGGGCCCTCCAGGTGAGGGACTGGGGCCCACCATAAGTTCTGACAGCCCAGCAACCTGTACAGCGGAAGGCACCGCCGCAGGCACCGCCATCTGCCCCGCCACATGCACCACCACCTGCACCGCCGCTACCACAACAACATTCAGCAGCATCATCCCCAATGGGCAGCTGTCCGAGGCTGCAGGATATAGCCTGGTGTCTCCCTCCACTACTACCAGCACCTGCACCAGCAGCATCATTGCCGCAGACACTGCCGCAAGCACTGCCACCTGCGCCGCCCTCTGCACCGCCACATGCCCCGCCAGTGCCACTACATCTGTCATCAGCTGCATTCCCAGTGGGCAGCCTTCCAGGGATGCAGGAGGTGGCCTGGACCCTCCACCCACCACTGGAAACACCAGCACCGGCACAATCAGCAGTTTGCTGCTTAAGTCGCCGCAGGATGGAGTGTGGCTCTGCCTCCATGGAGTAATATGCTACTTGTTCCCTTCACATCTCGTGGCTCAGACACCCAGGTGAGGGAATGGGAACCGCCACACCCCAGGTGCAGCATCACTGGGCACAAGGCCCCCTCCAGAACCAGTGGAGATATGCATCCACTATCACTTTCCTTGGCAGGATGAAGCAGACTGGGCACAAGGCCCCCTCCAGAACCAGTGGAGATATGCATCCACTATCATTTTCCTTGGCAGGATGAGGCACACTGGGCACTAAGCCCCCTCCAGAACCAGTGGAACATGTCACCCACGAGAGAGTCTGTGGCTTTGTACTCCCCAGGACCAAGCAGTGGGCAAACCACCCACTTGAGAAACTCGAGAGACTGTGGCTTTGCACTCCCCAGGACCAAGCAGTAAGCAAACCACCCATCCACTTGAGAGACTGTGGCCTTGCACTCCCTAGGACCAAGTAGTGGGCAAACCACACACTTGAGAGACTGTGGCTTTGAACTCCCCAGGACCAAGCAGTGGGCATGTTGCCCTCTCCAGGAGCAGTGGCGTAGTACCATCTTCCGGCTGAGGTGCCTCCCCCTCCCCTTCCCCTTAGGTGCCTGTGTGTTTTCCACCTGATGCCCCTGCAGTGTTTTCTCCGTTTTAAGGCAGGAGTCAAGTGTGGGCTTTGCACTTGTTTTTTTGCCCACTGGGACACAGACATTTGCAAAGGACAGTGCACGGCCTTCTGTACATATTGTAAATATTTGTATATACTGTTGTTTACAATCGTTACCGTTATCTGACTATTTCTAAATATCACTATTTACATCAATTCCTTTTGTCCTTGCGTTTTAATTCCAGGGGGTTACGTGGTTCCCCTTCAGTGTTCTGTTTCCGCCATGCTTTAGATGTCGTTGGTACCACCCCGGAAAAGCTGGCGGATTGGCCTCTCATAATACAGTGGGCAGTACATTGTCTTCCGCCTATCTGTTGGCGGTGACCGCTGCGGTGTTTGTTGCTACCGCCGTGGCGGTTGGAGTGTTAAAGTGGCTGTCTGTGTTGGTGGTTTCCGCCGTGGTCGTGATTCCATTTTTTTTACCACCGGCCTGTTGGCGGTATTACCGCCGCTTTAGCACCGACTGCCAGGGTTGTACTGAGGGCCATAATGTCTACAAGTTTGGAAAATATGTGATTTCTACACTTAATAATCTCATTATTTTAAGTAACATTTCCTGGTCATTGATTTACACACTTGTATGACTCATTATGTCTCAGTGTATGCTGTAGAGCGCTCTGACATCCTCACTGGGATGAGTGACGCTGTAAAAGAACTAAATAAAAATAAACCAGTGAGTGGGGTGTACATCACTTAGAGTAATTACACATATACACAGATACATTTTGCATTCTTACAGTGCATGGACATCTCTTCTATGGGGGGAGGGGGGTTTGAGCAAAGTCAACATCATGCCTTCAGGGCATATTTTTGATAGGGCATTTGTGAACTGATAAACAATATGCATTTGTTTTCCTTCCATTGCATTGGGTATTAGGCTCCACATGGCTCCCCTCCAGATGATACTTGGAAAAATAAGAGCTGGTGGCTCTTTAAATCAGGCCTTTGTTTGCACCCGGCTGGAAGTGAAAACGAGAAAGCCTCTTCGGTGTCTGAGTTTGCTGCACTGAACCTAACACAGACAATGTACAGGAGCTACTGTATCATGTAGTGGTGTCGGAAACTGTCACCAGGATAAACTTAGCTCAATTCTTGGGTCCATGGGATCCCAGAGCCAGTCCAGAAATAGCTGCCGGTACCAGGATCCGGCACAACCCCCATTTCCCTCCCCAGCTTTCCAGCACTCTTCTTAATACTGCAGAAAGGAAAACTGGAAAACCCAAACTCTGCTGGATCGGTAATCCCCCCTGCGGTATTACAGCGTACTTTTGCCACGGTCCATGGAATGAGACTTTTAGGGGCTTTTTCTCTGCCTGTAAATGGGGCCCTCCTCTCCTGAATCTCAGATTATGGTTAACACCCACACAAACTCTGAAGAAACCATCTGTTTCCTCATTTCTTTATATGATTTGGGGACTGCAATGCAACGAGGTAAAGCTGAGCCAGACCTGAAAAAGGGGAAGAGAAACAGACATGTACTTGTTTACAACCTTACTTGTACTTAAAGGAGAAAATACAGTAATATCGAAACAATGGGGGGAGGGGCGGGACAGCATTGGTTTGTTGGTCCATGTTTCCCCAGGGTATTTCGGGCAGGTGATACAGCTTAGAACAACTGGGTTAGGATAGGTTAAGGTTGGGCTTAGGGGCGGGGTTTAGATGTGGATATGTAGGAGAATGGGTCATGGGTGCACCCTCGTTGTCTGACCCCCTGATCCATGGGCGGTTAGAGTAGGCAGGAGAGAGACAGACAAGGCCAGCATGAGAGTTATTGGCTGTAAGTTAAAATAACTATTAATACTTTTTATTGATGCGCAATCGTATTGTGTTCAGAATATCCATTACCGCTGGCTATTGTGAAAGTAAGTATATTTGGTAAATCTAGATTTACTATTCTTAACTCCACTTACCTTGATGGCATACTGGCCATGAAACAGGGCCGGATTAGGACTTTTAGAGGCCCTAAGCACCTAAAAGATTTTGGTGCCCCAATATATATCTAATTCAAAATATAAACAATAATAAACCATAAAATAAAGTGTTATTTTTAGAAATGAAACACAACTTACAGCAAGATGGAAAATAATGTTTTTATATACTTTCACTATATTTATATTTGAAAAAAATTCTCTTACTTTTTCTAATTGCAAAGTCATTGATCAGGTCCTCAAAACTAATCTTATGTAACACATCTGCTTCCAAACTTAATAGAGATAAGGCATCCAGCCTGTCTTGTTGCATAGTTGTTCTGATGGCATTTTTAATAAACTTCGACTGAGAAAATGAACACTCAGCTGAGCAATTTGTGATCATTAATGTTAAAAATATACAAAAACGAATGTCTGCATTTGGAAATGCACACTCAATATTGTTTTAAAAAATGCCCTTATAAAATTCAGCATGGCTGAATCTTATTTTTACATTATTTGTTCCACTGAATTTATGACGCACATATGAGTGAGACTGCTGATGCTCAGCTGAAAAAGTAGTCCTCTTGGTGAGCATTAACCTGCTTTTGACAACACTGAGAATACCTTTTGATTTCAGTAGATGATGAAATGACATTATGTGACACAACACTTAGAAAAGAAAATCTTTGCTATTTCTTTGTATATCTGTCTTCTTCTCATCTCAGTTTCAAGTTTGTCAACAATTGTGTAAAGAGTGGTGATATGAAATTTATATCTGGGAATCAGATATAGTTTGGGTGTAGCATCTCCGTCATTGGGTAGCTTCTTTCTGATACATCTGCAAGTTTGACATGCCTTCTAATCAACATCTGGTAGCATTTCCTTTGTAGCTGCTTCATATGTTTCAAATTCACCTCATGAAGTGCATAGTTGGTCAGCCAGTGATCCATACAGATCTGCACATGCTTTTAAGTTGACACTGTGAGGCAGTTACCAGATTCTAATTTTGTTGCATTCCCAATGTAGATCTTTAACATCTATCATTAGTATTTTATTATTATTTTGATTACTATATATACGTATATATATATACATATATACGTGTGTGTATATATATATATATATATATATGTAAAAAACAAAGAAGAACTCTGGGAAGTTTCCAAATTTTAGGTGGAGAGCTGCTCTAGTAAGGAGCACCCTGCAACACCAGCAACGCTCACCTCAAATGCTTGCTTATCTAGCAAAGTTTTTAAGCATAGGAGCAGCACAGTGCTATCCTCGCCGAGCTAGATAGTGACAAAGGGGGTCATTCCGACCCTGGCGGTCATAGACCGCCAGGGCCGGGGACCGCGGATGCACCACCAACAGGCTGGCAGTGCATCCAGGCCAATTCTGACCGCGGCGGTAAAGCCGCGGTCAGAAAAGGGAAACCGGCGGTTTCCCGCCGGTTTTCTCCTGGCCTGAGGAATCCTCCATGGCGGCGCTGCAGGCAGCGCCGCCATGGGGATTCCGACCCCCTTCCCGCCAGCCTGGTTCTGGCGGTTTTGACCGCCAGAACCTTGCTGGTGGGAACGGGCATCGTGGGGTCCCTGGGGGCCCCTGCAGTGCCCATGCCAACGGCATGGGCACTGCAGGGGCCCCCTAACAGGGCCCCACAAAGGTTTTCAGTGTCTGCATAGCAGACACTGAAAATCGCGACGGGTGCAACTGCACCCGTCGCACCCTTTCCACTCCGCCGGCTCCATTCGGAGCCGGCATCCTCGTGGAAGGGGGTTTCCCGCTGGGCGGGCGGGCGGCCTTCTGGCGGTCGCCCGCCAGCCCAGCGGAAAAATCAGAATGACCGCCGCGGTCATTTGACCGCGGTGCGGTCATTCGGCGGCACCCGCCAGGCGTGCGGTTACCGCCGCCGGCGGGAGTCAGAATGACCCCCAAAGTCTTTTGCCATTTGTACAGCAAAATCTTTAAGCATAGGATTGACACAGTGTCATCCTCGCCGAGCTGTAAAATGACAAAAGCCATTTTCCACTCCAGGCACAGTATTACAACTTTGGACTGGTCAAATACCATACAAGCCAACCTGGAATGAGTAAAGCAACCCCTGACACGTGTTTTGCTCTCATTAGAGCTCTCCAGAGGGGTATAGCTTTGTCCAGACACAAGGGAGCACCCAGTATAAGTCAAACGAATGCCCTTTCAGGGTTAGAGTGACCATTGGATGGTTTGGATGGATGGTATCTGACCAGGATGGTATCTGACCAGTCCAAAGCTGTAATACTGTGCCTGGAGTGGTAAATGGCTTTTGTCATTTTACAGCTCGGCGAGGATGACACTGTGTCAATCCTATGCTTAAAGATTTTGCTGTACAAATGGCAAAAGACTTTGTCACTATCTAGCTCGGCGAGGATAGCACTGTGCTGATCCTATGCTTAAAAACTTTGCCAGATAAGCAGACATTTGAGGTGAGCAAATCTAGAGTGTTGCTGGTGTTGCAGGGTGCTCCTTACTAGATCAGCTGTCCACCTAAAATTGGGAACTTCCCAGAGGTCTTCTTTGTTTTTTGCATAATTTATGCGTCACTCTAACCCTGAAAAGGCCTTTGTTTGACTTATACTGGGTGCTCCCTTGTGTCTGGACAAAGCTATACCCCTGTGAAGAGCTCTAATGAGAGCGAAACACGTGTCAGGGGTTGCTTTACTCATTCCAGGTTGTCTTGGATGGTATTTGACCAGTCCAAAGCTGTAATACTGTGCCTGGAGTGGTAAATGGCTTTTGTCATTTTATAGCTCGGCGAGGATGACACTTTGTCAATCCTATGCTTAAAGATTTTGCTGTACAAACGGCAAAAGACTTTGGGCCTGATTACAACTTTGGAGGAAGGTGTTAATCCGTCCCAAATGTGACGGATATACCACCAGCCGTATTACGAGTCCATTGTATCCTATGGAACTCGTAATACGGCTGGTGGTATATCCGTCACATTTGGGACGGATTAACATCTCCTCCAAAGTTGTAATCAGGCCCTTTGTCACTATCTAGCTCGGCGAAGGTAGCACTGTGCTGATCCTATGCTTAAAAACTTTGCTAGATAAGCAGATATTTGAGGTGAGCAAATCTAGAGTGTCACTGGTGTTGCAGGGGGCTCCTTACTAGAGCAGCTCTCCACCTAAAATTGGGAACTTCCCAGAGTTCTTCTTTGTTTTTTGCATAATTTATGCGTCTCTCTATCCCTGAAAGTGCCTTAGTTTGACTTATACTGGGTGCTCCCTTGTGTCTGGACAAAGCTATACCCCTCTGAAGAGCTCTAATGAGAGCGAAACAGGTGTCAGGGGTTGCTTTACTCATTCCAGGTTGGCTTGGATGGTATTTGACCAGTCCAATGCTGTAATACTGTTCCTGGAGTGGTAAATGGCTATTGTCATTTTACAGCTCGGCGAGGATGACACTGTGTCAATCCTATGCTTAAAGATTTTGCTGTACAAATGGCAAAAGACTTTGTCACTATCTAGCTCAGCGAGGATAGCACTGTGCTGATCCTATGCTTAAAAACTTTGCTAGATAAGCAGACATTTGAGGTGAGCAAATCTAGAGTCTCGCTGGTGTTGCAGGGTGCTCCTTACTAGAGCAGCTCTCTGCCTAAAATTGGGAACTTCCCAGAGTTCTTCTTTGTTTTTTGCATAATTTCTGCGTCACTCTAACCCTGAAAGGGCCTTCGTTTGATATATATATATATATATATATATATATATGTATATATATATATATATATGTATGTATATTTTTTTAATTTATTGTGGGAGCCCCTTTTTATGGAACCTGATCTAGCTGCACCATTTGCAGTTTTGCATCATATGGTCGGTAGAAAATTTCTGTGGTGCCCCCCTTCCCTTGATGCCTTAAGCATGTGTTTATTTTGCTTTATGGTTAATACAGCCTTCTCTTGAAAGTATAGAATTTGTCCATATTCCCAAATTCAGATCATATAGTAGAGGTGGAGGGGGGGAGGGAGGTGGAGGGCTAGAAAGGGGGGACGGAGTAACAGGAGGGGGAGAGGGAGAGGGAAAGAGGGGGATAGAGAGAGAGGGAAAAAGAGGGAAGGAGAGAAGCAGATTTAAATAAAGTAAGAATAATAAGAAGTGGAGAGCTGCGTGCTATAAAAAAAGTAACTAAGCAGCAAAGTGGAGAGATTATGAATGAAGGTTTACAGAGGGAAGGGATGGAACAGCAGACAACCAATTCCAAAGCAATAGCTGATCCAGAAAAAGTGGTATGGGAAAATGGTAAGATTTAAGTCCATTCACATGAAAAGTGCAGGAGAGTGACAGATGTTACCACAGAGAGTGGACAAGTAGATGTCTCACTTAGTTAGACACTTTCTGCTGACAAATGTGTGCATTTTGTAGGATAAGTTTAAAACTTGGCATGGCTGCCGAGCCTGTTTTCCGTTTGAAGTTAAAGAATAGTTCTGTTAAGTTGAGTAATGGTAAAAAGGACCATCAATGACTGTGGTCACGTCACATGACTTCATGTCTGACCACGGTAGGACAAACATAAGAACAAGCATTGGCCAAGCCAATAGGTCTCGCCTATTCTAGAGACTTTGACTTTGCCAATGTGTGTAGCCCTGTTGTACACCCGCATGGCTGCTGTTCAGCATGGCTGAAAGTTAGTGGCATAGAGGAGAGTGGGGTGGAGTGTCATGGAGTGGAATAGCGAAGAATGGAGTTAAAGGGAGTGGCAGAGTGTGTTGTGTTTTTGAGTGGCATAATGTGGAGTTGCGTAGAGTGGCATACACTGGAGTGGCATAGAGTAGCGTGAATGGGTGTATAGTGCATTGGCGTAGAGTGTTCCAGGGTATAGTGGCATAAAGCACAATGGCATTGAGTTCAGCAGTGTACAGTGAAGCAATGTAGAATGAGAGGGATTTAGAGTGCTGTGGTGTAGAGTGGCAAATAGTGAACTGGCGTAGATTGGTACAGGGTAGAGTAGAGAGGGAAACTGTAGAGTGCAGTGGTGTAGAGTGGAATAATGCAGTGGCATGTAGTGGTGCAGAGATAAAGTGGAGCTGTGTAGAGTGGAGTACTCATGGTGTGGTAGCACACTGCTAATGTAGACAGCACATTTTGAAATGACCATTACATTTGCACACAGATACAGTTTCACTAACAAAACCACACAGTGCCCAGACGAAAATGTGTGGACATTGCATCACTTGGCATAATGATTTTTTTGATCATATTAAAGAATTTGTTTCCAACACATTTCAGAAATAACAAATGTGCTGCATTTGTGTTTCTAATTCTGATACATTCTGGAATGCTTACACAATTCCGGCAAGATTGTCACATAAATCCGCTCACTTTAAGTTAGAAAGCGGGTGCCCTCAGAAAACAGCGGATGACATTTGACCTAGATCTTTGAATGCACAGCAAATGTGAAGCAATAAGAACAAGAATTACATGCCTGTTTACAGAAAGGGAAAACTCAGAAGGATATTGTAAATAGGGTTTCGGCCGGGGAAGTTATGTACTCAAGCTGGACTGCCTAAAACAAATAAGAGCCAGCAAATGAAAAGCAAGAAAATGTGGGTCACAATCCACAAAGCCAATGGCAAGCAATGGACAGAACGCATTTCTAGGTCAACTTCCTGAATGTTCCCAAGATGTCTTCAGCAAACCTTTTAAGCAAACCTTTAGCAAACCTGTATAGTGACCTTAACAGGTGGTAGAATAGCTCATCAAATTGAATTCTTACCACTAAAACGAGTGGTGATAATCAGGTCACAGCTAGATTCATGACAAAGTGACTCAAGCATTCCATCCTCCCAAAGGTTTGTAAAGTGAGTGCTCTTAAGCTGCTTAATAATGGCACTTATTATTTAAAGTGCTTAAAATGTTTTAACTGTGGGATCAAACAAGTTAATATATGATCACCAACTATTATCAGTAAAAATTATGTAGCAAGAAAAGGCAAATTATGTGGCTTGATACTATCACTTCATTATTTTGTCATTTTTACAAATACATTTCACCTCGGTAATACTGGGTTAACAACCAAATACTGAAAAAACAGCCAAAACATGACCAGTTATTCTTTACAAACAGCCTTCCACTGCTTGTGAATTCACGTTGTACGTTTTTAGTAACTTGAGATTCAATTGAGCTAGGAACACTTTTGCAGCAGATGATGGATTATGTGGCAAATTCATTATTATGCGGAAAAAGCAGTGGCTGCAGAATTGCATAATTCCAGTGGCCCTTGCTATTATTCAGACCCATTCTGTCCTGTTCACTGTGAAGTCAAAACGTTACATCACCTCATTATATCTGTAACACTTAAACTCACTACTTGTATATTTATAAAATACTTCCTTTTATATTGCACTAGTAAAAGCTTTGCCTGTTCCTGGCACATTACTTCTTGCATACCATTTTGTCATAAACATTTGACCTATCTGTAGGAAGCTGGCTCTGTATTTACTATATCAAAATGAGCTTTATTGTGCACAGGGTCCAGGGGTTCCCAGAGGCAATGATAGATAATACTAATGCTCTATTTGTGGTAGTGTGGTCGAGCAGTTAGGCTTATCAGAGAGTAGTGTTAAGCATTTGTTGTACACACGCAAGCAATAGAAGAAACACACACTCAATGACTTAACTCCAGACCAATAGGATTTTATATATAAAAATATATTTTTGTTACTTTATTACTAGAACCACAAGATCCAGTTCAGAAGTAAATACTGTTGCAGGTAAGTACTTAGCACAGACATCAATGTAACTTTGTTTCACTTTAGTCAAGTAAACAGTTTTCAAGAAAACTGAAAATATCTATTTTAAAAGTGGACACTGTGCATTTTCTGAACAGTTCCTGGGGGAAGAAAATGAACTACAGTTTTAGAGGTAATTACACGACTTACAGTTCTAGTCTCCGGGGTATAGGAAGTCCACCATTGGGATTTAAAGTTAACCCCAAATACACACCACCAGCAACACGGGGCTGCCGGATGCAAAGGTCAAAGTTGAGCAATTTTAACGTGGGCTCCTATGAAGACAGGGGGTACTCGGAATTCGGTCTACCAGCAGGTTAATAACGGTGGCTCGGAGGGCAGACCAGGGGGGATTAGAAGAGCACTGGTGGGGGGCACAAGTAGGCCCCACCACACACCCTCAGCGGCACAGGGGCAGCCAGGTGCAGGGTGTAAACGGGACGTCGGGCTCCCAATGCTGGTCTATGAGGGAACCCAGGAGGTCACTCAGAGGCTGCAGGCGAGATCCGGGGGGGTGTCTCAGGCACACCACCTGTCGGACAGGGAAGAGGGCCGCTTGCTGGTCGATGCTGCACTGGGGGGGTCGATTTCTCTAAGGCCTGGGGGCTGCGGGTACAGTGGTTCTTCAGGCGTTGGTTATCTTCATCAGGGGCTCGCGGTCAAGGGGGTCCTCAGGATTCCCTCTACAGGCGGCGTCGTGCAGGGGTGGAGGAATCAACCCAGGGTGAGCACTTGCTCTGAATCGCCTAGGAACCTTCTCTGGCCCAGTGGACCACCTGGACACGGACAGTGGGCGTCCGGTGCACACTGGTCAGGACTCACACTTCTGGAGTGAGGTGGGAGTTCTTCCAAAGAGGTTTCTTTCTTCTGTTCTTCTTTCAACAGGGACGATGTCCTCGGGAATTCTTTATCCTCTGTGATGCAGGCAGTCCTCTGGAGGTTTTTCAGAGGTCACTGGACCTGCAGGATGCGTCGCTTTTCTTCTGCAGGTTCTTTGAAGCAGGAGACAGGCCGGTAGGGCTGGGGCCAAGTCAGTTGTTGTCTCCTTTCCTTCTCTGCTGAGGTTTCAGCTAAGCAGTCCTTCTTGTGAAGTCATCAGGAACCTGTCTAGCTTGTTTCAGGGAGCCCTTAAATACAAGATTTAGGGGCGTTTTAGGGGACAGAGGGCAGAAGCCAATGGCTACTGTCCCCGAGGGTGGCTACACCCTCCTGGTCTCCATTCCCTTTGGGGAGGGGGGCACTTTCCTATCCCTATTGATCCCTGTCCTCCAAACCAAGATGGATTCTGCAGGGAGGGGGTTACTTCAGCTCTGGACACCTTTGGATTGGTCCCGGCTGAAGTGGTCACTCCTCCTTGTTTTATTTAATTTTCCCACCGAACTGGTCACCCAAAGTGGGGGCTTTTCCACGGGCGGGCATCTCCACTAGCCCTGGGGAACTATAACATAAGGCCTGAGCCTTTGAGGCTCACCGCCAGGTGTTACAGTTCCTTCAGGGGGGAGATGTAAAGCACCTCGTCCCCAGAGCAGGCTTTGTTTCTGGCCTCAGAGAGCACAAAGGCTCTCATCCCAGGGGCAGGCTGGCATAGACCAGTCTGTCCCACACTAGTAAATTGGGTAAAATACAAGGGGCATCTCTAAGATGCCCTCTGTGTGCATTTTTTAATAAATCCCACATTGGCATCAGTGGGGGTTTATTGTGCTGAGAAGTTTGATACTAAACTTCCCAGTATTCAGTGTAGCCATTATGGAACTGTGGAGTTTGTTTTGACAAACTCCCAGACAATATACTTAATATGGCCACACTGCACTTACAATGTTAAGGATGGACTTAGACACTGTAGGGGCATATTGCTCAAGCAGCTATGCCCTCACCTGTGGTATAGTGCACCCAGCCTTAGGGCTGTAAGGCCTGCTAGAGGGGTGACTTGCCTATGCCACAGGCAGTATTTTTGGGGCATGGCACCCTGAGGGTGATGACTTGTCGACTTTGCCTTTTTCTCTTCACCAACACACACAATCTGCACTGGCAGTGTGCATATGTTAGGTGAGGGTCCCTTAGGGTGGCACGACACATGCTGCAGCCCTTAGGGACCTTCCCTGGTCACAGGGCCCTTGATACCACTGGTACCTTTTACAAGGGACTTATTTGTGTGCCAGTGGTGTGTCAATTGTGGAAACAATGGTACATTTTTAGAGAAAGAACACTGGTGTTGGGGCCTGGCTAGCAGGATCCCAGCACACTCTCAGTCATGTCAGCATCAACATCAGTCAAAAAGTGTGGGGGGTGGGGATAACTGCAACACGTGCCAGTTTCCAACACTATCTATTCACAATAGCGAAAACATATTTTTTATGTCAATTTTGTTCATTATATTCTAGTTTACACCAACAAATCAAATAAAGGCTTACTAATTTTAGCTAGATTTCCCATTGGAAGTAAGGCAAGTTGTATCAAGATACTAGTCTTAAAATGTGGTCACAATGTATGACCTTTTTTTACAACCAGTATCTACCCTTTATACTACTAGGTTGGTTTGCAAAAAAAAATCTGATTTGGAATGGGTTGCAGTCTGATGGACGCAATAAATATGAATTAGGCAGGCTGCAAATTGTTATTTACACCGATTGGCCAGAATCACAGTAATGGTGGCCTGCAAGAATCATCAGGCACTATCCCTGTAATTGCCTCTGAAAAATGAAAACTTCATGAAGCATTTCCTAATTGCACATAGCCTGATGTTTGTACTCCCTTTTACTACTACTACTACTACTTATAATAACTTATGTTTTGTATAACTGCGTTTCTGCCGTTTTCAAGCGCTGTAAATACCATGTTATAATCACCAATTTATGCCGTTCGATTTACCAACGTCAGAAGATTAAAAATTAGTTTGCCTTGCTGGGATTCAAAATTGCAGCCAAGAATCGCATTTGATGCTTCTGGAATTTCATATTAGGAAATACATTTGTCTAAAAAATTAAATTAAGATTTGGTACTCAGAATTTGTTATTTGTTGGTATCTAAGTTAACAGTTCTTTTTCTAGCAGACATTAAGATGCACTGCAAAATGTTGTCCATGCAAGGAAAATATTAGAAGTTTGTCTTAGAGAGCTTTAGAATCAGATAAGATGGTTTGTTGGTGGACTGGTACGCTTGACAAATAACAACAGGAATCAATAACCATTGTAATCTGATGAGGGAAAATAGTCATGGAGGAAACTCCAGAAGTTTGCATAGGTCGATTTTAGGCATCTAACCAGCACGTTCGAGACAGGGCACTTAGGAGGCAGACTGGGGGAACGTGTTATGTAGATAATAAATGAGGCCAGGGCCTGATCTCTCCCCTTCTGGGTCCCCTGTAATACAGAGAAGGGCAAACAACAATCTGCATGTGAGAGGGTGGGCTGAGTTGAGAAGAGTTGAGCTCAGCTGAGCTGAGTTGAGTGGAACTGAGCTGAGAGGGAGGCGACTGAGGTACTAACAAAGCACACAGTCACCAGACAGGCTTCTTGGCCTTAGACAGGATGTCAGCTTAAGGCAAGTGAAGTGCAATTCTGAGGGTCTGTTTGGAGCAAGGAGAACCAAGGGGAAACGTGTGAGATGGGAAAAGAGCAACTGGCAGTGGAAGAATGAAGGAGAGAGGGAGACACCGAAAGTCAAGGGATGGAAAATTAAGGAGCAATAGAAGTTGAGAGGTAGGCAATGTGAGTGTGAGCATACACTGGGAATACTAACTAAAGAACATGGGAAAGGAAACTCAGACCGAGGAAAATGTAGATTGTGAAAATTAGAGAAAGGGTAGAAGATGTTGATTAGGGAGTAAGGGCAAGAAAAGGAAAAGAGGGAACGAATAAGGGATGGGAGCATGAGAAGGAAGGGAACAGTTATCGTATGAGAATGAAAGAATGGTAGGAGAAGACGGATAATGGAAGAGTAGACGGGATAAGATAATAGCAACTGACTGTTATAGAGACAAAAGGGAAGAAAGAATGGAGAGGGAGAAATGACATAAAAACCAAATGAAGGTGTGAGGCGGGAAGGTTGGAGGCGAAGTAAAAACAGTGAGGATCTGGCACTACACAAACTGCTACAACCTCCCCAAATTGAACACACAGTCAAATTCTGTAAGTCAGCCTCCTTTACTGATGGAAGTCGGAGCACATTTAAGATGAAGTCATATATATGATGTACGAGTGCCCTCTTTTCTGCAAAATTACAGAGAGGAACACATATTTCAACCTTCGGATCACTGACTTCTTTGATGATCAGTTTGATAAAACTACTCTGTCCTGGTCCTTGTGACTTTCCTAGGGTAATCCTCCAATGGCGAGTGGAATGAAAGCTGAATTACCAGCTGGGCATTGCAGGGCATCCGTGTCTAAGATGAGGGTCAATATCCAACCCGCCCTTGGTCAGGAAAGCACTGAGTCGTTGCTAATCGGTTAAGCACAATAATTGGAAAGAAGAGACTGTTAGCCTATTATCAGTCTGGCATTCCGTATAGTTTCATCGTGGAATCAGTCTTAAGATTTTTTAACAATGTACGTCAGATCCTGAACAGTGGCAACACCTGCATAGCAGTTTGGATCGATTTTCCAGCAGCCTTTGACACAACCGTAGACTGCACATCTTAATTCTTGACCAACACATCGCTTTAAGGGGAATCTTAAGGAAGTGGTTTACTTTTTCTAAAAACAGGAAGCCCCTTCTAAAAACAGTTGAGCACACATCAAAGTTGGCAAAACTGAATTCTGTTGTACCTGAAGGAATTTAGCTCCAACATTCGTCAACATCTGTAGGGACTCTCGTACCCTGACCATGAGAGATGCTGGCGTCAATTTACACCAATATGCTGATAGTACACAACTGTATCTAAAACCTTAAATAGTCAATGTGTCATTTACCTCAGAAATTGTCTGCCTCCCATCTGCACACCTAGATGAAAGAAAACGTGCTCCTCCTGAACCCTCAGAAAGCCAAGCCTCTGACACTATCCACATCAAGAACAAAAAAATCAACAAGACCTTTCTGAAATCCTTAAATCTAACTGATTTTCCCCCTTTGCAGGTCAATTGACCTAATCTTCGGGTTTCCATATTTATTCAGCATTTTTCTGCTTTTGTGAGGCCCTCTTGGACCTAAGTTGGTTTCTTATTTTAACTTCATTTTATATTTTACATTCTTCACCTTTTAGCAGTGATATTTTACACACTTACATGATGTTATTCTAGAAATATATTGTATGGGTGTTGCCCAATTGGAGACAGCTTCTAACACCTAGACATGTCACTGCATCAGAGCTGTGCCTCTGGCACAGTGTTGCTTTGATATTATAAACGATGCACTGACCCAGAGGGGCACTCCATTATGACCATCTTGGGAGGAATGCTATGTTCGACATGCATCTCTGCTGGTGCTAATCTACCAACTTCCCAATAGAATTGCCATTCATACTACACGCTGACTCCTGAAACTTTTCTACAGGCATGGGGGCTAAGGCTAACCTCTTAGATAGGGCAAAGACAGAGGCTATACCCACTATGCTCTCAGTATAGGCTTAGGGTTGTGTAGGAAAATGTAGAAATACTTTACCATGGTTGGATTGTTCATTCTCTTTACCATGTTTATGATGCTGGTTGCTGTGCTTTGTTTCATCTGCCTAATTATCACAGTTCATTCTCTCTTTGCAAGACTACGATTGTTTCTATAAAAGTATTGAAAACTTATCTTGTATCTCTCCTACGTAATCTCCTGGTGCATGCATGAGGAATACAACAAAAGTGTAAGATCTGTTTCCATGACTTTCTTGGGAGTCTGAGTGTCATGTTTAGATTGTCATAATCACCTTCCACCCCAGTAAGGTTAGAAGTGTAGGTGAGGCACTGTGAGCTTGCCAGGCGTTGGGCCGACAGTTCCTGGTGGACTGGATGGACTTAGTCCCCCACATTCTGAAGTTCTGTCATCCTAATAGGAACCCTATACCAGTGCTGCACAGTAACAACATAGGAAAGTCTGCATACTTCCTACTCCACTGCAAACAAAATCCAACATTTCATTACCACTAAACTACTCAAAGTAGGGATCCCCTCCCTTTTCAAAACCACACCAGATTTTGTTCATGAGATTTTGGCCACTCTTGCATCCAACACAACTAGGAGCAGTTCTACATTATGTGACTAGACTGATTCAAGGAGCAAAAAGTGTAATCACATTGTGCCTAATAAGGCTACCCATCTTATCCAAAATTCGGTTAAAGCTGTCAATCATGGTTTACAGTGAACTACACAACAAGAACCCCATATACCTTGTTGAATTTCTCACCATTTTTTTAGGCTACAGTGGCTTGAGATGCACAGTTCCACAATTCAAGACAGCCATAACCCACAAGCAATCTTCTAATGAGGTAGTTGTATCTACACGGAAATCCTTGACCACACCCTTGAGGAAAGTGACTTCTCTTTCATCCTTCAGGAAACCACTCAATACTCATATGGTTAAGAAGTTTCTGAAACTTTGATCCTTATTACTACCGCTTCCATTGCGACCAAATGTATCAGATGTTTCTGGTCACCTGGATACATTTTCTAACTTCCTGCTTGAACATTAATATGCCCTCTTTAAAATGCCCTCTTTTCTTTCTCATCCTATGAAGTAATGCTCAGCTTCATTGGTTAGGATGATATAAAGGGCCCTTTTATCAGGTAGTCTCAGTTGTGCTGTATAAGCTCTTAAATAAATAAATAAATAAATAAACAATTTAATAAATAGACAATGACTAGAGATTGTGCTTCCATGACCCCTATACCAGGATCCTGTCTAAGCATATTGTTAGCCTGCCACTGATTCTGGAACCAGCAAATGTATTTATATAATGCTTACTACTCTTCTGCCTTGTGGTGATAAGCATGCTACTCTGGAAACCAAGATTGGAGTTTAATAGTTAGTAGATAATCAACATAATCAATTACACTAGCCCTCTGGGATCAGCATCCTATGCCTGCCCACACACTCCATCAAGTCACATTCCAATCAGAGGGGAAGCTGCTATCCCACCTGTCTGAACTGCAATATGAGGATGATGTTTAGCTTCAAGGGCATGATTCTGTTGTGTATTGTGAAGACATGAGAAGCTAGGGAGCTCACCTGCTCCCAGAGTTTGCTGAGAACCAATTGGATCTTGGGTATGGGGAATGTATCAATTGGTGCAATTATGTTTTAGCAGATTTATATACGTGTGTTTCTAGAGCAGAGTAGGAGAATTAGGATTCTTTTCAGAAGAGACCCTCAAGCCCTTCTCTTTCTCATCCAGAGATGTCTGCAGATTTATAGCTAAGAATATTTTCCAGCTTTGCAAAATTCTCTGTTGTTTAAGTGTGAAGGCTTCATGCCTATGCATTTTCATTCTGTCATCAGAACTCTTCATTTGGGTTTCTGAACTGATACCTTTCTTTTTACATATATATAAGATATAAGAAATTGCCACTCCTAAACTTAAAACTTGATTAATCTGGATTAGGGAATTACTTCATGGAACGTACTTGCTGTATTTTCTCTATTTTGTTTGTAATACTCACTAATGTATTATTGTATTTTACCTCATATTGAAATTGACTAATGGATTATTTGAATTTGGAATGATGATAACAAAAAAGTAACACTTAATGAATAAATACATCACACTGAATTAGTTTGCTAATATAACCCTTTAACTCACAACATTTCTCTTTTGTAATTTTTGTGAAGTCCCAAATGGATTTCATTGTTCATGATGTTTGATGTCGAGGAACAAAGGTCCCTACGACCAATGGCGGGGGCTATACAATGATTACACTTAAAGACTGAGATACAAGAATAGCTGCTCCAGCACTGAGATGGTGTGTGTTTAAAGCCTTCAGTGCACCACTGACCCCTGGTGGTTAGATGAAGGCGAACTCATTTTAAGTTTAAACTACACACCCATGTTTTTATTTCTGGCTCCTTAGCAGCCTTCTGACTAAGTGCTATGTATGAGAGAAATGTTCCCAGACTGGGGACACCTTCTCCTGTTTAGTTTTTGCAGGCCATAAGACTGGACAGTATTTATTTTCATAAAATAAACATAATCATTGGGTGAAACTTGTCTTACATTACTCACATTTTCGTTAACTGTATTACTTGGTATTCTGTGATTTTCATGTGACAGAGCAACACATAACTAATGGCAAATGTGATTATATTCTTTAAGTCCTTTATTTGTGACTGATCTCATATATTTTAAATCAAATCAAATCAAATCACCTGCCGTGGTGCGGCGTATGCGAGGGACGGTGGCGAGCGCGAGGTTGGCGGAGCGAAGTTGACGGGTGGGCGTGTAGAAGCTGAGGCGACGGTTGAGGTATTCGGGTCCCTTGTTGTGGAGGGCTTTGTGTGCGTGGGTGAGGAGTTGGAAGGTGATCCTTTTGTTGACGGGAAGCCAGTGCAGGTGTCACAGGTGGGCGGAGATGTGGCTGTTGCGGGGTATGTCGAGGACGAGGCGGGCAGAGGCGTTTTGAATTTGCTGCAGACGTTTCTGGAGTTTAGCGGTGGTTCCTGCGTATAGGGTGCTGCCATAGTCCAGGCGGCTCGTGACGAGGGCGTGGGTCACTGTCTTTCTGGTGTCGGCGGGATCCAACAGAAGATCTTTCGGAGCATGCGAAGGGTGAGGAAGCAGGAGGATGATACGGCGTTGACTTGTTTGGTCATGGTGAGAAGTGGGTCCAGGATGAATCCGAGGTTGCGTGCGTGGTCTGAGGGGGTTGGTGCGGTGCCAAGGGCCGTGGGCCACCAGGAGTCGTCCCAGGCGGACGGGGTGTTTCCGAGGATGAGGACTTCCGTTTTGTCTGAGTTCAGTTTCAAACGGCTGAGTTTCATCCATTCTGCGACGTCTTTCATTCCATTTTGCAGGTTGGTCTTGGCGCTGGTGGGGTCCTTTGTGAAGGAGAGTATCAGCTGAGTGTCGTCGGCGTAGGAGGTGATGTTGATGTTGTGTTTGCGTACGATGTCGGCGAGGGGGCTCATGTAGACATTGAAGAGAGTCGGGCTGAGCGAGGAGCCTTGTGGGATGCCGCAGATGATCTCGGTGAGGTCTGAGCGGAAAGGTGGGAGGTAGACTCTTTGGGAGCGGTTGGAGAGGAAGGAGGTGATCCAGTCCAGAGCCTGTCCTTGGATCCCGGTGGAGCGGAGGCGGGATATTAGGGTTCGGTGGCAGACGGTGTCGAAGGCAGCCGAGAGGTCGAGGAGGATGAGGGCGACTGTTTCTCCATTGTCCATCAGAGTTCTGATGTCGTCTGTGCCTGAGATGAGGGCGGTTTCTGTGCTGTGATTGGCTCGGAATTCGGACTGAGAGGGGTCGAGTAGGTTGTTGTCTTCAAGGAAGTTGGTAAGTTGCTTGTTGACTGTCTTCTCTATGACTTTGGCAGGGAAGGGGAGGAGCGAGATGGGACGGAAGTTCTTCAGGTCGCTGGGGTCCGCCGTAGGTTTCTTCAGTAGGGCGTTGACTTCGGCGTGTTTCCAGCTCTCGGGGAAGGTGGCAGATGCAAACGAGCAGTTGATGATGGTCTGGAGATGCGGGGCGATGATGTCATCGGCTTTGTTGAAGATGAAGTGTGGGCAGGGGTCCGAGGGGGCATCGGAGTGGATGGAGTTCATGGTGGCTTTGGTCTCTTCCGTGTTGATGTGAGTCCAGGCGTTGAGGGTGATGGCTGGGGTTGCAGGTTCTGTGGTGGTTGGCTGGGTCTGGTGTCCGAAGCTGTCGTGTAGGTCGGTGATCTTACGATGGAAGAAGGTGGCGAGGGAGTTGCAGAGGTCTTGTGAGGGCGCGTTGGCGTTGGGGTTGGAGAGCTCTTTGACAATGTTGAAGAGTTCTTTGCTGTTGTGAGTGTTCTTGTCCAGTCTGTCTGTGAAGGAATTTTTTTGGGTGGCGCGGATCAGTTGTTGGTGTTCATGGGTAGCGTTCTTGAGGGCAGCCATGTTCTCTGCGGTGTGGTCCTTGCGCCAGGCTTTCTCGAGGGTGCAGCAGTTGTTTTTTTTTTTTGTTTTTTTTCACCTTATTTCAATGTGACAGTTTTTTAATGCATGCCATCTACCTTGTGTGCCTTTCAATGTCATATAGCAGACAATACTAACTCCTCGTTTCTATTCAGTAATACATTGTGTTTTTCTCCATTCCTCTCCATTTCTTTGTGCTTTGTGTAGGTTACGTTTGCGTTTTCATTGAGGGGCGTTTGTGTAAATAATGTTACATGATTTGTGTAGCCTACTATCTCCAGTTCTCATATAGGGCTAGTAAGCACTGTAACAATGCCACAATACAACACCTTATAACACATGCAAAAAGTGTTTCCTTCTGCAAATTTGCATCATCAGATTGCATAACTTGAAATATCCTTCCACTGTGGTCCCAAACCCTGCATGAAAATGGGCCTTCACTTAAAGCTATTGATTGTTCTCTCTCTTTCTTCCTATGAAACGATCCTCTACTCACTCTCAATCCTCTGCATGTCTTACTCTCCCTGAATGTAGCATTATTCTGGCTTACATCTCTGCAAACTGCCTACACCTTACCTCATTAATCACTTCTCTTCATAACTCTTCAGCTAACAATAACTGATCTCTTCTTATTTACCTAACAAATCATTTGCATGAACTCACACTAACGATCATAATTAACTCCTATAAAACTTCCACAAAGAAACCGGTGTAAATGCACTTTATGGTTTCCGTGATAGCACAAGATTATTCCCAACAAGAGCAAATAACTATTAGTTTAACCACTAACCTAAGGGGCCGGAGCAGAGAGCTCCTCAACACTTTGTCAGGGGTAGTAAGCGCTACATAACAGCAATTGCAATAGAGAACAAATGCAATAGGTATTATTGGGCATATAATTGTGGAATCATATTTAATTGCCATTTTCACCTATTGTGATTTGCATGAATCTCCATCAAATGAAAAGGTATAATTGAGCTCGGATAACAGCCAAAGTAAAACCATTCAAATGAACTATTTAGGGTAACAATTTAAAAATACTCTTTTAACTGACAGTAAATAAAATGTGCTGCGACATTCTTTAAGGGTTTAGTTATTTGGAGTCAACACTCACGTAAGAGAGGAACAGCTATAGATCACAGGCATGGACGTCATTTTGGCTTATCACTTTCAACCCCTGACACTGCCTTTGCAATACCTGGCCGTAGATGTGGCAAAGTCAGTTCCAAGCACACAGGGGCGGGTCTGCTTTCCTTCATTTCTGCCCGGTTTTCTTTACACTAATGGTGAATAATAGTCTATTGTGCACAATTGGTGTAATAAAATAAATAGAGCACACTTACGCCTTTTGATGGCAGCTGTGCTAAGTAAAAACAGTTTTAAATGTATGTTGCGTCAGTGCTTGCAGGTGAGTATGCTTTTTCAGTGAGAGACACCATGGTATGCATAAGCATGTGTGTGAGTGAAAGTGAGTCAGAGTAAAGTAGAAGGTAGTGAGTGAGATTGTGTGAAATTGAGGCCCAGATTTAGTGTTCTTTGACACAAGGCAACACCGCACCAAAGTTGCTGTGTTTCCTTGCACCAAAGGGAGAGAGAAAAATGTGCCACATCTATTTGGAAATGGTGCATGTTTTCCTCTCCCCATGTGCTAATGCACTTTTGGCAGCCATGCTGCAACACACACTCCCCTGTTCCATAGTGCATAGGTGTGAGCGTTCTCTGATGCATAGGTTTTGTTATTTAACTAGAAAGCGTTATACAAGTACAAAAACTATGTTTTAAGGCTTTTCCCACTTTGTATGGATACCGTACATTGCAGTACGCATGCAAATTGGGAAAAACGAGCAGAAATAGAAAATAAATTCTCCTTGTTACAGCAGCTTGGAGGAGGTGTAAGATTTTGGTACACATTTGTGTCTGACAATCATTGTAGAAGGGAATTTACATCAAAATCCATGGGTGGTTCAGAGGAACACCCATGCACCACCCATAGAATGCCCCTTGATACAAAATAATGCAAAGTAGTGCAAAGCACAGCTTTAGGTTACTTTGGGATACTATCCACCAAAAACCCTCAATTGTGATGTTCATACCACATGACTTCCTGAAGAAAATCAGGGTCAGTGGTCATATGATGTCAGTTTCCATGATATTATTAAAGTCAAAGGGTATGTGATGTCACTTCCGCTATCCCTAGTATTTCATGATCCCATAATCACAGCTATGGATTTTTCTGAGTGGTACCTCGTTTCACTCCCAATCACCCATTAAACACATTTACAGGCAGTGGTGGCTGGTGACTGAAAGCAGTGGTGGGGCACGAATACAAGACGGAATTGCACCTTGTGAGAGAGCCTCACTACCCACGTATTTCCATTCACCTACTCACCCACTGCCTTTGGTCACCTACCCATTTACTCATCCACATTGTCATCCACTGCCATTCACACAACTCTTATACACAGACACCCACATTTTCTCAGCCACTCTGTCAAGCCCTGCAAACACATTCAAACAAACACACATTGCCTCACCCATCCAGTATCCAGCAGTTTCAGTGATAAAAGGTACACGTTTATTTGAGCTGCAGATTACATGTTTAATATGACATCACGTCATTAGTCTGCAGAAGAAATAAAACAATAACTAGCCATGATGAATTACTGGAACCATTACTGCCTTTGAGAGACTAAATCACCTACAGAGGCAGTGAAAGGAGAGGAGAGCTGAGAGAACAGATTATTTTCTTATTGTCTGTAAAAAAAGATAGAGCCCCAACTTGTGCGCAGGGTTGTCTTTGCCATATTTATGACTTGAGGTCTTCAGGTCACACTCCTGTCTCCCAGAGAGCCCTGGATGGAGTTATTTATTGTATTTATTCAATTTCTCTGCCACAGACTGGGGATTTTCTTTGCACAATGCCACATTCTTTTAATAAAATGTGACCTCTGGTACGTGGACCCTTCTGATCACACCCCACCATTTGAGTAAATAGGAAATGGTGGAGAATAATATCGGAGTGACATGAAGTTTTCAGAAACCCAGGCTGAAAAAAAAAACGCTCCAGGCTGTTTACAATCAGGGCTTCCGGTGGAGAAGGAGATAAGCCAGGGACGTCACTGCGTTCTGATAAAACGTAAGGGCTTTGAGCCCTGTCAGCCCTACTGTGCAGCTTTCAGCCACATACTAACGCAGGCGCAGTGGGGCTTTTCAAAGTGCACAACTTTCACTCCGAAAATGTTGTGCACAAAATGTTTTACTTTCATCATGTAATTAAATTTATGCTTCCCTAGAGAGGCCAGAAAACGCTAGGGGCGCAGCTCCTTAGCCCTTGAACACCAGCCGCCACTGTTTACAGGTTCTTTCTCAAACACACATCAAGGCAATAGTTTATCGAGACTGGTGTGAAAGAAAGTCTTGGATAGAAAAGATTTTGCTGGTCCTGAGCTCCTGTTGCCACCTTCCATGTGTCTGGGTGTGGTAGGGCCAGCTCTGAATCAGAAACCCTTAAGGCAGTGGCTAGTACAGTTGTCCAATCCATCTGTGCTTTAGGACCCCAAAAAGGAGATATTTCACTCTGTGCAGCTGTGTACTATAGACCATAGAAGCCATATTAGAGTACAAAGAGTAACAAGCATTTTCAATGCAATGGGTCTCGCATTTGTTCAAGTTAGAGCTATCAGCGTTGTAAAGCAAAAAAAAACGCAGTGCGATCGCGCTATGTAAAATGCAGCGCTATGGCGCTCTGTGGAAAATAAACAGCTAAAGTAGTCTGGACTCCAGGCTGAAAACATGGATCTTCGTATGTTTTTGGTACTTTACCGGTGCTGTGTAGGTGGGCTAAACACCGGAAAAGGCATGACGTATGTATGCCTTTCACAAATGAAAGCAAGCAGATTTTAAAAGGCAAGCCCACAAACCAATGTAAGTGACTGATGTGGCATGGGCGTGGGTTCAAGCCCAAAGAGAGATAACAGAATGGACGGAGCACTTTGTGCTCGCCCGTAAAAACGTTAGTGAAATATGATAAAAAGTATGGGGAAATATTTAAGCTTTTGTAAAACACTAATTTGAAGCATCTTAATTTCTTCTGTAATGATCCAGCCTGTGCTTGAGCAAGCAAATATGATATACTGGAAAGGATTGGATGTTCAGGTGAATATATTAATGTATGATTCTATACACTTCCAAAGTAGGCTTCTTTGCATCTTTACATGTGGGTGGACACCGGGAAAAGAAACCTGACCTTTATTGCATCAGAAAGAGTGTATCACAACCCCTGCTGGTCCCAGGGGGGCAGCACCACAGGAAACAAGGTGTGCACCAATTGCAAGCCAGGCCTCCTGACACGCACCATACCTAACGTCAGAGCCACATCTCCTGAAGCGCAAGAGACGTCTTGAAGCAGCTGCCGACGTGGTTCAGGGTTCGAAACTGAAGTCTCCAGAGGCGACTCGCCCCTTCTTATCAGTGGATCAAATGATCACAGTTAGAGGCTTTCATAATTCTATTTCTTGCTGGACTCCATTGATATTTTCACTTCCGGAAGGGAGAGAGGGAGATTTTAGGATATTACTAGAGCAGTGGTCTTCAAACTGTGAGGAGATGGGGCATGGAGTTGTGCTGAATTTATCATTTATATTAAACAACGCCTGAAACATTCATTTTAGTAATTCATTTGAAAGCGTTCATGTCTTCCCAACCGCACCAGAAGCCTTAACCTGTGGACGGAATACTGGTGATGTCCCAGACCCTACAATGTGCCACGAGGCCCCTGTTACATGCGAGGGGGGGGGGGGGGGGGGGAGGGCTCCACTGCTGCACAGAGTAAAGGGGAGATCACTCTTGGGGAGGTGTGTCGAGCAGCATGGGCTATTCTTTTCAGGGCCACGACTTGATTACTTTAGAAACTTAATAGGTGGATTTCGGTGAGAGACTGAATCGTCCCCATGCTCAACCTGCTCCCCTGGTAACCTGGACAAAATGGTATCACCAGAAGGTGGTGAGGTATGACGGCATGTTCAAGATCTCCACTGTGACGTGTGCTCGGTACAGAAGCCTGGTAGCCAGGGAGCAGGAGCACTGAACACGAGCACATCGGACGGGGAGGACCACTGCTGGCAGCGGGAGCTGTGGACACCGAGCCGCTGGAAGCCGCAGGGGAGAGGCGGACTCCAAGGGGGTAGGGGCAGGGTCAGGGAACAGAGGTGAGTGAATAAACCAAACCGAAACTGAACTGAATAACTAACTGAAAACTGAACTCGAAACCAAACTGAAAACGGACTTGAAACTGACTTGAAATCTCCATTTAACTTAACCGCCTATACACCCCACGTCTTCCACTCTCATTTCTCAACCCCATAGCTCCAGCCCAACCCTTCCCTTTCCAACTGACCCTTCACCTGCCTTCGAAACCCGTCCTTCGAGTTCTTCTCTTTGTTTCTCTTTATAACCCGTTCCTTACTGTTTCGCTCCCAATCCTCTTCGCTTTTTTTCTTCCCCTTCCCTAACTAGCACCCATTTCTTTCCCTCCCCTACACCCTTTGCTTCCCTACACCATTCACCTTCCCCCTATTTTCTCATCCTCTTTCTCCCCTCCACTCCCTTCTCCTAACCCACTCACTGCCCCTTCTCTCCCTCACCTCTCCTTTCTTTTCCTTGCTTCTCCTTGCCTTCCAAACACCCTTCCTAATACCCCCTGTTCCCCTCCTGTCCCAGTCCCTCTCTTTTCTTTTCCAGCACATATCACATATACACATATTACTTTACCCATGGATCCTACAACTTTACTGTTAGGTGACACAGGCGACCATTCAGGTTGACCATTGACAACTCTTAGAGGCAGACTTCTCAACCAGCATCTTCTGGCTGCATATATAACAATCCTCAACAGTGGCAAGCTCGGGTATCCCCAATGATACAAATGTGGTGGCCCATAGGGGGGTCCCTATATACTATAGAGGAATTGATAGCAGTGTTAAGGGATAAGGGGGAGATGTAGAAAGCTTTTTTGCATTTCCAAAAAGACCGGATTTGCAGAATCGGGCTGTACGCAAATGCAGAAAAAGCATTTTTGTATGTACCAAGTCCAAATTGCGATTCTGTAACCTGTTAGTGAATTCCAATTTGGGATTGCGAATCCGTATTTGAAAGGGTCGTGTTCAGGGCATCCCTTCCTAATACTGATTTGCATTGACATGTACTAATACTTTAGGACTGAAATGCTGTTGCAAAACATCTGCATTTTACCAGAGGGACCTCCTCCCCTTTGAGAATAGTTGTAAAAATATGTTTTAAGAGTTTAAGAGCAGGCAGTACTCCTAAAAAATTAAAAGAAAAATGTCTCATTATTTTTACACGCATCCCATTTTGCTCTAAGGAAAATGGGCTTCATTAAAAAAAGATTGCTTTATTTAAACCAATCACAGATCCCAGCAGTCCACCATCCATGTGATTTTTGAGATTTGCAATGGGTCGCAAACTGAGATCTGGTTAACCACTCAAGGGTATTCATTTCTTCCCCTTTCTATGTTTCTCAGAACTTTGATCCAGTTGAGGAAGGAATTGGTCACCTTTTTGATTATAAAACCTTTTTTTGGCAAGCTCAAGTATGATACCTGCAACTACTGGCATTATCAGTGGATTTGCCAAGGCTCCTGCCTCTGTGTTCTCTGTTTCTTTAAGCTCTCATGGAGAATGTTCATGAATTTGACTTGCTGGCTCATCTGCCTGGGTCATGGCCTGGAAGCTTTCTGGGGATTCTAGTGTGTCCCGGGACTTTTGCATTAAACTTTGTCAATCATCACATGGGCACCATCTATTAGATCTAATTACATGTTTCCTTGGTAAGTCTTAGTTGCCTGAATTTTGGATAGACAAACTGATCCCTTTTTTGTAGATAGGGTACATTTTCTATTCTGTTTTTGGATGGAAAGACTTACAGAACAAGTAATCTTTACAGGTCTGAGATTTCTGCAGGCCATATATTTGTTAAGGGTGACCCAGTGGGTAATCATTTGCTAATTTCTAGGGCTCAAGGATCCCTCCGTATGAAGGTGCCCACATAAACCAGATTCACCTTTCTATGGGATATTCAGTTGGTTCAAGATTGTTTCCTATCTTAGCCAGATAATAGTATTTGATCATTCAAGCAACTCAGTAAAGCTAATATTACTTTGTCTTATTTCCACAGGAAGGGTTTCTGAAATCATCCACTCTTCTACCCCTCAAGGTCTTACTTCATATATATCCAGAAAGTCTAAAACTTTGTCAAAATCAGCATCCTACCCTGCTTCCCCTCACTTTCATTGTAAGAGGTGAAATGTTTCAAATATTAAGAATAACATGCTGCCATTTTCCAGCCTCCTTTGGTTTCTCAGCTTTTAATTCAAACCTATACATTCCAAAAGACTTGATTCAGGCGGGAGACTCACAATCTGTTAAGCTCAAAATGTCTTAATTTTAGCTGTCTCCTGCCTAAAATTGATTCCGGTCCAATGCAAGTAAATGGGGAAAATAAATACCCCCAATTTCTTTTTCAAAACTTCTCTTTCCAGTTTCAGAATGTATGGCATGTATGAGGAAAACTTACATCCGTTCAGCTTTTTCCAGATGGGTTAGATGGTCATGAGTGAATCTGGATTGATATCTCCATTGTTGAAGTCCAGTCGACTAGGGGTGCAATCGCGTCCAGGGCCTAAACAGCTTTGAGGACATTATGAATTTGGCAAACTGGTTTCTATTTCTAGTCGGTGAGTCCTGTTTCTTAATCTGTGGGCAACAAGCTTTCAACTTGTCTCCTCATCGCCGTGTCAGCGTGGCTGCCTCCCTCTGGTCTGCTCCGGTGTGCGCTGCAGCCCAGTTATGGGCAGCACAGCGCAAGCGTAGAGTGTCTGCGCTTGTGCTGTGCAGCCCACATTGCGCTGCAGCATGCACCGAGTGAGCTAACTAGTTCCAAAAACTCCGTTAGCTCCACCAGCAAAGCAGAGCTCCCCGCACACCCATGGTTTATAGCCAATTGCTTAGAAATGTTGCAAATTAGTTTAACTTTCTATGACAATGTGACACTGAAGCTGCTCAAAGCTTTCTTAGAGATAGAATAGTGCTATAGGCACTAAGATGGTGCTGCATGCTCTGGTGTGCTCTGTCATGGTTACTTTTAATCATGCTATGCTGAGACTATTTTCTTCTCATTTTGTATGCAAGAATTTTCCTGAACATCTTTTAGCTACGTATACTGCCTGTTTCTTTTATGATTTTGTTGTTCACTTGGGACTTAGACTATTTCAGATTTTTATTATGAAGTCTGCATTTGAGTCTCCACGGCATTCAACAGTTATTGTGTATTGCTTGATTCCTCACTCCACAAGCCTTGTAGAGCAAAGACAAAATGAAATCACAGTCAGTAGGTTTCTGAAATGTGTATGTATCAAAAGACCTTATTCAGACGGAAGAATGCCAAAAAATGATTTTTTCTTTGCTGTCTCCCACCTGAAAGTGACTCTGCTTCAGTAGACATCAATGGGAGAAATGCATTCTCTATATTATTTTTTTTAAACCTCCCACTTTCTTCTTATAAAATGTTGGCATATATGTATGAATAAACTTTCTTTGTGTTCCTAGTGTTGCAAGTTCATAAGGTCCTTCCACTGAAGTTCTGCTGCTAGGTCCTCTACTAGTGAATAACCCACTGTTCAAAAATGTTGTATATTATTTGAACTTTTTTTGACAAAGTGACTTTTTGGAAGTTTTTTTAATGTCAAATTTTGGGTGATAATTATTTTGAGTACTATGATGAATTCTAGTTTAACCGATGAAATAATAATATTTTGTTTGCAACAAGTTTGTTAAAGCATATAAAAATGTGATTATTGATGTGTTTTAACTATGCCACATTTTTACTGCGACACCATTTTATTTAAATGGATTTTGATTCTGATGTACTGTTCAAACAACTCGTGCTCATTCCACCTTCCAATCAAAGTCCCCCTGTATGTCTTCTCTCCCCAGAGTTTCTGTGGTCTTTACAGAGCAAGATACTCTGATATAACGAGTTTTGTCTCTCCGAGTGCTGCATTGGGAGATAAACTTTCTTTGTGTACTGAATGTAACACTTTTAAGTTCCTTCCGCTGTAGCTAGGTCTGGTAGAGAACCCTATTGTATAGGCTATTGTCTAACTATCCTAACAATGTGTTGGACATCTCGAGACCGCAACTGCGTAGAAGTTGCTGGAGACTTCTATAAAGGTTGGTTAGTTATATCTGCATAATAATGATGTGTAATCTCCTGATTCATTTAGATTATATATTATCACTATTCATACCACTGTCATTTTGCAGTTTTTAGCTAATTATTCAAGCAAGATATGTGTACAAAAACCACTGTTTTGGGGGGCTGAGCCAAAGACTTTCCTTTTCCTCCCGAGACTGTCCATTTGTTCAGAGATTTCACTTTCTCTACTGCAGATGCTGTCGGTGTCCCGTATGAATCCGACTAATATATTTTGGAAGACTTTGTTTCTGTAATGATCTTGCTGTTCATTTGGGACCTAGAATTATTCTGATTTCTGATTATGAACCCTGCATTTATGTCTCTGTGATAGTCAACCCTTATTCTGTACCGTTTTATATTGAGATTTGGTAATAAAACCCTCTAAACTTTTCCCAGATCTAGAACTCAGTTATTAAGTGGTCCCAGTTACAATTTACTCTGCTGATCTTGTTAAGCCTGATAATAAGGATTGTGGGGACTCCTATTGCGATATCAAGGGTGCTAGAACTAAACAGCTATAGGCACATTTTGGGGTGATTTAAATGTTGGGGTGCGTTAGAATATTGGTATTTGGCTCCTAAAAATGTTGGTACCAGACGATTGTTACTTCAGAGCACCTTTTCTTTCTTAGGGGGTTCCCAAAAGATTCCTCACGTTATCCAATCATTAATGCCCAGTTCAGCGGGGAGAAAGGAGACTTTCGAACTTTGCCAACAGTTCCAATGCTGGAAATCCTGAGAAGTGGCTAGCTGAGCGTTCCTGAATAATTTGGAGTCTAAGGACTTTAGATTTTGGTGGAGGGTTTACTCCCTCACAACAATGATGGCAATCCCATTCGCCAAAATCTGAATCCCATTTCATCCTATTGATTCTGATTTTGGTGGACGGGATATCTTTCACCATTGTGGTGGAGTATCACCTCTGTTGAAAACAAAATCAGGCCCTAACTATAAATAGGGTGAATTGATTTTGTGAGTGCCCATTGGAGTATGTGTTTGTGAGATGGATTACTGCTGTGTGAGAATTGCTTGGGTATACAATGATGATTGTGGGACCAATTGGTGGATTGATTATTATCTTGGGGGTATTATAGTGCTGGCACCTTGTCCCATTTTGTGGCCGGCCGTATATCTGTAGGGTTGGTCTTCCTTCTTGATCCTTTAGACCTTAATCTAACTGGGCCTTCTAAGCCGTCACCTACTTGGCTATAAATATTGTGCTTCTTATGTGGTAATTTAGAGCTTTCTTATTTCTCTGGTGTTTGTACAACTTTGAGTGCATATGCTGTAGATAGTTTTCATTAGTCTTTCAGTTATATATGTATCATCTTAGTATTTGTAGCTTCTTCTTGTGAGAAAGAGCCAGTTAGCTCCTAATGGTTTATTTTACGCTCGTTGGGGTGCTATTCTGTTACAGAGACATTTGCCTGGTTTTGTGCTTTTTGTAAGCGGCATCCTACCTTAGGGACCAATAGTAGTTATTGACTTTCTGGATCGAAGGTTTGTCCTCTCCCTTCATAAGCCTCTGCTTTGGGTGGCGTAAGTATATTTTAATTCTTTGGTTATTCTATTTATGACATGTTACGGCTAATTTCCCCTTATATTTATGATTTGATTTTTGTTTTATCAGGTGATTTTTGCATCATCTACCAATTGCTTAGGAGATTCTATTTGTCCTATGTTGTTTGTCTGCCTTGTGGTAAGTGATATGTTTTGCTTAGAGACAGGTGCATGCAGCAGAAGGGTTCTGCTCTTTACCTATTTTTGCATGTACGCTTCTGGGATTGTTGGTGTATCGGTCACTGGTGGTGGTAGCATGGTTGGGGTACAGATATGTGGTATGCATCATCACTGGTGTTTGTGAGTTTTAATTTTATTACTTTTTTTTGCCTTGACAGTAATTCTTTATGTTTAAGTAAGATAGTGGAGCATAATCTTATTTGTATTTTTGTATTTCCCTTAGAACGAATCTGGGGTTTCATACAGGTTCTTTTTAATTGTTGCGCCCTGAAAAAGGTGGCTTCCCCACACTTGCGGCTCCCACTGAAACAAACGCATGTCAGCTCTTAACAATGGACTGCAAAATGCTGAACATTGGATGACAAAACTATGAGATGCACCGGGATGGAATATATGAAACCTTGGATCATTTTTGTAAAGGAATCATCATTACGTATGGACAAAGACAATTTATGCTGTAAGAAACAAGCAAGACAAACTGGGCCTCATATAGGTATTGCGTAGATGTAACAACAGATATACAAATTGCAGTCAGATGTTGTACAGTTAGATATATCTACTGTAAACATAAATAGTAGTCCAATACAAGTAGTTGAAGAAAGGGGGTGCAGTTAGTGGGAAAAGAGGGGCGCTCAGGGGCTAAGGTTCGGCCACGGAGTCACTAAATGGTGCCTTCACAAGGGACCACACCCATCCCTCAAACCGTTTACAAATGTAAACAAAACACTGAAATTACCTGTGTGAGGCACTCAAAAACAGTTACAGCAAAAGCATATACATATACAACAGATAATGTAGTGGAATAATTTCACAATTCCAATTAGGTCATACAGTCAGTCCATGTATATCAGATCGAGTTTCTCGAAGTTTAATATAGAGAAAAATCCTCCTGAAGATGAAATCACCAAAGTATCCGATCACTGAAGCTTCACATAATTGATTTGAGACACAAGACAAGTCTTGAAATGCAATCAAGCTAACACGTGTTTCGTCACGGTACCATAATCCCAAACGACTTCTTCACGGCTGTAAATTGCATGAACACAACATTTGAGTCTGTTGATTAAATGTAGAGAACTCATGAGTATTATGGCAGGCCCAGCAGCAAACACCACAATGTCCCCACTTAAAGAAACCCACTCCCCGTGGTGAGAGCCATGTTTTAATGGGTTGCTATGTTATTTGACAAACTATGGCCATACGCGAGGTGTTTACTTGCCCTCTTTCTATTTTTATGGTGGTAGTCCTTTGTCTATTGCTACTCATTGCATGATTCTAATATAACTTCTGCTTGTTAGCGTCCGCGGCTAGCGCACTCGCGGTCGCACTTGGGACGCACACCGGGATGCCGGTTTAATTTGCTTACGATACTTGGTAAGTCAGGATCTGGTTACGCGCATTAGACATGCCGCGTTTTCGCCTCGCGGTGATTATTATAAGTTAATGGGTTTTTTGCTCAATGTGCTATTTGGGATTTTTTCTCTTTGCAGTTGTTTGGGGATTGAATTCATGCGGTCTAGTTGGATATATGGAGTTTCTAATACGGACACTGTGGTTTATTCATGAGGGATCTCTTGCAGGTATTCGGTATACAAATTATTCTCATGGTTTATTTTCGACGGGTCTGGTGATGGTCTTAGTATTCTACAGGGTGTTGGTCGCTATTCTCAACATGCGTGGTTATACCTTTTTTCTAGTTAGATTCGGACCGCTGATGTTGTGACTCTATTGATTCTGAGGGAATCTTGTCATATCACGATGTTTCTACCTTTGAGGTAAATGCGAGCATTACAGTTAGTCATTCTGACGAATCTCACGTTACTTTCATATCACTGGACACCATGCATGACCTTTTGGGTGTTTATTATTTTTCTGCATGCTTTACCAGCAAGTTTCATCGAGACCTTGCTTGAGATATTCTGTGTGCTCTACTTTAGGCTTAACTCTCAGGACCACAATTTGCCTTGCACGTTCTTTATTTGTTTTAAAATTTGGTCTCCTGTACTAGGGGTCTTTGGTCATCTATTTGACTCGTTTTGCACCACACTTTTGGTACTTTCAGTCCTTTATTCTGGGGATGTTCGGGTGTTCCTGTTGCTTTCAGTTATTTCTCTTCTCAAGATTCTCTCCTTCTTTTTTGTTTCTATGCAATAGTGGGTGTTTTCACCCATTGCAAAAACTTGGAATTTTTGTTCTCTACTCAAATGCTGTGTTCATGCAATTTACAGCCCTGAAGAAGTCGTTTGGTCCCGTGACGAAACACGTGTTGGCTTGATTGCATTTCAAGACCTGTCTTGCGTCTCAAATCATTTATGTGAAGCTTCAGTGATCGGATACTTTGGTGATTTCATCTTCAGAAGGACTTTTCTCTATAATAAACTTTGAGAAACTCGATCTGATATACATGGACTGTCTGTACGACCTATTTGGAATTGTGAAATTATTCCACTACATTATCTGTTGTATATGTATATGCTTTTGCTGTAACTGTTTTTGAGTGCCTCACACAGGTAATTTCAATGTCAGTAGTTGACTGTTAGAGATTTTCATTTTGTTGATGAAAGTTTGAGTAGCAGGTCTGAATGGATGGCATGTTTGGAGCAAATGACTGGATATTTTGTGGCTGAATGGTTTTGTGTGAAACACCCGGGAAGTTGAATAGAATAATATCTAAGTTTGGACTGTATTATTTTGGTTCTTTGAGGTTATTATTTGTTATTGTGTAGATTTGATCAGTACCATTAAGCACTAAGGGGGTCATTACAACATTGGCGGTAAAAGCCGCTTACCGCCGTGGAGAAGACCGCCAACACACCGCTGCGGCCGCGGAATTCCGCCACAGCTATTATGACCCACATCTCGAAATCCGACAAAATTCAGACACCCACACAAGTCCGCCACACCAAAGGTCAGTGATAAACTGGCAAAAACAAATCCTCCACTGTCACGCCAACAGAAATACGCCCACACTATCAAGACACATGAATCCACGCGGCGGTCTTTCAACCGCGGTATTCCATTGGCGGTACACACTGCTGCGCTCAAAATACACACACTTCTACAAAACACCGCCACATTTGACAATTCGAAATACACACACCTGATACACATACACACACCACTCCCACACACCCAATACAATATAATACACACCCCCACATCACCCATAAACTCCTACGACCACTATTACAGAGAGAGACACCACCATCCACAAACTAGCAGCCACAGGCACTCAACACCATCACCCACACAACTTCCACGCACAAAACACCACACACCACTACATATCACCACACTTATCACCACACACACCACCCCACACATCACCTACACCACCCCATGGCACGGCAAAGACACCCCAGGTTCTCGGAGGAGGAGTTCAGGGTCATGGTGGAGGAAATCGTCCGGGTAGAGCCACAGCTATTTGGAGCACAGGTGGAGCACACCTCAATTGCAAGGAAGATGGAGCTATGGAGAAGAATAGTCGACAGGGTCAACACAGTGGGACAACACCCAAGAAATCGGGACGACATCAGGAAGAGGTGGAATGACCTACGGGGGAAGGTGCGTTCCGTGGTCTCAAGACACCACCAGGTGGTTCAGCGGACTGGCAGCGGACCCCCACCTCCTTACCCACAACTAACAACATGGGAGGAGCAGGTCTTGGCGATTCTGCTTCCTGAGGGCCTCGCAGGAGTCGGTGGAGGAATGGACTCCGGTAAGTCAAACCTTTAACTACCATATCCCCCACCCTACCTGCATGCTATCACATACCCCCACCCTCGCCCCCACCCCTATCACTCCAACTCCTCACAAATGTACCAATATCACAAACCACACATCCCAACACCAAGCCCTGCATGCAACAACAACGCATGGACACCCATCACTATGGCATGCCCACTGCACATACCCAAACACCCCCCTAAACCAGCATCACACAAGCCCCCACACAGGAATGCAAGCACTGGGGTACACGCTCACCCACCCATTGCACACCATGGCACACACAGATGCAATAATCATGCTTTTACACCCCTGCAGGACCACTACCCAACGTCACCAGACAGGAGAGTCCAGACATCTCCACCCCACCCACAGAAGAGGCCCACAGTGATGACAGCAGCTCTGTCCAACTGGATCTAGATGACTAGCCCGGACCATCGTGGGCCTCGGGACAGTCGGTTCCCCTCACACAGGCACAGGCCACCACAGACCTACCCCACTCTGGTAACACCAGCACAGCACCCACCCAGCGGGCCCATACCTCCATCCCCAGGACACGTCATTCAGCTGTGTGTCCACCACTACAGGGAACCAAGGATAACCCACCACCCCAACAACAACAGGGACCTGGGGGCAGTGGTAGTGGGCACACGGTCCAGGTGACGGAGGCCCAGGAACACAGGGGAACTGGGAGGGCTGCTGTGCGACAGGGGGCGGACAGGCCAAGGGAACCCACTCTTCACGAGGCCCTCTCCTCCATCATGGGAGCATACCACCACTTCCAGGAGACGATGGCAACGGTCCTGGTCAAGTTTCAGGAGACCCAGCGCATGCAGGAGGAACAGTATTTGGGGTTCAGGGAGGAACTCAGAACCATCAGCTCCGCCCTGGGCACCATCGTAGGGGTGCTGAAGGAAATACTCAACACCAGGAGGGACACTGTGGCACTCCAAGGGGCCCCTGACACTATCATGGACGATGAACTGCCCTCCACCTCCGCTGGCGCTAGTGGACAGCAGGCACCGCCACAGGACCACAACACCAGCACCCCACCCCCTGCAGATGGAGAACCACCCCGCAAGCGGTCCCTGAGATCCAGGAACAAGACAGCGCACAATGCCAAGACCCCGCCAAGAAATGAGACCACCCTGATTGTCAACCCACTGTCCCACTTTGTCACCCTGTCCATATTGGAACTGCCCCAGCTCCACTTCCTATGCCCATATGGGCAATGCACCTATGAGACAAATAGACTGGACTCTGCCATGGACACTCCTCCGCCATCACCCCTCACCATTTAACTTCACCCTCCAATATTTTGTATGTAAATAAACACACCTAAAGCACCAAAAGATCTGGAGTCTGTCTGTGATTTTGAAATAGTGTATTTGTAATGACAGTGACAAAATTTCCAGGAATTAGTAATGTCAACATACCTATGTCACATAGCTCTAGTCCATGAGGAATCTAAGCAGATGACACACGTTGGGACCCACATCTGTGAAACCGTAAGGGAAAGTGACAACTCAGTGACCATACACTGGATGAAAACGACAGACAGGATAGAGGTAGAAGTGTAAAAGTACATGTATTAGGCAGGAATGTATTCTCACCTGTGTTTCACTGGAAATATTGCTGGATGACTGAGTCCCTGTTGTCAATGTCTTCTTCCTCTGCTTCCTCCTCATCACTGTCCACAGGCTCCACAGCTGCCACAACACCGCCATCTGGACCATCCTCCTGAAGAAAAGGCACCTGTCATCGCAAAGCCAAGTTATGAAGCATACAGCAGGCCACGATGATCTGGCACACCTTCTTTGGTGAGTAGAATAAGGATCCACCTGTCATATGGAGGCACCTAAACCTGGCCTTCAGGAGGCCGAAGGTGCGTTCGATCACCCTCCTAGTCCGCCCATGGGCCTCATTGTAGCGTTCCTCTGCCCTGGTCCTGGGATTCCTCACTGGGGTCAGTAGCCATGACTGGTTGGGGTAACTAGAGTCACCTAATAACCACACCCGGTGCCTCTGTAGTTGACCCATCACATAAGGGATGCTGCTATTCCGCATGATGTAGGCGTCATGAACTGAGCCAGGGAACATGACATTCACATGGGAGATGTACTGGTCGGCCAAACATACCATCTGTACATTCATCGAATGATAACTCTTCTGGTACACCTGTTCACTCCTGTGGGGGGGAACCAAAGCCACATGGGTCCCATCAATGGCACCTATGATGTTGGGGATATGTCCAAGGGCATAGAAATCACCTTCCACTGTAGGCAAGTCCTCCACCTGAGGGAACACGATGTAGCTGTGCATGTGTTTCAGCAGGGCAGACAACACTCTGGACAATACGTTGGAAAACATATACTGGGACATCCCTGATGCCATGGCCACAGTTGTTTGAAAAGACCCACTTGCAAGGAAATGGAGCACTGACAGCACCTGCACTTGAGGGGGGATTCCTGTGGGATGGCGGATTGCTGACATCAGGTCTGGCTCCAACTGGGTACACAGTTCCTGGATTGTGGCACGGTCAAACCTGTAGGTGATGATCAAATTTCTTTCCTCCATTGTCGACAGGTCCACCAGCGGTCGGTACACCGGAGGATTCCGCCATCTCCTCACATGTCCCAGCGGACGGTGCCTATGAAGGACAACAGCGACCACAGAGTCAAACAACTCAGAGGTATGTACCCACAGTCTACACAGAACACGATTCATACACAAAATCTGGCCTGTATGTGTGTTGAGAGTACGCCTAGGTATGTGTGACGCAGTTGGTAATTAGGCTATGTCAGCCCCTGAAATGGCGGCTGCCTGACCACTAAAGCGGGACAATGGGATGTGAGGTAACTGCGCTGGAGTTGTACACCGTTGCGGTAGGCGGTCGAAGACCGCGGCGCAATGCTGCATTGGTTAACATTGGACCCTATGGGTCCCAGGAGCCAATGACGATGTACGCCGGCGGTGATGGTACGCACCGCCGCAGACGTGACCGCCATTTTGTATCTGTTGAATCACTCTATACTTGATCTTCGACAGGAGAGGACCTACACTGCAAGGGCTGCTGTGACCTCGGTCTGGAAGAGACAATGGCTCGTGCGTCTGGGGAAAGGGCCCCTGCCTTCACATCGGAGGAGTTGGAGAAGCTAGTCGGCAGGGTCCTCCCCCAGTACACGCTACTCTACGGTCCTCCAACAGGTAAGTACACAGGGAGCATGTTGTATGGGCTATGCCTGTGTGGAGAGGGCTGGTTGTAAGAAGGAAGGGGGCAGAGTCCTGCGTGCATGAAAGACGGTGGGTGCATGTGCCACATGGCAAGGGTAGGGATGGGGGCCAATCACTTTGACGGTGCAGTTGGTAATGACTTCTCTTCTTCCCCTGTAAATTTCATGTAGGTCAGCGCCCACCAGAAGAAGGATATTTGGCGTGCTATCGCCAAGGACGTCCGGACCCTGGGGGTCCACCACAGATGGAGCATCCACTGCCGGAAGAGATGGGAGGACATTCGCCGCTGGAGCAAGAAGACGGCGGAGGCTCAGCTGGGGATGGCCTCCCAACGTGGGAGGGGTGCCCGTCGAACCATGACCCCCCTGATGTTCCAGATCCTGGCGGTGGCCTACCCTGAGTTGGATGGGCGCTTGAGGGCATCACAGCAGACACAAGGGGGTGAGTACACTCTTATTCAGCTGACTTTGCGCGCAGTGGAGGGGTCTGGGTGGGGGAGGAGGGCTGTGGGTTTCCCTAGGCCAGGGTGAGTTCCGTAGGCTAGGCCCCTTCGTAAGGCATGGCCCTGTGGCCCCCCACCCCACCTCTGTAGAGTGCCAAGTACAACTATTCATACCCCTGTCTCATCTATGTGTGCAGATGTCATCCATAGCCTTGTAGGCCATTTCCCAGGAATTGCACTGTAGAGCCCAACAGCGCGACGTAGTGCAGGGGGCTGCTGTGTCTGTCTTGTCTGCCAACGGTAGCGGTAAGCCATGCACTCAACGTGTCTTTCTTCTGTTTCCCCCCCCTTTTTTTGCGGTCTCCCTGTTCTTGTGTGCATTAGCATCATCAGGCGGAGGAGCAGTGACACCGGAGCACGAGGGAGCTGCATCCCACATGGGCATGGAGGCCCACACTACGGACTCGGAATACACTAGTGGGGCGGAGGGCGAGGGGAGCACCACGCTGGTCACAGGATCTGCAACCAGCGACACGGACTCGTCCTCCGATGGGAGCTCCCTTGTGGTGGCGGCAACATCTGTGCACCCCACTTCAACAGGTACAGCTGCCACTCCCCCACCAGCACCGCCCTCCCAGCAGCCCCTCAGCCTTCGCCCTGTGCCCGCTCACCCAGGAGGGTGGGCATCTCCTTCGCCCCAGGCACCTCAGCCCCTGCCCCTGTCACCTCTGCTGCCCTCAGTGAGGAGGCCATTGACCTCCTCAGGTCCCTCACTGTTGGGCAGTCTACCATTTTGAATGCCATCCAGGGTGTAGAAAGGGAGTTACAACACAGAAATGCATTCCTGGAGGGCATTCATTCTGGTCAGGCTGCCCTTCATCGAACCGTTCAAACTCTGGCCTCAGCACTGATGGTAGCCATTGTCCCTGTGTCTAGCCTCCCCCTTCCAACTTCCTCCACCCAGAGCCAATCCCCTGTACCTCTACCTATCCCAAGCACACCATCAGACCAGCCTGCACACACCTCACCACACAAGGGAAGCTCAGGCAAACATAAGCACCACACATCCCACAGGCACTCACGCAAGCATCACACACATACAGACACACCAACATCCACTGCCTCCACTGTGTCCCCCTCCTCGTCGTATCCCTCCTCCCTTCCAGTCTTGTCTACACTCACACCTGCATGCACTACCACTACAGCCACTACGTCCTGCACCAGCACACCCACCACCACACCCCGCTCACGTGCACTCACCACCCACACTACCATTCACACGTCCCCTGTGTCCTCTCCCAGTGTGTCTGTGATGCCCCCTCCCAAAATACACAAACGCAGCCACACACCCACCCAACAGCCATCCACCTCACGACAGCCTCCGACGCATGCACCTGCACCCAAATCCACAAAACTTACACATTCTACAACCACCACCTCTTCCTCCACTCCCAAACCCCCTCCAGCTACCTGTCCCAGTGTCTCCAAACAACTTTTCATGTCCACCCTTAACCTATTTCCCACCACCCCCGTCCAACTCATAGGTCCCGTACTAGCACCTCAGCTGCAAAATCACTGGGACCAGTGGTGCCTGTTGTGACAGGTATGTGGAGTGCACCGGCCACCAGGCCAGCCAGTGTAACACAGAGCCAGAGCACAGCCAGTCCCCCCCCCCTGTCAAGCACCAGAAGTTGGCCAGTGCCCGGCGAGAGAGGGGGAAGACTCCAGCCACCCAAGCCGCTCACAGGGGTCCCGGGGGGAGTGTGGACTCAGCTGTGACTCCTCCCAAGGTGGGGAAGGGGCAAAAAAAAGGCGCAAAGTCTGGGAGGAGCAGCACGGCGGAGAAGACCGCCATCATCCCCACTGGCCAGGAGACCACCGCCAGCCCCATCGTCGCTGCCCAGGAGGCCACCGCCAGTCCCCTCGTTGCTGCCCAGGAGGCCACCGCCAGTCCCCTCATCGCTGTCCAGGAGGACCCCGCCAGCCACAGCCCAGGAGGGCCCCGCCAGCCACAGCCCAGCTGCCCAGGAGGACCCCGCCAGCCACAGCCCAGCTGTCCAGGAGGACCCCGCCAGCCACAGCCCAGCTGCCCAGGAGGGCCCCGCCAGCCACAGCCCAGCTGCCCAGGAGGACCCCGCCAGCCACAGCCCAGCTGCCCAGGAGGACCCCGCCAGCCACAGCCCAGCTGCCCAGGAGGACCCCGCCAGCCACAGACCAGCTGCCCAGGAGGACCCCGCCAGCCACAGACCAGCTGCCCAGGAGGGCCCCCGCAGCCACAGCCCAGCTGTCCAGGAGGACCCCCGCCAGCCACAGCCCAGCTGCCCAGGAGGACCCACCAGCCACAGCCCAGCTGCCCAGGAGGGCCCCGCCAGCCACAGCCCAGCTGCCCAGGAGGACCCACCAGCCACAGCCCAGCTGCCCAGGAGGGCCCCGCCAGCCACAGCCCAGCTGCCCAGGAGGACCCCGCCAGCCACAGCCCAGCTGCCCAGGAGGGCCCCGCCAGCCACAGCCCAGCTGCCCAGGAGGACCCCGCCAGCCACAGCCCAGCTGCCCAGGAGGACCCACCAGCCACAGCCCAGCTGCCCAGGAGGGCCCCGCCAGCCACAGCCCAGCTGCCCAGGAGGACCCTGCCAGCCACAGGCCAGCTGGGCAATGAAGGACCGCCAGCCCCAGCCCATCTGGGCAATGAATGACCGCCAAACTCAAGCACCGCTGAACAGGGCAAGCACCGCTGAACAGGGCAAGGACCGCCAACTCAAGCACCGCTGAACAGGGCAAGCACCGCTGAACAGGGCAAGGACCGCCAACTCAAGCACCGCTGAACAGGGCAAGCACCGCTGAACAGGGCAAGGACCGCCAACTCAAGCACCGCTGAACAGGGCAAGCACCGCTGAACAGGGCAAGAACCGCCAACTCAAGCACCGCTAGCCCATGAGCGGCAGGGGCAGTGACGCAACAGGGACCGTCACGGGGTGAGTGATGCACTCTGGGCACCAGTCTCCCTCCAGAACCAGTGGAGACATGCATCCACTCCGTCTGTCCTGCACAGGATGAAGCACTCTGGGCACCAGTCCCCCTCCAGAACCAGTGGAGACATGCATCCACTCTGTCTGTCCTGCACAGGATGAAGCACTCTGGGCACCAGTCCCCCTCCAGAAACAGTGGAGACATGCATCCACTCCGTCTGTCCTTAACAGGATGAAGCACTCTGGGCACCAGTCCTCCTCCAGAACCAGTGGAGACTGTTATCCACTTCAGAGACTGTGGCTTTGCACTCCCCAGGATAAAGCAGTGGGCAAACCACCCACTGTAGAGACTTGAGAGACTGTGGCTTTGCACTCCCCAGGATAAAGCAGTGGGCAAACCACCCACTGGAGAGACTTGAGAGACTGTGGCTTTGCACTCCCCAGGATAAAGCAGTGGGCAAACCACCCACTGTAGAGACTTGAGAGACTGTGGCTTTGCACTCCCCAGGATAAAGCAGTGGGCAAACGACCCACTGGAGAGACTTGAGAGACTGTGGCTTTGCACTCCCCAGGATAAAGCAGTGGGCAACCCACCCACTGGAGAGACTTGAGAGACTGTGGCTTTGCACTCCCCAGGAAAAAGCAGTGGGCAAACCACCCACTGGAGAGACTTGAGAGACTGTGGCTTTGCACTCCCCAGGATACATCAATGGGCATGGAGCCCCCTCGTGGATCTGGCGTTGTGCACTCATCCGGCTGAGGTGCCCCCCCTCCCTTCCCCCTGAGGTGCCTGTTGTATTTCTATCTGATGCCCCTGCAGTGTTCTCTCCGTCATGTTCGGTATCTTGTGTGGGCCTCGCCCATGCATTTTGGGCCCAGTGGTCCACGGACTATGAATGGTGTATTACCTGGACTACTATTCGTGGTGTATATTTTGTTAATAGTGTATATATGTATATTTTTGCTTACTCTATTTAGATATTATACAATAGTTACACTCATTTCCTTTTGTCTTTGCATTCTTCCGGGGGGGTTGGGGGGTGTTACTGTAATGTTTGGACATGATGTATCAGTGTGTGTGTTGTAGTGGGTGAGGGTGGGGTGGGGGTGTTTTGCTTGTGCTTGTCCCTGTTTTTTCCCTCCCCTATGTCGTAGGTGCAGTACTCACCGTGGTCTTCGCCGCCGGCGTTGGTGCTCCTGGTACAGGAGCAGGAAGACTAGCGCGGGAAGAATATGGAGTTCCGGCTCCATGGTGCCCTCCTTCCTCGTGGAGTGTGATGAGGTGAGCGTTTTCCCTTCGAATTTCCTGTTTCCGCCGTGTTTTTATCCGCAGTGAATCCGCCCCGGAAAAGGTGGCGGATTGGCCTGTCATAATAGTGTGGGCGGTACATTGTCTCCCGCCTGTCTGTTGGCGGTGACCGCCATGCTGTTTGTCTGTACCGCTGCGGCGGTCGGAGTGTTAAAGTGGCTGTCTTCGTTGGCGGTTTCCGCCACGGTCGTAATTCCAAATTGTTTACCGCTGGCCTGTTGGCGGTCTTACCGCTGCTTTAACACCATCCACCAGGGTTGTAATGACCACCTAAGTATGGTAATGTTATCATTTTATTGTAATAAATCAAAGTGAATGATGTAATACATTTTTTAAATGTATTCTTGTCTAATATTTGTCTCCAATCCTCTTTTGAGAATATATATCCACTCCTGTTATATTTATATTTAATTATCACAAACAGGAGCAGTATTGGTTGTTTGTTGTGTAATGTACTTTCCCAGGAGGCTGCTTTCCATATGTTAGCAAGGGCCCTCTGTGTTTGAGGTTGACCTGCAGCGATGTTCAAGATTCAGTATCATTTGACAAAGAATGTATGATGCACTCATAAATCTGAAAGAGAGTTTGTCATGTGCCTTTACTGTGGTTGCCCAATTACAATTTAACTTTTTATTTATTTTCAAAAGAAAGTGGTTGATGTGCACTTTCGATTCTTACACAGAAACATGGAAATCTCATGCGACCTGTCGGCTGTGGTGGATCCAGTAGCTGCGAGTCTTCCAATATGTTTGAATCAGTTGCAGCTGTTTATGTATCCATTGGGCAAAGTGAAGGAATTGTGATGCAACATACTTTTTTGAATATGTTCCACACCCAGCTGAAATTCTTTTGACTAAAACAAGGAAAAAGGACAGAACTAACAACAGGCTGTCTCATTAGGAACAGGTGATACTTGCTGCTGAGAAGTTCTTTATTAAGGGCTGCAATGCACTGAATTCTGCAACACTGTTTCCTATTTCAGACAGGAAAAATAAAGAAGTGCATATTGAACACAAGCATAACTGCCAAAAGGTGACTGAGTTATTCACTATCCACAAAACCAAGAGCAGACATTCCTCTTAAAATGGCTGATCTGACATTATTTGATGATGGTTCTTGTTTAAGAGATCAATATTGTGCATTGAAAGCTGTCTATGCAGTATGTATTGTTCTGAGACTTTGGAAGCATCTTCTATGCTGAATGTAACCTAGCACAAGTGGCAGAGTTGGTTGCATTGACAAGAGCTTGTTGCTTGTCAGAGAATTCATAGAGACAGCCAATATGGACTGGGAGTTGTGCATGACTTTGGTCATTTTCAGTATCAGAGGGGTTTTATGGCATAATCTGGAGCCCCAATTAAGAACAGTGCTTACATTTTTGATTTGCTTAAAGCATATTGAAGCCAAAAGAAAATGTGGCAGTCACATGTGTTGCCCTTAAGGCTGGAAGACATTTAGTCACACTTGCCAATAGTTATTCTGATAAGATGGCAAATACTGTGCATTACAAGATGAAACTGTTGTGCAGGGGAATGAGACTAACCAAAGTTCAAGAGTGACCTCAGTCCAAAATGCTGAAAGCGTAAATTGTTTCTTCATGGATTCAATTCAAACCTCACTGAGCAAATTAAGAGGTTCACAGGATGATGCCCCAGACAATGAGAAAAAAAAACAAGGGGGACTAAGATATAAGATAAACTATCAGAATTTGTATGTGAGTGCTGAACAAAAATATGTTTTGCCTGATGCAATGTTGTATCCCATGTGCAAGTATATTCACAATAGACCAGGTGCAGAGAGGTACAGTCTAACAAGCATATTTAAGAAATATTGGGAAAATACAAAATTTGGAAATGTTGCTGATGATGTTTGTTCAGGATGTCTAGTATGTCAGTTAACTAATCACGGAAAGAGGACAAGGACATTAATGAGTGATCTTGGTAAATCAGAGGGTCCACTTAGATCGTATTAAGATTAGTATTTATCTGTTTGTTCTTTAAACAGATTGAAGCCTATTGCACAAGGAAATCAGATGACTTACAACTGCCGAATTGTTCTTAAGGGTGATAATCCTACCTAACTCTAAATATGGCGGTCTTTGGACCGCCAGCACCGGCAGTCTGTTGGCAGCAGCGGCTTCGGCGGTCTTGAGAAAAGACCTCCGAAGTCGTAATGACCACCACAGTGTAAAATAAGTATAGAAGGCAGGCCAGGAAAGCTTCATGTAATGCAGTAATTCTTTATTAAAGTACATCCGTATGAGAGACCTCATTCACAGCCAACAACACATCAACTGCTTCTCAGTCTCCCATGGAAAACAATCACACATTCTAAACAAGTTACATCACAGCATAGTAACTAGGGTCCTACATCATAACTTTGATACAGAATCATGCTCCTTCACCCCTACATACAGACCACCACACCACCACCGTCACCCATCAAAAGAAACAGCAAAAGATAGTAAGAAACTGTACAACTGTACTTAAAGGGAACTCTTCAATGCAAGAAATACTTAATTGACATTGGGGGTCATTACGACCTCGGCGGTCTTGTAAAAAGACCGCCGAGGCCGCGGGAGACAGAATACTGCCATTGCCGGCGGTATTCCTGGCTCCCTATTATGACATTTCCGCTGGGCCAGCGGACGGTAACAGTGTTACCGTCCGCTGGCCCAGCGGAAATGTCACATCAACATTGCTGCCGGCTCGTAATAGAGCCGGCGGCAATGCTGATGTGCAGTGGGTGCAGTAGCACCCGTCGCGCATTTCACTGCCCGAAATTTGGGCAGTGAAATACGTGACGGGGCTATGCCTGGGGGCCCCTGCACTGCCCATGCCAAGTGCATGGGCAGTGCAGGGGCCCCCAGGGGCACCCCACGTCCACTTACCACCAGCCTTTCAATGGCGGTGTCTACCGCCACGGACAGGCTGGCGGTCGGGGACTCATAATCCCCAGGGCAGCGGTGCTTGCACCGCTGCCCTGGGGATTATGACCGCCAGGCGGAATCCTGGCGGGATATTGGAGGGGCCGGCGGTATGGCCGTGGCAATTCCGCCACGGTCATAATTGCTGGCAGAACACCGCCAGCCTGTTGGCGATGTTACCGCCACCTTACCGCCGGCCGCCAAGGTCGTAATGACCCCCATAATCTGTTAGGTAGAGAGGTACCTTCTTTGAACGTTGTGGTCTTTGTAACTCATTGGATCCCTATCCCTCTCCCAGTTCTTTTTCTTCAGAAACATTCTCATTGCAGTTCTGATATTTTGCTACTCTGTTTAAATTCCAAATTCTATGGTCACTGGTTTTTACAGCATTCGTGAACACTTTGATCATTTTAAAAGGTTTACTGAATTTAGAAATGTTCTCATCCAAACTGGGAGACTTAATTTTTACCCAATCTCCAACATATACCACTGTGTTCTTAACTGCTTTTCTCAAATCATACCATTTTTTCCTTTTCTCCATTCTCTCCTTTTTCTTCTCTTCCCAGCCTTCTTTGCTTCCAACACTGTCATCTACACTTCTCCTTTCTTTTCTCACTCACCCATATGGGAATCACTTCAGTATTAGCAACACTTCCTTTGAACAGCCAAAACGGATTTACTCCTGTTGAGGAGTGTGGGGTAAATCGATATTCACGTACCTTCTTTCTTATTGCCATTTCCCAATCCAAACCAGACACTAAAGCTTGTTGTAAGATCTCTTTCAAAACCTTGGCAAATTTCTCAACAACTCCATTGCTCTCAGGGTGATACAATGCTTCTCTTTTATGTTTTATACCTCTAGTCTTCAGAAATTCCTCTACCACCTTAGACGTAAATTGTACCACATTGTCATTGTAATGTCATAGGAAATCCTTCTCTCTCAGAAAGTTCCTCCAAAAAGTCTATGACAATTCTCGATTCTATTGAATTCACAACTTTAATTTCATGCTATCGAGAATACATGTCTAGACATACTAATATGTAGCGATCCTGAGATCTCACTCTGACAGCACCCAAAATGTCTATGGCAACATCTGCCCATGGACCACTGGCTTGCTGCCTCACTAACATTGGTTGAGTCCTACATTTCAGAACTCTGTCACTTCATGAACATTCTACAAACTTTCTAACCTCTCCTATAATGTTCACGTCCATTGCAGGCCACCAATATGCTTCTCTCATTCTTTCCTTTGTTTTTGCAATTCCCATGTGACCTACATGGGCATTACTTATTAATCTCTCTTTTAGCTCGCACGGAGAAATCAGCTTAGTGCCACACATCAATAATCCATCCAGCACAACTAACTCATCTCTAACTTGCCAATATCCTTTTATTTGTCCTTCGCAATCCTTCATTCCACTCCAACCCTCATTAACCATTATACAAACTTTTTGTAAAATAGTGTCATTTCTCAAATTCTCTCTCCATTCCTCCTCAGATACTAATCCTTCTGTAATCACACATACTTTGATTTCTTCTTCAGATTCTTCTCCAGTAAACTATTCACCATCTTCCTTGTTTTCACTTTCAGCATTACCTAGTCTGGCACACAGTCAGCAATATTATTATTGACACCCGGTAACCAGGAAACTGTGAAGTCAAATTCTTGCAATGCTACCACCCATTTTCATATTCTGTGAGACACAATGTCTATGCCCTTTTGGGTAAATACTTCCTTGAGAGGTTTACGATCAGTTTAAATCTCAAATTTCCTTCCCCACAAAAATGTTCTCAGTTTGCATGCGCCCAAAAAACTCCTAACGCTTCCTTCTAAATAAGTGTGTAATTATTTTCAGCTCCTCTTAGAGATCTGGAAATAAACAATACGGTTATTTCTTCTCCATCAATCCTCTGTGCAAGGACGGCACCCAAACCTCTTGAGTTCACATTCATTTTAAAGTAAGATTCTCTTTCCGGATCAAAACTCATTAGATTTGGGGCTTTAGACGAACATTTCTTAACCACATCAAATTCACCTTCACAAACACTACACCATTTGAATTCCTTTCCTTTTCTTAATAATTCTCTCATGTGGTTTGTTTTTTCTGCAAAGTTGTGGATGAGTGTATTATAGAATTCACCCATACCAAGGAATTTCATGAGTTCCTCTTTGTTTTGAAGTGCTCGTAACTTACATATAGTTTCTACCAGATCCTTTTTCAGTTTGATTTCTGTGGCTAATACCAAGTGGCTCAAGTATTCAATTTCTTGCACATCAAATTTGCATTTATCTGCTCTAAGGGTAAGACTAGCAGTTTGTAATCTTGACAACACTTCCCTTAACCTACATTAATGTTCCTTGGGATCCTTTCCAAATGTAAGCACATCGTTCTGATACACTGACTCCTCCCACACTCCTCAGAATTCTTTCCATCCCCCTCCGAAATACTGAGGCTGCAAAAATTAAGCCGAAGGGCATTCTTAACAACTTTAACGTCCCAAAAGGAGTGATAAAGGCTATTAGATCTCGGGACATAGGATGCAATTTTACCTGATGGGAGGCTGAAAATAGATTCAGGGAAGAAAAATGCTTCACTCCATCAAGAGAACTCAGTAATTTACCAATGTTGAGAAGAGGGTAGCGGTCAACTACAACCGCTTTGTTGAGTTCTCTTAAATCAACACAAAGTCTGGCCTCTCCATTAGCCTTTCGAGCCATAACAACTGGAGATGCCCATTCAGCTGCCTCCACCTCCTGTATGATATGATTTTCAACCAGTTAATTCAATTCTTCTTTCATGCTTTCCTTCACCAACATAAGAACATTCCTAAACTTTGCTACTTCTGGTGATGGATTTTGTTTAAGTTTTATGAAATGAACATAATCTTTTAGACAGCCTAATTTGTTACAAAACATTTTAGGAAATTATTTAATCCAATCTTCACTCCCAGCACACACAGATTTAACTGAAGGCATGTCTGTGAGACAAACCAAAGTATTTTCATTTGGATCCAAATACACATACAATTCTCTTTAGTGAAACCAACTGGTCTGATGTAAAGCATGAATTGTTTATTGAAGTATATCCATAGGAGAGCCCTCATCCACAGCCAACAACAGATCAACTGCTTCTCCGTCTCCCACGGTAACAATCATGCATTCTAAACTAGGGTTCTACATCATAACTTGGATACAGGTTCATGCTCCTTCACCCCTAAATACAGAACTCCACACATAGCTTCTCAAAATCTGAAGCCTGTAGATTGGATTACAGTTTGCAAACTTGTGATATTTATTTATATATTTGTCTTGCAAATCAAGGTATATTTTGTTCTTGATTACAAAGCAAACACACCTTCTTTATACTCATGATATATGTAACAGTAGTCAAAATGTATCACCTTCTTTATTAATTTTCATAAGTGTTGATAATCCAGTTTAACAATTATATTTTATTTCATATTGGATTGTTTTTAATGCACAAGCTTTAATAATCATATAAGCACAGAAAAAGCTCCCTACTCCTTAAAACATGATAATAGAAAACAACACTCAATACTATCATACCTCATACATACACATTCAGACTCATTATAATAAAAATTCATGAAAATATTAGTAGAACACAATGTCAGATATAAAGTGGAAAGCAATGCCTACAATGCCGGATGTATATTGGAACACAATGCCATTGACGTAACTTAAGTTTTTTGTCTATATTGGACTCATGATATTTTATTAGTTTGGTGTGTTCTTACTGTTTTTGAATAAGTGAAATCTACGTACCATAATGCGTAACTCAATAATGTGTATCATATGGGTATCTAAGGTTTTGGTAAATTAGGAGGAATCCCAGAAGAATTGCATTCTGTGTTTGTATAAGGTCTTTTATTTTAATGAATTTTAATGAGTCTTAATGTGTATGTATGAGGTATGATAGTATTGAGTGTTGTTTTCTATTATCATGTTTTAAGGGGTAGGGAGATTTTTCTATGCTTATATGATTGTTAAAGATTGTGCATTAAAACAATACAATATGAATTAAAATAAAATATAATTGTTAAACTGGATTATCAGTTGAGTGTTAGCATGAGTGACAGTAGAAAGCCGCCTCTGACACTAATAAAGCAGTTGAAGATCATAGTTACAATGCAGTAAACAGAGCAAAGACAAAATTAATCAAACCTCAAGTTCTAGTGCAATTTCAAATTCGAACTTGAGTATCACTGAAAATAAAGAGACTGTGAAAAAGACTGTTGCCAAAGAAACAAAGGCTGAAGAAGATATTCTGAGAAAAAGAACCTGCAATGGAAAACTGTGAACTAGTTGGAAAATGTGACATGTAAACAGAGACTGAAACTAGTGGTAATGAATCACCAGTGGCCAAAAGATCGACAAGAAGAAGAGTGTCCAATAGAAATTATGTCTGTCTGAATGGGTATATCAAGCACTGTATCTCACGAAGAAGGGAAAGCAGAGCTGAAAGATTTTGACCTAGTTGTGAACTATTGGCTGTACAATTAGAAACAGATTCTGATAGTGAAACAGAGGCTGACTAAGAATCACCTTTAATGAGGAAGATAAACTGTGGAATGAAAAGACAAGAGACTTTAACCGCTTGGATGCCTAGGACAAGCTGGAATCTCTTCCCCTTCCACTACCACAACCCCTAAACCCCCCAACTGATATCTCATGATATCAGCACATGATTGCGCGCTAGAGGCCGTCCCCCATAGCGCAAGAGAAATGCTTTCATTTCTCTTCAGATCAGGGGGTGGGCAGAGAGACATGAAAGCAAAGGAAAAGCTTTTCCTTTCCTTTCATGTCTTTCTGAGCATTTCTGCTGCCAGATTGTAAAGCGATCGGGCTGCAGAAATGCCCACTAGACACCAAGGAGTTAAAAAAAAAAAAAATAATAATAATAAAGTGGAGCGACCCCTTGGACAAGGGTCGCTCCCCTAAGGGACTTTTTTTTATTAGGCCTTTTCTGCCCCCTTGGGGCAGATCAGCCTATTTTAATTCGGCCGCTGTGCCCCCACGGGAGGCAGAAGCCACTAGGCACCAGGGACATGTTTTTTTCTTTTTTACATGTGGGGAGCGACCCCTTAGGCAAGGGTCACTCCCCTGAGGGGGAAATTGTTTTTAGGACAATACTGCCCCCCTTGGGGGCAGATAGGCCTATTTGTATTACCACTAGACAGCAGGGATTTTTTTTCTTCTATAATTTCATAAGGGGAGCGACCCCTTAGGCAAGGGTTGCTCCCCTGGGGGGGGCATATTTATTTTAGGCCATTGGGGGCAGATCGGCCTATTTTAATTATGCAGATCTGCCCCCACTAGGCACCAGGGATTTTTAATTTTTTTATTTTTAAATTTATTTATAGATGAGGAGCGACCCCCTTAGGCAAGAGTCACTCCCCTGAGGGGGGATTAATTTTATTTTAGGCAATTTCTGCCCACCTTAGGGGCAGATCGGCCTATTTTTCTTGGCTCGGGCAGAAACCACTAGACACCAGGGATATTTTTTTGGCTCCAATTTCACGCAAGGGGAGCAACACCATAGACAAGGGTCGCTCCCCTGGGGGGGGGGGTTTATTTTAGGCAATTTCTGCCCCTTTTAGGGGCAGATCAGCCTATTTTAATTACGCCGATCTGCCCCCAAGAAACCACCAGGCACAAGGATTGTTATTTTTTTTTACAGACAGGGTGCGGCCCCTTAGGCAAGGGTCGCTCCCGTGGGGGCAAATTTATTTTAGGTCTTTTCTGCCCTCCTTGGGGGCAGATCAGCCTATTTCTATTAGGCCGATCTGCCCCTGGGGGACAAAAACCACTCAGGCACCAGGGATTGGTGTGTGTGTGTGTTTTGTTTGGGGAAGCAGCCCCTTGGGCAATGGTCGCTCCCCACTGGGCCACATTACTGTTGGTCATTTCTGGACCACTTTGAGGCAGATCGCTCTATTTTTGTAAGGCCCATCTGCCCCCAAGGGGGGCAGGAAGCCCACCTGAAACCAGTGAAGACTTTTTTTATTTTAGTTTTTTAAAAAGAGTGTGGGGTATGGCCATACCCCTCACCCCAAATAAATGGGGACAAAGTTGTTCTGCCCACCGGTGGGCAGATGGGGCAATTACCCCTGATCCACTTCCTGGTGGGGCAGAAAGCGTACTAGATGCCAGGGAATTAAAAAAATATAAAAAAATAGTAGGGTGGTAGCTACCAACCAGTATGGGCATGGTTATGCCCCCACCCCAACTGAAGTGGGTAGCAGTCTTTCAGCTCCCCCCACGTACACTAAAATATCTTATCCCAATGGCAAGCAAGAGGACATTTGATTATTTTGGGTTTTGGTTTTACATTTAGGCCATGAGAGCTTGTCTAACTCTCAAAATCGTCCTACTTGGAATGGTGAAGGCTGCACTTTTTGGACTTTGGGACACTGCCATATACAAAAATCCTCAAGACCTAGACACATCTGAAAACGAAACATCTGGGTGAGACCACGGTGGTGTGCTTCACATGCACCCCGCACCATTTTTACCCACAATGCCCTGCATACCTCCAACTTTGCTTGAAAGCACACATTTTCCCCACATTTTAGTGACTGAACCTTCCGGAATCTGCAGGAATCCACAACATTTCTACCACCAAGCATTGTTGCATCTATACCAATAAAAATTCTGCCCTATTTGTCAGCCTAAAAACGTTTTTTTCCAAACTGCCCTTTTGGACCCGCTTTGTTTCCCCCTCAATTTCAACATGTTTTTGTCTCTTCCCTGTCACAGGCACTTGGCCAACCTACACATGTGAGGTATCATTTTTATAGGGAGACCGAGGGGAATGTTGGGTGGTAGGAAATTTGTGCCACTGCGGTGATCCTACACAGAAATGTGAGGAAAATGTGATTATTAGTTTTTTAGCTAAATTTGAGGTTTGCTGGGGATTCTGGGTAGGAAAACACTGGGGGATCCATGCAAGTCACACCTCCCTGGACTTCCTCAGGTGTCTAGTTTTCAGAAATGTCTGGGTTTGGTAGGTTTCCCCAGATGGCTACTGAGCCCAGGACCGAAAACGCAGGTGCCCCCCCAGCAAATTAGGTAGTTTTGTATTTGATAATTTTGATGTCTCCATGTAGTGTTTTGGGGCATTTCCTGTTGCGGGCACTAGGCCTACCCGCACAAGTGAGGTACTAGTTTTATCAGGCGATATGGGGGAATGCTGGGTAGAAGGAAGTTTGTGGCTCCCCTCACATTCCAGAACTTTGCAGCACTGAAATGTGATGGAAAAGTTTTTTTGCCAAATTTTGAAGTTTGCTAAAGATTCTGGGTAACAGAACCTGGTGAGAGCGCCACAAGTTATGCCATCCTAGGTTGCCCTAGGTGTCTAGTTTTCAGAAATGTCTGGGTTTGCTAGGTTTCCCTAGGTGCCGGCTGAGCTAGAGGCCAAAATTCACAGCTAGGCACTTTGCAAAACACAGGTCAGTTTTCTTTGGGAAAATGTGATGTGTCCATGTTGTGTTTTGGGGCATTCCCTGTGGCGGGCACTAGGCCTACCCTCACAAGTGAGGTACCATTTTTATCAAGAGACTTGAGGGTATGCTGGGTGGAAGGAAATTTGTGGCTCCTCTCAGATTCCAGAACTTTCTGTCACCAAAATGTGAGAAAAAGGTGGATTTTTTGCCAAATGTTGAGGTCTGCAAAGGATTCTGCAAGTGAGAGCGCCACAAGTTACCCCACCCTGGGTTCCCCTAGGTGTCTAGTTTTCAATAATGCCCAGGTTTGGTAGGTTTTCCTAGGTGCCGGCTGAGCTGGTGACCAAAATCCACAGCTATGCACGTTCCACAAAACATGTGACTTGTCAAAGTAAAAATGTGATGTGTCCATGTTGCATTTTGGGGTGATTCCCATTGCGGACACTAAGCCTACCAACACCAGTGAGGTAATATTTTTATCGGGAGACTTGGGGGAATGTTTGGTGGAAGGAAATTTGTGGGTCCTCTCAGATTCCAGAACTTTCTATCACAAATGTTGAGGTTTGCAAAGGATTCTGGGTAACAGAACATGGTGAAAGCCCCACAAGCCACCCCATCCTGGATTCCCCTAGGTGTCTCGTTTTACAAAATGCACAGGTTTGGTAGGTTTCCCTAGGTGCCGGCTGAGCTAGAGGCCAAAATCCACAGCTAGGCACTTTTTAAAAAAACACGTCAGATTTCAATGTAAAAATGTGATGTGTCCATGTTGCCTTTCCTGTCGCAGGAATTAGGCATACCCACACAAGTGAGGTACTGTTTTTATTGGGGGACGTGGGGAAACACAGAATAGAAGAACAAGTGTTATTTCGCCTTGTTTTTCTCTACATTTTTTCCTTCTAAATGTAAGACAGTGTGTAACAAAGACGTCTATTTGAGAAATGCCCTGTAATTCACATGCTAGTATGGTGACCCCGGAATTCAGAGATGTGCAAATACCCACTGCTACTCAACACCTTATCTTGTGCCCATTTTGGAAATACAAAGGTTTCTTTGATACCTGTTTTTCACTCTTTTTACATTTTACCAAATACATTGCTGTATACCCGGTTTACAATGAAAACCCATTGCAAGGTGCAGCTCCTTTATTGGTTCTGGGTGCCTAGGGTTCTTGATGAACCTACAAGCCCTATATATCTCCACAACCAGAAAAGTCCAGCGGATGTAATGCTATATTGCTTTAAAAAATCTGCCATAGCTGGAAAACGTTATAGAAGAAAACGTAGACAGAAATGACTCTTTTTTCACCTCAATTTCAATATGCTTTTATTTCAGCTGTTACTTTCTGCAGGAAAACCTTGAAGGATCTACACAAATCACCCCTTGCTAAATTCAGAATTGTGTCTACTTTTCTGAAATGTTTAGCTGTCTGGGATCCAGCATTGATTTTACACCCATTTCTGTCACTAACTGGAAGGTGTCTGAAAGCACAAAAAATAGTCAAAATGGGGATGTCCCAGTAAAATGCCAAACATGTGTTGATAAAGGTGATTTTCCGATTCAAGTCGGCCTATTTCTGAAAGCTGGGAAGATGGTGATTTTAGCACCGCAACCCCTTTTTTGATGCCATTTAAGGGGGGAAAAAACGCAAGCTTTCTTCTGCAGCCCTTTTTCCCCATTTTTTTAATTTTTTTAAATGAAGTTTTACCTGTATTTTGGCTAATTTCTTGGTCTCGTCCGGGGGGAACCCACAAACCCTGGGTACCTTTAGGATCCCTAGGATGATGGGAAAAAAGAACAAACATTTGGCATGAGTAGCTTATGTGGACAAAATGTTATGAGGGCCTAAGCACGAACTGCCCCAATTGGTCACAAAAAGGCTTGGAACCTGAGGAGGAAAAGGCTGGGCAGCGAAGGGGTTAAGTAAACTTGAGAAATTTACCAAACAGTGATTAATACATTTTTGAGAATTTTTCCTTTAACCTTTGAGCTAAAAGAAGATAAACATTTTGACTTTAAATTTTTTGCTTTGATTATTGTTTTATCAAGAAAATAAGAAAAAAATAAAAATATCAATGTTTTACAGAAAATGTTATTTTAATTTGTTTATTCCACAATAGAGTTTATTTTTTCAATTTGTAGATGGGACACAGCAAATGCTGTAAAATTGTAGGGATTACAATGTTAATGACAATAATAGTGTTTAGTGTGGCTGCTGTTGTGCTGACTATTTCCAATAGAATATGTTTCACAGATAATTTAACAGACAAATAAGATAGGCTGAGACGTAAAGCTTTCAAACATAAAGAATATAGCAACAGTGGTTTCTATGAAAATCGTTACACTAGAATGATAAGAGATACAAACAAGATAGAAGACTCCTATATCTACACTCACTTTCTACTTCTGTTGGAGAGGGTGTGACTTACACATAAATTCCATTGTCCTTATCCCTTTCCTGCAATGTGTTTATAACTCTTTTTAAATAATAGGATGCTATTTTTCTACATTTGACTAATTTTAATGGCTCATTTGATTGTGCATGTTTTAAAACAAAGTTTTAGTGTCATTAACATACAGTGGGACTTGGCTGTGCCCAAGTATACAGAGACTCAACAACTTATTGAGAGCAATTACAGTCGAAAGGCTTAGTAATGACACAGAGCATATCAAATCAAGTAAATATAGGTGCATGACGTACAGTATTTGGTTCCAGACAATACAACTCACATGTACATCTATGTGGAGCTGGAGGACGAGGCCCCACGCAAAGCCACCAAGTAGCACCCTCAAACAAACATACTTCAACCCAGTGGCGGCCGGCAACTTTAGAAGGGAGGGTGGCGGGCAGGAAGCACACACACACACACACACACACACACTCATTCTTTCACGCACATCCATTAACAACACTCATAACATTCAAACATGCACGCACAAAGTTCACACACACTCATTCTTTCACACACACGCACATCCATTAACAACACTCATACCATTCAAACATGCACGCATGCACCAAACGAATAAGTTACTTACCTTCAGTAACGCTTTTTCTGGTGGATACAGTAACTACCTGTGGATTCCTCACCAAAAGAATTCTCCCCTCGCGCCAGCCTAGACGGAAATTTCTTCTAGCTCTGCACGTCAACGATGACGTCACAATCACCAGACTTCACGCAACGCCGTATGATGTCATCCAGGCAATAAGAAGCCCTCGTCGACGTGCAGACGTCAGTTATCACCATTTTTTACGTGCCATAGAGGCGATCAGGTTAACCCTAAAGAGTACATATTCATCTCGAATGAATGAAAATAGAACATTTATTATAAATACATATTATAAATAACAGTAATGAATGCTCAATACAAGAGAGAAATATATATATAAACCAAGTCCAAACATGCCTTCTTTGAACTATCTTAATTTGCAAAGGAAATGTATATACAGTTATCACAACTATACACATGAATCAGTTATATACATACATACAAGACCAAGGATGCTCACCCAAGGATATCTCGGTTTGACCAGTTAGGCAACGGGGAGGCGGGTGGGACCGTGAGGAATCCACAGGTAGTTACTGTATCCACCAGAAAAAGCGTTACCGAAGGTAAGTAACTTATTCTTTTGATGGATACACCTACCTGTGGATTCCTCACCAAAAGAATAGAGTCCCAAAGCAGTACTACCTCCGGAGGTGGGTGCCCGAATGGTCAAACCAAGGAATCCTGCAGCACCGTGCGAGCAAAATGGCCATCCCTCCTAACCTCAGAATCCAAACAGTAATGTTTGACAAAAGTATGGAGGGACGCCCAGGTCGCTGCCCTGCAGATGTCAGCCACAGGAACACCTCTAGCCAAAGCCGATGAAGCTGCTTTAGCCCTGGTGGAATGGGCACGAAGACCCACAGGTGGTTCTTTCTTCGCCAAAGAATAACAAATCTTAATACATAGAATGACCCATCTGGATAGCATTCTCTTGTGGACCGCTCTACCTTTCCTCTTCCCCACGTATCCAACGAAGAGCTGATCATCTTGTCTGAACTCTCTCGTCCTGGTGACGTAGAAGCTCAGCGCTCTTCGTGGATCCAGCCGGTGCAGCCTCTCTTACTCCTTGGATGGGTGAGGTGCAGGGTAAAAGGAAGAGAGAGTAATCGACTGCCCCAGGTGAAAGGGTGTAACAACCTTCTGTGGGAAAGCCGCCTTGTTCCTTAACACCACTTTGTCCTTAAAGAAAGAAAGGTATGGGGGTTCTACACTAAGAGCCAGAAGCTCACTAACCCTTCTGGCAGATGTTATGGCCACCAGGAAAACAGTCTTGAAAACTAGCAACTGTAAAGAGCAAGAATGCATCGGTTCAAAAGGGGACCCCATTAGAAACGCTAAAACTAAGTTAAGGTCCCACTGAGGCATAACGAATGGTGTTGGTGGAAATTTGTTAGTGAGTCCCTTTAGAAACCTTAAAACAATAGGAAATTTAAAGAAGGATGGCTGATCAGGAAGGCACAGAAAAGCGGATAGCGCAGACAAATAACCTTTGACTGTGGCAATCGCACAACCCTTCTGTGCCAGACAAAGAGCAAATGACAATATGTCAGATAAACCAGCTTTTAAGGGATCGATTCTGTTCTCTCCACACCAGCCTGCAAATTTAGCCCAACGACTAGAATATATTGATTTGGTGGAGTGTCGCCTGGCCGATAAAATAACATCCACCACTTCTGGTGGGAGAGAAAAGGAACTCAGATTGCCCCGTTCAATCTCCAGGCATGAAGGTGCAGACTCTGGAGGTGGGGGTGTAGAATCTGCCCCTGCGACTGCGAGAGGAGGTCCACCCTGTAAGGGAGACAGAGCGGCGGGCACTGAGAGAGTTGGAGAAGGTCTGAATACCACACCCTTCTTGGCCAATCCGGAGCTATTAAGATGACTTGAGCTCGGTCTTGGCGGATCTTCCTCAGAACTCGAGGAATCAAGGGTATGGGGGGAAATGCGTAAAGCAACTGATCCTTCCAGGACATCTGAAACGCTTCCCCCAAAGCTCCTTGCACCGAAACTGCAGGCTGCAAAATAGCGGGCACTGCGCATTCTCTTGAGTTGCAAACAGATCTATTTGTGGATATCCCCACATCCGGAAGATATACAGAACCAGATCTGGATGAAGACGGCACTCGTGGTCGACCGAGCTGCGTCGACTGAGAACATCCGCACGCACGTTCAAGACTCCGGCCAAATGATGTGCTACCAAGCAGATCTTGTGTTCCTGAAGCCAGGACCAGAGTCGAAGAGCTTCTCTGCAGAGAAGATACGACCCCACTCCTCCCTGTTTGTTTATATACCACATCGCGGTAGTGTTGTCCGTTAGAATCTGGACTGACAGACCGCAAATGGAAGGGAGGAAGGCCTTGAAAGCTAGACGTACTGCCCGCAATTCCAACAGATTGATGTGTAATCTCTGTTCTACCGGAGACCAAAGGCCTTTGACCTCCAGGTCCCCCAGATGAGCTCCCCACCCTAGAGTGGAAGCATCCGTTACTACTGTGGCCACTGGTGGAGGCAGTGAGAACGGCCTTCCTTGTGACAGGTGGTCGACCGCTGCCCACCATTGAAGATCCACTGCAGTGTCTCTGGAGATCTTTATCGACTCCTCGAGATCCCCTTTGTGCTGAAACCACTGCCTGCGGACGCACCACTGAAGAGCCCTCATGTGCTAACGTGCATGAGTGACCAACAGTATGCAAGAAGCGAACAGACCGAGCAGACGAAGGACCTTGAGGACTGGAACTCCCGCTCCATTTCGAAACATTGGAATCAACGCCTGAATGTCCTGGACCCGCTGGGGCGGAGGAAAGGCCCGATTCAATGTCGTGTCCAATACTGCCCTTATGAACAGGAGGCGTTGGGAGGGCTCCAGGTGAGATTTGGGTACATTGACTGAAAAACCCAGGTCGTACAACAATTGAGTTGCCGACTGGAGATGTCGCCGCACGAGCTCCGGAGTCTTGGCTTTGATCAACCAATCGTCCAGATAGGGGAACACCGCTATCCCCCTTCTTCTGAGCTCTGCCGCTACCACCGCAATCACCTTTGTGAAGACTCGAGGTGCTGAAGTAAGACCAAACGGGAGGACCGCAAACTGATAATGTTGCGATCCCACAACAAACCGGAGATACTTCCTGTGCGATTTGAGGATCGGAATATGAAAATACGCATCCTGCAAATCGACCGACACCATCGAGCCTCCGTCGTTCAACACCAAAAGAACCTGTGAAAGGGTCAGCATTTTGAACTTTTCCCGTTTGAGGAACCAATTCAAAACCCTCAAGTCCAAAATCGGTCTCAACCGACCATCCTTTTTGGGGATCAGGAAGTATCTTGAATAACAGCCCTGACCCCTCTCCTGCTCGGGAACCAACTCTATCGCGCCTTTTGCCAATAGGGACAACACTTCCTGTTGTAATAGGAGAAGATGGTCTTCCAAACAGAAGGATGGGCGGGGAGGGAAGGGAGGAGGGAATTCCTGAAAGGTACCCCTTCTTCACAATGTCGATGACCCAGGAGTCCGATGTTATAACCTCCCACATCGGAAGAAAATGGGCAAGTCTCCCCCCTACCGGAGACAAGTGGACAGGGAGTGGAGGAGGACTACGGCTGCTTTCCTTGCTGCACCCCTCCCGAGGAAGAGGAAGAGGCAGAGTGCTGCTGGGTGGCTCCTCTTGTCCGGACTCTGCCCCTGCCCCTTAAAGATCTTTATGGCAGGGTGGATGAAGTCTGTTGTGGTCCTTGAAATCTGCCACGAAAGGAGGAGCCACGTCCAAATCCCTTAAACCTCCTATAACCTCTAAAGGAGGATGAGGCAGAAGACTGAAGCCCCAAAGATCTCGCAATAGCTCTGCTCTCCTTAAAACGCTCCAGAGCAGAATCCGCCTTTGTTCCAAAGAGCTTCTCGCCATCAAAGGGTAGATTGAGAAGAGTTGCCTGCACGTCAGACGAGAAGCCAGATGAACGTAGCCAAGATTGTCACCTAGAAACTATGGTCGTGCCCATAGCTCTAGCCACCGAGTCTGAAGTGTCCAATCCCGACTGGATCACCTGAGTCGCTGCCGCCTGAGCATCCGCCAGTAGCTGCAACATTTCCTGGGACAAGTTCGGGTGGCCTTTCGCTTCCTCCATAAGGGCATGGAGGAAACGTCCCAATATGCAGGTCGAGTTGGATGACTTTAAGGCTATACTACAAGATGAAAAGGCCTTTTTAGCAGTAGGGTCCGTCTTCTTCGATTCCCTGTCCGCAGGTGTTCCAGGAAACGAGCAAGGAGAGGACCTGGACGAACAAGAGACCTGTACCACTAAACTCTCCGGTGTTGGGTGTTTGGAGAGAAACACAGGATCACCTGGTGCCGCCCGATAGCGACGAGCCACCGCCCTGTTGACAGCAGTGGTAGACACAGGTTTCCTCCAGATGTCTTTAATGGGATCCAGTAGTGCCTCATTAAAGGGCATAAGAAGCTCAGCAGTTACAGAAGCTGGGTGCAAAACCTCCGTCAATAGATTTCTCTTGACTTCCGCAGCTGGAAGGTCTAAAATGTCTGCAGCCTTCCGAATAACCGCGTGGAATGATGCTGCTTCCTCAGTGAACTCTCCAGGGGAGGCTAGATCCCACTCCGGGGAGGTATCTATGCCACTGGCTGTACCGAGACCCTGGAAGTCACCAGAAGGCTCCAAAACCTCACCCTCTTCCAGGTGCTGCCTTGCATATTCTTCCTCCTCCAATAGTCACAGAGCCAGACGCCTGGATCGAAGCCTTGACTCCAGACCCGGCGTCGATAAGGCATCGGCCGATGCCGAAGACCTCCGTCGGTGCCGAACCTCGGATCCATCAGACGCCGGACCCTCCAGCTCCACAGGAACCTTGACTGTGGATCGGATGTGAGGCGAATCCAACGGCGCCGTAGCAGGTGTAGCAGGTCTCCTGGGCGACGTCAAGGGCATCGGCGCCGCTTCAGGTGCAGCAGGCAAAAATGGAGTGAAAGGCATCGATTTGTAAGATGCCGGAACGCTTAAATTAAAGGCCAAAGGGCCAGACGGACCTGCTTGACTTCCACCCGGTGCCATGGAAGTAAAAATGTTAAACATGGCGTTCAAGAACGCCGCAGGATCCGTTCCTGGAGTCGGGAAAGACGGGTATTGTTGCTGCACCGGAGCCGGCATAGACGCCGAAGAAGGGCCAGGTAACTCCTGGCTAGGAGAACCCTCTGGCCTCTGGGGAGGCTCGACCTCGAAGACCGACCCGGGTGACGTCGGGGTCGTAGGAGCTGGAGGGGTGACGGTCGGGCTAATCTCCCACGTCGGACGGCGCCGAGCTGATGGAGAAGCCGATCTCGATCTGGACCGTCCCTTGCTCGATCGGCGCCGGGAACCGTGACGGCGCCGAGAGTCACCATGGTGATGATGAGATCTCGAGGATCTTGAAGAGGACTCCCTCCGATGACGCCTCTCCTTCTTTTTCTTGGACCGAGCCAAGAACAATTTTGACTCCCTCTCTTTAAGTGCCTTAGGATTCATGCGCTGGCAGGAGCCGCATGACTCGACCTCATGGTCGGAGCTAAGGCACCAGAGGCAATTCACATGGGGATCGGTAACCGACATCCGACCCCCGCACTGGTTACATGGTTTAAAGCCGGATTTCCTTGGCTGCGACATTGTAACCGTCGTTCGAAACAGTAGCTCCCTGTGAGCCTCGAAGAAATAACCGTTACTCGGAGGCACGGATAAAAGGGAACTGACGTCTGCACGTCGACGAGGGCTTCTTATTGCCTGGATGATGTCATACGGCGTCGCGTGGAGTCGGGCGATTGTGACGTCATCGTTGACGTGCAGAGCTTGAAGAAATTTCCGTCGAGGCTGGCACGAGGGGAGAATTCTTTTGGTGAGGAATCCACAGGTAGGTGTATCCATCAGAAATTCATTTTAAAAGATCACACACACTCATTCTTTCACACGCACATCCATTAACAACACTCATAACATTCAAACAGGCAAGCACGCACCAGACATTCATTTTAAAACATCACACACACACACTCATTCTTTCACACACGCACATCCATTAACACTCATAACATTCAAACATGCACACACGCACCAAACATTAATTTAAGAAGATCACACACACTTACCTTCAGCCTTGAGGTCCCAGGAGGGTAGGGACTGCTACCTCCCCTGAGGAAAGGCAGTAGTCCTAGCCTCGTCACAGAGTGGGATGGGGTTAGTGAGACTGCTGACCCCACCCCACTCTGTGACGAAGTGTGACTGATTGACACTCGCCCTGGGCGCTTCAGGGCTTAAACCCAAAGCGCTCAGGTCGAAGTTCAATGGGTAACGCTTTCCTCATCACCCAGGGAAAGGCCTCGAGGCACCTTTGCTGAGCCGAGGAGGTCACACCCACAGGAGCTGTGACCTCTTCAGCCCAGCAAAGTTCAGCTCAGGCTGCCAGACCTGAACATGAGGAGTGTCTGTCAGGCTGACCTTTGATCAGCCTGACAGACACTCTTCATGAGGGGCAAAAGGTGGGGGGAGCGTGGCCCCTCCGCCCTGAGGACGGGCCGTGCCTGCTTCAACCCCCCCCAGTATCTCCTCCCCTCTCCCCCGAAGTAAGTCAGTTGAACGGAACATGCCTGAAGCAATCCTCTCTTGTGTATTCCGTGCCAGCTATTCTCCCTTGTAGGTCTCATAATTAAGGTAATCAATGAGGGTGATAGGCAGGGCCAGCCTGTTGCGTCCACAGACCTTAACAGGGGCCTCATCCCAGCGAACCAAGGACACCTGTCAGTGGGCCTACTAGTCAATGCCTCCTTTATCACCCTCAATCTCACCCCAGGAGATCAGCCAGTATCATGTCCCACGCTCGTACAAACACTTTAGGCCTCCTGCCCAGGCGCACCTCCTGGAGAAAGGCAGTTCTCTCCCATTTAGCTCATCGTAGCAAATTTGCCTTCTAAATCACCCAACCTTTGGTCCTTCAGTACGTTTCCCAAGTACAGGGCAAGGTCACTGAACCGAGCAGTGACTTTGTGCTTGGCAGGTCGGGGATATTTGCCCCAATAAGCAGAACCGGGGTGAAGGGGTCAAGGACCTATCTGTAATCTCCACCAACAGACCCACTACCTCAGACCAATAAGGGGTAAGTGAAGGCAGCCCCAAACCATGTGGAGGATATCCCCATTAGTGTCACAGCAGCGCAGACACTGGCAGGGTTATTGGGAAATAGACACTGAGTTTTAGGGGCACGAGGTATGCCCAATGTAATATATAAAAATGTATGAGCCCGGCCCGGGGATTTCAAGCGATTTTGGGTACCACCTCCCACCCCTTAGTCCAACCTCTGCCTGTCATAGAAGAATACAGGCCTGTTTCCTAATAATCACGCAACCATGTAAAGGGAGAGCATCGATCCGCAATCAGCGTGCTGTCCAGGTCTGAAACCAGTCAGCATGTATCAGTGGCATCACAGAGGAATTGGCAGCTATGGTTCTGCACCCCTCCTCCTTCAGATTAGGTGCTATAGAGAAGACTCTGCCCCTCTGGAAGATCAAAGTCTTTACATAACTCCTTGAATGGCCACAACTCACCATCTTTGTATAGTGCCCCTACTGTTTCTAATACCACCGCCTCTCAGTCCTGGAGCATCCTTCCTCCACTCCATCCAGCTGTGTGACAAGGGCCCGAGTGGGAGGTCTGTAAAGTAAGGAGCTCGTTTCCATGCCTTTCTGAGCACCCTCAGTCAGCAGGCTCTGAATGCCAAGAGGTCATGGCGTTCCACGCAGGGGGCCCATCACGGATTAAGCAGAAGGGCCCACAACTGTATCAGGTAAGCGGGGTCCGGTAGTCACAACATCCCTGGTGGATCCTGTCCTGGGAACAAGCCCACACACCACTGCAGCTGTGCCACCAGGTAATAAAAGTTGAAGTTGGGGCATTCATCTCTCAGTCCGAGGTCACCCGTTGCAATTTAGTCAGCGCAAACCGCCGCCACTCTTGTTCCAGATTAGGGGCCTGATTTATATCTTGACGGAATTGGTCCCCCTGTCGATTTACCGTTGGATTTCCCATCCGCCACCTTGACGGTCCGCTCACTCTATTTAAATGCTGGCGAACCCCTAGACGAAAGACCACCACCGAACCGCCGTCACCGCCAGAATTCTTCACCAGTGTTAACGATTCCATAGGTAAAAGTGCCTGGCGGCGGGACGCCAGCCACTTCTACCACCAAGCCAATCATGATGTGCCTTCCTGCTGACACAACTGTAGCGGCTATCCCACCCCATCTGAGCGGGACGCCAGCCACTTCTACCACCAAGCCAATCATGATGTGCCTTCCTGCTGACACAACTGTAGCGGCTATCCCACCACATCTGAGTTGTCAGATTGGGAGGGATAAAAGCTCAAAACTTACCTTTTTACTACTCTTCTCACTCCTTGCCACCATGAATCGGATCGTGCAAGTCCCATCCTTTGCTGCTGCTACTGGACCAAGCCAAAAATCAATCCTGTCATCACCAGAACCGAAGGTAAGTCACTGTTTGACCCGTCAGCCTTGGAACTTCCTGTGCACATTAGTACTGGACTTGTGCATGCTTAAAAAATAAGTGCAAGCAACAGTACAATGATGTGCGCTGCATATGTGTGTAATGTGGTAGATACAAAAACTTAAAATAAAACACCTCGACATATCATTAATACTCACCAATCTGGTGCCAATTGCCTGCATGCCAATGGACCCCTACACAAAAAGGTACAACAATCTCTCAATCGGAATGTGTTCATACAGGTGTGTGTAATCATTTAGCACAAATTACCATTTCGTATACATAAACAGTACACATCATTATAAATACATAAAGGCAATATAATGTATTATTTGCACTACGCAATGAAACAAGTGGGTTAACAAAAAATGTACAACCAATGTACCCTCTAAATTTCAAACATGTCAGATATGTATTAAGGTCACAAGTCCCTTAGTTTGTGCAATTTCTGTTACATATTAGATGTAATTTAACTCTAAAGTGTCATATTCCCTGCGTAATGCATATGTGTATATGATCAACGCATCATGTTGAAATAAACACACATATATTCTCAAGTCACCAAAATAGAAACATATTTACGTTTGGTAAAACTGTCCAGTAATGCGATCAATTCTTGCACCAAAATCCACGTCCATCACAAATGTACAACACTATTATATGCACTATAGAAATATGTCAAAACTATAACCTGGGCATGTCACTGATGAGAATAAGTGCATGTCACAAATAGGTGCATTGATAACATTATCAGTGAACGATTACTAATAATATAAAATTAATGCCAGGACAAAGGTAATTTTAATCTCACATTGAGATACTTCTCTCAGTGAATAAGCTTTTTATTAACATCAACCAGCATTCACAATGTCCAAAATTTGAGAAGTGGGCTTCAGGCCCTAAACTTGCCTCCTAATTGCATTATCAAGTACAACCTCCTCAGGAAGGAGCATCTTTTAGGCACAGAGCAGGCACCTTGGTGATCTTACGTGCAAGGGGTGGTTTTGGATGTGGGAGGGATGGGTTTGGGAATACTGGGTCTGGGTGTGGGAGGGGTGGTTTGGGATGTGAAGGGGGTCAGGGCCAGGGCATATAAAAGGCCCTCTTTAGGAAAATGGGGAGGAAGCAGGGAGTTGGAAGGTAAAGGGAGTGACAATGGGTGATGTGTGTGTCTGTTGAGGCTGCAGCTGTCTGCGGGTCTGGTGTATGTGTTGTATGTTTGAGTGTGTGTTTTATGCTGGGTGTCTGTTGTTCGGGTGAGTGTGGGCGTTTGTGTCCTATGGGTGTGGTGCTTGCAGATGTGGTAGTGCATGTGGGTGTGGTGTCTGCTGGTGGTGCATTTGTGTGCAGTGGTGGGTGTGTTGTCTGCTGCTGTGTTGGTAGTGCATGTGGGTGTGGTGTCTGCAGGTGTGCTGGTTGTTGCAGTGGTGGTGGTTGTGATGTCTGTATGTTTGCATGTGTCCCTGTGTTTTTTGCTGTGTCTGTGTTTATGTGTAGATGTGCTGTTTATGTGTGTTGGAGTGGGGGCATGCAAAGGAATGAGTGCACTTTGGACAGGGTTGGGAGTAGGAAATTGGAAGGGAGAAGGGGCGGGAGATGGGGCACGAGGGTGGGAAGGTTTGGAGGATGCAGTTAATGAGGAGGCCAGACCTTGGAATGACCTCTATAGGCCAGATGCTGCACCATTAATACCTTCCAGGAAATCTAATATTTGTTGCATTTGGCAATAATCCAGGTGATTATGTTGCAGTAGGGTCCCCCACAACTAGGATCTGGTCTTCTGTGGATGCCTGTGAGGATGATGATGTACCACTGGTGGCCTCGGTGTCAGTCCCCTCACCCTCCATGGCGCTGGGTCCCTCGTTGTTGGTGGTGCCTGCACCAGAACCACAGTGCCCAGTTTCTTCCCCCGATGTGGGCAATGTCACCTTCACTTGCCCAGATGATGATGAAAACACAGATACAACAGTGTGAGTGTATCTATGTAAACAGAATAGAACATGAACTTTGCTCACAAAACATTTGCCAAGTCTATATATTTAACTAGCTTCAAGGCTTCCAAACGTGGCTTCTTTATCATCAGTATCTCATGCATGTAGGGAAGAATTCTACAAACCATTTGCCCACAGTCTGAAATTCCAGATGATAGCTCCTATATCATTTATGTCTCTTGTCTCTTATCCACTTTTATTTCTCTGCTAGAACAGTTTTACACCACTGATTGCTTGGGCTTTATTGTTTAGAATAATCAACTTATGTCCCCAAAACTCACAGTAATGTGAAATACATCAGTACAGTGTGTTTACAAGGTCAAATAATCTACATGGACTTTCACCAAAAGGTACATAAGTCTCAATGTGTGGCCACAAATACTGCAAAATTGTACCAAAATGTTGGTGAACTGAAAGCCTGTTTCCTTTGTCTGACTAGTTCACAATGGTAACACTTACTTCAAGTATCTAAAGCATATTTCAAATATTTCAAATGCACTATATATCATTGGGAGCTGAATTAGCTTAGCAATGTATTACACACTTACATACTTGTGCATACCAATGCTGTTGAAGATATATTTTTAAATATTTTTGTGTGGTAGATTGACAAATGGCTTTGACAGCATGAGTAAATACATATGCCTTGATATATTTCTAACCCAATTCAGTACAGAGCAAAAACATTCTTACATTTCCAAAAGAGTCATGTTTTGGGCCTGATATTGACTTTTCTAGATGGGATACTCTAACATATATGTAATGTAACCTTCCATCTGCAAATGCCCCTTTATGTATCACAGTTCTCACCATTATTGATTTCTCATCTGGACATAACTAAGGACACTAAAATGTTGTTTGGATTACATGCAACTCTGCCACCAATGTGGACACATTCCTGTCTGTTTCAATCAATACAGTTTGGCTAAAAAATATGTATTGGTTTAAACAGGCTGGCTTATAGGCACATTTGTGAAGGACTAAGGCTTCATGCCAATCTGCTACTGCCAACATGAACTGACTTGAATCTTGCTGTGAAAACGTGTTTCTGATAAGGAATGATGCCATTGTACTCCAGTCCTTTTGGACCAGATGTTCATTATCATTTGGTCATTGTACCAACTTACCACAGTAAAGTTTTAAACATCACCTGTATCATAAGTGCTTAGTATGCCATGTCACCTGTAAGAGGGCCTACATTATCTACTCACATTTGTGATGGAGCATCACAACTTACCCAATCCTCAAATGAGGCATGTCTGGTACAACTGTCCCCATAACAGAAAAAATCCAGGTACCTCTTTTTTCTTATTGAGCCATGCGTCTGCTCAAAATGTCCGAGTACCATTTTGTGTGATGAGCAATCTAGTGGCATACTTTAGTACAAATCAAAACACAGAACACAGCATCAGATGCCACCTGAAAAACCTACACCTCCAGAAATCCTTGTGTGCATTGGATGAGTGTCAACTGTCATGTTGAAGCCATACAATATTGCTATTAATAAAAAAGATTAAATAACAAGAATAGCTACAAACAAATAATATTTGATGCTGCTGTTGGGCCCTCAACTGCCCATCAAGTTCTGAGTAGGCCCTCACAGGGTTGCAGGCCATTAGGGTGGTCAAAGTGAGACACATGCACTTCCCTTGTTGGGACGAGTGGCTGAAACTGGACTTCGGTTGACTTTCTGGTCTAGCATTGTAGGTCCTCTCACCTCTTCCTGCAATGCTGGCTGCACCACATATGGACCACACCTCCTTGGCGACTGCCCTCAAGATTTCACGCTTTTGGTGGGCGTTTATCTGTATGGATGAGAACAAATAAAAACAAAAGATGTTTTGAGTGATTTGGTTTGTCTGTAGTGGTGTGATACAATTTTGTTGCATCCCTCACATGCATTCACAAAACAGTCAGTACACATTATTTCTAACATTTAAAAGTTCCTAGGAACTGTTGAGTATCCTCAACACTTTAGATCTCCTCATTTTACCAATCCAGGCCACAAATGTTATCTAGGCCAGGGCTATGAAAGATTTCCTGTAGTGAGACCCACTCCTGATTAGTCCAAATTATTGTGAGTAAGGTAAACAACCTGTACATTATCTGCACTTATCTCCACGCACAGCTACACTGGTTTAATGGCCAATCCTATAAGAGTCAGGTACTATGGTTTGAACCACATACAGTGCCTAAGGGCAGTATGGAAGGCCTGCCATGTGTTAGTGTTAGTGTTAGTTGGTGATATATGAACAAGTGTATGTATTAATGGGACATACATGTATGGGTGATTGAGAGGCAGTATCATTTAGACTTGCAACACAAAAAATTACTTTTCCCATATACGGCACAATGACATGTTGAAAACATATACATATTGTTCTTCCAAAATATGGGATGTAGTTTAACTTGAAAGAAAAACATCAGAAAACTCATGACTTAAAAGGTTCTTCTTGCAATTTACATTTGTCTCATTTCGACATGAGCTGAATGTGTCTACTGGCCACTGGAAGTAAGAGGTCTGCAGTTTGTCTAATGAAATTTGGAACTGTGAGTAACGTGCAGAAAATTCAGCTGATTCTTTCATGTGACTTTTCTTTTCAATGTTCAGACATTTCTAACATTGTCAAACAACAGTCTGTACCTAGCTAAATTATTCAATTCACTACACTCCAAGAACAACACTTAACTCATGAACAAAAAGGGACACATTAGCCTGTGTATAAGGAAGTAACAAGTTACTTAGTAAAACTTTTCCCTTGAAACATGTACCTATTCCTCTAGGTTCCCATAAGCTGGCGGTACAGGGAAAGGACCTCTGAGGTGATGTGCTCCAACTCCTCATGGGGAAGGCAGGGGCCCTGTCACCTGCTTTGCACAGCATCCTGTCTATCAGAAATTAGTAACAGCAGTAAAAGTTGAGGAGCTGTTGGCTGTAGTGTGACAAGGCAAGTGAGCTATTTCCCAATGCGATCTGCGACAGATACGTACACAGCCATCGGCTTTCGTGCAAAGCCGTCACACGTTAGCCTATGGCTGTGTCCGTCGTGGAGTGGCCATCGGATAGCCAATGTCCTGATGCCAAGGTCAGACAGCCCCAATTTTAGGATGTGAAGCAGAGTATTTTTTAATTGTTTATGCATCACCACCACTCAAAATGGTGGTAGATTTGTTTACTAATGTCAGATACATACAAACTGTTTATGCAAAAATATGACACAATAAAAAGTGACCCATTACTGTGTTGAACATCTATAGTGCCGTATGTATGTAATACTTCCGTTTACGGTAATGTTTACAAAACGTTTTTCAAAAATAATTTGCAAATAACACATTTCAAATGTATTATTTAGACATTAACCTTTTAAAAATTAGATATGTTAAAATGGAGAATTCAAGTTGCAACATTATGCAAAACAATTATGCATACATACATGGCACAATAAGACTGCTGATGGTAGTCTGTTTTACTTAAATGCATAAATATGAACACAGGGAGGGTTACAAGACATCAGCTACAGGTTTTCAGACCGTTTCCAGACCTTGCCACCATAAGCGAATGGGACATCATAAAGATATTCAGATTAAATAGACAAACTAAACTGGATTTATGTCCCCAGCTGGAGCCTGATCTCCTGCCTCACAACTGGAATACAACAGCAATAACACCAATAGTGAAACTCATAGCAGTACTTCATTTTGTGGCCACAGGATCTTTCCAATACACTGAGGCAGTATCTAGAGGCTGTCACAACAAACTTGCAGTGGTGTGCTACAAGATTTTCTGGCTTCAATAATGAGACACATCAATAGCTTCATCCTATTTCCAAGACATCGGGATTTGGTCAATGTAAAGGGAGATTTTTATGCTTTGGGTGGCCTACCACATATGGTTGGAGCAATTGATGCCACACATATTGCCTTGGTGCCACCAGACACCAGGGACCAGGTCTACCCCAATCATAAAAAAATATATTCCATCAATGTGCAACCTGCCTGCTTACCTGATTTGTACATCTCAAGTGTGTGGGTCTACTTTCCAGGGTCTACACGATTCCTTTGTAGTACGGAACAGCACCATCCCCCTGCAAATGTCACAACTAAAACCTGAGAGGGTCTGGCTTGTTGGTAAGTACAATATCACTTGAAGATCATTTGCTTCAATCCTAGATTAGGAATGTCCAATGGCTTGACATAATTGTAATCAATTTATTGCTTTCATGTAGGAGACTCAGCTTATCCTAACTGACCATGGTTGTTATCACAGCTAAGGAATCAACAACCCCATGGAAGGTCCGTATCAATGAGTACCAGGGAAGGTCAGATTTTGCTGTCTGCACAAGACTGGAGGAGTCCTCCCCTACTCACACAATAAGGTGTGCAAAATAACAGGTGCCTGTTGCAAGTTGCATAAACATCACCCTGTGACGGAACATCCCAATCATCACAGAGCATGGAGACCGTAAAGAGCCACTGAGTGAGGCTGTTAAAATGCCCAATGAAGATGACAGTGGTGAAGATGAAGGAACTGACCTTTGTCAAGCTGTTATGGACCACTTCTTCACAGCAGTATAGGTTTACCTTCACAAATTGGAACGTCAAATGTCAGAACACCTTGTGACATATTGAACATATCAGTATGTAATGGTAATTTTGTATTTATTTATTTATTTGAGTTCATTCGGTCTAGAAATCTAGACCATTTAGAGTAACAAAGATAACAATCATACATGATAGATAATATATGTTAAAAAATACGTAATAGCAATATAAAAAACAATAATAATCAGGACAGTATAACAATAAAATCAACAGGACTAAGTATTTGATCATAGATAAAAAGTACAATAAATAAGACATGGCTAAAAATGTTAAGAGAAAAAAGATAAAAGCTAGGATATAAAATGTTGTCTAACATACCAATGTGTGCAGTTATTTTCCCGTAAGACCTGGCCCTCGTCAATCCAAAAAACAAATAGAGTTCCCATTTATATATATGGTACTTTAACAAGAAGCCTATCAGATTTCAGCTAAAAAAAAAGGCTCTATAAGCTTATACAATCTCATATAGAGGGCAACAAGTTCCTGCTAAAAATTCCTACTGATACTACTAGAAAATAACAGTTGAGACTCCTTCTGTCGACTAATGTCAGGATGGCTCACATGCCCTTTGATACAATAAGCCTACGCCGGATGTACCAGGCCTCCGATAAATATTTGGTAACTGTAATAGCTACCACGAAAGATGAGTCATATGTACAGATTCTGGTGGCGTTTGCTCTATCCTGTAATGACATGTTTTTGCAGAGGGGAATGATCCACCTCCCTCTGGGACTCTTATACAAAGGGCAGAAAAATAGTATATGCTCTATTGTTTCTTTACAATTTTGGCAAGAGATACATCTATCATTTGAAACGATGTTAGATGACCAGTGAGCCGTAAAACCATTAATAGGCAGTGTACCATATCTTAGTTGGAGATATAAAGCACGGGCGTACGGAGGCATGGGAAGGTTCAAGAAGTTCTCAGCCCAGGGCTCGTGCTTGAATTGGAAAAATTCCATTGTTAGCCTGCCCGCCCCCTTTTGGTGCAAGGAGTCTTCATTAACTTTCTCCCAATATCTTTTTGTGACAAGTTTCCTTGCATTATCGGGGATTTGATCCGGATATTTCCAGTAGCAAGGAAAACCTATTTTGACCCAGGCAGATTTCATCTCCTTCAGCCATGGAATTTTCTCCAGTGCCTGGGGGGCGGCTATGAGCTCTCTTATAGCCAGCCTATGTGGTTCGAGTTCAACAGATTTCCATAAACGAATCAAATAGGAGAGAGGCCTTAGGGCCGCTGTGGTTTTAATACTGTTTAAACCTAGGTCAAGCCTTAGAGGGGTCATTGGTGAGCCCATAACTAACCAGGCAATCTGTCTAAGGAAATGATTTTCCTTGGTTTGCAGAGTATCAAGGTTTTTGTGGGACCCCCAAAGTTCTGCTCCATAAAGGGCCGCTGCTCTGATTTGGACATTGTAAATCTCCGCAAGTATGTTCAAAGGGGGACTCGGAGCCTTTCTCGATCTACGGACAAAGGCCCCGCCTCTCTGGCTTATAATGAGAGCCCCTTTGTCAATGGCTGCCTTCCATTTGCCTGTGGTCGATAGTCTGAAACCCAAATAGTCGAACTCTTCTACTTTCTCCAATGGAATCGAGTTCATTTCTATACTAACGCGCGATCGTTTCTTGGAGGTACTATATATCATAAGTTTTGTTTTCTTAATGTTTACGTCCAGACCATAGTCACTACAAAAAACACAGAATTGGTTGATCAAGTTTTGGATTCCCATTGGCGATTTTGATATCAAAATTGTATCATCTGCATATAGCAGACACAGGATTTTTTTCCCATCCAATTTAGGTGAATCATTTGTGCAGTTCTCTAAGTAGTGGATGCAATTATTGATATATAGCAAAAAAAAGAGTGGGTGCCAGGACACATCCCTGTCTAACTCCTTTTTTAATAGCTACGGGGTCAGTCAACTCGCCCCCCTGGCCACATCTAATTTGAGCGAAAGTATTTTCATGCAGTTGAGCAATGAGTTTCAGGAGACCAGATGGCACTCCCATATTTGATAATGTTGACCACAGCAGGTTCCTGGGGATCAAATCAAATGCGGCTCTGAGGTCTATGAAGACCACATAGAGATTACCCCTCCCCAGGTCAACATTCTTCCATTTTATTGACATGAATCTTAGGGCTTGGTCAACTGTACTCACTGCAGGTCTGAATCCTGCTTGTAGGTCAGAAAGAGCTTCAGACTCCATAATCCATTCCTCAAGATGGAGCAGAAGATGTTTTGCATAGATTTTTTGGGAGTTATCAAGGAGACTAATCGGACGATAATTGGCAGGGATATTCGGATTTCCTTTTTTAAAAATGGGTACTATTTCAGCCCCTTTCCAAGTGGGTGGAGCGGGGGCCCCTGCTGCAATTGCATTGCAGATAAGGTTGAGATATGGTGCCCATATATCTGGTCTTGATTTGTATAGATCGCCTGGAATCTTATCTGGGCCAGGGGCCTTTCCCCATTTCAATGAGTCTATTGCTGCTCTTGTTTCGATTAGAGAGAATGTGATCGGGGTGGTCTCTTGGTTTATTGAGGCATCAGGGGCCCACAGAGATGCTTCAGATGGCCCTTCGTATAGTTGCCCAAAGTGCTCTACCCATGATGCTGAGAGAATTGAGGAGCCAGGTGCGGCAGGGGAATCACTACAGTCATCAGTTATTAGTTTCCAGGACGGATGTGTTATTGGATTTAGCAGTCTCCAGAATAATAACCCATCTGGCCTCTTCCCAGCTTCTGCGTGCCTTGGAACATTCCTTCTTATAAACCTTTCTGGCTGTTCTTAACAGCCCAACATGGCCTTCTTTTATTGCTTCCAGGAGAGATAGTTGTGCTTCTCTGCAACAATTGTCAAACCAAGGAGCGCAGTGCTTTTTGTTAGGATTATTAAGAATCTTTTTTGTAAAAAGATGCTTTTAAGATTGAAACAAATCAGTGAGGGCTGCTAAGAGTCTGTCACCCTCCCCATTCTCGTTTAGCTGGATCATACACTCCATCTGGTTGGCAAGCAGGTTGTAAATAGATGCCAGGTGTTTAGGGGAAGAAATAACAGATTCCCATTTTAGGTTGCGTCTGTTATTAGTTAGGGCCAGCTGGGGGGCATGGATCTTAGAGTAGGGCACATTAAACGAAGGAAAAAGTCCTCTGGTCGATAAGATCAGCGGGTCATGATCGCTCTCAATTTGCTTTTGGACCCTCATATCGAACATGTGGCTCCACAGTCGGATGTCAAGAAATATATAGTCAATACGACTGCTGTGCCCTCCGCGCCTAAAGGTAGCTTGCAAATTTACATCCGAGCGCGAGCGACCGTTGCAGGCTCGGAGGCCATGGGCTAGTGTGATGTCGGCCAATAAGCGCGCAGATTTATTCAGCCTTGGTCTTTTGTTGGAGACTAGCTGAGGGATCCCCCAATGGGCATCCTCTTCTTTACATATTCCTTGGACTAGAGGATTAGGTTCGAAAGTGACATTAAAATCCCCTCCAATCAAAACAAAGAAGGAGGGATTGTTTTTAAGAAAACTGTCCAAAATGGACAGGACATCAGAATCAGGGTGGGAGCTCACATTCCTGTTATAGATATTAATTAAAAGTAAAGGTCTCTCTTCAGAAATCATTATTAATAGGACTTGCAAATCAGGGCAACCCGTATCTATTTCTTCTATCTTGCACCTAAGAGAAGTATTGATCCACACAAGCAGCCCTCCCGATGGTCTCCCAGAAGATGACTTGCGTGCTGGAACCCAATAGCTTTTAAAGCCTAGTCTATATTTGGGTTCTAATGCCCACGTTTCTTGGAAGAGGCAGATCAGGTGATCATCAATAAAATTGCCCCATCCTGGGCTTTGTAATTTGCTTTCCAACCCTGCTATATTCCAGCTGAGTACCTTATCGAGATCCTCTGTTTTTATTGACCCTGCTTTATTCGGAGGATATTTCCTACAGGGGGAGGAACTGCTAGGAACCATGCTATTTCCCTCAGGTATATTAGGACCAGTAGCTTTCTCGCTATGTGCCTTGTAAACCTCGCTGCATGTGACCCCAGCTATATTTAAATTTGGTAGGTTGGCCATATGGGTGGACCCCAGAATGTGTGGAACAATTGACAGGTACGGAATACATTCCTCGCTGGCTTGGCTCGTGGCACTTGTGGGTGGTCCCTGATTAACAGGATCTGCCAAGGTCGAAGGGGCAACAGAGTTAGAGATGCTGAGGGCAGTAGGGTGAATGTCCTCAGCCTCACCATTGCTCGGAGCCACTTCCGAAAGGTCATCTCCTAGTCAGTCTGTCTCAGAAAGAGATGACGAAGGGCATCTAGGGCCAAGTGCAGGGATAGACTGTGTGTGGGTAGCCGGGGGAGCCCCGTATAACGTTGGCAATTGTCTACTCCAAGCTGGCATGGGAGGTGGATAAAACACTTGTAACCTGCAAAGAGAGGCTTTTCCAATTATAGGATAAGGTCTATTAGCGTTTAAAAAGAGCCATTGGACAAGGTCAGGAGAATTGAAGTTGATAACTATGCAGTCCCCTGAACCGATCTTCGCTAGGGAACCCACCCACCCTACCCTTCTCACCATCAGTATTGAGGGTGTCATGGAAAAAGCAAACCCCGCATTCGCGTGCAACCAATGGATGACCTTGTTTTTAAGTTCAGTAAAAGATTCAGTGGAATGAGATTTGAGTTCAGGAACATTCTATATAATGAGCACATAATGACATGATTCTGGTGGTAAATGGAGCACTTTTGGATCTAGCAGACCCCTGATCTTGTCACTCTTCTGGTGTTCTGTTTGCGGGTGCTCCCAAGTGGGGTTGCCATCTCCCGGATTAGTTACTGAGTTATTCCATGGGGCGGTTCCTTTTGAAAGGGGAACTAAGACCATATGGGGCTTATTCATTAAAATACTAGCTGTTTTGACGGAGCTGGGCCAATCTTGGTTTAAAGAGGAAAAAGGGATTTTGGGTATTTGGCCAGTGGGTCTGTTGGCAGTGATGAGGTTATGGTTGGCAAGGGGATGGGATTGAATTTCTACGGGTGGAGCCATTTTTGGTGGCTGGCTATTAATAAGGCTTTCCAATTTGTTCTCAATTGATTGGAGGCGGGTTAAAATAGGAAGAAATAGTTTTGAAAGCTCATCTCTTATGAAATCCCTGGTGTACTCATTAGCATGACACTCATTTGTGTTGTGTAAGGGGATTAATACCGTGTCCTTATTAAAAGATTGGGCCAAGTTAGAGGGGCTCAAAGTCCTGGATCGTTTGTTTTTAAAAGCGGGTTCCCTTTGTTTCCTTTTTCCTTTGGTATTAGAATCTGCTAAGGTAAGGGGGCCTTCATTTGAGGGACTCTGAGCCAGCAGAATTGGTGCAGCACGGGTGGTAATTACAATTGGGGTTTCATCCTGATTCTCCTGGGAGATTGTAGAGGGGGAGGGGAAAGGGGTAGTCAGTACAGACTGTAATTCTGTTCACGGGGGGCTGTGGGGCTGAGCTATCATGAACTAGGCTGTTGGTTGAAGAAGGGGGGGCAGCTAAGCGTCGCTGCACTAACTCTATTTCTTTTTCAAGTTCCCCAACAGCCTTTTGCAGAAAACCATCTAGGGTTGTGTTAGAGTGCTGCTTTCCTTCCAACCCACCCCCATGTCGTCGGCCCATTATTCTTTAAATCAGGGGCCTTTAGTGAGCCCCCGGCTTATAGAGGTGTGTAGGCCTTTGGGACCCAGCCTCTGTCACTATAGCGTGATTAATGAGCTTCTCAGACCCTACTGTTCACAAATCCCAAAGACAAGACCACAGTGAGATGCCCAAAGCGTATATATATATAGCCTGGCCCAACCACTTATCGGGCACAGACAGGCGCAAAACGGGTAATGAATTTTGGGCTCCTGCCCTTGGGAAAAGAAGAATGGTGCCGCCTCCTTCCGCCCTCCAAGAAACGTAATTCAATAAGCAGTTATATGATGAACTGAGGTAAATTCAACTGAGTACACAGAAAAACCTGCGAGTATCTGGTTTAGGTTGATAGTTTTCCACGTGCTTGATGGGGCCTGGGGCTCTATGGGAGGGCTGCCCACGCACCGAGCAGAGGAACTTAAGATCTCCTTCAGGCAGCCATGGACAAGTTAGGTGTCTGGTCCACTTCTTTGGGTAGATGTCAGGGGGGTGGCCCTGCCCTGCCTCTTCCTGGCAAGGACGGGCCCGCCCTTGGCCCGGGCTTTGCCCGGGCGCCGCCCGCGCGCGTCCCGCGACGGCGAGAGCGCGAAGTTAGTTTAAAGGGCTCCTGCCCCGTGACACTCCTCCCAGCAGCAGACAGCGCTTCCCGCGACGGCGGGAGTGTGAAGTTAGTTTAAAGGGCTCCTGCCCCGTGACACTCCTCCCAGCAGCAGACAGCGCTTCCCGCAACGGCGGGAGCGCGAAGTTAGTTTAAAGGGCTCCTGCCCCGTGACACTCCTCCCAGCAGCAGACAGTGCTTCCCGTAATTTAGTAGGAATGGTCAGTTCAGGAAATTGAAGGAAAATATTTTTATTGATCAAAGTTTCCCTACATTGACTACTGTATTTATTGATGAAGAGTATCTTTTCTTGTGCTTAGTAAATGGATCTTATTAACTTCAAATGTTTAATGTGAAATCATTAATATTCCATTGTTATTCTATTTTAGGATCCTTCACTGTGTCATTTTCATTAGGACAATTCAAAGTTGTGACATCTACACTTATAGGCTGTTGCTGGAAAGTACAAAAGGAATATGGGTTGATCCTGGGACACACACTTTGGATGGACAGATCTTGTATAGAAACAACTTGAACATTGATTGAATGTACGTTCTTGAGATTATATCAGACCTGTTTTCTACTGGATGATGCTACCAAGGCAATACTTACTGCTTAACTTTCTCTAACCACATGCATGTCAAGCCGCAGCATACTGATCTCCGTTCACAATGGCTAGATATTCAATCTGTGTTCAGTGTACGAAGGTGTTCATGTGTCTCATCATATCTGAAATGACTTTTTGTAGCACATCACTGAAAGGTGGTTGTAAAATTTCACCAGACACTGCCACAGTGTAGTGAAATGTTCATGTGGTCGCAAATTGTGTTACTGCCGGGATGCAGACTATTGATTTTATTGATGTAGAATTCCTATTGTGAGACAGGATGTCTGGCTCCAGCTGAGGTCCTTTATCTATAATAGTTTGCCTATTTAATTAGGATTCATGAGATTTTCCCCTTCTCCCATGGTATTAAGGTCGCAGGCTGTCAACTTCTAAATGGCACAGACTATTTCTGTTATGCACGATTTGTGAAAATCATCTATGATTTTGTCAAAGCCTTGTTACCTACAAATGTATCACACCAATACATTGAGATTTCATGGCTTAATTTTCTATTTTTTTTAAATGGGAAACCCGTGACCAAGTTGTTATCTTGTGTTTGTTTTTTAGATCTATTGGTTGAAAGGTTTAAAAAATGATGGGGTAAGGAACACATAAAAAAGGAAATACCAGAATAAATACTACACCAGTCTTTGACTTTGTGTTATGTGAATTTATTTTGATAACAAAAATGAGTCAGATATCTTTAAAACCAGATTAAAAAAGAACAAGAAAAAATAACTAAAGTTCATTATGGTGGAGGAAACTATATTTGTTATGCAAAAATTTATTGGAGTCCAATGTACAAAATACAACTGTTGCCAAAAAAGGTAAATGTGGCAACAAAATAGTCTAAAGAGTGAATGGTGGACACACACTGGAGGAAATTAGGTTTGGCGTCTTTTGGAGGTGGTGGTGGAGGTCTTGCCATCCTCTTCTGGTGGTCCGGAGGAACAACCCTCCTGCGGGTGATGTGAGGAGATCCACAGTTGCAGGGATTGGGGTGGTGGAGCAGTGTCCTGTTGTGGCAGGTCCTCCCTGTCTGTGGCTGGTGTACTTTGCTCTGTTGTCGAAGGACCACAGACTGGGGTAGATGGTAGGGGCAAAGACCTGAACATGATAAGATTCTGCATCTCTGTATTGTGCTTCCACTGTACCTGCTTCATCACCTGAATATCTGTTATGGCCTAGCCCATCATGTCTTGGGACTGCACTAGTGCTTCTAAGACTCAGTCGTTGGTGGTCTGGGTAACACATCCCAGTGGCCTCACTTCGCTGGTCCACAGATTCACTCCTACGACCCCTACCCCCACTACCCCGTGCCCTTAAGGCAGTGTGGCCAATATTACTGGGTCTTGACACAGGAGTCAGTACAAGATGGGTGTTATGTTCCTTTGAACATAGGAAGTGGAGGTAATCTGAGGAGTTATAGTAGGAGGTATAGGTGTGGGCCGAGTGTGACCCACTGAAGTTGTCTGCTCAGACAGACCTAATGGACCATGCATATCCACATCCTCCAGACTTGCAGGAGTGATGTTCTCAATGAAGGCTTGACCTGGTCTGGAGTTGAGCTGTCTTCTGTTCCCCTGACCCTGGGTGTTGGGCATAATATTAATTTCAAACAAATGAAATTAAAGGTCTGTATTGTTCCTCACATGTCTTCAGCTACAAAAGGAGCAATCTTAAACAATATATGATTAATGGAATGATTAGGCCTTCATGCGATTTTTTACTTATTACACATTCATGTTAATTTACACAGAAGCAAACCTCAGTAACAAAGAGTGATGTCCTGAAATATAAAATGTTATTTAGAAAATATACATTATATGTACCAGACATGCAACTAAACACAGTAAAGAGGAGATTTGAGAGCTGAGCCATTTCTAGGCCTAGCAGCCTCACAACAAACTATAATATAACGTAATGGAACTAATGGCATTGGACATAATATGAACACTGCAGAGTAAATAGTGTATCAATACTATTTGTATTCAGCATGCCACAGGACATTATTGGAAACATTTAAATCAACAAACTATGCTTTATGCAAGCAAGGAGATCAAGTCAATGGAGTAACAAGTTGACAACACAAACATTTCAGACATATCACGAAATGGTAATGCATAAAACGCTTACACTAGTGCATATACGGAAGAAAAGGGAAGCTGAGCAACATCACATTGCACTATTGTTGTCTACAGACAAAAACAGGGCATCATAGTAGTTGCAGTTATTTGTTAACGCCATTGACAAATCTTGTTAAGTAGTGGCTTATACATACCTAATGAAATTACTTAAGTAAAAATGAAAACAGATTTACAATATGTACACACAATTGTGTATAATGTGAATAGGTGGAAATACCACTTACAAGCACTATGGCCCTCATTTCAACTTTGGCGGGCGGCCAAAGTTGAAACCGACGGGCGGCCGCCAATGCGGGCGCACTCTTGCGGTGTCTATTTTGAGATCCCCGCTGGGCCGGCGGGGATCTCAGCCGCACCACGGAAGCCGGCTCCAAATGGAGCGGTGGTGTTACGGCTGTGCGACGGGTGCAGTTGCACCAGTCGAGCTTTTCACTGTCTGCTATGCAGACAGTGAAAAGCTCCATGGGGCCTTGGCAGGGGGCCCGCGACTCCCCTTTCCGCCAGCCTTTTCATGGCGGTTCATACCGCCATGAAAAGGCTGGCGGGAGGGGGACTCATAATCCCCTGGGCAGCGCTGCAACCAGCGCTGCCTTGGGGGATTACAACCACCGGGACCAATGTGGCGGGAAACCGCCTGTCCCGGCGGTGCGTCCACGGCGCTTCCGCCGCGGTCGTAATTCCCATGGAAGCACCGACAGCCTGTTGGCGGTGCTTCCGACAAAACAGCCCTGGCGGTCTTTGACCACCAGGGTTGTAATGAGGGCCTATATCCTCATGTGCAAATAGATGGAATTTGGAACCTGTTTTTTGGAGTACAACAACCTGCATTGAGATAAAGCAAAGCACTAGGCAAATGCAACGGATGATTAACGGAAAACAACACATTATCTGACATATTGCTTGTTCTTTAAAAGAGAGATACATCCATGATGCTAGCACTTTGGATAAAACAAGCTATTTTGGAGACTCAGGTTTAGATGCATATGTTTTGATAAGGGTCTTGAAACATGCTGAACAGCTAACGTAAGGGCAAAAATTCCATTTGTGATTAGTGAAACATTGCAAATTTCAACTTACTAGACTCTTCTCCACCAGGGATTCCTGTCAAGCCTTCAGGATATAGGATCTGCAAGATCTTCTCTTCCAAGGGAAAGAGTTGTAAGGGGGGCTGGGAGAACCACCATCAGTCTTCTGAACCTCCAGGTGTTGCTTGGAGGCTAGTGAGTGCACTCTCCCCAGCAGAACGTTCCACCTCTTCATAATTTCCTCCTGAGTGTACAGATGTTAGCTATAGCATTTACTCTATTCACTATTCTAGTCCACGTTTCACTTTCCTGAGATATGGTTATATTTTGTACTTGTAGGAAAGTAGCCTCTTTTTAGCATAGTTACCCCCACCTTTTGTGTGTTTGTCAGTGTGTCTGACTGTGTTTACTGGGATCCTGCTAACCAGGACCCCAGTGACTATGCTCTCTCCCTTTAAATTTGTTTGCTTGGGCCACGCACCCCACATTTGGCATACTGGTGCCCCTATGTAAGGCAGGGCATTGGGATACCAGGGGATCCCCATGGGCTGCAGCATGTATTATTCCACCCTTGGGAAGCCCATGCAAAGTGTATCTGCAGGCCTGCCATTGCAGTCTGCGTGAAATGGTTCATGTATTCTTTTCACTACAGGTCACTGCACCAGGTCACTATAGGTCACCCCTATGGTAGGCCCTCCTAGCCCAGGGGGCAGGGTGCAAGTACCTGTGTATGAGGGCACCCCTGCACTAGCAGAGGCGCCCCCATGAACTCCAGTTTCATTTTCATGGACTTTATGAGTGCAGGGATGCCATTTTATGCGTGTGCTAGACATAGGTCACTACCTATGTCCAGCTACATAATGGTAAGTCCGAACTTAGGCATGTTTCATATCAAACATGTTTGAATCATACCCCAATACTGTTGCCAGTATTGGAAATAGGATTTAATGCTCTCTGGGGGCTCTTTAGAGGACCCCCAGCATTGCTCCTACCAGTCTTCCAGGGTTTTCCGGGCACCCCAAGTTGCTGCCATCCCTCAGACAGGTTTTTGCCCTCCTGCTGCTTGAACAGCTCAAGCCCAGGAAGGTAGAACAAAGGATTTCCTTTGGGAGATGGGGATAACACCCTTTCCCTTTGGAAATAGGTGTTATTACATGGCTTGGGAGGGGTAGTCTCCCCAAGCCACTGGTATACTCAGAAGGGCACATTTGGTGCCCTCTGTGCATAAACCAGTCTACACCGGTTCAGGGACCCCCAGTCCCTGCTCTGGCGTGAAACTGGACATTGGAAAGGGCAGAAACCACTCCCCTGTCCATCACCACCCCAGGGGTGGTGCCCAGAGTCCCTGGGTTCTGCCATCTTGAATTCAAGGTGGCCAGGGACCACTGGGAGCATCTGAGTGGCCAGGTCAGGCAGGTGACATCGGAGTCCACTCCTGAGAGTTGGTCACATGACTAGGTGACCCATCCCGCCTTCGGGGCTAGTTAGGGTGTCGGTCTTGGGTGGGTCCAGAGATTCGGCTTGAAAGATTCCAGCAGGACTCCTCTGCAACCTCTACTTTGACTTCTAGCCACTGGAACCCCAACTGGACTCTCCAGGAACTGACAATTGGCATCCACGACAAAGACTCTGCTTGAAACATTGTTCCATGGCTCCTTCCATCTTCTGCAACATTTCCCTGGCTGCGCATCCTCTGAGGGCGGCAAGTCTTAAGTCAGCAGAAGTAAGAGGGAATCTCCCTTGGAGTGAAGGAGTCACTCCCCTGCATCCGCAGGCACCAACTGCAACGATGACCGGCTTCGTGGATCTCCTCTCATCCTGAGCTGCGTGGATCCTGCATCACGAGTGGTGGTCCGGAGTAGTCCTGTTGGTCCTCTCTGCCAGCTGTCCAACTTTGATGGAGGTAAGCCCTTGCCTTCCAATGCAGGACAGTACCCATGTGCACCATGTCTCTTGCAGCTGCCAAGGCTTGTTTGCATCACCTCCAAGGGATCTTCAGGCTCCGGGTAGTTTCCAGCACTCCTTCCTGCGATGCACAGCCCTCTGCATGCTTCTCCTGCAGCGTGGGGCCCCTCTCCAGTTGTGCTGCATGGGCTTCCCTGCAAATGCTGGTTTCTCCTCCATTGGGTCTTCAGTGGGGGCTGCCTCTTCTTCTTTGGACTCTCTGCCTTGCTGAGGGTCCCCCTTGGACTCCCCCTGTGGGCTACGTCCTCCTGGACCTTGCTGATCCCCAGCAGCTCTACTTTTGCTTCACCGCAACTTCTGCCTTTGCCAAGGTTTGTTGGTGGCTCTTCTACGCCACTGACCGACTGCAATCATCCATCTGGCGTGGGACGTTGACTGCATCCTCCAGGAAGTCTTCACCTGCTTCAGGGCTGCATTCCTGACCATCTTTGTCCTACCGCCGACCAACTCCTGCATCCACAGCTGGGTGGGTAGTAGCTCCTGCTCCCCCTGGATTTTTCTGTGACTTCGGGACTTTGTCCCCTTCTTCCACATGCTTTCCTCTTCAGGCATCCACTGCTGGTTTCTTGCAGTTTTGTCTGGGTGTTGCATTTTCTTCATTTTCTTCCTATTGGGTGGTTTGGGGAAAATCTAGAAATTTACTCCTTTCTCCCTGGTCGCTAGGAGGCACTCTGGTACTTACCTTTGGGGTTTCCAAGTAATCCTGCTCCCGTCTACCTATTCGACTTACCTAGGTGGGAGCCCTGTGTTCACATTCTATTTTTTTAGTATATGGTTGGGCTCCCCTAGGGTTACTATTGTCTATTGCTATTTGCACTGTTTGCTAACACTTTCTGTGCCCATTGCTGATTACTAGTGTACATATATTCTGACCCTGGCGGTCAGTGTTAAAGCGGCGGCCAACCCGCCAACAGTCTGGCGGCCTAAAAATATGAATTCTGACCCTGGCGGGAACCGCCAACACAGGCCGCCGCTTTAACACTCCGACCGCCACGGCAGTACAAACAAACAGCGCGGCGGTCACCGCCAACAGGCAGGCGGCAGACAATGTACCGCCCACCCCATCACGACCCACCAATCCGCCACCTTTTCCGGGGCGGGAGCCCCGCCGATAAAAACACGGCGGAAACAGACATCTCCAATGGAAAACGCTTACCTCGATACACTCCACGCGGAATCGGAACAGCATGGAACCCGAACTCCACATCCTCCCAGCCATTGCCTTCCTGCTCTTCTTCCAGGATCACGAACCTCGCCGCAGACGACAACGGTGAGTACTGCACCTACGACACAGGGGAGGGGGGAGGAGGAAAGGTTACGGGTACACACATATGCCACACACCCACCCCCACCCTCACCCCCACCGAAATACCTACACACCTATGCAGATAAAAAAGTCAGAGTGACACCCCCAACCCCCCCCAAAAAAAAACAAAGACAAAAGGCAATGAATGTAAAAGTAGAACCATATTATTGCAACAATAAAGTATAGCGACCTTAGCAATATATGAAGAATGAATACACATCTAGAACTCTATCCATACAAGTAGCAAAAGTCCGGCCCAGTCATTCAAAGTCCAAATGTCCGTGGGCCAATGTGCAGCAACACATGGGCAAAGCCCACACACGAGATCGAGTCCATTGGAGAGAACACTGCTGGGGCATCACTAAAATAAAAAGACAGGCACCTCAGGGGGAAGGGAAGGGGGGGCACCTCAGCCACATGAGTCCACGACGCCAGATCCACGAAGGGCCTCCATGCCCACTGTGCCATCCTGGGGAGTGCAAAGCCACAGTCTCACAAGTCTCTACAGTGGGTGGGTTGCCCACTGTGCCATCCTGGGGAGTGCAAAGCCACAGTCTCACAAGTCTCTACAGTGGGTGGATTGCCCACTGTGGCATCCTGGGGAGTGCAAAGCCACAGTCTCACAAGTCTCTACAGTGGGTGGATTGCCCACTGTTACATCCTGGGGAGTGCAAAGCCACAGTCCATCAGGTGGATTACAGAGACCACTGGTCATGGAGGAGGCATGGTGGGCAGAGTGCGTCGTGAAGGCCTGCCCGACACAGAACCGGGACTGCCAATGGGCCAGCGGTGCTTGACAGGAAGGGCCCAGCGGAGCGGTGCTTGACAGGAAGGGCCCAGCGGAGCGGTGCTTGAGATGAAGGGCCCAGCGGAGCGGTGCTTGACAGGAAGGGCCCAGCGGAGCGGTGCTTGACAGGAAGGGCCCAGCGGAGCGGTGCTTGAGATGAAGGGCCCAGCGGAGCGGTGCTTGACAGGAAGGGCCCAGCGGAGCGGTGCTTGACAGGAAGGGCCCAGCGGAGCGGTGCTTGAGATGAAGGACCCAGCGGAGCGGTGCTTGACAGGAAGGGCCTAGCGGAGCGGTGCTTGACAGGAAGGGCCCAGCGGAGCGGTACTTGAGATGAAGGGCCCAGCGGAGCGGTGCTTGACAGGAAGGGCCCAGCGGAGCGGTGCTTGACAGGAAGGGCCCAGCGGAGCGGTGCTTGAGATGAAGGGCCCAGCGGAGCGGTGCTTGACAGGAAGGGCCCAGCGGAGCGGTGCTTGACAGGAAGGGCCCTGTTCAGCGGTTCTGGTCACGGCGGGGCCCTGTTCAGCGGTTCTGGTCACGGCGGGCCCTGTTCAGCGGTGCTTCTCACGGCGGGGCCCTGTTCAGCAGTTCTGGTCACGGCGGGGCCCTGTTCAGCGGTGCTTCTCACGGCAGGGCCCTGTTCAGCGGTGCATCTCACGGCGGGGCCCTGTTCAGCGGTGCTCCTCACGGCAGGGCCCTATTCAGCGGTTCTGGTCACGGCGGGGCCCTGTTCAGCGGTTCTGGTCACGGCGGGGCCCTGTTCAGCAGTGCTCCTCACGGCGGGGCCCTGTTCAGCGGTGCTCCTCACGGCGGGGCCCTGTTCAGCGGTGCTCCTCACGGCGGGGCCCTGTTCAGCGGTGCTCCTCACGGCGGGGCCCTGTTCAGCGGTTCTGGTCACGGCGGGGCCCTGTTCAGCGTTTCTGGTCACGGCGGGGCCCTGTTCAGCGGTGCTTCTCACGGCGGGGCCCTGTTCAGCGGTGCTCCTCACTTCGGGGCCCTGTTCAGCGGTTCTGGTCACGGCGGGGCCCTGTTCAGCGGTTCTGGTCACGGCGGGGCCCTGTTCAGCGGTGCTTCTCACGGCGGGGCCCTGTTCAGCGGTGCATCTCACGGCGGGGCCCTGTTCAGCGGTGCTCCTCACGGCGGGGCCCTGTTCAGCGGTGCTCCTCACGGCGGGGCCCTGTTCAGCGGTGCCTGTCTTGTGTTTCCAGTGAACCACACCTGGCCAATACTTGCCGCTCAGTCTGCATCGGACCTTTCCGTTGCGGGGCCCTCCTGTGATGGAGTCCTGGGGCCCTGGCTCTCCTTCGATACCCCCGGAATAGGGCTGGTGGGGCCCTCATGGCCAGGTCGGCTGCTCCCTGCCTTTTGCTCCTTGCTGCCCTTGCCCTCCTTGGCAGACTGTCCGTGGCCCTTGGCTCCCTTACCCGATGTGGCAGGTGACGGTGCAAGGCTACCCTCCTTGGGGGCAGGCGTATCAGGCCTGTCGCGCCTGCCCTTCAGTTTTTTGGTCCTCTTCCCAGGGGGGGGCTGGCTGTGCCTTTGCTGCTGGACGATGTCCCAGCCCAAGGAAAGGGCGGACTCCAAAAACCAGGCACGACGTTCTTTGGAGTTGCTGGGCTGGTGGTGGCTGAGGTGTTTGTGGAACTCTTACGGGATGGAGGGGGTGGGTCAGGTGAGGAAAAGAGGTCCACTTTAGAGAGGAAAAATGTCTTTGGAGCCATGGGAAGGGTGGCTGGAGTGGGTATGGGAGTGGAGGAAGAGGATGTGGTTGTAGGAGAGTCAAGTGTGGTGTCTTTGGGTGCAGGTGCTTGGGCAGGAGGCTGACGTGAGGTGGATGGCTGTTGTTTGGGTGCCTGCCTGCGTTTGTCTGGTTGGGAAGCGGGGGTGACAGACACACTGGGAGAGGACACAGGGGACGTGTACATGGCAGTGGGGGTGGTGACTGCACGTGTGCGGACTGGTGTGGAGGGTGTGCTGGTGATGGGTGCAATGGCTGATGGTGGTGTGCTTGCAGGTGTGTGTGGAGACGTCACAGGGAGGGAGGAGGGAGACGAGGAGGTGGGGGACACAGAGGAGGTAGTGGCTGTTGGCATGTCTGCATCTGGATGTTGCTTGGGTGAATGCTTGTGTGTCCTGTGGTGCTTATGTCTGGATGAGCTGCCCTTGGGTGTTGAGGTATGTGCAGGCTGGTCTGTAGGTGTGGATGGGATAGGCAGAGGAACAGGGGAGTGGGACTGGGTGGAGGGAGTCAGAAGAGGGAGGCTGGAGACAGGGACAATCGCTGCCGTCAGTGCTGAGGCCAGAGTGTTGAACGATCGTTGATGGGCAGCCTGACCCGAATGAAGGCCCTCCAGGTATGCATTGCTTTGATGCACCTCCCTCTCCACACCCTGGATGGCATTCAAAAGGGTAGACTGCTCAACAATGATGGTCCTCAGGAGGTCAATGACCTCCTCACTGAGGGCAGCAGGGGTGACTGGGGCAGGGCCTGAGGTGCCTGGGGCGAAGGAGATGGCCGGCTTCCTGGCCTTGCGGGCACGGGCCGAACGCCGAGGGGCTGCTGGGAGGGCAGAGCTGGTGCGCTGGGTGGCGGCTGTACCTGTAGGATCGGTGGGCACGGATGTTGCCGCCACCGCAAGGGAGCTCCCTTCCGAGGACGTGTCGGTGTCGGTGTCGCTGCCGTCTCCACGGGTCCCCGTGGTGGAGCCCCCCTCGCCCTCCGTCTCACTGGTCATGTCGGAGTCCGTTGCATGGCCCTCCGGGGCCATGTGAGATGCAGCTCCCTCTTGCGCCGATGCCACTTCTCCTCCGCCTGATGATGCTAATGCACACATTCACAGAAAAACAAAGAAAATGGGGGGGGTGGAAAACATAAAGACAAGTTGAGTGCATGCATTGGGGACACCGTTGGCGGAGAGGACAGACACAGAAGCCCCCTGCACTACGCTGCGCACTTGGGGTACACTACTCATTCACTGGGACATGCCCTACAAGCCTATGGGCGACAACTGCCCACACAGTATACACTGGTCCATGAATTGCGTTACTAGGCACCCTACAGAGGTGGGGGGCGGGGGCACAGGACCATACTTCACGGACGGGCCTATCCTACAGAAATCGCCTTGGCCTAGGGATACCCACAGCCCTCCTCCCCCACCCAGGCACCTCCACTGCGCGCAAAATAGCTGAATGTTCTGGTACTCACCCCCTTGTGTCTGCTGTGATGTCCTCAAGCGCCCATCTAAATCGGGGTAGGCCACCGCCAGGATCCGGGACATCAGGGGGGTCAAGGTACGACTGGCACCCCTCCTAGGTTGGGAGGCCATCCCCAGCAGAGCCTCCGCGGTCTTCCTGCTCCCGCGGCGGATGTCCTCCCACCTCTTGCGGCAGTGGGTGCCCCTTCTGGTGTGGACCCCCAGGGCCCGGACGTCCTTGGCGATGGCACGCCAAATGTCAATCTTCTGATGGGCGCTGACCTATGTGACATGTACAGGGGGGGGAAGAGAAACATCATCACTTTTCTGCATGCTCGACGTGAGTGGCCCCCCCTCCCCAACCTTGCCATGTGGCACATGCTCTCATCTGTCGTGCCATGCATTCGTCATTCGCTGCCCTCCCCTCCATCGTACATCCTCCCCACTCAGCCCAGGCATTGGGCACTATGCATTGCCCCCCGTGTACTCACCTGTTGGTCTGGAGGCCCGTAGAGTAGCGCATACTGGGGGAGGACCCCGTCCACAAGCTTCTCCAACTCCTCGGAACTGAAGGCGGGGGCCCTTTCCCCAGTCGCAGCAGCCATTGTCATTTCCAGACCGAGGTCACAGCAGCACTTGCAGTATAGGTCCTCTCCTGTGGATGCTCAGGTCTCGTGTGATCAAGCAGAGAGAAAATGGCGGTTACGGCCGTGGCGGTGCGTGCCGCGTCGGTGCGTACCGTGGCGGTGCGTACCGCGACCGCCGGCGCTCACCGCCATTGGCTCCTGAAACCCATAGGGTTCAATGTTGTCCAAAGCGGCTTTGCGCCGCGGACTGCGACCGCCTACCGCCACGGTGTGCTACGCTTGCGCAATGACCTCACTTCACATTGTCACACTTCACAGGTCAGGCAGCCGCCATTTCAAGGGCCCACATGGCTTCATTCCTACTGCGTCACACATGGCTAGGCCTTGCACGACAATCATACTAGCCATTCAATCCCGAGAGATTCGTGTACTGGGCATGCTGTGGGCACTTACCTGTGGGTTGCTTGACTCTGTGCTCCATGTTGTCCTTCCTAGGCATCGTCCGCTGGGACTTGCGAGGAGACGGAGGAATCTTCCCGTGTACAGACCGCTGGTGGACCTGTCGACAATGGAAGAAAGACACGTCATACTCACCTACAGACTCAACCGTGCCACTATACAGGAACTGTGTGCCCAGCTGGAGCCGACCTGATGTCACCCATCCGCCAACCCACAGGGATTCCGCCTCTAGTGCAGGTGCTGTCAGTACTGCATTTTTTGGCAAGTGGATCATTTCAAACTACCGTGGCCATTTCATCTGGGATGTCTCAGCCTATGTTTTCAAAGGTGTTGTCCAGAGTGTTGTCTGCCCTGATGAAATACATGCAGAGCTACATCATTTTCCCTGAGGTGGGTGACTTGCCTACAGTGAAGGGTGATTTCTATGCCCTTGGACACATTCCCAATATCATTGGTGCCATTGATGGTACCCATGTGGCTTTGGTTCCCCCAAAAGACGATGAGCAGGTGTACAGGAACCGTAAAAATTATCATTCGATGAATGTCCAGGTGGTCTGTTTGGCTGACCAGTACATCTCCCATTTAAATGCCAAGTTCCCAGGGTCAGTGCATGACGCGTACATCATGCGAAATAGCAGCATCCCTTATGTGATGGAACTGCTACAGAGACACCGTGTGTGACTAATTGGTGACTCTGGTTACCCAAACCTGCCTTGGCTATTGACCCCAGTGAGGAATCCCAGGACCAGGGCAGAGGAACGGTAGAATGAGGCCCATGGGCGGGCTAGGAGGGTGATTGAGCGGACCTTCGGCCTCCTGAAGGCCAGGTTTAGGTGCCTGCATATGACTGGTGGATCCCTAATGTACTCACCAAGGAAGGTGTGTCATATCATCGTGGCCTGCTGCATGCTTCACAACCTGGCTTTGCGATGCCAGGTGCCTTTCCTGCAGGAGGATGGTCCAGATGGTGGTGTTGTGGCCACTGTGGAGCCTGCGGAGAGTGAAGGGGAGGAAGACGAAGAGGACGACACAGACAACAGGGACAGAGTGATACTGCAGTATTTCCAGTGACACACAGGTAATAATCTACTCCTGCATTGTATTATATCTGTAACTGTAGTGGCTCTCTACTGTCTGACCTTTCACCCCAATGTATGGTAACTTAGTTGTGTATATCACTTCCTATTTCAGTGATCTGATCCCCACGGAGTGCCCTCTGGATTTTCCCCCCATGGACTACTGCTGTGTGACACTGGTATGTTGTCATCACAATGTAACTAGAAATGTTTTGTTGGTTATATCGAATACATTTGGTTTAAATAGATAGCAGAATCCAGTTGGTTAATGTGCAATAATTGTGTTTATTGAAGTTTTGAAATAGGTGTATAGTTCAAACAGGGTGATGGTGGAGGCATGTCCATGGCAGTGTCCAGACTGTCGTTCCTACAGGTCCATTGTCCATATGCCTGTGGAAGGTGGAGCAGGGGCAGTTCAAGGTTGGACAGGGTAAACAAGTGGGACAGTGGGATGACATCCGGGGGTTTCCGTGCATGGCGGGGGTCTTGACATCCTACTCTGTCTTCTTCCTCGATCTCAGGCCTTTCTTGCGGGGTGGTTCTTGTTCTGCTGGGGGTGGGGTCCGGAAGGGCCGTTGCTGTTGTGTCGAGGCCTCCTGACCACTAGCGCCGGCGGAGGTGGTGGGCTGTTCTTCCTCCATGCTAGTGGCAGGGGCCCTTTGGGGGGCCACATGGTCCCGCAATGTGGTGACAATCTGGTTGAGTGCCACCACGATTGTACCCATTGCGGAACTGATGCTGCGCAGTTCTTCCCGGAACCCCATGTACTGGCCCTCCTGCATGGCCTGGATCTCCTGGAACCTGGCCAGGACCGTCGCCATCGTCTCTTGGGAGTGGTGGTACGCTCCCATCATGGTGGTGAGGGCCTCTTGGACAGTGGATTCCCTAGGCCTGTCCTCCCTCTGTCGCACAGCAGCCCTCCCAATTCCTCTTTGTTCCTGGGCCTCTGTCCCCTGGACGGTGTGCCCACTACCAGTGCCCCCAGGTCCCTGTTGTTGTTGGGGTTGTGGGTTACCCTGGGTGCCCCGTACTGGTAGACACACCGCTGCTTGACCTGTCCTGGAGACAGAAGCATGGGCCCGCTGGGTGGGTGCTGTGCTGGTGTTTCCTGAGGGGGGTAGGTCTGCTGTGGCCTGGGGCTGACTGAGGGTAACCGACTGTCCAGAGGTCCCCGATGGTCCGGGCTGGTCATCAGGTTCTAGGTCGACAGAGCTGCTGTCATCACTGGGGGCCTGTTCTGGGGGTGGGATGGACAAATCTGGACCCTCCTGGCCGGTGTGTTGGCGTTCGGGCCCTGCAGGGGTAAAAGAATATGGTTATTGATTTTGTGTGTGCCGTGGCGTGCGATTTGTGGGTGCCCTTGTCCCCCAGTGCTGGCAGTCCCATGTGGGAGGAGTTGTGAGGGTGGTTTGTGGGGGGGGATGGGTATGTGCAGTGGTCATGCTTAGGTGATGGGTGTCCATGGTTTGTGTTGGCATTCAGGGGTTTGGGTTGGGTTAGGTGGGTTGTGCTGGTGAGACATTAACAGGGAGTATGTGTGCTGGGGGGTTAGGGGTGAGGGTGGGGGTGTGGGTTGGCATGCTGGTGGTTGGGGGGGTGAAGTAGTTGAGATTAGACTTACCAGAGTCCATTCCTCCGCCTACTCCAGCGAGGCCCTCAGGATGCAGGATGTTCAAGACCTCTTGCTCCCATGCTGTGAATTCGGGTGGAGTGGGTGGGGGTCCGCCGCCAGTCTTCTGCACAGCGATGTTGTATCTTGACACCATCGACCGCACCTTCCCCCGTAGGTCGTTCCAGCGCTTTCGGATGTCTTCCCGATTTCTGGGATGCTGTCCCACAGCGTTGACCCTGTCGACGATCCTTTGCCATAGCTCCGCCTTCCTGGCTATTGTGGTGTACTGCACCTGTGTGCCGAAGAGCTGGGGCTCTACCCTGATTATTTCCTCCACCATGACCCTGAGTTCTTGGTCCGTGAACCTGGGGTGTCTTTGGGGTGCCATGGGGTGGTGTGGATGAGGTGTGGGGTGGTGTTTGTGGTGATGAGTGTGGTGGTGTGTGGTGTTTTGTGCGTAGATGTGGTGTGGGTGATGATGTTGGGTTCCTGTGTGTGTTGTGGTTTGCGTTCCCTGTGCTCTCTCTCTGTGTATTGCGCCTTGTCTCTGAATTTCGATTTGTGGGGGTTTGTGGGTGATGTGGGTGTGTGTTTTATATGGTGATGGGTGTGTGGGTGTGGTGTGTGTATGTGTATCAGGTGTGTGTATTTCGAATTGTCCAATGTGGCTGTGTTTTGTAAAGGTGTGTGTATTTTGAGCGCGGCGGTGTGTACCGCCAATGGGATACCGCGGTTGAAAGACCGCCGCGTGGAATCGTGGGTCGTAATGGCATGGGCGTGTTTGTGTTGGTGTGACGGTGGAGGTTTGGTCATCTCCAGTTTATCGCTGACCGCTGATGAGGCGGGCTTCAGTGGATGTCGGGTTTTTGGCGGTTTGGCAGTTGTGGGTCAGAATGACCGTGGCGGTTTACCGCGGCCGCGGCGGGATGATGGCGGTCTTCTGACCGGCGGTAAGAGCCTTTTACCGCCAGGGTCAGAATGACCCCCATAGTGTGTTACTTACCTCTCTAGCACTTTTTGCTATTGTGTCACTAAAATAAAGTACCTTTATTTATTTTTTTATTTATTTTTAACACTGAGGGGGTCATTACAACCCTGTTGGTACAATACCGCCAGGGCTGAAATGACGGAAGCACCGCCAACAGGCTGGCGGTGCTTCCCTGGTCATTACCGCGGTCGCACCGCAGGGGCCAGCGGTTTCCCGCCACAATGGCCCGGCGGTAGTAATCCGCCAGGGCAGCGCTGCTAGCAGCGCTGCCCAGGGGATTACGAGTCCCCCTACCGCCAGCCTTTTCCTGGCGGTTTGAACCGCCAGGAAAAGGCTGGCGTTAAGGGGAGTCGAGGGGCCCCTGCACTGCCCATGCCACTGGCATGGGCAGTGCAGGGGGCCCCTGACAGGGCCCCATGCAGCTTTTCACTGTCTGCATAGCAGACAGTGAAAAACTCGACGGGTGCAACGGGCACCCGTCGCACGGCCGCAACACCACCGGCTCCATTTGGAGCCGGCTCCTATGTTGCGGCCGAGATCCCCGCTGGGCTGGCGGGGATCTCATAATGACTGCGGCGAGGGTGCGGCCGCATTGGCGGCCGCCCAGCGGTCAGATCTTGGCGGGTGGCTGTAGCCGCCTGCCAAGGTCATAATGAGGGCCTGAGTGTTTTCTTTCATGTGCTGTGTGATTACAGTGGTATTGCATGAGCTTTGCATGTCTCCTAGAAAAGCCTTGGCTGCTCATCCACAGCTACCTCTAGAGAGCCTGGCTTCTGGACACTGCCTACACTACACTAATAGGGGATACCTGGACTTGGTATAAGGTGTAAGTACTTCAGGTACCCACCACACACCAGGCCAGCTTCCTACAGTACTTGTGCTCCGAACAATGTGGCTGTACTCTAATAATTTCACCCACCATGAATGACAATTCTCTCTCTGTAAAAAAGACTGTCGCTATGAATGAACCTGGACTCCACAGTGGTTTGGAGGCAGCCCAGGTGTATTACTTCGTGTTTGAAGGACTGAGGTGTGGCATAGCGGAAGACTATTAAACTTCTCGACTGGCATGATGTTAATTGAAGCACCACTGTCTGTGACAAAGGTTATAGGACAACCATTGCCTTTTATTGTAATCTTGAAGCAATATCCAAATAAATTCAGTTGTTCATTAGATGGTTTGTCTGTCTTTTGTTCTTCCCTGATGTTGCCAAACCAACATGAGCCTGTGGTTCTTTGGTCGACATCATCATGACTCATTTTCCTTCTTCACTGGCACTTGATAATGGCGTAGAGGAGCCTGTGTAGGATGCGCTTGACGGCGATCAACTTTGTCAGGTTTCTCCTTGTTGCAGCTGGTGCTTCCTTTTGGCCCTGTGGACGTGGCTAGAATGCTGCTGGAACCTTCTGGTACCCATTTTCTCTTATTGCTGTGGCGCATGTGGTTTCTTTTTCGCTTTGCAGACCGTTATGAAGTGATTTCTTTCCTGCAACCTTTGTATATCTGTCTTATGGCTGGACATTTAATTTCATGGGGAAATGAAAAACCACATCGCTCATTTACCTTGTACCTGTCCTTGCTTTTCATGGCCAACAGTGACTAATATTTCACTGTTTCAGGTTCCATATCAGCAGCTTGTCGGTCTTTTCTCTCATTTGCTCTTGCAGCATTATTATTTTCTCAAGACTGAGGGCCTCATTATGAGTTTGGCGGTCTTTTTGGAAGACCACCACTGTGGTGGCCACCAAAAGACCGCCATATTGGCGGTCATCTGACCGACGTATTGAGTCACACATTGAAGATCGCCAAAAACCATAAAAAAATTCAAGACCACCGGGACACGGGAGGGTGGGAAAGAGGCAGTTCCACCCCCATCACCGCCAGCCTCACAACTTTCCACCCACCACATTACGAGCCACAAATCACCAAAGAGGTCCTTCCATGGCGGAATACCATTGGCAGAGCGAACCACCGCTTTCAAACATTCACTACAGACAGAACACCACACCACATTGGCCAGTTTGAATACCCCACACCTGACACACATATACACACCAGACACATCTACTCACTGCACTATATAACACTCCCCATACAACCCACAATCCTTTGCAACCAAAATGACATTCACTGACACAGAGGAGCCAAGACGAATAAGCACTTGTATACCATAGGCACATATGCACACACACCACACAACTACACGAACAACACAATACACACAAATACCACAACGAAACATCAAACACAACCAAACACCCCCACCCCACCAAGCACCCTACACTGCACCCTTACACACACAACACTCACCCCCATCTACAACACAACCACCACCTTGCCCTGTCAAAAGCACCCATGCTTCACAGATGGTCATGGTTGATCAACTTGTCACGGTAGAGCCACAACTGTTTGGAGCAAACCTCCATTGCCAGGAAAATGGAGTTATGGTAGAGAATTGTTGATAGGGTGAACTCATTAGGCAACCATCCATGCACAATGGAGGGCATCAGGAAGAGGTGGAACGACCTATGGGGAAGGGGCGTTCCATGACATCGAGACACTAAATTGCTGTACAGAAGACTAGCGGTGGGCCCCCACCTTCTCCCCCTGAGTTCACATTGTAGGAGGAAAAGGTCTTGGACATACTGCATCCAGAAGGCCTGACTGGAATACCCGGAGGACTGGACTCTGGCAAGTAACTACCTCTTCCCTGGCACAATTTACTACAGTCCAGCATTTTTCCTCACCACCCAAACACTCCCCAATTCACTCTATCTCCCACTACACCTCCCACATAATCACCTAATGCCCTCTCCAACATGCCACACCACCTCCCAGCCCCAGTGCCTACGTAGTCCCTGGCAAGTGCATAGATAGCAGTGTCAATAACAATCATTACGACTCCCAAAATGTACTAGCCCATCTACAGCTAGAAAAACTGTTATGTCCACTTCATAGCACAACTCTTGCATGTATGACTATTGCACTAGGTACACCGACTGGATGCTTCCACTGAGGACCACTACATGGCAATGACAGCAATCCAATGGCAATACACAATGGCAAACAATGCCAAACACAGCCACAGCACTGCACCAAACCAAATATCCACTTATCCAGATCTACAACCCTGAAATGGACTGAGCATGAGCTAGAAAATAAGAAGGTAACCCCCATGCACCAAATGCACATGCAGGACAAGTTACCATGCATACACACATACCATCCTCCCATTTGGATCCCATGCTGCATTGTACAGCCGTCCCCCCTCACATTTAGCAAGCCTGCTTTGCAAACAGGGCACAACTGCTATGTGCACCATCACATAAGACCTGATCCCACCAAAAGTTACCTACCCAGATTGACACCAATCCTCAATGGACCATGGTACATATGTCAAAAATCCACTATCCACAAACAATGTATGCAGTGCAGCATCTGTTATTGCCATTGCTGGAAATCATGTCAAGACAATGTATGCATCAGACAAACAGACTACCAATCACACCTCCACCATGTAACTCTCTCTTACTCCATCCACAGGTACCCCTGCCACTGCCTCCGTGGAGAGGAAGGCAGAGACAGCCAGCCCTTTTCAGGATGAAGGCCCCAGTGAGGGCAACACCTCTGGATGTCTGAACATTGACGACTTACCTGAGCCATCTGGGACACCTGGTCAGTCCACCTCTCCCTGCCTCACCCTGCCCACAACAGACCCACCCCCAACTCTGTGCATCAACAGCACAGCCAACCCTTCATCCCCAAACCTGTGTCCCAAGGACGGTTCTATCAATAGTGTGCCCCACAGTACAGGGACCTGAGTCGCCTCATCACACCCAAGACAATGAAGGTCCTGGTGACACTGGGAGTGGGCACACCATGTCAGGGGCTCAAGCAAAGGGGGCAGAGGGCTTGGGAGGGAACCTGTTGGCTAGAGGATGGGGCCCCCAAGGGACTCAACTGACCAGGAAACCATCTGCCAACTCCTGGAAGCATACCAACAATCCCAGGACAGGATGGGCCAGTTGGGGGAAAACCAAAGGCTGCAGAGGGAATACCATCAAGAGGTCATACAGCAGTGGCACTGATTTACAGAATACAGTCAGTGGGTGGAATAACATGAGGAATGGAAATGCAGGAGACATAGCTCAACACAGGTCTATCTATAGGAGATGTGAAACTAGCAACCTGCAGTGAGTACACATGTTAGATAAGATACATGTCAACTAAGCACCTCACATTCAAGCACTCACCTCCACCAACACACACATAGGGATAGGAACACATTATAACACCACTGATTAAACTAATCAGGAGGACCATTATCAGCAATCAATGTGAATACACATAACTTGCAAATACACAGTCAGCATACCTGTATGTCACTGAAAGTACTGATTGACGAGCTCAGTCCTAGAGTCAGCTGCATCACCCTCATCTGCCTCCTCATCACTATCCATGTGTGCATCACCAGCCACTGACCCAGCTGCCTCCTCACCATCAGCTAGCAATGGTATCTAATGTCTCAGGGCAAGATTGTAGAACATGCAGCAGACAACTATGATTTTGCACATCTTTAGGGAGTGTAGAGGAGGGCACCTCCAGAGACATCCAGGCACCTGAACCTGCTTTTCAGAAGGCCAAATTTATTTTCAATTACACCCCCTGTCCTGCCATGGGCCTCAATGATACAGAGTTCCCCTTTCATGGCAACGTACCTCACTGGTGTTAATAGCCAGGGAAGGTTAAGATAGCCAGAGTCACATGTGTGCATTATGGTAGGACCAGTTACAATACAGGTACAGGCACAGGGAAGAATCTGATGACAGGTGCCATAATGCATACATACCAATGAGCCAAGCCCTCTCTCTGGGTAGTTGTGCCATCATGTGTGGAACATTGCTTTTCCTCAGAATGTAGGAGTCATGAACAGAACTTGGAAACTTGGCTGTCACCTGTGCGATGAACTGGTCTGCCAAAAACACCAACTAGACATTGATCGAGTGGTAGTTTTTCCTGTTCCTGTACACCTGGTCATTGGCACTGGGAGGGACCAAGGCTATATGGGTGCTATCTATGGCCCCTATAACATGAGGGATGTGTCCCACATCATAGACGTCTTCACATAGGCCAAATCTCCACGTTGGGGGAACCTGATATAGCTCTCCAGGTGTTTCAATAAAGCACACAGTACATCCTACAACACAAGACTGAACATGGGCTGTAACATCCCTGCTGTCAAGCCCAATGTATTCTGAAATGACCCAGTGGCAAACAAGTCTAGCACTGACAGGACGTGTACTGTGGGAGGGATGGCATAGGAATTACGTATGGCAGGTAAGAGATCAGGCTCCAACTGGCCACATAGATCCATGATGGTCTGACGATTCAGACAATAGGTCTGGTAGATATATGCCTGTCCTCCATGGTTGCAAGGTCAACTAGTGGTCGGGTGCATGTCTCAATCTCTTTATGCAGGGTATCTATGATAGAGAGTAGAGAATGTACTAAGTGATGAGTACTTCACACATGTAAGCAGTACATGTCATCATCGCACACACTGAACACCGTAGACATGCCTCGCCCTGCTGACACATACTATTATGGGCAAGCTGAAGCGTCACAGTGACATGCATGTCACATGTATTGTCTAAACTGTGATGGCACAACACAGGCCTACTCCGATCTTTGCACATAAATGTGTATGACGCACTTATTTAGGGACTGCAAGGCATGATATGTGCACAAAATGGCATCAACCTGGCCTGTTGCACAGGACAGTTGAGTGACCTAAGTCTGCCGGCGTATGTCGTCATGGTGGTAGGCGGTCGCAACTGTTGTGCAACTTCTCATTGGATAACATTGTTGCCTATGGGGGATTGGGGCCAACGGCGATCACCGCTGGTAGTGACGGTCCTGTATGCGGTGGCCATGACCACCATTTTCAACAGCCTTGCTCACTTGACTCCTGACACTCCTGCAAGCAAGACCTCCATGATCTGAGCTGCTGTGTCCTGTCTCTGGAAGCCATAATGCCACGTCCTGCAGGTGATAGGGACCCAGCCTTCACCCCGGATGAGCTGGTGAAGCTCTTGAACGGGGTCCTACCCATGTATGGACAGCTGTATGGGGCACCAGCGGAACAGGTGAGTCCAATGCCATTGTCATGTGTGATAGGCGTGTGTGTCATGGTATAAGGCATAAGTGTACTGGGGAAGCAGTACATGCATGCAGGGGGCATGTGTACCTGACTTTCTCCTTCTGTCTGTGTCATCCATGCAGGTGAACGCCAATCAGAAAAAAAGGGATCTGGCTTGCCATAGCCAAGCAAGTGCGGACCCTGGGGGCCCACAGCCGGCGGAGCACCCACTGCAGAAAGCGGTGGGAAGACCTGAGATGCTGGACCCAGAAGACCGCAGAGGCCCAGCTGGGGATATCCTCCCAATGAGGGAGGTGTACCTATCGGGCCCTGACCCCCATAATGGCCCACATTTTGGTGGTGGCCTACCCTGAGGTGGATGGGTATTTGAGGGCAGCACAGCAGCCACAAGGGAGTGAGTACAAACTGTATCCTGGCACTTGGATGGGATTAATAGGGATATTGTGCCTCACTGCAGGCAGAGTGACATTGTTGTAATGACATCCTTTGTGTTGTCTATTTGAAATGGGTATTATGCACCCTGGATGAGTATAGACAGTAGATGTGTTGGCATGCTTTAGTGTAAGTGGAAGTACATTGCCCATTAAAATACCGCTCCATGTCTGGAATGTTGAGATGCTCATATGACATTGCCACGTGTTTGAGACCATCCTGCCTATGCAAAGGATGTCTGTATTAGTATCACCATAAGCATGGAGTATCACCAGCTCCATCCATCTGCATTAGTGGCTCTGAGGTGTCAGTCCATTCCCATCTGTGAGACATCCCTGTAAATGCTACTGTGTGACTCTAGCTTTCTCACAGGGACTGAATACATCATGTACTCGGAATGTTTTTGACTGATTGTGGGGCTGCCATCTAAGTTCCACTACAGATATGGCCTTCATGGGATCATTGATTTGATAGTTCTGTTGTCATATATCGGTGAACTGCTGACTGTAGGGTATGTGGAGTTAGAATAACTGGGAAACTGATACATGTACAATTGATGAGGTCTGTTTGCAGACATTATGCATTCCTAGGTGCAGTACTTGTGGGGACGTTACTGTTAAACCAATGGAATGGTACCAGAGGTTGTAGGTGCCTTGACAGGTCTCGATTATGTCAGCATGGTATGTATAAGGGACAGATGACAATGGCCTAGCAACTGATATGCTACATTGTAGAGTTACTGCCTACATCATGTCCTAATGGTACGTTGGGGGCACATCTGATAGGCTGTGACTTTTCTGCTTTCCTTGACCGAGCTGAAGTGGCATTTTAGGAGAGGCTGGTCTATTGCATGTCACACGGCATGTAATGGGATTCTAATATTGTATCCCCTGGCTGGCTCATGTAGTAGTGGGATGTGTAACTGGTTTACAGCAGTGGTGTTGGTTCATTTGTGCCTAATGCATCCTGACATTTACCCTCTGAGATGTGTGTTGTTGTCACAGAGACAGGTATTGTCATTCCTGGAATTTTGTTTGGGGGTGGAGTTGTCATGTTGCGCAGTATGACAGTTGTGACTGCATGTGTGATTGCACTGTAAGTGGACCATGATGTAATATGTGTGCTCCTGAAGTACATCTGGTGTGACACTGCACTCAGTGATTTGAATATGGATGTGTCATAGGTGCTATATGGTCTTAGCAGTATGATCAGTGTTTGGTGTCTGCCTGTCTGGCTGTATGATTGGGTCAGACTATTCTAATGGTGATAGCACAGACTCTCATTTTACATATCAGATGTCAACTGTTTGGGTATCTGACTTATAATGGCCAAATCAGTGTTGATTTCCATATTGGCATCACTGTACAGAGTGCTTGGTCTGGCATGTAATGTGACAGGCACGTGTAGTGTGGTCTGTGAGTAGAGTTGTCTTCAGTGTTATGGATATGTTACAGAGGGCATTGTCTGACCATGTGTTACATATAGTGTTTTGTTCAGTCAGCTGGACATCCAAGGGCTTATTGGGAGATAGAGAGGTATGATGTGCATTCAGGCATACTATTGATAGTGCATCCAGGGCATGCTGTGCCAGCAGAAATGGCTTTGGTAGTTATTATGTGGATGAATCCAGTTATGCTGTCCTACTTAGGTATTGATGTAGGAGTGAGGGTTGCAATACAGGTGTGAGTAGTAGGGACATGTTGTGACATGATGTGGGTAATGTATAATGGTACCTGTGATGGCCTAGCCAGTATACGTATTGTCACAGAAGTGATTGTTAACCAGTGTGTATGGGAGCTATATGTTAACACATTTTCGCCCTATCTCTCTCCTGTCTCTCCCTCCCTCTCTCTATCTGTGTACATCAGCATCGTCAGGTGAAGGAGAAGGGGCACAGGCGAGTGGGGAAGCAGCAGCCCACGGGCCCCAGGAAGCTGGACCCAGCGAGGCAGAGAGACCCAGTGGGACAGAGGGCGAGGGGAGTGCCACAGGGGAGACCGGATCTACCACCTCTTCTTTGGAATCCTCCTTCAGTGGACACTCACTGGTGGTGGAGGACCCATTTGGGACCACCCCAGCACCATCGTTGTCCACCACCCCCTTTACTAGGTCCGTCTCCCTGTAGCTCCTCACCCATTTGCCCGTGCCCGCTTACCCAGGAGGGTGGGCATCTCCTTCACCAGGCACCTCTGCCACAGTTAGCCCTGCTGCCCTAAGTGAGGAGGCTATTGACCTCCTGAGGTCCATCTCTGTGGGTCAGTCCACCATCATGAATGTCTACCAGGGACTGGCAGCTCAAGTCCAACAGAGCAATGCGTTCCTGAAAGGCATTCACTATGCTCTGATGGCCTCCAGAGATCCTTTTGGGCTCTGGCCTCCTCACTGATGGCAGCCAGTGTCCCTTTGTCTACCGTCCCCCCTCCACCTACCTATTCCCAATCCCAAACCCCTCTCCCCAAACCCATCCAAAGCACACATACACACAGGCATGCATCCACCTCAACAGACAACGTTATCACTGACAAGCACAAGTACCACAAGACCCACCACTGGCAAGCCCACAAACAATACCCATCTGCAGACACAATAGCATCAACTACCTACACTGACTCCCCCACCATCCCATCCTTCACAGACACACCTGCAGCCACCACATCATCATTTGCGATCCAGCCACACATTTCTTACTTACAGTCACCACAATATCAGACCCTCAGATATCCACCCCAGTCACCACATCCGCACCCACCACAACCACTGACACCCCCACATGCAGCACATGTACCATACCTGCAGACATCTCCCCAATAGACAGTTACCCATCCAGCATGGCAACTCCTGCTCCTCCTCCCCCCTCCTGCCAAGACACCTAAACACCCACACTCACACATAGACACCCAGCACCCACAAGCATTCCATACACGCACTTGCAACCAAAACATCCAAACCGACACGTCTAACTACCACTCCCTCTCTCTCAACTCCCAAACTCTTTTACCATGACAGCCCCGTGTGTCAAAAAAGCATTCCATCACAGAGTTTTCCTTGTTCACTACTCCTCTCCCACCCCATGATACCCCCAAGCATTCTTCCTCACTCCCCAAGTCCAGCCCTTACCCCTCCAAGTCCTTCCCTGCTCCTCCCTGCAAGTGCCCATGCCCTACCCCTGCCAAGAGGTCTACCCCTCCCACGCCCAGGCCCAAGGACCTCCCTCCCAAACCCAAGCTCAAGGACCCCCTCCCAAACCCAAGCACAGGCCCAAGGAGCCCCCTCACAAACCCAAGCCCAAAGCACCTCTCCTCCCCCCCTTCCCCAATCCCTGAGGTGTCTGCCTGCCCCCTTGATGCCCCTACCATGTGGAGGTCATTTGGCAGTCAGGAGTTAAGTTGGGGCTGTATTAGGTGCCATTTGTGCCTTTGGCACTTCGGACTGGCCATTGGCCTTTTATTTGTACATAGTTTGTTTTCATATTTTCTTACTTATTAATACATCTGGACCAACATGTTGTTGGATTCGATATTTACATACTTGCTGTGCCTTTCTTTCTACATGGCAGTTTGGTGTTTGTGGACTTTGGTTTGTGCGTGTGTGACATGTGTATGTCGGTTGTGCCAGCTATTGTGCCTGGGCTGCATGTGTGGGTGTGGTCCTGCCATTTGTCCCGCTGTCATTGCTGTGTAATGTGTGTAAGATATGATTGTGTTGTTACATGTATGTATCTACCTGAATTGTTTATTGTTTGTGTAGAGATGTGTAATAGTGGTGTTCTGTACCCTTGTCTGGTTGTTGTGTGTGCATCCGTGTATGTGGTGATGTATATGTCACATGCATTGTGTGTGGTGTTTGCGTGTTGTGACATCTGCCTTGTTGTCTGCTAGTGTGAATGTGTTACTTGGTTGTCTGATGTTTTATGTTTTGTTGTCAGTATGTTTAGTCATGTAGTGGTGTGCAATGGCATTGCTTGGCATAGCATGTGTGTAGTTGGGGTTGTGTTGTTTGTATCGATGCAGTTGTGGATGGTTGTGTGAGACAGTGTCGCTGCTGTGTGTGCAGGTTGGTGTGTGTATGGCACGTGTGTGTTGGCTGTGGTGTGTGTAGTACGGGTGCGCGTTTAAGTAGTATGGGTATGCGTATGACGGTGTGTGTATGTGCGTACGGGTATGTGGTTATGTGTACAGTATGTGTGTCGTCATCGCCTGCCGTCCCTGATGTCTATGTGCTTGGGTAGTTTGGGTTTCCCCTCCAGTGTGCGGTAGATGTGTGTACTCACGGTTGTTGTTTTCGTCGCTGGTTCCAGAATTGTCGTACGAACAGGAGCAGTGAAAGGACTTCCAGTTCAGGTTCCATGGTGGCTCCAGTCAGGTATGTGTTCCTGAAGGCAAATGTCTCCTTTTATAGAGTTGGCTTCCGTCAGGGTTCTCGTGGTGGTGCAACCCCAGGGGAAGCCTTGGCGGTGTGCAGCCTTGTAATATGTCAGGCGGGCCTGAAGGTGCCTACCACCATCCGTGGCAGCATGTCCGCACTGGTGGTACTGGCAGTTGTATAGCTGTGTTCTGTTGGGACCTCCGCCACGATTTTGTGGTTTTCGCCGCCGGATCATTTGCACTACAAACGCCGCCACCAACATGGCAGTTCTGGGACCGCCAAACTCGTAATGACCCCCCCGAGTGTCTCTCTTAACGCGCGTCTTCTAAAAGAATCTGAAAGGCAGCCATCGGTGACTCTGATGCGTATGGCTTCTTCATCATTAAATTCACTAAACCTGCAGTGTTTTATAAGCATTTCAAGTCTTTCCACAACATTGTTTCACTCGCTTTCTGTCTCGCTTGACTGAAATTGTTCCATACATAGTGAACATTCAGCATCGGATTGAACTTGGAACCCAATGCTTCTTTGAACAGACTGTCTGATATTGCATCAGTCTGTGAGACTTTCTTCAGCACTTTTTTTACTCTGTCACCGGCAAGGTTCTTTAAATACTTAATGATTTTCTTATCATATAATTCTTTAAGGGCATCTGTGAAGTCATCAAAGGTTTTGATCCACACAGTCCATCTGACGCCAATATTTTGCTTTTTGGTGGGTTTGAATAGCGGTGGTAGTTTCAGAAACACAGCTGTGTCGTACTTTGCACTCTTTCCTACTACTGTTGAGAATGCATGCTGCTCAGATGGCTGCGGCTGTTCAGATGGACGTGTACATTCTGCAAGCATCAGCAGTGACTTCTAACTTAAGTCATTATGCCTGACCTGAAATTGTGTATCGTCTTCTTTCTTGACAGTGGATAGCTGTTAATTTCTCATACTTAATCAAAGTTCGGTTTAGCTTTTTTCGTTGCACCTGGTTATCACTGCCTTTAGCATTTTGTTTTGTATCGATGAAGGCTCTGTGTTATGGTGCTGCAGTTATTTCTTCTCCCATCCTTCCTAACAGGTCCTTCTACTACTTTGAGGGCTGTATATGAGCTGAATGGAGCTTCGACTCCATGCATGCCAACTTTGAATTGCTTTTTGTCAGTTTGGGTGCATGTTCACGTACAAGAAGTTTGCTGTACTGCTGCAAACTCGCAGGAAGAGCAGTCTTGTTTCTTGGGGGCACAGCTCCCCTACTTGTTGCCATTTGTAGCATCCTCCCCAGCCCGGGAGCATGCAAATGACCACCCCAGACTTGAAGCTCAACAGGCATCTTTATTCCTCAGCATATGATCACATACTACAATTAGATCATGTCATAACCAGTAATAATCATACCCTACCACCTCCAAAAAATTACACACTTCCTCTAATGAGTCTGCCTAGAACCGCAAGTGTCCTAGTGCACATCATCTGATGACACTACAGGAACCAAGTTTGAGTCTCGGTGTCAGCTCAACACCCTGTGATTCTGGGAAAATCACTTAATCGCTCAGTGCCTACGAAAAATAAATGTGCTGTTGTTAAGTCCTCCACACAACGTGCTGAGAATCTTTTTTATTCAAGAAATACTGAATCATATAAAGGCCAACACATCAGCTTCAAAGTGCAACGATCTTCAACTGTCGCATTAACATTCTAGCCTCCCCAGCAACCTTCCATATTATCTCATCACATTCTAGCCTGACTCTATAATATTCTAGTTCTAACATGTTATCATTACTATGGTAAGAATATGCATAGCTGCCAAGTTTTCAGCAGCGTATGAGTGACATTTCTATATTTTTACTGTGCCAATGAATGACATTTAAATCTATCATGTGTGACACTTTGAGTGACAATTAACTAGTGCAGTTGGCAAGAATACATGCATGGCACAACGCAGCACATCTTTCAGATTTTGCGTGACCTAGATTAGATTAACAACTGCTACTTGACACACTACCCTCTTTTTAAATCGTGCAATTGTATTTCTTCAAAAGGCAGACTGACTGTCATGAAGTTAGATTCAGTGATATAACTCCACCCAAACCACTGTCTTTTCGAGCACCCAAGCCTCTCACAGACAAGTAATGCATTGCTGGATTAAAATAATTCTGTGAAAAACATATGCCTATGTTCTATGAAAACTGTTCTTGAGATGAGGACTAAAGGCTGCAGTGTGACCATACAAATCATAGATTCACATCTAAATGTGGGAAGGTCTGCAGAAGCCGAATGGGGCAGTTTTGCTGTCTGCCCTCCTGCCCTATTACTCCCGGAGGCATTAAAGACTGGTACTGAGGTAAATGCCAACTGTTGAGGTGCACGCTCAGAATTGTACCCATTTGTTAACAGTGCCTGAAATAATGAAAATAAACATGTGAGGCAGCTGCAGAGACATCTGAAAATGACCAAACACACTGCTTCCCAAGTTACTTCGCATCAGTGCAAGACAGAGGACTCTCCACATTGAGAGGTGCTGGAGGCTTAGGGGGTTATTCTAACTTTGGAGGAGTGTTAATCCGTCCCAAAAGTGACGGTAAAGTGACGGATATACCACCAGCCGTATTACGAGTTCCATAGGATATAATGGACTCGTAATACGGCTGGTGGTAAATCCGTCACTTTTCCGTCACTTTTGGGACGGATTAACACCTCCTCCAAAGTTAGAATAACCCCCATAGTGTGTGCAAATAAACTCCTTGACTGCTTTTAGTGTGACAGAACAACAGATTGTGCATACTGCGGTCTCTCCCGTTACAAGCTAGCCAGTCAGCTCTCTTGCAGGAGGAGGGCCTGCCAACAGAGCTACTCAAGACTGGCTGCCAGGCCAGGATTCAGAGTTGGGAAAAAATACCATTCTGTGGCCAGCACTGGGATCATGTACCATGGAGACAGAACATGCCCGTTTGAGTTGACCTTCAGAGAGCTGTGGCATCGTGACTAACCAAAGGCAAGTGCTGCAAGGAAAAAAGACTAAGATGCCGCCTGCCACCTCTGTGTACTACATCTGCTAGACCCATCATCTATTGCATGTTGTGAGAAGGTAGCCTCTTTCTAGCCTTGTTACCCCCACTTTTGGCCTGTTTGTGAGTGTATGTCAGGGTGTTTGTCACTGTTTTCACTGTCTCACTGGGATCCTGATAGCCAGGCCTCAGTGCTCATAGTGAAAACACCATGTTTTCAGTATGGTTGTTATGTGTCACTGGGATCCTGCTGGTCAGGACCCCAGTGCTCATAGGTTTGTGGCCTATATGTATGTGTCACTGGGACCCTGTCACACAGGGCCCCAGTGCTCATAGGTGTGCATGTATATGTTCCCTGTGTAGTGCCTAACTGTCTCACTGAGGCTCTGCTAACCAGAACCTCAGTGGTTATGCTCTCTCATTACTTTTAAATTGTCACTAACAGGCTAGTGACCAATTTTACCAATTCACATTGGCTTACTGGAACACCCTTATAATTCCCTAGTATATGGTACTAAGGTACCCAGGGTATTGGAGTTCCAGGAGATCCCTATGGGCTGCAGCATTTCTTTTGCCACCCATAGGGAGCTCTGACAATTCTTACACAGGCCTGCCACTGCAGCCTGAGTGAAATAACGTCCACGTTATTTCACAGCCATTTTACACTGCACTTAAGTAACTTATAAGTCACCTATATGTCTAACCTTTACCTGGTAAAGGTTAGGTGCAAAGTTACTTAGTGTGTGGGCACCCTGGCACTAGCCAAGGTGCCCCCACATTGTTCAGAGCCAATTCACTGAACTTTGTGAGTGCGGGGACACCATTACACGCGTGCACTACATATAGGTCACTACCTATATGTAGCTTCACAATGGTAACTCCGAAAATGGCCATGTAACATGTCTATGATCATGGAATTGCCCCCTCTATGCCATCCTGGCATAGTTGGCACAATCCCATGATCCCAGTGGTCTGTAGCACAGACCCTGGTACTGCCAAACTGCCCTTCCTGGGGTTTCACTGCAGCTGCTGCTGCTGCCAACCCCTCAGACAGGCATCTGCCCTCCTGGGGTCCAGCCAGGCCTGGCCCAGGATGGCAGAACAAAGAACTTCCTCTGAGAGAGGGTGTGACACCCTCTCCCTTTGGAAAATGGTGTGAAGGCAGGGGAGGAGTAGCCTCCCCCAGCCTCTGGAAATGCTTTGTTGGGCACAGAGGTGCCCAATTCTGCATAAGCCAGTCTACACCGGTTCAGGGACCCCTTAGCCCCTGCTCTGGCGCGAAACTGGACAAAGGAAAGGGGAGTGACCACTCCCCTGACCTGCACCTCCCCTGGGAGGTGTCCAGAGCTCCTCCAGTGTGCTCCAGACCTCTGCCATCTTGGAAACAGAGGTGCTGCTGGCACACTGGACTGCTCTGAGTGGCCAGTGCCACCAGGTGACGTCAGAGACTCCTTGTGATAGGCTCCTTCAGGTGTTAGTAGCCTTTCCTCTCTCCTAGGTAGCCAAACCCTCTTTTCTGGCTATTTAGGGTCTCTGTCTCTGGGGAAACTTTAGATAACGAATGCATGAGCTCAGCCGAGTTCCTCTGCATCTCCCTCTTCACCTTCTGATAAGGAATCGACCGCTGACCGCGCTGGAAGCCTGCAAACCTGCAACATAGTAGCAAAGACGACTACTGCAACTCTGTAACGCTGATCCTGCCGCCTTCTCGACTGTTTTCCTGCTTGTGCATGCTGTGGGGGTAGTCTGCCTCCTCTCTGCACCAGAAGCTCCGAAGAAATCTCCCGTGGGTCGACGGAATCTTCCCCCTGCAACCGCAGGCACCAAAAAGCTGCATTACCGGTCCCTTGGGTCTCCTCTCAGCACGACGAGCGAGGTCCCTCGAATCCAGCGACACCGTCCAAGTGACCCCCACAGTCCAGTGACTCTTCAGCCCAAGTTTGGTGGAGGTAAGTCCTTGCCTCACCTCGCTGGGCTGCATTGCTGGGAACCGCGACTTTGCAAGCTACTCCGGCCCCTGTGCACTTCCGGCGGAAATCCTTTGTGCGCAGCCAAGCCTGGGTCCACGGCACTCTAACCTGCATTGCACGACTTTCTAAGTTGGTCTCCGGCGACGTGGGACTCCTTTGTGCAACTTTGGCGAGCACCGTTTCACGCATCCTCGTAGTGCCTGTTTCTGGCACTTCTCCGGGTGCTACCTGCTTCAGTGAGGGCTCTTTGTCTTGCTCGACGTCCCCTCTCTCTGCAGGTCCAATTTGCGACCTCCTGGTCCCTCCTGGGCCCCAGCAGCGTCCCAAAACGCCAAACGCACGATTTGCGTGTAGCAAGGCTTGTTGGCGTCCATCCGGCGGGAAAACACTTCTGCACGACTCTACAAGGCGTGGGGGATCCATCCTCCAAAGGGGAAGTCTCTAGCCCTTGTCGTTCCTGCAGTATTCACAGTTCTTCAGCCTAGTAAGAGCTTCTTTGCACCAACCGCTGGCATTTCTTGGGCATCTGCCCATCTCCGAGTTGCTTGTGACTTTTGGACTTGGTCCCCTTGTTCCACAGGTACCCTCAGTCAGGAATCCATCGTTGTTGCATTGCTGATTTGTGTTTTCCTTGCATTTTCCCTCTAACACGACTATTTTGTCCTTAGGGGAACTTTAGTGCACTTTGCACTCACTTTTCAGGGTCTTGGGGAGGGTTATTTTTCTAACTCTCACTATTTTCTAATAGTCCCAGCGACCCTCTACAAGGTCACATAGGTCTGGGGTCCATTCGTGGTTCGCATTCCACTTCTGGAGTATATGGTTTGTGTTGCCCCTATCCCTATGTTTCCCCATTGCATCCTATTGTAACTATACATTGTTTGCACTGTTTTCTAAGACTATACTGCATATTTTTGCTATTGTGTATATATATCTTGTGTATATTTCCTATCCTCTCACTGAGGGTACACTCTAAGATACTTTGGCATATTGTCATAAAAATAAAGTACCTTTATTTTTAGTATAACTGTGTATTGTGTTTTCTTATGATATTGTGCATATGACACTAAGTGGTACTGTAGTAGCTTCACACGTCTCCTAGTTCAGCCTAAGCTGCTCTGCTAAGCTACCATTATCTATCAGCCTAAGCTGCTAGACACCCTATACACTAATAAGGGATAACTGGGCCTGGTGCAAGGTGCAAGTAACCCTTGGTACTCACTACAAGCCAGTCCAGCCTCCTACACATGTGTTTACAGGATGGTGCCTTCTGCCTAAAAACAGCAAGACAAGGTGCTGTCTGTACCCACCATGTGCCACTGCTGGCTGTTAAAGTTCTAATGTTTCACATTCACATTGCTGAGAGTGTTGGTCAGACCACGTGATCCAGCTGCAGAGGTTGCTGTTTGGCTCAATAAAAAGGGAAGTGCTGCGAGTAAAACCACAGAGAAGGCAAAACTATAATTTAAGAAAGAATATGGTACAGAGTAAGACCATCATTTTTGATTAGTTAGAGGCACAGACAAGCTTTCTACCTGTCTCGTTAAGAATTTTCAGTTCTATTAAGGACACTGAGGCGAGGATTATCCTTCTTTTTCTTTACTGCAATTTTCACTGCAGCAAATCACAAGAACATGAGAAAAAACGACATCCCCATGAACCCAATGTCACGTCACATGACCCAATCAGTAACTAACACAGTCCTTTAAGAACTACTGACACCATTTTGACCTCTTTCTTTGCAGAATGGGCCGAATTAGGGATAACTCTAAACAACACACTCAACTCCAAACAAACCGGATCCCATCCAATCATAACAAGAGCTACACGATCCCTGCAGGAAGCTGTCCAAACTCAGCGACCAAAGATGGAGTAAACAGACTGAAGACCTCCAACAACAAATCAACCTTGGTGAACTTGACGTATCGTCAAGTTTGCTTTTGCTTGTTGCCTAAAATAAAGGACCAGAGCAGTAAAAGCTACTCCCATACCAGAATTCAACATATCAGAAATAGGTGGGAATGAACAGTTTATGCAATCAAAAGACATTTGTATTAGCATCAACATACTTATACCTTAAGAGGTTTGGAAAAAGCTGTCATCAGTGTGGGATAATCCTCGCCGCCTTGTCCTTTATAGAAATGAAAATTCTTGATGCGACAGATAGAAAATTTTACATTCTATGTCAGGACCGGAGGCTTCAATTATGCCTGTTCAAATCTGTGCCACCGACACTACATCCACAACTGGTTTGTAATAACATGACTTAAAAGTGGATTCAGGTGACTACTCTGCTGCTTTCATGATATCCTCTAGACGAAAACCTAAAGCAAAGGAGTTTGATGCCATGGCTTCTCTAGCAAAGTGGGTTCCAAACACGGAGATGTCAATAACTGCCTCTGTATGTAGCCAACGCATCAATCTAGCCAAAGTGGGAGATGAAACTGGTCTGAAAGGCTTCTTCAGTGCAATGAGCAATTGCCCATTGGGATCAAGACGAAACTCACTGGAAGGGGTTTCATAAGCCTTGAGACACAGCACCACACAAAGTTTATAGTAATTAGGAAAAGACAGATAAGATACTAACCTAATATTAGTCTTGGTCATTCGGGAGGTAGAAAAACGTACTCCTTCAGGGGAAAATGTTCTCTCCCTGAGATCCAGGGCTCGGATGTCTGAAACCCTTTTGAAGAGAATCAGGCACAACAACATAGTTAGCTTAGTTGATAACTACATATGTGACAAACCTTTATTCGGAGGTCAGGATTTCAAAAATCGTAGTACTATGTTCACGTCACACAAAGAAGTGTATTTAGGTTGAGGGTTAGTACAGAAACTAATATCCCTCATCAGTTTACACACCATAGGTTCCTCACCAATAGGTTTACCATTAACTGGAACATGACCTGCCGAAATAGCAGATCTGTAATTGTTCACCGACCTATAAGCCAATCCCGATTCCGCAAAGAGGACAAAAAAATGATTACGAAACATACATCCGCCTGAGAGCGATCCAAACCCCTTTTGTTACTTCAATTGACCCATCTCTGCTATGCCCGAAGCATATCTCTTATGGGTATTACTGGACTAGGCCTAATCAATGTAGGCAGAAGCTTGTGGCGAAATGCCTGCCGATTTCCATCTACTCCTGAAACCCTCCAGGCCACCAAGCTTAGCTAGTCTGAAATAATCAGTGGATGTGGAAGGCCTGCTGGGTCCAGCAACAGAATCTGGTGTCCTCATACTGGAGTATGGGGGGAGCGCTAGCGCTCCCTCCGTGAGCCTTCCCCCATCCACCTAGGGCAGGGATGGAAGGGGAATCGCTTCCCCTTCCACCTCCGCCCCCCCGCTCCCCAATCTAATGACGTCAGCACGCGATCGCAGGCTGATGTCATTAGAGGGTGACGGTCGCCCTGGAAGCCATTTGTTTCCAGCGCGCGTTAGGCTGGGGTGATTCCTAAGAAAGGGGGGCAGAAGCCAGTTAGGCACCAGGGATAGTGTGTGTGTGTTTTTTGGTTTGGGGGGCTGCCCCTAGGACAAGGGTCGCTCCCCTCAGGGGGGCATATTATTTCTGCCCATTTCTGCCCCCCCTTGGGGCAGATTGGCCTATTATTTGAGGCTGATCTGCCCCCACGGGGGGCAGAAGCCACGAAGACACCAGGGATTGTTTTAGTTTTGTTTTTTGTGTGTGGGGGGGGGGGCGCCGCTTGGCAAGGGTTGCCCCCCCAAAAGGGGGCACAGAACTGGTGGCTATTTATGCCCCTCCCCCAACCTCCCCCCTCCCGGGGCAGATCAGCCTATTTTTTTGTAGGCCCATCTGCCCCAAAGGTGGCAGAATCCACTTAGGCACCAGGAAAATTTTCTGAATGCTTGGTGGTGGGGTGTTTGTCAACTGGCGAGTCAATACAGAAAACCTTTTGCCTGTCAATTTCTTTCAGTTGTTTATGGACAATGTATTTATGTATTTTTGGAAGAGATTGTTGAGCAGACTAATTTGTATGCGAGCAGTATTTGAGGGACAACTCTGCCAGACTTAGGCCACACTCTAGAGCTACCCATTGGATTCCCACAAATTTGGAAGAGATGAAAAAGTTCTTGGGTTTGACTTTTTTGAAGCCGTCACTGGCTTCTTATTGGTCTAGTAGTTCCTTGATGGCAACGGCTGTATTTCCTGCAATTATGAGTCGTAATCGGTATTTGCTGCTCTTCGGATGTTGCATTTTGTTGACAATGCTTTATCCTTGCCAAGAGATCACCCTGATTCTGACCGTCTTTTTAAGATTTGGCCTGTCCTAGATCATTTTGTAGATATCTTCAGAGGTCTATGTTCCAGGCAAAGAAATAGCTGTGGGCGAGTCTTTGGTTTTTAGGCAGTACATTCCTAGCAAGAGGGCACGGTATGGAATTAAAATGTATATGCTGTCTGACAAAGTACAGGATATGTGTATAATTTCAGGGTCTACACTGGTAGGGATTCCAGTATTGACCCCCTGGTTGTCCGCCCACTTTTGGAGTTAGTGAAAAAATTGTGTGGGAACTTGGTAGACGACTGTTTATCAAAGGTCCCCATTTGTACGTAGATAGCTTTTACACTGGAGTGCTGTTGTTCAAGGAATTGTTTAGTGTGACACTGTTGCTTGTGGCACAATCCGTTCTAACCGAAAAGGCTATCCAAGGGAGCTTGTCTGTAAAAAACTTGAAAGGGGACAGTGCATTGCCTTGCGGAATGATGAGGTGCTAGCTCTGAAATTTGCAGACAGGAGGGATGTCTACATGCTAACTACCATCCATGATGAGAGTACTTCCCCTGTGACTGTTTGGGGTCAGGTTGCCAAAGTGCGCAAACCTGTGTGCATTTTAGATTATAATAAGCACATGGGAGGTGTAGATAGAGTTGATCAGAGGTTAGAACCTTATACTGCTATTCGTAAGTCTTACATTTGGTATAAGAATTTAGCGGTTCACCTCTTCCACTTGGCAACTTTTAATGCTTTTATTGTGTTCACGGATAGTTCTCCATTTGTGAAATTTCAGGAGTCAGTGATAGAGAGCCTTATTGTGGTGGAACAGGCAAGAGTTCCTAGAGAAGCAGTGGTGGAGGATGTGGCTAGATTGAAAGATCGCCACTTTGCGGAGCACATTCCGCCCACGCCCAAAAAAGACTTTCCAGCTAAGAAATGTAGTCTGTGCTCGAAGAGATATCCGCAGGGAGACTCAAATGTATTGCCCAGATTGTCCTTCAAAGCCTGGGCTGTGTGTGTGGGTGGCTGTTTCAGGAGTTACCACAGGAAAAAAAAGAAATCTGGGAAATACCGTGAGCATAAACTGCCTGTTTCATATGTTCAGTTTCTTTGTTGGCATTACTGTCATGTATTTAGTTAGAGCTTTTGTGTTTGTAGTTTTGTACTTACTTATAACTAGTTAGTGGTTTCTTTGTTGATTAAAAAAAAGAAAGTGATGGGGGTGTGCGTGGAATGGCGTTTGCTGGTGGTGTAAATAGTGACTTGCTGTTGGCCACTGCAACACACTGCCAGCCAAACACCAGTCCACACACTCCCATCAGCTGGTGTGATTGCTGTATCAGGCATGTTGGCATATGTTAGTGATGGGCCCTTGAGTGGCGCTGTCTGTCGATGCGAGTGTTGTAGTATGCTGGGCCAGTGGCAGGTGGCGTGAATGGTCTTGTGCATGTCATGTATGAAAGGTGTGAATGGACTGTAAAGCAGTTGGGGCCAGATGTAGCAAAGGGTTTTACCCATTCTGTGTCTATGGGAAAATTATTTGGTACATATGAAGTGCCTTGTCGTGGCTTTACAGCTCACGAGCTGTGACTCATTGGTTCAGTTTTTTGGCCATTCAGTTATAACAGTGCATTTCATTTTTTGTGAAATCTCTTGTTAATACAATTTGATCTACTGAACCATCACTCACCCTCTGGCCAAATCCAACCAGTATGTGTGGTAAAAATGACAAAACCTGCTCTGCTGTATCAGGCGTCGCAGCACACACGCTAGGTGTCTCGGATGGGACCCTGATGATGAAGCATGCCACCAACTTGGTTGGTGGGTGAGGGGTCTTTTTAACATAACCTAAGTGTGTTTCTTTTCACAATTTTAGTGTTTGGAACATCACAGAAGTATGTGGACACAGCAAAATGATCCATTACAAAACTACCTGTGTGGGGGGGGTCTATGTTTTTGGTCCTGGGTGTGGCCTTCATCTAGGGAAACCTACCAAACACAGGCATTTTTTTTAAACTAGGCAGGCCCAAGGAGTCCAGGGAGGTGTGGCTTGCGTGGATCCCCCAACATTTTCTTACCCAGACTCCTCTGCAAATCTCCAATTTTGCTTAAAAAAGCATATTTCCTCACTTTTCTTTGTAGGATCACTGCTCCAGCACAAATTTCCTACCACCCAGCGTTCCCCTCAGTCTCCCAAGTAAAATGATACCTCAATTGTGTGGGTCCCCAAAGCAGAGTCAGCCTAAAGATATACAAAATAAAAATATGTGCTTATCAACTCGCTGTGCTATCCCCTCAGTCTCTATGGGTTTTTGGCCACCCACACAAGTGAGGTATCATTTTTAATCGGGAGACTTGGGGGAACGTTGGGTAGAAGGAAATTTGAGGCTCCTCTCAGACTCCAGAAATTTTGTCACGGAAATGTGAGCAATAGGTGGTTTTTTTTGGCCACATTTTGAGGTTTGCAAAGGATTCTGGGTAACATAACCAGGTGAGAGCCCCACAAGTCACCCCATCTTGGATTCCCCTAGGTGTCTAGTTTAAAAATGTGCACAGGTTTGGTAGGTTTCCCTAGGTGCCGGCTGAGCTAGAGGCCAAAATCCACAGCTAGGCACTTTGCAAGTAACAGCACTTTTTTTTTTGGGGAAAATGTGATGTGTCCATGTTGTGTTTTGGGGCATTTCCTGTCGCGGGCACTAGGAGTACCCACACAAGTGAGGTACCATTTTTATCGGGAGACTTGGAGAAACGCTAGGTGGAAGGAAATGTGTGGCTCCTCTGAGATTCCAGAACTTTCTGTCACCAAAATGTGAGGAAAAAGTTTTTTGTTTTTTTTTAGCCAAATGTTGAGGTTTTCAAAGGATTCTGGGTAACATAACCAGGTGAGAGCCCCACAAGTCACCCCATCTTGGATTCCCCTAGGTGTCTAGTTTAAAAATGTGCACAGGTTTGGTAGGTTTCCCTAGGTGCCGGCTGAGCTAGAGGCCAAAATCCACAGCTAGGCACTTTGCAAGTAACAGCACTTTTTTCTTTGGGAAAATGTGATGTGTCCATGTTGTGTTTTGGGGCATTTCCTGTCGCGGGCACTAGGAGTACCCACACAAGTGAGGTACCATTTTTATCGGGAGACTTAGAGAAACGCTAGGTGGAAGGAAATGTGTGGCTCCTCTGAGATTCCAGAACTTTCTGTCACCGAAATGTGAGGAAAAAGTGTTTTTTTTTTTTAGCCAAATGTTGAGGTTTTCAAAGGATTCTGGGTAACAGAACCAGGTGAGGCTCCACAAGTCACCCCATCTTGGATTCCCCTAGGTGTCTAGTTTTCAAAAATGCATGGGTTTGGTAGGTTTCCCTAGGTGCCGGCTGAGCTAGAGGCCAGAATCCACACCTACGCACTTTCCAAAAAAAACATCAGTTTTCAATGTAAAAATGTGATGTGTCCATGTTGCGTTTCCTTTCGCGGCATTAGGCCTACCCACGCAAGTGAGGTACCATTTTTATCGGAAGACTTGGGGGAACACAGAATAGCAGAATAGGTGTTATTGCCCCTTGTCTTTCTCTGCATTTTTTTGTTCCAAATGTAAGACAGTGTGTAAAAAAGGCATCTATTTGAGATATTCCCAGTAATTCACATGCTAGTATGGGGACCACGGAATTCAGAGATGTGCAAATAACCACTTCCCAACACCTTATCTTGTGCCCATTTTGGAAATACAAAGGTTTCCTTGATACCTATTTTTAGTCTTTATATTTCACCAAATGAATTGCTGTATACCCGGTATACAATGAAAACCCATTGCAAGGTGCGGCTTGTTTACTGGGTCTGGGTACCTAGGGTTCTTGATTAACCTACAATCCCTGTATATCCCCGCAACCAGAAGAGTCCAGCAGACGTAACCGTTTATTGCTTTAAAAAATCTGACATTGCAGGAAAAAGTTAGAGTAAAATGTTTTATTTCAGCTGTTATTTTCTGTAGGAAAACATTATAGGATCTACACAAATGACCCCTTGCTGAATTCAGAATTGTGTCTACTTTTCAGAAATGTTTAGCTTTCCTGGATCCAGCACTGGTTTCACACCTATTTCTGTCACTAACTGGAAGGAGGCTAAAAGCACAAACAAATAGTAACAAGCATTTTCAATGCAACGGGTCTCACATTTGTTCGAGTTCGAGCTATTGGCGTTGTAAAGCAAAACAAAACGCAGCACGATTGCGCTATGTAAAATGCAACCTGATTGCGCTGCAAGGAAAATAAACAGATAAAGTACTCCGGACTCCAGGCTGAAAACATTGAGCCTTGTATATTTTTGGTACTTTACTGGTGCTGTGTAGGTGGCCTAAACACCAGAAAAGGCATGACGTATGCAAGCCTTTCACAAATGAAAGCAAGAGGATTTTTAAAAGGCAAGCACACGAGCCAATGTAGGTGACTGACATGTCACGGGCGTGGTTTCAAGCCCAAAGAGAGATTACAGAATGGACAGAGCACTTTGTGCTCGCCCATAAAAATGAGGTATGCCAAAATTGTGTTGAAAAATTTGGTTTTCTGATTCAAGTCTGCCTGTTCCTGAAAGCTGAGAAGAATGGTGATTTTAGCCCCACAAACCCCTTGTTGCTTCTGCAGCCCTTTTTTCCTATTTTTAAAGCGAAATTTTCGATATATTTTGGCTACTTTCTTGGTCTCCTTCAGGGGAACCCACAAAGTCTAGGTACCTCTAGAATTCCTAGGATGTTTAGGAAAAAGGACGTAAATTTGGCGTGGGTAGCTTACGTGGACAAAAAGTTATGAGGACTTAAGCGTGAACTGCCCCAAACAGCTTTAAAAAAAAAAAAAGGCTTGGCACCTGAGGGAGGGAAAAAGCCCGGCAGCGAAGGGGTTAAAGAAACCAAAAACCGTAAAGCATATTACCCACCATGTTATCGCAACTCCTGCTTTTAGCTAGGTGCTTGTTTTATGGCAAGAAACGTCCTAAAATGGCGGCAGGGGGCGGGGCCACGTCGCAGTCGCTGCTGTGCTTCCAACCGCCAGTCAGCGGTCCCGATAGACAGTGCAGAAGTCTACGTTTGGTGTCGTAAAGAGCATCATCTGAGAGGGTCGTGAATGTGTCGTAAAGCGGCAGGAACGAGCATCTGGCGTCATTGTGCGCGTTGGCAGCCATTGCCCGCCATTCGCAGCTAACGGTAGGACGCCGGCAGTGAGAGAGGGGGAGTTAGAGGTCGTCGTTGGAACAGCGTCAGATCGCTGCCTTTAGCTAGAGAACTACTTTGCCCCGTAATCGGTAAGCCTCTCAGCTGCGCTGCGTTTTTGTACCTAGAATGGAAGAAAGGCGGGCTGGGACCGTGACGTATAGCAGCAGGCCTGCTTATTTTGAAGTGGGCCTGGCTTCCGTGCAGTCTTATTTATAATACATGGTCATTGCGCAGCGGCCTGAACGAGACCTGCTTTTGCAGAGCGTGGGGCATCTGCTCGTGGGGGTTTTAGGATTTTTGTGGTGTAGTCCTTTGGGGGTAATAATGACATGAAGTCTAAGTAGATCGTTCTTTGGTAGATGAAGCCACGCATTGCCTACTGATGCTGTGGAGCGCCAATGGCGTTAACTGCCCACAATTTTTCTTCCTCTCCGTTTGGTCGCCCATGTTAAGTCTGCCTTTGACCATCAACAGACTTCCGCTTCCTTTTGGTTAGTTTCGCCTTATACTTTCATTAAACACGTGGTTACAAGCAGTGTACCAGCAGGCCTGTATTTGAACTCTTTATACTTAACTGGCTACTCCAAGGCAGATGACGCCCCCAGGCATTTGAGTATTGAATAAACGGTACCGTGTACCCAGATACATTTCATGGGAAGCATATAGCTGCGAGATGGGGGTGAAAGTGAACCTGTTAGAACTACCTCTCTTGATGTTTGGCCCACGGGATTCGGGGGATTAGATTGCTTTTATTAGTGTAGGGGTGGAATAATTGCGCAGTGTCCCTATTGTTTGGGCCAGGCCTCATGCATCGTGATGTGGGATTCCTTCTGTGAGAAGGATCTCTTTGGCGCATGCTTATTAGGCACGCATGGCCCACTGCACACGCCTTCAGAGCACATCACAGTTGCATTCTATTATGTGTATTACATTGGTTTCATGTATTGGAATAGTCGTCGGTAACACCCGCCTGTCTGAGTGCACATCTGTGCGTCGAGTTGTGTGCTCTCGCCCAAAAACATGTGGTAGACCTGTTGTAGTTTTAATTTAAATACTATTTTAGTGCAGTTTTACGTTTTGTTCCTGTGTATGTTTCCTCAATGTAATGTTTGCGCCAAAAGTTCAAATGTATTTCATATAATGCTTTAGCAAAACGTACAATTTACCCTTGCGGGTATTACGATAAGCATAAGTGTACACTTTGATATATACACAGTACTTTACTTTCACTCACTTTAGTTGCTAGTGAACGTTAGGTGGCATAAAGCCCAGTCATGAAGGGTCCCATTCCAATAGCATTTCTTCAACCTGCATGCCCCTCATTTAAACAAACTTTAAGTCGAAGTATTTCTTACTTGTATAGGTAAGTAAGACTATTTCAGTTTTGAGGCTCTTTCGGTAAAACAAGTATAGTTGTGGGTCGTGTCTTTGGACAGCGTGGGGCCCGTAGCGTGCCCTTCTTTAGAAAGCTGTTGGATGGTCAGGACTGTGGTCACTGGGCATACCGTCTTCAGGTAGTCATACTCTGTCTCAGGCCTTGTGTGTAATAAATGTATTCCTATATCCACAGGGAGCCTGTTGAGTATTTTATATTTTCATGCTTATATAGTTTATACACGCCCTTTCCCCTCTTTCGGAGCATTTGTAGTCATATTGACTTAAGTTTGGGTGGTCTGCTTAGTAAATGTTTCAATAATCTCTCTGCCCTTAATAGGGCTTTTTGCTCTACTTGGTCATCTATTTTTGAATTTCGTGTAACAAACATTACTCGCAATCCCTGACAATTATGCCAGCATAACTTTAAATTTTGGCCAGGCATGTATGTAGATATGGTAAGATGTGACCCTCTCTTGGCAGGCAGATTTCCAGATGTCATGGGTTATCCAACCGCTACTCAAGCCATACGTTTGTGCTTTATGTCCCATCCTCTCACTCTTGCGAGACTGGCAGCTAGGCAGACACCATCCCTCCTTTACACATCAATCCCTAGTAGCCCGTGTAGCACTCCCTCCCCTGTTTGTAAAGGATTTTGAACTAGAACAAAGTAGGGTGGTTTGAGTCCGTGTTAAGCACAATTTTTAGCTGTGGGGCTGTGAAACTGGGTCAGGTGGATCTTTCTAGTGTACCCAAGCTGTTGTCTATATACAACTATTGTGAGGAGTGATGCTTCTCATAGCAAGTAATGCTGTCTGCAGTATAGAGCACCCACAACAGAGGAACAACGTTTTTTGAAGTTTCTGCATTTGTCTGGCTGCCCAACTCAAGGAGTAATCATGGGCAGGTACAAGGGCCTGCATCCCTTGAAACGGCCTCATCTCTCTAGACAGCCTGCAAACCCACCCATCACCAAATGCCAGTGGTCCGAAGACTGAGCAGTTACTTTCTAACAACCTCAAGGCATTTTAGAAGGTATCCCTCTTACTCCTCACTTCGTCTCTCTCCACTCTCTAGCTGCTGGAATACAGGCAAAGCATGGATCCCTGTAGCCTCCAGTACTTGGGACACACATGTTCTGGTGTTACCCAAACAACAGATGTGCACGCTAGGGATGTCATCGCAAAGTACCGGGTCGATACTATAATATCAAGGCATTACTTGGGTGGACCATTAGATATTTTACGTTTTCAAAACTCAGCTATCTCGCATCACGCTTGTCACAGAGCTGGCGGTATGAACCTCGATTTGTTTTCTCATGGAACTTTGAGCTCCAAACGGAGATTGCTCAAAGTTTGTGTTCATACTTTATTAGGAATAGCACGGTATCCTTGATAGGCGATATTGGATGTACCTCATAGCCCGTATTACATATAAGATGCACTGTCCTAGTTTGTGGTACGGTGCACCTTAAAGGAGGCGCAAACTGCGGCGATCTATTGCAGTGGAGGGCGGTGTAGTCAGTGTGACAGCGTCAAAGCTGCTCAATGTTTCTATATGCCAGTAAGCAACCCGCCTTCCTTTTAAAGAGGAGGTAGTTACCTGCAGACGGGAGCATTGAGTAACTATCAGCCTGCGGGGGATATCCGGGGTGGGCTGGGGGGCGTTCATGGGTTCTATCAGCCACCCCCAGAAACTTCAGGGCTCTTTTTTAGGGCCATGCTTGCACACAAGGTGATTCCCTAATTTGCATGGAGCTGCATGCACATGAGGGAACGCCCTCTAATGATGTGATGCATGTGCACCATTGAGCTCAGTATTATAGACGTGGCTGCACTCATGTCTGCGGCCCCTTCTCGAATAACAAAGTGCACTGGGCGTGCAGAAAGCGGATACACGCAGACCATGCGCCCCCAGGCACTGTAATACGTCCCAGAGTGTTCTATGAGGGCTCCTAAGAGAACTTTGCAGACTACTGAGTGAATACATAATGTATGGGATACAATTGCAATTTCAGTGATTCGGAAGCTCTCACGTGATATTTCGGATTTGTGAACATCAGTAGACTGTTTTTAAGATGCAGTGTATGTTTATAATTGTGTACTAAATTAAAGAAGAAATGTAATGCAGCCATCTGTGATTATGGTTGAAGTAAACTAACCTGAATCAGTTGTTTTCGGTCATAAGATATAAATAAGGAGCAATATTTAAACAGGAAGATGTTCACGTGATCTATCCATAAGTTCAATTGTGTGCACAAACATTTTAACTGTAGCCACATGCTTGACTGTGTTCATGTTAGATGTTCTAGGTAAGTCTGACGTTTCTGTGTACACTTTAAGCTTGTATACCACCTTGTCATAACCCATATTCTGTTGCTTTTGCATATATCTTGCTTTATAAGTGGACAATTGTAGCCTAAATGAGTTTCCGTGTTAATTATTCAAAGAACGTCATTGAGTCTGTGGGTCCTTTTTAATTACATATACAGTCTAACGAGTCTAAACGTGTGGGTTACAGCTGGGGCTTGCAACTGCAGGCTATATGGCTGCCTACTTGAAAAGGAAAGACTACCGTCAGCTGCAGAGAGTGGGCACCATTCAGGAGTTTTAGCACTTCAACTTGGTGTGTTTGTATCAATATCTTAAATTGTTCCAGCATTTTAGAATTTCGAGAATTGATAGTCGGTGGTAAAAGCCTTATTAATGTGGATAGAATAATACCAATAGAACATCAGTTGATAACTAAGGAATGGCATTGGCATCTCTTAATGGGAAGCCCTCTAGTATCGGGAAATTCGAGTGGAAAGGAGTGTTCTAACACTTGGAATTGTAGGACCAAATGGTGTGGGCATGCTGGCCAAGGAGTAAGGAGAGTTCGGGTTTGCCTCCTGTCGTGTAACTAAAAGCAAAAATGCAACACGTACTCTGGCAGTTTTATCAGTCTATTCTATTACTTGTGCTTCAAAAATTGCGTAACTTACGGATGAAAATACTTTCAGGAGCTTCCTTTCAAAGTGTTAAAGGTTTTGTTTGAACACTACGGCTAGGCTTCCGTATAGCCCAGCAATTGGTGGTTATTATCACACAATCTAATTAACTGTTCTCTCTTTCAATAACTCAAGTACACCATTCAGCGGGAAAAAGGGTGTCATGTCAACACTTTCTTCAGGTGTGGCTTTGTTCAGTTACTTAACGTAACTTTGAACGTTCACCCTAGACCACTTTTTCGAGTAATGCAAATTACGGAGTAGATGTGGATCGTACTACGACGCCGAGCATGTAACTAGTTAAACTAAAGCTTGTGATGTCGACATGCTCTGTATCATACCTCTTCCATTGAAGACTTGGTCATTTTGAAGTTTCTTTTGGTTCAGTCTTGTTTCAGCGTCAGGCGGGCATCAAATGATTTGTGGTTACTAAACTCTATACCCACAATGCATGAGTACAGACTGCACTCCATTTCTTATTTTTTCACTATCAGTTTAGGCGTTATTTATCAGTGTTTTCAAGACCATTAAACCGAGAAAGTAGTTGAAGCGCAGCTACAGGAGAGGCGTTTTCTTACAAAGGCTCGGCATCTTTTCTCGGTCAAGGCTCTCCATGGTAGGAGTGATTGTGGGGCATCAAAAATTGGGAAACAAACCTTTTAAAGTTTTGATGACCATCACGCTGTCTTTAATTCGTTTATTGGGATAGGGCCTCACATTTTGGGGAATGGCTCAAGGGGAACAAGCAAAATCCATCTGTATGATCGAGTTCCGGAACACTGATGGAAGTCAAAAGTCGAACTACTTTAAGGGCTCCCAACAGAGCAAATAAGTCATGTAAGGCATATTAGAGTTGACATTGAACAAAAAGGTAGCCAGAAAACGACACTCTGATCAAACATCCAACTACAAACACCTTTAGCTCGTCCTTCACAATTGCATCCTGAATGAAATAAATAAGACATTGATTTGGGGGATTTGTAAACGATTTATATCCCCACTATCAATGTCCGTTCCTCATACGTAGTCTGAGCTAAAGGTAGAAGGCTCAGTCAAGTTGCAGTGCGGGGTGGTGTGTCGGAAAAAAATAAGGTGCATTGTATGACTGAGGAACCGTTTGAGCATTCCACTAAGACATGGCTTCTAGGCGAAACACATTATTATAAACGCAGCCATTTAGAGTAGGTAACCCATAATGATAACCTGCAGGTAGATAAAGAGCAGAGTTCCCGGTGAAGGCACAACCTAGAACCGAAAATATCAAGTCCATGTTTCGTTTTCTATCCATGTTAAACACTTCATAAATGAAAACCCTGCCTAAACCAGATACACTGGTCTAAATGTTTAGCGGAATTTCACGCTTCACCGTAAATTGTATTTTGAAGAATACCTTATGACCTGACGCATACGAGGTTCCTTGGAGACCGAATAGTCTTACTGAATAGGAGAGCATTGGGGTCAGATACATCCACCTGGTGTCGCAATTATTTAATGTGCTGACAATTAGCACGAATAGTCTGTTTGACATCCCTGGAATGAATGGGGGCTGTTGAGTAATATGTTACTCAAAAATTAAATCGATCAGACGATAATTGCAGAACTGAAAGCTATTGTCGGTGCTTGAATGCACTGTGCAGTAGACGCCCTTGGTACTGATTGAAAGAGATTCACTAGTTTTCAGTCTTAGATCAGCATTTAATCATCTGGCAGGTATAACTTGATGAAAATCGTCTTTTCGGCCTAAAAGTGTTTGAGGTGCGTAAAAAAATATACAGAAGACAAACTGTAAAACAAAGTACAAAGACTTCTTTTCTGGTAATAAAACATGCTTATGTGACAAGCTAAAAACATCGGTACCAATCGTACAAACTATCTGGCAGCCGCAGTTTTGACGAGCTACGAAGTTAACTGGGGAAATATTCGAGGACATGCTAGATCCGAAGCAAAAGACCCTCAAAGCAGAGAGGTTCCACTCCCTTTTTCTAAACCACACATCTGTCGGGGATGCCTGTGGCTTTTTCCACAGAAGTGTGAGGAGGTATGTATGTGGGCATATATACACGCTCTGAATAGTTATCATTGCATCTCCCTAACTATTGTTATCGTGTGTGGTTTTAAAGCCTTGGTTTAAAACAATTATATATCCTTTTAGGCGTTATAAAACGCCCCGTTTTGCCAGTAAGTTGACTTGGCTGTCACATCTGCCTGTTGAAAAAACATGGTCAACGTGCATCCATTTGTATAATACGGACTGTAGCATCCTTCGTGGAAGTTCTTAGACTCATCCCGACAAAATACTACCAGTACGATATTGGAACTTAAGAACTTCTTTCTAGCACTAGACACATACCTGGTAACGTTCTCATCCAAAACAGAAGGCAGGCCTCCCTGAAGCAGAGGCCCTAGTTAAACCTACCTTCTCTAGACGTTAGGTACACGGGATGTATTGGCACTGGTTTCCAGGGACGACGTAGTCAGTACTCCTCCGATCTGCCAGTGGGTAAAACCTATCCCGAAGAATATTCTAACCACTGACGTGGGGGCGTGCGTGTTCACGAAGTCATGTCCACACCGGGCATAACACGGCTGCGTGGTACACAAAGGGCTAGCACAGGAAAAATGTAATGTGCTACAGTGATAAAGAATAATCAGTACTTATAAGGCTAAAGCTACCCACTGAGTTGTTCTTATTGTATTGTACCCCGTGCCGCGGGCTATACAGATTGTAAAGGCCCTGCACCCGAGTTACAGACCCAAGCAGCAGTTTTTTTTTTTTTTTTTTTACATTCTCCTCACTTAAAAAAAGATACTGAGGGAAAATAACTTTTTTCGAACCACTGTACTCAAGCATACTACTGGGGTTACGTGGAAGATGATATTCTTAGTGGTTGTCACATCCCTGCGCAGAGAACAGGATTTCAGGAGACAAAAACATTATTAACTTAAAGGAGGCACTTTGTGCTATCGGAAAGAAGCCCGTTGAGCCTACGCACTTTCTAAAGGGTGTGTTTCTTGGCGGTTAGATGCGTTCAGCTTTGTTTTGGAAGGAGAAAACAAACGGATAGCCACAATGGTACACTTAAGGAATTTGCCGAGACTAATCCACACATTCATAAGACATTATTGCATATCCAGACGTACGAGAAAAAAAGCACACGTCCAGAAGGCGGTTCCAAAGACTTCATCTTTAGCACCTTTTTGGTATCCACTTGAGTAAAAGGGGTACTGCATGTATAATTTATAGAACAATAACACTTAGGAGGTAATTTGTTTTTAAAAGTGCCAGTAGCTTCTGTTGTAGATTGACGTGATCATCGCGAGGGGGAAGACAGACAGTACAATTTGCACATTGAGGCATCCAAATACCTTAAACACAAACCACTATTACGATGTGGAAGAATACACGTAACTATTCGGGGAACATGTGCTCGAGTCACTTAATGCATGTCGAAACTAAGCAAAAACAATTTCCAATATGCTGAACCCTGAGCTGGTTGGTTGTAGACTACGATGTCGTGTATCACTGCAACTCAAGATGTGAACCGAATTTTACAGGTAAGCAAATGTTTTCTTTATAGACATGCGTTTGAGACTTTATAGGAGTAGCTTACAGCTGACCAACTCCTGATAAAGTGTAAAATTGGCGCTTCGCTCGCGATAGAAATCTCGCGAGATAAAACGTGACTATGAGAAAGCTGTACTGCAGCCCATTGATAAATGTTACATTCCTGGCTTCGTCTCTGCGATTATTTTTTTTTTTGTATATTTTAGTTTTACCGAGAGGCTCAGTTTCTGTGTTTTTTTTATTTTTTTTATTAAGGAATCGTTTATCCTTTCCTTTTCGGAATTTACATGGGAATATTTCACTAAACATTTTTGGGCACTCTATTGGCGTTTATAATACACTTACAAAAATGTTTTTGCTCTGCTGTGTATGGTATTGCTCAATGCGGCAGCTCCGTTTTAGGAATTCATTTGTGGGTTTTCAAAGCGATTTTTTTTTGGGGGGGGAGATAACCCATTCTTCTGCTGCGTCTTTTGCACTTGGCTAAAGTCATCCTATGGCTTGAGCCCATCAAGTGCATAATATTGCGATTCCGCCGTTAGACCAAACGGCTCGTTTACTCTGATTCCTTATACTGGTACCACTTCTTGCGCATGCGCACCAGATAGCGCTGGGCTGATTGGTCTCTGGCGCTCAAAATCCGTATTGATTGAGCCTGCAGTTGCGATAACGTTCACTTAAATTTACCTGCATTTCTTTATGCATATGAAATTATATACTTGGCCGTTTTTCTTTTTTGCGAAGTTACGTTTGGACCGGAAAAGCAACATGGCTGCTGCAAGAACCAAGGGGACAGGTGACAACGACAAACTAATCAGCAATAAACCCAAGGATTTAGAAAGAAGGATTTTTGTCGGCAATTTGCCCACATTCCAAATGACTCCCAAAGAGTTGGAAGAAATGTTTTCCAAATATGGCAAGATCGTTGGTTAGTATTTTATTTTTATGTCTTTTTATGAGCAAGAAGCAATATAACAATTGTTCTTATGGGTTGACCTTGTAAAGTTTGTTTTGCGTCACTTAAAATGAGGCACTTGGAGGGTCACTCACACCTGTGAATTTGACTATAAATCCATTTATCTTCCCTTTCCCTCTCTGCACTCTTACATGCATGGGTAATGAACCTCAGGACATTCAGAAAATTAAGGCGCGTCTTGTACAGGGTCATCTGGATCAGTTTATTATACGGCTAGCTCTGTGCGTATTGACTTATTCTCTTCTCTTGGTGGGTGGGTGTTTTTTTTTTTTTTGCCAAGTAAATCTGTCTTCACCTCGTCCACCCACACGTCTACATAACTCATCTTCTTCGAACATCCTGCTGTGGCCCAAATTCACTAGATGAAACCTGCTAATTACTGCTCCCTTGCTTATTCCCATTTTTTTTCTCTTCATTTTGTCTACAATTGAATCGTGACAAATTATGGAGTAACACGATTAAAAAGGTAATGTCCAGGTGCCTCATTTTTAACCGAGTGATTGAGAGACCCCAAGAACCGGTTAAGACACTGGCCACTAACCTCGCCAAAAATGAATTGCTCTCTATCGACACAAAACAATACCTCCGATGTTTCTACGTAGTTAGTTTTGCAAATCTCTCACCAGGTAACTATTGACACCTTGCACACATCTACATGCCGCACACTACACTGCGCATTAGCCGGCTATTTGCTTCTGACTTTGGCTGTAGACCGACCATGGATCGCAACTGTTGCGTAGTCGATCGAGCTGCCTGTATGCTCCCTTTTGGTTCGGGACAGTTGTGATGAGCACAGTACTTTGGGCCATTTTAGATTGGGACATGCCGGGTGGACAGTGCTGTCCTGGAGATATAACTGTTCTTGCCCTGCTGTTACTTTTTCCAGCACACAACATGCTCCGTGGCTTTGGGTTCGTGCAGTTTGACCGTCCTGAAGATGCCCAGGCTGCCGTGGAGGGTGAGAATGGTCGTCTGATAAAAGGGCATAAATTAGGTAAGGCTAATTGGTGCACACCCGACTTGAGACGCTGAAAAACTACAGCAGACTGCGAGCGCATGTAATACGACCGTATGGATAGAATATCTAGGCTTCCCCCTTTTTAGTGCAAGCGGATTGCACGTGTGCGGTGCGCGTTTAACTGGTGGCACATCTCGGTGGGACTTTTTTGCCGTTTGTTTTCCAAAATGAATTTTACAATTTTGGTTGGAGATTTTCTGTTACTTGCAACGCTTTGCTTTTTCGAATCATTTTTGAACGCTTTGGTCGAGAAATAACACACTCGTCTACTGTTCAACTCTGCCATGCCGTTGTCAAATGTTTAAATCCATTGGTTTCTGTACCAGAGCAAATACGTAAAATCTAGGCCTAAATCTACCCCTTTTATCAGCATCACAAATTTTATAACCCCCTATTATGAAATAACGTATACGTTATACTCTTCCTTATCGCATACCTATAGTCGCATATTTTTATACACATCGTGAAATACATACCTCCATGTTAAAAAAAAAAAAAAAAAAATGCCTCCAATGTGTACAAATCAAGCTGTCGGTTATAATAAAAATGATATTCCAGTAGGACGACAGTGGTAGTTTGTAAATGCCTTAGTACCCCCTGCCAATACACCACAGAGATCTCCATTTAGGTACGCCTTCCTTCCCTCTCATGCTACACTGTGCCATTGCTGGTATTTCTTTCTTGAGGGTACTTGGTGCTTCCCCTCCCCCATGCATTTTCTGCCGTTAGAGCAGATCTCCAAGAAAGTTCCGAAAATCCCTGATTTTATTTTTTGTAATTTTTTTTTATAAAAAAAAAATAGTGGAGCCTGGAGCCATAACGTTTATATCAGCCTACATTCATCTCGGCTGGCGTCTTGCGTTGTTTTTCTGCTGACTTCTGTAACTAAATTTATTGGACCTCCCCTTCTTTTTTTTTTTTATCGCTACAACGTTTTTTGGCCGTTTAATTTGTCACGAGGGGTGCTCAATAATATATTCTACGTTTGGGAATCACACCGGTTCCATTCAGTGGCTTTAAAGCTCAGAACTGGTACTTCTCATGTTTTAAACCCTGTGGGTGAAACTTCCTTCACCTGTACAATACATTTAGGAGTGGAGTTTTTGAATGCTGGTTCATTTACATCGTTGTGCATTGCTCGGCGAACTTACCCCATCTACAAAATAGAGATATTGTGGAAGGATGTCTGCCTGCTGTGATTTCCGAAAACGGAATCAAATTCTTCTGAAGAAACATATGTCTATGGATGTTTTCTTTTATAAGTAGTAGAATTAAAAGTATAAGTCAGCCATGCGTGAGTGTTTCTTTTGCCTCTTGAGTTTTATTTGTTCCTTTCCTTAAAGTCTGTTTTCCCAATGATGTTTTTACAATCTTGTTTTATTTCCATAGCATTGAATTGGATGGGTTGATTGTTCTTTTCAGATGTTAATATGGCAGCAGAAAGAAGAAATACGACTAAGGCTCCTGCCAGGTCCAGCCCACCAGCACGAAGGTAAAGTACCCTGAAGCACTGAATCGCCGCCGGAGTTTGGCATACCAGCCTACCTAGCCATGACTTCAGAAAGTTTCCCACGCTCCCAACCCACCTGACAGTAACTATTGGGATTCCTAGTGGACTGACGGCATTAACAGACGATGAACGGTTGGTTACATCTCCTGACTAAAACACCACGTCACTCGGTTTGCCTCGTGGGTTATAGCCCTTTTAAGCTGTGAGTATCGGCAACACATTGATGGAGAAACACGCTGGAACCTAATCACTTCACTGTGGATTGTAACCACCTTGTTAATTGCATCTCCCAAGCGATCGGAATTCGGCATCCGTGTTGAACCACTGAGAGCATGACATTTCTCCTAATGTTACCTCCACATGCACCTACTAGATTTTGAATGCTGCCACCGTCTTCCAAATTCCATTATCATTTGAACATTAATAATCCCGTAGTGTCTCGTTTTTTAAAATAAAATCAAGATCTCAGTCATTACTTGGCGAGATTCTGTTTTAGGAAACCTGCAAGTATCTGAGCCTTGTTACTGCATTTTTTTAATACCACTATCCTTAATTGCCAGATCCCATATGGATGCAGTTTTGCCAAAGCAGAAGGTTTCCCTTTAACAATATATTTCTCTAGATAGCACCACATTGTAAAAATCGCCATCTGCACCGACGTTTCCCTTCGCCTTTTTTTTTTTTTTTTTTTTTTAAATATTCTGTTGGAGTTTTAACTCGACCCAAAATAGGATTTGTCTTCTGTATCCGTTTTGAAGCACCTATGGAGACTTCAGGGCTCTACTGCTCCCTTGTGATTTCTATGCTTTTTGAGGTTTTTTATTTTTTTATTTAATCTCAAACATGCATTTTAAATTATGAACACCGATTATCCTTTGAGGCGGGCGTTGGTCACAATCAAACTACACTTAAACCTCGAGATGTCGCCGTTCGCGCACGTTTTTCCCCCAGTTCTTAAGACTACATTCCACAAAAACTTTCCATTAAGGGCTGTGGCTGCATATTGCAATTTATTGGGTTTTGGTTTAGGCAGCGCAATGTCCGCTTTTGTAGATCGCTCATTTATGAACAACTACACGGCGTACATATTGGGTCAAACTGTAGACCTAATTGACTGTGATAGTTTAGAAATGGCATGATGTAGTTTAATAAGTCCATTCCACAAACATCATCACGCCTGCAATTTAAGGTGGACTATCTACTTGCAAGTGTACTGCAATTCACAACTTTTAAAGATTGCCCAGCAGTTCTTTTTTGAGAGGAGGAATTTAGTAGGAACGACGAGCTGCCCTGACCATTTGTGAACATACGGTAATTTAGGCATGGCCGTACTTCCGTACACTGCGTTGGACCTTTAAATTACAGAAGAAAACTATGCGCTGCGATATTCTGTATCGAACCCTTGACTCGTTAAGGGAGGGGATCGGAATACAATGTGCGTTAATATCTTAACCGGGCCTCATTTAAACACTGCAATCCTCGGTTTCAGTGAAGGGTCAGTAATTGCTGTGATACACAAGGTAAGCTGCAATTTTCATTTGCCTGTTGCAAGCTTCTGATAGCAGGCGAGATTTTGAGGTGAGGGCTTAATGCCCCGTCTTCTGGTGTGACCTAGACACGTTTTCACAGTTGCACGACTCGCTACTCCTTGTGGAGGTGCGATTTAAAAGTATAAGTCTTACATCCTGATGAAACACCGATTTCTAAGTGACATGCTACAGTCCTCCTGCGATCATAGGTACGATGTTACGAGCAATGATCACATGCCCCTTGGCTTTTTTATTTTTACACATGACCTACTATCCAGAGCTAATTGTTGATATCGTTTGCATGAGGGCCTTGTGTCTTCACAGAACTATGATTGCGAAATGATTCTCAGGTGCCATATACCTTCCTTTGCGGTGTGATCAGAGACCTGTGACTAAAAGCAGTCGAACCTGCAACGTATCCTCCGAATTACTTTCTTTAAATCCTTGTGATGCAGGATAAGGACCGGTTTTAAGGTTCTAGGTCCCTGAGCTTGTGGATAGGACAAATGTACTGAAATGGTAACTTAGCTACATTTCATGGCCACACAGTTAAAAAGTAATGAGATCAGTCTTGGGGGTTAAAATCTAGATCTAATATTTTGGCTTAGCTAATTACTTGTGTGTGCGTCCACACCTATACATCTTGATAGGCCTGTTGATCCTTGGTCATGTATGCAGGTGCAGTATGATGGGCAAGTCTGTTTTCTGATATTAGGGGTACAATTGCCTAACTGATTTTCAGAACTGCTAATGAATCAGTCGTCCTTGCTGACTGGGCATTCCATGGACGGCTTCGTCATGTCGAGTGTCCTGAAATTAACGTTTTTTATGAGCTGCGCATTCAATTTATTTTGTGTAGCTGGGGGAGTAGTTGGGCTTTTATCCTCTTTCTACACACTGTCTTGTAAACACTGATTGGCTCAAGACCGCATTCTGACGATCCATTTGAACCACATAATTGACAAATGTGGGCTTGGAATCTGTTTTAAACGCTGGTTTTGTTGCAACTGTAGTAGTAGTCCAATTTACCTTGACTTTCACCAGTTTATTTACACTTAACTATTGTTCATAAAGAAAGTAAAGAAAAGGTATATTTTGTATATCTTTTGTAATGTCCGTTAATAGCTTTATATTGGGTCAACTTTTCAGCCGTGTGGGATGATCCTGCCTTAAGCCTTTTGTCAGGCAGGAAAGGTAGGTTTGACTTTGATGTCTGTGCCTGTATGTAAAAGGAGACATTCTCTTGCCTTTTGTAATTATCTTTATTTTTGGTGCTTTCTCAGAGCTCCAAATGCCTTTGGAGATGGCCGTGATGCAAGACGAGATCGATCACCTCTTCGTAGCAGCCCAAGAAGAGATGCTAGAGATAATCGTGCTGGTAGAGAGGTCCGAGACCTCCGTGGTGATCCCAGAGACCTCCGTGGTGATCCCAGAGACCTCCGTGGTGATCCCAGAGATGTCCGAGACCTCCGTGGTGATCCCAGAGATGTCCGAGACCTCCGTGATCCCAGAGACCTAATGGACCCTAGAGACATAAGAGACATGAGGAACCTGCAAAGTCTGAGGAACCCTCTTGATATGCGTGATCTGCAAGATCTGAGAGACCCACTTTTTGATAGATACCGGGATCTGAGAGAGCCGCCACTTGATCCTCTCTACAGGTATGTTTTGTATACCGTGATTGTGTGTTAAGTGGCTGAGAATGTCATGCAGTTTCATTTCATTCTCTGTCTTTGCTTCTTTACTTAAACTGGTACACCTTTACCATTTAACTGTGTAAGTATTACATAAGATTACTTTCCTGAAATGAATTTCAACGTTTTTGGTATTTGTTGGTTTTAAAAGCTCGCATGTTTGTTGTGACGAGGGACTTTAAAAAAAAAGTTAGGACTGTTGTTCAGCTCTCTTCCTCGCATCTGTAGGTTGGTAACACCCTGCTCCATGACCTTACAAACTCCTCAAGGGAATCCTACAAGCTGTCGTTCATTTACAGGGAGTGCAGAATTATTAGGCAAGTTGTATTTTTGAGGATTAATTTTATTATTGAACAACAACCATGTTCTCAATGAACCCAAAAAACTCATTAATATCAAAGCTGAATATTTTTGGAAGTAGTTTTTAGTTGTTTTTAGTTTTAGCTATGTTAGGGGGATATCTGTGTGTGCAGGTGACTATTACTGTGCATAATTATTAGGCAACTTAACAAAAAAAAATATATACCCATTTCAATTATTTATTATTACCAGTGAAACCAATATAACATCTCAACATTCACAAATATACATTTCTGACATTCAAAAACAAATCAGTGACCAATATAGCCACCTTTCTTTGCAAGGACACTCAAAAGCCTGCCATCCATGGATTCTGTCAGTGTTTTGATCTGTTCACCATCAACATTGCGTGCAGCACCAACCACAGCCTCCCAGACACTGTTCAGAGAGGTGTACTGTTTTCCCTCCTTGTAAATCTCACATTTGATGATGGACCACAGGTTCTCAATGGGGTTCAGATCAGGTGAACAAGGAGGCCATGTCATTAGATTTCCTTATTTTATACTCTTTCTTGCCAGCCACGCTGTGGAGTACTTGGACGCGTGTGATGGAGCATTGTCCTGCATGAAAATCATGTTTTTCTTGAAGGATGCAGACTTCTTCCTGTACCACTGCTTGAAGAAGGTGTCTTCCAGGAACTGGCAGTAGGACTGGGAGTTGAGCTTGACTCCATCCTCAACCCGAAAAGGCCCCACAAGCTCATCTTTGATGATACCAGCCCAAACCAGTACTCCACCTCCACCTTGCTGGCGTCTGAGTCGGACTGGAGCTCTCTGCCCTTTACCAATCCAGCCACAGGCCCATCCATCTGGCCCATCAAGACTCACTCTCATTTCATCAGTCCATAAAACCTTAGAAAAATCAGTCTTGAGATATTTCTTGGCCCAGTCTTGACGTTTCAGCTTGTGTGTCTTGTTCAGTGGTGGTCGTCTTTCAGCCTTTCTTACCTTGGCCATGTCTCTGAGTATTGCACACCTTGTGCTTTTGGGCACTCCAGTGATGTTGCAGCTCTGAAATATGGCCAAACTGGTGGCAAGTGGCATCGTGGCAGCTGCACGCTTGACTTTTCTCAGTTCATGGGCAGTTATTTTGTGCCTTGGTTTTTCCACACGCTTCTTGCGACCCTGTTGACTATTTTGAATGAAACGCTTGATTGTTCGATGATCACGCTTCAGAAGCTTTGCAATTTTAAGAGTGCTGCATCCCTCTGCAAGATATCTCACTATTTTTGACTTTTCTGAGCCTGTCAAGTCCTTCTTTTGACCCATTTTGCCAAAGGAAAGGAAGTTGCCTAATAATTATGCACACCTGATATAGGGTGTTGATGTCATTAGACCACACCCCTTCTCATTACAGAGATGCACATCACCTAATATGCTTAATTGGTAGTAGGCGTTCGAGCCTATACAGCTTGGAGTAAGACAACATGCATAAAGAGGATGATGTGGTCAAAATACTCATTTGCCTAATAATTCTGCACTCCCTGTAATACTGGGCTCGAAGAGTTATGATCACATTTCTCCCCACTTCATTGTCTCCTTTTACCATCCTCAAAACTAGCTTAGTTCACAAAGTCATCACCACACCCACCCCCGCATATATTGCAGACAAGCTCACCGTTTCTGGTGGCTTTCTGCACACAATTGGGGTGGACGCAAAGTAGTGTAAACAACAATAGCGGAGATCACCTTTGTGGCAGGCAGTACTGTAGCCTTTATTCCGGGCATATCACCCAGTGATTGTTCCAGCAGACATCTGTGATCGTTTATGCCTAAATATTTTGCTGCTGGGATTATTTGTTTGTATAGATGAAAACTAGCCACTGAATGGCATGGTCCACAGTATTTGTAAGTGAAGCAGTTGAAACATTCAAGGGAAACACCTTGTAATGATGATGGCTTTGTTTGCGTTTTATTTGACATTTTCTGCAACCAATTAAGGATGTGATGGATTTTTGCAATTATTATTTTTTTCCCTCCTTCCTTCCGCCTAGTAATTGGTTAATGGTAATCTTTAAAGCATTGAGTGTTTCCCGCAAGTATACTCCCTCTAACGGAGTACTGGTTAAACATTTTCAGTGGCATTCTTGAGTGGTGGCTTTCTTTTACACTGACAAACCTGTTTCTCTGCAGGCGTCTCTGAAATGTGTTCCAGCAAAAACATGTATTTGCAGAGATATATATATATATATATATATATATATATATATATATATATATATATATATACACACACACACACACAATCAATACTGGGACCAAGGCACATTGAGCTGTTCCTGTATTCATCTATGAAGATGAGAGATAGAGATATATATATATATATATATGTGTATATATATATATATATATATATATATATATACATATATATATATATACACACATACTTTTAGACCAAGTTGTTCACGAGTCAAGAGGATCAACCCCCTAATCAATCACCAAAAGGTGCTACAAACATAAACCAAAGCTCAGCACAAACTTGGACCAAAAGATTAGATGGTGGAGGACTTCCTTAAACATCTTTATAACATTGAAGAATTTCTTGAGTATATATCACTTAATCAATCAAATCCTTTGTTGAGCATGAGTAATTTTATTGTTCCAGTCATTATATAAAACATTGCCATAGCCCATAGCTCGATGGCATGTGTTGCTGCAGATACACATGCTATGCATACTTCTGCCATCTAGTGTTGGGCTCAGAGTGCTACAAGATGTTTTTCTTCGAAGAAGTGTTTTCGAGTCACAGGATCAAGTGACTCCTCTTCGGCTCCATTGCGCATGGGCATCGACTCCATGTTAGATTGTTTTCTTTCCGCCATCGGGTTTGGACGTGTTTTCCTTTTGCTCCGATAGTTTGATTCGGAAAACCTTAAACGCTTCAGTTCTTGTCGGTATTGTTTCGATCTCGTCACACCTTCTGTCGACACTTCGGTACCGTCGGAACCAACATCTCTATTTGCCCTTCGGGGGAGCGCGCCCAACTCTGGCCTGGTTGGACCGACCGCATGGACGCCTCATGGATCAGACTCCATTCCGATTCTGTCGTCAGTGCCACGCTAAATTCCCTTATACAGACCAATACCTTGTCCGTAATTTCTGCCTGACCCCTGTTCCATCAGGAAGAAAATTGCGAGGCCTGCAGATCCTTCCGGTCAAGATGAGCACAGAGGCTCGAGATGGCGTCAAAAAGCTCTGAACATCTCGACATAGAAGAGGAAGAGATCATGCAGACTGCAGTCTCTGTTCGCGGATCCGTGAGTGCCCCTGCACTATCTAAGCCGAAACATAAGGACTTAGGGACACCACTGCCGGAAGGCCATGGCTCGACCTGAAAGAAGATGCTCGGTTACCAACCCACCGGTTTGGCACAGAGAAAGGCCACTCCTCCAAAGCCATCTGAGTCGAGATAACGCTCCGTCTCCAAACCAAGCGAACATAGCTATTCCGAGTCCAAATCTCGAATCATTTTCGGAGCCAAGACCATCCTCAACCCTATCTTTTTCGATACCGAAAAAGCCAGCTTCGAAGCAAACAACCTGGTTATACTGAGGAGCATGGACTTTTAAAAACATTTAGGGAAAGCCATAAAACTACTGAGGAGGAATCACAAATACAATTAATCATGGAAGTAATGGATGAAAGGTAAGCCAGGATTCATATCCCTAAAGAAACTGGCAGAATTTTAACTACACATCCTCCAAAACCAAAGAGGAAATTAGCCTTTCAGGAGGCATTAGACCCTACACAGCCTCCAGCTAAAGTGCCAAAAACAAAGGAGAGACCTCCACCTCAATTTTCTCTTCCTCACTCTCCACACCTACATATCTCTCGTCCTACACCTATACAGTCCCCATCACATTCATTTGGTTTGCAACAGGACAATGTGGATCCATGGGATCCAGACCCCATTCCGGACAGTAACCCAGATTGCTATCCCTCTAAGCCTTCACTACCAGAGGATAGTGCAGCCTACAATCAAGTGATAGCTAGGGCGGCAGCATATCATAATATCACCATGCACACTGGACCATTAGAGGACAATTTTTTTGTTTAATCTCCTCCACGCATGCAACATATCAGTTGCTCCCTATGTTCCCCGGCATGCTAAAACATGCTGATCAAATATTTAGCGAGCCTATAAAAGCAAGAATTATTACTTCTAGAGTAGAAAAGAATAAAAGCCACCTCCTTCCGATCCTTTCTGTATTACTCAGCAACTACCTCCAGACTCAATAGTGGTAAGCGCTGCAAGGAAGAGGGCAAACTCGCAGTCGTCAGGTGATGCACCCCCACCAGACAGAGTAGGAAGTTTGATGCTGCAGGGAAGAGGGTGGCATATCAGGCAGCCAACCAATGGAGAATAGCCAACTCACAGGCGTTGGCTAGATATGACAGGGCCCATTGGGACGAGATTAAAGAGATAATCCAGCATCTTCCCAAAGAGAAGCAAAAGAGGGCACAGCAGATAGTAGAGGAAGGGAAAGCCATCACCAACAATCAGATTAGGTCTGCCTTAGACTCAGCAGATAGAGCGGCCAGAAGCATCAACACTGCTGTAACCATTAAGGAGGCAGGCATGGCTTAGGTCCTCAGGATTCAAACCTGAAATCCAACAGGCAGTGTTGAATATGCCATTCAACAACAAACAGCTTTTCGGCCCAGAGGTCAACACTGCTATAGAAAAAATGCGTAAGGATTCAGACACCCCAAAAGCCATGGGTGCACTATACACCACACAATACAGGGTATCCTTTCGCAAACCCCAGTTTAGAGGTGGATTTAGAGCTCAAACTGAGGAGGCATCCACATCAGAGCCAAAGCCGGCCTACCAACCTCAATACCAACGAGGTGGTTTTAAAAGTGCATTTAGAGGCCAGCACCCCAGAGGCAGGGGAAAATATTAAACACCAAAACAACCCTTACAACAAAGTAAACAGTGACTTGTGCCATTCCTTTCCAATCAACACCTCCCCTGTGGGAGGAAGACTTCAAAAGTTCCACAACAATTGGCTAAACATTACCACAGACAACTGGGTATTATTAATTATCCGCAATGGCTAATGCCTAGAATTGATACAAACTCAACCAAAACCACACAAACTATCCACAAACCATATCACTCTGTTACAGGAAGAAGTCAAATCTCTATTACTCAAACAAGCAATAGAAGCTGTGCCACAAAATCAAGTAGGGACGGGTGTTTACTCACTGTATTTCCTCATTCCCAAAAAGGATGGTACCCTAAGGCCAATATTCGATCTCAGGACCCTCAATCTTTACATCGTGTCAGAACATTTTTATATGGTAACTCTATAGGATGTTATCCCACTACTTCAAAAACACGATTTCATGGCAACGTTAGACCTCAAAGATGTGTATTTTCATATACCCATCCATCCTGCGCACAGAAAATATCTCGGGTTTGTCATTCAAGGAAAGCACTAGCAGTTCAAGGTGTTATCCTTTGGAATAACGGCTCCAATGGTATTCACAAAGTGTCTAGCGGTAGTCGCAGCCTACCTAAGAAGACAACACATACATGTCTATCCATATCTAGACGATTGACTGATAAAATCAAACAGTCATACGCAGTGTCAAAAACATGCACATTATGTAATACAAACCCTGCACACGCTAGGGTTCTCAATAAATTACCAAAAGTCACAACTACAGTCTGCGCAAATACAACAGTATTTAGGGGCAATACTAAATACTCAAAAAGCGCTTCCAAGTCCAAATACGCAGAGAATACAAGCATTCCAGAATATAATAGCACAGATACAGACAGGTCAACAGTAGACTTGTCAAATTTGTCATGAAAATATTAGGGATGATGGCATCATGTATTGCAATTGTTCCACTTGTAAGACTAAACATGCAGCCCTTGCAACAGTGCCTTGCACAACAATGGTCACAAGCACAGGGTCAACTTCAAGATCTAGTGTTCATTGAATTGACCGCCAAACATACATGTCCCTTTATTGATGGAATTCCACAAATCTAAACAAAGGCCGGCTATTTCAAGACCCTGTGCCTCAGACCATAATTACAACAGATGCATCAATGATTGCTGGGGAGCTCACCTCAGCGATCACAACATCCGAGGACAATGGGATTCCCAGCACAAACAGCTGCAAATAAATCACTTAGTTGTTAGCTGTCTGCCTAGCACTCAAAGCTTTTTAGCCTCTTCTCATTCACAAGAATGTCCTGATCAAAACAGACATCATGACCACTATGTATTATCTAAACAAACAGGGAGGGATACAATCGTCCCAACTCTCCCTCCTAACTCAAAAAATTTGGAAATGGGCATTACACAACCAAATTCACCTGGTAGCACAATACATTCTAGGGATACACAACCAAATAGCAGATGTTCTCAGCAGAAATCATCTACAGACACCCGAGTGGGAGATTCACCCTCAAGTACTTCAAAAATACTTTCAACAATGGGGAACACCAGACATAGATCTATTTGCCACCAGCGAAAACGCAAAATGCCAAACTTTGCATCCAGACACCCACATCCCCTATCCAAGGGCAATGCTCTATGGATCAGTTGGTCAGGGATCTTTGCTTACGCTTTTCCCCCTCTCGCACTCATTCCATTTCTAGTCAACAAATTGCATCAAAACACGCTCAATTTGATACTCATAGCGCCAACATAGGCACGTCAGCTGTGGTCACAACACTATTCGACCTGTCAGTAGTACCAAACTCCCAAACAGACCAGACCTGTTAACACAAAACAAAGGGCAGATCAGGCACCCAAATCCCATCTCACTCAATCTAGCGATTTGGCTCCTGAGGTCCTAGAATTTGGGTATTAACAACTAACAACAGAATGTATGGAAGTAATCAAGCAAGAAAACCCACTACTCTACAGTGCTATGCGAACGACTGGAAAATATTTGTATATTACTGTCAATCTAAACAAATTGCCCCTCTTTCAGCATCAATACAAGATATTGTATGCTACTTACTTCATTTACAAAAATCAAATTTAGCATTCTCTTCCATAAAAAATACATCTCACTGGAATTTCCGCATATTTGCAAAATGCACAGCTCTTTATTTAGAGTACCTGGCATTAAAGCCTTCATGTAAGGCTTAAAATGCATCATTCCACCCAGAACACCTCCAGTTCCTTCGTGGAATTTAAACAGTGTTTACGCGACTTTTGGGCCCACCATTTGAACCTACGCACTCATGTCAAATACAATTCTTAACACGGAAGGTTGCCTTCCTAGTCGCAATTACATCATTGCAAAGAGTTAGCGAAATTCAAGCTTTCACTATTGAGGAACCGTTACAAGTACACAAGCATAAAGTCATACTACGAGCTAACCCTAAATTTCTTCCTAAAGTAGTATAACCTTTTCATATCAAAAAGTGGAACTTCCAGTCTTATTCCCACAGCCAGATTCTGTGGCAGAAAGAGCTCTACATACATTAGACATAAAAATAGCTCTAATGTACTATATAGATAGAACAAAACCATTCAGAAATGTTTGTAGTTTAAAAAAAAAAAAACTCATACTGGTAACCCCATTTCAAAACAAGGTTTAGTAAGATGCATCCAAAAATGTTACCTTAAAGCTAGAAGACAATTCTTAGTTGCTCCTAAAGCACATTCCACAAGGAAGAAAGGTGCTACAATGGCCTTCTTAGGAAACATACCAATGGCTGAAATATGTAAGGCAGCTACTTGGTCAACACCACATTTACTAAACACTATTGTGCAGATGTTTTAGCAGCACAGCAAGCCACAGTAGGTCAAGCTGTACTAAGAACATTATTTCAAACAACTTCAACTCCTACAGGCTAACCACCGCTTTTATGGAGGACTACTGCTTTGTAGTCTATGCATAGCATGTGTATCTGCAGCTACACATGCCATTGAACAGAAAATGTCACATACCCAGTGTACATCTGTTCGTAGCATGTTCCGCTGCAGATTCACATGTACCTTCCCACCTCTCCGGAAGCCTGTAGTCGTTTAAGTTAAACAACACCCGTACATACATATATATTTAACATTCCATTAGCAGGGACATCTCTTTTCTTTATACTCGTATCACTCCTATCTTACCCTCTGCGGGAAAACAATCTAACATGGAGTCGATGCCCATGTGCAATGGAGCCGAAGAGGAGTCACTCGATCCCGTGGCTCAAACAATTAGAAGAAAAACAACTTGGAACACTCCGAGCCCAACACTAGATGGCAGAAGAATGCATAGCATGTGACTCTGCAGTGGAACATGCCACGGACAGATGTACACTGGGTAAGTGACATTTCCGATAGATATATCTTTTTTTTTTTTTTTTAACCCCTTTCAGATATGGTGGAAAAGCACATTCTTACATTTATTGGTGGAAACAGGACAGATAAGCTATGTTGTTGACATTGCATTTGATTAACTGTGGGTTCCTACAATCCCAACATAATGCCACTTAGGATTGCTGTAAGGATTTAACACCGGCCATGGTTTGGTCCAGAATATGGATTGAAGTTACTCGTAATGCACTGAAATATAATGTTCGATGGCATCTGTCGCTGTAGATACGCATGTTTTGCAATAGCTCGCCATCTGGTGTTGGGCCGGAGTGTTACAAGTTGTTTTTCTTCGAAGAAGTCTTTCGAGTCACTGGACCGAGTGACTCCTCCTTTTGTCTCCATTGCGCATGGGCGTCGACTCCATCTTCGATTGTTTTTTTTTCTTTTTTTTCCGCCATCGGGTTCGGACGTGTTCCTGTCGCTCCGAGTTTCGGAACGGAAAGATAGCTAATTTCGGAAGATTTTCGTCGGTATTGTTGCGTTCGGGATCGGCGTAGTTAGATTCAACACCAGATCGAAGAGCTCCGGTGCCCTTCGGGGTAGTTTTTCGATCCCCCGTCGGGGCCTGGTCGGCCCGACCGCGTGCTGAAGAACGCCGATGGAACGGACCCGTTCCGTTTCTGCCCCAAATGCCACAATAAATACCCCTATACAGACCAACACTTGGTCTGTAACCTGTGCCTGTCACCTGAGCACAGTGAAGACACCTGCGAGGCCTGTCGTGCGTTCCGGTCCCGAAAAACACTCCGAGACCATCGAGCCAGAAGACTTCAGATGGCGTCCGCGCCGACAGCCCACTGAGAGTTCGAGGAACAAGAAGAGGAAGGTACCTTCTCGATCCAAGACTCAGACTCCGAAGGATTCGACGATACACAAACCGTGAGTAAGACGTCGAAAACCACACAGAGGAAGATTTACAAGGCCCAGGGGACGCCACTGCCATCAGGCCATGGCTCCACCCATAAATTCGGTGACCGACCGTCGGCACCGAAAAAGGCCCAAACAGTGCCGAGATCGTCCGACTCCGGTCGAGACACCGGCACGCAGCCTTCTCGGGACCGAGAAAGTGCTGGAGACAAGCCTCGACACCGAGATGCCGGTGTGGACACGGCTCGACGCCGAGACAGCGGCACCGAAGAAGATCGACGCCGAGAGGTTTCGGCCCCGAAAAAGAAAAAAGTCACCTCGGAGCCGAAAAAACCCGCAGACAGGGTTTCGGTGCCGAAACAAACTGCAAGCGACCCAGCTTCAGGCTCTTATACAGAAGAGCACTCGCTAACCTCCCAAATGCAAAAGCATAGGTTTGAGGAAGAGCTACAATCAACTGATGTGGACCATACGCAAAAGCGTATTTTCATACAGCAGGGGACAGGAAAAATAAGCACCCTCCCCCCCCATTAGAAGAAAGAGAAGGTTGGAGTTCCAAACTGAACAGACACCACAACCAAAAGTGGTGAAAAGAGTTACCCCACCACCCTCTCCTCCGCCCGTGATTAACGTCTCACCAGCACAAACTCCATCACACTCCCCAGCTCACACCACCATAAGCCAGGGTGACCAAGATCAAGACGCATGGGACCTATACAACGCCCCAGTGTCAGATAACAGTCCGGAGGCATACCCTACGAAGCCATCTCCACCAGAGGACAGCACCGCGTATTCTCAAGTGGTGGCTAGAGCAGCACAATTTCACAACGTAAGCCTCCACTCGGAACAGGTCGAGGATGATTTTTTATTCAACACACTCTCCTCCACCCACAGCTCATACCAAAGCCTGCCTATGCTCCCTGGTATGCTCCGGCACGCAAAAGAAATCTTTATGGAGCCGGTCAAAAGTAGGGCTATCACACCAAGGGTGGAAAAAAAGTATAAGGCGCCTCCTACAGACCCGGTTTTCATCACTACACAGCTGCCACCAGACTCTGTCGTTGTAGGAGCAGCTAGGAAAAGGGCCAACTCCCACACATCTGGAGATGCACCACCCCCAGATAAAGAAAGCCGCAAGTTCGATGCAGCAGGTAAGAGTCGTAGCACAAGCTGCAAACCAGTGGCGCATCGCGAACTCCCAGGCACTACTTGCGCGCTATGACAGAGCCCACTGGGACAAGATGCAACATCTCATTGAACATCTGCCCAAGGACTTACAAAATAGGGCAAAACAAGTGGTTGAGGAGGGACAGACCATTTCCAACAACCAGATCCGCTCCTCCATGGACGCTGCAGATACAGCTGCACGGACAATTAATACATCTGTAACTATCAGAAGGCATGCATGGCTCCGAACGTCTGGATTTAAACCAGAGATTCAACAAGCAGTTCTCAATATGCCTTTTAACTGTTCGGTCCAGAAGTGGACACAGCGATTGAGAAACTCAAAAAAGATACGGACACTGCCAAAGCCATGGGCGCACTCTACTCCCCGCAGAGCAGAGGCAATTACAGCACATTCTGTAAAACACCCTTTCGAGGGGGGTTTCGGGGTCAGAGCACACAAGCCAGCACCTCACAAGCAACACCGTCCAGTTACCAGGGACAGTATAGAGGAGGTTTTCGGGGACAATATAGAGGAGGGCAATTCCCGAGGAATAGAGGAAGATTTCAGAGCCCCAAAACCCCTACTACTAAACAGTGACTCACATGTCACTCACCCCCTCCACACAACACCAGTGGGGGGAAGAATAAGTCATTATTACAAAGCATGGGAGGAAATCACTACAGACACTTGGGTTCTAGCAATTATCCAACATGGTTATTGCATAGAATTTCTACAATTCCCTCCAAACATACCACCAAAAGCACAAAATTTGACAACACACCATTCCAATCTCCTGGAGATAGAAGTGCAGGCACTATTGCAAAAGAATGCAATCGAATTAGTGCCAAACACACAAATAAACACAGGAGTTTACTCACTGTACTTTCTGATACCAAAGAAGGACAAAACGCTGAGACCAATCCTAGACCTCAGAGTAGTGAACACTTTCATCAAATCAGACCACTTTCACATGGTCACACTACAAGAAGTATTGCCATTGCTAAAACTACACGACTACATGGCAACTTTAGACCTCAAGGATGCTTATTTCCATATACCAATACACCCATCGCACAGGAAATACCTAAGGTTTGTATTCAAGGGAATACATTACCAATTCAAGGTACTGCCTTTCGGATTAACAACCGCACCAAGAGTCTTTACCAAATGTCTAGCGGTAGTCGCACACATAAGAAGGCAGCAAATACATGTGTTCCCATATCTAGACGACTGGCTAATCCAGGCCCATTCGTTAATAGAGTGCTCAAATCACACATCATATCATACAAACCCTCTTCAAACTAGGGTTCACCGTCAATTTCACAAAATCCAAAATTCTGCCGCGCAAGGTACAACAATACCTGGGAGCCATAATAGACTCATCAAAAGGAGTAGCCACTCCAAGTCCCCAAAGAATTCAAAATTTCAACACCATCATACAACGCATGTATCCAACACAAAGGATACAAGCAAAGATGGTACTACAACTCCTAGGCATGATGTCTTCATGCATAGCCATTGTCCCAAACGCAAGACTGCACATGAGGCCCTTACAACAGTGCCTAGCATCACAATGGTCACAAGCACAGGGTCACCTTCTAGATCTGGTGTTAATAGACCGCCAAACTTACCTCTCGCTTCTGTGGTGGAACAACATAAATTTAAACAAAGGGCGGCCTTTCCAAGACCCAGTGCCACAATACGTAATAACAGATGCTTCCATGACAGGGTGGGGAGCACACCTCGATCAACACAGCATACAAGGACAATGGAACGTACATCAAACAAAACTGCATATAAATCACCTCGAACTTCTAGTAGTTTTTCAAGCACTAAAAGCTTTCCAACCAATAATAGTTCACAAATACATTCTCGTCAAAACAGACAACATGACAACAATGTATTATCTAAACAAGCAAGGGGGGACGCACTCCACGCAGTTAAGCCTGCTAGCACAAAAGATTTGGCGTTGGGCAATTCACAACCAAATTCGCCTAATAGCACAATTTATACCAGGGATCCAAAATCAACTCGCAGACAATCTCTCTCGAGATCACCAACAGGTCCACGAATGGGAAATTCACCCCCAAATTCTGAACACTTATTTCAAACTCTGGGGAACACCTCAGATAGACTTGTTTGTGACAAAGGAGAACACAAAATGCCAAAACTTCGCATCCAGATACCCACACAAACCGTCCCAAGGCAATGCCCTATGGATGAACTGGTCAGGGATATTTGCTTACGCTTTTCCTCCTCTCCCTCTCCTTCCTTACCTGGTAAACAAACTCAGTCAAAACAAACTCAAACTCATATTAATAGCACCAACTTGGGCAAGGCAACCCTGGTACACAACGCTGCTAGACCTATCAGTAGTACCCTGCATCAAATTGCCCAACAGGCCAGATCTGTTGACACAGCACAACCAAAAGATCAGACACCCAGATCCAGCATCGCTGAATCTAGCAATCTGGCTCCTGAAATCCTAGAATTCGGGCACTTACAACTTACCCAAGAATGTATGGAAGTTATACAACAAGCCAGAAGGCCATCCACCAGGCACTGCTATGCAAGTAAATGGAAGAGGTTTGTTTGCTACTGCCATATTAATCAAATACAACCATTACACACAACTCCAGAACATGTAGTGGGTTACTTGCTTCACTTACAAAAATCTAACCTGGCTTTCTCTTCCATTAAAATACACCTTGCAGCAATATCTGCATACCTGCAGACTACCTATTCAACTTCCCTATATAAGATACCAGTCATTAAAGCATTCATGGAGGGCCTTAGGAGAATTATACCACCAAGAACACCACCTGTTTCTTCATGGAACCTAAATGTTGTCCTAACTAGACTTATGGGTCCACCTTTTGAACCCATGCACTCCTGCGAAATACAGTTCCTAACCTGGAAGGTGGCATTTCTCATCGCCATTACTTCCCTAAGAAGAGTAAGCGAGATTCAGGCGTTTACAATACAGGAACCTTTTATACAACTACACAAGAATAAGGTCGTCCTAAGGACCAATCCTAAATTTTTGCCAAAGGTTATTTCACCGTTCCATCTAAATCAAACAGTGGAACTTCCAGTGTTCTTTCCACAGCCAGATACCGTAGCTGAAAGGGCACTACATACATTAGATGTCAAAAGAGCATTGATGTATTACATTGACAGAACAAAAAACATCAGAAAGACTAAACAACTATTTATTGCATTTCAAAAACCTCATGCAGGAAACCCAATATCAAAACAAGGTATAGCCAGATGGATAGTTAAATGCATCCAAATCTGCTACCTTAAAGCTAAACGACAGCTGCCCATTACACCAAGGGCACACTCCACCAGAAAGAAAGGTGCTACCATGGCCTTTCTAGGAAACATCCCAATGCAAGAAATATGTAAGGCAGCCACATGGTCTACGCCTCACACATTCACCAAGCACTACTGTGTAGACGTGTTATCCGCACAACAAGCCACAGTAGGTCAAGCCGTATTAAGAACATTATTTCAGACTACTTCCACTCCTACAGGCTGATCCACCGCTTTTGGGGAGATAACTGCTTACTAGTCTATGCAAAACATGCGTATCTACAGCGACAGATGCCATCGAACTGAAAATGTCACTTACCCAGTGTACATCTGTTCGTGGCATCAGTCGCAGTAGATTCGCATGTGCCCACCCGCCTCCCCGGGAGCCTGTAGCAGTTTGGAAGTTACCTTCAACTATTTATATATGTATCATCTCAACCTTAAATAGGTGCATACTTAGTCACTCCATTGCATGGGCACTATTACTACAATTCAACTCCTACCTCACCCTCTGCGGGGAAAAACAATCGAAGATGGAGTCGACGCCCATGCGCAATGGAGACAAAAGGAGGAGTCACTCGGTCCCGTGACTCGAAAGACTTCTTCGAAGAAAAACAACTTGTAACACTCCGGCCCAACACCAGATGGTGAGCTATTGCAAAACATGCGAATCTACTGCGACTGATGCCACGAACAGATGTACACTGGGTAAGTGACATTTTCATTATGCACAATGAGCAGGTTGTCTACCCAACTTCATCAGTATTTCAATATTTGTATTCCAGGCGCGAAGAGGCTTTTGATAGATTACTGCGTTATGAAGAATTGTATCGGAGGAAGGAAGATCCTTTCATGGACAGATATCGAGATCCACCAATGAGTGCAGAAGGTTAGTATCTCTTCGGATGATATCTTGTGTAACGTTCAGAACAGGTCCTGACAGAACATCCAGGCATGTTGCTTGTAGGGTCTACTTGTATTTGTGAGTTATTTACCGTTATTGACCTTCTAAATTCGTCCGTTTTATGAGAGGGGCTGTTTGAGAGTCTGAAATATTAGCAAATTCAGTCATTAGGTATTCTCTCTCATTCCGCCACAATACCCATTGTGCTTTACTACAGTAGGGCTTTCAGCCTTCACCTTGACTTGCTTTATGGTTTTCTTTTATAATTAAAGGTCTCATTCGTTGCCACAGTTAATTTTTTTCATGTTGTGTTTTCAGGCATGATTTCAGTAATATGAATACTATTTCAATGCAAAAATTACAAAAAGATCAGCTGGATCAAATGAACCCTTGAATGTTTGCATAGCTGGAGTCCTATTAAAGGCCGTACTGGTGTATAGTGATTCACATGCTGTGCATACTTCTGCCATCTAGTGTTGGGTCCGGACATGTGGAAGTTGTGAGACTTCTTTGAAGAAAGACAGGGTAAAGTGACTTCTCCTCTCGATCATGGTGCGCATGGGCATAGACTCCATTGTTAGTTTGTTTTCTTTCTGCCATCGTGTTCAGACATGTTCTTCGATGCTCAGGCTAGAGACCATTTCTTTGGGCTATATTAGGTACATCTACACCTCGATTCCCATTGGCATTGTTCTCAATCTAGTTACCTATCTCGTGCATTAACTAAAGGCAACAAGAAAAGGTTATTCTCAAGCCAGTGGTGGGAAGATAAATGAGCACTGTATTAAGCCTTCAGGGAGTCATATAAAACCTATGTTGAGGATTGATTAACCAATATAAATAGGGAGTCAAAACAGAGACATTAAATATATGCATAAAACTCAAAACAGACTCCATAATAACGCAGCTTACAATACGCTCTTCCTCCTTAAAGATCAGACAGCACCTTTTTGACTATCCTTGGTTTTATAACACATTTCCTCTGGGGAAGTCACAAAGGTAGTTCAAACCAAGGCTGTACAAATTATCCTTCACATACCTCAACCAATTAATCTCAGACAATCTTTTATCACTTCCCGAGGGGGAAAAACTGCCCTGGAAATACTCCACAATTTGACCCAAAGTAATAAAGGAGCCATGCCTATAATGTCCTCTAAAAAAAAAAAAACATTCCCGTTTCGAGGTGGGTAATAAAGCTTGGTGTACTTTGTGGCACTGCTAAAACACGACTTAAAAGCACAACCTGCAACTTCCTTGGTAGACCCCCCCCCACCCCCCCCCCCCCCCCCAAAAAAAACCCCTTCATCCATATAGCCCTATCGAAAGGCATTTGCGCCTATGACTGCAGCATCTCCCTAATTGGCTTGGAGCCTAACCTATTAGCAAATCTAAGGATTGTATGAATTTTAGCTGCTCTTTGAGACACCAGCCTCTCCCAAGAGCCTTTATCAAAATCTGGGGCCCCAAGATGGCTAGTTTAATGCATTCAGACTTGTTATGCAGAAGCGAAAAGAACATCGCCGACTCCTCCTACAGCTCACTCCACATGTAAAATAGGAGCATCTATGGCCTGCCTAGGCAATATACCAATAGCTAAAATCTGCAAAGCAGGTACATGGTCCACTTCACATACTTCCACTAAATGCTATTGTATAGATGTCCTTGCGATGTAGGACAGTCCGTTTTACTTGTGCTTTTTCAAACTACTGCAATACCCAAAGAATAAGTGAGGAGGAATCGCAGACAAGATTGTGATAATAGTTTGGTGATCAAGATCTTGAAGGAATCTCTCGAAGTGAGTCCAAGGTGGACATATCAAGGGAAGCACAGGTGTGATGGCTAGTGAGCCAAGATTGTCTTTTCCAGGAGATCAATTCTGGTAGAAGCAGAAGATTTATATATTTACGGTTTCATTTTTTTTTTTTCCAGGCATGTTTTTGTTTTCTTTTAAGTAAGGAATTGCAAATTTGTCAGTGATCCTTGTACTTGGCAGCCTGTAGGAGTCGCAACCCCTTGGCAGATGTAAATACTGCTACTTTATGGGCTTCTAACACAAGTGGGGAAGAAATGCCTGATAGCAACAACATGCCTTTTAAATCAAATGATTGCTGACTCTTTAGCTTCTATCGCTCACCCACAATTCTACATTGAGCGCTACAAGCTTTTTTCATTGAGCGTCTTCTACCCCCCCCCCCCCAATGCACTCTTATTTATCATATGTGCCAGAAATCCTGAATGTCTATCCTGTGATAGGAAGGTGCCCCAAACGGCGAACTTGATACCTTTGTGAACAAACCTCAGTCACAAATGCAGTGCTTGACTACATCTCGTCTACCGGGCATCACTTGGGGCTCATTCAAGTCCTTTGTATTTTGCCTACCATACTATTCAGAGACATGCTTTATGCAAATAGGTACTCACTGTTCCTCATGAGAACAGTTCTTCCTGAACTGGCAGGTGTGGTCCCTTACAGAATAGAACCCAAGCAACTCCAGCCCAGCTTCTTCTTATTGGCAGGATGTAGCTTGAGCCCTGTCGCACAGTGAGCCTTTGTGGTCTGTGTTCCCGATTTCCATATCAAGGGTGTGTGAATTTTTCCAAATGCCTTGCATTAGGTTGAGGTACAGAGTGGGTGTCTACGTCAGAGCGCCATGTGGACATAATGGAGAATTGAGCTCCGGTTCTTCATTGGTAGAAGGGGTTCTCTTCCCCCTGAAGGGACGCAGTCTTGAACTCCAGAGGGTCATTTAATGTCACTGCAATTCTTCAGGTAACCCTGATGCCTCTCATCCCAGGCAGTGTACAAAACTCTGAGCTTACTAGTTCTTTGAAATTCGACCCTGCTTTTAGACTGCACTGCTAGCCAGAACTACATCCCAAGACATCTATTTGAAAGACTTACCAAAAAGGTAAATTCTGATGCTGTGGACTCACCAGAGAGCTTCGCTGAGGCTCTTGAGCCAATCTGGACTTGCTTTGTTGGCTGTTACACTGTCATTCCACTAGATAAGACAGGCAGAACAATCTGTCAAGACACACTGGTGCATTGAACCCAGTATTTTGATTTTACTAAGTCTCAAAAACTCATAGGCCAATGCAGGTTGTGAAGCCTATTCATACCCAACCCTCGCCTCCCTTCGGTATCTAGTCTCATGGGACACATGAGGAGCATATTCTTTACATCCGTCTTTGTATGCTGTGTGCAGTTGGGGAAAGCTCAGACCTTTTAATTTGCATCCTTAATTTGTTTAGGAAAAAAACCTGCATATTCTTCTGATGCTGCATTTAAGGCAAAATACAGCGGTCCAGTGTCCTCATTCTGTTCTGGAAAAAATGCCTGTCATTGGCAGGGTGGTGTATTGAGCACGCCATGTGGCGTCAGTTACGATACACATTGGATTCTACCACCGGCTATACTAGGGGTGCTCATTCCAGGTTTGTGTTAATTCGCTTGCCATGCACCCTTCTGGTCAGGCTGTCCATCTGTCCAACCTTCAGTGGGGCTTTCACACACTGTCCCCCTCCCTCCCGAACGTTCCTATGTTTTAAATTGTGCATACTTTTGTTTAGTGACCTGACGAAAATGTCAACTTTCTACAAGATGTAGGAAGTGAAGTCAGTTAAACTGTAATATTGATTGTGACTTTTTAAAAACCTTTTAGAACGCCTGAAGCGTGAAGAAAGACGCAGAGAAGAGTTGTATCGCAAGTACTTTGAAGAAATCCAGAGGCGTTTTGAATCGGAGAGACCAGTGGATTGCTCAGTTGTTGTTGTTGTAAACAAGCAGGCCAAGTAGGTGTACTGTGCAAATCTTTAGTGAAGCATAATGCTCAAAGTATGTTGCCATCCTTGGTGGTGTAGCTGAACAGTGGTTCTGAGGGAAGTGAATACAGGAGGTACCAAACAATTTAAGGGTTGGGGGGTTGGATAAATTTGTCCTAACCCATAGTGGAATGATGCATGAAAAGAGCTGTGATTCGCATGTTTGGGCAAATTAGTTGACATCTGTGCTCTTGGTTTTGAGGGATGTTTGGGTCAAAAATGTGTTCTTTCTGGGCAAGAAAGAATGAACAAACAGCCAGTGATGTGAAAGAATGCTAGAAATTGAATTCATGCTCTCTCTCAAATGTATCCATAGTTTTTTGCAAACACAAAGTCACATGAATTTGAGAAGCATCCATCTGGTGCCTATCCACATGCAGCAAATGCTCTAAAGTTGTGGCTTCTAGGGTGATTGTTACGGCAAGTGTAGTAATCTCCATTCCTGGCTCTGCCAGGGTTGAAATACTAGGACTGTCCGCTTTTGTTAGATCGGTAAATATTCTGTGCCTAAGACAGTGGTCTTCTAACTTTTTAATGTCACGCCTTCCCAGTGGAAAATAATATCGCCCCGCACAAATTTTTTACAATTATTCTAATAAAATAAACACTTTTTGTTCCCTGAAATGGAGTTCACCTTTGGAACAAAGAACTAAACTAAATATAGTACACCACTCTGTCCTCGAATATTTGATTAAAAAACGAAGAAAATGGAGCCCCCAACTCTCCCGAACTTCCAGCAGATGTTATCGCTACAAGAAAAGATGTTGGGATAAGTACCTTCAAATCTAGTTCATCCAGGGGTTTAAAAGAAAAGTTAGGGTTTCCAAGACCAAAGGTAAATCCAAAGATGGAAATGATCTTGGAGTTGTACAAACGTTTTCAAGACCATTAAGGAGTCCTTCGTCATCCCTTGAATTCTTCCAAGAACAACTGAATGCCCTAATAGCTGTACCATGGACTCTTACATTGGGATTGAAGGTTCCCACTCCATACAGTCCTATAAAAACTATAATGTGAATTCTACAGCAGTGGGATCAAAATCTTTGGAAGTACACTAATAAGAAAAGATACTTCAACGCATAGCCTGTGACCAGAGAGTAGAGGGCCTCTTGAAGGCCTGAAGAGTGACTGCCAGATCATCCTCATACTCTTAACCCCACTCCCTCCCTCCCCCATCCCCCTCACCCTGCACCAAGTCGTTAGCTGTAGCTTCTCTAAAGACTCCTGCCTGAAAACTCCAAAAATGAGAGCAGGACCCACTTCAGTTTAGATTCCTGAAAAAGAAAAAATATTCAAAACTGTTCGAGGGGCCCAGTCAGCCCAAGGCCATGTGGGTGTAATCCGGATTATTCTCAACCTTCTCCGATCTTAACTTCTTGGTTGAAGCAGAGGGAAAGCTGGCAACAGATCTGGAGGGCGTGCCCAGGAAAGTGCGTCTGTTGCCCATCCTTGGCTGTCCCTCTAACTTGAGCAGCATATCTTCATCTTCATCTTCACTTTGTTGGGTTTTCAAGTAAGTCCAACACTGGAAGACCCGCCATTGGATCAGAATATTGGACATTTTTGCATGGAGAGAAGTTCAGAGGGAAAAAAAAATGCTTGCTGATATTCTCTCATATATTGCAGGTTCCCTGAATGTGTATTGCAGTTGGGGAAATCAGAATGCTGAGCCATCTGAAACATCCTTTGTGAAACTGTCAAAGCAGAAGGCTTCATACCTCCCCTGTCTGTTGACGCCTTGGCTGTCCTGTTGTCTGTTTTCGGATCAGTACTAATTCCTCCCGCCCCACCCTCCAGTTCACTGCTTGAATGATCGTAGTGCTAACCACACAGCCTGCATCACGCTCCTGTTCTATTTTCTCTGTTCCTCCCTGGGCATCCAGAATCCTAAAACTTGTTCCTTTCACTGGTTTGGAATTCCAGTGCCCAGCGCACATTTTTGGGGGTCAAGGACAACACGTTTTTGTGTTCATTTTGTCCTTGGGACAAGTACGCCCAATTCCCAGCAGCACAAACAGATTGGCTGCCAGTTTACAGTACCACATTATGGAGTGGGAATCGAATTGCCTAATGTTGAGGTAATATTTGTGTCCTTATGCTAATGCTGTTTGGACTTGTATTTATGGTTCATTGATGCAAAGCCTTTATTCTTGGTGAGTGGGCTAAATAAATGTAAGCTTGGACTGTATTACTGGTTCCAGTAAACAATATGAACGATAGAGTTGTAAAGTTCAACAATATGAGACTAGGTATAACGGTCCAAGAATGCTCACTGACTAGATGCAAATATTTGCAGAAGCTTGCAAGTAAGATTAATGATTCTTTGCTTACAAAATAAAATGTTCTGAAAAAAATGCAACTAGGAAAATGTTTTGCTAATTTACATTGAAATTGTAGGTACCATTACTTTGAAGTACTATTTAGTGAAAATGTATTGATGTATGCTGCATTTCCAAAAAAAAGTCATAATGCAAAATCAGTGTAACCAGTTTTAACAAAATTATGTGAAACATGAAATTACACGCATTGGCAAAGCCACTCTGACATTGGTAGTCAGCCTTTTGGTTTTGTCAACGTGTGCCTTGTTTTGACATAGCTCTTGTAAAACATGATTGTTGTGAGGTCTGCCGGGCCCTCACCATTGGAACAAACATTGGCAAAAAGCAAAAATATTTTTTGGTCTCAAAGTACAGTTTGCCCACAGTAGTTCCTGCCTCTGATCAAAACTACTTTGTATCCTGATATGCTCCTTGTGAAACAGCAGATCGCCATCGTTCATAGTGAAGCCAGCCAACAGAAGGATTGAGAGAGAACTTTAATAAAAACAAAAGGTCTTGGTTAACACCAGAGTTAATTTGGGTCCCAGTTCTCAAAGAAAGTCACAAAAGTGCACCCAGCGTATGTCTTTGCATTAGTGCAGGTCTGTGTATTTCATAAATTCACAAGAATTTACACAAGACTAGAACATCGTACTCCTAGAAAACATTGAACTGTATTTTAGCACAAGCAAATATGCATGTGTATGCTGTCTCATGCGAAAAATTGTTGTCAAGTTCACTTTCACTCCAACCACTTTCTTCCCAACCCTGGGAGAAGTTTTACTTTGTCGCGTAGGCTCTCATTATCCTAATGAGACTACTGGATTTTTGGGCAGCAAGATCATTCACGGTGTGGGGGACTAAGTCTAACCCACAGCAAAGGACCCTTGTCACCCCAAATCCGGGTTGAGCTCCGGCTAACTAGCAGTGCCTCATCTCTCCCAAAGGGAAGAGACAATTGGGCAGCCGAGGGCATGACATCCTAGTGCTTCCCAGGGAAGTCTTCGTCACTCACGTCCCACCAGTTCTCTCATACATAGTGTGGTCTTGTATATAAATGACAAAGGCAGTTTAGGTTTTAAAGATTGGTTTAATAAAACGACTGCATTTTAGATAACAAGGCGTGAGCCGCAATAACCAGAACCATACAACACAGTAGGATTGAAATATTAACGAGGAGAGTGAAACATAAGAATAATGCTATCATGGTGCAACTATATTACGTTCTCTCTAAGTTCTATTTTGAGCACAGCATGTAAAGCTCTAAGCCTGCCTTTCAGGTTCCCCTGGGAGGACATCGACCCTCATACCTGAGCAAAGGCCTGTGATCGGGATCAGCATCTGCAACAGGGCAGTCAGCGTCTAGTTGTGGTTTCCTGGTCGGAATCTCCTTTTTACGTGTACCAGGACTAGGAAGTGTTTTTATAACTAACACGCAGATGTTCTAAGAAACGTCCCTACGTAAGAATGTGCACTTTCTACGAACCCTAAAGACTAAACTTCTACCACGTCTATCGGCAATGTACCAGACTGTATCCTTGACTGAAGCACAGAGCGAGCAGTGCTGAAGTAAGCTAAACAGTGTGATAGAAGAAAATAAAACATGACTAAATAAAATGCATCTAGGGAAAAGTGCACAGAGACCGAATACTTTAGGCAAACGCACAGAAAGCTGCTTTAAAAATGGCTACACTACAACTTCTGCCCTTGTCAGGAGTGAATTTACAACATTACTCTGCATGTGGAAAAGATGTGAAAAGAGCTAGTGAAAACCCTTGAAACATGGAAGCTAGTAGCTTTGGCAGAGACTCAAAAGGGCATTCCATCCTGGGAACTATTGCTTACTGGTGCCTCCAACCCCAGTGTGTAGATCTGCAGAAATGTGACAAAGTAAGGACATTGCTTATATTCAAGCCCATATTAACCCTGGGAGAATCAGTAAGGCTATTAGAGCTTTTGTATAATGAGATTGGTAACATAATGTTTCTTTTTCCCCTGAAACCCAGCCTGATAAACTGGTGCTCATTGTGAAGACTAGTAGTGCTATAGAGGATAAAACTACTCTTCCCCTCATCTTAGGAGACTAAAAAGTTCTTGTTGACAGATCTTCAGTACTTGGAGTCCAATTATGAAAAAATCCATGTTACAAGTCTGGAACTAGAAACATAGGTGAGGCTAGATCCCCTTGAACCCTCAGCCAGGAAAGCCAACAGATCTGTGTAACGATCTCCAAATCTGTATGAAAGCTTACACCTATGATAGATGGAGCTAGATTGGCCTTGCCCCCTTTTGAGGAACTCTCCTTAATATGGGGATCAAAGGTTCACTGAAGATTCATGAATTAACCAGCCATCGACATAAGGATGGAATTAGTTTCTTTTGAAAAAGTAAGGCTAATCAGAGCGACAAAAACGAAAGGCATAGAAATATAATAAATACTTATAAGATCTCTCCACTGTCAAGGGCCTGTTTTTCTGCAGGTTCGGTATTGGTGAGGAGACCGCGTCAATAGTTATGAAGTAACAGTTATGAAGTAATGTTAGGGAGAGAAACAGTAATGATCATAACTGACTTAGTGCAGGGTGTAGCAGTCCTCATAAGGTCTAGTTAAAGACCTTACCATGTGACCAAACTGAATAATTGAAGTACCATCTATTTGTAGTGCTTACAGAAAGCTTGTACATTTGTTCACATAGCAACTGTGATATACAGTTGCTGTAAGCAGGTAAAATTAAACTATGTGAAACTTCTAAATAAAGACAGAACAGTAAAATTGTGGCATAATCTGTGCTCAAACAAGATGTATGAGGGGGCTTAAATCATCTCTGTTAAGGACTGGATCCTCCAAAGAGCCCTTTCGTCACCTTAATGACGAGGGCTCGCCTTTAGCATGTTTAGCTGTCAGGGATTCACTTTGTCAGGCAGGATCATAAAATGAAAATGTATTGATTAAATTGTAACCTGCTCCTTCAATACTATTTGACATCCTTGTTTGGAGTAAGATGCCACAGTACTTTGCTGTCTGGGTTTGTATTTCCACTGAAAACGGCAAGTTTCACTGAATGCCTCTTGAAGCTTTTAGCTTAAACGTTTTTCAGGCCTGTAGCTACTGCTTTAAGTAGTACAAACACATTTAAAACAACCTGACATTTCAGCCAGTAAGGAGGAAGCACCAACACCCAAAAGAGGCCACCATAGCTCAGATTTCAGGGCAGAAGTGGGAGAAGAGTGAATAAGGTATGAAACTCTGTCCAGGGAAGAGGAACAGTCTCATCAGAATCTATAAAAGATTCTAATGTAGGAGAGTGGAGTTGCAGCTAAGGAACTAATTTAATCTCCAACATCATACTTTTAGGTCGAGCCTAGGCAGCACATGCACTCTCCCAACATGCTGTAATCTACTTCTGTGGGCTTTAACCACGCTCATCACTTATTCATTCCTTGGCGTGCCTTTCAAAATTCCTTGGGTTTGTTAGGTAAAGGTTTTAGGGTTGACCTTCCTTCAGGCTGTTTTGTTACCACCTTGGAGACTGACTGTTATATGGTGTTCGATGGCATCTGTCGCTGTAGATACACATGTTCTGCATAGCTCGCCATCTGGTGTTGGGTCGGAGTGTTACAAGTTGTTTTTCTTCGAAGAAGTCTTTCGAGTCACGGGACCGAGTGACTCCTCCTTCTGTCTTCATTGCGCATGGGCGTCGACTCCATCTTCGATTGTTTTCTTTCCGCCATCGGGTTCGGACGTGTTCCTGTCGCTCCGAGTTTCGGAACGGAAAGTTAGTAAATATCGGAAGATTTTCGTCGGTATTGTTGCGTTCGGGATCGGCGTAGTTAGATTCAACACTGCATCGAAGATCGACGCGCTCCGGTGCCCTTCGGGTAGTTTTCGATCCCCCGTCGGGGCCTGGTCGGCCCGACCGCGTGTCGAACAACGCCGATGGAACGGACCCCGTTCAGTTTTTGTCCCAAATGCCACAACAAATACCCGTATACAGACCAACATTTGGTCTGTAACCTGTGCCTGTCACCTGAGCACAGTGAAGAGACTTGCGAGGCCTGTCGCGCGTTCCGGTCCCGAAAGACACTCCGTGACCGTCGAGCCAGGAGACTCCAGATGGCGTCCACGCCGACAGCGCACCGAGAGTTCGAGGAACAAGAGGAAGAAGAAACCTTTTCGATCCATGAATCGGACTCCGAGGAATTCGACGATCAAAGAACCGTGAGTAAGACGTCGAAAACAACACATAAGAAAAGTGACAAGGCCCAGGGGACGCCACTGCCACCAGGCCATGGCTCCACCCATAAATTCGGTGACCGACCATCGGCACCGAAAAAGGCCCAAACAGTGCCGAGATCGTCCGACTCCGGTCGAGACACCGGCACGCAGCCTTCTCGGGATCGAGAAAGTGCTGGAGAAAAGCAACGACACCGAGATATCGGTGTAGAAACGGCTCGACGCCGAGACAGCGGCACCGACTAAGATCGACGCCGAGAGGTTTCGACTCCAAAAAAGAAAAAAGCCACCTCGGAGCCGAAAAAAGATACAGGCAGGGTTTCGGTGCCGAAACAACCCGTAACCGACCCAGGTCCAGGCTCTTATACAGAGGAGCAATCACTGTCCTCTCAGATGCGAAAGCATAGGTTTGAGGAAGAGCTGCAATCCACCGAAGTGGACCATACGCAAAAACTTATTTTCATACAGCAGGGAACAGGAAGAATAAGCACCCTTCCACCTATTAGGAGAAAAAGGAGACTGGAGTTTCAAACAGACCAGGCGCCACAAACAAAAATGGTGAAAAAGGTGACTCCGCCACCCTCTCCTCCACCTGTAATTAACGTCTCACCAGCGCAAACTCCGTCACATTCCCCGGCTCACACCACCATGAGCCAAGGTGACCAGGATCAAGACGCTTGGGACTTATGACGCCCCAGTGTCGGACAACAGTCCAGAGGCATATCCAACAAAGCCCTCACCACCAGAAGACCGCTCAGCATACTCAAGTGGTGGCTAGAGCAGCACAATTCCACAACGTAAACCTCCACTCAGAACAAGTCGAGGATGACTTTTTATTCAACACCCTCTCCTCCACCCACAGCTCCTACCAAAGCCTGCCTATGCTGCCAGGTATGCTTCGGCACGCAAAGGAAATCTTCAAGGAGCCGGTCAAAAGTAGGGCAATAACGCCAAGGGTGGAAAAGAAGTATAAGGCACCTCCTACAGACCCTGTTTTCATCACCACACAGCTGCCACCAGATTCCGTCGTAGTAGGAGCAGCTCGGAAAAGAGCCAACTCCCACACATCTGGGGATGCACCACCCCCAGATAAAGAGAGCCACAAGTTCGATGCAGCTGGGAAAAGAGTCGCAGTACAAGCTGCAAACCAGTGGCGCATCGCTAACTCTCAAGCACTACTTGCGCGCTATGACAGAGCCCATTGGGATGAGATGCAACACCTCATCGAGCATCTTCCCAAGGAACTACAAAAGAGGGCAAAGCAGGTGGTTGAGGAAGGACAGAACATATCAAATAACCAGATACGATCTTCTATGGACGCAGCAGACACAGCTGCAAGAACAATTAATACATCTGTGACCATTAGAAGGCACGCATGGCTAAGAACGTCTGGGTTCAAACCAGAGATACAGCAGGCAGTGCTCAATATGCCATTCAACGAAAAACAACTGTTCGGACCAGAAGTGGACACGGCAATCGAAAAACTTAAAGACACTGACACTGCTAAAGCCATGGGCGCACTCTACTCCCCGCAGAGCAGAGGAACCTACAGCACCTTCCGCAAGACACCCTTTAGAGGGGGGTTTCGGGGTCAGGCCACACAAGCCAGCACCTCGCAGGCAACACCGTCCAGCTACCAGGGACAGTACAGGGGAGGCTTTCGGGGCCAATACAGAGGAGGGCAATTCCCTAGGAATAGAGGAAAATTTCAAAGCCCCAAAACCCCTACAACCAAGCAGTGACTCAGATGTCACTCACCCCCTCCACACAACACCAGTGGGGGGAAGAATAGGTCATTATTACAAAGCATGGGAGGAAATAACTACAGACACTTGGGTCTTAGCAATTATCCAACATGGTTATTGCATAGAATTCCTACAATTCCCTCCAAACATACCACCAAAAGCACAGAATTTATCAAAACAACATTCCGAACTTCTGGAAATAGAAGTTCAAGCACTATTGCAAAAGAATGCAATCGAATTAGTACCAAACACACAAACAAACACAGGAGTCTATTCACTGTACTTCTTAATACCAAAAAAGGACAAAACACTGAGACCAATCCTAGACCTCAGAATACTAAACACCTACATCAAATCAGACCACTTCCACATGGTCACGCTACAAGAAGTGTTACCATTGCTAAAACTACAGAACTACATGACAACCTTAGACCTCAAAGACGCGTATTTCCATATACCAATACATCCGTCGCACAGGAAATACCTATGGTTCGTATTCAAAGGAATACATTACCAATTCAAAGTATTGCCTTTTGGTTTAACAACCGCACCAAGAGTCTTTACAAAATGTCTAGCAGTAGTGGCTGCACACATCAGAAGGCAGCAAATACATGTATTCCCGTATCTAGACGACTGGCTAATCAAAACCAATTCACTAACAAAGTGCTTACAACACACAAATCAAATCATACAAACCCTCTACAAACTAGGTTTCACCGTCAACTTTGCAAAATCCAACATTTTGCCGTGCAAAGTACAACAATACCTGGGAGCCATAATAGACACAACAAAAGGAGTAGCCACTCCAAGTCCACAAAGAATTCAAAATTTCAACAAGATCATACAACGCATGTATCCAACACAAACAATACAAGCAAAGATGATATTACAACTCCTAGGCATGATGTCTTCATGCATAGCCATTGTCCCGAACGCAAGACTACACATGAGGCCCTTACAACAGTGCCTAGCATCACAATGGTCACAAGCACAGGGTCACCTTCTAGATCTGGTGTTGATAGACCGCCAAACTTACCTCTCGCTTCTATGGTGGAACAGTATAAATTTAAACAAAGGGCGGCCATTCCAAGACCCAGTGCCACAATACGTAATAACAGATGCTTCCATGACAGGGTGGGGAGCACACCTCGATCAACACAGCATACAAGGACAATGGAACGTACATCAAACAAAACTGCATATAAATCACCTAGAAATGCTAGCAGTTTTTCAAGCATTAAGGGCTTTCCAACCAATTATAACTCACAAATACATTCTTGTCAAAACAGACAACATGACAACAATGTATTATCTAAACAAACAGGGGGGGGACACACTCAACGCAGTTGAGCCTTCTAGCACAGAAGATATGGCGATGGGCAATTCACAACCACATTCGCCTAATAGCGCAGTTTATTCCAGGGATCCAGAATCAACTTGCAGACAATCTCTCTCGAGATCACCAACAGGTCCACAAATGGGAAATTCACCCCCAAATTCTAAACACTTACTTCAGACTCTGGGGAACACCTCAAATAGACTTGTTTGCAACAAGAGAGAACGCAAAATGCCAAAACTTTGCATCCAGATACCCACACAGGCAGTCCCAAGGCAATGCCCTATGGATGAACTGGTCAGGGATATTTGCCTACGCTTTTCCTCCTCTCCCTCTCCTTCCTTATCTGGTAAACAAATTGAGTCAAAACAAACTCAAACTCATTTTAATAGCACCAACTTGGGCAATGCAACCCTGGTACACAACACTGCTAGACCTATCAGTAGTACCCCACATCAAATTGCCCAACAGGCCGGATCTGTTAACACAACACAACACAACCAACAGATCAGACATCCAGATCCAGCATCGCTGAATCTAGCAATCTGGCTCCTGAAATCCTAGAATTCGGACACTTACAACTTACCCAAGAATGTATGGAAGTCATAAAGCAAGCCAGAAGGCCGTCCACTAGGCACTGCTATGCAAGTAAATGGAAGAGGTTTGTCTGCTACTGCCATCATAATCAGATCCAACCTTTACACGCAACTCCAAAGGACGTAGTGGGTTACTTGCTTCACTTACAAAAATCTAACCTAGCCTTCTCTTCCATTAAAATACACCTTGCGGCAATATCTGCATACCTGCAGACTACCTATTCAACTTCCCTATATAGGATACCAGTCATTAAAGCATTCATGGAAGGCCTTAAAAGAATTATACCACCAAGAACACCACCTGTTCCTTCATGGAACTTAAATGTTGTCTTAACAAGACTCATGGGTCCACCTTTTGAACCCATGCACTCTTGCGAAATACAGTTCCTAACCTGGAAGGTTGCATTTCTCATCGCCATTACATCTCTAAGAAGAGTAAGCGAAATTCAGGCGTTTACAATACAAGAACCTTTTATACAACTACACAAAAATAAAGTCGTCCTAAGGACTAATCCTAAATTTTTACCAAAGGTTATTTCACCGTTCCACCTAAATCAAACAGTGGAACTACCAGTGTTCTTCCCACAGCCAGATTCCGTAGCTGAGAGGGCACTACATACATTAGATGTCAAAATAGCATTAATGTACTACATTGACAGAACGAAAAACATCAGAAAGACTAAACAACTATGTTCGATGGCATCTGTCGCTGTAGATACGCATGTTCTGCAATAGCTCGCCATCTGGTGTTGGGCCGGAGTGTTACAAGTTGTTTTTCTTCAAAGAAGTCTTTCGAGTCACGGGACCGAGTGACTCCTCCTTTTGTCTCCATTGCGCATGGGCGTCGACTCCATCTTCGATTGTTTTTTTTTTCCGCCATCGGGTTCGGACGTGTTCCTGTCGCTCCGAGTTTCGGAACGGAAAATTAGCTAATTTCGGAAGATTTTCGTCGGTATTGTTGCGTTCGGGATCGGCGTACTTAGATTCCACACCGCATCGAAGATCGAAGAGCTCCGGTGCCCTTCGGGGTAGTTTTTCGATCCTCCGTCGGGGCCTGGTCGGCCCGACCGCGTGCTGAAGAACGCCGATGGAACGGACCCCGTTTCGTTTCTGCCCCAAATGCCACAATAAATACCCCTACACAGACCAACACTTGGTCTGCAACCTGTGCCTGTCACCTGAGCACAGCGAAGACACCTGCGAGGCCTGTCGTGCGTTCCGGTCCCGAAAAACACTCCGAGACCGTCGAGCCAGAAGACTTCAAATGGCGTCCGCACCGACAGCCCAACGGGAGTTCGAGGAACAGGAAGAAGAAGGTACCTTCTCGATCCAAGACTCAGACTCCGAAGGATTCGACGACACACAAACCGTGAGTAAGACGTCGAAAACCACACAAAGAAACATTTACAAGGCCCAGGGGACGCCACTGCCACCAGGCCATGGCTCCACCCATAAATTCGGTGACCGACCGTCGGCACCGAAAAAGGCCAAAACAGTGCCGAGATCGTCCGACTCCGGTCGAGACACCGGCACGCAGCCTTCTCGGGACCGAGAAAGTGCTGGAGACAAGCCTCGACACCGAGATGCCGGTGTGGACACGGCTCGACGCCGAGACAGCGGCACCGAAACAGATCGACGCCGAGAGGTTTCGGCCCCGAAAAGGAAAAAAAGTCACCTCGGAGCCGAAAAAACACGCAGACAAAGTTTCGACGCCGAAACAAACTGCAAGCGACCCAGCTTCAGGCTCTTATACAGAAGAGCACTCGCTAACCTCTCAAATGCAAAAGCATAGGTTTGAGGAAGAGCTACAAGCAACTGATGTGGACCATACGCAAAAGCGTATCTTCATTCAGCAGGGGACAGGAAAAATAAGCACCCTTCCCCCCATTAGGAGAAAGAGAAGGTTGGAGTTCCAGACGGAACAAGCACCACAACCAAAAGTGGTTAAAAGAATTACACCACCACCCTCTCCTCCGCCCGTGATTAACGTTTCACCAGCACAAACTCCATCTCACTCCCCAGCTCACACCACCATGAGCCAGGGTGACCAAGATCAGGACGCATGGGACCTATACGACGCCCCAGTGTCAGATAACAGCCCGGAGGCATACCCTACAAAGCCATCTCCACCAGAAGACAGCACCGCGTACTCTCAGGTGGTGGCTAGAGCAGCACAATTTCATAACGTAAGCCTCCACTCAGAACAGGTCGAGGATGATTTCTTGTTCAACACACTCTCCTCCACCCACAGCTCCTACCAAAGCCTGCCTATGCTCCCTGGTATGCTCCGGCACGCAAAAGACATATTTAAGGAGCCGGTCAAAAGTAGGGCAATCACACCAAGGGTGGAAAAGAAGTATAAGCCGCCTCCTACGGACCCGGTTTTCATCACTACACAGCTGCCACCAGACTCTGTTGTTGTAGGAGCAGCTAGGAAAAGGGCCAACTCTCACACATCTGGAGATGCACCACCCCCAGATAAAGAAAGCCGCAAGTTTGATGCAGCTGGTAAAAGAGTCGCAGCACAAGCTGCAAACCAGTGGCGCATCGCGAACTCCCAGGCACTACTTGCGCGCTATGACAGAGCCCACTGGGACGAGATGCAACATCTCATTCAACATCTGCCCAAGGACTTCCAAAATAGGGCGAAACAAGTGGTTGAGGAGGGACAGACCATCTCCAACAACCAGATACGTTCCTCCATGGACGCTGCAGATACAGCTGCACGGACAATTAATACATCTGTAACTATCAGACGGCATGCATGGCTCCGAACGTCTGGATTTAAACCAGAGATTCAACAAGCAGTTCTCAATATGCCTTTTAATGAAAAAGAACTGTTCGGTCCAGAAGTGGACACAGCGATTGAGAAACTCAAAAAAGATACGGACACTGCCAAAGCCATGGGCGCACTCTACTCCCCGCAGAGCAGAGGGAATTACAGCACATTCCGTAAAACGCCCTTTCGAGGGGGGTTTCGGGGTCAAAGCACACAAGCCAGCACCTCACAAGCAACACCGTCCACTTACCAGGGACAGTATAGAGGAGGTTTTCGGGGCCAATATAGAGGAGGGCAATTCCCTAGAAATAGAGGAAGATTTCAAAGCCCCAAAACCCCTACTACTAAACAATGACTCACATGTCACTCACCCCCTCCACACAACACCAGTGGGGGGAAGAATATGTCATTATTACAAAGCATGGGAGGAAATCACTACAGACACTTGGGTTCTAGCAATTATCCAACATGGTTATTGCATAGAATTTCTACAATTCCCTCCAAACATACCACCAAAAGCACAAAATTTAACAACACACCATTCCAATCTCCTGGAGATAGAAGTGCAGGCACTATTGCAAAAGAATGCAATCGAATTAGTGCCAAACACACAAATAAACACAGGAGTTTACTCACTGTACTTTCTGATACCAAAGAAGGACGAAACGCTCAGACCAATCCTAGACCTCAGAGTAGTGAACACTTTCATCAAATCAGACCACTTCCACATGGTCACACTACAAGAAGTATTGCCATTGCTAAAACTACACGACTACATGGCAACTTTAGACCTCAAGGATGCTTATTTCCATATACCAATACACCCATCGCACAGGAAATACCTAAGGTTTGTATTCAAAGGAATACATTACCAATTCAAGGTACTGCCTTTCGGATTAACAACCGCACCAAGAGTCTTTACCAAATGTCTAGCGGTAGTCGCTGCACACATAAGAAGGCAGCAAATACATGTGTTCCCATATTTGGACGACTGGCTAATCAAGGCCCATTCGTTCATACAGTGCTCAAATCACACAAATCAGATCATACAAACCCTCTTCAAACTCGGGTTCACCGTCAATTTCACAAAATCCAAAATTCTGCCACGCAAGGTACAACAATACCTGGGAGCCATAATAGACACATCAAAGGGAGTAGCCACTCCAAGTCCACAAAGAATTCAAAATTTCAACACCATCATACAACGCATGTATCCAACACAAAAGATACAGGCAAAGATGGTATTACAACTCCTAGGCATGATGTCATCATGCATAGCCATTGTCCCAAACGCAAGACTGCACATGAGGCCCTTACAACAATGCCTAGCATCACAGTGGTCTCAAGCACAGGGTCACCTTCTAGATCTGGTGTTAATAGACCGCCAAACTTACCTCTCGCTTCTGTGGTGGAACAACATAAATTTAAACAAAGGGCGGCCTTTCCAAGACCCAGTGCCACAATACGTAATAACAACAGATGCTTCCATGACAGGGTGGGGAGCACACCTCGGTCAACACAGCATACAAGGACAATGGAACGTACATCAAACAAAACTGCATATCAATCACCTAGAACTTCTAGCAGTTTTTCAAGCACTAAAAGCTTTCCAACCAATAATAGTTCACAAATACATTCTCGTCAAAACAGACAACATGACAACAATGTATTATCTAAACAAGCAGGGAGGGACGCACTCCACGCAGTTAAGCCTGCTAGCACAAAAAATTTGGCATTGGGCAATTCACAACCAAATTCGCCTAATTGCACAGTTTATACCAGGGATACAAAATCAACTCGCAGACAATCTCTCTCGAGATCACCAACAGGTCCACGAATGGGAAATTCACCCCCAAATTCTGAACACTTATTTCCAACTCTGGGGAACACCTCAGATAGACTTGTTTGCGACAAGGGAGAACGCAAAATGCCAAAACTTCGCATCCAGGTACCCACACAAACAATCCCAAGGCAATGCCCTATGGATGAACTGGTCAGGGATATTTGCTTACGCTTTTCCTCCTCTCCCTCTCCTTCCTTACCTGGTAAACAAACTCAGTCAAAGCAAACTCAAACTCATATTGATAGCACCAACTTGGGCAAGGCAACCCTGGTACACAACGCTGCTAGACCTATCAGTGGTACCCTGCATCAAATTGCCCAACAGGCCAGATCTGTTGACACAGCACAACCAAAAGATCAGACACCCAGATCCAGCATCGCTCAATCTAGCAATCTGGCTCCTGAAATCCTAGAATTCGGGCACTTACAACTTACCCAAGAATGTATGGAAGTCATAAAACAAGCAAGAAGGCCATCCACCAGGCACTGCTATGCAAGTAAATGGAAGAGGTTTGTTTGCTACTGCCATATTAATCAAATACAACCATTACACACAACTCCAGAACATGTAGTGGGTTACTTGCTTCACTTACAAAAATCTAACCTAGCTTTCTCTTCCATTAAGATTCACCTTGCAGCAATATCTGCATACCTGCAGACTACCTATTCAACTTCCCTATATAAAATACCAGTCATTAAAGCATTCATGGAGGGCCTTAGGAGAATTATACCACCAAGAACACCACTTGTTCCTTCATGGAACCTAAATGTTGTCCTAACTAGACTTATGGGTCCACCTTTTGAACCCATGCACTCCTGCGACATACAGTTCCTAACCTGGAAGGTGGCATTTCTCATCGCCATTACTTCCCTGAGAAGAGTAAGCGAGATTCAGGCGTTTACTATACAGGAACCTTTTATACAACTACACAAAAATAAAGTCGTCCTAAGGACCAATCCTAAATTTTTGCCAAAGGTTATTTCACCGTTCCATCTAAATCAAACAGTGGAACTTCCAGTGTTCTTCCCACAGCCAGATACCGTAGCTGAAAGGGCACTACATACATTAGATGTCAAAAGAGCATTGATGTATTACATTGACAGAACAAAAAACATCAGAAAGACTAAACAACTCTTTATTGCATTTCAAAAACCTCATGCAGGAAACCCAATTTCAAAACAAGGTATAGCCAGATGGATAGTTAAATGCATCCAAATCTGCTACCTTAAAGCTAAACGACAGCTGCCCATTACACCAAGGGCACACTCAACCAGAAAGAAAGGTGCTACCATGGCCTTTCTAGGAAACATCCCAATGCAAGAAATATGTAAGGCAGCCACATGGTCTACGCCTCACACATTCACCAAGCACTACTGTGTAGACGTGTTATCCGCACAACAAGCCACAGTAGGTCAAGCCGTATTAAGAACATTATTTCAGACTACTTCCACTCCTACAGGCTGATCCACCGCTTTTGGGGAAATAACTGCTTACTAGTCTATGCAGAACATGCGTATCTACAGCGACAGATGCCATCGAACTGAAAATGTCACTTACCCAGTGTACATCTGTTCGTGGCATCAGTCGCAGTAGATTCGCATGTGCCCACCCGCCTCCCCGGGAGCCTGTAGCAGTTTGGAAGTTACCTTCAATTATTTATATATGTATCATCTCAACCTTAAATAGGTGCATACTTAGTCACTCCATTGCATGGGCACTATTACTACAATTCAACTCCTACCTCACCCTCTGCGGGGAAAAACAATCGAAGATGGAGTCGACGCCCATGCGCAATGGAGACAAAAGGAGGAGTCACTCGGTCCCGTGACTCGAAAGACTTCTTCGAAGAAAAACAACTTGTAACACTCCGGCCCAACACCAGATGGCGAGCTATTGCAGAACATGCGAATCTACTGCGACTGATGCCACGAACAGATGTACACTGGGTAAGTGACATTTTCATTATTGCATTCCAAAAACCTCATGCAGGAAACCCAATATCAAAACAAGGTATAGCCAGATGGATAGTTAAATGCATCCAAATCTGCTACCTTAAAGCAAAACGACAACTGCCCATTACACCAAGGGCACACTCAACCAGAAAAAAAGGTGCTACCATGGCCTTTCTAGGAAACATCCCAATGCAAGAAATATGTAAGGCAGCCACATGGTCTACGCCACACACGTTCACCAAGCACTACTGTGTAGACGTGTTATCCGCACAGCAAGCCACAATAGGTCAAGCCGTGTTAAGAACATTATTTCAAACCACTTCCATTCCTACAGGCTGAGCCACCGCTTTTGGAGAGATAACTGCTTACTAGTCTATGCAGAACATGTGTATCTACAGCAACAGATGCCATCGAACTGAAAATGTCACTTACCCAGTGTACATCTGTTCGTGGCATCAGTCGCTGGAGATTCACATGTGCCCACCCACCTCCCCGGGAGCCTGTAGCAGTTCGGAAGTTAGCTTCAACTTTGTACATTTGTATATATATTATTTTAACCTTAAATAGGTACATACTTAGTCACTCCATTGCATGGGCACTATTACTACAACACAACTCCTACCTCACCCTCTGCGGGGAAAACAATCGAAGATGGAGTCGACGCCCATGCGCAATGGAGACAGAAGGAGGAGTCACTCGGTCCCGTGACTCGAAAGACTTCTTCGAAGAAAAACAACTTGTAACACTCCGACCCAACACCAGATGGCGAGCTATACAGAACATGTGAATCTCCAGCGACTGATGCCACGAACAGATGTACACTGGGTAAGTGACATTTTCATTATTGCATGATTGGTAGTGTCTGCACTACTTTTTTTTTTCTTTTGCGCCTCTGCTTTGTGCTCGTGGTGGCATGTTTCTTCCTCTGGCATCTCTCTGTTTCTTTAAGCCTGCAAGCTGAGTCGGCAGGGGGGATGGGGGTCTTTTTTATTTATTTATATAGCGTGAACTCGGCTGGAAGGTTGTCACACTTTTCATGAGCACTGGTTAAATTTGCAGCCCCATTCCTAAATTCTTTCCAAGTTTACCAGTTGAAAAATATATACCAACTGGTGCTTTATAAATAGAAAAACACTCCCCATAAGGCATTCCTTTTACAACACTTTTTTGCCCATAATTCAGCTTGTGGTGGTTCTAGTACAATGGGACCACCACCAGTTAATTTTCTGGGTTCATAACCTCTCTCACCATTCAATGTCTTTTTAAACTCTCATGGCTGGAGCTTTTGCTTTACAGCTGGGAATAGTTTAAAGGGCCTTGTTGATCATATTCTAGCAGGCCTGCTGGGCCTGAAAATGTGTAATGCACTACGCCCTCTAGAGGGTGAAGATATGGGTACACTGGTGCGCTCTGCACTTCTTTCCATAGTTATCACCTATATGGTTGCATGACCATGTTTCTTGCAAATGCTTTTTTTTTATTTTTTATTGTGGGGCCCTCTAGGGGATGTTCTGACCATTAGTCTAATGCCAAATGTATGAAGGAACAGTTTATTTCTGATAAAGGTTTAATGTGCAGCATGGCTAAATATTTGTTTGGTCACAAAGGCGAGACCGATTGTCTATGCCAGTGCTTGTTTGTATATATCCATATGTTAGATTAGTATTAGTAAGTAGTACACATTATTATAAAAAAGTGCTAAGATTTTTTAAAACTCTCAACCTGAAAAGTGTAAGAATATTTGAAACAACCTGTCCCCATAGTAGCAGTTACTGCAAATGTGTCTGACACCAGGTTGAGGGGCTATCTTTGCAAACTCTGAAACAGAAATCTGCTGAATTTATGAGCAGTAGCACCGTAGCTAAATTATAAATTCTATCTGCAGCATCTCTCGAATACCTTTCAAGTGCTAGACTGTAGATCCAGAAACGTGCAGTAGTTCTCCTGTCTGGGAACTTTAGACAGCTCTTCAAGTAAAAGCCTCTATGCTCAATGTTCTTTCTGGCATCAAAAAGCGTGATGGCATTTCATCAGTACTTCTGACTTCCCTTTTAATGGGAAGTCAAAGATAGAGTTTTATAAAAACACCGGTATCACTCATTAAGGTCAAATCCATTCCAAGATACCTGGCATTGAAATTAAAGAAATATGGTCGGCTCCGATAGTGCTGACACACTGTTTCTCAAATTAGTGATTTCTAACATGGAATAATAGTGCTTCCAAAATCTGGAATTATTTGCCTGTGGTCCAATTATCCTCTATTTCATTGCCTATATTCAAAGTGAAATTCATTGCTTGTGTTCAAACAGCAATGAAAGTCCTTCTGTCGCAGATTTCTCTTCTTCTGGTCCACATTGGCCATGTTATTTTTGGCCTGTGTCTGCTAGGCTCTTCAAACATCTTGTTGGGGCTTCCTGCTGACTTTGGTCCTCTTCTTTCTTGCGTGTCCTCTTGGTGTGTACTTGCATGTAACTTGCTACTTCTTATGTAATGCATTTGCAACTTCTTAACCGCATTTAACTTGATGCTTAACCGCACTCTGTAATGCCTTTGGGCAATATCTTGCTATATTCAATTGCATAAATAAGGCTGTAACAGTTTATTTTGTAAGTGGTCACGGATTCAGGTTTTTGCAGTTCAGCAGCCTTACCCAGTGATACCAGGTTAAACAAACCCACATTTTCTTCAGCATTGGATTTTAATAGATCTGCTTGAATAGGGTTGGAAAGGGTAAAGAACCATCAAGTTTCTTTAATAGCTTATTCAGCACAGCCTTTAATAAGGTAGAAGTGCTGAGTCGTATAAACCCTGCCAAAGGTGCACCATAGCTCAGATTTGTACCTCATGTCTGCCGGAGACCCTGGAAACTAGTTTCTTCAGTTCCCTTGAATGTGTAGCTTCTGCTGCAGCAACATTGTGCAGCAAATTGTTTAAAATGTTATTTGACCTTTTTCTGGCAGAAAAACTTAATTCACCAATTTTATCAATCCAAAGCTGTAACTGCTTAAAGTGATAAAATGCTTTTGTCATTTTACAGCTTTGTATGGATGGCGGTAGCTAATCCTATACTTGGGCTTCACTGTATGAATGGTAAGCTGTTCCTTTCTAGATCAGCGGAATGGCACTGTGCTAAGCCTATGCTTGTAAATTCTTCTAGAAAAAACGACCTTTGAGGTGAGTAAATATATTGGTTTTGTAGGGTTATCTATACAGGAGCTGCTCTCCAACTAAACTTGAACTACTCAGTTTCCTGCTTATTTTTTGGGCAATTGATTTGGCACGCTAAGCCTGAAAGTCTGCTCTTTCAAAAGGGGCACATGAACATTCAAAGTGGGCATTTTTTTTTTTTTTTTCATTTCCAGGACTACTATGATGGCACACACTGTACCTTTTGAAACCAAACAATATTTGTTTTAAGCCAATGTTTTTGTGATAATGGTAGCTCCAACAACAACGTTTTTAAGAAAAACCACCTTAAAACAAAACGTGTGTTGACCAAAAACAATGCCATATTGTAGGAAGTTGGCTCTATGTACTATTTCAAAGTAAGAAATAGCATGCACAGTCCAAGGGTTCCCCTTAGAGGTAAGATAGTGGCAAAAAGAGAGAATTCTATTTTGTGATAGTGTGGTCGAGCAGTAGGCTTATCAGAGGGTAGTGTTAAGCATTTGTTGTACACAAACAGGCAATAAATGAGGAACACACACTCAAAAGACAATTCCAGGCCAATAGGTTTTTATATAGAAAAATATATTTTCTTAGTTCATTTTAAAAACCACAGGTTCAAGATTTACAAGTAATACTTCAAATGAAAGGTATTTCACTCCGGTATTTTAGGAACTTTGAATCAACACTATCATGTACAGTTTTAGCCAAAATGGCAATTAGCTATTTTAAAACAAGACAGTGCAATTTTCAACAGTTCCTGGGGGAGGTAAGTTTTGGTTAGTTTTGCAGGTAAGTAAAACACCTACAGGGTTCAAAGTTGGGTCCAAAGTAGCCCACCGTTGGGGGTTGAGGGCAACCCCAAAGTTACCACACCAGCAGCTCGGGCCGGTCAGGTGCAGAAGTCAAAGTGGTGCCCAAAACGCATAGACTTCAATGGAGAAGGGGGGTGTCCCGGTTCCGGTCTGCCAGCAGGTAAGCACCCGTGACTTCGGAGGGCAGACCAGGGGGGTTTTGTAGGGCACCAGGGGACACACAAGTCAGCACAGAAAGTACACCCTCAGTGGCCGGGTGCAGTGTGCAAACCGGCGTCTGGTTCGCAATAGGTTTCAATGGGAGACGATGCAAGGTTGGGGGCTGCGGGTGCAGTGTCTTTACCAGGCGTCTGGTTCTTTGAAGCAGGCAGTCATTGTCAGGGTGAGCCTCTGGATTCCCTCTGCAGGCGTCGCTGGGGGGAGCTCGGGGGTCAACTCTGGCTACTCACAAGGCCGCAGTTGCTGGGGAGTCCTCCCAGTAGTGTTGGTTCTCCGCAGGTCGAGCCAGTGGTGTCGGGTGCAGAGTGGAAAGTCTCACGCTTCCAGCGGGAAACGTGTGGTCTTTAATAGTTGCTTTGGTGTTGCAAAGTTGCAGTCTTTGTGGAACAGGGCCGCTGTCCTCTGGAGTTTCTGGGTCCTTTTAGATGCAGGGTAGTCCTCTGAGGCTTCAGAGGTCGCTGGACCCTGGGGGACGCGTCACTATTGCAGTTTTTCTCGAAGTGGGAAGACAGGCCGGTAGGGCTGGGGCCAAAGCAGTTGGTGTCTCCGTCTTCTCTGCAGGGCTTCAGGTCAGCAGTCCTTTGTCTTCAGGTTGCAGGAATCTGTTTTCCTAGGTTCTGGGGGCCCCTAAATACTAAATTTAGGGGTGTGTTTAGGTCTGGGGGGGTTAGTAGCCAATGGCTACTAGCCCTGAGGGGGGGGGGGGGGGGGGTGCACATCCCTAATCCTATTGGGAGAATCCTCCATCTGCAAGATGGAGGATTTCTAAAAGTCAGTCACCTCAGCTCAGGGCACCTTAGGGGTTGTCCTGACTGGCCAGTGACTCCTCCTCCTTGTTTTTCTCATTATCTCCTCCGGCCTTGCCGCCAAAAGTGGTGTCCGTGGCTGGAGGGGGCGGGCATCTCCACTAGCTGGGATGCCCTGTAGCGCTGTAACAAAGGGGGTGAGCCTTTGAGGCTCACCGCCAGGTGTCACAGTTCCTGCAGGGGGAGGTGAGAAGCACCTCCACCCAGTACATGCTTTGTTACTAGCCACAGAGTGACAAAGGCACTCTCCCCATGTGGCCAGCAACATGTCTGGTGTGTGGCAGGCTGGCAAAACTAGTCAGCCCACACTGGAAGTCAGGTATGTTTTCAGGGGGCATCTCCAGATGTCCTCTGGGGTGTATTTCACAATAAAATGTACACTGGCATTAGTGTGCATTTATTGTGCTGAGAAGTTCGATACCAAACTTCCCAGTTTTCAGTGTAGCAATTATGGTGCTGTGGAGTTCATGTATGACAGACTCCCAGACCATATACTCTTATGGCTACCCTGCACTTACAATGTCTAAGGTTTTGCTTAGACGCTGTAGGGGTAGTGTTCATGCACCTATGCCCTCACCTATGGTATAGTGCACCCTGCCTTAGGGCTGTAAGGCCTGCCAGAGGGGTGACTTATCTATGCCATGGGCAGTGTGAGGTTGGCATGGCACCCTGAGGGGAGTGCCATGTCGACTTAGTCATTTTTTTCCCACCAGCACACACAAGGTGGCAAGCAGTGTTTGTGCTGAGTGAGGGGTCCCCAGGGTGGCATAAGACATGCTGCAGCCCTCAGACGTTCCTTGGCATCAGGGCTCTTGGTACCAGGGATACCAGTTACAAGGGACTTACCTGGATGCCAGGGTGGGCCAATTGTGGAGACAAAGGTACAGTTTTAGGGAAAGAACACTGGTGCTGGGGCCTGGTTAGCAGGCCTCAGCACACTTTCAAATCATAACTTGGCATCGGCAAAAAGTCAGGGGGTAACCATGCCAAGGAGGCATTTCCTTACACATATGATTGACTTTGCCAGAGCTAGTTTATTCTCGTTTTTACTATAATATTGCTGAAACGGTTTTTACACTGATTAAAAAAATATATGAATGGAAATAAATACTAGCATGTATCAAACCTTAAAAACAAGCTTCAAATGGCACCTAAACTTACTCAGTTTATCCAAATGTATTTCTGGTTGCATTTTATTTATTTTTGGGTGTACAGTTTTGAAAGCAAAAGCATTGTTCTGGCTTCCAAGCTTCTGCAAGTATTTGCATTTAATCAGAGCATGTTGGGAACATTACAAGTAGCCTTACATATTTTCCAAATATGTACATATTTTTGCTCGCAGTACTTCTTAGAGCTTTTTCCCTAAGAAAGTCTTTGCATTAATGAGCAGTAAGTGCAAATTGGGATAGCATTAGGAGATGGATACAGATCAAACCTTAACTGCAAAGTATGCTCGCTCACAGATGCACAATGTGCTACTGTGTATTGGCAGTCAAAAAGTTTGTGCTGTAGTTTGTTCGGCTTACTTGTCCTGAGGACAAAATATACTTTAAAACATATCATCCTTGACCCCAACCAAGATGTCCTGGGCAGTAGGAACTCCACAATCCTGCAATCTAATTGTATTTTTGCTTGGGACCAAAGGCCCATACGTGATAAAATTCTTCGTTCTCTTTATAGTATCATTTGAATAAAGTCTCTCCGCTTGGTGGGGCCAATGTTATGCACATCACTAAAAATTAGTTCACTTTTTCATATCTCTGGTACTGCTAAATGTATTCAGAAACTGAGATTCTTATGCAGCACTCACTCCACATGCTCTAGCACCCAGAATCTACCGTACCGTTGGTTTGTTTTTATTAAATCACTATGCATTCATGGTAAAAGTAACCCAAATTTGGATACTTGCTAAGGAGATTTTTCATTTTTTTTTTTTTCCTCTACCTCTCCTCCTACCCTCCCATTCCTACTCTTCCTAGTCCTGGTGTGGTTCGTGAATATGCAGAAGTTGTGGGTCGGAAAGTGCGTGACTTGGGAATGGTGGTGGACCTGATCTTCTTAAACACCGAAGCATCATTGACCCAAGCTTTAGAGGATGTTAGCAGAGCAGGATCACCCTTTGCCATAGTAATAACCCAGCAGCATCAAGTTCACCGTTCCTGTACCGTCAACATATTATTTGGTACACCACAAGGTAAGTTCACAGAAATCTGTAAGATGTTTTCCTTATGGGGCTCGTCTTGTGTATGGAACTCCTTTAATGCGTTGATCAGACAACTAGTCTAGCTTACTTGTATAGTAATTTGGCGTGGGTAGCTTATGTGATCAAAAAGTTATGAGGGCCGAAGCGCAAATTGCCCCAAATAGCCAAAAAAAAAGGCCTGCCACCTGAGGGGGGAAGGCCTGGCAGCAGAGGGGTTAATTAGAGGGGGGTTCTACATTTTCTTTCAGTATTTCTCAATGTCTTGACTATGGGTTATTTCTCCGTAAATTGTATCAAATTAACTTAACATGAAATTTAATTTGACAGGATTTTCATTAGTGTAATTGGTACTACGTTTTGCAGTTGAACCTCACCATCTCTCCTTTTTAGGTCTTTTTTGCTGCACTTAATTAGTCCTATTCCACTAATTAAATTACTATTTCTTTGTTTTGAATGTTTTTTTTTATTCAGTACCGTGTCTGAAGAAACGTGTGATTTTTGTGAGCAAAAGTTTTACTTAGGCTCAACAGTGCCACTTACCTTAAGTCCATGGGCAGTCGTCTAAGGAAAGGATATTTAAAAAAAAAAAAATCGTTATCCCAATGTAGATAAATGTATCGTATGAATATCCCCAAGTCGTATTTAAATAAGAACCATAAAGGTCCTTTTCTTATGTGCAGATGAAGTTGCATACGTCCCCCAGAAGTGAATTTAAGTGTACTACAGATCACAATCCAGATCTTGGAAAGGGTTCTGCCAAAAATGCTTTTTCTGTGGCTGAGTTGCCTAGCATGCTGACAGACTGTATAGACTTAGACTGCTCTGAATTAAAATATACACAACAGAAACCTCTCCTTTGTATTCTCTTCTGCATTCTCTGTGATCGTGTTCTGACCTAAATCAGCCAGTCTCGCCACTGTCTGCTTTCTTCTATATGAGAATGCTTAACATCTACACCTTGACTAGTCGAAATTGATCTGGGTTTTGCTATCTGCTGCAGAAGCCCGTGGAAAAAGATCACACCGAAGGAAGGCTTTAGATTTGGAATGAAGCAGAACTTTGTCTAAAGCCTCTTATTCTTGTGACCAGTTTCATAAATTTGACCCAGATTAACCAGTAATGATGCCTTCGTAGGACCTGGAACAGTCCTAACTTGTTTAGCATCATTCTCCGGGTATTTTGGAACCGGGTGGTCCCAGTTCTCTGCAGTTGGATAACTTAAGTCGTTGGCTATCAGAGATAATAAAGGAAACAACTTTATTTTGGGTGGATTTAAGGTTTAGACACAGCATAATGCACTTATGGACACATTCAATGTCCAGTCAGTGACCTGTTATTAAAGAATTGACCGGTAGTAAAAACATTATATATAATGAGAAAAGAGATGGTCATTTGCACCTATTACAGCCAAGATATGCCCCAAACCTTTTCTTATTGTTAGATGTAAGGCCAGTGTTGCGTTCGATGGGACCTGTCTAAACACAGTAAAACGGGAAGAGTCCTGTAGTATTGAGTTATTTTCAGTGAGAGTTGCAGACACAAGCCATGTTGCAACCTGTCTGACCCGGTGATTGTTGATGCATTACGAGCTAAAGTCCCAGCAACGGAGTTTCCAGTCAAAAATATGTACAACACCCCACCAAAAAAATAGTTTCCACCAGTTTTGTTTTGAACAGAAGCTGTTTGATGTGCCTCCAAGAGACTCACTTGTCTTTGGGGCACAGTTCAACTTTTTCCAGAGCAGCAATGTAGCCAATCATTTTATGCACCCAATTACCCTAAATGTTAGCTGCTATAATGGACTTTTGAGCCCATTTGCTGATGGTCCATGCCTTGCCTCCAAACTATGAACTAAGTTAAATTATCACTTTTTCCTCCCCAACTAATTAGTAAGTACTGGACAGTGTGCTTAGAGACACGTTATAGTATTTATATATGATTCGTGTATAGCTGAACAAGTGGCGGGAATAAGGTAAACCAGGGTAAGAATACTTTTTGTAATTAAAAAAAACTGTACCCAATAGGGAATGGTCCCTATGTATCTAGCACTTGACGTTTTTTCCAGTTGAGACTAGACTAAACTGGCGGAAGCTTTAGGCTTTCTTACTGGGCGCAAAAAAAAAACCCAGAAAAATACAATCATGTTGGGTACACAACTGAGATGGCCCAGTTTCACTCCTAAAGCTACCGGTTTGGTAGGTTTAAACACAATCTTGTAAATGATTTTATCGAAAGTACCGTAACAGTGAATAACGCTAATAGGACAAATTCTGGTGAAGTCGAGTGGCCCAACAACTGGACACAGTATGAAAACTGCGAATTTTCCCCGGGAAGACTTAAATTAAAATGCTAACAAAGTTATTTGAATTTCAAGTCTTAAGGGCTGTTTTGGAAGCAGTTTATGAATCTGTCGAAAATCCATTGTGTAATTCAGTATAATTACCTGACTATAAAGTTTTAATTGTTGACAGAACTAATATTGTGAATGGTACTTATTTTTCAGAGCATCGTAATATGCCTCTGGCAGATGCCGTAGTACTGGTGGCGAGAAGCTATGAGCGTTGCAAATTGGAATTAAGAGAAAAGGAACGTGAAGATATTGCTAGGCAAGCTGCAAAAATGGCTGATGACATCATTCTTCAGGAGCGTGATCGTGATCGCTTATCTCTTACTGATGGAGGGCGAGGTGCCCACCCCCCAGCAATCCAGTCTCTTCTTAATCTTTTAATTGAAAACCGGTATCTGACAGTGGATGAACTTGACAAAATCATAAATTACTTAATGGAAAAGAAGGAAAGGATCCGCGGACCCTCTGATCCCCTACAGTGTAAGTAACTGTTAATTTGACTTGGAATGTATAAATGAAGAATGTTTACAGTGGATAGTGGGTGTTCATTGTGGCATGTCGGTGGTAGGGCTGGACATTGGGTGTGATGGCATGGTGCATGTTGAGAAAGGTTGGATCTGCCATTCAAGAACAAGAAATGACTGATTCAATTTCAGTTATATTGTTTCCCAGTCAGCTTCACCTCCTTTTTCCTGGGTGGATTATGGCTCTTACACTAGTATACCTCATCTTGCTCCTTGCTATATCTTGAACCCTGCTACCTACTTGATTACACACTGCACATTCACCCGCTTTGTGACCACCCTTTCTTCCACCGCAAATTTCTTGTATTGGTGTCCCCTGCATGCTCCCTGTCACCTTCCCACTCCTTGTCTGTGCCTCAGCGTTTACCTTGTGTCCGATAATATATATATATTTTTTTTTAAGAACTCGAATATTTGTTATGTTGCAGTATTCTGGTTGAAATTCATTTTTTTTTTATTTTTTATTTTTGTAAATAAACTTTTCTATACTTTATAGAGTGGGGCACTTAATGGCCATGGCACCTGCATGGTTGGTTAATTGCATTCTCTGCTTTAATAAACCATCACTAAGACCAACTTTTTGTTTCAACAGCTCAACTTTCTAGACAAGCTCTCGGCGCACCATCAATCCGTCCACTCGACAGCCAGTCTAGCCTTTCGGCTTCTCAGCCTCTCCAGAACTCACAACCTATGTCTCAAGCAATGGCTCATGCAATGTCTCAAGTTTTGGCGAATCCCCCACCCGCTAATCCACCTCCGAGTAATCCACAACAGGAGCTTCAGGCAAAGATCCTCAGCCTATTTAATAGTGGGGCAGGGTCTTCAGCAGCAAAAGGCACGTCTAACTTGGCAACTGGTACCTCAGCTAGTACCGAAAATCAAAATTATGGTACTGGAAACCAGACACGCTCTGCCCCAATCGGTGCAACAGGCCTTGGACAGGCCCAGCAGATAACACAAGCTCCCAGTAATCAGCATTCTGGTCTTGCAGGTCAGGGAGGAGGCCTTAGGGCCACTGGACCCAGACCAGGCGTTCCATCCCAGTCCACACCCCAAAATCAGTCGCAGTACGGGCAGCCACAGAGTCGTGCCTCCGGTAATATTCAACAGTCCTCTTCATCTTCCGGGATCAACTTCGACAACCCCAGTGTGCAGAAAGCACTGGACACACTTATCCAAAGTGGACCTGCGCTCTCCCATCTTGTCAACCAGACAACCGCACAAGTGGGACGTGCAGGGCCTCCTATGGGTCAGCAGTCAATGGGTGGGTACCAGCGAAACTTCTAACTTACATTTTCATTTTTCTCTTGCCCAGAGAGCCGATTGGTAGTCTTCTCCCAACAGCACCGTTCTTCCCACCCCTGCCCCCTTCCTTTTTTCCCCCCGTGCAACTGAATGAACCCCCCAATAGCTTTGTTATGCAGCAGGTTTCCCGATTCATGAGTGTACACCCTACTTTGATTCAATGAGCATATCCCTTGCTTATGATATTTAAGAGGGTTTACTGGAGATCTGGTTTTTCTACTGAATTTGGGACTAGTAATCGCTGCATGACCATAAGTGTTGGGTATTTGCCAGTCATATGTAGAACTAGCCTGCACATAAAAATGTAGATATAAGCATTTGCTATAGTGCAAGTAGTGAACTCACACCTTGCAGTGATTCTTTTGCTATCAAAGCTTTGGGAGCTCCTCTGTTCTGTAACTGTTGTACCATACATGCTGAAAGTTAGGCTTTCCTAAATGTCACTATTGTTACTCACCAGTTACATTTGTGAATGCTAGCAACTATTGTGAATCAGCTGTGTAATATCTGTTCATAGGAAAGCGTCTGGAAGTGGCGGTTTTGCATGCTGTAGGTGGTAACTAAAACATGAAGCTTCTATTCCTGCACCTCCGCCTTATGATTTGGGGTATGGTAGGATGTAAACAGAGGAGGACTTCACATTTGTAAAATACTTTATTGGGTGCAGCTGATTTCATTTATGGCAATACTGAAGCCTTCAAAGTAAGCCTGCAAGTTGATCAAACAAACTTTATTCAGCGACGACCCATCAGCTACAGAACTCATTTTTATGTTTTTTTAAATTTGTTAAAATTTGTGTTGTATAGTTTCCCAATTTGGGGCTTTGTATTCTGAAAATACTATTGTTACCATGAAGGCACAGTAATTTTAATAAAAAAAAAAAAAAGAAAAAGGTAAAACTAAGTGTTTCCTTGTCAACAGTTAATTGTGAAAATTGTGTCGAGTTCATCCTTGAAGGAAAGAATCTGCTCTATCTTTAACCAGATATTGTGATCTGAAAATGAGAAACTGGATGAAATAATTTTGCGACATATGTTGGGTGAGGTGTGGGTTTGTGATGAAATTGGGATACTTGCTCTTTTCTGTCCCCTCACCTGATTGTCAAATTACTTATCAAGCTAGCTTCAAGTGTATATCTGCTTCAGCAAGCAGAACTGCTACAATTAGCTTTTAAGACACGGGCATGTTTCTTATCAAAGACTGTTCTATACTGCACCGAGAGCCCACCCCTCCCGACATGTGCCAGGTTACCTTCAGGTCATGTTTATTTACATGTTTTGAGAGCTACTACACTAAGTCTTTCTTCATACCGGAGTTTAGGTTTGTACTCCTTTCAACCTGAGTCTGTTAAGCAGTACTTTCCTGGGAAGGAAAATTCTGTTCCCTTCTTGTAAAACCATTTGTCGAGCTGTTAGCGTTGTAAATTCCTAACTGGACTTTTCTTGCCACATAAATTGAAAACGAAAATTAAAACAGTTGTCATAGGCAAGCCGTCTCAAAGCGTCATGAGCGTGAAGGAGAGAGACAAAAGGAAAAAGAAGCTCGCTTCCAGTTATCCGTGTAACAAGGTCCGTGTCCAACGCGGTAACAAAACTTCCACAAGGAGAGACAAACGCAAATCATTTACCAATGATAACACAGGATTTTTTAAGTGATGGCCATGCCTTGGGAGTGGTTCAAAGCCCATCTAGATTACAACAGGTCAAAGCGCTTGCAAGCTCGACCTAAAAATGACATGCGGGGTATCCGCCAGGGCAACAGCTTTGCAGACATATTAAGCTCAACCATACACAAAGGGAAGATTAATCTACAGATGCTTTGAAAATAGTTCAATAGTTAAAGAACGCCTGCAGATGACCTGTTGGCACTGCAGAAATGCCAAATTCACATTAAGACACCCAGGCCATCCATATGGCGGGATGATCTTCATATGAAGATGGGTGACATTCTGATTGCACCAACGTCGACGAGGCAGGCCTGGTTTTTCCTTTTTTTATTTTTTTTAATTTTTTTTTATTGCATTTTAGAAGTGTCAGTCATCTACATGAAGTTCCCTTTTAAGTTGGGTCTGATACATCAGAGGCAATGGAGACATCCAAACCTCAGTTGGTTAATGCTACGAGAAGCTTGCAAGCCTATTACAAATGCATTTCATGCCGTGAATGAAAACGTTTTAACTATTATTGTTTCAGCAAGAATACAGACAGTGTAAAGGCTTTGGTCATAGACGTTAGTTATCTATTCCAAATTCAACAGGCAGGGCCAGTATAACAGACATTTCAACTACATCTAGCAGCAGTTGGTGCTTACATACAGGAGTGGGGGGCAAGGGGGGAGGTAGGGGGCGGAGGCGTGGAGTGGGGGGGGGGCAGGGACTGTGGAGGCAAGGGTGGGGGGGGGGTAAAGGAGAAGTGGAAGGATGAGGATACCTCAGGATCTGCATCTGGTAGTGCAGAAAGAAAGGAATGGCTGTCAGCATGCAAGTGAACTGTGTGTGAGTGTGCCATGTGTCACTTTGAAATAGAATGTTAGCTCAGAGCCGTGTGAGGCACCTACTGGTGCGCAGGGGTACTGTTACATTTTTCTAGATCCAGTCTGATGTTTTGGAAAGTTTCGAAAGGTGAGATCTGCAGTAAGTGTCCATCAGAATGCAGAGTACCTTGCCTAAATAAAAATGTTTTAGTCCCTCTGGGGGAAGGATATGAATTAACCTCCACGGCAGTGGTTGTACCATAAAGAACTTTATGTACCGATGAGGTTTGTGAGTAATATATCCCATTTATTAGAAACTTAAATTCAACAATTTAAAGTAATCAAGGTGCTCCTGTATAATGGTGCAGTGTGAGTGAATTATGTGTTAGTATAAGTGTTGCAGTGCTATTTACATGCTTCCTATTTCAATATTTTGTCCTGATGACCCGCCTGAATTAATTTCTTTGATAGGGCTCGAAACTTCGCCATTATATTAGAAATTGTGGATTGACTTTCAAAAAATTCAGCAGGCTCACAGCACCTATGCTTATAGGTGCTTATTTGAGACCTCATGCTTTTAACCACTGTTTGCTTTGTTTTCATGTAAAAAGCACTACAAGCAAAACGCCAGTTCTTGCTGATAGTCTGCACAGGCCTGAGCAGGATAGTGAATACGACATGTGAACAAAACCATATGTATTCATTTGTAACATGACAATTCTATTGTTTACTTGATCCGAAGTTCATACGTTATGGGACTGCTCACCGTGGTAGAATTTAATGGGTATAGCAATTAATCAGGGAACTAAGTATTTAATTCTGTTAACTGTTCATGAACGTTCATAAACACTACTGTGCAATGCTAATGTCAATGTTCACTGTTGCAGGCATGGCCCCACAAGGATAGTGTAGTTGTTTTAAGGTATCAGGCACTTGATATTCTCCATAATCCTGCTTTTAATAGCCAATGTTTCCAGTGAAAGTTAATTTCTGACTTCGTTCTTCTGTTGCTCCATCTTCAGAGAAGGAGGCTTGAATGATGTGAAGTGCTATATGCATATATTTTTAAAAGTAGCCTGTTAGTTGATGGTCTTCGTCTGCTAGGTAAGCGTGCACTGACTCGTGTTGTAACGAATCTTGGCATTAGCAGGGCCCTTCTTTCTGTTATTAAGGTTTTACAGTTGCATCAGATATGTAGCAGTGATTCTTCAGATTGGCGGTACAGACGATATTTGAGGTCTCTCAGCCTTTACTGTTCTGTATTAAAAGTATTTGATCACCATCAGATAAAATCTGTACCAGACCTGCAAGTGCTTCTGGTTGAGGGGAGTCTGGAATTTTGTTGTATTCATATGTGGAGCTCCCCATACAGAAATGTCTCCTCCGTATATCATAGGTCCTCGTTAAAGGAGGATAGTTTCATACTTCATTGCTAATTGCTTTGCCTGTGCTGCCAGCAATGTTTTCTCTCAGATCTCGGTGAGAACCATATGTTCGATGGCATCTGTCGCTGTAGATACGCATGTTTTGCAATAGCTCGCCATCTGGTGTTGGGCCGGAGTGTTACAAGTTGTTTTTCTTCGAAGAAGTCTTTCGAGTCACAGGACCGAGTGACTCCTCCTTTTGTCTCCATTGCGCATGGGCGTCGACTCCATCTTCGATTGTTTTTTTTTCCGCCATCGGGTTCGGACGTGTTCCTGTCGCTCCGAGTTTCGGAACGGAAAGATAGCTAATTTCGGAAGATTTTCGTCGGTATTGTTGCGTTCGGGATCGGCGTGGTTAGATTCAACACCGGATCGAAGATCGAAGAGCTCCGGTGCCCTTCGGGGTAGTTTTTCGATCCCCCGTCGGGGCCTGGTCGGCCCGACCGCGTGCTGAAGAACGCCGATGGAACGGACCCCGTTCCGTTTCTGCCCCAAATGCCACAATAAATACCCCTATACAGACCAACACTTGGTCTGTAACCTGTGCCTGTCACCTGAGCACAGTGAAGACACCTGCGAGGCCTGTCGTGCGTTCTGGTCCCGAAAAACACTCCGAGACCGTCGAGCCAGAGAACTTCAGATGGCGTCCGCGCCGACAGCCCACCGAGAGTTCGAGGAACAAGAGGAAGGTACCTTCTCGATCCAAGACTCAGACTCCAAAGGATTCGACGATACACAAACCGTGAGTAAGACGTCGAAAACCACACAGAGGAAGATTTACAAGGCACAGGGGACGCCACTGCCATCAGGCCATGGCTCCACCCATAAATTCGGTGACCGACCGTCGGCACCGAAAAAGGCCCAAACAGTGCCGAGATCGTCCGACTCCGGTCGAGACACCGGCACGCAGCCTTCTCGGGACCGAGAAAGTGCTGGAGACAAGCCTCAACACCGAGATGCCGGTGTGGACACGGCTCGACGCCGAGACAGCGGCACCGAAGAAGATCGACGCCGAGAGGTTTCGGCCCCGAAAAAGAAAAAAGTCACCTCGGAGCCGAAAAAACCCGCAGACAGGGTTTCGGTGCCGAAACAAACTGCAAGCGACCCAGCTTCAGGCTCTTATACAGAAGAGCACTCACTAACCTCCCAAATGCAAAAGCATAGGTTTGAGGAAGAGCTACAATCAACTGATGTGGACCATACGCAAAAGCGTATTTTCATACAGCAGGGGACAGGAAAAATAAGCACCCTTCCCCCCCATTAGAAGAAAGAGAAGGTTGGAGTTCCAAACTGAACAGACACCACAACCAAAAGTGGTGAAAAGAGTTACCCCACCACCCTCTCCTTCGCCCGTGATTAACGTCTCACCAGCACAAACTCCATCACACTCCCCAGCTCACACCACCATAAGCCAGGGTGACCAAGATCAAGACGCATGGGACCTATACGACGCCCCAGTGTCAGATAACAGTCCGGAGGCATACCCTACGAAGCCATCTCCACCAGAGGACAGCACCGCGTATTCTCAAGTGGTGGCTAGAGCAGCACAATTTCACAACGTAAGCCTCCACTCAGAACAGGTCGAGGATGATTTTTTATTCAACACACTCTCCTCCACCCACAGCTCATACCAAAGCCTGCCTATGCTCCCTGGTATGCTCCGGCACGCAAAAGAAATCTTTAAGGAGCCGGTCAAAAGTAGGGCTATCACACCAAGGGTGGAAAAAAAGTATAAGGCGCCTCCTACAGACCCGGTTTTCATCACTACACAGCTGCCACCAGACTCTGTCGTTGTAGGAGCAGCTAGGAAAAGGGCCAACTCCCACACATCTGGAGATGCACCACCCCCAGATAAAGAAAGCCGCAAGTTCGATGCAGCAGGTAAGAGTCGTAGCACAAGCTGCAAACCAGTGGCGCATCGCGAACTCCCAGGCACTACTTGCGCGCTATGACAGAGCCCACTGGGACGAGATGCAACATGTCATTGAACATCTGCCCAAGGACTTACAAAATAGGGCAAAACAAGTGGTTGAGGAGGGACAGACCATTTCCAACAACCAGATCCGCTCCTCCATGGACGCTGCAGATACAGCTGCACGGACAATTAATACATCTGTAACTATCAGAAGGCATGCATGGCTCCGAACGTCTGGATTTAAACCAGAGATTCAACAAGCAGTTCTCAATATGCCTTTTAACGAAAAAGAACTGTTCGGTCCAGAAGTGGACACAGCGATTTGAGAAACTCAAAAAAGATACGGACACTGCCAAAGCCATGGGCGCACTCTACTCCCCACAGAGCAGAGGCAATTACAGCACATTCCGTAAAACACCCTTTCGAGGGGGGTTTCGGGGTCAGAGCACACTAGCCAGCACCTCACAAGCAACACCGTCCAGTTACCGGGGACAATATAGAGGAGAGCAATTCCCTAGGAATAGAGGAAGATTTCAGAGCCCCAAAACCCCTACTACTAAACAGTGACTCACATGTCACTCACCCCCTCCACACAACACCAGTGGGGGGGAAGAATAAGTCATTATTACAAAGCATGGGAGGAAATCACTACAGACACTTGGGTTCTAGCAATTATCCAACATGGTTATTGCATAGAATTTCTACAATTCCATCCAAACATACCACCAAAAGCACAAAATTTGACAACCCACCATTCCAATCTCCTGGAGATAGAAGTGCAGGCACTATTGCAAAAGAATGCAATCGAATTAGTGCCAAACACACAAATAAACACAGGAGTTTACTCACGGTACTTTCTGATACCAAAGAAGGACAAAACGCTGAGACCAATCCTAGACCTCAGAGTAGTGAACACTTTCATCAAATCAGACCACTTTCACATGGTCCCACTACAAGAAGTATTGCCATTGCTAAAACTACACGACTACATGGCAACTTCAGACCTCAAGGATGCTTATTTCCATATACCAATACACCCATCGCACAGGAAATACCTAAGGTTTGTATTCAAGGGAATACATTACCAATTCAAGGTACTGCCTTTCGGATTAACAACCGCACCAAGAGTCTTTACCAAATGTCTAGCGGTAGTCGCTGCACACATAAGAAGGCAGCAAATACATGTGTTCCCATATCTAGACTGGCTAATCAAGGCCCATTCGTTAATAGAGTGCTCAAATCACACAAATCATATCATACAAACCCTCTTCAAACTAGGGTTCACCGTCAATTTCACAAAATCCAAAATTCTGCCGCGCAAGGTACAACAATACCTGGGAGCCATAATAGACACATCAAAAGGAGTAGCCACTCCAAGTCCCCAAAGAATTCAAAATTTCAACACCATCATACAACGCATGTATCCAACACAAAGGATACAAGCAAAGATGGTACTACAACTCCTAGGCATGATGTCTTCATGCATAGCCATTGTCCCAAACGCAAGACTGCACATGAGGCCCTTACAACAGTGCCTAGCATCACAATGGTCACAAGCACAGGGTCACCTTCTAGATCTGGTGTTAATAGACTGCCAAACTTACCTCTCGCTTCTGTGGTGGAACAACATAAATTTAAACAAAGGGCGGCCTTTCCAAGACCCAGTGCCACAATACGTAATAACAGATGCTTCCATGACAGGGTGGGGAGCACACCTCGATCAACACAGCATACAAGGACAATGGAACGTACATCAAACAAAACTGCATATAAATCACCTAGAACTTCTAGCAGTTTTTCAAGCACTAAAAGCTTTCCAACCAATAATAGTTCACAAATACATTCTCGTCAAAACAGACAACATGACAACAATGTATTATCTAAACAAGCAAGGGGGGACGCACTCCACGCAGTTAAGCCTGCTAGCACAAAAGATTTGGTGTTGGGCAATTCACAACCAAATTCGCCTAATAGCACAATTTATACCAGGGATCCAAAATCAACTCGCAGACAATCTCTCTCGAGATCACCAACAGGTCCATGAATGGGAAATTCACCCCCAAATTCTGAACACTTATTTCAAACTCTGGGGAACACCTCAGATAGACTTGTTTGCGACAAAGGAGAACGCAAAATGCCAAAACTTCGCATCCAGATACCCACACAAACAGTCCCAAGGCAATGCCCTATGGATGAACTGGTCAGGGATATTTGCTTACGCTTTTCCTCCTCTCCCTCTCCTTCCTTACCTGGTAAACAAACTCAGTCAAAACAAACTCAAACTCATATTAATAGCACCAACTTGGGCAAGGCAACCCTGGTACACAACGCTGCTAGACCTATCAGTAGTACCCTGCATCAAATTGCCCAACAGGCCAGATCTGTTGACACAGCACAACCAAAAGATCAGACACCCAGATCCAGCATCGCTGAATCTAGCAATCTGGCTCCTGAAATCCTAGAATTCGGGCACTTACAACTTACCCAAGAATGTATGGAAGTCATAAAACAAGCCAGAAGGCCATCCACCAGGCACTGCTATGCAAGTAAATGGAAGAGGTTTGTTTGCTACTGCCATATTAATCAAATACAACCATTACACACAACTCCAGAACATGTAGTGGGTTACTTGCTTCACTTACAAAAATCTAACCTGGCTTTCTCTTCCATTAAAATACACCTTGCAGCAATATCTGCAGACCTGCAGACTACCTATTCAACTTCCCTATATAAGATACCAGTCATTAAAGCATTCATGGAGGGCCTTAGGAGAATTATACCACCAAGAACACCACCTGTTCCTTCATGGAACCTAAATGTTGTCCTAACTAGACTTATGGGTCCACCTTTTGAACCCATGCACTCCTGCGAAATACAGTTCCTAACCTGGAAGGTGGCATTTCTCATCGCCATTACTTCCCTAAGAAGAGTAAGCGAGATTCAGGCGTTTACAATACAGGAACCTTTTATACAACTACACAAGAATAAGGTCGTCCTAAGGACCAATCCTACATTTTTGCCAAAGGTTATTTCACTGTTCCATCTAAATCAAACAGTGGAACTTCCAGTGTTCTTTCCACAGCCAGATACCGTAGCTGAAAGGGCACTACATACATTAGATGTCAAAAGAGCATTGATGTATTACATTGACAGAACAAAAAACATCAGAAAGACTAAACTATTTATTGCATTTCAAAAACCTCATGCAGGAAACCCAATATCAAAACAAGGTATAGCCAGATGGATAGTTAAATGCATCCAAATCTGCTACCTTAAAGCTAAACGACAGCTGCCCATTACACCAAGGGCACACTCAACCAGAAAGAAAGGTGCTACCATGGCCTTTCTAGGAAACATCCCAATGCAAGAAATATGTAAGGCAGCCACATGGTCTACGCCTCACACATTCACCAAGCACTACTGTGTAGACGTGTTATCCGCACAACAAGCCACAGTAGGTCAAGCCGTATTAAGAACATTATTTGACTACTTCCACTCCTACAGGCTGATCCACCGCTTTTGGGGAGATAACTGCTTACTAGTCTATGCAAAACATGCGTATCTACAGCGACAGATGCCATCGAACTGAAAATGTCACTTACCCAGTGTACATCTGTTCGTGGCATCAGTCGCAGTAGATTCGCATGTGCCCACCCGCCTCCCCGGGAGCCTGTAGCAGTTTGGAAGTTACCTTCAACTATTTATATATGTATCATCTCAACCTTAAATAGGTGCATACTTAGTCACTCCATTGCATGGGCACTATTACTACAATTCAACTCCTACCTCACCCTCTGCGGGGAAAAACAATCGAAGATGGAGTCGACGCCCATGCGCAATGGAGACAAAAGGAGGAGTCACTCGGTCCTGTGACTCGAAAGACTTCTTCGAAGAAAAACAACTTGTAACACTCCGGCCCAACACCAGATGGCGAGCTATTGCAAAACATGCGAATCTACTGCGACTGATGCCACGAACAGATGTACACTGGGTAAGTGACATTTTCATTACCTGGTCAGGTCAGGGTTGTAACTCAAGAGCAGCAGTTTCTGGCTTAATACAAATCTGAGGCAGAGGCTAGCATTTCTCTAATCTGAGATGGTCCTCAATTGACTGGCTTCCTTCCTCCCCACCAGGAGGTAACCCAATCCAGTGGACCTCCCTTAGCATGGGAGGGACATGTTGGTCTTCTTGCCCCTGCATCCTGGGACAGTTGGGCAGCCTATAGGCTTAACATTACTACTCTATCCTCAGACCCTGCTGCCCCAACACAAGTGTTGGGGATAATCTTGGGAAACCCACAAGCCTCAGCGAGTCCATACATACTGATCTAGGTCTGCCCGTTACATGACAAAAATGGCAGAGGGACACCCTGCCATTGTTTAGTCATCCACATAATTGACGGTTAGGTATGTAAGTGATCGTGACAGGTTTGACTGAGTGAACTTATAGTAATGTGGATGGTTGAGGAATTTGCAACTTTTTTTTTTTCAATTATTATTAAACTTTCCTTTTGTGTAAAATAGGCTACCTTCACCCACAAGAATTACGAAGGAACAAACTGGGTCTGCACACAGGCAAAACGGAGCTCACAGCTTCTGCTTTCGCTACTTACCTCTTCATGAGTATCTAGAGAATCTATATTAAGCTTGTTTGTAAAGAAATGCCTCCTTGGCATGGTTACCCCATTACTTTTTGCCTTTGCTGATAAGTTTTGATTTGAAAGTGTGCTGAGGCCTGCTAACCAGGCCCCAGCACCAGTGTTCTTTCCCTAACCTGTACTTTTGTTTCCACAATTGGCACACCCTGGCATCCAGGTAAGTCCCTTCGTAACTGGTACCCCTGGTACCAAGGGCCCTGATGCCAGGGAAGGGCTCTAAGGGATGCAGCATGTCTTATGCCACCCTGGGGACCCCTCACTCAGCACAGACACACTGCTTGTCAGCTTGTGTGTGCTGGTGAGGACAAAACAAGTAAGTCGACATGGCACTCCCCTCAGGGTGCCATGCCAACCTCACACTGCCTATGCAGTATAGATAAGTCACCCCTCTAGCAGGCCTTACAGCCCTAAGGCATGGTGCACTATACCATAGGTGAGGGCACCAGTGCATGAGCACTGCCCCTACAGTGTCTAAGCAAAACCATAGACATTGTAAGTGCAGGGTAGCCATAAGAATATATGGTCTGGGAGTCTGTCAAACACGAATTCCACAGCACCATAATGGCTACACTGAAAACTGGGAAGTTTGGTATCGAACTTCTCAGCACAATAAATGCACACTGATGCCAGTGTACATTTTATTGTAACATACACCCCAGAGGGCACCTTCGAGGTGCCCCCTAAAACCTAAACCGACTATCTGTGTAGGCTGACTAGTTCAAGCAGCCTGCCACACACCAGACATGTTGCTGGCCACATGGGGAGAGTGCCTTTGTCACTCTGTGGCTAGTAACAAAGCCTGTACTGGGTGGAGGTGCTTCACACCTCCCCCTGCAGGAACTGTAACACCTGGCGGTGAGCCTCAAAGGCTCACCCCCTTTGTTACAGCACCACAGGGCACTCTAGCTAGTGGAGTTGCCTGCCCCCTCCGGCCACGGCCCCACTTTTGGCGGCAAGGCCGGAGGAGATAATGAGAATAACAAGGAGTCGTCACTGGCCAGTCGGGACAGCCCCTAAGGCAACCTGAGCTGAGGTGACTGACTTTTAGAAATCCTCCATCTTGCAGATGGAGGATTCCCCCCAATAGGGATAGGAATGTGACCCCCTCCCCTTGGGAGGAGGCACAAAGAGGGTGTACCCACCCTCAGGGCTAGTAGCCATTGGCTACTAACCCCCCAGACCTAAACACGCCCTATCCTGATGCCTGGAAAAGACTCTGCACCCGCATACCCCAGGACCTGAAAGATCGGAACTCCAGTGCAGGAGTGACCCCCAGAAGGCCCTCTCCCTTGCCCAGGTGGTGGCTACCCCGAGGAGCCCCCCCTTGCCTGCCTGCATCGCTGAAGAGACCCCTTGGTCTCCCATTGATTTACATTGGAAACCCGACGTGTGTTTGCACACTGCACCCGGCCGCCCCGTGCTGCTGAGGGTGTACTTCCTGTGCTAACTTGTGTCCCCCCCGGTGCCCTACAAAACTCCCCTGGTCTGCCCTCCGAAGACGCGGGTACTTACCTGCTGGCAGACTGGAACTGGGTCACCCCCTTCTCCATTGTAGCCTATGCGTTTTGGGCACCACTTTGAACTCTGCACCTGACCGTCCCTGAGCTGCTGGTGTGGTAACTTTGGGGTTTCTCTGAACCCCCAACGGTGGGCTACCTTGGACCCAAACTTGAACCCCGTAGGTGGTTTACTTACTTGCAAGAACTAACAAACTCTTACTCCCCCTAGGAACTGTGAAAATTGCACATCTAGTTTTAAAATAGCCATATGTGATTTATTTGAAAAGTATATATGCTATTGTGAATATTCAAAGTTCCTAAAGTACTTACCTGCAATACCTTTCATTTGAAGTATTACATGTAAAATTTTAACCTGTGAAACTAAGAAAATATATTTTTCTATACAAAAACCTATTGGCCTGGAATTGTCTCTGAGTGTGTGTTCCTCATTTATTGCTTGTGTGTGTACAACAAATGCTTAACACTACTCCTTTGATAAGCCTACTGCTCGACCACACTACCACAAAATAGAGCATTAGTATTCTCTTTTTGCCACTATCTTACCTCTAAGGGGAACCCTTGGACTCTGTGCATACTATTCCTTACTTTGAAATAGTGCATACAGAGCCAACTTCCTACATTGTTTTAATGTAAAAAATATATATAATGTATAAATAGAACGTTTTTAAAAAAATATATTGAAGCGTGGCTACCAGTAGCCGTTGATTCTCCACCAACAAAGCAAGCATTTTTGGCACTTTACGTCTCGTGCCTCAGTCCAGAAAACGCAAAAAAATTAAATATGAGCAATGTTCTTATGTTATTTAGTAATAACAATGGATTTACTTGCATTTTAGGCGTGTGGCGCTGATCTATTCTCTCCCACAGAGCTACTGTTTCCATGATAATTGGCTGCTGCCCCCAACTAGAGCTGAAACTGATTTTTTTGATGCCACCAAAGGTCATTACATAGGTGGTCATTCTGACCTCGGCGGTAAAAGGCGCCTACCGCCGGTCAGAAATCCTCCATAATTCCGCTGCGGTCGCGGTAACCCGCCACGGTCATTCTGACCCGCAGCAGCCAAACCTCCGAAAATCCGACAGCCACAACAGACCGCCAGACCAGCGGTCGGCGGAAAAGTGGAGGTGACCAAACCACCACCGTCACGCCAACAGAAATACGCCCATGCCATTACGACCCACGAATCCACGCGGCGGTCATTCAAACGCGGTTTTCCATTGGCGGTACACACCGCCGCGGTCAGAATACACACAAACAAACAAACAACTCAGCCACATTGGCCGATTTGAATTCCACACACCTGATACACATACACACACCACTCCCACACACACAATACAATATAAAACACACACCCACATCACCCACAAACCCCTACGACAAAAAATTCCGAAAGAAGCACCGAGAGACACATCATCGAACACAGAATACCATCACACAGAGGCACACTACACCATCACCCACACAATATCCACACACAAAACAACACACACCACCACACTCAACACACTTAACTACACATACTCCACCCCACACATCATACACACCACTCCATGGCACCCCAAAGACAGCCCCGCTTCTCAGACGAAGAACTCAGGGTCATGGTGGAGGAAATCGTTCGGGTAGAGCCCCAGCTCTTCGGCACACAGGTCCAATACACCAGCATTGCCCGGAGGACGGAGCTATGGCAGAGGATTGTCGACAGGGTCAACGCTGTGGGACAGCACCCCAGAAATCGGGAAGACATCAGGAAGCGATGGAACGACCTACGGGGGAAGGTGCGTTCCATGGTATCCCGGCACAACATCGCCGTGCAGAAGACTGGCGGAGGACCCCCACCTCAACCCCCACAATTTACAACATGGGAGGAGGAAGTCTTGATCATCCTGCATCCTGACTGCCTCGCAGGAGTCGGCGGAGGAATGGACACTGGTAAGTTGAAGCTTCACTACTGCTTCCCCCCCCACCTGCATGCCAAATCATACCCCAACCCTCACCCCCATCCTCGAACCCCACCCCCACCCCCATCCTCACCCCCACCCCCACAACCATCCTCACCCTCACCCCCACCACCATCCTCACCCCCACCCCCAGCACACCTATTCCCTGCCAATGTCTCACCATCACAACCCACACATCCCAAAACCTAGGCCTGCATGCGTCCAGGGCGCGTCAATCTGCGGTGTGTCTACCACTACAGGGCACCCAGGATAACCCACCACCCCAACAACAACAGGGACCTGGGGGCAGTGGTAGTGGGCACACCGGCCAGGGGGCAGAGGCCCAGGGAAACAGGGCAACTCGGAGGGCAGCTGTGCGACAGGGGGGGGACGGGCCCAGGGAACCCACTCCACGAGGCCCTCACCACCATCATGAGAGCATACAACCGCTCCCAGGAGACGATGGCGACGGTACTGGCCCGGTTCCAGGAGATCCAGGTACTGCAGGAGGAACACTATCGGGGGTACAGGGAGGACATCAGAGCCCTCACCTCCACCCTGGTTACCATGGTCGGGCTTCTGCAGGACCTCATCAACACCAGGACGGACACTCAACACCAACAAAGGGCCCCTGCCACTAGCCTGGACCAAGAACAGCCAACCACCTCCGCCGGCGCTAGTGGTCAGGAGGCCCCCGCACAACAGCAGCCCACCAGACCCCCACCTCCTGCAGGAGAAGAACCACCCCGCAAGAGGGCCCTGAGATCTCGCAAGAAGACAGAGTAGGATGTCAAGACCCCCGCCAGCAAAGGATACCACCTGATGTCATCCTACTGTCCCACATTGTCACCCTGTCCATCCTTGAACTGCCCATGCTCCATCTCTCCACAGGCCTCTGAACAATGCACCTGTGTGACTGTTACTCTGGACTCTGCCATGGACATTCCTTCACCATAGCCCCCACCCACTTGAAACCACCCATCCCATTTTGAGCACTTAAATAAACACCCATTTAGCACAAAACTATCTGGAGTCTGGCTGTGATTTCAAAATATTGTAATTGACATGACATTGCAAATATGTCCTTGTACATAGTGAAGTCAACAAACAGCTGCCACAAAGCTGTAGTCCATGGGGAAACGAAGCACAGGACTCGTAGTGGGGACCCCAGATCTGAAATAGGGAGGGAAAAGCCACAACTCAGTCATCATACACTGGGGCAAATAGACAGGCAGCAGAGATGCAGGAGAGTAGTTCACATTCACTAAATTATGTTTGAATTGTTACCTGTGTCCTATTGGAACTACTGTTCAATGATTCTGTCCCTGTTGTCTGTTTCAGCCCCGTCGTCTTCCTCCTCGTCACTCTCCACAGGTTCCACAGCTGCCACTACACCACCGTCTCGACCATCCTCCTGCAGGAAAGGCACCTGGCGGCGCAAAGCCAGGTTGTGAAGCATGCAGCAGGCCACGATGATGTGACACACCTTCTTAGGTGAGTACATTAGGGATCCACCTGTCATATGCAGGCACCTAAACCTGGCCTTTAGGAGGCCAAAGGTGCGTTCGATCACCCTCCTAGTACGCCCATGGGCCTCATTGTACCGTTCCTCTGCCCTGGTCCGGGGATTCCTTACTGGGGTCAGTAGCCACGACAGGTTGGGGTACCCAGAGTCCCCCAATAGCCATACACGGTGTCTCTCTAGCTGTTCCATCACGTAAGGGATGCTGCTATTCCTCAGGATGAAGGCGTCATGCACTGACCCAGGGAACTTGGCATTTACATGCGAGATGTACTGGTCAGCCAAACACACCACCTGGATGTTCATGGAATGGTAACTTTTTCTGTTCCGGTACACCTGCTCCCTGTCTCTTGGGGGAACCAAAGCCACATGGGTCCCATCAATGGCACCAATGACGTTGGGAATAGTTCCAAGGGCGTAGAAATCACCCTTCACTGTAGCCAATTCGCCCACCTAAGGGAAAATGATGTAGCTCCTCACGTATTTCATCAGGGCAGACAACACTCTGGATAACACCTTCGAAAACATGGGCTGAGACATCCCAGAAGCAATTCCCACTGTTGTCTGAAATGACCCACTTGCCAGGAAATGGAGTACTGACAGGACCTGCACCAGAGGGGGAATTCCTGTGGGTTGGCGGATGGGGGAACATCAGGTCGGGCTCCAGCTGGGCACACAGTTCATGTATAGTGGCACGGTCAAGCCGGTAGGTCAGGATAATGTGGCGTTCTTCCATTGTCGACAGGTCCACCAGCGGTCGGTACACGCGAGGATTCATCCGTCTCCTCGCCAAACCCAGCGGACGGTGCCTAGGAAGGACAACATGGAGCACAGAGTCAAGCAACCCACAGGTACGTACTCACAGCTTGCACAGTAAACGATTCTCTATGCAGTGAATGGCGTGTGAGTGGCTATGCAAGGCCTAGGCCTGTGTGACGCAGTTGAAATTGAGCCATGTGGACCCTCGAAATGGCAGCTGCCTGACCTGTGAAGTGTGACAATGGGATGTGAGGTCAATGCGCTGGCGTGGCACACCGCGGCGGTCGGCGGGCGAAGACCGCGGCGCGAAGCCGCATTGGTTAACATTGAAGCCTATGGGTTTCAGGAGCCAATGGCGAAGGGCGGTGGCGGTACGCACCGCCGCGGACGTGACCGCCATTTCCTATCTACTTATCCACTTGCGACTTGAACTTTCACAGGAGAGGACCTATACTGCAAGTGTTGCTGTGACCTCGGTCTGGAAGGGACAATGGCTGCTGCGACTGGGGAAAGGGCCCCTGCCTTCACTGGAGAGGAGTTGGAGAAACTTGTGGATGGGGTCCTCCCCCAGTATGCGCTACTCTACGGTCCTCCAGACCAACAAGTGAGTTTAATTCAATATGGATTTGGGGCCACTGGCTGGCTTGGGGGCCTGGCGGGGGGCCTGGCGGGGATGGGGGGCATGTTGGGCCTGGCGGGGGGCCTGGCGGGGATGGGGGGCATGTTGGGCCTGGCGGGGGGCCTGGCGGGGATGGGGGGCATGTTGGGCCTGGCGGGGATGGGGGGCATGTTGGGCCTGGCGGGGGGCCTGGCGGAGATGGGGGGGCCTGGCGGGGGGCCTGGCGGGGATGGGGGGCATGTTGGGCCTGGCGGAGGGCCTGGCGGGGGGCCTGGCGGGGATGGGGGGGCATGTTGGGCCTGGCGGGGGGCCCCCTGGCGGGGGGCCTGGGGGGGCATGTTGGGCCTGGCGGGGGGCCTGGCGGGGATGGGGGGCATGTTGGGCCTGGCGGGGGGCCTGGCGGGGATGGGGGGCGTTGGGCCACTGGCAACGATAATGCAGACAAACTTGAACGTGGTATTTCTCCCTCCCTGTACGTGTCACATAGGTCCGCGCCCATGAGAAGATCGGGATTTGGCGTGCCATCGCCAAGGAAGTCCGGACCCTGGGGGGTCCACCATCGACGGGGCACCCACTGCCGCAAGAGGTGGGAGGACATCCGCCGCGGGCCCAAGAAGACCGCCGAGTCTCTGCTGGGGATGGCCTCCCAACGTAGGCGGGGTGCCTGCCGTCAACTGACCCCCCTGATGTTCCGGATCCTGGCGGTGGCCTACCCTGATTTGGATGGGCGCGTGAGGGCAGCACAGCAGACACAAGGGGGTGAGTACAAGCATCATCTACTCTGTTGTCGCGCAGTGGAGGTGTCTGGGTGGAGGAGGAGGGCTGTGGGTCCCCCTAGGCCAGGGCGATATCTGTAGGCTGGGCACCCCCGTAAGCCCCTGTGTCCCCAGCCACCACCCTCAGTAGTGTCAGTACAGCCATCCCTGGGCCGTGTCATCCATGGGTGCAGTTGTCAACTCTAGGCGTGTAGGGCATGTTCCACGGAATGCGTAGCGGACCCCAAGTGCGCAACTTAGTGCAGGGGGCATCTGTGTCTGTCATGTCCGCTAACTGTACCGGTGATCCATGTACTCAAAATCTCTTTATTTCTCTCTCCCCCCCCCCCCCCCCCCCTTTTTGTTTGTCCTTCTGTTCTTGTGTGCATCAGCATCATCAGGCGGAGGAGAAGTGGCATCGGGGCAGGAGGGAGCTGCATCTCACATGGCCCAGGAGGGCCATGCCACAGAGTCTGACTGGACCAGTGAGACGGAGGGAGAGGGGAGCTCCACGACGGGGACGACTGGACCCTGCAGCGACACGGACACGTCCTCGGAAGGGAGCTCCCTTGCGGGGGTGGCACCATCCGTGTCCCCCGCCATTACAGGTACAGCCGCCACCCAGCGCACCATCTCCGCCCTCCCAGCAGCCCCTCAGCGTTCGCCCCGTGCCCGCTCTGCCAGGAAGCCGGGCATCTCCTTCGCCCCAGGCACCTCAGGCCCTGCCCCTGTTACCCCCGCTGCCCTCAGTGAGGAGGTCATTGACCTCCTCCGAACGCTCATTGTTGGGCAGACTACCCTTTTGAATGCCATCCAGGGGGTGGAGAGGGAGGTTCATCGCAGCAATGCGTACCTGGAGGGCATTCATTCGGGTCAGGCTGCCCATCAGCGATCGTTCCAGGCTCTGGCCTCAGCACTGACGGCAGCCATTGTCCCTGTCTCCTGCCTCCCTCTACTAACTCCCTCCTCCCAGTCTCCTGTTCCTCTGCCTGTCCCACCCACACCATCAGACCAGCCTGCACACACCTCAACACCCAAGAGCAGCTCATCCAAACATAAGCACCACAGATCACGCAGACATTCACACAAGCAACATTCTGATGCAGACATGCCAACAGTCACTACCACCTCTGTGACCCCCACCTCCTCGTCTCCCTCCTCCCTCCCTGTGACGTCTACACTCACACCTTCATTCACCTCACCATCAGCCAGTGTTTCCATCACCAGCATACCCTCCACTCCAGTCCGCACACGTGCAGTCACCACCCCCACTGCCATTTACACGTCCCCTGTGTCCTCTCCCACTGTCTGTCACCCCCTCTTCCACACCACACAAACGCAGCCACCCACCCACCCAACAGCCATCCACCTCACGACAGCCTCCCGCTCCCGCACCTGCACCTGCACCCAAAGAAAGCAAACTTGTCTCGCCTACAACCACATCCTCTACCTCCACTCCCATACCCACTGTACCTACCACTCTCCATTGTCCCAAGAAAATCTATCTCTCTACTGCTACCTTCTTTCCTGACCCTGAGCCCCCCCCTCCTTCTCGTCGGGGTAAAAAGAGCACCTCAGCCACCACCAGCCGTGCAGCCCCCTTGACAAGGGTGCAGGGGTATTGGAGCCCACCAGCCCGCAGGTCTGGATCTTCGCCCAGCAGCAAGGGGACAGCCAGCCCACCCCCTGGGAAGAGGAGCAGAAGGCGGAAGGGCCGCCGCCGGAGCCCGGATTCGATATCCCCCCAGGACACTAGCCAGCCACCGTCAACAGCCACAACTCCAAAGGGAGGAAAGGGCCACAGACTCCCGACTAAGGAGGGCAAGGGCAGCAAGGCGGAGAAGTCAGGCAGCAGGCCTGCTGCCCATGGAGGACCCGTCACAGCTGCCCAGGAGGAGCCCGCAACCCCCATAGCCGCTGCCCCGGGAGGAACCGGCACAGCTGCCCCGGGAGAGCCCACCACCCCCATAGCCGCTGCCCAGGGAGGACCCAGCCCAGCTGGCCAGGAGGGCCCCACCACCCACAGCCCAGGTGGGCATTGAAGGAGCACCATCCCCGCTGCCCAGGAGGGCACCACCAGGCAATGAGCAGTTGGCCATAGAATGGCCGCCGTCTCCAGCACTGCTCCGCTGGGGCCTGCCGTCTCAAGAACCGCTGAACTGGGCCCTTCACGGCAAGAACCGCTGAACTGGGCCCTTCACGGCAAGAACCGCTGAACTTGGCCCCGCCGTCTCCAGCACCGCTCCGCTGGGGCCCGCCGTCTCAAGAACCGCTGAACTGGGCCCTTCACGGCAAGAACCGCTGAACTGGGCCCTTCAAGGCAAGAACCGCTGAACTGGGCCCCGCCGTCTCCAGCACCGCTCCGCTGGGGCCCGCCGTCTCAAGAACCGCTGAACTGGGCCCTTCAAGGCAAGAACCGCTGAACAGGGCCCCGCCGTCTCCAGCACCGCTCCGCTGGGGCCCGCCGTCTCCAGCACCGCTCCGCTGGGGCCCGCCGTCTCAAGAACCGCTGAACTGGGCCCTTCAAGGCAAGAACCGCTCCGCTGGGCCCCGCCGTCTCCAGCACCGCTCCGCTGGGCCCCGCCGTCTCCAGCACCGCTCCGCTGGGCCCCGCCGTCTCCAGCACCGCTCCGCTGGGCCCCGCCGTCTCCAGCACCGCTCCGCTGCGGCCCGCCGTCTCCAGCACCGCTCTGCTGGGGCCTGCCGTCTCAAGAACCGCTGAACTGGGCCCTTCAAGGCAGGAACCGCTGGCCCTTTGGCAGACGTGGCAGGGCAGGATCTGTCTCGGGCAGGGCTGCAGGATGTCCTCTGGCCAACATGCCTCCTCCAGTGGCAGTGGAGTCTGTTATGGACTGCTTGGACTGTGGCTTTGCTCTCCCCAGGATGGCCCAGTGGGCAGGCCACCCACTGTATGGACTGTGGCTTTGCTCTCCCCAGGATGGCCCAGTGGGCAGGCCACCCACTGTATGGACTGTTTGGACTGTGGCTTTGCTCTCCCCAGGATGGCCCAGTGGGCAGGCCACCCACTGTATGGACTGTGGCTTTGCTCTCCCCAGGAAGGGCCAGTGGTCATGGAGTCCCCTTGTGGATCTGGCGTCGTGTACTCAAGTGGCTGAGGTGCCCCCCCTTCCCTTCCCCCTGAGGTGCCTGTCCTTTTTTCTTTCTGATGCCCCTGCAGTGTTCTCTCCGTGGAGTTCTTGTCGTGGGACTGGGCCTTGCCCCTTTGCTCAGGACCCCTGTGGTCCACGGACAGTGGTTGGACTACATTTAGTGGCTGTATATATTTTGTACATAGTTTATTTATTTATTTTGATTACTGCTGTCCATTTTTCAATATATCTGCCCGTTTGAGATCTCTTCTTTTGGTCTTTGCATTATTTCGGAAGGGGGGGGGTTTGTGGGTTGTGACAGTGATCTGTGGGAATGCATTGATGTGTGTGTTGTAGTGGGTGTGGGTGGGTGGGTGTGTGCCGGTAATCTTTTCCCTCCCCTGTGTCGTAGGTGCAGTACTCACCGATGTCTTCCGCGCCGCTGGGCGTGCTCCTGGTACAGGAGCAGGTATAGGAGTGCGGGGATGACCTGCAACTCGGGTTCCATACTGCCGGAATCTCGCGTGCTGTATGTGGAGGTGAGCGTTTTCCCGTTCGTAGTCTGTTTCCGCCGTGTTTTTATCGGCGGTGCTCCCGCCCCGGAAAAGGTGGCGGATTGGTGGGTCGTGATAGGGTGGGCGGTACATTGTCTGCCGCCTGGCTGTTGGCGGGGACCGCCGCGCTGTTTGTTTGTTCCGCCGTGGCGGGCGGAGTGTTAATGCGGCGGGCTGTGTTGGCGGTTCCCGCCAGGGTCAGAATTGCATATTTTGGACCGCCGGCCTGTTGGCGGGTTGGCCGCCGCTTTATCACCGACCGCCAGGGTCAGAATGAGGGCCATAATGTCCTGTAATGCTATCTGATGTCATTTGCAGTGTAGTCAATGGCACCGGAGATTATATGACTGGCTGATAGACCTGTCCTATTGGTTATCTTGCCCTTCCTAACCCGCTACATCCCCATACATTTTTAGGTCAACAAAAAATACATATCAGACCAACCCCGACCTTCGCTTTACAATATGGCTGCATTGTTACCTGTGTATTCCTTGTATGGTTTGTTGAAATTGTAAGGATTAACTCACGTCGCGAGATGCAGTTGTGCTTTTGATGTATTTAAGTAAAGGACAGATCTCAATTTTCATGGTATTATTTCAGCTGACCATTCATCAACGGCCCAGATCAGGTTGGAATGCACATTCACTGACCAACAATTCATCCATAAAGCTAGCTATAGTAAATGTATGCACTCACCCACCACATATTGTAGTCTCAGGATCTTTAAAGAACTTAATCTGGACTGAAGTATGGTCCTGAGCCCATGGGCCTACAACCCGCGGATCAAACGCCCTCACAGAAAGCTTTGAAATGAAAGGCATCTACCGTACCACCAGGTTAAAGCAGCCTTCAATAAGGAAGTTCATATAGTGTGCTTTATGATGGTTCGACATGATTGTAAGAGAAAAAGGCACGCCCACCTAGTCATTGACCGTTATGGTATACTGCTGCATGATTTTAAGGCTGTCCGGCTGTTATGAGTGCTTACTTGAGACACTCCTGCTTGAGATGCAAATCTGTGCTGTCGAACCTGCCAGTGAAGAGGGCATCCCCCAACCCGTTGATTCTTAGCTTTGTGCAGTCTCTGCATAATAGGGAGATTGCATTGTATCCTGGTGTTAGTTCAGTTTGAACTGTTATTGGGGGGAGGGGGCGAGGGCTCAAGAACCCATCCAGGCGGATTACTACGTTTTCACGTGCATGTTTTAGCTGCTGTTTTCTTCTCATAACACCGCCTACCGCGAACACCCATGGTTTTCATTCTAGTAATCAGAACGCCCTGTTATCATGCCAATCTGCCAGAATTTAAGTTGTTGGCACAGTGATTTCTTGCACGCCAAGAAAGGGCCGATGTACTTTTCAACAGCCTTTCTTAAAACCCAACGCCACTCCGATCGGGTTTCTCTATAGTTGCCATTTTGCTCTATCTAAGCCCTGTTGTGCTACTTCACAACAAAGGCGGTGCTGCAACTGCACAGATTGTCTTCTATTCATGCCAGGCTCGCAAAAAAACAGCCCCCCTCAACCTGTGAGTGTTAAGAGCCGATTGAAAACAAACACCAATCCAGTCCTGGCGCTTTGGCTGTATAAACTGGCAAACAAGTAAGCGTTAGGAAATTGTTCCACGGGATAAGATGGAACACCTACAATTCTGAACTCAGATGAAGGGATAGTATAATGTTTCGTATGAGATTATTTTGCACATTTGCTCATCTTTGTGTAGTCAAGCTTTTCATAACCTTTTTTCCTTCTTTACCATATAATTACAGGCTCTATTTATGCATCGGGCAAATTAGCGCTTCTCTGATTTAACAGACTTAAAAGGCATCTCGTAAATTTCAAACACACCCGAGGCAGAGTATTTCAGAATGTACGTTTCTTTGCCCTTGTTATCGGCCAGATTGTCACGTGGGATTCCAGTTGAGGTAAAACATATGCGTTGGTGATTTGTGTTCGAAGACATCAGATGCCATCAGATCTGGGGTTTTTTTTTTTTGTGCCTTCACCCACATTGTTTTTATTCTGCTACTCTTTCCAGATGAGAAGAAATGTTGTTTCACTCCTATCACATTAGGCTTAGCATATTATTTTCAGAACTCTGGCTAATAACGTTGTTGCTATTCCCTCTTAACATGCCCATCCGTCTACCTAACGATTTTTTACTGCACAGCTTTGCTTTGTGTTCACCAGATACCCTTACGCTTTTTAATATATATTTTTAAAATGTTCCTATAGTCTCATTTCTATTCCCAATGTCATATTGCATTAGACTCTTTCTGGCTCTTTGTTTCCCGGGCTTATTGCTGGGTCTTCCATTTCCCTTATCACGCTATAAAATATCAGAAACCACTTTACACGCCCAGATTGAGACTTGCAGACATATGTGAAGTCTCATTTGACCTTGTATTTCTTCATGTAGTTGGCTAGCCACACTTGACTAACGAAGCACATATTGCCATTCGGTTTCCACATTTACATGCTTGTTTCATATTGCCCAGTGAATTCTTAAATCTATATGGGCTCCCCTTGTTTATTTTTCACACACTTCCCCTCCATCTCAAGTTCATTCACCACTTCCTACACACACTACCTATCCCCGTCTATCTTCCTTTCTATCTATAGTGTGCAGGTCTCTCCCCATCCATTCACCATTCCACTGCACAAATACACTCCACCTCACAATTCCACAACTAACCATTCCAAAACAGCCCACATAATTCCTATCCACACCACATACATCCACTATACTCCAAACCAAAACACAGACAAAAGAATATTGTCATTTACAGCACTACTAGCTCTAACACTCGCAAATGCAAGATCCATTGCATTGCAAATGCTCGTCATTAAACTGGTTTTGTAGCAGTTCCTTGCATCTTGTTGCTGCAATACAAAACAGAACCTCTTTTTTGAGGTGCTAGTGATGTCATTTTTTTATCCAGTATTATTGGATCTTTCATAAATTCACATGCTTGAATCATCCCAGTCGTCGAAGTGGGAGTCCCACGGTACATAAAATAGCAATAATTAACAAATACAATGTTTTGCCATAGACTATAATGGAAATACCAGTCACTCATATAGCCTAGCTAGGTCCTTTTGTGAAAAGGACCCAAACCTGCCTGCTGGCCAATCGGGCACCAGCACCCTCTAGAACACTCTCCAGAGAAGCTCCTTCCCTCAGATTTTCTACAGCACGTCGTGTGTAAGGAGTCTCTCTGAGCTCTGCTCAGTTTTCTACTTCTTCAGAAGCTTTTTTTCTCTCAGAACTTAAATGTCGGATTCTTCTAGAAAAGGCCTTTTCCGTCCTTGCAAGACCTGTGGAAAGAAAAGGCTCCATGTGGATGAGCCACATAAAGACTGCTTGTATTGCCTCTACCCACAACACCAGGTGAAGGACTGCAAGATATGTCTTACTTTCTCCACAAAAACCCTCAGACTGTGATGGTAGACTCCTGACATGGTTACAGGCAAAATCCTGTACTTCAGGTGAGGAGAGTGGGGTCAGAGAGGCCGCACAAGGTCCAAATCTGAAGACCTGGGCCAGACAGAAAAATCTAGAAAGAGGCAGAAATTACATCATGGAAAAGGCTTACAGACTTCAATTTACTCTGAGCCATCCTCTCCTCTTCAAAAGGAGTCCTACCATCTTTCCCCTTCCTCGGAGCCTTCTACCTCTAGAAAGGTAACCATAAAAATTAAGTCGACAAGGATACCACCGTCTATGACCGCGACAACGGTGTTTACAACTACAGTCTCCACTACCTCGTCGACGAGACCATCGTCTGCAACGACTACATTGACGTCAATGGTAAGGGCTCCTATCCCCTCAATCAAACCTCCGTCTAAAAGGATCCCAGAACAGAGTGCGTCGTTAACACCGTCGACGAAAGCCCCCTCGACTATAACATCACCAACGACAGCAGCGTCGGCTGTCTCACTGTCTGAGGACAGTGAAGAAGCTGTCGTTGCGTCTCGTCGACGAGACCGTCGTCGATTGGGGGAAAAAATCATCCCTGATCACAGTACAGTCGACAGCATCTTCAACATTGACACCATGTACTATGTCACTGGTGCCTGTCAGACAGATAGAGGCTACTCCTACCTCTTCCAGGTTTCCGGATCTTTGAGCCATGGTCAGGATCACATCTCTGCCCAGATCAGAGATTTATCTGACAGAGACGTCTCCAAGCAAGGTGTCAACTTTAGTACCCAGTCATCTACTTGACTGGGAGGAATCCGATGAGGGTCCATTCGGAGATGCACACAGCCCACCACCTCTCCACGTTAAATACCAGGAAGAGGACGCCGATGAGGAGTATGACCAATACCAACCATATTACTCACATCAAGAACACTATTACCAACCAAGAGAGCCTCAGCCAAGAGACTATACAGATGCCTTCCTCCTTAATCCAGGATTTACAATCAATGTTACAGGATTATAGGAGGAGGTTCCCAGTTGTAGCAGAAGATCAGCCAGCTTCTCCTGCTACACCAAGAAACGTCCCTCCAGCTACTCCCAGGATGACACCTCACTCTGTTTTAGCTGCACCCCCTGGAGATGAAGGTTCCACTTCAGGGGAAGAAGGAGAGATTTCTACCCCACAACATCCCACTGAGGAATAGGATGACTACTTAGCCCCCACTCCTTTTCCACCACCTCCTCGCCTTCTGAGTCTCCACCCGAGGATATAGGTGGTTTCCACAATCTAATGGACAGGGCTGCCGCATGCTTCCACCTTCCAACATCCGTCTCAGTCAGAATGTTTCCTACATGATTTGAAGGGGCAGTCAAGAAAGTCTGTACGGTCCGTTCCCATTATTGACTTTATATGGAGCGAGGGTACAAAGATTATGCGCAACCTGGCAACAGTCCCACCAGTGCTGCAAAAACTGGACAAGAAATACAAGGCAACCCAAGACTCTTTGGCATGTCTCACTGGCCACCCAAAGCCTGACTCTTATTTCACAAGCGGCTCAAAGACGTTCTAAGAACCCATCGACGCCTATCTCTACTCCTCCAGACAGAGAAGGAAGGAGATTGGATAATGTGGGCAAAAGATTCTCCTCCATTTCAGCAGTCACTGTCAGAGCAGCAAATTCATTAGCAATCCTGGGTCGTTATGACCGGCAAATGTGGTCAGATACGCAACCTTTCATTGATCTCATCCGTGAAAGCAAGCAAGCAGAGGCACGGAAGATCCTCCAAGAAGGTGAGCGTACGTTGGAGAAGATAATCGACTGCGCTCTAGATATAGCCTCCACCGGCTTTCGTCAGCTGGCTGGTGCCGCGGTCTTACGCCGCCAAGGTTGGCTCAAAGCCACATCTTTCAGGCCGGAAGTGCAGTCAAGAATCCTTGACATGCTCTACGATGGCGAATGTCTCTTTGGCAAGCACATAGATGACGCGCTCCAGGCCATCAAGACCGACACACACACACACTGCCAAGTCCCTGGGTACCCTACAGTACCGGAAACAGTCCTTTCGGGGTGCTAGAGGAAGAGGATTTACCCCATTTCGAGGTTCCTTTCACAGGCAGTACCAGCAACCCCAATATAGGCCGTCCTATCGACAATGGTATAGGCAACCATCTACGGCTTCTTACGCCAGACAGGGAGGAAAGAGAAGACAGTTCACAAAACAGAGATCAACCCAGAAAGCAATGATCTTCCCCAGGCACCGGCTATGCTTCCCTTATGTTCACACCATCAACAAATAGGAGCAAACATCTCCAACTACATCCAGGAGTGGAAGAAAGTAACAATCAACAAATGGGTGCTGGATATAGTGACGAGGTCATACCCTGGAATTCATGCAAAAACCGCCGCATCATCCACCAAGAACAGGCAGACTGCTCCATCTTTGTCTGCTTCAACAGGAGGTATTCCTTAAGCTTGCCAAGGAAGCTATAGAAAGAGTTCCAGCTCAGCAACGAGGTCTCTGATTCGATTCCTGTTTCTTCTTGATAAGGAAAAAATCAGGGGAATGGCGTCTGATACTAGATCTCAGGAAACTGAACGAGTTCCTTCGAAAGCAATCTTTTCGGATGATCACGCTGTCTGATATCCTGCTCCTTCTCAATCCTGGAGATTTTATGACAACATTGGATCTCCAGGATGCTTATTTCCACACACCAATACATCAGAAACATCGCAAATATCTCCGCTTTACTGTAGCCGGTGCCCATTATCAATTCAAAGTTCTACCATTCGGGCTGAGGTCAGCTCCAAGAATCTTTCCAAAATTCCTTGCCCCAGTCGCAGGTTTCCTCCGCAGCAAGGGCTTCCAGGTGTTTCCATACCTGGACGACTGGCTCATAAAAATGCTGTCTCCGCTACTAGCCTCCAAGGCTACAAACGCTTGCTTGAAATTATTCCACAGTTTGGGGCTAGCAGTAAATCTACAGAAGTCGGTCACACTTCCCTCCTGCAGAAGAGTCTTCCTGGGTGCAGAATTAGACACCATCCAGAACAAAGCATATCTCACTCCGGCACGGCAGCAGAAGCTAACCAACTTAGCTGTCAGAATTTCCACAAAAGAGTTTGTTTCAGTGCGGCTGTTCAAGTCGCTTCTGGGCATGATTTCCTCAGCCATCGTCCTAGTTCGACTGGCAATGCTGAGAATGAAACAGTTACAAGAAGAACTACAACTCCAATGGACCCAGTCGCAAGGATCCTTCGACAACTTAACTGTCACATCAAAAATTCGGCTGGCGTTGAAGTGGTGGTCTCAGACCAACCATCTCTCCCAAGGTCTTAAGTTTCTAACACCAATGACAGACTTTGTCATCACCACAGACGCTTCCTTAGAAGGCTGGGGAGGCCATTTACAAGACATGCGCATTCAGGGAAGATGGTCCAATCTCCAGAAATGAAAGCACATAAACCTGCTGGAATTGAAGGCGATCCATCTCACGCTCAAGGCTTTTCTTTCACGCATCGCAGGGTCTTCAGTGTTGGTCAGGACAGACAACACAACAAGTATGTTTTACATCAACAAGCAGGGAGGAGCAAGATCCCTCTCCCTCTCGAGGGAAGCTCAGTCTCTTTGGGACTGGCCCACACTGCACAATAGTCGCCTCCGGGTGGAGCACCTGCTAGGTGTCCACAACGCCCTAGCAGACTCTCAGCAGGACGGACGACAACTGCCATGAGTGGGAACTCAACCAGAACATACACGCCAGCATCTTCCAACGATGGGGTCAGCCGATTCTAGACTTATTTGCCACCAACCTGAACGCCAAATGCCAGTTCTACGCCAGTCGATACCCACTCCCGGGGTCGTGGGGAAATGCTCTTTTGATTGGATGGTCCGAGATCTTTGCCTACGCTTTCCCCCCCATCCCGTTGATACTCAGGCTCCTCAGGCAAATGAAGTCCGAATGCTGCAAGATCATTCTCATAACCCCCAGATGGCCCAGACAGTAATGGTACACGGAGCTCCTACTCCGGTCCGTGGCCAATCCAGTCCGCCATCCTTGCAACCACAACCTTCTCACGGCGAATCAGGGTCTAATCCTTCATCCCGATCCAACTTCTCTTCAATTGCATGCTTGGCTCCTGAGTTCAGAGTTTCATGGTATGAACATCGATCAGGAATGCAGACTGATTATCTAGGGCACGAGCAGAGAGCACAAATAAGACGTACAAACTCAAGTGGAAGAGATTTTGTGTTTGGTGCTCTCAGAACAATTTCCACCTGTTACAAATTAAGCCTGAACAAATTATTTTGTACCTTCTCACACTCTCTAAGGCTGGTCTTTGCCATGCATCAGTCAAGATTCACCTAGCAGCTATATCCTCCTATAGGCGATCAGCTGAGATGCCCTCCATAGGCTCATCCAGAATCATTAAGCAGTTCATGAAAGGACTCTTCCGCACTTTCCCTCCGGTGCAGCTACCTCCGCCAGAGTGGCACCTCAATATAGTCCTGTCTCGGCTCATGAAAGCTCCTATCAAACCTATTCACAGGGCGGAACTCAAGTACATCACATGGAAAGTGGCAACCCTGCTTGCTCTCACTTCCATCAGGAGAGTCCGTGATATACAGGCTTTTACTACTAAAGAACCTTTTCTGTTTTTTTCTGATAACTTTGTTATGCTCAGGACCAACCACAGATACATTCCCAAGGTGCCATCTTCATTCCATCTCAATGAGCCCGTGATACTACGAACCTTTTTTCCAAATCCAACTACAATCGCAGAAAAAAAAAATCTACATTCTTTGGACATCAAACGATGTCGCAAATTTTACCTTCTAAGTACCAAACAAATCAGGAAATCAGATCAACTCTTGGTATCTTATTCTGTGGACGACAAGGAACAGGGGTCACCAAGGCCACCATAGCCCGTTGGATTTCCTCCACAATTCAGTTCTGTCACACCAAAGCAGGAAAACCGTTGACTAGGCGCCCGAGAGCCCACTCCACGAGTGCAGTCTCCACATCGGCTGCTTTGTTTCAGGGTATTGCCCTGAATAAGATATGTCAAGCTGCGACATGGAAGACTACGCACTCCTTTACGAGCACTATTGTTTGGAGTCCTCGCAGAGAACTGACTCTCTAGTTGGACAAGCTGTTCTACGTTATCTATTTCATTAAGGTGAGACCTTTCCTGGGTTATATAGAAACTTTTTGATATGCAAATAGTCTGATTGCTATGCAATATACTTTGACATGCTTCTATATAAGTATGTATGTGATTATATATGCGCGTATATATGTGTGTGTATTTCTATACATGGATATTCAGTATATGTGTATATGTACTTAGAATTATCTATATTTGTTTGAAGTTCATAATACAAGATATCTATTTCATATAGGTTGAAAAGGATTTCCATGCTCACACCCTCCATCCACTGCGAGTATAATGTTTATAAACAGTACTGCTGGCTATTCAGATTCAAGCATGTGAATTTATGAAAGATCCAATACTGGATAAGAAAACAAGTTACTTACCTGTAACTACAGTTATCAAGTATTGGTATCTTTCATAAATTCACATGCGACCCACCCTCCTCCCCTTAGACGCTCACATTTCCTCTCTGGTTATTATCTTTTCACTCTCGTGCTGGAAAATCTGACGGAAGGAGCTTCTCTGGAGAGTGCTGGTGCCTGATTGGCCAGCAGGCAGGTTTGGGTCCTTTTCACAAAAGGACCTAGATAGGCTATATGAGTGACTGGTATTTCCATTATATCCTATGGCAAAATAAAATTATTTAATTATTGCTTTATTATGTACCGTGGGACTCCCACTTCGGGGATGATTCAAGCATGTGAATTTATGAAAGATACCAATACTGGATAACTGTAGTTACAGGTAAGTAACTAGTTTTCTTCCCAACTAAGGGGGTGGTCATCAACCACAGATTTAATCTGCACCAGCTGCCTAGTTTCACCTGTCATGTTACCCACCTCAGCAGAAGTATGCTTCGAAGTAACAGTCCAACAGGATTCAATATGATGACTGTAAGGAAAGCAGTTTGTTATATGGTGGGCCTTTGAGACCTCACTATGTAATAAACTCACTAATTAGTTTTGGGTCTAGTTGGTCTCATTTGTAAAACCTCAGCTCAACTCTGTGTAGCTGTGTCTTCGAGCAGTCAGGCTTGACAAGTATTTAGAAGTGCCAAACCAATAGATTAAGAAAGAAACAATTCAACGGAAATCTGACACATTTATTAAAATCTTATTTTTATTAATTGGGGGATGCTGTGACCACTAGCTTGGGCTACAAGGTTCCTCCCCACCCACCTCCAATAGTGACTTCTCGCTAATCGTGTCATCCAGCAATCAGAGTGCAATATTTTGGCCACTTACGAGGTGGAGAGCTTTTCTCTTGGTATGTGATGGTTGAAAGCTCACCTTGGAGGTGTGGCTCCATGGGAGCTACATGCCCATGAGAAACCAGGGTGGCAACTGTTAGCCCCTCTGTTTCAGATGCCAACCTGCATGTCAGAACAAAAGAGCAGCCCCTCTCGTGTGTCTCCATCGTTTGTCCTTCAAAGAAGTCTCCCCCGTTGAAGCTGGCCTTTTGGGCTCACATCCTGTTTGGGCTTCCTGCTAGGCACAGATAACACCTCCTCCAGCTGCAGGCTCCTGTTGTGTATATATCTGATAGAGACTTCCAGTAACAGATTCCTTATCATAGAATTTCACCCAGGCGTCAGTCTGGATCCAGAGACTTTTCTTCAGGCAGTACCTTGCGCGCGCCATAAGGTGGTGTTGGTTGACTCTGCGTTTGTTGGCGTCATGGTTGCCAGATATGGCGTTGCGGGTTGTGCAGGTGCCACCCCGGAGCGCTGATGTAATTTCTTTTCTTTCTTTGCTGGCCTATGTGCAGATCTGGAGCAAGCTGCCCTTACAGTCTCTTTTTGGCTGGTGTTTTGACTTTTGTCAAAGTTTTATTTTTTTATTTTTTACTTTTGGTGCGTCAAGATGTCATCCCATCAGACTGACTTCGAGCCCTGCGACTCCTGTCACCGCATGATATCGGTGATGGATCCGGACCTGGTATATTTGTGCTGCTTGGAGCATGACTACGACCTAAAGTCGTGCTCTAACTGCTGGGCCATGAACCTGAAGGCTTTGAGGGAGGGGTCTCTAAAAGCTGATCGCCACCTAGTGTCTGGCTCCGCATCACTCTCGGGTGAGAGGAAGTTCCCGAGACCGCTCGCAGAGCCATCTCCACTCCTCCTCGTCCCACTCCAGATTGTCGGGTCACTCAGGTAAGCACTAATTCAAAGAAGCACTAGCGTCCTTTAATTTCACCCGTCTGACAATGCAATGTGGGAGAAGGAGCATCCTCGCTCTATGCCTCTGTCTTCAGAGCCTGTTTCTGGGTCGGCTCGCCGGCTCCCTGAGTTTCTGGTAGCTGGAGCCACCCTATCCAGTTAAAAAAAAAATTTTTTACAAGCTGTACTGTCATCTTTGGGGAGTCCAGCCCTGTCTGGGAGCTTTCAGGCCCCTCAGGCTTGGAAGGGGACCCTTCGGGTTCTACAATGGCAGCCTCTGCCTTGGCTCCCAAGGATCTGCTTCCATACTGGTGTTGGTTGTTCGTTTGCAACTTTCCTTGACGACTGTTCTGGTGTTGACGCTCCGATGTCACCTGAGCCCACGTCGCTCAATGTAGATGCCGACTGTGTTGGGGACTTAGGACCCCAGGTCAGAGGTTGACCCTTATTCCTGTGGATATGACTGATGAGAGGTGGCTGTAGCTGGGCCCTTTAGAATTCCAGTTTGAGGATCCTATGGACTGAGCAAATCCAGCGGTCTGGATACCTCCCATGATGCTGGTATGCTTCTCCCCTTACTGTAGCTACGGAGGAGGGAGCTTCCTACTCCATAGTGGTGCAGAGTGGCCAGGGTCTTGGGCCTAAAGCTGCCTTCGATGGCTGAGGTCTTAGGCCTTGACTTGCCTTTGGTGGCTGTCAGGGCTAGTCTCCTGACTGAGGTGCTTCAACCTGGTGCTTCCACATCAGAACCCATTTTGCCCATCAAGGAAGCCCTCACTGATGTCTTGCTGGGACCTGGTCCAAATCTAGCACAGGGGCTCCTCTTAATGGGACAATAGCCCACCGCCATAGGCCTGCGCCTAACAACCTGGCTTTCCTGACCCAATACCCCACCCGAGAGCTTGGTAATCCAAGCATTAACTTTCCATGGTGCGTTCATCTCAGCTCTTCTGCATAGGGAGTCAAAGAGGCTGGACCATATTGGGAAGATTTTTTTTCTTCCTCCAACCTGGCATTTCAGTCAGTGAAACCTGCATGCCTTTTGTTACACCCATTCTTTCATTCTTTATGGGACACTTTCACGCAAGTGCTGCCACAGGAGGCCTGGACCATTCTCTCCCAGGCTATTGCTGATGCTAGAGTCGGATCACAATCTGATGTGGGCTGCATATGACAGACTCTAGGTAGATTGTTTTCTTTGATAGTGGCCTTAAGGTGCCACGCTTGGTTACAGACATCTGACTTGTCAGCAGGTGTTTATTCTACTTTGATGTACATGCCCTTTGATGCCACTCGTCTCCTCGGGGACAAAGCAGACTTGGTGCTCGAGTACTTGAAGGAGTCCCGGGCTACAGCCCAGTCCCTTGGCTTTGTAGCTGCCCTTACACCCCCCCACCCCCAAGTCTGCTCTTTGCCCTCTTTCTGGCTATGGAAGGAGCACCTAACCACATCTGTTCCCCACCAGCCACTGTGCATGCGGCTCAGCCTCCTCATGGCTGGGGATGTGGGATTGAGCATTCACATGAATCCGGGAGCCAGTGGCTTAGCCAGTCCATTGCCCTCCCTCTGCCACAGCCTCCAAGCCTTCCTTATCTGGCGCTTCCCCACCATTCACCAGGATTCGCCATTACCTGCCATCTTGTCAGAAAGGTGGGTTTTGCAAATAGTCCGAAGGGGCTACTCCCTCCCGCCATGCCACTATTCTACGATCAGATGAAGAAAGATCACTTGGCACTTCTCCACGAGGAGGTTACAGCTCTCTTGGCCAAGGGAGCCATAGAGAGCCTCCCTGTTGCAGAAGTAGGTTGTGGTTGTTAGTCCCACTACTTTCTGGTGCCCAAGAAGGACAAAGGCTTCCCCCCCATCATTGACCTCTGGTCCCTCAATCTCTTCCTCTTCAGGGAGGAGGTCGAAAATGCTCACTCCAGCTCTGGTCCTGTCTGCCCTGGAGATTGAATGGTAGTGTTGGACTTGTAGGATTGGGGTTCGTGCTAGGTCACGAACATTTTCAATTCACCATGCTCCCCTCTTTCCTTGCCAGCACCCCTTGGGTGTTCACCAAAGTTGCAGCTCATCTGTGCAGGTTAGGGGTTTCAGTCTTCCCCTAGCTCGACAACTAGCTGTTAAAGGTGAACTCGCCTGAGGCTGTCCTCTGACACCTCCAGACTACAGCTGATCTCCTGCATTCACTGGGATTCACTATAAATGTGCCAAAGTCACACCTACATCCCTCCCAGATGCTCCCTTTCATCGGGGCTGTTCTGAACACAATGCAATTTCGGTCTATTCTTCTGAGTCCAGGATATTCAGGCTATGATACCAATGTTTCAGCCTCTATCCTGGATTTTGGTGAGAATGACTGAGGCTGCTCATCCTCATGGCCTCCAGCATCCTGCTGGTGACATGCCAGATGGCATAAGCAGGCTCTACAGTGGGAGCTAAAGCTCCAGTGGGTGCAGCATCAGGGGAATCTCTCTGACATGGTCCATATCTCGGAAGGGACTCCACAAGATCTGCAATGGTGGCTTTTGAACCACAGTTGGGTCAGAGGCACACCCTTCTTCCTTTGCCAACCAGATGCGACCGTAGTGACAGATGTCACTCCTAAGATGGGCAGCCTCATAGGAAAGGTGGAGGTCAGAGGCATCTGGTCTATGGTGGAGTCTGAGCTCCATATCAACATCTCAGGGCAATCAGACTAGCGTTGAAAGCATTCCTTCTCTCTCTCAAAGAGAAAGTGGTGTAGGTGTTCACATACAATACCACTGCCATGAGTTACTGCAACAAAAATGCAGGGTGCGACTGTGGACCTTTTTGTCAGTAGGTGCTTCGCCTCTGGACATGGCAGGAACAACGGGGCATTTCCCTGATGGTTCAACATCTGGCAGGCTCTCTGAATGTGAGAGCGGATGAACTGTGCCGCCAGTGCCTTATTGATCACGAATGGCGTCTCCATCTGGAGGTGGCACACAGTCTTTCAGCCGTGTGGAGAGCCTTGGTTAGATCTGTTCGCCTCCATAGGGAATCCGCAATGTCAGCTGTTTTGCACTTTGGAGTTTCCAAGGCGGTATTCGCCCAGCTATGCTTCTTGTCTCAAGTAGAACTCAGGCCTTCTTTCTGCCAATGTCGCTTCTGCCAGAGTTCTCAAGAAGATCAGGCTCGACCAAGCCCAAGTCAATTTTTGTTGCTCTGGACTGGGCATGAAGGGTATGGAATACCGAGCTCTTGAACATCGCTATCAATCCTCCGATCAGACTGCTCCTTTGTGGGGGAATCTTCTGTTGCAGCAGGAGAAGGTGTTCCTCCTCCCGAACCTGTCTAGTATCTGCCTTCTTGCAGGGAGATTGAGCAGCAGCAGTTGACCGCTTATGACCTTCCTCCCGAAGTCTGCAATGTTATCTTGGCAGCCAGCCATCCCTCCATCTAAATGACATACGACTGTAGATGGAACACAGTTGTGGCACGGTGTACAGACAAGTCTTTTTACCCCATCTCTGACTCTTTCTGAGGTTCTTTTGTTTATTCTATCTTTGGCCCATCTGGGTTCTGCTTTGGGCACCCTAAAGGGTTATTTGTCTGCCATTCCGGATTTCCTCTGACTGCCTGGCCAACCCTCCTTGTTTAAATATCCCATTGTTGGATGATTTCTTAAGGGCTTTACCAATCTCTTTCCTCCTTCCCCGTTCATAATGCCCAATGGGATTTGAACTTAGTTCTTATCTGTCTAATGTGTGCTTCCTTTGAGCCACTTTACAACTGCTCACTTCGCCTACTTGCTATAAAACAGTCTTCCTTGTAGCTATCACCTCTGCCTGCAATGAGTGAACTGCTGGCTCTTTGTTTGAAGTCACCTTTCATCTCCATCCACCCCGACAAGATGGTGCTTCGTATTAGGGCTTCTTTTCTGCCTCAGGAGTGTTGGTGTTCTATCTTGATCAATGAAAATAATTCTGGTTGGATGATCACCGCTTTGTGGGTTATGTGGCTACGAAAAAAGGTCAGGCAGTTCAGAATATGCATTGGCTAAGAAGCAACCCACGGAGGGCTTGTGCGCTCATTCTATCAGGGCCACAGCTGTAACAACTGCAGTAGCACACGGAGTCCCAGTCCTGGACATCTGCCAGGCAGCAATGTTACTAAACACTACTGCTTGGACAGTCCGGTCTGCAGGAATGGTTATTGTGCCCATTTGGTCCTGCAGGACTTTCTAGTGTGATCTTGGTTTGCAGAACTGCCTCCTGGGATAGTATTGCTTGGGTGTCTAATCTAAGGTAAGGGATCTGCAACTAGAAGTCTATCAGATGGACAAGTTACTTACCTTTGGTAACGATTTATCTAGTTGAGACATTTTCTAGTTGCAGATTCCTTACCAACCCACCCATACTCCCCACTCTCTGAACTTATTTCTAAGGTCAGGGACTTCCCTTTCAGGGCCCTAGTTCTGTCACACCAGTGTCGGTGGTGTCCATGGTTCTGCGCTTCTGGTGTGGAAACAGGGTGGCGGGGGGATGGGGAGGTTGGTGGTGCTGTAAATATTATTCAGGAAGATATGTGCTTTGCCTTTACTTTAAATGGCATCGGTCGAGTTAGCAGTTTGAATATGCTCTACCAGTTTGCAGTGTTGGGCTGGAAGATGTGCTTTTACTTTGTCATACTTGTGGTAGCATAATAAAGTGCTGTAGTCCACGAGAGGCACTTTAACTAAGAGGCCCTAGTACCTTTGCTACCACATACTAGGGACTAATATCCACTTGACATTGGCTAACTTATAAGCCAATTCAACACACTTTTGGGGGGTCAGAACACATGCACTAATGTCTCTTTCCCAGGCCTCTCTGCACTGTCATTACACTGACACCTAATAGTCCAAACGTAGGGACGAATCTGCCAAAAACATTTTCTCAAAATTGACGTGCAAGCCCTGACTATTTTAACTCCTTCATCCACTCCACAAGCCCAGTGTAGAGGCTGCGGTGGTAGGGTGAGTATTTCTAAGCTTACAAACTGGCTGTGGCCCATTCCCCAAACATTTCCATTGCTGATAAAATAGGTCTGAATCCTATCTTCGGAAAAATTCCAGCTTCTACTTAAGATGTATTTTTCTGATTTGAAGGAAATCTGGCTAGTGTTCCAGTTTTTGATCAAGACAGCTCAACCAGTACATGAGAAACATTCTCTACTGCTAATAGTTATGATTCTGGTTAGCCTGGAGCCAGTTGAGTTCTGCACTTTGGTCTCAAGATGGTGCCAGAAATTTTCACATAATGTGTGACCAATGTAGAGGTGCTCCTAAGGAGACAAGAATATTAAGTCTGTCTGATAGACTTCTAGCAGCAGATTCCTTACCTTTGAATTCTCCCCGGGGGGGGGGGGGGGTGTAAGAGACGTGGCCTCAATCCTTGGAACCCACACCTGGACTGTATGAGAGCCTGCCTGACCTTCTAGGAACTTCTGTGACCCCTGCCCAACATAGTGTTTTATGAGGCCATGCACCTCATTCTTGGGCAGTCTAACTCAGTCAGTAGGACTTGGGGGGGGGGGGGGGGGGGGGTTCTGCTCCAATGACTGTGGCCTGAGTGCCAATCCACCCCCCCCCCCCCCTCCGATCCGTTCCTGGATATGGCCTGGCATTGGTCATACTATCTCAACCTTCCCCAGTGCCACTCACATTGATGATGCTCCCGTGCCATCTCCATTGTCACCCCCAAACTCTGACACAGAGCTGGAAACGGTGTCACCTGATACTGGCATGAGTGTTGCCTTCTAGATCAGAACCTGTGCCCTATTCCCTTGAGCTAGGCCTTAGGGAAGACTCTGAAGGGTTGCTGGATCCTTTTGAATTCCAGCCCTATGAGGAAGAACCATACATGGACTGGCATGAGGATCTGGGTGAAGTCAGTGGACTGGATACTTCTCCAGATACTGGTATGCCTTCTCCTCTATTGTGGCTACGGAGGAAGCTGATTCCTGCACAGTAAGGAGGGCAGCTGAGGTCCTAGACCTTGAGCTACTCTCTGGCATTCAGTGCTAATTTCTTTACAGGTGTGTTACCACTGGGAGTCTCCATATCTGAATCTCTTCTCCCTTTCAATGACTCGTCTTTTTGGGTACCTAGACCAAACCCAACAAAGGGGCTCCTGTGATTAGGGTGATTGCTCGCTGCCATCACCCTCCCCCTGAGGGCCCAAACTTCCTTACGCAACACCCTACTTCTGAGAGCTTGGTGGTCCAAGCCTCAACTTCCCAGTGTGCCTTCCCCACGGCTCCCCCAGATAGGGAATCCAAGGGGCTGGACACATTGGGAAGAAGATGTTTTCTACTGCCAGCCTGGCATTGTGATCTGTGAACACAGCATGCCTTTTGGGCTGTTATTCCTACACTGTGGGATGCAGTTGCTCAAGTACTGCCACAGGTCCGGGAGGAAGCTCAGACCTTCCTCTCCCAAGCTGTCATCGACAGGAGGGATGCAGCAAAGTTCACAATTTGTTGCAGATTTGATATGGACGATGGTTTCAATGACAGCTAAGGTGCTATGCCTGGCTGAGGATCTCTGTTTTTTTGGAGCTATGCAGACTTCCCTTATGGAGATGCCCGTTGATGGCACCATCTCTTCGGAGACCAGGCAGATGAGGTGCGTGAGCTTTTTAAGGACTCTGGTTATGGCCAGGTCCTTGGGCCTTCCACCCCAATCTGCCTTTTGCCCCTTTTGTGGCTATGGAAGGGGCTTCCAGCTGTACCAATTCCAGTCCAGCCACCGTTTTCTGCATGCTTTCCAGCCTCTGCATGAATGACCTTGTGGGTCAGGTGGCCAGCAGTCTGGTCAGTTACACCCCCCCCCCCCTCCCCAATAACCCAGCTGCAGCAGCCTCCAAAGCCTCCTAGTCTGCCCCTTTAACACCAGGAGTACCCAGTTTGCCGAAGATTCGCTATGACCTGCCTCACTGGAAGTCCATAACATCGAGTTTGGGGAGGTGTTTGGTTACCCAAAGGGGATATTCCCTCCCCTTCAAGGCTACTGTTTCCCCCAGTGCCACCATCTCATGATTGTCTGATGGTGGATCATCTGGGCCTTTTCCGCAAGGAGGTTGCTGCTTTCTTGGCCAAGGGAGCCAGGGAGCCGTTCCGGTGCCAAAGGTAGGCTCTGGTTGTCATTTTTTTGCAACCAGAAAGTAGTGGGAATAGCAAAGGTCTTCGCCTTATTGTAGATCTATTAGCCCTCAAGACCTGAGCCAATGTGAATAGTTTGAATGTCTCCTTTTTTGCGCAAGAGATTGTCTGTCCTGCGGCCAGGAGACTGGATGATAGCATTGGGCTTGCAGGATGTTTATTTTCACATCCCTTTCCTGGTGGTGATGGTGTTGGTTGCAGCTCACTTGTGGAAATTGGGGGTGTCAGTCTTCCCCCTATTTCAATGACTGCCTATTAAAGGTGGGCTCACCCCAGGCTGTTGTCTCCCATCTCCAAACTACAACAAACCTACACTTGCTGGGGTTCACTATAAACTAACCAAAGTCACAACTGACTCCATGTCAGATGCTCCCTTTCATCTGAGCTGTTCTGGATACAGTACAGTTTTGTGCTTATCCGCCCGAGCAGCGAGTCAAGGATATTCAGGCTAGGATACCGATGTTTTAGCCTCTTAGATTTCAGTGATTGAGACTGTTGGGACTCATTGCATCCTGCTTGTGACATGTCTGCTGGCATGTGCGGGCTCTAAACTTGGACCGGACGTTTCAGTGGTCACAGCATCAGGGGAATCTCTTCAACATGGTCCAGATCTTGGGGGTAGGGGGGGGGGGGGGGGGGGGGGGGGAGTTGCAAATGATCTGCAGTGGTGGCTTAGGAACCATGATTGGGTCGGGCAGTATCTTCCCCAACTAGATCGGAGAGAGGTGACCGGTGTCACTCCTGGGATGGGGCGGTCATCTGGGAGAGGTGGAGATCATAGGGTTTAGGTCTCTGTCGGAATCCAGACTCCACATCAACCTGCTTGAGATCTGAGCGATCCAATGCTTTGAAAGCCTTGTACTCCATCGAGTGAAGGTTAGTGCAAGTGTTCATGGACAACACCAATGCCGTGTGGTACTGCAACAAACACTGCAGGGTGGGGTTGCAGACCCTTGTCAAGTAGCTCTACGTCTCTGGCCATGCCTGGAACAGCAAGGCATATCCCTGGTGGCTCAACACCGGACGGGCTCTCTGAATGCCAGAGCAGCCAAAGATGCCTAGAATGTGCAATGTCAGCAATTTTGGGCACTGCGTGGCAGTCGATCAGGCTGTCCCTTGGGGAGAGCGTCTGCCGCAGCAGCAGGTATGTTCTTCACCTGAACCTTTCCACTCTCTACCTTCTTGTGTAAAGATTGAGCAGCAGCAGTTGGCAGCTTTTGGCCTTTCCTCCCGAAATCTGTAACGCCATCTTAGCCGCTGTGTGTCCCTCTAACAAGATGGTATATGCCTGCTTTAGGAAGAAATTTGTGGGCTGGTGTGCAGAAAGATTGGTTTCCCCTCTGTGCCCCTCTTTCTGAGGTTTTACTTTTCATTCTTTCGCCCTGAAGGGCTCAGTTTTGGGCACTTGAAGGCTAATTATCTGCAATTGTTTTACCTTCTTTAGATTTCCCGATCAACCCTCTTTGTTCAAGTCCCCCAATTGTACATAGGTTCCTCAAAGATCTTACTCATCTATTCCTTCCTATCGCGTTCCTTATGCCTCAGTGGGCTTTATTTAGGTTCTACCTTTTTTGATGTGCTCCTTTTAAACTGCTCCACAAGTGTCCCCTTAGGCTTCTCACACTGAAAACAGCCTTCTTTGTGGCAATTACATCTGCACATCAAGTGAGTGAGCTGCAGGCCTTGTCATGTATGAACCTCTGACCTGCCTTACCTCCTATATATACCCTGACAATCTTGTGCTTTGCAGAAGGGCCTCTCTTCTGCCAAAAATGGTCACACCTTTTCATGCATGTCAATCCACTGACTTGCCTACTTTTTATGCACCCCACATCCTTCTAAGGAAGGACTCCACCTCCTGGACTCAAAAAGAGTGTTGGCATTCTACCTTGACCATTGCTGAGAGTTACTGGTGGACGACCAGCTCCTTGTGGGTGCAAATAAAGGTTTGGTGGTGCAGACGTTAACCAGCTTTAGTCGGGTCGCACCCTGCATCAAGATCTGCTATGCACTGGCCAAGGAGCAAACTCCTGATGGTTTGCGAGCTCACTCCAGTAGAGCTAAAGCTTGGACCACTGTGTTAGCACACAAAGTTCTGGCCTTGACATCTGCCAGGCTGCAACTTGGGCATCTCTGCACATGTACCAAACACTTCTGCCTCAACGATCAAGACTGTAGGAATGGGCACTTTGCCTGTTCAGTCCTGCAGGACTTTCTAGTTTGAAATTGGTTTGCAGACCCATCTCTGGGGATTATATTGCTTAGGTGTCTATTCAAAAGTAAGGAATCTGTGACTAGAAGTCTGTCAAGTGAAAAAGTTACTTACCTTCAGTAATGCCTTTTCTGGTAGAGACTATATCAAGCTGCATATTCCTTACCAACCCATCCATCCTCCCTGCTCTGCGAATGGATTTATAGGGGCAGGGATGACCCCACCATAACCAATTTTAGGGACTTGAACTGCAAAACAATTGTAAAGAAATGGCTCACTGTTGCAATTACCCCCCACTTTTTGCCTGATACTGATGCTGACTTGACTGAGAAGTGTGCTGGGACCCTGCTAACCAGGCCCCAGCACCAGTGTTCTTTCACCTAAAATGTACCATTGTCTCCACAATTGGCACAACCCTGGCACCCAGGTAAGTCCCTTGTAACTGGCACCAAGGGCCCTGATGCCAGGGAAGGTCTCTAAGGGCTGCAGCATGTCTTATGCCACCCTAGGGACCCCTCACTCAGCACAGACACACTGCTTGCCAGCTTGTGTGTGCTGGTGGGGAGAAAATGACTAAGTCGACATGGCACTCCCCTCAGGATGCCATGCCAACCTCACACTGCCTATGGCATAGGTAAGTCACCCCTCCAACAGGCCTTGCAGCACTAAGGCAGGGTGCACTATACCACAGGTGAGGGCATAGGTGCATGAGCACTATGCCCCTACAGTGTCTAAGCAAAACCTTAGACATTGTAAGTGCCGGGTAGCCATAAGAGTATATGGTCTGGGAGTCTGTCAAAAAACGAACTCCACAGCTCCATAATGGCTACACTGAATACTGAGAAGTTTGGTACCAAACTTCTCAGAATAATAAACCCACACTGATGCCAGTGTTGGATTTATTAAAAAATGCACACAGAGGGCATCTTAGAGATGCCCCCTGTATTTTACCCAATTGTTCAGTGCAGGACTGACTGGTCTGTGCCAGCCTGCTGCTGAGAGACGAGTTTCTGACCCCATGTGGTGAGGGCCTTTGTGCTCTCTGAGGACAGAAACAAAAGCCTGCTCTGGGAGGAGATGCTTCACACCTCCCCCCTCCAGGAACTGTAACACCTAGCAGTGAGCCTCAAAGGCTCAGGCTTCGTGTTGCAATGCCCCAGGGCACTCCAGCTAGTGGAGATGCCTGCCCCCCTGGACACAGCCCCCACTTTTGGTGGCAAGTCCAGAGTAGATAATGAGAAAAACAAGGAGGAGTCACCCACCAGTCAGGACAGCCCCTAAGGTGTCCTGAGGTGACCCCTGCCTTTAGAAATCCTCCATCTTGGTTTTGGAGGATTCCCCCAATAGGGATAGGGATGTGCCCCCCCCCCCCCCCCCACCCCCTCATGGAGGAGGCTCAAAGAGGGTGTAGCCACCCTCCAGGACAGTAGCCATTGGCTACTGCCCTCCCAGACCTAAACACACCCCTAAATTCAGTATTTAGGGGCTCCCAGAACCCAGGAAATCAGATTCCTGCAACCTAAGAAGAGGACTGCTGAACTGAAAACCTGCAGAGAAGATGGAGACACCAACTGCTTTGGCCCCAGCTCTACCGGCCTGTCTCCCCACTTCTAAAGACACTGCTCCAGCGACGCGTTCCCAGGATCCAGCCACCTCTGAAGCCTCAGAGGACTACCCTGCATCTAGAAGGACCAAGAACTCCCGAGGACAGCGGCTCTGTTCACCAAAGACTGCAACTTTGCAACAAAGAAGCAACTTTGAAACAACACGCGTTTCTCGCCGAAAGCCTGACACTTGGCACTCTGCACACGATGCCCCCGGCTCGACTTGTGGAGAACAATCACTTCATGGAGGACTCCCCGGCGACTGCGAGACCGTGAGTAGCCAGAGTTGACCCCCGTGAGCCCCCACAGCGATGCCTGCAGAGGGAATCCCGAGGCTCCCCCTGACCGCGACTGCCTGCTTCTAAGGACCCGACGCCTGGTAAAGACTCTGCACCCGTAGCCCCCAGGACCTGAAGGATCCGACCTCCAGTGCAGGAGCGACCCCCAGGTGGCCCTCTCCCTTGCCCAGGTGGTGGCTACCCCAAGGAGCCCCCCCCCTTGCCTGCCTGCATCGCTGAAGAGACCCCATGATCTCCCATTGATTTCTATTACAAACCTGACGCTTGTTTGCACACTGCACCCGGCCGCCCCTGCGCCGCTGATGGTGTACTTTCTGTGTGGACTTGTGTCCCCCCTGGTGCCCTACAAAACCCCCCTGGTCTGCCCTCCGAAGATGCGGGTACTTACCTGCTGGCAGACTGGAACCGGGTCACCCCCTTCTCCATTGAAGCCTATGCGTTTTGGGCACCACTTTGACCTCTGCACCTGACCGGCCCTGAGCTGCTGGTGTGGTAACTTTGGGGTTGCTCTGAACCCCCAACGGTGGGCTACCTTGGACCAAAACTAGAACCCCGTAGGTGGTTTACTTACCTGCAAAAACTAACAAACACTTACTCCCCCCAGGAACTGTTGAAAATTGCACTAAGTGTCTAATTTTAAAATAGCTATATGTGATTTATGTGAAAACTGTATATGCTATTTTGCTAATTCAAAGTTCCTAAAGTACCTACCTGCAATACCTTTCATTTGAAGTATTATATGTAAATCTTGAACCTGTGGTTCTTAAAATAAACTAAGAAAATATATTTTTCTATACAAAAACCTATTGGCCTGGAATTGTCTCTGAGTGTGTGTTCCTCATTTATTGCCTGTAGGTGTACAATAAATGCTTAACACTACTCCTTTGATAAGCCTACTGCTCGACCACACTACCACAAAATAGAGCATTAGAATTATCTCTTTTTGCCACTATCTTACCTCTAAGGGGTAACCCTTGGACTCTGTGCATACTATTCCCTACTTTGAAATAGTGCATACAGAGCCAACTTCCTACAACAATACACAAAATTACTGAAGCAGGCATTCATCAACCAAATAAATGAATATATGTTTAAATTAGTTTATTTATTTATGTATGTAAAATTTAATGGGTTGGTTGTTGGTTGGTTTTGGGCCTAAATTCAATTTAAGCCATGTATTGACCATACTGTATTCTGCTATATGCTGTGCTGCTGCTCCCGTTAATGAATCGGAGGATACCACCTTAATTTTAGCCTTCAAATTCACATTTACAGAAAGTTTTAACGTACTAATTTACACGTGTTCCTTCTTTATATGCTCATTATTCTGCTGATATTTAATTTTTAAGTAGTAGCGGACCTTCTTAGTACCAATGGTTATTCCTAAGACCACAACTTATGAGATGCTGATCTAGATCATTTGATGACTGCTTGCTCCAAGAATGAAGCAATTGTTGGTATGGTGGAAAGTTGGTTAACCACTAGGGACACCTCAATGTTGAAATATTGGCAGTCCTCCAGAAGCTAAGGTATTTTGAAGCATCCCTCAGGTAATTTTGAATTCCTTCAAAGTTATTGGGGTGAGGAGTCTGGTTTGAGTAGTCCATGCTTTTCCTCCTCCACCCACTATCCCTGAGCCAGAAGAATAAGAGGACGTGATCTAAGATCTGGAGAGCAACGTATTTTTCAAGATTTCAAAAACGTTGACCAATGGCAAGACTTTGACTCTGACTCACCGGAGGAGGGAGTTGACTCACAGCCATTGAGACCATCCCCACCGGATGATATGATTTTACCCTGTGCAACAAGATGGGCAAGAGGGGGAAGGAAAAGCACTCCTACCCTCACAGAGCAGGATTCAATTTGCCCCTTTGCTACCAAGCATTCTAATTTGGGGAAGAGGCGTTCAGGGTGCAGCAAGACTGCAAACCTGTAACTATGGGATAACGAGAAAGTATTCATGTTCATCCAAGTACCTACCCAGAATTCACCTGGGGAAAATGCAGCAGTGGATTCCATCATAATGGCCACTACGAGAAAAGAGTCCACATCTACCCGGCCACCACCAAAGAAGCAGAGCAACCAGGGTTGAGTTTGTAGCAAGAAAAGTGGAAAGGAGAGCAAGAAATAAGTAGAGGATTACTAACTTCATGGTCTTTTTGAATAGGTATGTCCATCAATAATTGGTGGAAGTGGGAAAATTGATTAAAAATCCTCTTGTAGCAGTGCCAGAAGAAGGTGCCCTCCCTCAAAGACGATTGGGGAAAAAATTCCTGCCTGACATCTGCCCTGGACGCTGTAGGTATAGCAAGCAAGCAGCTGGTCATACGGATCAGCACTAAGGAGTCATGCATGGCTGTGGATGTCAAGTTTCAAAACTGAGGTGTAGGCAAATAATGAACACACCCACTCTAGCAGAATAACTTCTTAGGGCGGAAGTGGATGATTTAATGCAACAATTAGAGAACGAAGCGGCGAAGGCAATGGGGACAATACATTTTTTTTTTTTTTTAGGACAGACCGGAAGAGGGGCAGCCACCATGAGAAGGTGATGGAGAAGTTTCAAAGTTCAACACCATAATCCTACCTGCAGGCAACATCATAGTAGTGTCCGTTTCAAACAGGCTTTGGAGGCAGGGTAAAATGACAGCTCTCCAGAGAAGCAAGCTCCTCAAGCAAGTGATTGCGCAGCAACAGCCCTGCCACATGACACCAGTAGGGGGCAGAACAGGGTTTTTTTTTTTTTTTTACAACAAAGGATGAAAGTCACATTAAGCAAATGAATACTCAATATCATCCAGCATGCCTCCTGGATAACACTGATTCCTTATGCAAGACTACATGTGGTACTAATTCTGATATTGGTCCAGAATCAATGGTCACAAGCAATGGGGAGTTGGTTAGATTTAGTGGTTGTAACGCAAACGGTACAGGAAGAGACATGGTAGAATGTGGACAACCAAGCAATGAACAGATCTTTCATTCAGCCAACTTCAATGGTTACCATCACCACAGGCGCATTCCACACAGAATGGGAGTGCACATGAGCGAACTCAACATCAAGAGGCTAAGGAAAGCAGAGCAAGCAGTCCAGTAGATAAATGTGCTCTAGCTCAAACAGTTTTCCTGGCCCTGAAGCCTTTCCAAACTTCGGTGTGTGGAAAGGCTGCAATTCCAAATGGGCAACCGCAACAAACTGAGAGGGATGAGATCATGTGTGCACTATGAAGCTAGCCCAGCAGATTTGGAAATGGGACATGGTGCAAAGATAGGGAACTGTTCCATATCACAATGCAAGATGCCACAGTGGTGAGGTAGCTGACATTACCTACTAGACAGGAGCTGAACTTGGTGCTTTATTTTAAAGATCTAATTGGCAGTGATAGCCTGTTACTGCACCAGTGATAAAAATATTCATAGAGGGAGCCAAAAAAAGTAACTCCACCCAGATTATCACCAACCCCCAAGGAAGCCAGTTCTTTCTATCAAATACAGACAAGGGTGTACTGATTACGAAGGGCACCCTTGCACAATACAGTCCAAACAGCCTATTTATGAGACAAGAATGTGGGGTGTGCACCTTGAGGCAAGACCAAGAGCATGGTCCACAAAGAAAAAAGAAGCCACATGAGTTTTTTTTACAAACGTACCAATGGACGACAAGTATTACAGCTATTTAGTCATCATTTCATATAATCACAAAACATTACTGTGTAGACATCCAGGTCAACAAATAGTTGCAGATGGGTCAAACTAATTTCAACCCATCCACCAAAAGGAAACTGCTACAAAATTAATGCACAGCACGTTTTCCAGAAGTGATTTATGCAAGCAAATCCGAAATAGTTGCCTACCAGTAGGAGTAGTTTTGGAGCTTGAAGAATTTTCTGGATGCGCATGTGACTTGCCCACCTTGCCGAGAAATGAAATGCCAAAAAAAAAAAAACACAAACAAGAACTATACAATAAAAGCCTTGCAAACACTCCCAGGAGCTGATAACCACAAAGCAAGGAAAAGAAATCATCTGAAAATGGTGACCACACAGGGGCTTCCCGAGCACACATCTTGTGTAGCAAGTGGACCGACATACCACCTAACAGAAATGGGAGTAGTTGACACCCAGCAAAAAAAAAAAAAAAAAAAAGTGGACTAAAGAAGTATTTTGGACACAGCCACTAGATGGCAGAATAACATACAGCATGTAAATCAAGAAAATTCTTCCAGCAGCAAAACGACTTCTGCCAGTAAATAAGCATTCTGATAAAGACTTCTAACTGCAGATTTCTCACCTTTTCAATATTCCCTAGTAGTGGCATTGTGTGACACCACACACACACACACACACTCTCTCTCTCTCTCTCTTCCCCCCCCCCCCCCCCCTCATTCTGCTCCACCAGATGCAGATCGGGAGTTACCTCTCATCTCTTTAAGACCCTTATTAACTCAGCAATTAACAGTGTGCTAGGGAAATGCCACCTCTCAAAATGACAGGTTTTAAAACCTTGTTAGGACATTTGAAACATCATTTCTGTGGCGGATCCTTCCCAGGCTTGCCTGGGGTTCAGGTATGTCTCTAAGGCCTGCAGTGACTGCACGTCGAAACGTAAGGCTGTATAGAACCATTAGGTGAAACTCTACATCACCAAGCGCCTGACAACTCCATGTCTAGGCCGGTCCATTTTAAAGGGTCAGTCTTTGTCCTATACTCCAATCGATCTCAAGTTCAATCATATTCTGTCTCCAAATCTATGGGTAAGTTGAAGAAAAAGCATAAAAATCCAAGCCGGACCAGTGTTTCTTCCTGCCACTCTCATACTCTTGAAATGGTAGGAGGGTGTCATCATACCTCTTGATCTAGCTCCTAAAGTTGGTTGACCTCTGAGCCCATCCTGAAACTTGTTCTGGCACAACCAGAGCTTCCAGGGCCATTTGCGACAGAGGCAGGTTCAGTGAGACCATACTCTGACTTTCAACCCCTTCTGACTTCCTCTGTACTGATTCCAGCTCCACGATCCACGCCTGTTTCCGGAGCATCACCTCTGATGCAGACTCCGCGGAGGGTAAGATGCCCATTGTGCTGTGAGTCGGTTCTGCTCTGACCCAGGCCAAGCTCCTTCAAACCATAATCAGACCTGCATAATGTCCCACCTTCACAAGGAAGATCTCATAAGCTACATTCCTTGTTCAGGACCAGCTTCAATAATGAATATAATGCAAGAGATGAAACTGATCCATCCTACTACGAAGAAGACTGGTATGACGACATCCTGGATGGCAGTGACTTTTCACCTCCCCTGATTCTGGCCTTGTCTCTCCACCTGCAGGTCCTACTACTGAAGAAAGTGCTTACTTTGTGACAGTTATTCAGTGCTCAACTTCCAGCTCCCCACCTTAGAGACCAAAACCAATGTCCTGACTGAAGTACTCCTGTCCAAGCAAAACTCTTTTGAGCCCCTACTACCTTTCAACAAGGTACTCCATGATACCATCCAAGGGGTCTAGGCCAAACCTTGCTCGTGCCCTCTAGTCAATCGCCAAATTGAGGGGCACCACAACCTGCCCCTTGTGAACCAACATTTTTCTTTCAGCACCCCTCTCATGAGAGCTTGATGGTGCCGGCTTCTAAGAGTCGTACAAACCTGAATACTTTCACAGCTGCTCCCCTGATAGGGAGTCCTAGAGAGTGGTGACCTTTGCGAAGAGTGTGTTTTTTGCTACTACTTTGGCCTTCCGATCAACCAATTTCAATTGCCTTCTAGGCCGCCATTCCTGTGCTCTCTGGAATTCAGGTGCTCAAGTTAGACTAGTTGCCCAGGAAGATAATTGTCCTGTCCTAACGCAAGCCCTACAGGACATCCGTGACACTGCCAAACTCTCAATTCTTTGTGGCCAGGATACCACTTATTCCATTGGGTAAGGCATTGGCACTAGTGTTACCCTTCATCTCCACACCTGGTTGCGATTGACTGTTTTTTTTTTTCTTCTTCTTTCAAGCTACATCCTGTTGTTCCTTATGAACGTGCTTTACAAGACAAGGCAGATTTTACTCTGGAGCAGTTCAGAGAGAAGTAGGTAATAGCACACTCCCAGGCTTATCTGTCCCGCTTCGACAGCCGCATCAATCCTAATCCTTTTGTGGTTTTGGCAGAGGTATCCCATACTGACAGCCCTTCTCACAACTTCCCCTTCATCTGAGCCATTCTAGACACAGTTTAGTTTCAAGTCTTTCTCTGGAAAGGAGAGTTCAGGACATTTAGGCATTGATCACAATCTTTTGGGACTAATGACCAATATTGGCAAAGCACACTAGGTGGAATATGGGGGCTCTGCAGTGGGATCTAAATTCTTAGTGGGCCCAGCAAGAATGGGACTTCTCCAGCCATGTCTAGATTTCGGAGGTGACTATAATTGGGTCATTGGCTGACCCCTCTCTGAAATGACAGTTCTGACCAATGCATCACTCCTGGGTTTGGGTGGCCACCTGAGAGAAGTGGTGATCCGAGGCCTTTAAACTCCAGCAGAGTCTCGATTCCATATAAACCTTCTGGAGCTAAGGGCCATCTGTTAGGTTCTGAACACCTTTCTTCCATCCGTTAGGGGAGGCTTTTACAGGTGCTTACAAACAACACAATTGCTACCAGTAGTGCAGCAAACAGGGTGGCATGGGGCGGTGGCCCATTTGTCAGGAGGCAGTGCGGATCTGGAAACAGTTGTAACATCAAAGAAAGTTTGTTGTGGTTAGCCTCGTGGAAGAATCTTTGAATGCAAGGAGCTGAAAAGCTCAGCTGTTGACGCCCAGCAGATCACTAGTTAAACATGAAGAAGGTGCAAGGGCTCTTCCATAAAGGGGGGAAACCTTAGCTCGATCTAATCACCATTGCCAAGAACATGCAATGTCATTAGTTTGGTGTGTTGGAGTTTGCAAGTCATCTCTTGCTTGCGTTCCACCTAGGGTGGAACTTGGAACTCCTGTATACTTTCCTGTTGATAACCCCTTTGAAGAAAATCAGGACCTACTGGGTCCAAGTCATCCTACTGGCCTTTGGTCATGGAGAGCAGTGTAGTTAGAGCTTCTGGTCATGTACCTCTGCACTGTGATCAAGCTGTCCCCCTTGGGAATATCTGGTGTTGCAGCAACTGGGCAGGATTCTGCACCCAGGCATTCACAAGGTCCACCTTCACACTGCTTGAAGATTGAGCAGGAACAGCTGAATGCATTCAACCTTCTCCAGAAGTGGTTGAGGTCATCATGGCAACCAGGCATCAGCCCCTGACAAAAGCTGTGTACATTGGTTGCTGGAACAAATTTGTGCGTTGGTTCAGCACACATCAGATACACTCCTTCCAGGCATTGTTATCTGACATTTTCTTATTAGTTTTGTCCTTAGCTTGACAAGGCTTTGCTATGGACACAGTTAAAGGATACAGATCAGCTCTTGCTGCTTTTATATGCTTGCCAGATCCGCCTTCAATGTTAAAGTTTCCAGTTGTTCTGCACTTTATGAAAAGTTTACATTTGTTTTTTTTCTCTCCCTTTGTGATGAAAATGTGGGACCTAAATTGGTCCTCACATTTCTAATATGCACTCCATTTGCGTTGCTTCAGAGCTGCTCTTTGTGGCTTCTCACCCTCAAGACTGTTCCTTATCGGCACATGGCAGATAGACCCCTGCCAGGGCAAGTTGTCTGATGTTTTGTTGTCTGTTCTCTCCCTTGCCGGCAAGGCTTTCCTCTGGGCACAGTAAAAGGGTATATTTCGGCTCTTTCTGCCTTTCTGTGGTTCCCAGACAAACCCTCATTATTCAAATCACCTGTTGTGATGCATTGTTTTGAAAGGTCTCCAATATCTGCTTCCTTCCTCACCCTTTGTCAAGCCTCAGTGATACCTTAAGTTGGTCTTCACATATTTGATGTGCACTCCCTTAGAACTGCTTTGCAGTTGTACCCTGTAGCTTTTCACCCTCCAGACAGTGTTCCTCACCAGCATTACCTCGGCGTGGGGAGTGAGTGACTTTCAGTCCCTCCATTTTCCCAGAAAAACTGATTATGCGGATGCGAGCAACCTTCCTGTCGAACGTTGTGAGACTCTTTCATGGGAGCGAAATATCACCTTACTGGTATTCTCTGCTCCACCTCACCCCTCTAATGAGGATGAGACTGCATCGCCTGGCCCCAAAAAAGCACTACGTTTTTACATTGATCATAGTAGAGAACACCGGTTGGAAGATTAGCTTTTTCATGAAGATCTGCTACTAACTTGCCAGAAAGCAAACTCCGGAGAGATTGAAAACTCATTCCACGGGTCCAAAGCTGCTACCACTTTTTTGGCATGTAGTGATCCTGTCCTAGATATGTCATACATCTACGTGAGTGTCACTCCATACTTTTATAAGATACTACTGTCTGAACAGCACGGTTCATTAACAAAGGCTTTTCGCCTGCTCAGTCTTGCAAGACTTTCTGGTTTGAGCCCATTCACAGACCTGCCTCAAAAGCACTGCTGAAGTATCTTTTCAAAATGTGAGGCATATATGTTTAGAAGGTTCTGTCAGAAGAACAAGTTACCTACTTTCAGAAATGCTCTTTCTGGTAGAGACTCAATTTAGCCACAGATTCCTCATTGACCCTCCCATCCTTCCCGCTTTGTGCTTTGGACTCGATCCATTATTAAAATGCCAAGTCTCGGAATCTGCACATTGGCCACTACCAAATCTGCTACTAGGTCTGTGCATCTCGGTGATGCCTTGAAAGCAACTGGCATCAACATGCAGGAGTGCTGCCTGTATAGGCCCTGCACGCCATTTCTGGAGCAGAACACCATCTGGGTGGAGCCCTACATTTCAACCTATCAGTGCTCCGAAGTACTGCTCAAGTCTGACACTTGGGTAATATTAAATATATGAGAAATCTGCAATTAAGATAGTCTGTTATGTAATGTTACGCAGATTTGTAGAGTGCGCTATCACACAGGAAGGTATCCTGGCACTGACCAGGCCAGAGTCTAGGCACAACCAGGGCGTAGTGGAACTGCTTGAAAAGCCAGATTTTTGTAAAATTCAGTGATGAGGAGCCCTTTATGTGTAGAGGCAGGTTGGTACATGTTTCTGAAGCAATGCAGGAGAAGGCTGGAATGCTAGATCTTGTTTTCCTCATGCATATTATTTGTGCAAGTTGGACTCTGGAAATCTTGTGGAAGCATTTGCAATGGTTGAGGTGTGCTGGGTCAGTGTTATGTAATGCCTTCAAAGTGTGGGAATGGAGTTTGAGTTGTGCTTTTTTGTGAATGGGGAGCTAGTGGAGCTCCTTCAGGTGTGGAGTGAAATAAGTGCATCGTGGGAGGTTGAGCGTGATCACGACCGGTGATTTCTGAATGGTCTGCAGCCTTCTGGTGAGTTTTGTTTGGTGATCCCAGCATAGAAGTTATTCCCATGATCCAGCTTGCTTGTGACCAGGACATGGATGATGGTTTTCCAAGTGCTGGTTGGGAGTCATTTGAAAATCTTCCTTGTTATCTTCAGCTTATGGAGGCATGAAGCAGTGAAGGCATTGACTGGGGCATTCATGGCTGGATGGATCATATATTCATTGAAGAGGCACACATTCGGAGAGGAGCCTTGCTTCACTACGAAGATTAGGACACAGGCTTCCGATGTGTATGGTGCCAGGCTGACCAACTGGGTCCTTCCTATCAGAATGGGGCAAATCCATTGGAGTGCTTGTCCTGATTTCCTTATCATGTGGGAGATGGATGAGGATGGGGTGGGAGACTGTCAGATGCTGCGGAGAGGTCCAGGAGGCTCTGGGCTTCCGTACCTCCTCTGTCCAAAATCATGCAGATGTCATCCATGGGAGCAATAAGGACAGTTTCCATGCTGTGGTTGGCTCTGGGCTCACACTGAGTGGTGTCAAGTAGTTGGTGGTCATTGAGGGATTCAGTGAGGTGTCTTGATAAATTTTTTTCTAAAGGCCTTGGCTAGGAATGGTAGAAGGGAGATCGGTGTGTAGTTGGTTAGTGTTGAAGGGTCTGCAGAGGATTTCTTCAACAGTAGGAGAACAGGTGTGTGTTTCCAAGCATCTGGGTAGGTCATGGATGAGGTGGAGGTATTCAGAATGGGTGTGCGCATGTCTCTGATGGGCTGCAGTCCTCTGGAGTAGGCGTGGTGGGGGTCTGATGGGGCCCTTGACTAAATGGACCTCACGGTGGTGGTTAGCATTGGATAAGATCAGCAGGCATTTGGCAAGGTCTGTTGGGTTTGGTTGCATGCTGAATTTGCTGTAAATGGTGGTGTTCAGCTTTAGACAGTTGGTCTTCGTCCAGTGGCAATGTCAGTCTTTGAACTTGTTCTAGGTACTGGGCGTTTTGTCTTTCAGGAAGAGTAGAAGTTGCATGCCATCAGCATAGGAGATGATGTTGCTATCATGACAGCAGATGATGCTGGCTGGATGAATCATATATTCATTGAAGAGAGACAGACTCCGGGAGGATCCCAGTGTTACTACGAAGATGAGGGCTCAGGCTTCTGATGTGTATGGTGCCAGGCTGACCAACTGCGTCCTTCCTGTCAGAGTGGAGCAAATCCGTCATTAGACTTTTTTCCGAATGAGCCTGTAGTACTCACTTATTTTCATCATTCTACATCTGTAGTGAAAAGGACTACTGTACATCAGTAACACATTTGACAATGCTATATCGATCGAAGAAAAAATATTCATAAAGTCCGATCTGCTAATTGTTGCCTTTTAGCCTCGTGCAAACAGGTTGAGCATTTTCCAAACAAAGAATAACCGGGTGCATTACGTTGGATGTTGCCATCTGCCATCTTAAAGCTTCGGCTACATCTGTGTTCGCTGTTTCTACCTGAAATGGGGTAGCCCCAGCAGCATTGTGCTGCAGTTGTCTAGCTGACCTCTTCAGGGCAGCAGAATCGAGGCGCTGACTCTTGTTTGTAAATCTCTTCTAACTGGACGCAGAAAGAACTCGAGATTTCATAGTTAAATAGGCAATCTTTCAGCATCTTTTTCGTTAACAGTAGCCTCTTCCTGCTGCTCTATATTAAACTTCAATTGGCAGTGTTATTGTGTGATTTCATTGATTGCTATTCCAGGATACTTCAATTAGGTCCCTAGTTCAGTACTCCTACTACTCTGGTGAAGGCTTGTAAATCTTTGAAAGATCCGATAATGGAGAAGAAAAATAGTTACTTGTAACCAATCGCTTCCCTGCATTCTGAGCTTTCTAGACTCACAATCAACACTCACTTCATTCTCTACACATAGGCATTACATTGCTTTCATTGGGCACTACTATAGAAAATCTATCCTCTTGTGAGAATAAAGTTCAGATGTTCTCTCACCTCACTTTTTGGATGTTGGTTCTTTTAGAGTAGGTGTTTGGGCTACTAAAGGGAGTCTGTTTTCAATGCATTTCTAAGGAAAACATGATTATACTGCTTTTCCATCATCCAGATAGACTCCCAGCTGGATGATGGAAAAGGATTTAGACATATGAATTTAAGATACACCTATCTTTTCCAACCTCCCTAGACTGCAGCCTGTAAGCAACATCACTCTTCTTTTCTCATTTTATTTAAAAAAAATGTTTAGAACTTTTTGATATCACTTTTGTAAATGTTGTGATTTGTTTTAAGATTAAACTTTTAGGAACCGAAATGAAATTGACCAAATAGTAAGTGAAAAAAATGTTTTTAGGAATTGGTTTGGTAGTCAGAGAGACTGAAGAACGAGATAACTCTGGTTATTGGGAGGAACCAGCACACTGAAGTCTGTGTGGTTCCAAAGTTGGGTCCATCTGTAGTGGAATATAAAATTACGTGTGAGGGAAAGTGGAAATATAGAACTGGAACGGTAAGGTGAATATGGCAAGAGTTCAGGAAAGGAACTAGTACGTTAGAGGACCTGACCTCTGCATTGTAGCAAATACCAAGTTGGCTTTTCCAAAGAAAATATATTTTTTGGGGGGAAAAGCGCGTAGGAATGCCGCAGGTGGGTGGGACAATTTAGAGAGAGCTTACTATTTAATTGAATATTCCTCTGAAGTTCTACAGGTAAGTAACTTTTACTTCTTGCCTAGGCATACAACTTTGGGTAGTTTTCAGCTACCAGGCATGATATCAGAAGAGTCCACAGTCATATAAAGTAGTGTTTCCTCTTTATTCAAATGAGCAATCCAGGGGAAAAATGTTAAGGAAGTTGTATTATAATTTCCCTGACTAAACAATAGCAAAGGAGCTGCCTTGTCTGATATTAACACTTTATTTTTCTAAATGTCACACATTTGTCTTTCTGTTAAAATATGTTGGCAGTGCCTTACGAAAGAAGCATTCTTTTGCAGTATGAAATTTATCTGTACAATATTTGTCATCAAGTAGTTTGGTTTAAAAAAAACGAAGGCCCTCATTTCAACCTCGGCGTACCGCTGGGCCGAAGACCAGTAGTGTTGGCAGTCTTCCGCCAACCATATTATGACTGCTGGCAACTCTCCGCCCTTTTTTGGACAGAAAGCCACCAGCAGCCATACTGGCGGTCAGCGGTTAAGGGGAGGCTGCTCCACCGTCACCGCTACGTCATCAGTACACCCCCCCGCAATATGACCCAGTATTCAGCGTGGTGGTGTTCTGATGACGGGGTGCTGGCAGCGGAGCAGCCCCAATGGATCCCATTCCCTCCCGGAGGATCACCAGAACAGGTAAGGTGATCGTAAGTTAGGGGAGGGGGTGGGGGGATGTTGTGTGTGTGCGCATGGGGCTGTGCGTGTGAGTGTGTAGAGGGGTTGTGTGAGTGCGTGTATGCATGCGGGGGTGTAATGTCTGTGGTGGAAATGTAACTTGTATGTATGTGTGCATGTATGTGCGTGTGTATGTGTGAGTAGTGTGAGTATGCATGTAGGGGAGTGTGGGGGGTATGTGTGTGGGTTTCAATGGGGTCAGGGGTGGGAGGGGGTCCTACTACCTTTGGAGGATGGAAGGGGGTCGTGGGAGGACTCGGGGCAGGGGGGAGGGGGAGACCCCAATCAGTGCAAGGGAACAGATTCCCTGGCACTGATGGTGCATACCGCCATGGATTTGTGGCGTTTGAAAACCCCACTAAATCCATGGCGGCAAGCAGGGTCCTGATATGGGTGGCGGACTAGTGACGGCCGCTGGGCTGGAGACCGTTGTCTCCAGCCTGGCGGTCGTTACCACTGTGGCAGACGGTGTGGGACATTGGCAGTTTGGCATATGCTAAACCGCCAATGTCATAATGAGGCGGTAATGACCACCAGCCTGTTTGCGGTCTTACCGCCGTATGTGCACCGACCGCCAGGGTTGTAATGAGGGCCTAAGAAATGAGGCCTTTCTGCGTTAGCGAGCTACTATAGGGAGAATGGATGGGTTGTTCAGATTGTCATATCAATATTATTTATTCAATGCATTGGAAGATTTGTACATTCTAGCATGGAGGTGTGTTTTAACGTGTCATTTGCATTCATACTTCAGTTGCTACCATTGTCATCAATTCACCGAAATGCCGGGGGTAGCGAAAGTGACTTGACACGCCCTTTGACCTCCACTTTTACTCACACACACACATACACTCACATTCACACTTACATACACTCTCTTTTTATATAAACACACTCTCACCCGCAAGCACACACACCTGATATATTTAAAAACATTTTTTACTTACCTCACCTGCCATGAAAGGGAATATTCCAGCTTACCGTACTCCATTTTTATTACACTAACAGTGAATAATATATTATTTACTATTAGTGTGATGAAAAAATTGGCAGAAAACAATTTCTGACATCCATAAGTAGAGTTGCCACTGTGTTCCAGGCTCCTATTTTGCTACCTCTGAGTTCAGGGGTCGCAAAGGCGCAGTGGCAGGGGTAGCCAGGGGGTCACAGCTGCGCGACCCCTTAATGACGTCCATGGTTGCTACACTGTTCATTGAGATTCTATTCAGAGTGTGCATCATGCTCCTTTCATAGCTCAGTATGTTTTTTATGTCTTTCATGTTATGAGTTTTTGTCCACTGTTTATTTCCACTATTTTGATATTTAACACAATGATTCGCTTAGCTTGTATATCTGATCAAGGCCACTGAATTGACCAAAACGCGTTGTACTGGAAGTAAGGCGACTTTTCTAAAATATAATATGTAAGTAACAAATATATGTTTGATGGCATGTGTAGCTGCAGATACACATGCTATGCATAGATTCCGCCATCTACTGTTGGGCCCAGAATATTACAAGTTGATTTTCTTCAAAGAAGTCTTTTTTCGAGTCACGAGATCGAGTGACTCCTTTTCTCGGTCATAGTGCGTATGGGCATCGACTCCTTTGTTAGACTGTGTTCTTTCCGCTGTCGGGTTCGGACGTGTTTACTCTCGCTCCGAGATTTTCGATTCGGAAACCTTTTATAACTCTTATTTGACCGTTGGTATTGTTTCAATTGCGTTTCCATCTATAGTCAAGCCGATAGTACCGCCGAAAACCACAAAATGCCCTTTTATGGGTGCGCCCAACTTGGGCCTGTTCAGGCATACCACGTCGAAGCATGATGGATCGGACTCCATTCCGATTCTGTCCTCTGCCACATGAATTTTCCTTATACAGATCAACATGTGGTATGAAATCTCTGTCTCTCTCCCCCGACCATCGAGAAGGGGACTGTGAAGCCTGTCGGTCGTTCCGGTCGAAAAAGACACTGCGTGACTGGAGAGCCAGAAGACTTGAGATGCTGTAGAAAGATACAGAGTATGTCAACACCTTAGAGGAAGAACAGGCCCAGATGACAGTTTCCATTCAGTACACCAACTCTGAAGAAGACTCTGAGGAAGATAGCCAAACGATCACTGCGGCTCAGCATGTGAGTACAACTGCCCCTACGCCCACTACTAAAAGACCAGTTAAGGCCTTGGTTGCACCACTGCCAGAGAGCCATGGTTCCACCCGAAAGAAAATAGTTGGCGACCGACCTTCGGATTCAGTGCCAAAAAAGGCCACACTAGCTTTGATGCCGGAGCCGAGCAAATCTATCAAAAGCTCCATATCCAAGCCAAGCCGGCGTCCACACTCTTCGGAATTGAAAGTTCAACGTCCAGCTTCAGAGCCGAAACCACAGGCTGTATCTTCGGGACCGAAAAAGTTGTCAACTTAGGAGCCCAAAAAATATTCGTAAACAGAGGAACAAGAAGTTTTGAGCCGAATAAAGCAGAGCTCAAAGACATTAGATGAACAGTCCTCTAAATCACCAAAAACAAAAGAATATATTTCTGAAGATTCAAACATTCAGCCTATACTTAAAATCATGGACGCCAAACAATCAAGGATTCATATCCAAAAAGAGACTGGGAGGGTCATTGCTTCACCTGCTCCACAAACAAAAAAGAAAGTTGGTGTTTCAAGAACATCTTGATACTGCTCCACCACCAGCAAAGATCTTTAAAAGGAATTACCTTTGCAAAATTCTCCTCCACATTCGCCACAACTTTCTTTCTCACCACCACCTGTTAGCCCACCACCATTGCCTTCACCAGCACACTCCCACACTGAATCACATGGTGATACAATTGATCCCCGGGCTTTGTATGATCCAGATCCCATACCACTAAATGACCCAGGCCTCTATCCTTCCAAACCTTCACCACCAGAGGGGTACAACAGCATACACACAAGTCATTTCAAGGGCAGCTGCGTACCATGGGGTACTTATGCATAGTGAGCCTTTAGAAGTGGATTTCCTTTTCAATACACTATACTCCACGCATTCACGCTACCAGTGCCTGCCAATGTTGCCTGGCATACTCAGGCATGCAGATGAAATATTTAAAGAACCGGTTAAATCAATCTTCAGGGCATACGCCTCCCCCTGACAAAGAAAGAAAGAAGGAAGTTTGAGGCAGCTGGTAAGAGGGTAGCTACACAGGCAGCTAACCAATAGTGCATTGCCAATTCACAAGCCTTGCTAGCATGGTATGATAGGGCGCACTCAGACGAAATGCAGGAATATTTACAACACCTTCCAAAAGAACATCAAAAAACGGATCAACAAATTGTTGAAGAAGGTCCGGCAATAAGCAACAACCAAATAAGGTCTGGTCTTGATGCTGCAGATACAGCAGCTAGGAGCGTAAATATTGCTATAAGTGTACATAGACATGCATGGTTAAGATCTTCTGGTTTCAAGCCAGAAATACTACAAGCAGTACTAAATATGCCATTTGATAAAAAACACCTCTTTGGTCCTAAGGTTGACACAACAATTAAAAAAGTCAGCAAAGATTTAGACACTGCAAAAGCAATGGGAGCTCTTTACACAATACCTTATACTTATAGAGGCTCCTTTCGTAAGCAACAGTTTAGAGGAGGCTTCAAGCCCCAATCTACAGATGCTTCCACCTCCCAACACAAACAAGGCCAACAGCAATACCAAAGAGCAGCATTAAGAGGCTCTTATAGAGGCCAACACTTCAGAGCCAAAGGAAAATTCCATGCCTCAAAAAGTGTCACCACTCCATCAAAACAGTCCTAAGCATACCACAACCCCACACATCTCCTGTAGTGGGCAGACTGCAGCAATTCCACTCCCAATGCCAAAATATCACTACAGACCATTGGGTACTTTCAATTTGTTGTGATTTGATTGTGTGAAGAGGATGAGGACGGAGCTTCGCCACTCGGATTTAAAAGACTGGGAGCCTACTTATTAAAATAGGGCCCTATGTGACTGAATAAATTGATTTGGGAGTTAAGTGGATTTTTTGAGGTTATCCGGTTTGTGGACTATCGTGAAACTAATACCAATGTGTGTATAAACATATGGATTTGGGATGACTGGTTAATTGATACCTACTTAATTTATGGTATATGCAGATTTGAATGATATATGTGGGGAGTATATCTTAATGTCCTGAAGAAGGTGGTGGAAGGACTTTTGAAAAACCACCAAAAGGCATTGACGCAAATTGGATTGCTGGACCCATTGGAACGGACCTAAAATTGAACAGAGACTGTCGACAGAAGTCAATAGGCCCATACCATAATAGGGACAGCACATATATAATAGACTAGAGTGGATGTCTTTTTGTTTTGTCTCCCTTATGTCTGATTTTTATATGTGATGGTTTTATCATTGTACGTAGTTTGTAAAGTGTAGTTTTATTTTATAATTTTAAGGGTTTGCATTAATTAAAGTTATATTGTTTATTATCTATTCCTTTATTTAGATTGATCATTGGAGGCACCGAGTGGTTGAGACTGTGTATCGTGTGTGGTTGAGTTTAGTTTATCCCATTGGGGGATTTCTTTTTTTCACTACTTTCAATTATCCGCAATGGTTATTGCCTAGAACTGATTTCTACTCCTCCAAACATTCCTCCTCATTATCACCGACTGTCCCCAGAACACAACATTCTGTTACAACAAGACGTACAATCCCTACTACTAAAAGAGGCAATAGAATTAGTTCCAAAATCTCCACAAGGAACAGGGGTATATTCACTATGCTTCCTCATTCCCATAAAGGGGTGGCACTCTCCGACCCATTCTAAATCTCAGACCACTAAATCTATATATATCCTGTAAAAACACTTTCACATGGTGACTCTGCAGGATGTCATTTCACTACTACAAAAATAATATTACATGACTGCACAAGACCTCAAAGATGCGTATTTTCATATCACCATACATCCAGCTCACCGAAAATACCTTAGGGTTGTGGTAGCGGGAAACGACTACCATTCCAAAGTTCTACCACTCGGCATAACAACAGCTCCAAGAGTATTCCCAAAATGTCTACTGGTAGTAGCAGCTTACCTAAGAAGACAACACATACATGTCTTTCCTTATCTAGACGATTGGCTAATAAAATCAAGCATATTATACAATGTGAACAACATACTCAATACAAACCCTACACACATTAGTGTTCACTGTCAATTACCAAAATTCTCATCTTCAACCAGCACAGGTTCAACCTTACCTAGGTGCTATTCTCAATACACCAAAAGCCTTAGTCTATCCAAATACACAAAGGATACAAGCTTTCCAAAACCTCATACCACAAATGCAGTCAAATCAACATTACACTGTAAGGTTTATCATGAGACTATTGGGAATGATGGCATCATGCTAGCAATAGTACTGCATGTAAGATTAAATATGAGAACACAACAACAGTGTCTCTCACAACAGTGGTCTCAAGCACAGGGTCAATTGCAAGATCTAGTGTTGTTAGACCGCCAGACGCACAAGTCCCTTCAATGTTGGAATCATAGCAATTAAATGAAGGGGTGGTCATTTCAGCACCCTGTGCCTCAGACCACAATAACAACAGATGAATCAATGATAGGCTGGGGAGCTCATTTCAACAACCTTACCATACAAGGGGAATGGAATTCAACACAGTTAACTTATCACATAAACCATTTAGAATTGTTAGTTGTGTTCCTTGCCCTAAAAGCATGTCAACCCCTTCTCAAACACAAAACCGTCTTGATAAAAACAGATAATATGACAACCATGTATTATCTGAAGAAACAAAGGGGGACACATTCATCTCAACTGTTCCTTCTAACCCAAACAATTTGGAAATGGGCTATTCACAATCACATTTACTTACTAGCGGAATACATCCCAGGAATACACAATCCGCTAGCGGACCTGCTAAGCAGGACACACCAACAGATATACGAATGGGAGATTCACTCTCCGGTACTTCCACAGTACTTTCAAAGGTGTGGGTCACCAGAAATAGACCTCTTCGCAACAAGTGAAAATTCAAAATGCCAAAACTTCGCAACCAGGCACCCACACCCTCTGTCCAAGGGCAATGCTCTATGTATCAACTGGTCAGGGATATTTGCTTACGCTTCTCCCCCTCTCCCGCTAATTCCATTTCTGGTCAACAAACTGTGCCAAACGTCTTTCACCATGATACTCGTAGCCCCCACGTGGGCACAACAACATTGGTACACAACACTCCTAGATCGGTCTGTAGTACCTCACTGCAAACTTCCAAACAGACTGGATTTGTTAACACAAAGGTCAAATCAGACATCCCAATCCCAGTGCTCTGAACTTAGCCATTTGGCTCCTGAAGTCAGAGAATTTGGATATTTGCAACTTCCATTAGAATGTATAGAAGTTCTCAAACAATCACACAAACCAACAACTAGACAATGCTATACTAACAAGTGGAAACATTTTGTTTATTATTGTCAATCTAAAAATATTGACCCACTTACAGCATCAATACAAGATATTGTATCCTACCTACTTCATTTACAAAAGACAAATTGAGCTTTCTCATCTATTAAAATTCATCTTACTGCTATATCAGCGTACTTACAAACTATACAACATACCTCTCTTTTTAGAGTTCGTTATTAAAGCCTTCAGGGAAGGACTAAAACGTATTATTTCACCAAGAACTCTACCAGTTCCTGCTTGGAATCTAAATATTGTACTCACAAGACTGATGGGGCCACCATTTGAACTCCTGCATTGGTGTGAGATTCAATTTCTAACTTGGAAGATTGCTTTCTTTGTAGCCATTACTTCATTAAAAAGGGTTAATGAAATACAAGCATTCACTCTGGAGGAACCTTTTTTCCAAGTACACAGGCATAAAGTTGTACCTAGAACTAATTCAAAATTCTGGCCAAAGGTAGTCTCCCCTTTTCACATTAACCAAACAGTGTAATTGCCAATCTTCTTCCCACAGCCAGATTTAACTGCTGAAAGAGCCCCTCACACTCTTGGCCTTAAAAGAGCTCTAATGAACAAAAGAGTTTAGAAAAACTAAACAGCTTTTTGTTTTTGTTTTGTTTTTCAACAACCACATAAAGGAAATCCTATCTCTAAACAAGGATTAGCTAGATGGATTGTAAAATGTTTCCAAACATGTTACATTAAAGCAAAACTAAAACTTTTGATAACTCCTGAAGCTCATTCCACTAGGAATAAAAAGGTGCTTCTATGGCATTTTTAGGAAACATATCAATCGCAGACATATGCAAAGCTGCCACATGGTCTACACCACATACATTTACAAAGCATTACTGTGTGGATGTATTTTCAAAGCAGCAGTCCGACGTTGGTCAAGCTGTACTAAAAGCATTATTTCAAACTACATCAACTCCTACAGTCTAGCCACTGCTTCTTTTGGGGGAGAAGAACTGCTTTTTAGTCTATGCATAGCATGTTGTAAGGAAATGCCTCCTTGGCATGGTTACCACCTGACTTTTTGCCTTTTGCTGATGCCAAGTTTTCATTGAAAGTGTGCTGGGACTCTGCTAACCAGGCCCCAGCACCAATGTTCTTCCCCTAAACTGTACCTTTGCTTCCACAATAGGCACAGACCTGGCACTCAGATAAGTCCCTTGTAAATGGTACCCCTGGTACCAAGGGCCCTGATGCCAGGTAAGGTCTCTAAGGGCTGCAGCATGTCTTATGCCACCCTGGGGACCCCTCACTCAGCACATGCACACTGCCTCACAGCTTGTGTGTGCTGGTGGGGAGAAAATGACTAAGTCGACATGGCACTCCCCTAAGAGTGCCATGCCAACCTCACACTGCCTGTGGCATAGGTAAGTCACCCCTCTAGCAGGCCTTACAGCCCTAAGGCAGGGTGCATTATACCACAGGTGAGGACACATGTGCATTAGCACTATGTCCCTACAGTGTCTAAGCAAAACCTTAGACATTGTAAGTGCAGGGTAGCCATAAGAGTATATGGTCTGGGAGTTTGTTAAACACAAACTCCAGTTCCATAATGGCTACACTGAAATATGGGAAGTTTGGTATCAAACTTCTCAGCACACTAAATGCACACTGATGCCAGTGTGGAATTTATTGTAAAATGCACCCAGAGGGTATTTTAGAGATGCCCCCCAAATACCAATCCGACTTCTAGTGTTAGGCTGACCAGTTTCTGCCAGCCTGCCACAACCAGACAAGTTGCTAGCCACATGGGGAGAGTGCCTTTGGCACTCTGTGGCCAGGAACAAATCCTGTACTGGGTGGAGGTGCTTCTCACCCCCACCCCCCCCCCCTGCAGGAACTGTAACACCTGTCGGTGAGCCTCATAGGCTCACCCCTTTTGTTACAGCGCCACAGGGCATCCCAGCTAGTGGAGATGCCCACCCCTCCGGCCACTACTACACTTTCGGCGGCAAGGCTGGAGGAGATAATGAGAAAAATAAGGAGTCACCACCCACCAGTCAGGACAGCCCCTAAGGTGCCCTGAGCTGAGGTCACCTCTGCCTTTAGAAATCCTCCATCTTAAGTTTGGAGGATTCCCCCAATAGGATTAGGGATGTGCCCCCCTCCCCTCAGGGAGGAGGCACAAAGAGGTTGTAGCCACCCTCCAGGACCGTAGCCATTGGCTACTGCCCTCCCAGACCTAAACACCCCCCTAAATTTAGTATTTAGGGGCACCCCAGAACCCAGGAAATCTGATTCCTGCAACCTGAACTAAGGAGAAGGACTGCTGACCTGCAAGCCCTGCAGAGATGACGGAAGCCGACAACTGCTTTGGCCCCAGCCCTACTGGCCTGTCTCCTGACTCGAGAAACTGCGACAGCGATGCATCCAACAGGGACCAGCGACCTCTGAAGCCTCAGAGGACTGCCCTGAACCCCAGGACCAAGAAACTCCTGTGAGCAGTGGCTCTGCTCAACAAACAGCAACATTCTTGCAACTTTTCTACAACTTTCAAAGACCTCACTCTTCCCGACGGAATGGTGAGACTTCACACTCTGCACCCAATGCTCCCGGCTCGAGATCCAGAGAACAAACACCTCAGGGAGGACTACCAGGTGACTGCGACCTCGCGTGTAGCCCGAGACGACCCCTCTGGACCCCCACTGTGCGACGCATGCAGAGAGAATCAAGAGGCTCCCCCTGACCGTGACTGCCTCTAACAAGGGACCCGACGCCTGGACCAAGCACTGCACCTGCAGCCCCCAGGACCAGAAGGAACCGAACCTCAGTGCAGGAGTGACCACCAGGCGACCCTCTGCCTAGCCCAGTTGGTGGTTGGCACGAGAAGCCATCTTGTGCCCTGCTTGCACCGCCAGAGAACCCCCGGATCCCTCCATTGATTTCTATCACTAACCCGATGCCTGTTTTGCACACTGCACCCATCCACCCCTGTGGCGCTGAGGGTGTGTTTTGTGTGCCTACTTGTGTCCCCCCCCACCCCAGTGCTCTACAAAACCCTCCCCTGGTCTGCCCCCGAGGACGCGGGTACTTACCTGCTGGCAGACTGGAACCGGAGCACCCCTGTTCTCATAGGCGCCTATGTTTTTTGGGCACCTCTTTGACCTCTGCACCTGACCGGCCCTGAGATGCTGGTGTGGTAACTTTGGGGTTGCCTTGAACCCCCAACGGTGGGCTGCCTATGCCCAGGAACTGAGACTTGTAAGTGTCTTACTTTCCTCACAATCTAACCAATGCTTACCTCCCCCAGGAACTGTTGATTTTTGAACTGTCTACTTTTAAAATAGCTTATGGCCATTTCAACAAAAACTGTATATGTTATTGCTCTAATTCAAAGTTCCTAACTTACCTGTGTGGAGTACCTTTCATTTTATGTATTTACTTCAAATCTTGAACTTGTGGTTCTAAAAATAAATTAGGAAAATATATGTTTCTATATAAAAACTATTGGCCTGGATTTAAGTCTTTGACTGTGTGTTCCTCATTTATTGCCTGTGTGTGTACAACAAATGCTTAACACTACCCTCTGATAAGCCTACTGCTCGACCACACTACCACAAAATAGAGCATTAGAATTATCTAATTTTGCCACTATCTTACCTCTAAGGGGAACCCTTGGACTCTGTGCACATCTATCTCTCACTTTGCAATAGTATATACAGAGCCAACTTCCTACACATGTGTATCTGCAGCAACACACGCCATCGAACGGAAAATGTCACTTACCCAGTGTACATCTGTGCGTGGCATGTAGTGATTTTAAGGGCACATATGGGACAGTATCCCAGAAATAGAGGGAAATACCAAACATCTAAACAAACCTCACAGCACACCAAACAGTGACTTGTTTCATTCCCTTCCACTCAACACCTCCCCTGTGGGAGGAATGCTACAAAAGTTCCACACCAATTGGCAAAACATTACCACAGACAAATGGGTACTATCAATTATCCGCAATGGTTATTGCCTAGAATTGATACAAACTCCTCCAATCATTCCACCAAAACCACACAAATTATCCACAGAACACATCAATCTGTTACGGGAAGAAGTCAGATCTCTGTTACTCAAACAAGCAATAGAACCCGTGCCACAAAATCAAATAGGGACGGGAGTTTACTCACTATACTTCCTGATTCCCATAAAGGATGGCACCCTAAGGTCAATATTAGATCTCAGGACCCTCAACCTTTACATCCTGTCAGAACACTTTCACATGGTAACTCTCCAGGACGTTATCCCACTACTTCAAAAACACGATTTCATGGCAACATTAGACCTCAAGGATTTGTATTTTCATACACCCATCCACCCGGCACACAGAAAATATCTCAGGTTTGTCATTCCAAGGAAAGCACTATCAGTTCAAAGTGTTACCGTTTGGAATAACAACAGCTCCAAGGGTATTCACATAGTGCCTAGCAGTAGGTCGCAGCCTTTCTAAGAAGACAACATATACATGTTTTTCCATATCTAGACAATTGGCTAATAAAATCAAACAGTCATACGCAGTGTCAAAACCATACGTAATACAAACCCTGCACACACTAGGGTTCTCAATAAATTACCAAAAGTCACAACTGCAACCTGCGCAAATACAACAGTATTTAGGTGCAATACTAAATACTCAAAAAACGATAGCAAGTCCAAATTCGCAAAGAATACAAGCATTCCAAAATATAATCACAAATATACAGACAGGTCAACAGTACTATCAGATTTGTCATGAAAATGTTAGGAATGATGGCATCATGTATTGCAATTGTTCCACATGCAAGACGAAACATGCAGCCCTTACAACAGTGCCTTGCACAACAATGGTCACAGGCACACGGTCGTCTTCAAGATCTAGTGTTGATAGACTGCCATACATACATGTCCCTTCAGTGGTGGAAGTCCACAAACCTAAACAAAGGGCGGCCATTTCAAGACCCTGTGCCTCAGACCATAATTACAACAGATGCATCAATGATCGGCTGGGGAGCTCACCTCAACAATCACAACATCCAAGGACAATGGGATGCCCAACACAAACAGCTACACATAAATCACTTAGAGTTGTTAGCTGTTTCCCTAGCACTCAAAGCTTTTCAGCCTCTCCTCATTCACAAGAATGTCCTGATCAAAACAGACAGCATGACCACCATGTATTACCTCAACAAGCAAAGAGGGACACATTCGGCCCACCTCTCCCTCCTATCTCAAAAGAATTGGAAATGGGCAATAGACAACCAAATTCACCTGGTAGCACAATACATCCTAGGGACACACAACCAACTTGCAGATGTTCTGAGCAGAAATCATCCACAAACACACGAGTAGGAGATTCACCCCCAAGTACTTCAAAAATACTTTCAACAATGGGGAACACCAAACACAGACCTGTTTGCCACAAGCGAAAACGCAAAATGCCAAAACTTCGCATCCAGACATCCACATCCCCTATCCCAGGGCAATGCTCTATGGATCAGTTGGTCAGGGATATTTGCTTACGCTTTTCCCCCCCCCTCACACTTTCCATTTGTAGTCAACAAATAGCGTCAAAACACACTCAATATGATACTCATAGCACCAACGTGGGCCCGTCAACCGTGGTACACAACATTATTAGACCTATCAGTAGTACCACACTCCCAAACAGACCAGACCTGTTGACACAAAACAAAGGGCAGATCAGACACCCAAATCCCAACACACTCAATCTGGCGATTTGGCTCCTGAAATCATAGTTTGGGTATTTACAACTACCATCAGAATGTATGGAAGTGATTAAACAAGCAAGAAAACCCACTACTAAACAGTGCTATGCTAACAAATGGAAAATATTTGCAGATTATTGTCAATCTAAACAGATTTCCCCTTTTACAGCATCATTACAAGATATTGTATGCTATTTACTTCATTTATAAAAATCAAATTTAGCATTCTCTTCTATAAAAATACATCCTACTGCAATTTCAGCATATTTACAAAATATACAGCACAGCTCTTTATTTAGAGTTCCTTTTATTAAAGCCTTCATGGAAGGCTTAAAACTCATCATTCCACCCAGAACACCTCCAGTTCCTTTTTGGAATTTAAACATAGTTCTTATGCGACTTATGGGCCCACCATTTGAACCTATACACTTATGTCAAATGCAATTCTTAACATGGAAGGTTGCCTTCCTAGTCGCAATTACATCATTGCAAAGAGTTAGCGAAATTCAAGCTTTCACTATTGATGAACCGTTCATACAAGTACACAAACATAAAGTCGTACTACGAACTAACCCCAAATTTCTTCCAACAGTAGTATCACCTTTTCATATCAATCAAACAGTGGAACTGCCGGTCTTCTTCCCACAGCCAGATTTTGTGGCAGAAAGAGCTCTACATACATTAGATATTAAAAGAACACTAATGTACTATATAGATAGAACAAAACCATTCAGAAAAACGAAATAGCTGTTTGTAGCCTTTCAAAAACCTCATACTGGTAACCCAATTTCAAAACAAGGATTAGCAAGATGGATAGTAAGATGCATCCAAACATGCTACGTTAAAGCCAAGAGACAACTCTTAGTTACTCCTAAAGCACATTCCACAAGGAAGAAAGGTGCTACAATGGCTTTTTTTAGGAAACATACCAATGGCTGAAATAAAGCAGCTACTTGGTCAACACCACATACATTTACTAAACACTATTGTTTAGATGTTTTAGCAACACAGCAAGCCACAGTAGGTCAAGCTGTACTCAGAACATTATTTCAAACAACTTCAACTCCTACAGGCTAACCACAGCTTTTATGGGAGGACTAACTGCTTTGTAGTCTATGCATAGCATGTGTATCTGCAGCTACACATGCTATTGAATGGAAAATGTCACTTACCCAGTGTACATCTGTTCGTGGCATGTTCTGCTGCAGATTCACATGCACCCTACCACCTCCCTGGCAGCCTGTAGTTGTTTAAGTTAACAACATTTGTACATATGTAGAGATATATATATATATTAAACATTCCATTAGCATTGACATCTCTTTTCTTTATACTCTAACACTCCTACCTTAACCTCTGCGGGAAAACAATCTAACATCGAGTCGGTGCCCATGCGCAATGGAGCCGAAGAGGAGGAGTCACTTGATCCCGTGACTTGAAAACACTTCTTCGAAGAAAAACAACTTGTAACTCTCCGAGCCCAACACTAGATGGCAGAAGTAAATGCACAGCATGTGAATCTGTAGCGGAACATGCCACGAACAGATGTACACTGGGTATATATATGTTCAATGGCATCTGTAGCTGCAGATACACATGCTGTGCACTGTTCCTGCCATCTAGTGTTGGGCTTGGAGTCTTACAAGTTGTTTTTCTTCGAAGAAGTCTTTTTGAGTCACGGGACCGAGTGACTCTTCTCTTTTGGCTCCATTGCGCATGGGCATCGACTCCATCTTAGATTGTTTTCTTTCCGCCATCGGGTTCGGATGTGTTCCTCTTCGCTCCGTGTATTAGAATTGGAAAAAGACTAAAATCACCCAAAAGCGTTGGTATTGTTTTCGATCGGGAAACATCTTGCATCGACACCGGCGAAACACAGCTTCGGTGGCCCTTCGGGCTTCCGCGCCCAGCCGGGGCCTGTCCAGCCTGATCACAGAAAACGTTGAAGCCTAATGGACCGGACCCCTTTCCGTTTCTGCCCACAGTGCCACGGCAAGTATCCCTACACATGTGGACCAACACCGGGTCTGTAATCTGTGTTTGTCACCGGACCACAGAGAAGATACTTGCGAGGCCTGCAAGTGCTTTCGATCGCAGAAGACCTTGAGGGATCGGAGGGCGAGACGGATGCAAATGGCGTCCAAAAGTTCAGAGCACCTCGACGTCGAAGAAGAGGAGATGGCTATCTCCATCCAAGGTTCGGACTCGGACGACTCCGACGCAGACCGAAAACCTACAGCAGGCCAACACGTGAGTACGCCTGCCCTGACCCAAGCCACAGTCAGTCTAAGAAACATAAGGCGCCGGGGACGCCACTGTCGGAAGGCCATGGCTGGACCCATAAAAAATCAAGCGGTGACCAAGCAACACCTTCAGCACCGAAAAAGGGCAAAATCGTGCCGAAGTCTGCGGACTCGAGCCAAGAACACGTCACCGAGAAAACTCGATTTGTCGAGTCGGCGAAGCCTCGAAAGAGTCTTTCGGAGCCGAGGCCTACTGTCAGCATGGGCATTTCGGTGCTGAAAAAACCGTCTTCGGAGCCGAAAAAAGCCTTGTACACCGAGGAACATGAACTCTCAAAACAACTAAAAGAGAGACACAGATTCGAGGAGGAACTTCAAATGGAGGAGTTTGATGAAACACAGGCAAGGATACAGATCCATAAGGATACCGGGAAGATCCAAACTGCACCTCCTCTCAAATTCAAAAGGAAACTAGCTTTCCAAGGGCGGACAGACACTGAACAGCCAAAGGCTAAAGTACCCAGAGAAAAATCTCATGTCACGACATTTTTCACCAGAACATTCTCCTCCACATTCTCCGCAAAGTACAGTGTCACCTATTGCAACGCCCACTGCACAGTCACCCACACACACTGTGAAGTCGCAAGAGGATACAGATCCCTGGGACCTCTACGATCCCCCTGTGTCGGACAATAGCCCGGAGGGCTATCCTTCGAAACCCTCTCCACCCGAGGATAGCACCTCATATACCTCATATACTCAAGTCTTGGCTGAGCATGCATACAGAGCCATTGGAGGACGATTTTCTCTTTAATACTTTGTCCACAACACATGCTTCCTATCAAAGTCTTGAAGCTCCCAGGCATGCTTAAACATGCCCAATACATTTTTCAGGAGCCCGTGAAAGGGAGAGCCATTAAACCGCGGGTGGAAACGAAATACAAGCCACCACCGTCGGACCCAGTGTTCATCACACAACAGCTGCCCCCGGCCTCTGTAGTGGTTGGAGCTGCGAGAAAGAGAGCCAACTTGCAGTCATCTGGAGATGCACCGCCTCCAGATAACGAGAGTAGGAAGTTCGACGCGGCAGTAAAGAGAGTAGAGTCACAAGCTGCCAATCAGTGGCGCATAGCAAACTCTCAGGCCCTTCTTGCACGATATGACCGAGCTCATTGGGACGAGATGAGCGATACCATCCAACCTCTCCCCAAGGAATACCAGAAAAGAGCTCAGCAAGTGGTAGAGGAGGGACAAGCAACAATTAATAATCAGATACGATCTGCATTAGATTCTGCCGACACTGCCGCAAGAACAGTGAACACTACAGTAACAATTAGACGCCATGCTTGGCTGAGATCCTCAGGCTTCAAACCAGAGATTCAACAGGCTGTCCTTAATATGCCATTCAATCAGCAACAGCTATTTGGCACACAAGTAGACATGGCCATTGAAAAGATGAAGAAGGACACGGATACGGCCAAAGCAATGGGAGCGCTCTACTCGTCCCAATACAGAGGGACATTCAAAAATCCGCAATATAGGGGAGGTTTTAGACCACAGTCATCAGAAACATCCACCTCTCAGGCAAAACCCTCCTACCAATCACAGTATCAGAGAGGGGGGGTTTCATGGGTCATTCAGGTGACAATTTCCAAGGTCCAGGGGAAAATTCCAAGCCACAAAGCAGGCCACTAATACCAAGCAGTGACTTGCCCATCACCCTTCCCCAGCACACATCCCCAGTGGGAAGAAGACTGGGAATGTTCCACAATCAATGGTCAAACATAACAACGGACACATGGGTCCTGTCAATTATCCAACATGGTTACTGCATAGAATTCACACATTTTCCTCCAGATATTCCCCCAAGAGCGCACAAACTGTCATCGCAACATCTAACACTGTTACAAACAGAGGTGCAGGCACTATTGACAAAACAAGCCATAGAACTAGTACCTCATCAACAAAAAGGAACAGGAGTCTATTCCCTGTACTTCCTTATTCCCAAAAAGGACAAAACACTGAGACCAATTTTAGATCTCAGGACTCTCAACCTATTCATCAAACTAGAACACTTTCACACGGTGACACTACAAGATGTAGTCCCATTACTAAAACAGGGAGAATACATGTCAACACTGAATTTAAAGGATGCGTATTTTCATGTACCCATCCATCCATCCATCTCACAGAAAATACCTCAGGTTCATTATACAGGGAAAACATTACCAACTCAAGGTATTACCCTTCGGGATAACAACAGCCCCCAGAGTATTTACAAAATGCCTAGCTGTGGTAGCGGCATACATAAGGAGACAACACATGCATGTATTCCCTTATCTGGACGATTGGCTAATAAAGGCCAACACTCAGCAGTGTCAAAATCACACCCGTTATGTAATAGATACCCTACACACACTAGTGTTTTCTATAAATTACCAAAAAATTTAACTTGCAACCATCCCAAATTCAACAGTATTTGGGAGCTACAATCAACACTCAAAAAGCTATAGCAAGTCCAAGCCCACAAAAGGTACAATTATTCCACACCATGGTACCAAAAATACCACCAAATCAGCATTACACAGTCAGATTTGTGATGAAACTCCTAGGCATGATGGCATCATGCATTGCAATTGTCCCAAACGCACGGTTACACATGCAGCCCTTGCAGCAGGGCCTCGCAAAACAATGGTCGCAGGCACAGGGTCAACTCCAAGATCTAGTGTTGATAGACCGCCAAACACACTATTCCCTTCAGTGGTGGAGCCCTGTAAATTTAAACAAAGGGAGGACTTTTTAAGACCCTGTACCTCACGCTATTCTCACAACAGATGCATCAATGATTGGGTGGGGAGCACACCTCAACAATCACAATATACAAGGACAGTGGGACAACGAGCAAAAACAGCTACACATAAATCACTTAGAGCTGCTAGCAGTCTTTCTAGTACTAAAAGCTTTTCAACCTCTTTTAGCTCACAAACACATTCTTGTCAAAACAGAGAATATGACAACAATGTATTACTTAAACAAACAGGGGGGAACACACTCATCACAACTCTGCCTCCTAGCACAAAATAATTGGCATTGGGCAATTCGCAACAATATTCTCCTGATAGCGCAATACATCCCAGGCATTCACAATCAATTAGCGGACAATCTCAATCGAGATCACCAGCAAACTCACGAGTGGGAAATACATCCCCAGGTACTACAAAACTACTTTCTCCAGTGGGGGACACCAAACATAGATATGTTCGCCACAAACCTTAACACAAAATGCCAAAACTTCACGTCCAGGTACCCACACCCTCAGTCCAAGGGCAATGCTCTATGGATCAATTGGTCAGGGATATTTGCTTACGCTTTCCCCCCTCTCCCACTCATTCCTTTTCTAGTCAACAAACTGTGTCAAAACAAACTCAAACTAATACTCATAGCACCAACGTGGGCACGCCAACCGTGGTACACCACACTGTTGGACCACTCAGTAGTACCCCACATCAAACTTCCAAACAGACCAGACCTGTTAATGCAACACAAACAGCAGATCAGACACCCCAATCCAGCAATGCTCAATCTAGCAATCTGGCTCCTGAAGTCTTAGAGTTTGTCTATCTAAATCTTCCAAACGAGTGTATGGAAGTAATTTAACAGGCAAGAAAACCTACCACCAGGCATTGCTATGCTAATAAATGGAAAAGATTTGTTTTCTACTGCCAACAAAACACATCACACCGTTAGATGCGTCCATACAGGACATCGTAGGCTATTTACTACACTTACAAAAAGCAAATCTTGCTTTTTCATCCATCAAAATACACCTCACTGCAATTTCAGAGTACTTGCAAATTAAACACACAAAATCACTATTTAGAATACCAGTCATTAAAGCCTTCATGGAAGGACTAAAGCGGATCATACTTCCAAGAACTCCACCAGTACCCTCGTGGAATCTTAATATTGTACTTACACGACTCATGGGCCCACCTTTTGAACCCATGCATTCTTGTCAAATCCAATTCTTAACTTGGAAAGTGACATTTCTAGTGGCTATCACTTCACTACGAAGGGTTAATGAAATACAGGTTTTCACTATTGAGGAATCCCTTATACAAGTACACAAACATAAAGTGGTTCTCCACACAAATCCAAAATTTCTACCAAAGGTCATTTCACCGTTTCATTTAAACCAAACAGTGGAACTCCCAGTCTTCTTTCCACAGCCAGACTCAGTAGCAGAAAGAGCACTGCATACATTAGATATAAAAAGAGCTCTAATGTACTATATAGACAGAACAAAACCATTTCGTAAAACTAAACAATTGTTCGTCGCATTCCAGAAACCCCATGCTGGTAACCCTATATCCAAACAGGGCATAGCCAGATGGATAGTTAAATGCATACAGACTTGTTACCTAAAAGCTAAAAAGAACTACTCATTACACCAAAGGCACACTCCACTAGAAAGAAAGGAGCAACAATGGCCTTTCTAGGTAACATACTAATGACAGAGATTTGTAAGGCAGCCACTTGGTCAACACCTCATACTTTTACCAAACACTACTGTGTAGATGTGTTAGACACAACAAGCCACAGTAGGACAGTCTGTACTAAGAACATTTTTTCAAACAACTTCAACCCCTACAGGCTGACTACCGCTTTTGGGAGGATTACTGCTTTGTATTCTATGCACAGCATGTGTATCTGCAGCTACACATGCCATTGAACGGAAAATGTCACTTACCCAGTGTACATCTGTTCATGGCATGTTCCGCTGCAGATTCACATGCGCCCTCCCACCTCCCCGGGAGCCTGTAGCCGTTTAAGTTGCAAATAGAAATTGTATATATGTAAATAAACATTCCTTTGGCGCAAACTATGTACATACATATCTATTCCATTGCATGGACATCTTTACTATTCTCATTCTACCACTCCTACCTCACCCTATGCGGGAAAACAATCTAAGATGGAGTCGATGCCCATGCGCAATGGAGCCGAAAGGGAGGAGTCACTCGGTCCCGTGACTCGAAAAGACTTCTTCAAAGAAAAACAACTTGTAACACTCCGAGCCCAACACTAGATGGCAGGAACAGTGCACAGCATGTGAATGTGCAGCGGAACATGCCACAAACAGATGTACACTGGGTAAGTGACATTTTCCTGCCTCATTAATCCATAAACCCCTGAAATCACCATCAAAATACCTTTGCCTCCGAAAACCCACCCTACACCCTAAAAAATGTCCTTCCCACCCAAAAAACACCTACCCACCCTAAATCCTTAAAACCCCTTGCCACCCAAAAAAACCATACCCCCCCTAAACCCTAAAAATTCCCTTGCTGCCCAAAAATCCATTTCCACCCTAAAAACTGAAAAGTTCCTTTCCTACCCAAAAACCCATGCCCCCCTAAACCCTAAAAGCACCCTTGGACTAATATAGTCACCTGTAGGAAGTTATAGTTAGGACCATGTTTCCATAGGAAAAGCATTTTTTATGTTTTGCCATTCACTTTGGGACTGTTTATGAATCTTCACAGAGTTTTCAAAAGTAGTACGGCACTCACTCCAGCTACTGTTTGGAAAGTTTTGGGGTTATTCGTCAAGTGGAGGCTGAGAAAAAAAAGGGGGGGGCGTAAAACGTGTTTTCCCCATACATTTTTCCGAATGGGTTTTAGACATGACTACAGCCCAAACCTCTGATCAGAATTACTTGAAACTTGGCAGGAAACTAGAGGTTGGTGAGCAGATCGTTCTTTTAGTGATTTGGTGTAAATCTGTGCATTTGTTTTTGCGATGTTAGAAGAAAAATACATTTACATATTTAGGGTGTCATGACGAACCTTTGCACCAACACTTCTCATATGTGCTTGAATGTGGCACACCATTAACCATATTTTCATCCCTTGGGCTCCTCTGTAAGATGAGTGTTATTCCCCAGTCCCTGGTCTGCTTAAGTACACATGTATGCTTACTATAATACACTAATCCATGTATGCTCTCATACTAACGATAAATAATATACACTATGCTTAGTCATGCCACTGTAGTAATATGACTCATGCTTATAAGTCAGAGGAAAAGCTTGACCTTATATTTGACTACATGCACTTAAACTTATTCATGCTGCTGTATAATCTGACTCATGCGTATGACTCAGAGGAAATGCTTATTGATTATTCTGTGGCTGCTGTTCCCAATTGCCTATATCATGGCAATACGTGGGAATACAGCTATTAATACAGCCAGCAAAATGTCAGTCAGCACTTGGCTTTGACTATGGGAGAGATCTGTTCTCCTGTCTGGCCTTCCATGGAGCTTTTGTGCCACACACAGCAAGGATATCCGGTCCAGCCTCCCCTGGAACCTCCACTTCTAGCTACAGCAGGATGTGCCGCAGCCCATCAGCGTTGGACTTGGACTCCAGACTCCAGACTACCATCCCTTCACTACCATGTTCTGCCCAGCATCCTGATTTCCTGATTTCTGTGGATGCAGCTTTGCTTTGGTGGCGACTTCCATTTTTCAGCTCCAACGTCTTTCTTAATTGGGGTCTCGAGTGGCTAACATCAGTTCCTGCAAAAAAACTCAAGAAAAAAGGACTATGTACCACAAGAAAGGTTAGTGCACAATCCTTATTCCAGAGCAGTTTCAGTTGCCAAATATTGCTGGAATTAGAAGAAGCATGCTTCTAAAACAGTTAGAAAGCTAAGACTTAAAAACTGTGGCACTCTATACAAGAAAATGAGGAGTTCCTCTTTCACGAACTTGGTTAAATGCAGCTTCGCTACACATGAAACTAATGTGTAGTGGCTGGGTATTTTGTGTTCACTGATTCTTGGAGTGATGTAAACTCTATACTTGTACACAATAATGAATTGAAATTACTGAGAGAAGAGATTGCAAGAAGTGTGTCGCATACGAAAGACAGTCTTTTTGGATATGTAAAATGCAAAGCACAGGGTTGATAGTAGTCTGTGTTTCTTCAATTTTAGTTACCTATAAGGTATAATAGAAGACGCACACCTACAATTGGATGTCCCTGAGCTCAGTGGTAAGTCTAGTGAATCCGAACCAGACTCCACAGCAGAGACGCAAGTCATTCTCTCTCATTATTCTGTCCTATCCCCCTTCCCGCCTGGCGCAAGGTCTCATCCTTGATCAAACGCTGCACTGGAAGTGATTGGGGGTTCAGCATCGCCTCTGCAGATTAGTGCTCTGGGTAAGTGCCCCAACTTAGGGACGTGGATCCTCCCCTGATCCGACAGTCCCTGTGCTGAAATCTGATAGGCTGCCAACACTTCAACCAGGAAGTGTTGGCAGCCATTTTGGGACTCTGACTCAGTTGAGTTCCAAAAAAAGTAAAAATAAAGGCATGTGGGAAGGCTAAGAATACTCTGACGCCCTAGCCCTGGTACTGAGGTCCCCCTGGGACCCTACCAGGAAAAAAAAGGATTTGTTTTTTAAAAACCCAAGTGCAGGTTTCTGCCATTGTTTTCTATGAACCGCTGGGTGGGCCAGGTCCCAGGGGCATATGCTAAATTTACATTTTGGGCGGGGGGCACATGCAGCCTCCCTCCCTAAGGGCACTTTGTGGACTGGGAACATCTACCTCCCTGGGGCTTATGTTTACTATAGTAAAAGGAGGGATACTATGGGGCCCCCTCGATAGGCCTTTAAATCCCCAGGTCTAGGCATATATAACCCCCCCCTTTATAGAGCTTTTGCCGCAGGGACCACCACCTCCACGGGCACAGAAGAAGTAAAAAGAGGAGTGGGCTGTGCAGTCCCCCTCGCAGGACATATTTGGCCCTGGGGACTACTACCTCACAGGGCACAGCTCCCCTCCCAGGTCGTTTATAGCCCCGGGGACTACCACCGCTACAGGGCCGACCCTGTGCACACAAAAGGAGTGCGACCACAGCCCTCCTCCTGGAGTCACTAATGACCTTGGTGACCACCACCCCGCAAGGCCCGCTCCCTATCTCCTGAGGTGCCCACCCTTGAGAAAATAGCAGTTTGCTTTCATGTAGCAGGAGTTTTGACAGCTCCCGCCAAGAGAGCACTGTTAAGTGGGCAGGAAAACAGATGAAAGGATTGCCCCCCTCACACAGGAACACCCTTGTTAGCTGCTCCCTGCATGGGGGAGCACTTCTGGTGGGCCATTGCCCTCTGCCACATACAACTGAAGCAAGGGAATACGAGCACACCTCCAACAAAGAAAGAAGCACTTACTGCATTTAATTAGGAGGAAGTACCCTTGTTTGGTGGAGATTCAACTGTTATCAGTATGAAGACACTCCAGGAACAATCACATTGACAAAATTATGGACACTAGTTCACTGGAGACATTACCTCCATGTCCTTTACACAGCTGTAGGGTGAAATGGGCACTATACATTTACCCAAAGAGGTAGCACTTTCTACTGGCTGATAAGTACTGCAGTTGGGTAGATATTTTGATCAAAACTGTGGCCTCTTCTTGGATACATAAGCAGGTCAGGATGCATTCTGGCATTGATGCTCATTTCAGAGAAATTATACTTCAACCCCCACCCAAGAGTATCTAGGATAGGCTGGGTGCAGGACAGGCCCTGTGGCCAACACCCGCCACGCAAGGTCGAAAGCTGTGTGTGGCATTGAGTTGGATGCCCGGGGGGGGGGGATGAGGGGGTCGCCACTTCCAGGCTCTGCAACCAACCCCCACTACACACTGATGTGAAATTAGATGCCTACAAAGGGTTAGTCGTAGCGCCTGGCCACAGGCCAGGTGCTGCAGCTAACCCTTACCGCACATGGTCAAAGGCCGTATATGGCGCAGGGTTGGATGCCTATTAAGTTGGTCCCATGGTCTGGCCCTGCAGCCAACCCCCGCTGCTTTAAGAAAGCCTAGAAATTCACTGAAACCCCCCCAAAGATTACAGGTTAGGTTAGGGTCTGAATATACACACACAAAACCATAGAAATTCAGATGTTATAGTTAGAGTTATTTCATTGAATTATAACTCTTGCCCTAAGGTAACTATAACTCGCGTCCCCGTCTTGCAGAGCTAACTATCCTATAAATTACACCAGTCATGACATCTTCTATGGCATCATTGATATTATCCCTGCAACATTTGCAAAAAATATTATTGATGAGGAAACTGGACATAGCAGGGGTTCTTGTTATATATACACCAGAGGCCACAAGTTTTTATATATATATATATATATATATATATATATATATATATATATATATATGTGTGTGTGTAGTCCTAGGTAGGACCATGTTTCCATAGGAAATGCATTTTTTTAACTTGCATGTATCTTTGGCACTGTTTGACGCATCGTCATGAGATTTTCCAAAGAAAATTGCGCCAGTAATTCTTGTTGCGTATGGAAAGTTTCGGAGTGATCCCTCAAGCAGCGGCTGAGAAAAAGGGGGCGGGAGATCAAACAAAGTGCATTTCTCATGTTATTTCCCATAGGAGTTTTGAACACGACTACAGCTCGATGGAAATGCACCAAATTTGGCAGAAAGCTAGATGTTGTTCAGCATATTGTGCTTTTTATTATTTGGTGTAACTCAGTTCAGTAGTTTTTGAGATATTAAGGGGAAAGTAAATTTGTATATCTAGGGCTACGGATCTGTTGTGACGTTTTCGCAGCGTATTCGTGAATGCACACAAAATTAGGAATGCTGTGATTGGCAGGCTGTGATTGGCAGGCTGCAACCCGACCAGAATGTTGGAGCCGCCATTTTAGGTTATGGGACATGGTCCCCTGGGCTGTAAAATAAAATAAAAAGTGGTATGAGGGTTCAGGGTGGCGGTACCCTGGCCCCAGGGGTGTGATATAGGGGTCTTTGAGGGTCAAATTAAAACTTTAAAATGTTTTTTATTTTTCACCACACGTGATATTTGCTAATACTCTTCGAAACTCCCCATGTAACGTCACAACTAATTCATGAATATTGGTAGACAAATGTAAACAAAAGCATTCATAGACTCATTCATTCACTAAATCATTCACTCATAGAAGCACTCGGAAACTCATGCACCCACTCACAGACCCACTGAGAGAGTCATTCACCCATTTTCAGCCCCACTCAGACCCTTATAGTTACCTTAGGGCAGGAGTTATAGTTACTTCAGCTAACCATATCTATAACTACTGAATTTAGATGTTTTTTGCTAGTAAATTCAGAACCTAACTATAAAGTCCCTGTAACCTTTGTTTTTTTTTAGTGAACTTCTATGTTTAAAAAAAATTCTATTTCCTAACTATAATGTCCCTGTAACCCTTGTTTTTCAGTGGAAAATATATATATATATATATATATATATATATATATATATATATATTTAGAATCAAAATCTTTAGTAACATACATATTTACCTTGACAATAAAGAAACAGTCAATATTCTGTATTCTATATTTGTCAATATGCATTTTACATATGTATTTTGGGATTATGTGTTCTAGGCAAAGCCAGCATCTAAGCAGGCTTGGTTCCTCACTTTGCTATAATTCATTGACACATTGAGAGAAATCTTTCCTTATGATGTTACCTGTAATAGTCTAAGCCAAGGGTACATATCCTATTGCCTCATAAGTGTGCACTTCAGGAGCAGCTATGATGCTGCTATACTGCACATTACAATGCACATTTAAGGAGCTTTATGTGGTCGAGTTGATTCCACTCTCAATGTGGGCTATCAGCCGAGGTGTACAAGAGAATGTACAGTCATGAATAAAGAACCCTGGAAGAATCATATATTAGGCCAACATGTGAGGTGATATGAGCATAGTGGAATATCATTCAGCAATATTGCCAGATTGTCCCAAGGAACTGGTTGATTTGCCGAGATGAGATCTACAAGATCTGAAATCCCAGTGCTCTATGACGTCAGCCAGAGAAAGAAACAGTGAGTCGCAAGACTGAGACATTGTTCTAGGCAGCAAGTGTAATGCAGCCACCTGTTAAAAACTCGCCTTTCGTGGAAGGTTTCTGGATTCAGGAATCTATATGTTACACGTGCAACTGTCACGACTTGGTATATGTGTTTTGCGGTCAGCTCTCAGCGTGGATGGCTCAATTTTCAGTACTATAGCCAGAGGGTCGATCTCTTTGCTTGCACTGCGGCTGGGAGATGAGTTGATACACATGTCTTGCTGTTAGGATTACAGCAAGGCACTGAAGTCTTTAAGTGCTTCAGAAGCAGAAACACAAAAAGTATAAGTTGTACTGACAGCGGGAGAAGCATCACTGACAGCCACAGACAGCTTCCATTTGGAGAGCTTTCTGGCAGCCGTCTCATTGTTAAAAAGACAACGTACACGGATACCTTATAGTCAAGTTTTCACTGCTCTTTCTGACAGGTTTTTAAGTTACTTAATCGATCTATTTATATGCGCGAACATCAACATCATGCAGTAAACCCAACCACACAACTCAGTCACATGTTTTATTAAATTTAAGTTAAATGAAAGTGCAGAGTAAACTGGGGCCCTGTGTCTCTCAGTTACCTCTATCTGATTTGCGGTTGCTATAAAAGCCCCCACCTCCATATAAGTTTCCTGGCTTGCACCGTGTGACCCCTGGCACTGCCTTTGCGACCCCGGTCCTCAGAGGTGGCACAATCAGTGTCAGGAAGACAGGGGGCAACTCGCCCTTATGGACGTTGTTTGGAGCTCCAGATGTTTTGGGCAATATTATATTACACTTATAGTGAATAATAGTATATGTTTCACTAGTAATGTAATAAAGATTGGAGTACAAGTATTTGGAATACAACTCTCCCTCACAGTGGAGGTAGGTAAAAGTGCTTTTAAATGTACGTTGTGTGCATTCTTGTGGGAGAGTGTGTTTATGCGAGTGTGTATGTGTCAATGTATTTGTATGTGTAAGCATGGTGTTGGAGTGAAAGTAAAGGTCAAATGGTTGTGCGATGCCACTTCCGCTCCCCCTGGCATTTTGATGAATTGACGTTCATGCCCACCTGCAGCTCTTTCAGATGTGTTTTGGGCTCAAAATACGATTAATGTGCTTAAGTGTGACTAGAATGGTTAAGCACGATTAATTGGAACAGACTCGCGTTGCCTAGGGAGCCCCGCTGTTACTAACCGGCCTCCAGTTTACCAAGCGAACAAAGCGGGTCAACAGGTCAGGTATTTCCATGCCTTTGCTCATGTGTCGTTTCCTTCCATTTTCTCATAGCCAGATTGTCGCAGAGCAGATTAAACACAGCTGAGGATGCCGGTCCAGGTCTGGAGCAAGGCATTCTGGGGGACTAGGCAGGAACCTCACACCCAGATTTGGCTTCACCGGTGCTGGTTGAAAACTGGCATGCACCCAGGGCATGGGTCCAGGCAGATCAACTGGGGCGAAGCATGGACGTCAATTCACCAACATGCCAGGGGTAGCGGAAGTGACATTACACGCCTTTTCACCTCCACTTTCACTCACACACACATACTTACACATACACACAAATTCAAACTTGCATACACTCTAACATAAACAGTCTCACCCACATGCACGCACACAACATACATTTAAAATCTTTTTCTATTTACCTCAGCTGCCAGGGAAGGACATATTTCAGCTAACTGTACTCCTTTTTTATTACACTAATAGTGAATAATATTTTATCATTCACCATTAGTGTAATAAAAAATGGGCAGACAAAGTGAGTGGAGCCCCAACTGACATCAATAAGGATGTTAGTGTACATGATCCTTAATAAGTAAACTTACATGGGGACGCGCAAAGGTGGTACCTAGAAAGAAAAAGCACAAAAAAGATAATTCAGTCACATTGTCATAGCTTCCTATCCTCTAAATGGATCAGCAACAAAGTCAGTCTTTGTCTTCAGGTCATCAGTCGATCAGCATCACTTCAGGCCCTCAATCAGAAAGTATGAGCCCAATGACAGAATCTCGAATCTCCTCTATGATCTCGCAGTCTCTCCCCTAACATCTGAATCTCCTGCATCGGTCACGTTATATCAAAGTCATCCAGTCTATCCCCCATTCCCTACTCGGTCACTTAATCATACGATTTTTCCCTAACCAATACATTTTGTGAATCTAATCTATCAATTCTAGTATTTCACAGTTCTCTGTCGTTGATTGGTTCGCTTTACAATGTCCTCATCATCCGGCTCCTCAGGTATCGAAAATGTTGCATCTTCTTCTCCAGTGAGTATCTTCATTGTTTGAGTCCTGGGAAAGTACACCCAGTGCGCTTTACACACTAATCGTTACATTTCTAGTTCCATCACCTCCTGTCCATCGGTTCACATAGAGGCCTTAGCGAAACAAATTTTATTAAACAATGAGCAGTTCACGGTTAGTTCAGCTTGTCAGCATTTTCCATCAACGATAAGGAACACAGCTTCTGCATGAGGACTGGGAAGACTAGGCCAATACATTAGCTAAGTTATGGCCTTAAATTATTGCAATACACAGGTTATATCTTTCGATATCACGTATTACTACATCAATCTAGTACATTTACAATATTTCATCTTTGTTAATTACTCTTTTAATATAGTGTGTGAATTCTGGTGGTCGCTCTCCGAGGTCACAATTTCAAACGTGCACATTATTTTTCTACATTAATCTTTTTCTGCCAATTTCATTATTCAGAATACATAAACATTCATTAATAATGTATATTTAAAATATTTGCGTTAACAAGGACGAGCTGCAAATGTGTTCCTGGCACTGAATTTGCCACCTCTGAGAGTAGGGGTCGCAAAGGCAGTGCCAGTGATAGCAAAGGACAAGCAGGGTTCGCAGTCGCGACCTCTGGCGAACCCTAGATGACGTCAATGGGGAGAAGGAGTACTATGGTTCTTCCTTTTAAACAATGTATTATACCCCTGAACTTTAATGAGGTTGCTGCCATACTTATAGGCATGATTTACCTGTAAATCACTGCAGTGTGGAAAGCAGGGCACAAGCCGGCAGAGCAGGAGAGCGCATGTCTTCCACGTTTTACCGTCAGAGGCATGTGCGCGGTGCAGGCACCAGTCACATTAACTCTGAACAGCGTCACTTGCTACCACATATTTATGACTTGGAGACAGAAGGTGCCTTTTTGATTCATCAGCAAATACCTTCACGGTCGAATGATAATATTGTTTCTCACATAATGCATTTCATATATGCATTGTATGAGCTATTGCATATAGTTTTGTGCTTATCAAAGCTTTAAATTAAGAACCCCCTCCTCTCACCAATTTCATAGATATGTTTGATTTCTTAAAATATAATGTAACATGTTCAATATTTTAAGGTATAATATTGTAAACAGAAATAACAAGCACAGAAAACCATGCTTTTTTAAAATTTATTTCACAGCAAAATTTGTGAATATTCACAAATTCTGGGGACCACCGGACCAAGGGTAGGGGATTGGGGTGTTTGTACCTTGCCCATTATCTTCTTTTTGCAATTCTGTCTTTGGGAGTCCCAAAATGGCTGTCAACACTTCCTGGTTGAAGTTTTGGCAGCCAATCAGATCTTTGCAAGAGATTGGGCATATTTCTCAAATTTGAAGCAACCATAGATATACTAATTTAGATCCACTTTAATTTCTCAAAAACTACTGAAAGGATTTATACCGATTAACTTAGCTTAATGGATCAAGAGCTAACTTTATGCCAAATTTGGTGTAATTCCGTCCAGCGTTTCGGGCTGTAGTCGTGTCTAAAATCTCTCTGGGACTTAACATGGGAAACACACTTTTTTGACCCCCTTTTTTTTTCTCTGCCCCCGCTTCACAGATCATCCTGAAACTTTCCATGTGCAACAAAACTCTAGGGGACATTTGGTTTGGAAAATTTCATGAAGATTCATCAAATGGGGCCAAAGATATAGGCAAGTCAAAAGAAGCTTTTTCTATGGAAACAAGGCCCTAACAATAACTACCCATATACACACCACATGCATATATATATATATATATACACACACACACACACATACATATGTATATTTATTTATATTTATAGACATATGAATATATTTATAGACATATGTATATTTATTTTTTGTTACAATGTGGTCAAATGAAGCAGCGAGCTCTCCATTTGGTGCCAGTATGGGGATCTGACTGACACTCCAAAAGTACCCAACACTCCAGGAACTTCAGTGTTAAACTGTCTTTATCTCTCCAGACATTCACACCAATGCGTTTCAATCCAACAGTGCTTTATCACTGTTGGTGAGACCCTCATCAGTTTCAGTTATAAAGTAAATGCCAGTGTTGCCCACAATCAAGCATTATGGGATACATAGTTTGCAACAATCATACAAAATAGACACACAAAATAAAAAAAACATTATTAGACAAAATGCGATTTGTGTGCTTCAGGATCATATTATCTAACTCAGTGCTTCTCAACCTTTTGACTTCTGTGAACCCCCACTTTATCATTACTGAAACCTGGGGAGCCCCAATTGATCACCATTGGCATCTGGGGACACCCCCCCACCCGAGTCATTACTGTGACCCGGGGACACTGGCTTAAACATTGTTGATGATATGAACTGCAAAACAATGCACAAAAAATGCAGAAACAAACATTTATCAAACAAATACACAAATTATAACACATTTTTACTTAATTTTCAAACAAATATAAATTAAAAAAGAACAACAATGTCAATTTTAATTTTCATAGGAAGGTTGGAGCTTTTCTAAATGCTAATTAACCCATGCATGGTCCATACTATATTCTGTTTGAGGCATCTGCACTGCTCCCACAAATCAATCTGAGCATACCAATTTACTTTTTAGCCTCCAATTTCGAATTCCTTGACATTCACAGTAAGTTTTAAAATTTCCATTTGTACATCGAGCCGCTCTATTTATATACACCTAAATAATCTGTTAACGTTATTTAGTTTTTTAAGCAGTTGTGGACCGCCTGGGAAGGCTTCAGTGGACCCCCAGGGGTCCGTTGACTGCAAGCTGGGAAACACTTATCTGTTTCATTTACAAAAATAATGTAAGTAATGTTAATTTAAATAAACAATTTATTTATATATATATATATATCTGTCTAGTATGGCCGGGTGTACTGAATCATTTTTCAACGAGAAGCAGTGATTGTAATGAAACATGCTGTGATACAAGTTAATTATCCACCCAAGTTATAAACTTGTAGTGTCACCGAGGTTAGCATGCAGGTGCCTTTGAAATAGTGGTAAATTGTGTCGCCATCTGTGTATAGTACATTTGTATCATACCGCATGGTGCCATGATGTACTGATTGGATATGTATTGATCTGTCTCAAGTGCATTTGTACTTATAGTCTCACTACTGTTAACCCAAGGATACTGTGGGCTAGTAGTGGGATATACAACTATAACCAAAATTTGTGAGAAGACAGTGCATGGTAGAGTGGTAAGTTATAGTTAGTGCTGTCTGGTTAGCAAGCTGAAAAGAGCTTTTAACAAGGTCCGCTACTTATAATTATTTGAAGATGGTGGATCCATTGTAAATAAAAGTTATAACTATAACTTTAGAATGTTATTGTTAGTGATGTTTAAACTTGGTTTGTATAAGGATAATACGTTTTCCTAACTATAAGCTGTAAACTTTGTTTTTTTCATTGAATTGAATACATATGTGTGTGTGTGTGTATATATATATATATATATAATATTTTTTTACTTAAAAACCAAAGGTCACTGGGGCATTATAGTTAGGTTGACAATTTACTCATACAAAACCACAGAAATTCATTAGTTATAGTTATACTTATGTTAAGAAACTATAACCTGTGGCCTAAAGTTACTTAACAACATGAGTTATAGTTCCTTCAGATAAGCATAACTATAACTGCTAAATTTCTATTGTTTTGTATGAGTAAAACATCAATCTAACTATAACATCCCTGTAACCTTTGGTTTTTGTGGGTATATACATAAATATCATACCCTTACCTGCAAAATATTTACTTTCTCATTGTAATGTCATGTGTTGTAATGGCATATTTGTGGTTAAAAAAAGTTGTTGTACAGAATGTAATTATAAAGACGCATATGTTGTAACTGAATCATTGTAAATGTTAAGCATGGTTCCAGCCTCATTGTAAAGGCTGTTTCCCACGCCTGGTATCCCCTGCAGCACCGGGGTGGACCATCAATCAAACAGGTGGAGAGATCTAAGCCTAGGGATCATAAAGCACAGTTGTTCTAGTTGAGACATGTAGTTAATGAGGGATTGCCTAAGGTGGGTGAATTTCTTGTGGTGTACGTTATCTTGTGTGACATTTGTTCCACAGCCAAGCTGTGCCATAGTTGCGTGAACCAGGCCACCACCAAAGGAGCTGACAGTGTTTGCCATCCCAATGCTATAAGTTGCTTTACTCTTCCACTCATGTGGCGGATAAGGTACCAGTCTGCTTTGGCCAACACCTTGAGTGTAACCAGTAGGATCCCTCGGATGATTGTGCATTAGTCTTCTTGAATGGGAAAGGCCAACGTACCGTTAATGTGACTTAGGATTTCCTTCCAACATGTAAATGACCACCATATGTGTTGGAAGTCCCCAACCTGTGTGCCACACCTCCACAAGTATCTGTGGAAGCAAGCAACATGCTGCATAAGCGTGCAGGCATGTAATACCATTGAAGCATTAGTCGCAGAGGTGAAACAGGACATTCATGACCTCCTCCGAAATAAGACCGCAGGACTAGATGGGCTCTCTATCAAATACTAAGCTCGATTTCCATTTCATGTAGCTCTGTGCCTAGTTGAAGTCTATAACAGGACCCTCACAACATGCTCCCCGACTTCCTTGTAAGAGTCTCTGCTCCCTCCAGACCTCCTTTTAGGAGTCTCTACTGGTCTCCCTCCTCAACCAGACAGTGCCCCCCCTTCCGCCTTGCCTCCTGTTGCCCATTTACAATACTGGTAACTGATTATAGGATGTTTGGAAAAGTTCTGGAAGACCGCTACCTGAAGGTGCTCCCAGGTCTGATACATCCAACCCAAATTGGCTTTGTGCCATGGTTCAGCATGTCTAACAACATACGCTGCCTGTTCCATGTCTTAGATAGACCTGCTGTTGTACCCCCATGTGGCATACCTCATCCTCAACATTGAAAAGGCCTTCGACTCTTTATAGTGGGAATACATTTTCGCAGTTCTGCGAGCAGTGGTACAGTGACCACACCCATTAGCTTATACCAAGCTCCTATATACCAACCCCTCTTCTAGGGTTTGAGTGAGGCACCTGATCTCACCCCCTCCTCTCTGTTAGGCACGGGATGCGACAGTGATGCCCCCTCTCCTCTATACTGGTCTCCATTGCAATGGAGCCACTGGCTCACCGTCTCAGGCGGGAGGGCGAGGCCTGGGGATCCCGCTAGATAACACAGTGCATGCAGTGTCCCTATATGCAGACGATGTGCAATTATGCACCTGAGATGTGTTTGCCAACACCACCTACCAAAGGACCATCTTTCTTGACTTTTTGGTATTAGCCGGTCTCCGGGTAAACTGGGAGAAATCCTACATCTTCCATTTCCTCAGAAAATTCCCCACAACCTCCGATTCGTATAGGTCCAACTCCTTTGACCTGGTGCTCCATAGCCCCCTGATATCTGGGAGTCAGACTCTATCATTCCAAGGTTGAATTGTTTGAGGGAAATCTAAAGCGAACCTATACTGTTTTGCGATCCCAGGTACACTTTTGGCAGCGACTTCCTCTAGCCCTTACAGGCAAGATAGCTCTCTCAAAGTTGATAATCCTTCCACTATTACTGTATTCTTTTGTCAACGTACCTGTCTTTCCTTCCCGCTCCTTTTTTCGGAACCTTGTCGCCTGTTAAGGGACTTATTCTGGAATGGCGGGAAGCGCTGAGTGGCCCTTCGTAAACTGCAGATGCCTGTAGGTCAAGGGGGCCTAAGGGCACCTTCCTTCGAATCCTATTATCTGGTGGCCCAGCTTCAGTGGGTTGCTCGATGGCTGGGAGGTACGCACATATTCAAGACCAGCACAGCGGACAGGCCACTTCCCACACATATACTGCGACAACCTTTACACCGACCATCAAATGACACCGCATTTGGTCCCTACACGGATGGATAGCTGGCAAATATCTGACCTGAATCCTCAGACTGATGAGTAAGGATACCTCCTACCCCTCCCAACATCCTGTTACAGGGCCTCCCCAGCTCCCAGGGCCTGCTCAAGTCAGACCTACTGGCAGACACATGGTATAAACACAGTAGGGGACCTCTTCTGAGAAGTCAACTCTTTCCATTTGACAAGCTCTGCCAAGACTATGTTGTCCCCTGGGCCAATTCCTCACCTATGAGCATCTCTTGGCTGCAATTTACTCCCTGTGGAGACCCCTTGCTGAGGACCCACCAAAACATGCAGTCATACACACCCCATGCCTAATGGGACAGGGGCGATACCTCGTCACTTGGCTTTACAAGCCACATGGATATAGCCCTATCACAACTCAGACAGCACTGGAAGGAGGATGCGGGAGGCCATTACATGACTTTGAATGGACTAAGGTCCTGGAATTTCCCAAGACAGTCTCCCAGAATGCTCGCTTTAAGAATATACAATACATGCTCAAGCACCGGGCGTAACTGACTCCCTTCCATCTGAATAGAATGTTCCCCATGGCCCACCTTAAAAATCGGCAGTGCTCAGCTCCAGCAGCAGACCTACAACACATGCTCTGGCCATGCCCCAGATTATCACTGCTCGGGGATGTAGTCTACACCACCTTGGCCACTGTGACTGAGCTAGAGAACCTGAAATCCTCGGAGGCCATGGCGTTCGGTCTTTATCCCTGGCTAAAACACCACAAGGTTCAGGCACACTTTGCCAACCTGCCACTCCTGCTGGCCAATCATCTGATCATACAGTGGAAGCCCCTACTCCCCCTGGCGCAGGCCCAATGGTATTCGGCATATCCCAATGGGGAAAGGCAGAGACCCAGCCATACATTTGGAGGAGTCCTGGAAAGTCCAGTGGTGCTCCATGGGATGTGTTGCTATTTCAGTACCAGCACCTCATAGCGCAGGATTCGCCATCAGGTTCCCCACCCCACTGAAAGATGTAACAGCAGCGGCACCCTGTCCCCACTTTCCTGAATAGTTCTCCCCTCTCCCATCTCGACACTGTACTTTCCTTGCTTCTCCCCACTGCCGGTCCACTGTTACTAATGGATCAATCCCATCCTCAAGCACCACAGTCGCTGACTGGTTGTCTAGGTTCATTCACTCCTAGTTCTCAAGTATCATGTTCACATTGCTTGTCTCTCTCCTTTTGCACTCTATATCAAGATTTACGCAAGGTACATCGGCAGAAACATCTTATAGTGCTGTCCTACATATTATAGGGTGTCAAATTCTCAAATAAACCTGAAGCAGATGTGCTACATATTGATAAAATGCAATAAAGTTTGTGCTTATAAGCGGATTCTTGTTAGGAGATGCTCCTGTGGGTCATAGGCATCTCGCACACCATGAGTTCCCATTGTACATTATTGCTCCCATTAATCCTTCTAAGGGTGGTGGGGAGTATGAAGACTGTTGGAGGACACTGTGGCCCATATTTATACTTTTTGACCAAAACTGCGCCAACGCAGTTTTGCATCAAAAAAATTAGCGCCGGCTAACGCCATTCTGAAGCGCCATGCGGACGCCGTATTTATTGAATGACGTTAGCCGGCGTTAGCCGCCGTCGCCGTCTGGGGTGCGTTAAAAAAAACGACGTACACCAGGCAGCGCCGGCGTAGGGGAAAATGGAGCTTGGGCGTCAAGAAATGGGGCAAGTCAGGTTGAGGTAATTTTTTCGCCTCAACCCGATTTGCGCCATTTTTTACGACTCCCAACCCCCATAGAAATGACTCCTGTCTTAGCAAAGACAGAAGTCATGCCCCCTTGCCCAATGGCCATGCCCAGGGGACTTCTGTCCCCTGGGCATGGTCATTGGGCATAGTGGCATGTAGGGGGGCACAAATCAGGCCCCCCTATGCCACAAAAAAAATAAAAAAAAATACTTACCTGAACTTACCTTAATGTCCCTGGGATGGGTCCCTCCAGCCTTGGGTGTCCTCCTGGGGTGGGCAAGGGTGACAGGGGGTGTCCCTGGGGGCATTGGAGGGCACCTCTGGGCTCCTTCAGAGCCCACAGGTCCCTTAACGCCTGCCTTTTGCAGGCGCTAAAAAACGGCGCAAAAGCAGCCGTACGTCATTTTTTTTGACCCGCCCACTCCCGTGCGTGATTTTTGCCCAGGAGTATAAATCCGACGCACATGCCTCGGAGTCGATTTTTTAGACGGGAACGCCTACCTTGCATATAATTAACGCAAAGTAGGTGTCCTCGCAAAAAAATGACGCTAACTCCATGGACTTTGGCGTTAGACGCGTCTAACACCAAAGTATAATTATGGAGTTAGTTTTGCGTCGAAATTGCGTCAAAAAAAACAACGCAATTCCGGCGCAAACGGAGTATAAATATGCCCCTGTATGTTTTAGAGATAATACCTTTAGAACGCTCAAGGCCTTCACCAAAGTTTCGAAAAAGGTAAGAGGTTGGTGGCATCCATGACATTGGGTGGGGGAAAAGAGCCCTGTGGCAAGGCTGGAAATACTGATGGGGAGATTTTTCCGGGACAGTGAAATCGAATTTGCATTGCTCAGAGGACTTGATAGTCAACCTAGAAAGAGGACTTGAAAGGTCCTATATTTCCTACCCCTGAAAAGAGCCTGGGGTGAGGGTGGGGGTTAATGTCCAGGTTGCATGCTATCGGAGTGTTCGGGGAAGGGAAAGAGGTTGGAACCTCTACCAATGCCTAGTCTATCCCAGATCACAAGACTGTATGGGGCCGGGTTGCCAGGTATGCGCTCTGGATACAGTGTTGTCACGGACACCGGGCTAGGTCCCATAGTAGCCTGCAGGCTACTGTGTGGTCCATGTGCAGCCAGTGTTTTTTGCTTTCCCTTGCCCACCTATTCAGATAGGTGGCACATGTTGGCAGTCTAATAATAGTCTAAATATTGAGGCACGCAATGCCCACTCGGTTCCACTGCAACATTAATAAGGAATTCGATATCTATGGCCATTTCCCCTTCCAAATAAAGTATCGAAGATCTTTCTGCATAGCTTTGATGTCTTCAGCTGGGATAGCAGTGGGTAAGGACTGGAAAACATAGAGCAGTCATGGGAGAACATTCATCTTTACCACATTCACATGCCCCAGTCAGGAGAAATGAAGGGGATTCCATCTCCTAAGATCCTCCAGAATAGCCCTGCAATGTGGCAGCTAGGTGATGGGGGACCAAGTCTGCAGGAATGCGGTAATGATAACAGTGAGGTATTTTATCGATTGAGGGACCCATTGAAGAGGGACAAGCTTTGCCAGGCACAGTACTTGCTGTTGCGGGATCATCAGATTAAGTATGTGAGATTTAGTGATATTGATTTGTACCCAGAGACCTTTTCAAAAGCCTGTAAGCTGTGGACCACTGCTGGGAAGTAGGTCTCTGGTTCTGTTAGAGCCTGGAGCATATCATCCGTAAACATTAAGGTCTTGTGTTTTTGGCCCCCAAAGAATATGCCGGCTATGGTGTAAATATCCCTGAGGCGAATGGCTAGGGGCTCTACCACAAGGGCAAGAAGCAGGGGGGGACAGGGGGCATTCCTGCCGGATGCCTCTATGTAGAGTGAAGGATTGGGTAGCCAGGCCATTTACCTGAACCGGAGGGGCGGTATAGGAGGCCATGATTTTACCAACCATAAGGCTACCCAGGCCAGTTTCAAGAAGGACAGTGCGCAGGAAGGCCCAACTGACTTTGTCAAATGCCTTGTCCATGCCAAGAGAGACTAGGCAAGCAGGGATGTTGTGAGCTCGAGCTTTCTCCATCAGAGGAGCCAGAGGCCTAATGTTGTCAGCACAGTGACACTGTTGGACAAAGCCGACCTATCATTCGGGTCTATCAGTCCTGGTAGCAGGGTCTCCAGGCGGTTGACCAAAATGTTTGTGTACATTTTTGCGTTGGTGTTGGACAAGGCAATGGGACGATAGGAGGCGCAGAGAGTGAACTATGCCCAGATTGGGGATGAGTGTTATCTCATCTGCAGACATTGTTGGCGTGATGCTGGTGGCGTCAGTAAAGGAGTTGTAGATCTCAAGCATATGCTGTTTCCAGTGCGGGAGGAAGAGCTTGGAGAAAGAGACTGGTAGGCCATCCGGGCAGAGACTTTCCCATCAGTAGTCCCTTTAGGGCTGTGCTCAGTTCCGCCACTGGGAAAGGAGCTTCAATGTCCTGCTCAACCTGAGAGTCCCAGGAGGGCCAAGACAGTCACTGAGATAATAAACGATAGCCTCTGGGTCATTCCTGTCACTGGTATAGAGTCTCTTACAAAGGTCCGGAACACCTCCTGCTTTTTTGGCTCTTGGATAGCCCATGTGGAATCACTCAGTTGCAACTTGGAGATGCGTGAGCGGGCGTGCTGCAGCCTCAGCCTCCGGGCCAAGAAAGTGCCCACCTATTGCTCCATTCATAATATTTTTGTTTAGAAGCGAGAAAAGATCTTTCTGCCTCGTTTATCCAATGTGCTTTTAACTGACCTCTCATCAGAGCCAGCGGGTGTTCAGCCCGTGCTGTAGGCTGTTTATCGGAGCACTTGACAGTGCAAATTTCAGCAGTGAAGTTAGATTTGAATACGCGGGCCTCTCGTGTCCTAGCTATAAAAATGGAAGATATAACACCCCTGATAGACACCTTAAAGCTGTCCCAAAGTAATGTGGGAAGTATCCGGAGGGGCATTGAGTTCTAAGTATTCGGAGATCGCCTTCTTGATGGAATCAATAGCAAACGGGTGACGCAGGAGCTGCAGGCCCCAGAGTGGGGGTACAGCTGTGTAGAGGCCGTGCATGGAGACCGTGTGAGCTCAACATGGTCCTGGTCTGAGATTGAAATGTCGGAAATCTGGGCTGCCTCAAGGCTATTTAGTAGAGAATGTGTGGGGAATATTTGGTTGATGCAGGAATAGGACCGGTGGATGTGGGAGTAAAAGTTGTAGTCCCTAGTATCTAGATATACATATTGCCCTTGTTCAGTCTTGCGTCAGCAAACTCCTGATGGAGCTGACTGGACTTGGCCCCAGTGCCCTGGAATTGGAATAGTCAAAGTTTTTTGACTATTGTGATTGGACTATCCTGACAACTTATGAATTCCCAGGAAAGGTTTGTTCCTTTCTGGTCCACCTTGGTTTTTAGACTACAATAGTGGGGGGGAGGCCTTATATTTTTGACTGTTGCGATTGGACTATCCTAACAACCAATGAATTCATAGTAAATGGTTATTCCTTTCTGGCCCGACCTGTTTTTGGGCCACACTAGTGGTAGGAGTGGCTATAGATCTTTGACCATTTTGATTGGACTATCCTAATAACCAATGAATTCACAGGAAAGGGTTGTTCCTTTCTGGTCCGAAGTGTTTTTGGACCGGAAGAGTGGTAGGAGCGGCCATAGATTTTTAACTATTGTAATTAGACTAGCATAACAACCAATAAATTCACAGGAAAAGATTGTTCCTTTCTGCCCCAAGTGTGTTTTTGTACTGTATAGTTGTTGATGTGGGTTGATTGGTTATTTTAACTGAGTTTGATGGTTATTGGTGTACAATGTCTATACCGGGATTCTCCAACCAGTCCATCAGGAGATAACAGTACCTCCCAGACCCCATTCAGAGTAGTTCACAGCCAGGAGTTCATTGTTAAATAAACATAAGGTCACGTTTTTCCTTTTAAAGTTAAGGGGCGGCTGTGCTTATTTTACATTAATATCTCCAGGCTGCAGATAGCAGGGCCTGATAAGGAACAGTGCTGGAGTTAGGTTCATGACCTGTGTCACAGAGGTGAAGAATTGAAGCACTAAGGTATTTAACTCTTTAAAAAAAAAATTATTTATTTATTTATTTATTTTCACATTCAGAAAGCAAAAACCATCAAACAGCACAAAGCATCATTCACATACAGTGTACATCGAGCAAATTCTGCAAGGAGGGCCCGCAGAAAGCGCAAGCACGACCAGGCTTCAAAATGAACAACAGGTGAGACTAAACCCCTACGTGAGCACCTCTGTTCAGTATTGCAAGTGAACGTGAGAAACAGAAAACAACAGGAGGGGGAAGAAAAGAGGACATAAAAGGATTAGAGGAAAAAAGCAGCACTGCCAACATAGTCCCCGCAAAAGAGGGGGCCCACATCGTGTACCATATAAAGTAAAACAGCCACAGCTGGACACTCAAGGGGACGCATAGAAAGATAGTCTTTTCTGTGTGCGTGGGCTGCAAGAAATGCTATCCAGAGGGCCCATATATCCCTCGGCGGGAACCCTCTTGTATCAGCTCACCGTATACCGCCTTCTGCTCCTGACAGTACGCAGCATCTTTCAGCCAGTCATCACAGCGAGGTATCCGCTTCCGTCCCCAGCACATTGCCACCCTGCGCTTAGCGAGCAGCAACATCAATCCCACCAACTGTCTGGATGCAGCTGGGATCTCCTCTACATATCCCAGAAGCGCCATCTCAGGAGTACGCAGCAACACCAGCCCAGTCATCTCATCAGTCACATGCAACACCTCAACGCGCAGCACCCCGCATTCCCAGGCCAAATGCCGAAAGTCTGCATCCAAGGCAGGGCAACTTGCACAATTAGCATCTGCTCTAAGACCCATTTTCTTCAGTCGAATAGGTGTATAGTACAGCCGATGTAAAAAGTTAAAATGTATTAGGCACAACCTGTAATTAGGGGAGAGCTCCCGCATCTGAGCACAACAATAGCGCCACTTCTTCTCCTCCCAATGCACACTGGCCTTGGACTCAGCCAAGGGCTCCGTGGTCTGCAGGCAAGCATACAGGCACGTAATGAGACGGCGAGCGGACGGCGCCCTGAACAATAATTCCAGCACTCGGCACAGAGGGGGTTCTGTGGTAAAGCAGGAGTACCGCGCCCGCAACAAGGCCCGGATCCTAAAAAAAGAGCAAGCAATATAGCGCAGTATCACTGTGCGCTCCCAGCCCGTCCTTCAAGGAAACAAACGTTCCCGCCGAAAACCAAGACCCCAAAGTAACCATATCTAACTCCTGGAGGCGTTCAGATATCTGGCCATCCTCCAACGGGCGGAGGCCTACCGCATCTCACACTGGCATCGAAGGCCCAAACACCTCATACACTCCAGCCCGCCTCAGCAAGCTCGTCCAAGCCCTCACCAAACACATCACGGTGTCCACATCCTGCCGACGGGGCCTAGGCAGTCCACCAACTACCCCATCTAGTCTGTCCGGCCAGACCAAGTCATGTTCTGGAGCCAAGTGCGGCAAATAGCATATGGGATGCAACCAGAAATACATAAAGTAGGCATGCGCACAGTAGTAATAAAGTTCCAGATCTGGGGCCGCAAGCCCTCCCTGCTTGAACGGTAGTGTCAGAGTCTCCCATGAAATTCTGGGCTGTCTCCCCGCCCACGCAAGAGCCACAAGCAAAGATCGAAGCCACTTCAAGAAGATAGTTGTGAGCACCAGAGGTAAGTTAATAAAAAGATACAAGAATTTAGACAGAACCACCATCTTTGCTATTGCAATGTGCCCGGGTAGCGAGCGCCAGACTGCCACCTTATCCTCCAGCCACACAATTGCTGTGTCATAGTTAGCAGACCTCAGCTCATCCACTCTCCGGCTCAGCCTGATACCCAGATAGTGCACCGGCCTGTCCGCCCAGCACAGGGGGTAACTAGATCGGTAAACACACTAAAGGTGTGGGGTGTTGCTAGAGGGAACTGGACTATTAGGCTCTGTTCAGGAAGCGCTAATTGGGTGCGTATTCTCCAGGCAAGGTGTGAGTGTGACGAGTGACTGTGCCTTAGAGGGAGTACCCTTTACGGACTAGGTGGTGTCACACACATTATATTGTCATGCGTCATCATATGACCACCTCGCTCCACCCAGGTAAGATGATACTACATGGGCGGACTCAACCTCGTTGTTAAAAGAACTGCAAAGGGAGTGCTGAAATTAGATCTAGCTGGATAATACAAGGGATCCAGATAACTAATTGGTGAATAATAATAAGGTTACCTTACAAATCACCTGTTTAGCTTGGGGATTTTTTAATGTAGGTGTTCGTAGGTAAGAATAAAAACCAGGGTAGAGACTCCGTTAAGAATGATGACTCAAGGAGTCTAAAAGTAAGGGACCAACATGTTTCTGCCCGCGCTAAGAGCTGGAAGGTCTGGGGCATTCATCAGGGTGAGGGATCCCTATAGGACAAGGAGCATGGTTACCTGCTCGATGATATGGAACGTGTTCAAATTAAATAAATGTGTGGGGCCTACCTGAATTTCTTTTTTGGGGGGAGTCCTGAAGGGAAAATAATAAAGTAAATAGTTGTGAAATGATAGTGCCACTTCGATCAAAAACACAGCACACAGGGATGTCTGAAATATGCCGTGGATGTCACACACAAACACATGCAGGAGAAACTGGGGACCAAGAGGCAGGGTGGCCTATAGGTTTGGTCTTACCCTGCGAGAAAAGGCGGTTAGCCTCTGGTCTGGAATTGAACGGTGGGGGGTTGCCCCTTATAGTCACACTCTGTGGGAAAGACAGAGCATTAAACCAAAAAGGGCGAAGTGCTAATGGAAGGCCATAGAAGGTAAGCAAATTAGATAATAAAGTAGGGAAGGAATTAAACCAATGTCAGTAGAGCAGTTGGGTCACGTTGGTAACTAGATCGGAACTGCACTGTGGCATCAGACAGAGGTAGCACCACCGACTTGGACCAGTTAATCATTATCCCGGAGAGCGGGCCAAATTGAACAACCTCATCTAGCATAACATCAAGATGCAACTGCGGATCACAGACATACAACGCAACGTCATCTGCATACAGAGAAATTAGAATAGGACGCTGTCGAAACACCAACGCCCTATGATTATGGCGCTGTTGCAGTCGCGCTGCAAGGGGTTAAATCACCACCACAAAAAGTAGCGGTGAAAGGGGGCCAACCGTGACGAGTACCCCTGACAATCAGAAAAGAATCCAACAGCATCCCGTTGATTCTCAATCGAGCAGTTGGCTTGGAGTACGGGAGACAGATCAATTGAATTAATCTAGTGCTAAGCCCCACCCTGGCCAACAGGGCGAACATATACGACCAATCCAGCAAATCAAACACCTTCGTGGCATCCAGAAAGACCGCCACTGTGTGATCGCCAGGCATGGTCATATGAGAAATCGCAAAGAAGGTGTGCAAATTCTATAGTGTCGAACGCCCTGGCACAAAGCCGGATTGGTCCTGTAATATCAAGGATGTAAGTAAGGGCTGCAGATGTGTCGCAATGAGTTTTGCTAAGATCTTATTATCTATATTTATAAGCAAGAGTGGCAGATACGAGTTGCAGTTACTGGGATCTTTCCCAGGTTTCAGAATCGTCACTATAAGAGCCTCCCGCAATGAAGCCGGAAGGACACCACCCTCAAGCTCTTCAGCATAGACCTCAAGAAGGCGCGGCGCCAGGACATCTGCATACTCCTTATAGAAGGCCGGCATCAAGCCGTCCAGTCCCGGGCCTTATCAGTTGGCAAACTATGTATAGCCTAAACCACATCCTCAACCGAAAATGGAGCGTCCAGGTACTGTCTATGAGAGTTCTCAAGCCAAAGCAAACTAATCTCCTCAAAGTAAGCAGCAGTATCCGAACCACTCATCCCTGGCCGTTCAGCATACAGATCTGAATAGAAGTCTGATATGACATGCAGAACCTCTGCTGTACCCGTTCGAAGCGTCCCCGTCGCATCAGACAATTCTACGATATAATTCCCAGCCCACGGCCTACGAAGCCTGGCTGCCAATGTCTTCCCAGCCCGCTCACCTTCACCATAGCTTCGCGCCCTCGCCTCCTTGCCCAGGAAGCACACCTCACGAAGCGCCGCCTCCTCTTAGCAGGTCAGCGCCTCCTGAACCTCAGCCAGAAGGTCCGCAGACCAGTCAGAAGCCAGCCGCCTCTCCAAGTCGACAAGGCGTGCCTCCAGTGCCGACAACTCCAGTCGAATTGCCCCCAGCACTCCATGTTGCTTAGCCAGGCAAATACCGTGGATCACAACCTTAAAGGCTTCCCAGAGGGTGCCCGCAGAAGACACCGAGCCCTGATTGATCTCAAAGTAGTACACAATAGTAGTATGAATTTCCTCCCGAAAGACACGGTCTCTCAGCGTTCCACAAGGCAGCCGCCACGAAAACTCGCAACCAGGACCTCCGGGCACATGTAGCTCCAACAAACCGCCGAATGATCCGAGAGAGTGCGAGGCATATGCTCAATGGACTTAGTCCAGAGTTCCACATCTCTGGTGCCCGGCTATATATCTAGTCCAGACCAGCTGCCATGCTCGTAATTAACATACGTGCCTTGCCTATCTCCACCGTGTCTGGCCCTCCACAGATCCACCAGAGCTCCCTCAGCCATGACATGCGCCAGCTCTCTCAGGGCCGCCACATGTTGAGGTCTGGCCCGGCTATCGCTGTCCGCCTCTGGGTTCAAGACCACATTGAAATCGCCACCAAGGGAGATGGAGCCAGGACCCAGCGAACCAATCAAGCACCAAACTTCCCCAAAGAACACAGGGTCATTAGGGCCATAGAGAGATACCAAACAGAACAGCTTATCACACAAAAGCGCACCTGAGCATGACATAACGCCCACCCGGGTCAACTAGCACCCCACTGGTGCGCCACAGCAGTCCCTTCCGGATCAAAATCGTCACCCCTCGCGCATAGCCCAAATACATCGCTATGTGACTCTCGCCGATCCAGCCAGCCCTCACCCTCGCGCCTTTGACCAAGTGGGTCTCCTGCAAGCATGCAGATATCAATCATGTGGTGCTGCATATAAGCCGATAGCAGTCGCATCTTCTGACCGTCATTCAGCGCCCTGACATTCCAAGTGAGGCACCTAACCGCCGTCACACTTGTACTCACCATCCCAACAGCCACCCAATCGCATGCATTCCCCAGCCATTCTACAGAAAGCAGCAGCTGCTAAAGAAAGGGGGAAGAGAAAGAGGGGGAAAAGTATAGCACCAACAACCCTAACAACCAATAGTGCACAATCCCACCCAGGCTGGGCCAGTCTAGTAAGCCCACCCGCACCCAAACTCAGAACCCATTGCAAAACAGCAAACTTCTTATTAGGACTCATCCAATGGGGCATCAGCGAGGCCATCCGGGAACCGCCCAATGGGCTGGAGCACCAAGATAACGTCCATAGCCCGGGACCGACCACTGCAAAGCCAGCCCAGGTTGAATCTGATCCAAGTCCATCATACAGGAAGAGGGGCAAGTGCAAACCTCAGCGTCAAAACAAAGTTTAGTCAGTATCGCTACCATCAGGGAGCCGCGCATCCGCCTGTGCGCAAGTTGGAGGCCTTTTTTGGGGGGATAGTCTTGACGTATCTGGCAACCTGTTTCGGGTCCGTAAAGAAATGTAACTTGCCCTTATGTAGTACCCGCAGCTTGGCAGGATAAATGAGGAAAAACTTTGCATCCATCTGACTCAAGGTGAGCTTAACCAGAAGAAACGCCCTACGAGCGGCCTGCACCCATGCAGTATAGTCCGGAAAAATGCTGAGTTCTATGTTATTATATATCACTGGGCGACGTTCTCTAGCCAGCCGAAGTATTGTGTCCCTGTCTCAGTAATACAGTAAGCGAACAATGATGGGCTGCGCCAGCGCTCCCGGAGGGGCCGGGGGTCAAGCGACCGGTCTGCCCGCTACACCACCAGCACCTGAGAGAGCTCACCAGGGAAAGGCGATGTAAACATAGTCTCCATATAATCCTCCATGCGTCCCATGGCCGTCGACCCCGGCAAACCCAAAATGCGAACATTGTTGCAGCGGGACTGGGCCTCAAGGTCATCATTCTTATTGCGGATAAGTTCTAACACCCGTTCCATCCGCAGTAGCTTCGCTCCATCTTTGCGACGGCCATCCTCTAGATCCGATGTGCAAGACTCTACATGCTCAAGACGGGTGGTGTGACCATTCACCCTCTCCTTCATGTGTACCATTTGTTCAGTCAGATGGTCCAATTTCCCATCAATACTAGCCAGGCTATGTTTAAGGTCTACAAACATAGCTTTCACAGAGGGCGATTGCATGTCCTTCTCTTGGGGTAGGTCGTCCGACGACCTGCCAGCTTGATCGCTTTTCCTTTTGCCCTCAAACTTAAGTTTGGGCTGCTTCTGATCCGCCTTCCCCATGTCAAACAGCCCTCACCGCGCCACCTCAGTAGGCCGCAGCAGGAAGCCCACAGTCAAGACGGCAGTCAAGGTCACCAAAGCACACTTCTGAAATCAGGGGGGGTGCCGCCATCCAGCCGTGACCCCCCCGCGCCAGGCCTCAGGCACGTACTTGGGTCACCAATGCATGTCCCTCCCCTTCAAAGGTATCCCTGCCGCTCTCTGTCCAGGCCGCGTGGCAGAGCGGGGCATAAGCGTAGCCCCACCCGCCTAGGCCACTAGCACTCCAACACCAGCATCCGAGGGGCGCGTAGGCCAACTTACCAGCCGACTAGGCCCCTCGGGACATCCACAGTCAATGGCCCCCACGGCACTGCCAAGAAGCCGCGGGGCCGAGAGCCAGATAAGGAAGGGCGCACCACGCAGCACCTCCGACCGCAGGAGTGCCTTGATCCTAGGCCGCTTCCGCATGAACCCAAGGAAGGCCGTGCCAGGCCCAGCGCTGCCCCCGCGGTCTGTGTGCTGGCCACCGCTCCCGCAAGGGAGCCCTCAGTGCCTCCGGTCTCTGCCGCGACCTGTCCCCCCCCCCCGCACCGGGAGACAGCCCCAGCCAGCACTAGCAGCCAGTCCCAGCAGGATAAATGCCAAAATAAAGCTCCTGCCCGGCTAAGCCTCAGAGTGGCGGCCATTTGCAGGGTGGCCAAGCCACGCCCTCCAGGTATTTAACTCTTAACTGAAAGTCCTTGTCAACTCAGTACTGGAAGTGAGAATAAAATAATGTTTCTCAATGCTTCCAAAATGAAGAAAATGAAAAGTTACCTTATAATTAAGTTTGCTTTTCATTTTAATTTTCTCAAATCATTTTTCAAAGTGTTGCATTTACAAACAGCATACCTCTTGCTACCAGCGGCCATTATAACACTGTGCAATATTTATGACTGAAAAAAACAATCATTTTAGAAATTGTAGAAATTTAAAGTGCAGAAAAATGTTCCACAATGCGAAAAACTTTGCCCTTTAAATTTCTCCCAATTGAAAACATGGTTGTTTGTTTGTGTTATACCTGTAACAGTTCCACATGTGGCGAAAGGTATGCCCTGTGCCACCAGTACATACCACACCGACTCTCAGTTACCCATACACATACTTTCACTGACACACATGGCAGCCCTGTCGTAGTGCCCCTAGTCAAACTATTTTGTTCAAACCATAGTATCTGGTTCCATGAACATTAGGATTCAAGTCAAAGAAGTTTGGCGTGGGGGTGCCTGGTAATAATGCATGAGTTATTTCATCTTTGATAGCTCACAATTATTTTCACTACCCAGAAGTAGCTCTTGTTACAGAAAAGGGTGGCGACCCCGGGTCTATATAGAATCCGTGTCCTCTACAAAGATTCAGAAAAAGGTCAGTGACGGTAGTGGCACGTCATATTATTAGTCTGAGCTTACAGGTTAATGGTGAAAATAACAAATCATATTTTGCTTGCATTGTGGCCTGGGTGCTTTTTACCAATTTATTGTCTAGTAATTGGAACATTTTGTAGTTTTTGGATATTATGTGTTTGGTGTTGCCCCTTTTTGATAATTTTAGGTTGACATTAGTGGTTTTGGAGAGGATTAACTCATATTTAAGGAAGATCCTTTGCTTGCATAATTATAGCGGAAACTTTTATGGTGTCATAGCATGGTATGATTTTTTAAGAGACTTTGTGAAAGTCATCAAGATGAGATTTGGAGTGATGAAACTTTTTTGGAGGGTAAAAATAAAATCTTATTTTTCTTTTTTAGTACCCAATAGGGTGTGGATATTAAGCTGTGACATTTTATATGGTCACCATTTATTTCCCTACAACAATATAGGAGCAGTACGTGTTTTTCAAGTGAGTAGTAGAACTTTATTTGCCCTTAATAAAAAAAAATATAAAGATTGCAAATATCAGGTTAAATATTAATAGGATCTGTAGTTACTAGGTCTTTATACAATAGGAATATTTTTTTTTTTAAATAATAATATTTTTAATGTTGTTAGTAGGACTTTTTAATCTAGGAGCTTCAGGGAGAACTGATCCATTTTACACTTAGACTTCTATGTGATATTGCTGTAAAGAAATACATTAAGCAAGTTTATTGGATTAGATATCTGAGTGGAGGACGTGGTAACTTATTAATGAACTGCTCACTACAATGGTGTTGTATATAACACTCTAATTTGGTAGGGCAAGTGATGGAAGTTTATTTTTTCAATAAAATTGGGGATTGATGGATGTGTATACATATATATTTTTTAACGGTGGAGCAATGTGTTATGCGATAGGAAACATTTTGCATGCATTAAGTGATGTTTAAATAAGTTTTGTATTTAGATGATGTTGGGTGGCGGCATGTATGTGAAAGTTACAAAATTCTCTATACATTGTAATGAATTAATGATTTATTTTATATCATGTGTTTTTAGATATGTTGGTAAATGTACATGTGAAAATTTCCTTTGAGCCCTGATGAAGTTCTGTAGGAGGATGAAACACATTGGTCGGGCTGTTTTTTTGATGTATCAAAGAATAATAAAGAGAACTGTTTTAAGACTCCATACCTCGGCTCCTATGTTGTTGTGATATTGGAGGAGAGTACATTGATATTGGCACCATTGAACTATGTGTACTTCGTGAAAGGAGGAGAGAAGAAAGAGACCAAACTTTATAATACAATTGTTGGATTCTTGAGGCACTCCCCTTTTTGTGTTTTTCCCTTTAATTGTGATGAAGGCCTGGACATTGCCCCAGTGCCCTCTAATTGTGATGCGGCCCTATCTAGGTCAGGATCCCAGATTAAACTGAAGTTCCACTTCCCTCCACCACCTAGAAGGTCACCTCAGGTGGGACCCAGTTGGTCCTTATGTACCCTGTGTAAAAAAGCATCCTGAGCCTGGTTTGGGCATATAGATTAAGAAGGGTCATAACGGATCTGCGCCTTCTCCAACATCAGGGTTAGAAGCTGCCTCCAATGGTCCCTGGAAGTCTCTAATACCCTAGTGTAGAACCCCTTCTTAAAGAGGATCACAACCCTTCAATTTTAGTAGCGGCGTATGCCCAATGTTGGCAAGGGTAATGGGCCACGCAATGGAAATCCCCCTGGAGTAAGTGCGTTTTCTGAATGAAAATAATATTGTAGTCCTGCTGCATGAGAACACCAAACTTGTTTTCACTTGCTGGGGGAATTAAGCCCTCTGACATTTAGGGATAGTAGTTTAACATTGGACAACGAACCTGTGGCCCAGGAAAAGTGTGTGGTGTGTCTTAAAAGCAGTATAAGAGCTTTTGTGGCTCAGCTGGGGGGTGAATAGGGCACCCCACCCCCTCCCACGACCCTCCAAAGGCACGCAGACAGGAGGAGAAAAAGGGGAGGGAACTAAACCAGGGTGTAGCAGGCAGGCCAACAGGGCCCAATGTGATGGGCTTCTCTGTCCAGAGGCGTGTGTCCAAACCCATCTTTCCCTATATATGTGTCACCCTCGACAAAGCAAAGACCCTTATGGGGGTGGGGTGAAGGTGGTAACCAGGACAGTGAGTCCGTTATCAGTCCCCAACACCCGCTGAGACAACTAGTAAGACAGAGTGAACAAATCTGCGTTATGGCACTGTATCAGACAAAACAATGTGCATGTGAAAGTCCAGCCCAAAGTCTGTGGCCAAGATATAAACAAACAGTAAAGGTTAACATTTTACTGTGCCCATAAATCAACAAAGTTCAAATAAACCTAGGTACAGAGGTGATCAAGATGGTGTGGTACAAGACTAGAAAGCGTTTCGCTTCATATTTTGCAAGTGGGTTATTATTTCAGCCTTTGCTGCATGAAGAGCCTGTATATTACTGTTGCAGTTGCAGTTGTGGCCCTGGCCCAAACTGAACTCCAAACCCAGGGGAGGCCCTTGGCATCTCTCTGGTGAGGGGGTCGAGGACTCCCAGTCGGAGGGTTCACTGGGAAGGCCCAGCATATGTTTAGCTTTCGTCAGGGACCGGACCATGCATTGTCTGCCGTTCCATTGGAAGGGGACCCTGAAAGGGTGAGCCCATTGATATTTGAGTCCCTGCTCACACAGTTTTTCTGTGACTGGTTTAAAGTCTCTTCTCTTTTTAAGGGAAAGAGCATGGAAAATGTATATTGCGGGTCCTTGAAAAATTAGGTCGGCCTTGCCCCTGGCCTCATTCAAGATGGCTTCTTTCTCCTGAAAGAAGTGGACCCTGGTCAGAATGTCTGGGATGCAGTCCAAGCAGCCACTCATGACTGCAATGCAATGTGCTTTGTCCAGGAGTGAGGGTGTGCCCTGGGGGCATCCTCGGATAGCCTGGAGAATGCCCTGGTGAAGGTCTGGATGTGCTCGCCTTCTGCACCCCGAGGGACCTCCTGTATACAGTTGTTGTTGATGTGGCTGTGATTTTCCAAGTCCTCTGGCTTAGCCTTATGTTCGATCTGTTGATCTTCCAGGGCAGTTGTGCGGAGCCAGAGCATTTCTTGATCTTCTGTACAGCAGTCCGTGGTGTGCTCAAGGTCATCCACACGTGCCCACCTCGGTAATGTCTCTACGAAGGTCCTGCATGCAGCTTTTGAAGTCTGTTTTAAGGAATCCAGTTTTGAGCCTGGTGTTGTTGAAACATTTCTCTATATATTTATGGGAGATGGGCTGGGCAGTGGTTGCCGTGGGAGCCTGCGATGTTGAGACGCCCCTGCTATTCATGTTCTTCAACATAGATTTGGACCACAGGGAGATAACAGAAGTGTACCTAGAGGCTTTGCAATGGGGAGTACAGTGCAGAGTGTAGTGGCATGTGGGGTGGTAGTTCTACTCACTGAGGAGCCGGAGTCATGAGGGTCGCAAAACCTTTTGTGCTGCCCGCTGGGCAGCAGGAGGACAGACAGACCGGCAAAGGTAGTCTCAGCAATAGGTGAAGTGCAGGCCACTGGGGGTCCGAGCCTCCAGGTATGCTTCCATAACGATAGGAAAACGTGCCAAGAGCTAGCTCCCTCAGTGTGATCCCTGTGCTCTAGGGGATCTCATGCAATGTTCTCTTTCAAGCAGGAGAGCTGGGGTAATCCACAAATAGGGGAGCCGGTGTTGGGGTGAAGTCAGTATATACCAACAGTTACTGCCCTTGTGTGAGAGCGTGCATAAATCCTGCACCAGATCCAGCGAACCAATATACCCAGTCAATACACCAGTCAGGCTCTTCTCGAGCCACTGCCCTGCGATCACATGCCAGACCGGAGCGCTCTAAGTCGAGCACAGGTGGGCTCCATGTGATCAGGGCTCCGTAGTTGAAGGCCAGTTCACCGCCAGGTGCAGTAAACAACTCCGCAATATGCTCTACCGGAGGGAGGGCATGCCTTCACACCCCAGTGCAACATCTTGCATACCAGCCCAGAGGAAGATCCCAACAGTCAGTGATGTGCTCCGAGTTGTTTTTCCCCCAGGCCCATCAGCACCTGGGGTTGCTCCCTGCTTGTCCCTCCATTGTACCGGCAGTGCAGTGGCTCTCCACAGGAGAACAGGGGTCCCTGCAATGACTAGGAGGACATGGGGGCCACCACTCCCGGAGTCCACCGCTTGACCCAGCAGACCTAGGTTATGAGACAGTCTATGCACAAAATTGTAGTCTGCCCTTCCACAGGCTCGCTGTCGCTCCTGATGTGGAGGGGAAGCTGTATGAGTGGCAGGTACTGCTTCTGGAGATCCTCCATCGTGCTCGGGAGGGTGAAGTCAATATCCTCCGCAAATTCAGAAGCAACAGCTTGGCAGTTCAAGAGGGCCACAAGTGGCATGCACTTCTGAGTTCCCCCAGGCCCACCCAGACTCAGTGCTATAGTTCCCAGCGAGTGCTACTCACCATTAACTCCGAGGCCTCCTCTGTATTTATGCCTGTTTCCCACCACGCCATTGGGGGAGAAGCATATGAAAGAGGGTCGTGGTGACGAACCATCAGACTCAGGGCCCGCCACCACTCTGTGTGACCTGGGATCGCTGGATCAGTCAAGTGCAAAATGGCGGCCAACTCCCCCATGGGCCAGCCAGGAAATGTGGTGTTCGGGCAGTGGCATCCCTTTCTTATTACTTGCTCCCCACCTTCTGTGAGGCAAGTCCGCACTATCGCTGTCAGCAATCTCGGCAAATCTCTCTTGGGTTCAGCCGAACTAGGCAGCACGGTGTTGGTGTACTTTGTTCCCCGCGCCAGACTGCAAGATGGCAGCAGGGAATCAGAAGCAGGAGATCAGGCCACGCCAGTCACTCCACAGAGGGGCCCGGCAGAAATATCAGGGTTCTCCTAGTTCAGTCCCTCCAGGGGTTTGCAGGATCAGGCAAGAGGCTCGATTTGGGGCTTCTGTGCAGGCTGTAATCGTGGTGAAAAGCCTGCAGGAACTCAGTACTCAGACTAACGGCCTCCTACCCCATTCCCGGCCAAGCCTAAAGCTCCTTTTTTATGGTATAGCTTGCGAGTGCATGCGCTAGCGCATGCATCTTGCTTGCAAGAGACTGCTCTGTTCAGTACAAGGCGTGGAGACTGCCTGTCTCTCACCATTTGATGGTTTGACTGACACTCTTCTTTACAGCCTCGTAATTCATCAAGGCACACCTGGCATCACTTCCGTTTCTCTGTGTGGCGCAGTGATCAAGCACTAATTAATGCAACTTAATTAGTGCCCATCCGCTGCTACTGACGTGATTGAGGTTCTATTTGTTGTTTTTAACTTCGAGTGCCCCACCAACAGAAGGCTTGTGGCTGGCAAAAATGTGACCAGCAGGCACAAAATTGCAAAGGTTTATTTGTTAAAGCTAACTTTTTATTATGTTGCCAAGGCGCCTTTTCTCAGTTTCTTCTCATGTTTTCTTTTTGTTTTTGCTTGTGGGCGCTGTTGTCAAAAGATGACAGTTAAGTTGTTCGAAATATATGAGACCAATTGCATTGCAAATGATTGTTTAACACATTTTCTTCTCCATTCCTTGAGGTGGAAGTGTGAGCAGAACTCATTCAGAAGCCTGCGGATGTTGAGCAAAGGCTAGAATGAGAAACGGATAAAAATACTTGAGAGTGCATTAAAGCATGTTTCAGATACAGATCATAAAATTGGTCTGATGGTCCTGGCAGCTACCCCCTTACATCAATTTATCTGTCAGCACAGTATGCATTTACAACTAGCTGCTGGTCAATTTGGTGGCTCGAAAAAAGTAAGACTCCTTGTTAGGGTTGAGTGCAAAGCGCTCTGTCCCTGGTGTAGTTTCTCTGTGGGCTTTTAACCACACCCATGTCAAGCCCATCAGTTTGGTTGGTCCGTGGGCTTGCCTTTTAAAATTAGCTTGATTTTATTAGTGAAAGGCATGCGCAAGTCATGCCTTTTCCTGTGTTTGGCCCACCTCGGGCGCACCTGCCTACTACTGAAAACATATGAGGCTCCAAGTTTTCTGCATGGTTACTGCACTATTTGTTCCCTTTATTTCGTAGGCAGAGCGATCTCGCTGGGCAGTAGTAGAGCCGTTTGCATGACATCGACCCTTTTACATGGATAATTGCACTTTTGCCGGTTACGTGGATAATTGCACTTTTGCCGGTTATGGGGATAATTGCACTTTTACTGATAGGTTTCCCTGCAAGCAAACTTCTGTTTCCTTTTGTGTGTTTGCTTTGCGATCATGGTGGCCGTTGGCTCGCTTATGTGAAACTATTTGAATTTTCAGTTTATGTGGCAAGAAAAGACCCTTTGCATTGCAAATGCTTGTTTTTCTAACAGTTGCTGCAGATGTTATCCAGTGAAACTCAACAGGGCAAGAGGCCACATTTGAAGCACTGCTCACTGCCAAAACTGAGATGCCATTTGCTTGAAAGAAAATAAAGAGTATTAAAATATTGCGGTCTGTCCTAACAATGAGAAAAAATAACCTCATAGGTGTAGTGTGGCCGGCTTTTATTTATCTAAATCATTCTCTTTTTGAACAAGACATTGTACTAGTCAGAAGCTGGTAATGATGCAAGGAACATTAGGCACAAAAACTCTGAGCATAGGTTCATATATCAATAATGGTTTAATATATACACCTATTTACCTATTTACTACCTTACGGTAGTTCTAGGCAATATCTGTTACATCTGATGTATCAAATGAGGAAACAAATTGTTCAAATTATTGTCATTATTAAAGAAAATAAATAACAGAAATGAAGATATTTTCATTTACTAGTACATAGATACATAAACCTTTCAATAGTTGTTTTTTAACAAAAGATACAGAAACCCTGTTCTAACTAGACCCCCTACTACTTAAGGCTAGTAATGTTAGTAACTCAAGGCAGCAGAGAGTACCAAGAGACCTATATACACATACCTTCCAGATTGCAGGTGTACAGGTACGCCCACTAGAAGTCTTATTCGAGTTCTTTAACATCTCATAAGAGAACCAGAGTTGCTCTGCGGAGATGTGCTGCCAAGTCATTGGCATAGTATGCAGCATTTAAGCAAGATAAAAGATGCAAGTTTTGGCTGCACACTTCTACATATTCTTTTGGATCCGGTCTAGCAGCATCTCATCCAGCTCTAATATATCCACTCGCCTCCTAAAGGCAAGAGCTTATGTAGGAGACTTAACCACTCCCCTCAATTAAGAATGGACACACCCAGGCATTTAATTGGTTTGGATGACTCTACAATGATCTCATGCTTAAATCACAGCAATGATATGTTGCACCTGGCATTTTTACAGGACTTTAAATGTATCTTTTTCTCTTAATCCAACAGACCTCATATGTTCAAGCTAGGATCCGAGACCAGCTCAAATCAGAAAACAAGACCTGTTACCTTCTCTGTTCCACTGTTTAGCTCTAATTGCACCTTGCACTTTCCATATATTGTGCAATACCTTTTGTAACAAAACTGGTGCATGTAATTGTCAACAATCACACTTGGATTTTCTTCAGGAAATATGGCATATGATTAAAGATCCCTAGATACTCTATCACTCACCAAAATGTCTGAGTCACTAGCCTAAATTATGGAGATTAATTTTCTAATTCCTAATGTATCTGGAACTTCAACAGTGACCATGGGTCCCTGAATCAGATATGGAAAATGTTCTAAGTAGACACCATCTTGAAGAGGAAATGCTGTCAAGCTGAATATAAGGATTTTAGGATGTGATGAATAGTACAGTTTCAGTTCAAAGTAATTCATTCCACCTTATCCATGTAAAAAATAAAGCATTAGGCATGCACCATTTGAATAATCGACTGCCCGTGTAATCCATATGGTGAATACCATCACAAGCAACCTCACCCATGTCTACCGCCAATATATTTGAGAGTGCACACAAAACAATGTCTTTGATGCTTTACATATTCTGTTCCAAAGCACAGTCTTTTTGGTTAGTGTTAATGCTGATTTTTTACCAATAAATATTTATGTATTCTGAATGATGAATCTGCATAGCAAATGAATTAATATAGAAAATAATGCACAACGTTAAAAATGTGCCTACTTGAGTGGCCTTCAGTAATCACAAGTTGTCTTTATTAACTGCTTATTAATATGAAATGTTGTGCTCATGTTTAGATGAATGTAGTAGTATGTTATATTAATGATCATGTATTTTGTATTTGCTGCATTAATTGTAGGCCTTAAGTTAGCAAGGCCTTGGGCCTAGTTTCACAGCCTCATGTTAAATTGCACTGTTTAAATGAGTCACACAAAATGGCTGTTTAGAGAAATGGATACCTGTATTATTCCACTGCGTTGATCAAACACTAGTAGATGTTTCTTTCCCATGAGAAACGGCTTGCTAGAATACGCTGTATTAGCTATTGATACTTTGTAAAGTTTGTGTGTGTGAAAGCGATGTTCCCAGGAACTAACAATGGATGCACTGACTGAACTACAAGGCAATACAATATTGTTACCTGACGAGTCCGATGCTGGGAACAGGAGAAGAGGAGCCAATCATCGACATGTGAAAGACAGTTTTAGTTATATCTTAGATGTGAAGTTCTTTCATTGGACTAAATGTAAATGTACGAGTCTTTGAACAATAGCAGCGTGTAAAGTGTCCTGAGTAGGTTTAACTTAGCCCGACTGCACAGAGAGAAGGGAGCTCGTTTCTTTTTTTTATCTTTTACTGAGAAGTGCCATTTCAATTATCCCCGATCCAGAGACATTTCTGTTGTGAACTTTATTGCTATGTTTCAATGTTGACGCTGACCGAACGGATGTCCAAATTGACCAAGACAGTCGCAGCTTGCTGATCCATACTGAGGAGAAGTACTAGCCTGATGTTATTGCTGATGTACTTTGTATTTTGTTTCTAGGTACCAACCGCTGATCTGATAGAGCGATAGCTAGATGGTTTTCCTAATTTGTGTTGACTAAATTGTTTTGCATGAAGCCTAAACCTGATATTCTAATCTGTAGGTTAGTTAGGAGACTCCCAGAAGATGTTTGCTAATTATTAACAACATTTGATGTCAGTTTTTTGCTAAGTCTAAATGCATGCTATTTCAATTGCGCAGTTATTCTTGCTATTGAGTTGTACTGTAATCCTAGAATGCACTACCATACATGCTTTAATTAAATTGAGAATCTTTAGAATGTTTGGTCAACCAGTGTTGTTTTCTGTATGTATCTCATCTGATTTTAAGATTAATTTACATGATATTAGCATTGTTAATATAGGGAAATAAACATTCTAATTTTTACATAAAGGTGTGGGTATTCATGGCCAAAAGGGTCATGGTGCATGGAAATTACTGACTCTTAGATTATTGATTGATATTTGTATTGATTGATATTGAAATTGAGTCTTATGGTGAGAGCCCATCATAAACGCCCAGTACATGGTTTGTCTTATTAAGAGCCCATCACTATAAGTCAAATTGTTTTTTGTCTTCTAGAGAAGGTAAGAGAGTATGACGGTCAGTCTCCTGAAAAGAGAAAAGAAATTCGCAGATAGGGTAAGAGAAATTGGTGAAAGTTCAGATTTGATTATATGAAGTGGTGAAAGAATTTGTCCCTAAGATGACTTTCCCAGAACCTTGGAGCTTGATTGTTTGACAGTGTGAATGGAATAGAGTTTGTGCTTGCACAGCTTATGCAAATCACAGGTGAATAGTGATGTTTGTGAGGGTTTAGGGAGTTTGCGTACACCAAATGAAGTGTTGAAGGAGTTTGCGTACTCTGAAGTGTGAGAGTAGAGAAGTCGTCAAACTTCACATGTGTGTGGCGTTTTGTGCTAAAAAATTGTCCACATTGTTGTTGGTATACAGATCCTGCAAGGTTTAAGACTCCGGAGTAAATTGAAAAGTGTATGAGACATTTGGTTTTTGTTGTAATTTGCCTGGTTTAATAGGTCAATCGGGCGGGGTTGACAAACTCAAGAGTGCGTGTTAAAGTGAATTAAAGGTTTTTCGACTGAGATCTGGCAAGTCCTTTGTGCACCAGGACAGGCCCACTGATCAGTTGAGAGTAGGTCGAATGTTGCTTGCGAATCAGAGAAATTGAGAAAGAGTAGCTGTTAGAGCGAAAAGCAGTCAGTGAAAAATCCGTAAGGTTTCTGAAGCGGTTGTGTTACCCTACCTATAGTAAATGGACAATGTGGGTTTTGATTTTATTTAGTTCCCACAACAATTTTGCATTAGTTTTGCGTGAGTTTGAGTTTAGGAGGACAAGCCGAAAGACTTTGTCAGCCGATGTACGTGTGAATGGGACGTCATTTGAGCCACTCTGGGAAAGGTCGGTTAGTGAGAAGGCTTGCGCACGGGTTGGCGGACAACCGCGAAGCATAATTGGTTGAGAAGGTTGGCGAAAAGGATTTTGTGACTTCCTGATTTGATTGAACATAACATAAAGTCGCAGAAATGAAATTTTTCAAAGCTCTAAAGAGTGCCCTATGGGGAGATATGTATATTACAACAAGTATAGGAGAAATTGCACCATCAGAAGTTACACCTGCTTACATTGTATTCGAAGTGAAGGGTGATGCGCCATGTCTTTAACTGAAACAATGATGCAAAGTGACAGAGAAAGATGGGAGTCCAGCAATTCCTGCCCATGGAATGTTTAATTTGAGGAGCTTAGAGAATTTGAGGAGGGTACTGTATGATTTAAAACCTCCTCAGAGACCAGAACAGTTCAAGGCATTAGCTATTTGGGAATTAGTAGCCAGACAGCAACAGAAATTTGAGAGGAGAATGAGAAAAGCTGAGAAAACACTAGCAGAGGCTAGATGGTACAGTGATCAGAACTTTTGGAGAACCAAGACTGGGAATAAAGTTGTTTCCTGCAATTACACAGGAGAATGAGAATGAAGCTAGAAAGAGTACTAGAAAGAAAGATTTGTATCCTTCAGATGAAAGAGACAGAAATCCACAAGATCTAAGAAGTCTCCGACATATGATGAAGAGTCAGATGATGCTGTATTCATTTTACAGTTATTGAGAAATCGTCCCCCGCCACATGCAGCGCATGAGAGAAGTTCAAGCACCAGTGTAGATCCTACAGCCCCGATATCAGTTGAACCAACCCAGCACCAGATACAGGTTAACCATAATTCTCCAGTTACTTCGGCAGTTAAGAGGCCTATGCCGCACATGGACATTCCAAGAATTTACCCTGATGTACCTATTGTAGATACTGCAACAAGCTTGATAGTACCGACAGGACAAGTCTATCAGAAGCCAACATTGGTCCAGATACAGTCCACCCCAGACTTGATGTCCCTGATACAGTCACAGACAGTTCCAAGATACACCCCCATAACTGGATCACAAACAGAAGTGTTCACCTTGACAAATCAGAATACAGGAATAGTGCATCCACGAGAGCCAAATGTCAGACCAAGCCCAGATGCAGTGTCAGTACTAGCTACCATAGGTCCGGTCATACCATTGTTTGCCCAGGGAAATAATGAGAACCGTGAGCAGAAGCCTCGGAACTCGAGTGTAGAAAGGTAGGGATACAACACAAATGCAAGATTGACAACTCCCAAGAGACCGACATTTGACGGAACAGGTCCGTTAATTGATTTGAGGACTTCTCCAAATAAAGAGGTGAGATACTACATAGGTCCAAAGCCAAGCCTGGTGCCACCAGAAACCCAGAATTTAACATTACAGCAAGTGTCAGGTGTGAGTCATAACAAGGTTACGTTACGATGTTTGACAGCTCAGCAGTTAACTGAATGGTTAGAGAGATTGAGTACCACACAAGGAGGAAGTGCCCTGAATTTGTCCAGGCTAAGACTACGGGCACAAGACTTAATTGAGGGAAAATGGGGTTAGACAGGATTGACACATTCAAGGAAGATGAGCTGCCATACTTATGCAAGCTGATTAATTACAAAGCAGGAATAGCGCATCAGAAATTAGCAGATCTAGCAGAGAAATACGATATAGCGGTTGAGAAAACAAAGCACTTGAAGAGGAGTAACAGATTAGATTTTGATTGAAAAGATTTAGCGAACATGAGAATGCCAGGAATGAAAATTCACCTTAGGGAATTAATTCAGAGCATTCAAACATGGGGAGCATTAGAGAAATGGGAAGGCAAATGGGTTAAGAAAAGAGACAAGAAGAAAAGGGATTCCGCAAATTGTACTGTAAATATACAGAAGGTTGAAGACCCAGTGAAAAATATACCTATGAGAGAGATTCCACAAGGGAATTTTGTCCATGTCACTTGGAGCAGAAGTGACATACTGTTGTTTACAAATGATTATCCCAGGTTGAGAGAGAAGCCAGTAGAATGGTACCAACAGACAAACAGGTTTGTGAAACTCGCAAAATGCCTGTGGTAGGATTTGAACACCCTTTTAGAGATAGTAGTTCCACCTGACTTATGGGTTGAATGCTATAGAAGCGTAGATTGGCCAACAAGAGAACCTGAGAGAGAACTAGCAAAAGGCACACCGTCCCCTGACGTAATGAAATGTTATCATAAAGTGATTGAATTTTTGAAAACAAGAATTTTGCCCAAGAACAGTGACTGGCAGAGAAAAGACAGGACAGCCCAGGAAGCGAAAGTCTATACATGCATATTATGAGAGATTGTTGCAGGTGTTTAAACATTACAGTGGTACAGAAACAATTGAGCCAGAAAGCCTGATTCATTTTGTGTTCAGATTTGTTGAAGGACTGAGACCTGAAATTAGCCATATGATTAATAGTCATTTGATTTGCTGGCAAGCAAAACCGATTGATGAGGTACTGCAGTATGGAAAGTACTGTAGTGATGAGAATGAGTTGAATTAGAGAAAGTTGAAAGAAAAGGTGATGGTGATGCAGATTAAAGTGGCACAAACTGGAATGCAGGGAACTTTTCCGCAGCAACAGCAACAGAGAAATTTGGTGTTTCAGAATCAAGCAATAGGTAGAGGTCGTGGAGGAATTGGGAATGGAAATCGTAGTCCTGATTTGAATACTGTAGTGGCTCAGAATGATGTGCAGGGAATGAAGAGATTGTTGCAATGTCACGCTTGCGGAGGGCTCGGACATTGGAAGTGGGAGTGTCCGATGTTAGCACAGGAACGTGTTGTTCAGCAAACAATTGACATCAATTCTTTTCAAAACATTAGAGGACGAAGGATGAGAGCTCATGATCCAATTTTTCAAAACAATGCGAATCCGATGCAAGGTTTTCAGCCCATGCAACAGGTGCAAATGCCAGATTTGCAGATGCCTCAGTCTCAGCCAATGAAATTGCAAGTCCAAATGGCACCTAGACAGCAAATTCAAATACCTCAAGCCCCAATGGAGCAGCAGCAGCAGCAGGTAATGCTTCTACAACAGGTCACCAGTCAAAGGTTGAACCAGAGAAATAACATTGTACACCAGTTCCCGTTACCCGGTGAGAATGGAATAAACAATGATTGGGTGAGTGACAGTGCATACTTGCAGCTTCCCTAGAAGTAGATCAGAAAGGTCCATATGTAAAGGGAAAAGTAATGCATCACAAAGTTTCAGTTTTGGTTGACACAGGAGCTACACGCTCTACAGTGAGAACTGCAGAAGTTCCAAATTTGCCCCTTTAAGGGAAAACAGTCCAGATTGTAGGAGTAGTGAATCAATATTTGGCCAACCCGATTATAGAACCAGTTTAGGTTAAAATAGTCAACTTTAAAGGATTACACAAATTCGTAGTTTGTGACTCGAGTCTGGTATCCTTACTAGGAAGGGACTTGTGTAAAACAAGATGTTTGATTACTTGCTCAAATGATGGAATTGAAATTCAGACAAACATTGAAGATGAAGATGACCTGACTCCAGAGAGAGATTGTGACTAAGTGAACGAGAAGTACCCTTTGATTAGCTTCTTTCCAGTTTTCACAGTGAGAGATCTTCCTCCTGACTTACAAGGAACAGTTAAAATGAAAGTGTGGGATTTGACAGGAAAAGACATCCATCTAATAAAAGAAGTTGAGCCAGTTAAGTTTCCAGTCAAGCAAAATGCAATTTTTCCCCAGATTCCTCAGTATCACATGCCACAGGGCACCATTGAAAGAATTGCACCTATAATTGCAGAATTAGTAAACCAAGGAGTTTTGAAAGAAGTTTTGAGCAGCTGTGTATTTCACCAATATTGGGATTGAGAAAGCCCTGTGGGAAATTTCGAATTGTTCAGGATTTGAGAAAAGTGAATGACATTGTCATTAAATGTTGTCCCGTAGTGCCAAATCCAGAGTGATTTTGTTTCAGATCCTATGTGATGCTGAATGGTTCACCGCCATAGACCTGTCACAAAAAAAAAAAATCTATACCTCTTCACGAGGATAGTCAATTTCTCTTTTGTTTCAAATTTTGGGATCAAGTTTCCCGTTGGGGTAGAATTTCTCAAGGGTTTTCAGACTTACGTTCCATTTTCAACCAGCTCATGAAAAATAACTTGAAGTCATTGGTACAGTACATTGATGACTTGTTAATTGCGCGCAAAACAAGCAAAAAATGCAGATGCAATACGATTGTCTTACTGAATCATTTAGGGGAGAATGGTCTTGAAGTGTCCCAGGCTAAATTACAATACTGCCAAAAAGAAGTATATTGCAGATGAATTCCTCAGCCACACAGAGAGATGTCAGGATGTTTTTGGGTAAGCTACTGTTGCCAGTGGATCTCCAACTTTTCAATTATTTTGACGCAATTACAGAAGCTGACTTACAAAGAGGTTACTGATCCCTTAGTGTTAGGTCAAGCCTGAATAAAAGCATTTTCTGAGTTGGGAGAAAGTCTGTGCAAAGCCCCGGCTTTGGGAATGCCTTACTACATGAAACGCTTCACGTTGTTTTGTCATAAGCGCGATGCATGTTCTTTGTCTGTCTTGACTCAAGACCATGGTGGTGTAAACCACCCAGTAGCATATTTTTCAGATACTTTGGACCCAATTGCAGCAGCTTTACCAGGCTATCTGTGTTCAGTCGCTGCGGTTGGACTGGGCCTCACTCAGAGTGAGAGCATTGTGATGGGACACCCCCTGACAATTATGATCCGTGACTCCATCGAAGTTTTGCTTTACTTTACAGGTGCCGGGCTGACTCTTTACGAGACGATCAACCTAGGGTCCCCAAATGTGTCATTGAAAAGGTGTACAATGCTTAACCCATCAACCTTACTCACAAAAGAGAATGTTGAAATTGATAAATTGGAAGATGTTGAACATGATTGCCTCGAGGTAACTGATCTGTGCACAAAACTGAGACCTGATATTAGAGCGACCCGATTGGAGGAAAATGATCAAATTATCTTTGTTGGTGGTTCCTGTTTTAGGGACAACACAGGAACACTGAGAGCAGGATATGCTGTGTGCACAATTTATGGCATACTAAAAGCTTCGAGGAATATATTCTGCCCAAGTGGCGGAACTGGTAGCCCTTACTAGAGCATGCCATGTTTCTGCACAGCTTAAAGTTACCATTTATACGGACAGCCAGTATGGATTTGGAATAGTCTATGACTTTGGCCAGTTGTGGTCACAGAGAGGTTTCCTTACTTCTTCTGGTTCACCTGTCAGAAGTGGTGAGAGAATTCATGTGTTGCCACAAGCTATTGAAATGCCTGAGAAGATTGCTGTGGTGAAATGCAGTGCACCCTTGAAATCACAAGATTGTATGTCAATGGGAAATGGATATGCAGATCAAGTTGCAAGGTTTTGCGCATTGAACTGTATATTGTTTAAAGATAAATGGGGATTGTTATCTGATGGTGACGAGATGTGCCCAAGTTCTGTATTACATGTTATAGATACATTGGAAGAACTGAAAGCTTTGAAGGATAATGTTGAAAGGGAGGAAAAAGGTCATGGGTCAAATTGAAATGTGTCCAGCGTGACGATGAACTGTGGGTTTCAGAAGAAGGTCAACTAGTGTTACCGAATAGCTTGCTGACTCAAATGGCTAGATATTATCATGGTCAAGCACATGTTGGGAGGGATGCTATGATTCGAGTGTTCAATCCAAAGTTTAGACATGTTGCCGAAGCAGTTTGCTATTGTTGCGCCATTTGTCACCAAATGAACATGGGTAAAGGGACAGTGGTCAATTTGAGCCACATTGGAAGGGCAGGAGGTCCATTCAGCAGAATGCAGATGGATTTCAATGAGATGCTTGAGTGTGGAGGATTGAGATGTGTTGGTGATTGTCTGTATTTTTAGCCACTGGGTAGAAGTTTACCTACACAGAGAAATGACAGCCTCACAGTAGCAAAATTACTGCTTAGGGAACTGATACCACGGTTTGGGTTCCCGATCTCTTTAGAATCAGATAGAGGAAGTCACTTCAACAATGAAGTAATTAAATTACTATGTTCAGCTTTAAACATTGAGCAGAAGTTGCATTGTAGCCCACAGGGCTTGTGCCGCAGATGAATGGTACTTTGAAATCAAGAATGGTGAAAATGTGTGCGTCCACGAATCTGAAATGGCCCGACGCGCTACTGTTAGTTCTGATGACAATGAGAAACATACCTGACAGGAAGACAGGACTTTCACTGCATGAGATCCTCATGGGCAGAGCAATGAGGTTGCCAGCGGTTCCTGGAAATGCTCTTGTGAACATAACGGATGATATGGTGTTGGACTACTGCAGAGGTCTGGCTGATGTGGTTCGCTCTTTCTCTCATCAGGTTGAAGCTACCACACTGCAACCGTCTCAAAATGAAGAACACAACCTGAGATCAGCTGACTGTGTTGTGATCGGAAAGCACGTGAGGTAGACGTGTTTGGAGCCTCGGTGGAAAGGCCCTTACCAGGTAGTGCTGATTACTACCACAGCTGTGAAGTTTGCTGGAGTTCCGAACTGGATCCACACAAGCCATACGAGGGAAGTGGTATGTCCATTGGACAATGTAGAGGAGTTGTTGAGAGTACCAACAACATCCAGGCAAACTCCAGAATTGGAGACAGGAGAAGGAGAAACTGAAACCGCATCTGAGCAAACTGAAAGCGGTTCAGCCACTCCTATGAGAAACGTAGGAAAAGACCTACCGGAAAGTGAAGGTGAACCAACCTCAACTGAGGCAGCAGGAGAGTCTAGACTGAGGAGGACTCTCCCAGAAGCAGACAGTTTTGAGAGACAGAGCAAACAGACCCGAGGGGGAAGGAGTTGAGGCGGATCAAATCCAATATGGTCTGACTCCTCCTGAACCAGTTGCAGGTCCATCAAGAGAAACTCCAGCAGAGCAAGGAGACATTACAAGTACAACACTAAAAAAAGCACTGACGAAAGGTCCACTGAAAGGAGATAAGTGGCTGAAGTCACAAGCAAAGAGTTAAGTAGCAATTACAGTGACAACAATTGAGGAAGAATTAGACATGACAAGGCAAGAAGATTTGAGTGTTGGAGAGTTAAATGGAGATCACAAATTTAAATGAAAAAGAAGGTACACTTTTCCTGAATGGGCGTATGCAACAACAAGTGATTGGCAGAGAGAATTTTTGTCTTTTTGTTTTGATCAAGACATTCCGGGTGAATATTTTGGCACTTGAAAGGAACCAACGAACTGAACCATTGAAAACTGTAAACTGAGAAGGTGCAAAGAAAGAGACTGTTGAAAGCAACCAGAAAAGATTTTTGGATAACCGATTTGACAAGCTGCTAAACCTGATTTTGACAAATAACTGATTTTGAAAAGGGATCCTGGAAAAAAGACTGAAAGATGTAAATAACTGCTAAATAAAGACTGGAGATTTTTGTTTTAGATTTTGCTGCATAGTTATAATTTTTTCCTTCTACTTTCTGATTCTTTACAGATCATGAGTAACCTTAGCCAGCCGGGTAGGAAGAATAGGTGCTGTAAATATAGGAGTATTGGTTTGGCGATCATATGCATGATATTGTGCCTGGTATTGATTGTGGGTATGACTGTTCTTGACAAGAGTAAAGCCAAGCATACATTAGCTTTCGAGACAACTACTACACTCACAGAAATAGAGAGGTTTAGGTTAGATGAGAAATATCTGCACATAGATAATGCCCAAGGAGAACTTTCTTCTAACATTTTCTATTGCTTATTGAGTGAGTATGTTGAGATGATGGATGCAAGAGATTGTTGTGTTTGCACACAGATTTCAGTTGAGGAAGGAGTTACTTATCGTAGTTGGCCCCCAATTTACGGGATAAGTTGTAGTCTGTTACTAACAAGATTCTATAACCAAGAGTACATCCAGTATTTCTATTCCAATTACGATGTCATATTTTTGTTTGTCCCTATAATTAAGTACCTGAGTAGAGTTGCTAAGTAGAACACTATAGAATTAGTGAGAGGATTCTTTGAGCCTACATTGACATTTAGTACGGCTTACGCACACTGCAACAAATTAACATGCTTGCTTACACCCATAGAAAAGAACTTCTCAGATCAGACAGATGACAAGAGAAAAACATTAAAGGAGAAATTAGAAAAGGGTTTAGAGAAAAGCACATTTAGAAATGATTATGCATTTAGTGAAATAAAGACACAAGGAATGTTAGCTTTAGATGTGCAACACGTAAGAAAGCTTTGTGTATATAGGCCTAAAACTAGAACTGACACATTGTTTGTGGGAACGAGTGAAGGCAGACATGTTTTTGTTTGAGAGTAAGTAGACGTTCATGTTGAATGGACAGAATCCGGCAATTCCTGGAGTTTATTACATCTGTAGACCGAATACATATTGCCATCTTCCAAGAGGATGGTGTGGCACATGTTACTTGGGGATAGTTTTCTCAAAGATATTTCAACTTGAGGACTTAGAAAAGTTACCGAAAATAATGGGATTACATCATGTTACACAAAAGAGAGTCTCCTTCTACTATAGTTGGAGATATACTTGGGGCAATAATTCCTTCAGTAGGAGCTATCCAAAATTCTTCAAAGATTCGGAGGTTGTCTACTATTGTGGATAACATGTTGAAAACTTTTTCAGAAGCCATGATCCTAGTGGATACAGAAATTTCTGTGTTAAGATCTATGACTCTTCAGAACTGTCTTGTGTTAGACATTATTTTAGCAAAGGAGTTTGCAAAATGTTGAATTTAAAGCATTGTAGTTCATATATTCCTGATAATAGCAAAGAAATTAGAAGCTTGATTAGTAATCTGACTAATGATGGTGCTGATTTGAAAGAACTGGAAGAACCAGGAGTTTGGGAAAGAGTTGGCAAAGAATTTGCTTCTGTGGGAAATTGGCTTGGCAACCTAGGGAAAGAGATAATTTTGAAAATATTATAAGGAATATTGATTAATGTGATTTGCATACTTAGAGCATGGGGAATATGTAAAGTGTATCATGATTAAATCGAAGAAAATAAAAAATGATCAGAGGAGGGAAGAAATTAAAATGGAAAAATTGTTTAGGGAAAATTTGAAGAGGGGCCGGAAAACTAAAAGGGATATGGTTGACAAACTTTAGTGGTCCAAATATTTGTGTGGGAAGATATAATTGTGATGACATAATTAGGCCCTCATTATGAACATTGACCGGCATGGCGGTCTCAGACGCCAAATAATGAAGGCTGTGGGGACCGCCACAGACGGCCTTCCGCTACCGCCGACACGCAGCCTGATGATGGCGGAAATCATTATCCGACAGGGCAGCGCTGCAAGCAGCGCTGCCCTCCGGATAATGATCCCTTTTCCTCCAGCCTTTCCCTGGAGGGTTTCCCTGCCAGGGAAAGGCTGGCGGAAGGGGTGCGCAGGGGCCCCCCTTGCCCCACTGCCCAATGGCCATGCCCAGAGGACTTCTGTCCTTATGGCCATTGGGCACAGTGGCATGTAGGGGGGCCCAAGTTAGGCCCCCCTATGCCACTTAAAAATTTAAAAAAAATACTTACCTCTACTTACCTGGGATGGGTCCCCCCATCCATGGGTGTCCTCCAGGGGTGGGCGAGGGTGGCAGGGGGTGTCCCTGGGGGCATGGGAGGCACCTCTGGGCTCCTTCCGAGCCCACAGATCCCTTAACGCCTGCCCTGACCAGGCGTTAAAAAATTACGCAAATGCGGCTGCACGTCATTTTTTAAGGCCAGCCCCCTCCCGTGCGTTATTTTTGCACGGGAGTTTAAATAAGGCGCTAAGGCCTTAGAGTCATTTTTAGCGTGGAAACACCTACCCTGCATCTCATTAACGCAAGGTAGATGTCCATGCAAAAAAATGACGCAAACTCCAAGGATTTTGACGCTAGACGGGTCTAGCGTCAAAGTATAAATATGGAGTTAGCTTTGCGTCGGATTTGCGTAAAAAAAAAGTAAGCAATTCCGGCGCAAACAGAGTATAAATATGCCCCTTAGTGTATTTTTAAATGATTTCAAACTCACAATGTACGACACCTCGTACAGCTGTACAGGCAGTATACATTTACCACGTAGCTGTGAAGGTTGTGCAGAGCCATCACTGTAGAACACTTGTAAAGATGAACATGGTTTCACATTTGGAGTCTTAAGTGCCATTTATTTGTATTACAAAAATTGTTGAATCCTCAATGAGGGATCATACTCAAACTGCACACCAGGGGAAGGCTGCATGATCATCCTTATCACCCTTTTAGAAAGAAGAGCCATGGAGATTTGTTCACTAGTTGTGGAGGCTGGCTTTAGTGTGGGGATTTGAGTCTCTATAATGTTCTTTACTTTTAAGCTAAAGGTATGTTTAATGACTATTTAAACTGCACTACAAAAGTCTCAGTGGGAGAGGACACTTCTTCACCAGTAAAACACAATGGTGACTTGTATGCAATTGGAATTTTCTGATTCTGATATGGTATGTAAGTAAAACCTGTCTTACTTTCCTACCACTATTATTACGAAGTCACAAGTATTCTGCTAGTTTGCAAGAAGATTGACAACTGTGATATCCTTCAAGACTCCTGTTGGGATCTAAGAGTATGAAGCAGTCTATCCTTTCCATGTTTAGGTAGGAGTAACAAATTGATTTAGAGATTAAGGCCTATATTTATACTTTTTGATGCAAACCAGCGTCAGCGCTGGTTTGCGTAAAAATATTTACCGACGGCTAACGCCATTCCAACGCACCAGGCGGACACCTTATTTATGGATTGATGTTAGCCCGCGCTGCGGCTGGTTAGAGTAAAAAAAAAATGATTCTAACCGGGCAGCGCTGGCGTAGGGAAGAATGGGGGTTGTGCGTAAAAAAACAATGCAAGTCAGGTTAGAGTAAAAAGTCATGGCTCTAACCGGACTTGCGCCATTTTTTGACGCACAACCCCCATTGAAATGACTCCGGTCTTAGGAAAAGACAGGAGTCATGCCCCCCTGCCCAATGGCCATGCCCAGGGCACTACTGTCCCCTGGGCATGGTCATTGGGCACAGTGGCATGTAGGGGGCCCAAGTTAGGCCCCCAATGCCACTTAATTTTTTTTAAAAAAATTACGTACCTCAACTTACCTGTACTTACCTGGGATGGGTCCACCCATCCATGGGTGTCCTCCAGGGGTGAGCGAGGGTGGCAGGGGGTGTCCCTGGGGGTAGGGAAGGCCACCTGTGGACTGCTTCAATGGTCAGAGACCATAGAAAGGAGCCCACAGGTCCCTTAACGCCAGCCCTCACCCAGGTGTTAAAAAAACGGCACAAATCAGGCTGTGCGCCATTTTTTAAGGCCCACCCCCTCCTGTGCGTCAAAATGACGCAGGAGTATAAATAAGGCGCACATGCCTTAAAGTTATTTTTTGGACGGGAACACCTACCTTGCATGTCATTAACACAAGGCGGTTTCCTGCATCCAGAAAATTACGCACACAGCTGAATTTTGACGTCCGCGGGCGTCAAAGTTTAAATATGGTGCATGGTTTGCGCCGAATGTGCGTCTAAATTTTTGCACAAGAGATATGAAAGTGGGCAGGTCATCCTTTACAGACCGTATGGCATTTCATGACTGCGGAGACAGCACTGTTCTGACAAATATTTTCTGCAAAAAAGGTGTGTTCTTATGAGTGTTGTGTCAACAGATAGGTGTCTGGACGAAACCTCTGGGTGGCAATGAATGGACAAGGCGTGCTGCTTTGTCCTTCTATGGTTGTGGACAGCGCTGTATGTTTCTCCTCCAGTGAACTCTTTAAAAACACTAATCCACAAGATGGTCTCTATTTAATTTATTTTTGGTCAGGTAAACTGAAAACAAACTTAATTTTGTGAATGTGTGTGTGTGGCTATAACCCTCTTAACTCACGACGTCAGTATGTTTAATGTCCAAAACAGAAACTTTTTTTACTTGTACCCCTGTGGGGCAGGCTACCCACCAACTCCCCCCGCAAAAGTGCCGGGCACTGGAGTCTGCGAAATGGATGAATGCATCAATAATGCTCATAGTATTGCCTAGTATCTATCTATCTATCTATCTATCTATCTATCTATCTATCTATCTATCTATCTATCTATCTATCTATCTATCTATCTGTGTGGATATATATATATATATATATATATATATATATATATATATATATATATATATATAACTATAACTGAACTGGTGAGTGCTGAAGTCCTTTTTACTCCACTTTTGTGCCTCACCAGGTGGCCATTTCCCTTTTTGCTTAGCTAACAATGCCAATGTCCAGCATAAATATACACACATATTTTCATATCCCCTTCTCTGAAACTAATGGAAATCTTGGTTTAGCAAATTTAATTTTGACGTTTAGGCTTGGGTGGAGGTAAAGGGAAGTAAGGGTGATTTTCAGCTTTAGGGATGGGTAGAGGTAAAGAGAGGTAAGGGGAATTTAGGGTTTAGGAGTAGGTAGAGGTACAGAGAGGTTTGGGTGATTTTAATGGCTTTGGAGTGAGTAGACGTAAGGGTAATTTTATTATTCAGGTTTACTTTGGTAAAGACAAAGGGAGATTTGGAGTAAAACAACATGGGTGTTGTGGGGGTATTCCCCTAAAAAACAAATTTAAAAATGATCTATCTATCAATCTATCTATAATATACACATATGCACAACAAAGGGTCAATTAGCGGTGCACTCAACTGCCGGTGACGTTTAGGGATTGACCATACCCCATACCTATTTCAAAGACAAACAGCGCTGCACTTCCAGGAATGTCTTTTATTCACACTTAATTAATATTCAAAGTACCACCACAGACGCGTTTCGAAACTCTTTGTCTTGATCACAGTGGTTTTAGGTAACATAGTTCTTCTTATTCAACTTCTTTCCAGTCTGCACCCACCACAAAGCATTATGGTAGTTGATGTTCAATGTGCACACTCTCCATCCTCATTCCGTAGCACATTCATTGCAGTAAGTACTCAGCAATGGGATGCATCGATCCTATCACAATGCCCCATATTTATCCCCCTATGCTTCAATGACGCACGGGTGAGAGGAGGGGCTAAATAATGGTGCAAAGCTTGCTTTGCACCATTATGTACCGCCTTGGTCAGACCAGGGATTAGGGGATGTAAGGACCCATTTCCATGGTTAAACACCATGGAATGGTTCCATAGGTGCCCTCCTCAAGCCCCAGGAACACCCCCACCCACACCAGAGGAAAATCAGAGGATGGGGGACCCCATCCCAGGTAAGTAGGGTAAGTATAGGTAAGTTGTTTTTATTTTAATTAAAATGCCATCGGGCCCAACTTGGGGACCCCTGCATTGCACAGGATGCAATGGCCATGCCCAGGGGACGCTGGTCTTCTGTGCTGGCTACTGGGGTGGTAGGCATGACTCCTGTCTTTTCTAGGACAGGAGTCATGTGATAATGATACTTTTGCGTCAGAAAATGATGCTAGGCTGGTTAGATGCATTTTTTTTGCCTCTAACCAGCCTAATGTCATTTTGTGGTGCAAAACCCCCTTTTCTCATACCACCACCCCCACCCGGCTAATGTCATTTTTTTACGCTAGCCCACCCTTTGCACCGGCTTGCACCATTCCATAAATATGGCGCCAGGCTGGCGCTCAGGAGTGGCACAAGCCGGTGCTAAACTTTTTTATGCAAAACTGCGTTAGTGCAGTTTTACATCAAAAGTATAAATATTCCCCTCAGTGCCTCCAGATCATCAACTGAACGTAAGGTGAAGACTATTAAGTTCCTGAAAAAAATGACGTTAAGAACACTTTCCATGACAACATAGACAACCTTACCTCTGACTCATGTGTCGTTATCTTCTCAAAAAGTTCAGCCAAAATCAGTGTTAAGTCTCCTGTCGAAGACACCTCCACCAACTGCTGTCTCCTCATTGACATGCCACTTGTTGACAACTTCAGAAGTTGAACAGTCAACGCCTTTATTACAAACATTGTGGTGGGTGTCTCCATAAACACTTCCACTTGCAATGATATCACTGTAGATGAACGAACAAACAACATGAAAGAAACTTAGTAAGACTGTCACTCATGTCATGCCAAGGGATCCCAACAATACTAGAATAGAAAACACCCAATGGCTGAAGAGACCGTAATATGTATCAATAATTCTGGTATACAATCTGTATGGTAATTTTTAAGTTTTGATGTTCTCAACAGTAAGGTAATCAAGGACACAATAAGTCAGTATGCCAAGATGAGATTTCATTTTAATGTTTATAGTGCAATTAGTTACAAACTGAGATCTTGTGTACTACAAGGTTCAAAGACAACAGTTTAATTAGACATGAACATATAGTCACACATACACAGGCAACACATGTTTTGAAACTGGAGGCTACCCTCTTCATGGCTGCAAAATCAGTAATAATAAACAGGATGCATTTGTGTTGCTTGTAAATGTATGTCTAATGTCACAAAAGTTTATTATTATCTATCGAAAAACAATAGGAAGAGCTTTAAGTAAGAACATTGTTCCAACTTTTGTAAAAGAAGTCAACATATTGGGATATAAACACCAAGCAGAAAGAGAGAGATATTTTTCAAAGATAAATCAACAATCAGTAAGGAAATCATAGTTCAACTTCTTGAAAACAAACTTTTATTTTGGAAGCACCTGAAAATGTGTCTGCTTGCCAATTTGCCAATTATACCGCTGCTACTGAGGTCATGCATTGTTTGTGTTGCATATGTTAGCGCTGCAATGCCTTAGAATAGCCACGTGCTTTATAAATGTGCATAGAATAGAATAAAATAGTAAGCTGTCGGCAATAGTTCTAGTATCAACTTGAACAAAGATATATAAGTAATACTGAAAAGGGGAAGTATCTCAGCACCATTATAAAAGACAGAAAACATGTACCTCATTATAGCCAGCTTCCGAGGGATATACCGGCTGTTAAAGGCCATTAACCTGAGTTAAGTGAGCTGAAGTCAAGGGCCTATTATGAGGGCGAGTGCCCTTAACAACAGGTATGGGCCAAGGCAGAAGGACTATAAGGCTAGTAGAACATTCCACTCTCTAAGGGTAGTTTGTTCTAAATTAAAAAGGAAGAAACAGAAAGACAGACATGGGAATGTTTGGAGCAGAAGGCCTATTCCAGACATTACCACCTTGGAGCTACTCCATTGTTTTCAGTGGCGCTCGCAACATTCCAATGTTCTAATGTGATATATGTAATCAATAGATATACCCCCAAAGCCTCTAACGCAGGCATAAGGTAGCTGCCCAGCAGAGGTATGTTAATGTTATTTATTGAACATAACATTTGCTTATAGCTTCTTGGCATTGAAAGAGACTGCATATAATTATGACTGATTGATAAACTGAGATTACTAAATTTAGAGGTTGAATAAACGAAGTTAGAGGAGGTTTCTGAACTGGAATACCTAGGCTTGTCTGGAGCCTCAGAGGAAAGGAATTTCAGGCCAGAGCTGCAGCCAAAGACAAGGATCTTCCCCAACTGGTGTAGGTTTAATATTTGGTAACAAATAAAAGAAACCTGGGCCCTGATCTGAAGGCTCTGGTTGGTTTGTACTAGTTACATTTGTTTGCCGAGACATCTGGTATCCCTTGATAAGCTGTCCTGTGTACATTTATCACAGCTTTGAAAATAATGTGATTGTGCATAGGCAACTAAAGCAGATACTTAAGGGCGACAGAAACATGGCCACACTTTTTTAGGCCTATTAACAGGTGGACTGCCACATTTTGAATGAGCCTATTGGGAGGAGAAGGATAAGGCATCCCCGTAGTTCAGTTGTAACTGTACCAATGCATTCACAACAGGACTGCACATATGTTCCTCAATAATTGATGAACAGGTGTACAGCAGTGTGAACTCAAAAAAGCAAGAAATACTGAGTTTTGAGACCTTAATAGTCACACCCAGTTTGGAGTCAGGTAGATACGTGGATTCCAAACTGAGGACATATGGGAACATGGGGAGGGCCCATGATAGGTGGCCAAAGCAGCTTGTCAGTAGTAAGGTCTTGTAAGGTCAACAGTAGCACAGTTTTTGGAGGGTTGGACTTTAAATAATTGGAGGACATCCTCCATTGTGTTACTCATAAGCTGTCCGCTCCATAAGAGGTATTAGTATTATTAGAAGAAGGGGAAGTCACACAATAATTTGGGTATTGTTGGATAAAGAATTTTACTTTGAACTTAGATGGCATTCTTGCCAGGGGCCACATAGCTGTAATAAAGAGTAACAGTGAAAGACTTCAGCCCTTGGCAACACCACGGACTCGAGGATGTGGTTGAGAAGTAAAAGGTGATAAAGTTATGAACTGCCAATGGACTGACAGGAGTCACTTAGGGCAGTCAAGCTCAGTGCATTGTGTGGCTAGCTCCTCAAGCCTGGAGATGAGAATCAAATGGTCACTAGTGCTGAGGCTGCAAAGAAATCCCAAACCACAGAGCCTCCAGCATCCGCTTGTCTTCTCAGATCATCACATGTAGAGACACAAGAGGTCTGAGAGTCTGCTGGGGCGGAAATCAGACTGGGAGGAACTTAAAAAGTTGTTTTCCTCCAAAGGTTTATAGTTGAATAAAAACAAATCACTCCAGAAACTAAGACAAATGGAGGAGACGTGAGATAGGACAGAGATGTTTGGCTTGATCAAGAGATGTGTTTTTAAGGGGATTTGACAACTACTTCCTTCCAAATATTTGGAATTATGCCTAAATCAAGGAAGCAGTTGGAAATTGACTACAGCTTACTTGACAGAGACAAGGCAACCCTTTGTATATATTTTGCGGGACAAGGGTCTGAAGGCGAGCCTGTTGGTTGGTTTTGATGGATAACGTCCAAGAAGATAGCAGCAGTAAATGGAGGAAATTTTTCACATTTCGCTGAAGAGCATATCTTCTATTAATCAAGTTGATTTAAGGGGGCTTGGGTTTGAATTCAGGCGTGATAGTGTTTTTGATAGTGATGACGATATTTTAAAATGAAAGAGGCAACATTTTCACAAAAGGGGGTATGATCATGTGAAAGACAGGTAGATATTTTTAACTGTTCAATCATTCATCTTAGCCAATCTTTAGGCAGACTGGGTAGACAGGATATATCCTGAAAATAATAAATGTATTTATTTTTTATAGTTTTTAGCTTTCGTTGTATACAGGGACATAAGGTACTCAGAGTATAATCTATACCAGTGTTTCTTAACCTTTTGACTTTTGTGGAACCCTTCTTAATCATCACTCAAAGACCCGCACTGAACCATTACTGTATTCTGGCAACTTCAACTGAGTCATTACTGGGACCCCAGGGTAAGTAACTTTATTTGACCCTCAAAACAATACACAAAACTACAGAAACAAGAATTAATCGAACAAATACACAAATGATAAATATTTAATTTAATTCAGAAACACATCCACAAAATCAAAACTTTCCTTTTAATTGGAAGATTGAGGCTTTTTTAAATTCAACCGAAGCCACCCATCATTCATACCAGGGGCGGCTCCCCCGCTAAGAAGGGGGAGCGTCTCCCCCTCCCTGCTTTCAGCAGAAGGGGAAGGAAAAATAAAAGGATAATAATGAAGCGTTATTATCGTTTTATTTTTTGGTGTGCCATGTTAGGGCGTGGCGGGACTGGAGGGGGGTGGAGGGAGGAGTGGTTGGTGCATCATAAGTGTGCATGACTTTTAGGCCGTCCGTGTTCGGTGGGCCAAACAGACATACACACTTTGCATTTCTCCACCCGGCTGTATTGAACAACCTGGAGGAGAAAGTGCACAGGGTGCCACTCCCTCTGTGAGCGCCAAAGCAGGGCACTCACACCAATCATGACACTGCTGTCATGCTGATGACAGCAGCGTCATGATTGGAGGGGAGTCTGGAAGCCTGTGTGCTTCCGGGAAGAGGACGGAGTAGATGAACCAGTCTCTGTCTGTAGTAAAGAGGTAGGTGTTTTTTTATTACCTTTCTTTTTTTTGCTTATTTCCCCCTTGCCCCCGCCCCACCACCCCTGTTCAGTGGCAGCCACTACCGGTTCATATTATATTCTGTTTGTTGCTTTTGCACTGCTCCTACAACCTCCAGGGGACTCCAAACCCCTGTTTAAGGACCAGTGATCTATGCCATTTCCAAATTACATGATAAAGTGATGCTAAGAAGTAATCGTAAATTGATCCCTTAAAATTCCAACAGTCTTCATTCAAATGAACAGGCGATTTGCATGGCTTTCTTCCTGCATCCTACCATTGCTGCAGAAGTAGGGCCCCACTCAGTAGATGTCTGAAATTGTACATTGATCAAACTAAGACTGTCATAAAGGTAGACCAGTGCTTGTTTCTTTGGGTCATCCACAGAATGGTTCTTCTGACTCCAAGCAGGACACCCCATGATAGCTATCAACTTTTGCTGTGTTAAGCTCAGCCATCCTATGTGCATCACTAGATGAGTGGTAGTGACAGCATTGCATTACACCGGAGTTCCTGTGGTGGACATTTGCAAAGTGGCACAATGAAGAGGCCAATACAAGTTTACAAAGACTTACAGTCTGGATATGAAGACAATCAAGGAAACTCAGTGGACATGCTGCCCAATGACCTCTTTGAATGAGGTGAGTCTATTCTTTGACTTTGTATGAAATTTGTTCGCAATTGTGGGGCAACATATGCTTGCTTGATTGATACTGCTTGCCCTTTTGATTCAAGCATGTGAATCTATGAAAGATCCAAAGCCACAGAAGAGACAAGATACTTTCCTGTACCTACAGTTCTCAAGCATATTTTTCCTAGCTTTGCATGTGACACTTCCTCCTTCCCATTCTGAGTCTCTAAAAAAGTAAAGTATGTTTTCCTGTGTAGGGAATGGAATGCACTGCGCTGTCCCTTATTGGCTGGACTTTGGATCTTTTTTTTAGTGTTTGTTGTACTAAAGTGAGGGTTTTACCCCTTACTGCTTTGTATGGTTACAAAATAGTTCAGAGTCAGCCATGCTAACATACTTTAGAGGTCCGGGGTCACCAGACCTCCCTACTGTCACAGCAGAGCCTTCTTTACCAATTCCGGCCTGGGCACGTTATGGATCAATCAGAGGCGACATTATCTTCACAGCGGAGGCTCATCTGTAGCTGCACACATCCTCTGCACACATCCTCGGTCACAGTCACTGCCGTGCTCCTTCCCATCTCAAATGAGCAGCCCGCAGCAGATAAGCTGGCACCGAGGGTGTCCCTGTCCACCCTCCAAAGGGGCCTTGGTGGCTCGGTCTGGAAGAGATGCTAAAAAGTAATTGTGTTTCTTTTTCAGGCCGGGGTCAGCACAGAGCCAGCACTCTGCATGCAGCAGCTGAGTTAGAAACATGCACACAGGACAGGCAAGCTGAGTGGGCCTCATTCAGGTGTGGAGATGTAGGGCTGTGTGGTAGGTCCCTGACTTTTCCATATTTTTCTGTGAATCTGCTCAAATAGAGGGATGTGAAAGTAGTTTTGTCAGGGCAGCAGTTGTGCTCAGAGGGGACAGGCGATTGTTTTTGTTCGATATATTCATGGGTATCCGCTAACTATAAATGTTTCCCGGCTTGGAGGCAGCTGATTTGAGTGAGGTTGCACATTGTTTTCTCCAGTACTTAATTACTAAAACAAATACGCGTCGGGCCCAAGGGTCTTTTAGAAGTCCTCTGCCAGTGTTTTTTAAAAAATGATTCCCAAGACTGCCTAACTGTGATCACATCATCCGTCACCCACAGTCCCTGTTTGTTTATGTTGCTCTTGCATGTTCGTTTTCATTACTAATGTCTCCCTTTGTCACTGTTTTCTGCCCTGTCATTCCCCCCCCCCCCTTTTCTGGTTTTCTCTCTCTGTTTAATGCCAAAGTCCTATGATTTGGAAAAACGTCCCAGTCCCGAAAAATGAGTGCAGTGGGGACCAACTAAACCACCCGTTTATATCAAGCACTACAGCTAGATGCAGATCATACAAGAAAAGTGTTTAGCCTTCATGGAGGGTGAATGGCTGGCTTGCACTTGCTGACAAAAGATTTTATGGCCACATGATCACACACAAAGCAATGGACCCACCACAGCACACTAAACAAGTACATTGTGCACTTCACTCCTTCCACCCACACACTGTGCAAGCTGGTTTGGCTCAGGTCTCATGCACCCCAAATCTGTGGCCCACATTACCTGGAACAATCATGTCGGAACAGCATCAGATACCTGCCAATGTCACAACTCTGAAGTGCCCACATGAGGATGGTAGGATGAAGGTACCTGTACAAAGACAAAACAAGAAGCATATATTTGAAAAAATACCTATTGCACAAATCACATAGTAAGCATCTGGAAATGAAGTTACATTGGGATGAGACTGACACAAACAAAGCAACTACATCAAGTTGGGATATGTCAGAGGCTAACTCTTCAATCACCTTTTGACTGAATATTGCAGAGCATTAGCTCCCCAGTGTTATTCCAAAACACTCTACTCCATAGATTCTGACAACTACACTCCATCTTACAGTCACTGTCATTACATCACATGACATACTTACACTCAAGAAAAGTAGTTATTGACGAGATCTTCCCTCAGGTCAGCTCCTTCCTCTTCATCATTGTCTTCCTTACTTGGCATGTTCCACCTCAGGGCAATGTTGTGGGCATTCAGCAGGCCACAATGATCTTTCACGCTTCCTTGGTGAGTAGAGGAGGGCTCCACCAGTCCGGTCCAGACACCTAAATCTGGCTTTCAGGAGCCCAAAAGCCCACTCCACTACCCGCCTTGTTCTTACATGGGCCTCATTGAAGCGGACTTCCCCTAGCTTAGCTGGATTTCTCAGTGGCATCAACAACCAAGGAAGATGTGGATTTGCTAAGGTCTCCTGTTAATGAATGGGACATATGTACAACAATCAGTCCCTCTTATCAGAAAATCCTCACCAGACATTACACACACACAAACCAGACAGAAGTGACTTACCAACCAGCCAGGCCGTCTCTGGGTACAGTTGTAACATCAGCTGGTGGATCGTGCTGTTCCACGTAATGAAGGCATCATGGACTGAACCTGGAAAATGGGCACAGACATGTTAAATGTATAGGCCCACCAAACATACAACTTGGACTTTGATGGAATGGAAGTTCTTTCAGTTGCGGTATACTTGTTTATTGGCATGTGGCGGAGCCAAGCCAACATGTGTGCCATCAATAGCCCCCACTGCATGTGGGATGTATGCAAAAGCATAAAAGTCAGCCTTCACATGGGCTAAATCCCCACGTCGGGGAAAATGGATGTTGCTGTCCAGGTGTTTCAACATTGCAGAGAGGACATGCTTCGGCACCAGACTAAACATAGGTTTAGACATACCACCAGTTTGGTCCAGTGTACGTTGGAAGGACCCTGTGGCTTGGAAGTGCAACACTGACCTGACTTGTACTATGGGTGGTATGCTGTTTGGATTACTTATTGCTGGCATCAGATGTAGCTCCAACTGACGACATAGATTCATTGTTGTTTGCCTATTCAGACCATACAAGAGTATGATATGTTTTTCTTCCATGGCCTGAAAGTCGGGCAGTGGGTGATAGACCAGTGGTTGTTGCATCCTCCCTCTCACTTGGTACTTTTATATGACAGGGAATGAGTTCTGACATTAGTCATGGTGTCCACAGCAACGTACATGATGAATGTCAAGGTAAACATGGTAGAAGACAATTTAGAAGGGATGGACATGACAAACAGTACATATCACTGCTGCTAATGGCACAAGAGTCTCATGTTACTCCCCTTGGGTTGCTACACATGTGTACACTTCGTATATCTGGACCTAAATCCAAAATGTGCATCACAAATGTCACTCAAAATGTGACTGGATGTCCCGAGCACAAAAATGACCTTTGATAGAGGTAGACTGTCCCCCACTGTAAATTGCCACCGGTGCACTGCTACATACAATAATAGTGTTTGAGTAGTAGGATCTACATGACAAGACCAGATGAGCAGATTGTAATGCAAAATACAACATTTTCTGGGGTGTGATGCAGTGTTAATAACCCAATCCCACATTTCATTTTTTTTCATAAATCTGTTTATTAACATTTTTAAACATTACATTGCTTCATGTTTTGATATTTGTTTCAGTTTAACATATTCTAATGTGCAGTACTCACAGTATTAAGTAGTGGTTGGTACATTGGTAACACAGTGATGCAGCATATTTTACAGCATATATTTGCAGTTGTTCAAGTGTTCATCGCGATTGGTGTGTTACTTTTGGTTTTCACCTTGTATAGCCTTTATTTTCTAATGTGTTATGCTTTTGCTACTCTGTTCTGTGGGTGCATCTTGAGTGGTCATTAGTGTGTTTAGCGTCTGTTTAGTCGGCGCATCGTTTGGTAGCACTCGTTGGTATAACATTGTTTCAGTCACAAATGTTCAGTTGTGGTGCTTTTGTTAAGGAGGCATACATTATGAAATTTATATAGATTAACCTTTGAATAGAAAGAGAAAGGAAAAGAACAACAATAACATTTGACGGAGTCGGACACTTGTGTGATTATTTCACATGTGACTATTTCCAAGTCGGGGTGGGAATCAAATTACAACAGATCGGTTTGCCGGTGGAAGGGCTGGGTCAGCTGTCAGGTCCGGTGCGTGTAGTTTTCCCGCCTCATAGTGCCATAGCGTATCTAGCCAATTTTCACATTCAGTCCCCTTATACAGTGCATTTTCTCGCCCACAGATACTCGTCCGCGTTAGTCCAGTCCCTCCTCTACTGGGTGCACTTCTGTGTTACGCAGCTGCAGCGAAAGCCCTTCCCAGCAGGTGGAAATCGGAAACTGTTGCAGCCCCAGGACCTCCTTTCGCCTCAGTGCTGAGCCCTCTGCTCCTGCCCACACCTCGAGTGAGCGCCTCCAGGCCTGTATCGGCGGAGGGTCTGGTGATTTCCGCCTGCGGGTCACTAATCGCTTCGCCACAATGAGTCCTAGGTCTGTAAAGCGCGCCTCTGCTCTGCGTTGTTTGCTTCTAGGGAACAGTCCCAGGATGCATGCCTCCCATGTGAAGGGTATTCGTTGTGCTATGCAGTTAGATAAATTGTCAATCACCACCCTCCAGTAGGCGCTCAAGCTAGGGCAGGACCACACCATGTGTAACAAATCCGCTACAATCTCGCGGCATCGGGGACAGGCCGCGTCTTCACGGGTAAAGTATCTATTCACGCGGGCTGGTGTGAGGTAGGCTCTGTGCACTATATAGTATTGGATTAGACGAAATCGAGAGTTACGAGGTACATTAAGGTGACTCGAGAGAGCAGACCTCCATCGCGCAATCGCAATAGAATCACCAGCGTCTGTCTCCCATGCTACGCGTAGTGTATCATTTTCAGGTGCGGCTTGGGCTCTCAAGGCATCCGCCAGCCAGCTAACCTGGTGTTGGCCACGACCCACCACCTGCAGGTACTGGACCAGCCAGTGGGTAGGTAGAGCCGTTGTTATGTCTCCCCACCTAGACCCCAGAGCCCTCACCAAGGAGCAGTATAAAAGAAATTGGCCAGGTGGAAGTCCCATTTCCTGAAGCCTAGCAAACGGCAGTAGTTGGGTTTCTTCGTAGAGATCACCCAGTGTGTATAACTCTATTTCATGCCATGTGCATAATTCGGAGTCTGACGTGACTCTGGGGCCCCTTGGGGTGCCCGATAGCGCCAGGGCAGGCGCAAAGGGGATCATCGATCTTGTGAGGTGGAGCGTTCTGCGGAAACATTTGTGGGCTACTCTGAGGAACCTTTGCCGCGGGGTCTGTGCATGTGTGAGTGGGTGGAATAAATGCTGTATCTGTTGGAGCGACCATGGTCCTTTCTCCAATGCTGTGTCTTCAAGCTGTGTCCCGGCCAGCCACCTGGATATCCACTGAAGCTGGGCTGCCAGATAATAGTGTTCTAGTTTGGGGACCGCTAGTCCGCCCTTATCAGGCGGCAGGTACAGCTTTTTTAGGGCAACCCTGCAACGGCAACCGTTCCAAATAAATTTCCCTCAGTCCCGTCTCCAGTGCCCTGAAGAAGCTGGGGGGAACATAGTGCAGGAGATTAGAGAAGAAATACAAGAGCCGCGGCAGAACCACCATTTTTAGGAGTGCTATCCTGCCCCCCACCGATAGCGGCAGATTCCTCCAAAACGCCATTTGAGACCTGACTGAGGACACCGCTTTTACAAGGTTACCTTCGAATATATCTTCCTCGCTGTGGTAGACTCGGATGCCCAGATATCTGAATGTGCTTGGTTGCCACGGGGCAGGACTCCCGGTTAGGTTAAGTCCCGGATCCGAAAGGTCCGGGTCGAATGGAAAGAGGCATGACTTAGACCAGTTGACCTTGAGGCCGGATATCAACGCAAAGTGTTGTAGGAGCGAACCGGCCACTGATGGGATCTGAGTGATATCTCTAAAATATAGTAAGAGGTCACAGTGACACTATGTGTAGGTCATCCCCTAGAGGGATTCCCCAGTTACTTCCCTCCCTGCGCAAGGCCCCTGCTAGGGGTTCCATAGCAAGTGAGAATAGTAATGGTGAGAGAGGGCAGCCCTGTCTTGTGCCCCTGCACACCTGGATCAGTTCCGATATCTCGGGTCCCAGTCTCACCCGGATCAGTGGTCTGGTGTATAATAGTTTAACTAGACGAGTAAAAGATGGTCCAATGCCGAATTGTTGTAACACTTTGAACAGGTAGGGCCATTCCAGGGAGTCGAAGGCTTTTTCTAGATCAAGGACGAGTAAAGGATGGTCCCATGCTGAATTGTTGTAACACTTTGAACAGGTAGGGCCATTCCAGGGAGTCGAAGGCTTTTTCTAGATGAAGGACAAGGCCCGCTCGTGGCCAATCACGGCTCGCATATTGCATAACCCGGAATAGTCTTCTGATATTGTGGGAGGTGTCTCTGGCTGGTACAAACCTGTTTTGGTCGTGATGTATTAAATCCAGCACGCTTGGCGCATGGCGTGTTGCCAATACTTTGGCTAATATTTTATGATCAGTGTTTAGCATTGCCAGGGGTCTATATGAGCCCATATCCACTGGATCCCTCCCAAGTTTGGGAAGGGAGACCAGTAGTGCCTCTCTTTGTGTGGCCGATAAGTGGCCCTCCTGTTCAGCTGTCTCATATACCTGAAGTAGCTTGGGTGCCAGCTGTATTGCAAAGGCTTTGTAAAAGTCAACTGGTAGCCCGCCCGGGCCTGGCGTTTTGCCGGATGTAAGTTCCCGGATACTAGATTTGATCTCTTCAAGGTCGAGAGGTGCTTTGAGCGTCTCAGTCTGGTCGTCCTCTAAGTGTGGGAGCTCCACTCCAGCAAGAAATTCAGTGCTGGAATTACACCCAGGGGGTGCCCTTGAAGCGTAGAGTGCCTCATAATGTCTTGTGAATTCAGCATGTATCTCCACAGGTGTATATGCCAATTCCCATGTCTGTTAGCGAATTTCCACTATCGGTTTCCTCTCACAATCCCGACGTATCAGCCAGGCCAAGAGTTTGCCTGCCTTATCAGCTGATGCATGAGTTCTCGCTGATTGTGCAGTGTAATTTAGACATCTCAGACGCTCTAGTAGTGACAGGTGTTCTGCGCGTATTGCTGCAAGTCTCGACCTTTCAGTTTGATTATTAGTTACTTCTTCTTCTGGTCGCGGCAGGGCCCACTCTACCCGGGTCAGATCACGTTCAACAGAACGGCGCATGTTACACTGAGCTCCCAGGCAGTGTCCCCGGATGAAAACCTTGAATGCATCCCACTCTATCAACCCCGAAGAAGCCGTGCCCTCGTTTTGCTCAAAGAATTCTGGGATTATAGCATTCAATGACGCTATAACAGCAGCATCTTTTAGTAGCTCCGGCCTCAGTCTCCATGTGGGGACAGCTGAGCGAGGAGATCCCCAGCATAAGCGCGCTATCAGTTGGTTATGGTCCGAGTGTGTGCGCCCCAGGTATTCCGAGTTCAGCACCACTGGGGCGAACTTGCAGTGCAAAGTATACGATCTAGGCGCACATGCAGGGAGTGTAGGGCAGAGTAGAAGGAGTAGACTCTGTCCTCTCTATGTCGCTGCCGCCACACATCCACCAGGTGCCATTCGTGGGTCCAGTTTACCAGACCGCGCGAGGCAGCCACCACCGGTGATGTGGGCAACGGGGGAAAGGAGCGGTCCAGTTCCACATCGAGCATGCTGTTGAAATCTCCCCCTAGTAGCCACGGAAGGGCACTCCAACCCGCCAGGTGGTGTGACAGATTATGTAGGAAGGCAGTCTGGTCTGTGTTTGGGGCATATATGGAGCCCAATACAACCGTGCGACATGCCAGCTTTCCCTTGACTAGCACAAATCTACCCTGTGGGTCTACAACCTGCTCCTCTGCTGCAAAGGGAGTGCCTGCTCTAATCCAAATCAGCGTGCCTCTGGCGTATGCTGAGTGACCTGTCGCATACAATTGCCCTCTCCAGCGCTGGCACAGTCAGGGAATCTCAGGGCCCGTTAGGTGTGTCTCCTGTAAAAATGCTAATTGGATTGAGTGTCTTTTAAGGTAGGAGTAAATAGCGTATCGCCGCTTGGGGGTGTGAATGCCTCTTACATTCCAGGTAACTGTTGTGTATGTAGCCATATCATGGGTATTGGATCTTTTTTCAATTCCGCCCGCCCAGCCCCTCCGTGCAGCGCCACTCTGTCAATCTTCCATTCCCAGCTAATATTCAGGGGTTCAGTAGGTGTCCACCGGCAAGAACAAAACATAACTAATGCCATCAGAGCAGATAGACAACGGGTCACCGCCCAAACACTACAACAAAAACAGTAACATGCGATCGCACATCTATAAATTGTGTGCCTCCACTGGTAGGAGCGTGGGGGTAGGCCAAACTTATAGGGGGGTAGTTTAGTCTTAAGCCATTTTGTTCGGCTGTAACGGATAACTGAGAGGATAGAGGGGAATATAGGGGGGGTTTCCACTGTGTTTAATCACAAAGAAGCGCAGCGCGCGAGGCCAGGCGCCACACCTGCCAGCGTGCACATAGCTCCATGAAGTCTGACGCGCATGTTTCACAGCCAGGTTTGCGGCTTGCTCGTCTCTTAGGGCACACCCGCGCAGGCATCGCTAGTTAGGTAGTTCCTGCAGTGTATAGTCTCTTTACATTGTTCAGGGATCCTTTAAAAGAGTTCATCTGCGGTGGCCGGCGTCAGAGGGGGCCCCCCGGTAAGGCCTGACTCCGATAAGCGATCCGGTGTGAGAGGTCGGTCGCTGGCCGACTGTGAGAGTTCTGTGTCTGACCCCGAGCCCGGGGGGGATGCACCCATCGCTGCAGCAGTGTGGATCGCCTCCCTTCTCTCCTGAATTAGCTGTTCCAGGTCTGGGGCGCATTTTGTTGATCCTACGTGAGTTGTGTTTCTTCTTCCGTCTCGTCTATTTCGACTGCGCTTGGCTCGGGGCATCGGCCCAGCTTGTTCCGGCACGCCACCAGAGGACAGTCCCGACGACTCAAGCCACTCCCAAGCTGCCTCGGGTTTGGGGAAGAAGTGTGTTTTATTTTCCGCCACAACTCGTAGCTTGGCAGGAAACAGCAAAGAATAAGTTAGGCCAAGTGATCGTAGCTTGTGTTTCAGAGGGAGGTAGGAAGCCCGGTCTCTTTGTACCGCTAAGGTGTAGTCTGGGAATAGCAAGATCTGCACGTCATCTATCCGGGGAGGCGGCGCGGCCCTCACCGTTCGTAGTATAATGTCTCTGTCTGCGTAGTAGAGGAGGTGAATGATGAATGGGCGTGGAGCACTCCCCGGCGGTCTCGACTGAGCCAGAATTCGGTGGGCACGCTCCACGGAGAAGAAGAGGGTAAGTACTCCCTCCGGTACCAGCCCCCGCAGCCAACTCTCCGAGTAAGTCGCCGGGTCCCGGCCTTCAGTGCCTTCCGGCAGGTTCACTACGCAGATGTTGATTCTTCTGGAGCGGCCCTCCGCGTCTTCCGCTCGGCGTTCCAGTTCCGTCACCCTGGCCTGTATGTCTTCCATTCCTGTGTTTAGCTGGGTAGTCGCAGTTGTTAGTTCATTTACTGTGGCTTCGATCTCGTTGGTCTTGTCCGTTAGTTTGCGGTGATCCGCGTGTAGCAGGACAAGGTCACTTGCCACCTTGTCTATCTTAGCTTCCAGCGACTTGCGGGCACGCTCCAGTGAGTCTCCGATGCGTTCCACAGCGGCAAGTACCGCATCTAGTTTTTGGCTGTCTTGGGTTAACGAGTCTTGTGTTTTCCCGGTTCCAGCTCCAGAGCGTAAGCGCCCTGTTCCGGCCATGTTCCAAATCTTTGGGGGCTTCAGTCCAGGTCCAGATCGATGCTCTCCACCTTATTGGTCTCTGTGTGTGTGCCGCACTATAGTTCAGTTTCAGTTGGGGCGGTGAGGGGCAGATGAGCTGTACGTCACCAGTTCCTTGCAGCCCGGCTCAAGGCCTGACCTCCGGCGGTCGCTCCTGGTTCCACGGTGCGGATCTCCCTTTGCGGTCAGTCCTGTGGGGAACTACATCTGGTGGAGTCCCCCACGCAGCGCTTCATGAGCCCTTGACCGCCAGCCGGTCCCGTAATTCCAGTGCCGCCTCTGCTCGCTTAGGCGCCCATGTTGGTCAGGGAGGGTCGGGCCCACTTGTCGGGGGGCAGCAGACCGCCTCCCCGCGACAGCACAAGCAGCCCTGCTAAACAGTTCTTCTCCCCTGGTCCTGCGCCGCTTACTTCTGTCTTTGTGGTCCTTTGTGGCTACCGCGAGTTCTGGGCAGGTTGGGAGGATTCAGCGCCAGTGTAGATGTAGGTCCGCCGACCCAAACAGGCCCAGCAGATGTCCAGGGCGCCCCCTCTCCACAGCTGTCCAGTCATTCCCTAGCACGAAGTTCTGGTCATCGGGGGGATCCCCTCTCCCCAACCGCCACAGCCAGAGGCGGGAGAAGAGGTCCTCCAGGCTCCACCAGTCCGCCCAAGGATTTGCGTGTATCACCAGGGCTCATCTCCAGCCGCAGCGCAGGTTCCGGGTGGGCCGCGCGTCTACTTTGCTGCCCTGCTGCCAGGAGGCGGGTCAATCCTCTCCTCCGGGGCACGATCGTCGGCAAGCAGGAGGAAAAAACCCAGGACGCCTTGGTCCCAGTGCGCGGCCCCTGCCGCAGCGGTCGCTCCACTCTCTGCAGCCGCACTGCCCCGCAGTCGCTCTTCAGGCCAGGTCACTCGGGCCTCGCTGGCTCCCAAAAGGGCCCACAAGCATCTCCTGGGCCCACCGCTAGTCTCGGCGCAGCGCCCGCGCGGGACGCTCGCACACCCCGTTGAGTTTGCCGCCAAGGGGGGCGCCGCCTTCCAACAGGGCGCACTAGTCGATTAGTGAGGGGGAGCCCGGAGTATCCTGGTTCCGGTGTACGTCTCCAGCCGCACCGGCCGCTCCCCCTCTCGTGGGTTCACCGCCTCGCGGCCCGGTCCTCAAGCTCGGCCTATGCGGCCACGGCACGGGTCCGCCGCAGTAGATCACTGGGAGTCCGCTCCCAGCCCAGTCGGTCCCGGCGTCCTCTCAGCCCCCGCACGGTCTGCAAAGGAGCAGTGTGCCCCCCGTACCCTCTCAAAGATGCTGATTTGGCCGAGTGCGGCGCGGAGCTCTAGCAGCTCACGTCCGCCATGTTTGGTGGCTTGGCCACGCCCCCTCAATCCCACATTTCATGCCACTAAAATGGTGTCTGGTGATTGAAGTCCTACTCCTTGTTTTGACAGCTCTATGGTGCACCAGAGGAGCAGGTAAGTGCCTTATGTGCACAGTTTTCTCTGTAGTTCTTCATCCTTTCCCTCTTTACAGGCTAGAATGTGCACATGAGTGGCTGATCGAATACTCATGTGCCTGTAGGTATGGTTTGTGTGACATCAATGGGAAAATCAATGTACATGTATTGGTGGCCAGTGCCACACGTAGAGTTCATTTTTATTGTGGTGTGTGTGTTCATTGTGTTCCCTGATCCACCTTGTGTTGGATGCACTTAACTAGGTGAGGTGACATTACAGCTATCCACTGATATCTCTTTCGTCATGGATGTTGTATATTTGAGACAACATGTATGTGCATGACATCATGAGCTGAGTATGCAGCTTGTATGTGTCAGTCGTGAGTAATGTGAGCTATGTGTATGTTGCCACAGAGATTTCTTCACACGTCTGCCCTTGCTAGACTGTTGTATGTAAGGCATGTCATTACTCTTTCTGCCCTCCAGGTTGCAACACATGCCAATTTGCTGTTGGCTACATGATGTACTGTTATGCATGGAGGTAATTGGAATGTAGTGTCCTGTAGGTTCTATCCTCTCAGCCTGCAGAGACCAGGGTGTGTCACATGTATCTCCCAGTATGGGTCATAGTCTAGGCTGCAGTGGAGTCACTGTGGCTATGCAACTGTGGCACTGTTCCCACTCCCTATACACCAGCGGATCCTGTCATGTGGCAATATGAGGCTCTGTTGTAGTATGCTGCTCAGAAGGACTCATTCCCTTGATGAGATTGGTAATGGGTACAGGGGTGGCTTTCTGATCTCTGACAGATGTGCACTTAGTATCATTGTCAATTTGTGTCTCTGACATCCGACAGATCCCTTACTCCCACAGCCCTGTTGTCACCTTCATACAGGCCATAATTGTCCTGTGCAGGCTCATAGCATAAATGAGATTTCCACAGTGCCGAGATTGTTGGAGACCATGATATGTGACGCAGTAGCTTTGTCACATAGCCGGAAATGGTCAATGCATGCCTTTGTTTGTTGGTTGCTTTCTCGGTAGGATGCATACATATGTTCAAAAGCATGTTTTGTGGTACAGATACATAAGAAAGAACCCCACCCCCTGAAGTGCCATGAGTCTGCATTTGTTAGTGCAAATGTCCACACATGAACAAGGTAGACACTCTATGTACCCTCCATGCCAGTCCTTTCATTGTTACCCGTGTGTGAAGTTTAAGTTGGTACTCTGCCAATAGCCAGTAGGGACTGTAAGCAGAGAGTCATTCTCACAGTGTGTGAATGTGTTGGTCCATTAATGCCTAAGGAGTCTACCTTGCAGAAGCCACAGAGGTGTGAGGTGTCTCATAGTGGCTCACATCTCAGTCAGTTTGCTAGGGCACATCCCACAAGATGTCAGTAAGCCCTGCCGAGTCATTGTATGGCATGAGCAGGGTGGTGGATTGGTCTGCAGATTGGGAAATTAATGTCTGTAGTCATGTCACTGTACTTATTGGCTTGTATGTGTCACAATTGAAAGCATTGACAAAATGGGAAACTTCTAGCTTGATGTAACTGACATGTATGTGACTGAACTATTTGTGATGAAACTTGTGATCATGATCTCTTGATTTCTGTTTTGCATCCATGCAGGTCAATGCCCATCAAAAGAAAGGGATATGGAGAGCTATTGCAAATATGGAGAGCTATTGCAAGAAAGTGCAGACCCTGGGGGTCTACAGCCGGCAGAGCAACCACTGCAGAAAAAGTGGGAGGACCTGAGACACTGGGCCCGGAAGATTGCGGAGGCCCACCTTGGGCTGTCCTCCCAATGTGGGCAGGGTGCCCATCGCACCATAACCCCCATGATGGACCACATTCTGGCGGTGGCCTATGCAGAGCATGATGGGCGTTTGAGGGCAGCACAGCAGCAACAAGGGGGTGAGTGCACAGCATATTCCTGCCTGTCCCATTGCCAAGTGATTGTGTGAGATTCTTACTGCTCCCCCTGACTATTAGGGATGGTCCATGTGTCGCACAGTAGAGAATAAATTGTTTGTGTTGACATGTCAGGTGTTTTTTACTGAAGTGCCTTGCCTATTGCACCAGGGACCTAGGACAAAACTGGTTGGAATCCTCACACCACTTTCTCTGAAAGGTTGTGTTGTGTGCCTACAGTTGTGTGTGTTTCAGCCTGCTTGCTGCTCCATTTGCTGTTGTTTGCAGTATGTGACATTGGGGACAGTGCTGGCGTACCCCAAGAGGAGGGTATATGTTGGCTTTATGTATATGTGTGTGAAAATGCAATGGTGGTGTAATGATATTGTGTGGTGCTTGTTATGGTGAGTATTTCATCTTGTGTTGTCCAGTGTGAGCATGTATGGTGTTAGACTTGTCCCCTAATATAGCGTATGTATTAATTTGATGGATGTCAGTTTCAGTTTTGTTAGTGTAGACATGAAGTGAGTCCAGTTGTGCTAGCTTTGTTTGCATTTGACTGTACATGTGTCCATTTAGGTGTGTGAACCTTGCAGCTAGTTTCTGTAGAGGTATGTCCCACACAGTTGAAGTTGTATGTGCTATGTTGACTTGCACTTCCACATTGTGCAGATGGGCATGGCTTTTGGGTCTAGTACTGTTTGTCTCTGAGACACACGTAGGACCATTTTATGTCACCAGTTATTTTTTATGGCCAGTTGCAATGTGAAATGTGTCCCATGCAGCTTCCTTCCTCAGTATTCCAGGTGCCCTCATCCCAATTGTGTGCATAGTGCCTTTTGTCTATTTGTCTCTCTGTGTACTGTGCATGCCATTGTCCTTCCATTGCGCTATGATGTGTGTGTCCATTGCAGGGATGTTTAATGGTGATGTTGTTTGTGTTCCATAATATATTGATACATATGTGTGTTGTAGGTGACAACGGTCCCTGGCCTGTGTGGAATGTGAGTGTGTGAATTATATTTGTATGTGTGATGTGTGTCTGTTGTTGGTGATGTGTGGGTGAATGTTGTGTAGCCTTAACTGTCCCTGTGCCAGAGATGTTTGGCTGTGTGTTTTTGTGTAGTGTTGCGGTGCAGTGTTAGTGAGCTACCCAAAAGTGGCATATTGTGACTGTGAATGTGTCCATCTAGGACTGTGTACTGGATGCAACATGTCCTTGGTGCCTGTGGCGTGCCCCCATATGATGTGAACCACGGCGCTACGATCTGTTTTTTAGGTTTATGATACAGGTAGGTGTGTGTACTTACAGTCGGTGGCATTTACAGTGTTGTTGGTTTCGTGTACCTTCGAGAATCATCATCAGCGGCAATACATGTGCGATTGCTCCATGGCGGCAACAGTCCAGTGAGGTTGCCTGCAGGTGAGTGTCTCCCTTTATACTGTCCGTTTCCGCCTTCTGAAATGTTGTGGTTGGACCACCACGGTCACATTGGTGGTGTGGAACCTCGGAATATGCCCGGTGGAAACACAGACTACGACTGCCTGCTGGTGCTGCCTCATGACTGTGGTAGTCTGTGCTGCCTGGCAGTGCCAGTGGACCCGCGCTGTCTTTGTTCCATAGGCCTGCTTGACTCTTAATACGGCGGCCCGACTGCTAACCCGACGGCGGTTGGACCACCACTGCTGCCATAATGGTCGAGGGGCTGCCAAACTACTAATGATGCCCTAAATGTTTGTATGGTTACTTTGAGTTATGATTTATGGAGATCACCTTAACCAGTGAAATTTAGTATTTTTTTCACTTTCAATTAGTAACCATTTCTGTACCTTAAATGTGTTTTTTAAGTAAATTTCTGAGGTAGCTTTAAACATATTTTAAGGTGTTATAATCAATCCTATTTTGGAGAAGTTGGGTTACTGGTTGACTGGGGTCTGAGTCCTGGTCACACAGCAGCCATAATCCCTGTCAGGGTAAGGCACAAGCAAACCCCAAATTAATCAGTGTTCACTTCCTCTGTAGCTTGGCACAGAGTAGTCAGGCTTAACTCAGAGGCAATGTGTAATGTACTTGTGCAACACTTTAAACTGTAAAACAGTGAAAACACCACTCAAAAAGTTCCCACACCAGGTTAGAAAAATAGAGCAAAAGTTAATAAACTGGAAAATTATGCTTAATAGCATAAAGTGCTAACCATGGCTATCTGGTTGCATAGGACCAGGTCAAACTCAAAAGTTGAGGCCGACTGTAGGAGGCTGGACTGGCTTGTAGTGAGTACCAAGGGGTACTTACACCTTGCACCAGGCCCAGTTATCCCTTATTAGTGTATAGGGTGTCTAGCAGCTTAGGCTGATAGATAATGGTAGCTTAGCAGAGCAGATTAGGCTGAACTAGGAGACGAGTGAAGCTCCCACAGTACCACTAGTGTCATATGCACAATATCATAAGAAAACACAATACACAGATATACTAAAAATAAAGGTACTTTATTTTTATGACAATATGCCAAAAGTGTCTCAGTGAGTACCCACAGTATGAGGATAGCAAATATACACAAGATATATGTACACAATACCAAAAATATGCAGTATAGTATTAGCAAACAGTGCAAACAATGTATAGTTACAATAGGATGCAATGGGGACACATAGGGATAGGGCAACACAAACCATACACTCCAAAAGTGGAATGCGAACCACGAATGGACCCCAAACCTATGTGACCTTGTAGAGGGTCACTGGGACTGTAAGAAAACAGTTAGAGTTAGAAAAATAGCCCACCCCAAGACCCTGAAAAGTGAGTGCAAAGTGCACTAAAGTTCCCCAAAGAGCACAGAAGTCGTGATAGGGGAATTCTGCAGGAAAGACACAAATCAGCAATGCAACAACGATGGATTTCCAAACGAGGGTACCTGTGGAACAAGGGGACCAAGTCCAAAAGTCACAAGCAAGTCGGAGATTGGCAGATGCCCAGGAAATGCCATCTGTGGGTGTAAAAGAAGCTGCTACTGGACAGTAGAAGCTGAAGATTCTGCAGGAACGACAAGGGCTAGAGACTTCTCCTTTGGAGGATGGATGCCGCACGCCATGGAGAGTCGTGCAGAAGTGTTTTCCTGAAGAAAGACCACAAACAAGCCTTGCTAGCTGCCAGTCGTGCGGTTACGGTTTTTGGATGTTGCTGTGGCCCAGGAGGGACCAGGATGTCGCCAATTGCATCAGGGGACAGAGGGGGTCACCCAGCAAGACAAGGAGCCCTCTCAGAAGCAGGCAGCACCCGCAGAAGTGCCGGAACAGGCACTACGAAGAGGAGTGAAACGGTGCTCACCCGAAGTCACACAAAGGAGTCGCCGGAGGACAACTTAGAAAGTCGTGCAATGCAGGTTAGAGTGCCGTGGACCCAGGCTTGGCTGTGCACAAAGGATTTCCGCCGGAAGTGCACAGAGGCCGGAGTAGCTGCAAAAGTCGCGGTTCCCAGCAATGCAGTCTGGCGTGGGGAGGCAAGGACTTACCTCCACCAAACTTGGACTGAAGAGTCACTGGACTGTGGGAGTCACTTGGACAGAGTTGCTGGATTCAAGGGCCCTCGCTCGTCGTGCTGAGAGGAGACCCAGGGTACCGGTGATGCAGTTCTTTGGTGCCTGCGGTAGCAGGGGGAAGATTCCGTCGACCCACGGGAGATTTCTTCGGAGCTTCTAGTGCAGAGAGGAGGCAGACTACCCCCGCAGCATGCACCGCCAGGAAAACAGTCGAGAAGGCGGCAGGATCAGCGTTACAGAGTTGCAGTAGTCGTCTTTGCTACTTTGTTGCAGTTTTGCAGGCTTCCAGCGCGGTCAGCAGTCGATTCCTTGGCAGAAGGTGAAGAGAGAGATGCAGAGGAACTCTGATGAGCTCTTGCATTCGTTATCTGAGGAATTCCCAAAGACAGAGACCTAAATAGCCAGAAAAGAGGGTTTGGCTACTTAGGAGAGAAGATAGGCTAGCAACACCTGAAGGAGCCTATCAGAAAGAGTCTCTGACGTCACCTGCTGGCCCTGGCCACTCAGAGCAGTCCAGTGTGCCAGCAGCACCTCTGTTTCCAAGATGGCAGAGGTCTGGAGCACACTGGAGGAGCTCTGGGCACCTCCCAGGGGAGGTGCAGGTCAGGGGAGTGGTCACTCCCCTTTCCTTTGTCCAGTTTCGCGCCAGAGCAGGGCTGAGGGGTCCCTGAACCGGTGTAGACTGGCTTATGCAGAAATGGGCACCATGTGTGCCCATGAAAGCATTTCCAGAGGCTGGGAGAGGCTACTCCTCCCCTGCCTTCACACCATTTTCCAAAGGGAGAGGGTGTAACACCCTCTCTCTGAGGAAGTCCTTTGTTCTGCCTTCCTGGGCCAAGCCTGGCTGGACCCCAGGAGGGCAGAAACCTGTCTGAGGGGTTGGCAGCAGCAGCAGCTGCAGTGAAACCCCTGAAAAGGCAGTTTGGCAGTACCCGGGTCTGTGCTACAGACCCGTGGGATCATGGGATTGTCCAACAATGCCAGGATGGCATAGAGGGGGCAATTCCATGATCTTAGACATGTTACATGGCCATATTCGGAGTTACCATTGTGAAGCTACACATAGGTAGTGACCTATATGTAGTGCACGTGTGTAATGGTGTCCCCGCACTCACAAAGTCCGGGGAATTGGCCCTGAACAATGTGGGGGCACCTTGGCTAGTGCCAGGGGCCCACACACTAAGTAACTTTGCACCCAACCTTTACCAGGTAAAGGTTAGTCATATAGGTGACTTATAAGTTACTTAAGTGCAGTGTAAAATGGCTGTGAAATAACGTGGACGTTATTTCACTCAGGCTGCAGTGGCAGGCCTGTGTAAGAATTGTCAGAGCTCCCTATGGGTGGCAAAAGAAATGCTGCAGCCCATAGGGATCTCCTGGAACCCCAATACCCTGGGTACCTCAGTACCATATACTAGGGAATTATAAGGGTGTTCCAGTATGCCAATGTAAATTGGTAAAATTGGTCACTAGCCTGTTAGTGACAATTTGTAAAGAGAGAGCATAACCACTGAGGTTCTGGTTAGCAGAGCCTCAGTGAGACAGTTAGGCATCACACAGGGAACACATACCTATAGGTCACAAACTTATGAGCACTGGGGTCCTGACTAGCAGGGTCCCAGTGACACATAACAAACATACTGAAAACATAGGGTTTTCACTATGAGCACTGGGCCCTGGCTAGCAGGATACCAGTGAGACAGTGAAAACACCCTGACATACACTCACAAGCAGGCCAAAAGTGGGGGTAACAAGGCTAGAAAGAGGCTACTTTCTCACACAACCCCCCCCAAACGAAGGACAATAAGGCTAACCTTGGCCAGTTGAGACTTTATTGTCTAAGTGGTGATAAGTAGAGAGTAGCTCTGCAATAGACTGGTTACTCCCTTTATCATCCACTATATGGTTACTTCCCTGTGGGGATGTAAACCACCCTGTTTGAAGTTTTTTTAGCTAAGCAACAATGTGAAGATGTATTTTCAGAGTTTCTATCAGTAAGTTTTAGTTTAGAGCAGTGGGAATTGTCCACTGAACCTATTTGTAGTGATGGAAATGCCAGACAGGGATGCTGTCTCAGAAAAGCCATAGCTGGGCAAAAACTTTGTCCATATGGCTGGAAGAGAGAACAGGGATGCTGTTTCTCTTGGGTTGGAGCAGGGCAGGGATGCTGTCCTATGAGCTCCACACTAGGGCAGGGATGCTGTCCTAAGTGTTGTGAGGCAGTGCAGAGTTTCTGCACTAAAGTTTCTCTGGGAGGGTTGGAGGGATGCTCCATGTTAACTAAAATGGTGCTCTTTTTCTCACCAATGTTAGTTATCCTACAGAGAGGCACTTCTACCTCAGGGAGTACAGCTTTGCCAGCTGATGCTTCCCTTGGAACAGGTGCCACCCCAGGAGAGGTTTCTCCCACCACAGGAATGGTATCCTGAATGGCAGGGTGGTTAGGGGATACTGTGATACCCTTTTTACCTGTTGATGGAGAGGGATCCTGAGTTTTTAGGCCTTCTCTCCTTTGCTTTTTCATTTCAGTAGAAATGAGAGGGAACAATTCCTCTGGGATGCCCAGCATGGCTGCATGGGCATACAACTCTACATCAGCCCAACCTGAGGCCTCTAGGTCATTACCTAAGAGACAGTCTACAGGTAAGCTAGGTGATACCACCACCTGCTTAGGGCCAGTAACTCCACCCCAACTAAACTGAATTATAGCTAAGGGAAGAAACTTAGTGGAGTTATGGACATCAATAATTTTATACTGTTGTCCAATGATGTGTTGTTCAGGAGCCACTAGGTTTTCAGTCACCAAAGTGATACTGGCACCTGTGTCCCTGTAGGCCAAGGCCTCAACACCATTTATTGAAACTGTCTGCCTGTACTTATCCATTGTAAGGGGACAAGCAGCCAGTGTGGCAAGGCCAATGCCACTAGGTGTGACAGAAACTGTCTTGGGACTGACTACCCCAGTTTCTATGATGGACCCATAAGTGAACCCAACTACACCCTTTGCTTGACTGTTGCCAGCAGTCCCACCACTAGTACCACTACTGCTAGGGGCACTAGAGCTTGATGTATTAGTGGTGGTAGGCTCAGGGGGTTTACCTGGACAGGACTTATCCCCTGGCCTATGGCCTCTGTTTTTACACACAAAGCACCAAGGCTTTTTTAATGTGTGCAGGTTGAGAAGAAGAGGAAGAATTTGTTTTATCCCCACCCTCTGAAGAGTTTTTAAGATTTGAAGTGGGATCTTTGGTTTTACCCTTATCCCCATGCTTATCTTGAGATTTTTCACCATCTTTCTTCTTTGTTCACTCTTGTTCTGACCCATTTGTCTGCCTTCTTTCCCAATTCTTGGGGAGAGGTCAGATCTGAGTCCACTAGATACTGGTGCAACAAATCAGACACACAATTATTAAGTATATGCTCTCTCAGGATTATGTTATATAGGCTTTCATAGTCAGTCACTTTACTGCCATGTAACCACCCCTCCAAGGCCTTCACTGAATTGTCAACAAAGTCTACCCAGTCTTGTGAAGACTCCTTTTTGGTTTCTCTGAACTTCATCCTGTACTGTTCAGTGGTTAAGCCATAACCATCTAGGAGTGCATTCTTAAGAACTGCAAAATTATTGGCATCACTTTCTTTTACAGTAAGGAGCCTATCCCTACCCTTTCCACTAAATGATAGCCATAGGATAGCAGCCCACTGCCTTTGAGGGACATCCTGTACAAAACAGGCCCTCTCAAGTGCAGCAAACCACTTGTTAATGTCATCCCCCTCCTTATAAGGGGGAACTATCTTGTGCAGATTCCTAGAATCATGCTCTTTTGCAGGATGACTATGGGGAATACTGCTGCTGCCACCATGGGTTTCTAAACCCAATTTCTGTCTTTCCCTTTTCACCTCTAAGGACTGCCTATCCAAATCCAGCTGTTGCTTCTTGAGCTTCAGTCTGGTTTGTTCCACTCTCAATCTATTGAGCTCCCTTTCTAACACTCTGTCATCAGGGTGGGTGGATGAGGCATGTCTAGAGACAGAAGTATGCTGAGATAAAGCAGAAGGAGACCTGGCCCTAACAGATGGCACCTTAACAACTTGGCTAACAGAAACAGCACTTCTACTATGATGAGAAGGGATACTCTTACTGTGATGTGAGACAACACTATCAGTATGGTGTGACTCTACATCTGTACCAGCTATGCTAGGTGGTTTGCTAGGGGGCAGGCTTGGAAGTTTCCCTCCCACCTCTTTTGCTAGGGGTGCCCCAGAATCAGTGGGAACCATCAGCTAACTTTTCAACAGTTGTGCCAGCTCTGGCCTTGTCCTGTTCAACAAGCATATTCACTAACAGTTCTCTAGGGGGATTCTTCCCTACACTTAAACCTCTTTCTATGCAGAGACTCCTTGCTCCTTTCCAGCTAAGGTGATCATAAGCAAGTTTGGACAGATCAACAGTTTGGCCTGTGCCAGACATTTTAGAAAGTGTTTAAGTGATAGAAAAAGGAAGAAAACGTTTTTCAGAACTTTTAGAAAGACAGAAAAAAAGACTTTTTAAACTTTTTAAGAACTTTTTAGAAAGTTAGAGGTACATACACTGAACTTGTTTTGTATATTTTTCTCTTATGAAAAGTACAATGACAAAAGTGGTAAGTAGTTACAGAGCACTTATCCCACCACTGCACAACCAATGTAGGAGGCTGGACTGGCTTGTAGTGAGTACCAAGGGGTACTTACACCTTGCACCAGGCCCAGTTATCCCTTATTAGTGTATAGGGTGTCTAGCAGCTTAGGCTGATAGATAATGGTAGCTTAGCAGAGCAGCTTAGGCTGAACTAGGAGACGAGTGAAGCTCCTACAGTACCACTAGTGTCATATGCACAATATCATAAGAAAACACAATACACAGATATACTAAAAATAAAGGTACTTTATTTTTATGACAATATGCCAAAAGTATCTCAGTGAGTACCCTCAGTATGAGGATAGCAAATATACACAAGATATATGTACACAATACCAAAAATATGCAGTATAGTATTAGAAAACAGTGCAAATAATGTATAGTTACAATAGGATGCAATGGGGACACATAGGGATAGGGCAACACAAACCATATACTCCAAAAGTGGAATGCGAACCACGAATGGACCCCAAACCTATGTGACCTTGTAGAGGGTCGCTGGGACTGTAAGAAAACAGTTAGGGTTAGAAAAATAGCCCACCCCAAGACCCTGAAAAGTGAGTGCAAAGTGCACTAAAGTTCCCCAAAGAGCACAGAAGTCGTGATAGGGGAATTCTGCAGGAAAGACACAAATCAGCAATGCAACAACAATGGATTTCCAAACGAGGGTACCTGTGGAACAAGGGGACCAAGTCCAAAAGTCACAAGCAAGTCGGAGATGGGCAGATGCCCAGGAAATGCCAGCTGTGGGTGCAAAGAAGCTGCTACTGGACAGTAGAAGCTGAAGATTCTGCAGGAACGACAAGGGCTAGAGACTTCTCCTTTGGAGGATGGATGCCCCACACCGTGGAGAGTCGTGCAGAAGTGTTTTCCTGAAGAAAGACCGCAAACAAGCCTTGCTAGCTGCAAGTCATGCGGTTAGGGTTTTTGGATGCTGCTGTGGCCCAGGAGGGACCAGGATGTCGCCAATTGCATCAGGGGACAGAGGGGGGCCCCCAGCAAGACAAGGAGCCCTCTCAGAAACAGGCAGCACCCGCAGAAGTGCCGGAACAGGCACTACGAAGAGGAGTGAAACGGTGCTCACCCGAAGTCGCACAAAGGAGTCCCACGTCGCCGGAAGACAACTTAGAAAGTCGTGCAATGCAGGTTAGAGTGCCGTGGACCCAGGCTTGGCTGTGCACAAAGAATTTCCACTGGATGTGCACAGAGGCCGGAGTAGCTGCAAAAGTCGCGGTTCCCAGCAATGCAGTCTGGCGTGGGGAGGCAAGGACTTACCTCCACCAAACTTGGACTGAAGAGTCACTGGACTGTGGGAGTCACTTGGACAGAGTTGCTGGATTCAAGGGACCTCGCTCGTTGTGCTGAGAGGAGACCCAGGGTACTGGTGATGCAGTTCTTTGGTGCCTGCGGTAGCAGGGGGAAGATTCCGTCGACCCACGGGAGATTTCTTCGGAGCTTCTAGTGCAGAGAGGAGGCAGACTACCCCCACAGCATGCACCACCAGGAAAACAGTCGAGAAGGCGGCAGGATCAGCGTTACAGAGTTGCAGTAGTCGTCTTCGCTACTTTGTTGCAGTTTTGCAGGCTTCCAGCGCAGTCAGCAGTCGATTCCTTGGCAGAAGGTGAAGAGAGAGATGCAGAGGAACTCTGATGAGCTCTTGCATTCGTTATCTGAGGAATACCCAAAGACAGAGACCTAAATAGCCAGAAAAGAGGGGTTGGCTACTTAGGAGAGAAGATAGGCTAGCAACACCTGAAGGAGCCTATCAGAAGGAGTCTCTGACGTCACCTGCTGGCCCTGGCCACTCAGAGCAGTCCAGTGTGCCAGCAGCACCTCTGTTTCCAAGATGGCAGAGGTCTGGAGCACACTGGAGGAGCTCTGGGCACCTCCCAGGGGAGGTGCAGGTCAGGGGAGTGGTCACTCCCCTTTCCTTTGTCCAGTTTCGCGCCAGAGCAGGGCTGAGGGGTCCCTGAACCGGTGTAGACTGGCTTATGCAGAAATGGGCACCATGTGTGCTCATGAAAGCATTTCCAGAGGCTGGGGGAGGCTACTCCTCCCCTGCCTTCACACCATTTTCCAAAGGGAGAGGGTGTAACACCCTCTCTCTGAGGAAGTCCTTTGTTCTGCCTTCCTGGGCCAAGCCTGGCTGGACCCCAGGAGGGCAGAAACCTGTCTGAGGGGTTGGCAGCAGCAGCAGCTGCAGTGAAACCCCTGAAAAGGCAGTTTGGCAGTACCCGGGTCTGTGCTACAGACCCATGGGATCATGGGATTGTACCAACAATGCCAGGATGGCATAGAGGGGGCAATTCCATGATCTTAGACATGTTACATGGCCATATTCGGAGTTACCATTGTGAAGCTACACATAGGTAGTGACCTATATGTAGTGCACACGTGTAATGGTGTCCCCGCACTCACAAAGTCCGGGTAATTGGCCCTGAACAATGTGGGGGCACCTTGGCTAGTGCCAGGGTGCCCACACACTAAGTAACTTAGCACCCAACCTTTACCAGGTAAAGGTTAGACATATAGGTGACTTATAAGTTACTTAAGTGCAGTGTAAAATGGCTGTGAAATAACGTGGACGTTATTTCACTCAGGCTGCAGTGGCAGGCCTGTGTAAGAATTGTCAGAGCTCCCTATGGGTGGCAAAAGAAATGCTGCAGCCCATAGGGATCTCCTGGAACCCCAATACCCTGGGTACCTCAGTACCATATACTAGGGAATTATAAGGGTGTTCCAGTATGCCAATGTAAATTGGTAAAATTGGTCACTAGCCTGTTAGTGACAATTTGTAAAGAGAGAGCATAACCACTGAGGTTCTGGTTAGCAGAGCCTCAGTGAGACAGTTATGCATCACACAGGGAACACATACCTATAGGTCACAAACTTATGAGCACTGGGGTCCTGACTAGCAGGGTCCCAGTGACACATAACAAACATACTGAAAACATAGGGTTTTCACTATGAGCACTGGGCCCTGGCTAGCAGGATACCAGTGAGACAGTGAAAACACCCTGACATACACTCACAAGCAGGCCAAAAGTGGGGGTAACAAGGCTAGAAAGAGGCTACTTTCTCACACAACCCCCCCCCAAACGAAGGACAATAAGGCTAACCTTGGCCAGTTGAGACTTTATTGTCTAAGTGGTGATAAGTAGAGAGTAGCTCTGCAATAGACTGGTTACTCCCTTTATCATCCACTATATGGTTACTTCCCTGTGGGGATGTAAACCACCCTGTTTGAAGTTTTTTAGCTAAGCAACAATGTGAAGATGTATTTTCAGAGTTTTTATCAGTAAGTTTTAGTGTAGAGCAGTGGGAATTGTCCACTGAACCTATTTGTAGTGATGGAAATGCCAGACAGGGATGCTGTCTCAGAAAAGCCATAGCTGGGCAAAAACTTTGTCCATATGGCTGGAAGAGAGAACAGGGATGCTGTTTCTCTTGGGTTGGAGCAGGGCAGGGATGCTGTCCTATGAGCTCCACACTAGGGCAGGGATGCTGTCCTAAGTGTTGTGAGGCAGTGCAGAGTTTCTGCACTAAAGTTTCTCTGGGAAGGTTGGAGGGATGCTCCATGTTAACTAAAATGGTGCTCTTTTTCTCACCAATGTTAGTTATCCCACAGAGAGGTACTTCTACCTCAGGAAGTACAGCTTTGCCAGCTGATGCTTCCCTTGGAACAGGTGCCACCCCAGGAGAGGTTTCTCCCACCACAGGAATGGTATCCTGAATGGCAGGGTGGTTAGGGGATACTGTGATACCCTTTTTACCTGTTGATGGAGAGGGATCCTGAGTTTTTAGGCCTTCTCTCCTTTGCTTTTTCATTTCAGTAGAAATGAGAGGGAACAATTCCTCTGGGATGCCCAGCATGGCTGCATGGGCATACAACTCTACATCAGCCCAACCTGAGGCCTCTAGGTCATTACCTAAGAGACAGTCTACAGGTAAGCTAGGTGATACCACCACCTGCTTAGGGCCAGTAACTCCACCCCAACTAAACTGAATTATGGCTAAGGGAAGAAACTTAGTGGAGTTATGGACATCAATAATTTTATACTGTTGTCCAATGATGTGTTGTTCAGGAGCCACTAGGTTTTCAGTCACCAAAGTGATACTGGCACCTGTGTCCCTGTAGGCCAAGGCCTCAACACCATTTATTGAAACTGTCTGCCTGTACTTATCCATTGTAAGGGGACAAGCAGCCAGTGTGGCAAGGCCAATGCCACTAGGTGTGACAGAAACTGTCTTGGGACTGACTACCCCAGTTTCTATGATGGACCCATAAGTAAACCCAACTACACCCTTTGCTTGACTGTTGCCAGCAGTCCCACCACTAGTACCACTACTGCTAGGGGCACTAGAGCTTGATGTATTAGTGGTGGTAGGCTCAGGGGGTTTACCTGGACAGGACTTATCCCCTGGCCTATGGCCTCTGTTTTTACACACAAAGCACCAAGGCTTTTTTAATGTGTGCAGGTTGAGAAGAAGAGGAAGAATTTGTTTTATCCCCACCCTCTGAAGAGTTTTTAAGATTTGAAGTGGGATCTTTGGTTTTACCCTTATCCCCATGCTTATCTTGAGATTTTTCACCATCTTTCTTCTTGCCATCCTTGTCACCACCTGTATGAACTTTTCTGTTCACTCTTGTTCTGACCCATTTGTCTGCCTTCTTTCCCAATTCTTGGGGAGAGGTCAGATCTGAGTCCACTAGATACTGGTACAACAAATCAGACACACAATTATTAAGTATATGCTCTCTCAGGATTATGTTATATAGGCTTTCATAGTCAGTCACTTTACTGCCATGTAACCACCCCTCCAAGGCCTTCACTGAATGGTCAACAAAGTCTACCCAGTCTTGTGAAGACTCCTTTTTGGTTTCTCTGAACTTCATCCTGTACTGTTCAGTGGTTAAGCCATAACCATCTAGGAGTGCATTCTTAAGAACTGCAAAATTATTGGCATCACTTTCTTTTACAGTAAGGAGCCTATCCCTACCCTTTCCACTAAATGATAGCCATAGGATAGCAGCCCACTGCCTTTGAGGGACATCCTGTACAAAACAGGCCCTCTCAAGTGCAGCAAACTTGTTAATGTCTTCCCCCTCCTTATAAGGGGGAACTATCTTGTGCAGATTCCTAGAATCATGCTCTTTTGCAGGATGACTATGGGGAATACTGCTGCTGCCACCATGGGTTTCTAAACCCAATTTCTGTCTTTCCCTTTCCACCTCTAAGGACTGCCTATCCAAATCCAGCTGTTGCTTCTTGAGCTTCAGTCTGGTTTGTTCCACTCTCAATCTATTGAGCTCCCTTTCTAACACTCTGTCATCAGGGTGGGTGGGTGAGGCATGTCTAGAGACAGAAGTATGCTGAGATAAAACAGAAGGAGACCTGGCCCTAACAGATGGCACCTTAACAACTTGGCTAACAGAAACAGCACTTCTACTATGAGGAGAAGGGATACTCTTACTGTGATGTCAGACAACACTATCAGTATGGTGTGACTCTACATCTGTACCAGCTATGCTAGGTGGTTTGCTAGGGGGCAGGCTTGGAAGTTTCCCTCCCACCTCTTTTGCTAGGGGTGCCCCAGAATCAGAGTGGGAACCATCAGCTAACTTTTCAACAGTTGTGCCAGCTCTGGCCTTATCCTGTTCAACAAGCATATTCACTAACAGTTCTCTAGGGGGATTCTTCCCTACACTTAAACCTCTTTCTATGCAGAGACTCCTTGCTCCTTTCCAGCTAAGGTGATCATAAGCAAGTTTGGACAGATCAACAGTTTGGCCTGTGCCAGACATTTTAGAAATTGTTTAAGTGATAGAAAAAGGAAGAAAAAGTTTTTCAGAACTTTTAGAAAGACAGAAAAAAAGACTTTTTAAACTTTTTAAGAACTTTTTAGAAAGTTAGAGGTACATACACTGAACTTTTTTTGTATATTTTTCTCTTATGAAAAGTACAATGACAAAAGTGGTAAGTAGTTACAGAGCACTTATCCCACCACTGCACAACCAATGTAGGAGGCTGGACTGGCTTGTAGTGAGTACCAAGGGGTTCTTACACCTTGCACCAGGCCCAGTTATCCCTTATTAGTGTATAGGGTGTGTAGCAGATTAGGCTGATAGATAATGGTAGCTTAGCAGAGCGGCTTAGGCTGAACTAGGAGACGAGTGAAGCTCCTACAGTACCACTAGTGTCATATGCACAATATCATAAGAAAACACAATACACAGATATACTAAAAATAAAGGTACTTTATTTTTATGACAATATGCCAAAAGTATCTCAGTGAGTACCCTCAGTATGAGGATAGCAAATATACACAAGATATATGTACACAATACCAAAAATATGCAGTATAGTATTAGAAAACAGTGCAAACAATGTATAGTTACAATAGGATGCAATGGGGACACATAGGGATAGGGCAACACAAACCATACACTCCAAAAGTGGAATGCGAACCACGAATGGACCCCAAACCTATGTGACCTTGTAGAGGGTCGCTGGGACTGTAAGAAAACAGTTAGGGTTAGAAAAATAGCCCACCCCAAGACCCTGAAAAGTGAGTGCAAAGTGCACTAAAGTTCCCCAAAGAGCACAGAAGTCGTGATAGGGGAATTCTGCAGGAAAGACACAAATCAGCAATGCAACAACGATGGATTTCAAAATGAGGGTACCTGTGGAACAAGGGGACCAAGTCCAAAAGTCACAAGCAAGTCGGAGATGGGCAGATGCCCAGGAAATGCCAGCTGTGGGTGCAAAGAAGCTGCTACTGGACAGTAGAAGCTGAAGATTCTGCAGGAACGACAAGGGCTAGAGACTTCTCCTTTGGAGGATGGATGCCCCACACCGTGGAGAGTCGTGCAGAAGTGTTTTCCTGAAGAAAGACCGCAAACAAGCCTTGCTAGCTGCAAGTCATGCGGTTAGGGTTTTTGGATGCTGCTGTGGCCCAGGAGGGACCAGGATATCGCCAATTGCATCAGGGGACAGAGGGGGGCACCCAGCAAGACAAGGAGCCCTCTCAGAAACAGGCAGCACCCGCAGAAGTGCCGGAACAGGCACTACAAAGAGGAGTGAAACGGTGCTCACCCGAAGTCGCACAAAGGAGTCCCACGTCGCCGGAGGACAACTTAGAAAGTCGTGCAATGCAGGTTAGAGTGCCGTGGACCCAGGCTTGGCTGTGCACAAAGGATTTCCACCGGATGTGCACAGAGGCCGGAGTAGCTGTAAAAGTCGCGGTTCCCAGCAATGCAGTCTGGCGTGGGGAGGCAAGGACTTACCTCCACCAAACTTGGACTGAAGAGTCACTGGACTGTGGGAGTCACTTGGACAGAGTTGCTGGATTCAAGGGACCTCGCTCGTCGTGCTGAGAGGAGACCCAGGGTACCGGTGATGCAGTTCTTTGGTGCCTGCGGTAGCAGGGGGAAGATTCCGTCGACCCACGGGAGATTTCTTCGGAGTTTCTAGTGCAGAGAGGAGGCAGACTACCCCCACAGCATGCACCACCAGGAAAACAGTCGAGAAGGCGGCAGGATCAGCATTACAGAGTTGCAGTAGTCGTCTTCGCTACTTTGTTGCAGTTTTGCAGGCTTCCAGCGCAGTCAGCAGTTGATTCCTTGGCAGAAGGTGAAGAGAGAGATGCAGAGGAACTCTGATGAGCTCTTGCATTCGTTATCTGAGGAATTCCCAAAGACAGAGACCTAAATAGCCAGAAAAGAGGGGTTGGCTACTTAGGAGAGAAGATAGGCTAGCAACACCTGAAGGAGCCTATCAGAAAGAGTCTCTGACGTCACCTGCTGGCCCTGGCCACTCAGAGCAGTCCAGTGTGCCAGCAGCACCTCTGTTTCCAAGATGGCAGAGGTCTGGAGCACACTGGAGGAGCTCTGGGCACCTCCCAGGGGAGGTGCAGGTCAGGGGAGTGGTCACTCCCCTTTCCTTTGTCCAGTTTCGCGCCAGAGCAGGGCTGAGGGGTCCCTGAACCGGTGTAGACTGGCTTATGCAGAAATGGGCACCATGTGTGCCCATGAAAGCATTTCCAGAGGCTGGGGGAGGCTACTCCTCCCCTGCCTTCACACCATTTTCCAAAGGGAGAGGGTGTAACACCCTCTCTCTGAGGAAGTCCTTTGTTCTGCTTTCCTGGGCCAAGCCTGGCTGGAACCCAGGAGGGCAGAAACCTGTCTGAGGGGTTGGCAGCAGCAGCATCTGCAGTGAAACCCCTGAAAAGGCAGTTTGGCAGTACCCGGGTCTGTGCTACAGACCCGTGGGATCATGGGATTGTCCAACAATGCCAGGATGGCATAGAGGGGGCAATTCCATGATCTTAGACATGTTACATGGCCATATTCGGAGTTACCATTGTGAAGCTACACATAGGTAGTGACCTATATGTAGTGCACGCGTGTAATGGTGTCCCCGCACTCACAAAGTCCGGGGAATTGGCCCTGAACAATGTGGGGGCACCTTGGCTAGTGCCAGGGTGCCCACACACTAAGTAACTTAGCACCCAACCTTTACCAGGTAAAGGTTAGACATATAGGTGACTTATAAGTTACTTAAGTGCAGTGTAAAATGGCTGTGAAATAACGTGGATGTTATTTCACTCAGGCTGCAGTGGCAGGCCTGTGTAAGAATTGTCAGAGCTCCCTATGGGTGGCAAAAGAAATGCTGCAGCCCATAGGGATCTCCTGGAACCCCAATACCCTGGGTACCTCAGTACCATATACTAGGGAATTATAAGGGTGTTCCAGTATGCCAATGTAAATTGGTAAAATTGGTCACTAGCCTGTTAGTGACAATTTGTAAAGAGGGAGCATAACCACTGAGGTTCTGGTTAGCAGAGCCTCAGTGAGACAGTTATGCATCACACAGGGAACACATACCTATAGGTCACAAACTTATGAGCACTGGGGTCCTGACTAGCAGGGTCCCAGTGACACATAACAAACATACTGAAAACATAGGGTTTTCACTATGAGCACTGGGCCCTGGCTAGCAGGATACCAGTGAGACAGTGAAAACACCCTGACATACACTCACAAACAGGCCAAAAGTGGGGGTAACAAGGTTAGAAAGAGGCTACTTTCTCACACCGACCACATGGAATGCAGGTTGGATACAATCCCAGATTAGTCCCACTGCAGATTTACCTTCTTTTCTGCTAAGAGTCCCATTCATGTTGGAGACGGTTGGGAGAAGCAAGAAGAGTGTCACAGGTGGTTGTCGACATGGTGTTAATACCAGGCTAGGCGTCACAAACTTGCCGGCTGGTGCTTTGCGTTAGTAGTCTCACGCAAGTGGTTAATGCTGCTGTGTGAAGAGATGGGTTGGCTGCTGCTCACACTTTGTTTTGGTATGGGCGGGACTGTCTTCAAGCAAACATGTCCATTTGTAGTCGCAAAGAGCCCAAAAGATTGATTTCAGAGCATGTGACCACACCATAGGTCACAATCCTGAGAGGCAGCACTTGGGAATCAGGAACTCACTCCAGCTAGGTGCAGGAGCTGTTTGGGGAACCTTTTACGTTCCTGAGACTCATATCAGGAGGCCAGTAGACTAGCCGTTTGAGTCACTCTGGGGTTATGGGTTCAAGATGAAGTTGCAGGTCCAGTTCTTCTTCCCCAGGCAAGAGGGCAGCAGGTCAGCACAGCAGGGCAGCAGTTCCTTCAGAGCAGCAGTCCAACAGAGTGGTAGTTTTTGGAACAGCACAGCAGTCCTTCTTGGCAGAATATCCACAGGTCCAGCAGTGTATTGAAGTACTGGTGTCCGAGGTCCAGCATGTACACACAGCTCTGGTTCCAGACTAACTACATGGAGAATGCAGCACTTTGTGTGAAGATAGAACTCAGCATATTCAAGTGTAAGCAAGGCTGGGAAACTTCAGCAAGTGCCTGCTCCCCTATAGCAGGCTTTGGGTTACGCTGTTTTCAAACGCTCAGCATCCATTGGTCACCAGGCTCAGCCCCAACCCATTGTGGTGGCCTTGAAAGGGCCTAAAAGCTAAAAATCTTCTTTCATTGAGGGTTAATGGTGGACCTCTAAGGAACCGTTTTGTGGTTTTAGGTCACCGCTGCCCTCTGGGTTGCTAAAGGCATCTTGGGTACTTTCACAAAGTAGACCTTTCAAAATGCATTCAGCTCACTGATTACCATTGGATTTGTGGTTTGTAACTAACACTTTCTGGCTTTCCATTTGTTGGCTTTATTTACTTTAAGCTGCCCAGGTTCAGTTCATCCCTCCCGTTGCCTAAACTGTGTTTTCTAAATCTTTTCATGAAGTCGCTTTCTGTTAACAGGCCTTTAAATCTTGTTCTTATCTCGTCACATTTGCTGTGCATGCAAAGACCAAGTTTGAAAGTCCGCTGCTGTCTTCCAAAGGCACTTGTTTACTTTTCTTTCTCTGACTTCAAAGTGAGAGGTTTTATGTGACAAGCTTGCTGGATAGTGGGGGGTAGGAAAGAATTGTTTTATAGCACACAACAACTTTTAAATAAGCTGTGCAAGTATTTTAGAGTATGTCAGAATTATGAACACTCAAATGAAGCACGTTGTTTGTTATTCCTGAAGTGTGTTGGAAACAAATACTTTAATATGATCAAAACAAATCAATAAATTAGGTGATGCAATTTCCACACATCTTCATCTGTGCACTACATAGTTTTAATAGTAAAACTGCATGTCTGTGAAAATGTAATAGTAATTTCAATTGAAAATGTGTTATCTGTAATGGCAGTGTGCTGCCACACTATTAATACTCCACTCCATGCCATTCCACTCTACTCTGCACCATTCCACACCACTGTACTCTACTCTGCATCACTCCACTTTACACCACTCCACACCACTGCACTCTGCACCACACTACTCTACGCCACTGAACTCTACACCACTTCATACTACACCTCTCTACTTTACCTTGTGCCACTCTACTCTATGCCAATGTACTCTTCGCTACTATACTCTACACCACTGCACTCTACACCACTCTAGTCTAGGCCATGCCAACCTTCTGTGCACAACTCCATTCTACACCACTGTACTCTACGCTACTCAGCAACAATGCCTTCTACACCACTGCACTTTATGCCAATACACTCTACACTAGTGCACTTTACTCTGTAACAATCAACTCTATTCCCCTGCAGCCTATGTCAGTCCACTGTAAGCCACTCTAATTTTCTCTGCACCACTACACTCTATGCCGCTGCACTGTACACCAATCTGCACCACTCCAGTCTATGCCACTGCACTCTATGCCACTGTACTCTTAACCACTCTATGCCAATGCACGCTACACAACTGCATTCTATGTCACTGCACTCTATGCCACTGGAACCTACTCTGTATCACTGTTCTCTATGCCACTGCTCCCTACTCCACTGTACTCTAATCTACACCACTGCACTCTGACACTGTACTCTGCAACACTGCACTTTCTGCCACTGAACTCTATGCTACACTACTCTGCACTACTCCACTCTACGCCACTGCACTCTATCCCACTGCACTCTATGGCACTATACTCTACACCTCACTATGCAACTCTACTCTGCACCACTGTATGCCGCTGCACTCTATGCCACTCATGTCTACCCTGCGCCTCTGTCCTCTGCATCACTTAACTCTACACACAACCACTCTGTGAAGCTCAACTCTGCACCACTGCACTCTACTATGCACCACTCTAAAATACACCACTGCATTCTACAATGCTGCATTGTACGCCACTGAATTCAATTTCACTGCAGTTGATGCCACTGCAATCTATGCCACTATATTCTGCAACATTCCATGCCAATGCACTCTACACCAGTCCACTCTACTCTATACCACTCCAGTGTATCTCACTCTACACAACTCAACACTATGCCACTCCAAAACACAAACTCTCTGCCACTCTACTCAACAACATTCTACTCAACTCTTTTCCATTCCACTCTACAACACTCCACGGCCCTCTCCTCCCTGCCACAAACTTTTAGCCAGGCTGAACAGCAGCCACACTAGTGAACAACATGGCTAAAACACATTGGCAGAGCCCATAGCTCTTGCCTAGGGGAGACCTATTTGCTTTGCCCATGCTTGTTTCGTTTTTGATTTTGTTTTGTTTTTGTAGAGTTGATTTTGTTTTGTATTCCTAGTGTGTTTGCTTGTAACTGGTATGCAAATGGACATTTATAAATTTAACAACGTTTTAATAGAATTTCTTGTAATGGTCTTTCATATTCTCATTTCCAATCCAGGGATTCTACTCTCCACATCATAGTTTAGTTTTGACCTTTACACAAAAAAAATGAAACTACTCAGCTGGAATTATTTTCTTTCTCTTCCTGTAGAATATCTTCTACAACATTTTGGGATCCCTACATTCTAGCTTACTGTTCTCTTTTCATTTCTCTTAGCTTGTCTAGTTATGGATTCCATGGCTTTAGTAAAAATGATGGATTGTGAACCTAACAGTCTAACAGTCACGTTTCAGTGTTTTTTAGGCTTTCATTTGTAATTATATTTGCACTTTGTGTTCTTTTAGTGAATATCTGATATATGTGTGCATAATAAACAAGGGTTAGAGTGAAATTATGATTAGTGTGTCTAAATAAATTATCCTTGCAAACTGAGTTAACGTGCAGGTCTGGTTCCCAATTAAAAAAATAAAACACTGAAATTCGTAAGTAGTAATATGGACCACAAACCATAACTTGCATAACAGCCATGCAAAATATGTTTTGGCCAGTAAATGCTTTGCCCATAAGCTCATCTGTATTGATATAGAAGCAATTTCAAACATAGCAAATGGGCTTACATATCATATTACCTTAACCACTTTGACAGAGATGACTTTAAATGACATATCTTTAATTGGTTGATTGTGTCTGGTTTAATTACATTTCAACTTTAAGTGTTATTTATTGTCATAAATATTATGAGGTCATAAGCCTTTCTTTTTATTATATCGATCTTGCGCCCAAATACCAAAGGCTGTTCTCGGTGGGCTATTTCCACACATAGGGCTACATGTACGTATGTTTTGCAACTCGCAATTTGGTCGCAGCGCTATTTGCGACCGTGCAAAAAGCGAAATGGTATGTTCCAATTCCATTTCCGAGTCCCAAATAGCGATGCGACCAATTACCGAATCGCAAAAGTTTGCAACTCCTGATTGCGACTCGCAATTAAGAAATCGCAATTAAGAAATCGCAATTTGCGAGTTGCAAACCGCATGTACAAGGCAGTCGCAAATTGCGAATAGTCACAAAAAGCCCGTTTTGCACACCCATTTTAGCACTGTTTGCAAACAGGTAGTAACCAGAACCAAAGTATAAAAGCAGACCCAGAAGGCATCTTGGTTACTCAAAATGGCTGCACTCTACATGATTGCATGGAGGAGGCGAGTCCAGGCTGCCCAGCAGAGGAGGAAGAGGAGGCGGACACAGGAGAGGATATACAGAACCAGGCAGACCATATTTCAACAAACTGAGGAGGAAATATATAACAAATACAGACTGAGCAGCACACTTATCCTAGAGATTATTGATCTGCTGAAACCTCAGCTAGAACGCCAGACCTTGTGCAGCTGCTCCATCCCTACACATGTGCAAGTGCTCTGCTCACTACACCTCCTGGCCTCGGGTAGCTACCAGGGGATGATTGCTGTTGCTGGTGGGGTGTCCTAAAGTGCCCTGTCACGATTTTTTTGACGGTTCTTAGATGCCATACTCACACACATGACCAGATAAATACACATACCTACCCAGGAATGAGGAGGAAATACACAACACCAAACTGGACTTCTACAGAATTGCAAACTTTCCCCATGTAATAGGGTGTGTAGACTGGACACGTACCCATTTGCCCACCTGCAAAATGGAATATGTGTTCCGCAATAGGAAATGTACTCACTCACTCAACATCCAGGTGGTATGTGATGCCCATAATGTCATAACTGAAATAGTGGCAACATTTCCAGGGAGCACACATGATGCATACATATTCAGGCACAGTGGGTTACACCAATGTCTACAATGTGAGGAGTTTGGTGAAGGATATCTATTAGGTACTGTGTAGTACACACCGATGTCATAAATACATTTCACCGCATAACCATGTGAAGCCATGCTCATATCTGCTGTTTTATTCCTCAGGTGACAGTGCACATGCTCTGAGGCCATGGATACTCCCCCCATATCTAACACCTGCCAATCAGAATGAGAGGCGCTACAACAATGGACATCGGCGAACCAGAACCGTCATTGAGAGGACCTTTGCCATGTTAAAGTCACGTTTTCGATGCCTGCACAAAAATGGAGGTGCACTCCAGTATGCCCCAGAGACTGCATGCAAGATTGTGGCAACATGTGCCATCCTACACAACATAGCAACCAGATGTGGGCTACATCTCACCAGATTCAGAGAATGAGGAGCAAGAGTCACCACAACGACAGCCTGGGGATGGTAGCATCGCACTGGAGGGCAGACAGAGACGGGACCACATTGCAACTCACTACTTTGGCAGTTACGTGGCAACCGTGACAGCACTCACAAATGTAAGGCACACATAGCCAGATTGTGCAAAACAAAATTCCTTTTATGTCAGGAGTGTAATCTTGAAATGTTGGCGTTTAGCTAGCAGTAAAGAAGTAAAATGTAACAAAGTCTGACACATTAATATCATGTGCCTCAGGCTAAACTCAGGTAGACAACATCACACCCTCCTACGGCTGCGTCCACCATGGCCTGTGCCTCGTTGGTCACCTGATGTCTGGAGGGCACTGCTACTACTCAGGATGCTGGCATCTGAGACAGGAACGCTACTTACGCTTGAGATGTCCTCACTCTCCTGAGGGGTGTCACCAATACCTCTTGCTGCCTGGGAGGTATGTAGAGGTCAACTGCAGCACTGATGCCACATCTCCGGCAAAATGGCCTAGATCCACCTGTAGCGTGATAGTGCGCCTTGACAGGCAGGTAGTTATAGTGGCTAGACGGCCAATGGACTGACTGAGCTGGTCCAAACGTGTAGCAGTGTTGTGCTCTCTGTGCCTTGCATGGGATCGATCCGCAACCATTTCCCTACACAGGTCATTGATGGCGGTGGTGAGGTTTACCATGTTGATGTTCATGTTGGAAAATTGTGAGTCAACATCGGCAAATCCATGTGAGAGGGTCTGTTGCATTCTGTGCAGGTTACGGTTCATCATCCGCATTTGTTTATTTTGCAGGCGTTGACTGCTCAGTAGGGATACCTCTGGTCCAAGGAATTGTCCAGTTGTGACATCCTCCTCACCTGCATCCTGTGTTCAATGATGCCATCTACGCCCAGACCCAGCTGTTTGCAGTGGCCGACTCACACCCATCTGTGGCCCCAGTGTCAGGTTTCCTGCCTCATTGTCCACATCTGTCTCTTTGGTGGTCTCACGTGCATGGTGGACAATCAGTGTGGTACAGCAGTCCCCTGCAGATATGCTGACTGCCTCGTCTGCTGTCATGGTGGCATCGTCATCTCCCTCCACACTAGGATCATCAGTGGATACTTGAGGGAGACCTGTGGGACACAGGGGATACACTGATGTGTGGCGTTTCAAAATAAATATTCCTAAACAGTTGGACTACTGTACTGCATTGCCCATAATGCACTGTCCTTGAGATTGCAATATAGGCATGGAACAAATATGGATGAGGCATGCTTTTGTGGACTGTGGATGTGTGCATTGTGCCTTGAATGATGTAAATAAGTGAGATTTGCTACTTACTTTTGGAGGTTCCAGGTGCTGAACTGTCCAGGTCCCCAATTCCTACGACAGCCTCTGGCTCCAGTGTGGTCTCCACCATGCTCTATATAGCTGTAGGAGGTGGTACTGTGGATGGTCCTCCACCTGTTCCGTGCGCCTCCCTCATCTGCTCTGCCATCCTTTCTTTGGTTCTGGACCTGAGGTCGTACCACCTTTTGCGAACCTCCTCGATGGTGCGATGGCTGACTCCTATTGCATTGATCTTGCTCTGTATGTCCAGCCAAATCTTCTCTTTTTGTGTGTCAGGGACACTCATTGCGCCTTGCCAAACAGGACCTCATGGTGTAGGCAGCACTCCTCAGTCAGGACCTCCAACTCCTTATCAGAGAATTTGAGCTTTCTCTTCCTTCCTGCATTGGTTGCCTCCTTAGTTTGAGCTGCCATGGCTGCAGTTGCTCCTCTCAGCTGGGTGTGCCTCTGCTGTCTGTGCTGGCTAGACCCCTCCCAGTTCCATGGGGGGTACTTCCTGGTTCTGATGTCATCATCCAGCACCAGGAAGTGTGTTGTCTCTTTTCTTTTGCACCCGTTTGCTAATTGTGACACAGTCGCAATTTGCGACTCTGTGACACGCCCATGTGCAATTTAGAAAATCACAATTTGCGATTTCGCAAATTGCGATGCGACTTGGCACCAAATTGCAAAGTGGAATTGCAATTTTTTTCTTACATCCCTTTTTGCGAGTCTGAAATAACGATTCGCATTGAGTCGCTATTTCCGACTCGCAATTTTTAAGCTTCGTACATGTAGCCCTTAATGTTCTCAGATTAAAATTGTTATGCCCGGACATGGTGTGTTTTGTACCAGAGTGTGTATTTGTTTGGAAGGAGTTACACCTAATCCATAGCAAGTCATCATTGATGCCTGTGGTGCTGTCACATTGCCAGTTCTATCATGGTAAATCCGTTTGTGATGCCATCTTTGGTGAGTTGACAGGTCACAAGGTGTGCCGTAGAGGGTGAGTTATTCACCATAGCTGGCAGCTTTCAGTGGCAGTGACTGTAACAGCCCTTGCATTTTAATTTTTGAACGGAACATCTGTTTTGTATTCAGGTTTTATTTGTCTTCGGGAACTTAATCATAACTCTCTTTTAACACAGCTTTCTTTAATTGAAAATATACTTTTCTGCATATATCAGTCACTGAACATTACTTTGTACTTATTGTACTTATTGTTGAAGTGGTTAGTTCATAGAACATGGTAATTGTAGACGTTAACAACTTTAAACAAATAAAATGTTGCATTAAATGAAGAAGATGCATGATAAGCTCATCTTTAGAAAGTACCCAGACCTTGTAGAGCATTTTACATCCAGGAACCAAAAATCTTTAAATGCCGATGTTTCATCCAAGTTCTCTTATTGTCTAATACTTCCACTCTACATATCCAGTGGCGGTTCCTCCGTGTGGGTGGAGGAGCGTTGCGTCCCCCCAAGCAGCAGAAGCTGCAAACCTTTCACAACGTGGTTTATTGTCCCTTCCTTGTAAAAGGGGTGGGGCCATAGGATGATGAGCAGTGAGGGAAGTGCACTGTGCACTCCCCTCACTGCGCATGTATATTTGGCAGCCGGCCGGCCAAACATACATGCGCAGAAGGCTGTCTCCAGCCCGGCAGCCGGGCTAAAGAGAGCCTCACAGGCTCCCAGTCTGCCTGGAAGCACCCTGGCTGGGCGCTTCCAGCCAATCCTGACGCTGCTCTGAGCAGCGTCAGGATTGGCACAGGGCAGGCTGGGAGCCTGTGCCTGCCTGCAGGACGGAAGAGAGGAGTGGTGCGATGAGAAGCCTTTAATTTTTTTAAAAAATTAAAATGTCTTTACTCCGGGCCCCCTCTCTACCCCCGTGTATTCCCCCCAACCCCTGTCACCCCAGCTAGCCCCTGCTGCATATGTCTACCTCTCACCAGCCTTCAATGTTATTGTCTCATTGGTGAGGGGTCACAAACAATGGGAAATCTCAGCTAACTCTACACTCCCATTCATAGCTATATATATTCAGAAAGTCCCAAGAAAGAACAATAATTTCACAACTCTTTAACCCTTCCACACAAGCTAAAGAAGAAACCCGAACACATCAGATTGGAGGAGGTACAGACTACTTTCAGGAGAAAGGCCTCCGATCCGATCTATGGCCCTCACCAGCCATGCGGATGTCTGACATGAAGCATGCATTAAATATTGTGTCCAAATCAGTATGAAATGCGGTCAAAGAATGCCATATAGAAATCGTTAATTAAGGACAATGCTTGTAAAGAAATACAGGAATGGTGCTCCAATGTGAGTGCACAGTGACGCAAATAAAAAAAATAAAAACAATGTGATATGTGTGTGTAGGGACAAAAGGAAAACAATCAATAAAAAGACTTTGGGGCTGATTTACAAGAAAGTGCTGCATCGGTCCCGATGCGCCACTTTTCTTGCATCCCCTTGTGAGAGCGTAGCTCTTATAATGAAAATTAACATAAAATGTTTATGAACTAATGCGTAATAATGCTGCATAGAAAATGTATTAATGTGTTTTACTAAACGTGTGTTCGAAATGTGCCCACGGGGAGTGGCCACCATTGTATACGATGTTTAATGAAATTGACTAATAATGAAGAATTAATGTATTAAGGTATGATTTTATACTAGTGTTATATGTGTTAAGGTTTTGCTAATAAATCACTAGGCCATAGTTAGCATGAGTCGAGGCCTAGCTGCCCAATTTCATATTAAATGTGTTTTTCTAACGTACAGTGTGCGGACTTGCTGAAGGACATTTACTCGTACTTTTTCAAAAGCTAGAGGATGTATGTAACCGTAGTGGATCCGTTCTCATGAAATTCGACTTCATCAAAAAAACTTTTTTCCGAATGCAACAGTTTAGACTTGCAACAGGTACAGGGTCGCCTAAACCGGTATAGACAATGGGACTACTGACTAGGGGATGTGAGAGGACCACATGAACATGAAATCATACCGGACATTCTGCCCGTTGGAGACGTCAATCACAGGAACCAATAAACTACGTGAGAATTGTTAAGAGGTGACAGTTTTGATGGCATGACTGGTAAACCATTGGATGGAGATAATAGTGCGCCAAACTCACCCAATTAGGAATTAGGGGACTGTACAACAAGAAAGGGATAAAAACCTTTGACACTAGGAGAAGAGAGTTCCGGAGAAGCCATTCTTGCTGTTATCTAGACACTTTGTCACTCTGCCTAAAGACTTTGCCGTATGATTCTTTGAATCGTTCTTATCCTACTTACCTTGCCCGTTTATACTTTACCTCCTTATGAGGGAAGTACCCCTTTTATCCTATCTTGATGAACTTTGCTGTGTTTCTTGGCTGATGGCGAATCAACTGATGTCCTGAGGACGAAGACTAACTCTGTATGCTGACCCATTATGGAGGGTAACTATATAATGATGCAAATGTAATTGTCTGTTTGCCTTTCCTTTCTAGGTACCAACTGCTTCTTTTGACAGAAACCATATTTAGATGTTTTCTAAATTGATGTTACTAAATTGTTTTGCATGAAGCCCAACATGCTGATGCCAATTCGAGGGTAGTTAAGGAATTCACTGAATGACGCAAATAGACAAATGACTGAATCTATGCTTTGTTGAATAATGCACTCATGATACTCTGCTAAGATTAAATCCATGTTGACGTTGTGCTACGTTCTAATGTTTATAATCTTTGCTTTGATGAAATCTTATCTGAATTGCCAAATTACGACAATGTTGATGTGTCTTCTGGTTTTGAGACTAATAAACTTGCTAGTAGAATTGTAATCAATAGGGAATAAGGGGCATATTTATACTCCGTTTGCGCCGAATTTGCGTCGTTTTTTTCGACGCAAATTCGACGCAAAACTAACTCCATATTTATACTTTGGCGTTAGACGCGTCTAGCGCCAAAGTTCATGGAGTTAGCGTCATTTTTTTGCGTGAACACCTTCCTTGCGTTAATGATATGCAAGGTAGGCGTTCCCGTCTTAAGAAATGACTCCGATGCATATGCGTCGTATTTATACTCCCGGGCAAAAATGATGCCCGGGAGTGGGCGGGTCTAAAAAACCCGCATTAGCGACGGATTTTAGCGCCTGGGTCAGGGCAGGCGTTAAGGGACCTGTGGGCTCAGAATGAGCCCAGAGGTGCCCTCCCCTGCCCCCAGGGACACCCCCTGCCACCCTTGCCCACCCCAGGAGGACACCCAAGGATGGAGGGACCCACCCCAGGGACATTAAGGTAAGTTCAGGTAAGTATTTTTTTTTTTTTTTTTTTGTGGCATAGGGGGGCCTGATTTGTGCCCCCCTACATGCCACTATGCCCAATGACCATGCCCAGGGGACAGAAGTCCCCTGGGCATGGCCATTGGGCAAGGGGGCATGACTCCTGTCTTTGCTAAGACAGGAGTCATTTCAATGGGGGTTGGGCGTCGTAAAAAAATGGCGCAAATCGGGTTGAGGTGATTTTTTTGCCTCAGCCTGACTTGCACCATTTGTGGACGCCCATACGCCATTTTCCCCCTACGCCGGCGCTGCCTGGTGTACGTCGTTTTGTTTAACGCACACCAGACAGCGCCGGCGGCTAACGCCGGCTAATGTCATTGAATAAATACGGCGCCCGCATGGCGCTTCAGAATGGCGTTAGCCGGCGCTAATTTTTTTGGCGCAAAACTGCGTTAGCGCAGTTTTGCATCAAAAAGTATAAATATGGCCCTAAATATCATAAATCTTACTAGATTCTGTGTGGCTATTCATGGTTGAAAGGTCATGGTGGTTTCCGAGTCTTATTGATACCATTGATTACTTTGATTGACTTGCTATTGTGATTATTGACAACGTTATTGATCTATCGATTGACATGTTGAGTAGCTATCTCGTTCTAAGGGGACTTCTAACAGGGTCAAAAGATCCATCGGCCTAAAACGAGTCCCAGAGTGAGTAAATTATCGAGACTGGGGCGCGTTAGCAGTTCTACTGCCACCTAACAACACCATGGTTTTGCTGTATTTATAATATGGCCCACCACGGTGGTTGTTAGCACAATAGTGTCAACATTTTTTATGCTATTATGGCACTTTGCTGCAGTACTGTCACAAATGTTGACGCTGGTGCAGCAAAGCACAGGGAGGCCCATAGGTTAATATGGGTGCGTCATTTTAATGGCTGGTCTGAGCAGGCATTACAAATGATGGAAAAAATGACGCAAATGAAATGTTGTAAATTTGGGCCATTTTTTCAGGCCTCCCTACATCATAACGCCCCCCTTGCATACATTATTCCTGGCGCAGGCATAATGTGGCACAAGGGATTACAAAGTGGCGAATGTGCATCTTTGTATATATCATGGAGGAAATTACCTCCTTAGTGCCAAATTGGCATATAAAAAGAATTACGCTAGTGTGGTGCAAGGGGCTTGTAAATATGCCCATTGGCCAGTAAATGATATAGAAAATGTCCAACTGTGTCAATCACACTGAATATATGGCGAGAATCTATATGAGAAGCTGGAAGTCTGCTAGACTGGTTGATTAAACCTGAACTGAGAGGCACAACCATATTGCATGTGATGGATGGTAAGTGTGCATATTGCATGGTCAAAAGAAGATCAATAACGCATTGCTCGAATAGTACACTGACCGTTATGAGAACACAGAATGGCAATGCCTTCGGTGATAGAGTCCTGTTGGGATACAACGTTCTTGAGACGCGTCTGAAACAAATCACTAGAATCCCTGAATAACCCCAATGTCTGAGGCAGAAGTGAGGGAAGCCCTAAACGATATGGCTAAAGGGAAGAAAGCAGAGACTGATAGACTACGTGTACCGCTGGTGACGTAACTGACAATGACCTATCTGACAGCCTTGAAACAGGCCTGCCTCACAAAGTCAGCTAGGTAGGCTCTGATTGTATCTCTCCCTAAGCCGCATTGTGGCACGCTGGACAGAGCTTCTTACAAAACATTGTCTATGCTGCACTTGGATTGTGACATTTAATGTGAGTTCCTAACGAGAAGGCCTACGCCTAACTTGTGGTACTTGTCCTTCAGAATCAGAATGGATTTATTCCCACACTGAACACCTCACTAAACATCAGAAGATTTTTCAGAATATAATGAGGAGGAACCCACAGAACTTCCACCATTGTGCTGTAATTATATCTGTCGACCAAACAAAATTATGTTAAAATGGAGGGACGTAGTGGTAGTGTGAATGGGATTGGGAGGGGACTTGGTTAACTTGGAGGACAAACCTTTGTAACTGAACAGTTTGGCCTGGCAGCGAAATGCAAGTCAATAATTGGAGCTGAGAATTTATCCTTCTGCCCACGACCTCTGGGCTGGTAACCTGGAAGGAGTCATAAGGTTCCTGAGAGGGGGGTGTCAAGCTCTTAAAATCACTCATGCTATTAGTCATGGGCCGGATTTCTCAGGCCGAATCTAATATTACTGAAGCTCATTTTTGTTAATCTATTGGTCTGGTTGACTGGAAGTAGTTTCAGGGATATGGATTCTATGCTGTTGAACTTGGTAGGTGTAGGAATCTGGCCTGGTTTGTAATGGGTACCTTAAGTACTTACACCTTATACCAGGTCCAGTTATCCCTATATAGTGAAATGTAGGCAGTTTTCTAGCAGCTTAGGCAGTCTAGAGGTAGCTGTAGCAGAGCAGCTTAGGCTGAACTAGGATGCATGCAAAGCTCCTGCAATACCACTATAGTTACACAGTACTTATACACAATAAAAGACAATACTCAGTTTTACCAAAAAAATAAAGGTACTTTATTTTAGTGACACAAGGCCAAAAATGTCTTAGAGGCAATACTCCTGGAGGTAAGTATTATACACACAATAGATACATTAGAGACCATAATCAGGTAAATAAATAGTCATAGAATAGTGCAAACAGTAGAAAATACCATAAAATGCAAAAGGCCTAGGGGCAACACAAACCATATACTAAGAAAGTGGAATGCAAATCACATATTTCCCTTTAGGCAAGTGTAGTGTGTAGAGGGGAGCTGGGAGTGTAGAAAAACACCATAGGTAAGTAAAATACCCCACCCCAGAGCCCAGGAAAGTAGGAGTAAAGTACTGCAAGTTTCCTCAGGACACACTACAAGTCGTGATAAGAGTTTGTGCAAGAACCAGGAAGACTGCAAGCAAAGAATGATGGATTCCTGGACCTGAGGACCTATGAAGAGAGGAGTCCAGAAGTCTCAGAAGGTTCCAGGAAGGACAGGAGCCCCTGCCAACCTAGAGGATGGTGTAAAAGAGGATTCTCAGGTTAGACGTCTAAAGAAGAGCACCAAAGAAGATGGCTGCAGGTTCCTGCATGGTGCAGAAGATGTCCCACGTCGAGAAGTTGGATGCAGGCTGTTTGCATCGCTGGATTCGTCCAACATGCCTTGGTTCAAGCAAGGTTGCGGTTTCTGTCAAAATAGCACTGCCTGGACCCAGGAGGGACCTGGGGGCCTCAACTTGGACTCAGGAGGCAAAGGGGGCTCCTAACACTGGAGAGAGCCCATAGAGGACCAGGCAGCACCCACAGGCGTCCCAGAACATGGGGACAAAGAAGGTGCAAATTGTGGTTGGTGCAGCACAACAAAAGAAGGTCCCACACCACCGGAGAACAACTCAGCGAGTTGTGTGTCGTAGGGTGGAGTACTGGGGACCTGGACTGCACTGTGCACGAAAGATTCTTGGAAGAAGTGCACAGAAGCCCAAGGAGCTAGAGATGACATGGTGCACAGGGGTACTGTCGCAAACCGAGAAGGCAAGCTCTTACCTCCTCCAAATTTGGACAGCTGGACCTTAGGGCAGTCTGGGTCGTGTTGGTCCACCACCTGTGTTCCAGGGAGCATGCTCGTCCTCAGGAGAGGAGTCCCAGAGAATCGGTCATTGTCTTGAAAGGTGCCTGCAGGAGCGTGGAAATGACTCTGTCACTCCACTGGAGATTCCTTCGGTTTCTCTGGTGCAAAGTGAAAACAGGGAGTCCTCAGAGTGTGCACACCTTGGAAACTGTTGCAAATGCTGGCTGGAGCTGGAGTTGCAGGTCACAGGAGTCATCCTGGGTACTTTGTTACAGTGGTTCCTGGAGCGGTCTGCGGTTGATCCGACAGTCAGAAGCAGAGGATGCAGAGGATTCCTGGAGGAGTCTTGCAAGCTGAATCTGAAGAGACACCCAGAGGAGAGACCCTAAATAGCCCAGAGAGGGGGATTGGCTACCTACCCAGGTATGCACCTATCAGGAGGAGTCTCTGACATTACCTGCTGGCACTGGCCACTCAGAGATCTCCAGAGCAGTGCTTAATTTGTGCTTGTTGTTTCCGGTGCGGAGCACCAGCACTTATTTCTGAGGGCCGGCGCTTAATTTTCTGCCTCAAGCATTTACTGCGAGCAAAAGACACTTGGGAAAGACGGAGGAAGAGAAAAACGAAAAAGCGTCAGAAAGGGGAAAAGCAGGAAGCTGCAAGAGTGATCTGAAGGGGCAGAGGGTGGCTTTAAATGGACTGAAGAGGCCTGAGGTGGCTTTAGGATTACCTGCCTCAGTATTCTGTGATCGCACTTTTAATTTCAGCAGCCGCGTGTTTAAGAGGAGAACTTTGAGCACCGGCACCTTTTTATTTACAAATTAAGCACTGCTCCAGAGTGTCCCCACACCTTGGGAAACAAGATGGCTAACCCCAGGGACACACTGGAGGAGCTCTGGGCACCACCCCTGGGGTGGAGATGGACATGGGAGTGGTCACTCCCCTTTCCTTTGTCCAGTTTTATGCCAGGGCAGGGACTGGGGCTCCCTGAACAGGTGTAGACTGGCTTATGCAAGGAAGGCACCATCTGTGCCCTTCAAAGCATTTCCAGAGGCTCTGGGAGGCTACTACTCCCAAGCCTTGAACACCTATTTTCAAAGGGAGAGGGTGTAACACCCACCTCCCAAAGGAAATGCATTGTTCTGCCTTCCTGGGACTGAGCTGCTCAGACCCCAGGAGGGCAGAAACCTGTTTGTGAGGTGGCAGCAGCTGTTGCTGCAGTGCAAGCCTCAGAGAGCTGGTTTGTCAGTACTAGGAGTCAATGGTGGAGCCCCCAGGATGCATGGTATTTGCCCTCCAATACCAGATTTGGAATGGGGGATAATTCCATGATCTTAGACACCTCACATGGCAATATTCGGAGTTACCATTGTGAAGCTACCTATAGGTATTGACCTATATGTATTGCACTCGTGTAATGTTATCCCCGCACTCACGAAGTCTGGGGAATTGGCCCTGTACAGCGTGGGGTCACCTTTGCTAGTGCAAGGGTGCCCTCACACTTAGTAACTTTGCACCTACCATTCAGTAAATTAAGGTTAAAGATAACTTAAGTGCGGTGAAAATAGATGTGAAATAGTGTGTGCACTATTTCACTCAAGCTGCAATGGCAGTTCTGAAGAAAGGTTTGTCTGAGCTCCTTATGGGTGGCAAAGGAAATGCTGCAGCCCTTAAGGATCTCCTGGAACCCCAATGCCCTGGGCAACTAGGTACCATATACTAGGGACTCATAAGGGGGGTCCGGTGTGCCAAGTGGAATTGGAATATGAAGTCACTAAACTATAGTGACTAATTTGGAAGTGGGGAGAGCATAAGCACTGGAGTTCTGGTTAGCAGAACTTCAGTGACACAGTTTAGCACTACTGACAACACACATATAGGCCACAAACTATAAGCACTGGGGTCCTGGCTACCAGTATCCCAGTGAGGTAGTTAAAACACACTGACACACTCGCAAACAGGCCAAAGGTGGGGGTAACCATGCTAGAAAGAGGCTACTTTCTCACAGTAGGGGGCAAAGACAAGCACATTCTCTATTTAACGGCACAGTTACAGTGGGTGGTCATATGACTCAATGGATTATACCGGCAAGAAATTGTAACATTTGGAAGTGGTTGAAATGAGGCCGCGATAGTAATTTTTTTCATAGGAGGTATAAACCGGACATGCGGCAAAGCCAGGCCACTCTGAGTAGCACTTGTAGGAAAGTACCATCTTGCCTGGCATGTTACCCCCATTTTTCACTGTATATATGTTGTTTTAGTTGTATGTGTCACTGGGACCCTGGTAACCCAGGGCCCCAGTGCTCATAAGTGTGCCTGAATGTGTTACCTGTGTAGTGACTAACTGTCTCACTGAGGCTCTGCTAACCAGAACCTCAGTGGTTATGCTCTCTCATTTCTTTCCAAATTGTCACTGACAGGCTAGTGACCATTTTTACCAATTTACATTAGCTTACTGGAACACCCTTATAATTCCCTAGTATATGGTACTGAGGTACCCAGGGTATTGGGGTTCCAGGAGATCCCTATGGGCTGCAGCATTTCTTTTGCCACCCATAGGGAGCTCTGACAATTCTTACACAGGCCTGCCACTGCAGCCTGAGTGAAATAACGTCCACGTTATTTCACAGCCATTTTACACTGCACTTAAGTAACTTATAAGTCACCTATATGTCTAACCTTTACCTGGTAAAGGTTAGGTGCAAAGTTACTTAGTGTGAGGGCACCCTGGCACTAGCCAAGGTGCCCCCACATTGTTCAGAGCCAATTCCCTGAACTTTGTGAGTGCGGGGACACCATTACACGCGTGCACTACATATAGGTCACTACCTATATGTAGCTTCACAATGGTAACTCCGAATATGGCCATGTAACATGTCTATGATCATGGAATTGCCCCCTCTATGCCATCCTGGCATAGTTGGCACAATCCCATGATCCCTGTGGTCTGTAGTACAGACCCTGGTACTGCCAAACTGCCCTTCCTGGGGTTTCACTGCAGCTGCTGCTGCTGCCAACCCCTCAGACAGGCATCTGCCCTCCTGGGGTCCAGCCAGGCCTGGCCCAGGATGGCAGAACAAAGAACTTCCTCTGAGAGAGGGTGTGACACCCTCTCCCTTTGGAAAATGGTGTGAAGGCAGGGGAGGAGTAGCCTCCCCCAGCCTCTGGAAATGCTTTCTTGGGCACAGATGTGCCCAATTCTGCATAAGCCAGTCTACACCGGTTCAGGGACCCCTTAGCCCCTGCTCTGGCGCGAAACTGGACAAAGGAAAGGGGAGTGACCACTCCCCTGACCTGCACCTCCCCTGGGAGGTGTCCAGAGCTCCTCCAGTGTGCTCCAGACCTCTGCCATCTTGGAAACAGAGGTGCTGCTGGCACACTGGACTGCTCTGAGTGGCCAGTGCCACCAGGTGACGTCAAAGACTCCTGCTGATAGGCTCCTTCAGGTGTTAGTAGCCTATCCTCTCTCCTAGGTAGCCAAACCCTCTTTTCTGGCTATTTAGGGTCTCTGTCTCTGGGGAAACTTTAGATAACGAATGCAAGAGCTCATCCGAGTTCCTCTGCATCTCTCTCTTCACCTTCTGATAAGGAAACGACTGCTGACCGCGCTGGAAGCCTGCAAACCTGCAACATAGTAGCAAAGACGACTACTGCAACTCTGTAACGCTGATCCTGCCGCCTTCTCGACTGTTTTCCTGCTTGTGCATGCTGTGGGGGTAGCCTGCCTCCTCTCTGCACCAGAAGCTCCGAAGAAATCTCCCGTGGGTCGACGGAATCTTCCCCCTGCAACTGCAGGCACCAAAAAGCTGCATTACCGGTCCCTTGGGTCTCCTCTCAGAACGACGAGCGAGGTCCCTCGAATCCAGCGACTCTGTCCAAGTGACCCCCACAGTCCAGTGACTCTTCAGCCCAAGTTTGGTGGAGGTAAGTCCTTGCCTCACCTCGCTGGGCTGCATTGCTGGGAACCGCGACTTTGCAGCTACTCCGGCCCCTGTGCACTTCCGGCGGAAATCCTTTGTGCACAGCCAAGCCTGGGTCCACAGCACTCTAACCTGCATTGCACGACTTTCTAAGTTGGTCTCCGGCGACGTGGGACTCCTTTGTGCAACTTCGGTGAGCACCGTTTCACGCATCCTCGTAGTGCCTGTTTCTGGCACTTCTCCGGGTGCTACCTGCTTCAGTGAGGGCTCTTTGTCTTGCTCGACGTCTCCTCTCTCTTCAGGTCCAATTTGCGACCTCCTGGTCCCTCCTGGGCCTCAGCAGTGTCCAAAAACGCTAACCGCACGATTTGCAGCTAGCAAGGCTTGTTGGCGTTCTTTCGGCGGGAAAATACTTCTGCACGACTCTCCACGGCGAGAGGGATCCGTCCACCAAAGGGGAAGTCTCTAGCCCTTTTCGTTCCTGCAGAAACCTCAGCTTCTTCTGTCCAGTCGAAGCTTCTTTGCACCCGCAGCTGGCATTTCCTGGGCATCTGCCTATCTCCGACTTGCTTGTGACTTTTGGACTTGGTCCCCTTGTTCCACAGGTACCCTAGATTGGAAATCCACAGTTGTTGCATTGCTGGTTTGTGTCTTTCCTGCATTATTCCTCTAACACGACTACTTTGTCCTTAGGGGAACTTTAGTGCACTTTGCACTCACTTTTCAGGGTCTTGGGGAGGGTTATTTTTCTAACTCTCACTATTTTCTAATAGTCCCGGCGACCCTCTACAAGGTCACATAGGTTTGGGGTCCATTCGTGGTTCGCATTCCACTTTTGGAGTATATGGTTTGTGTTGCCCCTATCCCTATGTTTCCCCATTGCATCCTATTGTAACTATACATTGTTTGCACTGTTTTCTAAGACTATACTGCATATTTTTGCTATTGTGTATATATATCTTGTGTATATTTCCTATCCTCTCACTGAGGGTACACTCTAAGATACTTTGGCATATTGTCATAAAAATAAAGTACCTTTATTTTTAGTATAACTGTGTATTGTGTTTTCTTATGATATTGTGCATATGACACTAAGTGGTACTGTAGTAGCTTCACACGTCTCCTAGTTCAGCCTAAGCTGCTCTGCTAAGCTACCATTATCTATCAGCCTAAGCTGCTAGACACCCTATACACTAATAAGGGATAACTGGGCCTGGTGCAAGGTGCAAGTACCCCTTGGTACTCACTACAAGCCAGTCCAGCCTCCTACATTGGTTGTGCAGTGGTGGGATAAGTGCTTGAGACTACTTACCACTCTTGTCATTGTACTTTTCATAAGAGAAAAATATACTAAACAAGGTCAGTGTATATACACATAGCCAAAAAGTTTTGCATTTCCTCTTTTCACTCTTTTCTAAGTGCTGAAAAGTACCTCTAAACTTTCAAAAAAGTTCTTAAAAGTTTAAAAAGTTTTTTTTCTGTCTTTCCAAAAAAGTTCTGAAAAGTTTTTTCTCTTTTTCTATCACTTTAACTCTCTCTAAAAATGTCTGGCACAGGCCAAAGTGTTGATCTGTCCAAACTTGCATATGACAACCTTAGCTGGAAAAGAGCAAGGAGTCTCTGTATAGAGAGAGGTTTGAGTGTAGGGAAGAATCCTTCCTTGGAACTGTTACTTAACATCCTTAGAGAACAGGATAAGGCCATAGGTGCCCCATCTGTTGAAAAAGTACCTAATAGTTCCCAATCTGATTCAGGGACTCCCCCAGGAAAAGATTCAGGAAAGAAACTTCCTAGCCTGCCCATTACTAGACAATCTAGCATAGATGGTAATGATGATGAGCCACACCAAATAAATAGTGTTGTCTCACATCATAGCAAAAGCATTTATTCTCACCATACTGGTAGTAATGTTTCTGTAAACCAAGCTGTTAGGGTGGCTTCTGTAAGGGACAGGTCTCCTTCTGTTCATTCCCATCATAGCTCTGTTTCTAGAAATCTCCCTCCCACCAACCCTGATGACAGAATGTTAGAGAGGGAACTCAATAAGTTGAGGGTGGAACAAACCAGACTGAAGCTTAAAAAGCAACAGCTGGTTTTGGATAGACAGTCTTTTGAATTAGAGAAGGAAAGACAGAAGTTGGGTTTAGATACCCATGGTGGCAGCAGCAGTATTCCCCATAGTCATCCTGCAAAAGAGCATGATTCCAGGAATCTGCACAAGATAGTTCCCCCTTATAAGGAGGGGGATGACATTAACAAGTGGTTTGCTGCACTTGAGAGGGCCTGTGTTGTACAGGATGTCCCTCAAAGGCAGTGGGCTGCTATCCTATGGCTATCATTTAGTGGAAAAGGTAGGGATAGGCTCCTTACTGTGAAAGAAAATGATGCTAATAATCTCCAAGTTCTTAAGAATGCACTCCTGGATGGTTATGGCTTAACCACTGAACAGTACAGGATAAAGTTCAGAGAGACCAAAAAGGAGTCTTCACAAGACTGGGTTGATTTTATTGACCATTCAGTGAAGGCCTTGGAGGGGTGGTTACATGGCAGTAAAGTTACTGATTATGACAGCCTGTATAACTTGATCCTGAAAGAGCATATTCTTAATAATTGTGTGTCTGATTTGTTGCACCAGTACTTGGTGGACTCTGATCTGACCTCTCCCCAAGAATTGGGAAAGAAGGCAGACAAATGGGTCAGAACAAGAGTGAACAGAAAAGTTCATACAGGGGGTGACAAAGATGGCAACAAAAAGAAGGATGGTAAGTCTTCTGACAAGGGTGGGGACAAATCTAAAAATGAGTCTTCATCAGGCCCACAAAAACACTCTGGTGGGGGTGGTGGGTCCAAATCCTCCTTTAATCAGAACAAGGAAAAGAAACCATGGTGCTATTTATGTAAAATAAAAGGCCATTGGACAACAGATCCCAGTTGTCCAAAGAAAGGCACCACAGCTCCTACCACTACAACCCCTACTGCTACACCTAGTGTCCCTACTAGTAGCAGTGGTGGTGGGAGCAAACCTACTAATAGCCAATCCAAGGGAGTAGCTGGGCTCACTTTTGGTAATTTAGGTGGGGTTGGTCTAATTAGGGAGACCACAGAGGCTACTTTAGTCTCTGAAGGGGCTATTGATTTAGCCACTTTGGTTGCTTGCCCCCATAACTTGGAGAAGTACAAGCAACTAACCCTAATAAATGGTGTTGAGGTCCAGGCCTACAGGGACACAGGTGCCAGTGTCACAATGGTGATTGAGAAACTGGTGCACCCTGAACAACACATACTTGGACACCAGTACCAAGTAACCGATGCTCACAACATAACACAAAGCCACCCCATGGCTGTTGTAAATCTCAACTGGGGGGGGGTAACTGGTCCAAAGAAAGTTGTGGTAGCTTCAGATTTACCTGTAGACTGTCTATTAGGGAATGATTTGGAGACATCAGCTTGTCAGATGTGGAGTTGGAGGCCCATGCAGCAATGCTGGGCATCCCAGGGCATATTTTTGCTTTGACAAGGGCTCAGGCCAAAAAGCAAAAAGGACAGGGAAGCTTGGATCCTGGAACAATGGACCAAGTGCTCCCTAAAGCTAGGGCTAGTAGAAGCAAACCACTTCCTACTATCCCTCCCTCTACAGTGGATTCTAATTCTGAGGAAGAAGAATTCCCTCCCTGTGCAGAACCTACACCAGAGGAGCTGGAAGCAGACACTGCTGAGCTTTTGGGTGAAGGGGGGCCTGCCAGAGAGGAGCTGAGTGTGGCACAGCAAACCTGTCCCACATTAGAGGGTCTCAGACAGCAAGCTGTCAAACAGGCTAATGGGGATGTCAGTGACTCTCACAGAGTTTACTGGGAGGACAACCTCTTGTACACTGAGCATAGGGATCCTAAACCTGGAGCTGCCAGGAGATTAGTGATTCCTCAGGAGTACAGAAAGTTCCTCCTAACACTGGCACATGACATTCCCTTAGCTGGGCATCTAGGACAAATGAAAACTTGGGACAGGCTTGTTCCCCTGTTTCATTGGCCTAGGATGTCTGAGGACACAAAGGAATTTTGTAAGTCCTGTGAAACCTGTCAAGCCAGTGGCAAGACAGGTGGCACCCCAAAGGCACCCCTTATCCCACTGCCTGTGGTTGGGGTTCCCTTTGAAAGGGTAGGGGTTGACATAGTTGGCCCCCTTGACCCTCCTACTGCTTCAGGCAATAGGTTTATCTTAGTGGTAGTGGACCATGCCACAAGATATCCTGAAGCTATTCCTTTAAGCACCACTACAGCACCTGCAGTGGCAAAGGCCCTCCTGGGAATATTTTCCAGGGTGGGCTTCCCAAAGGAAGTAGTATCAGACAGAGGAAGCAATTTCATGTCTGCATACTTAAAGGCCATGTGGAAGGAGTGTGGTGTAACGTACAAGTTCACAACACCCTATCATCCACAAACAAATGGACTGGTGGAGAGATTTAATAAAACTCTCAAAGGCATGATTATGGGTCTCCCTGAAAAACTCCGCAGGAGATGGGATATCCTTCTACCATGCCTCCTTTTTGCCTACAGGGAGGTACCCCAGAAAGGAGTGGGCTTCAGCCCCTTTGAACTTCTTTTTGGACACCCTGTTAGGGGTCCACTCAGACTTGTAAAGGAGGGTTGGGAACAACCTTTAAAAGCTCCTAAGCAGGATATTGTGGATTATGTACTTGGCCTCAGATCAAGGATGGCCGAGTACATGAAAAAGGCCAGTAAAAACCTTCAGGCCAGCCAAGAGCTCCAGAAGCAATGGCATGATCAGAAGGCTGTTTTGGTTCAGTACCAACCAGGGCAGAAAGTGTGGGTCTTGGAGCCTGTGGCCCCAAGAGCACTCCAAGATAAATGGAGTGGTCCCCACACAATTGTTGAAAAGAAGGGAGAAGTCACCTATTTAGTTGACTTAGGCACTGCCAGGAGTCCCCTTAGGGTGCTCCATGTCAACCGCCTGAAACCCTACTATGACAGGGCTGATCGCACCCTGCTCATGGCAACTGATGAGGGACATCAAGAAGACAGTGATCCTCTACCTGATCTCTTCTCTTCCACAGAACAAGATGCTCTTGTGGAAGGTGTAGTTTTGGCTGATTGTCTTACTGCTGAGCAGAAAGATAATTGCATAAATCTCCTAGGACAATTTTCAGAACTCTTCTCTACTGTGCCAGGCACCACTTCTTGGTGTGAGCACACTATAGATACTGGAGACAGTTTACCTGTCAAAAGTAAGATCTATAGGCAGCCTGACCATGTCAGGGACTGCATAAAGCAAGAAGTTCAGAAAATGTTGGAACTAGGAGTGGTTGAGCACTCTGACAGTCCATGGGCTTCTCCTGTGGTACTGGTACCAAAACCCAATTCTAAAGATGGAAAGAAGGAAATGCGGTTTTGTGTAGACTATAGAGGTCTCAACTTGGTAACCAAAACTGATGCTCACCCTATACCCAGGGCAGATGAGCTCATAGATACACTGGCATCTGCCAAGTATCTAAGCACTTTTGATTTGACTGCAGGGTATTGGCAGATCAAATTGTCAGAAGATGCTAAACCTAAGACTGCATTTTCTACCATTGGAGGACATTACCAGTTTACTGTAATGCCTTTTGGTTTGAAAAATGCACCTGCCACTTTTCAGAGGTTGGTGAACACAGTCCTGCAAGGGCTGGAAGCTTTCAGTGCAGCATATTTGGACGATATAGCTGTCTTTAGCTCCAGCTGGGATGATCACCTGGTCCACCTATGGAAAGTTTTGGAGGCTCTGCAAAAGGCAGGCCTCACTATCAAGGCTTCAAAGTGCCAGATAGGGCAGGGTAAGGTGGTTTATCTGGGACACCTTGTTGGTGGGGAACAGATTGCACCACTTCAGGGGAAAATCCAAACTATTACTGATTGGGTTCCCCCTACCACTCAGACTCAGGTGAGAGCCTTCCTAGGCCTCACTGGGTATTACAGGAGGTTCATTAAGAACTATGGCTCCATTGCAGCCCCTCTTAATGACCTCACATCCAAGAAAATGCCTAAAAAGGTATTATGGACAGCAAGCTGTCAGAAAGCTTTTGAGGAGCTGAAGCAGGCCATGTGCTCTGCACCTGTCCTGAAAAGCCCTTGTTACTCTAAAAAATTCTATGTCCAAACTGATGCATCTGAATTAGGAGTAGGGGCAGTCCTATAACAACTTAATTCTGAGGGCCAGGATCAACCTGTTGCTTTTATTAGTAGAAGGTTGACCCCTAGAGAAAAGCGTTGGTCTGCCATTGAGAGGGAGGCCTTTGCTGTGGTCTGGGCTCTGAAGAAGTTGAGGCCATACCTGTTTGGCACTCACTTCATTGTTCAGACAGACCACAAACCTCTACTTTGGCTAAAACAAATGAAAGGTGAAAATCCTAAATTGTTGAGGTGGTCCATATCCCTACAGGGAATGGACTATACAGTGGAACATAGACCTGGGAGTAGCCACTCCAATACAGATGGACTCTCCAGATATTTCCACTTAGACAATGAAGACTCATCAGGTCATGGCTAGTCTTATTGTCCTTCGTTTGGGGGGGGGGGTTGTGTAGGAAAGTACCATCTTGCCTGGCATGTTACCCCCATTTTTCACTGTATATATGTTGTTTTAGTTGTATGTGTCACTGGGACCCTGGTAACCCAGGGCCCCAGTGCTCATAAGTGTGCCTGAATGTGTTACCTGTGTAGTGACTAACTGTCTCACTGAGGCTCTGCTAACCAGAACCTCAGTGGTTATGCTCTCTCATTTCTTTCCAAATTGTCACTGACAGGCTAGTGACCATTTTTACCAATTTACATTAGCTTACTGGAACACCCTTATAATTCCCTAGTATATGGTACTGAGGTAACCAGGGTATTGGGGTTCCAGGAGATCCCTATGGGCTGCAGCATTTCTTTTGCCACCCATAGGGAGCTCTGACAATTCTTACACAGGCCTGCCACTGCAGCCTGAGTGAAATAACGTCCACGTTATTTCACAGCCATTTTACACTGCACTTAAGTAACTTATAAGTCACCTATATGTCTAACCTTTACCTGGTAAAGGTTAGGTGCAAAGTTACTTAGTGTGAGGGCACCCTGGCACTAGCCAAGGTGCCCCCACATTGTTCAGAGCCAATTCCCTGAACTTTGTGAGTGCGGGGACACCATTACACGCGTGCACTACATATAGGTCACTACCTATATGTAGCTTCACAATGGTAACTCCGAATATGGCCATGTAACATGTCTATGATCATGGAATTGCCCCCTCTATGCCATCCTGGCATAGTTGGCACAATCCCATGATCCCAGTGGTCTGTAGCACAGACCCTGGTACTGCCAAACTGCCCTTCCTGGGGTTTCACTGCAGCTGCTGCTGCTGCCAACCCCTCAGACAGGCATCTGCCCTCCTGGGGTCCAGCCAGGCCTGGCCCAGGATGGCAGAACAAAGAACTTCCTCTGAGAGAGGGTGTGACACCCTCTCCCTTTGGAAAATGGTGTGAAGGCAGGGGAGGAGTAGCCTCCCCCAGCCTCTGGAAATGCTTTCTTGGGCACAGATGTGCCCAATTCTGCATAAGCCAGCCTACACCGGTTCAGGGACCCCTTAGCCCCTGCTCTGGCGCGAAACTGGACAAAGGAAAGGGGAGTGACCACTCCCCTGACCTGCACCTCCCCTGGGAGGTGTCCAGAGCTCCTCCAGTGTGCTCCAGACCTCTGCCATCTTGGAAACAGAGGTGCTGCTGGCACACTGGACTGCTCTGAGTGGCCAGTGCCACCAGGTGACGTCAAAGACTCCTGCTGATAGGCTCCTTCAGGTGTTAGTAGCCTATCCTCTCTCCTAGGTAGCCAAACCCTCTTTTCTGGCTATTTAGGGTCTCTGTCTCTGGGGAAACTTTAGATAACGAATGCAAGAGCTCATCCGAGTTCCTCTGCATCTCTCTCTTCACCTTCTGATAAGGAAACGACTGCTGACCGCGCTGGAAGCCTGCAAACCTGCAACATAGTAGCAAAGACGACTACTGCAACTCTGTAACGCTGATCCTGCCGCCTTCTCGACTGTTTTCCTGCTTGTGCATGCTGTGGGGGTAGCCTGCCTCCTCTCTGCACCAGAAGCTCCGAAGAAATCTCCCGTGGGTCGACGGAATCTTCCCCCTGCAACCGCAGGCACCAAAAAGCTGCATTACCGGTCCCTTGGGTCTCCTCTCAGAACGACGAGCGAGGTCCCTCGAATCCAGCGACTCTGTCCAAGTGACCCCCACAGTCCAGTGACTCTTCAGCCCAAGTTTGGTGGAGGTAAGTCCTTGCCTCACCTCGCTGGGCTGCATTGCTGGGAACCGCGACTTTGCAGCTACTCCGGCCCCTGTGCACTTCCGGCGGAAATCCTTTGTGCACAGCCAAGCCTGGGTCCACAGCACTCTAACCTGCATTGCACGACTTTCTAAGTTGGTCTCCGGCGACGTGGGACTCCTTTGTGCAACTTCGGTGAGCACCGTTTCACGCATCCTCGTAGTGCCTGTTTCTGGCACTTCTCCAGGTGCTACCTGCTTCAGTGAGGGCTCTTTGTCTTGCTCGACGTCTCTTCTCTCTTCAGGTCCAATTTGCGACCTCCTGGTCCCTCCTGGGCCCCGGCAGCGTCCAAAAACACCAAACGCACAATTTGCGACTAGCAAGGCTTGTTGGCGTCCTTCCGGCGGGAAAACACTTCTGCACGACTCTCCAAGGCGAGAGGGATCCGTCCACCAAAGGGGAAGTCTCTAGCCCTTTTCGTTCCTGCAGAAACCTCAGCTTCTTCTGTCCAGTCGAAGCTTCTTTGCACCCGCAGCTGGCATTTCCTGGGCATCTGCCTATCTCCGACTTGCTTGTGACTTTTGGACTTGGTCCCCTTGTTCCACAGGTACCCTAGATTGGAAATCCACAGTTGTTGCATTGCTGGTTTGTGTCTTTCCTGCATTATTCCTCTAACACGACTACTTTGTCCTTAGGGGAACTTTAGTGCACTTTGCACTCACTTTTCAGGGTCTTGGGGAGGGTTATTTTTCTAACTCTCACTATTTTCTAATAGTCCCGGCGACCCTCTACAAGGTCACATAGGTTTGGGGTCCATTCGTGGTTCGCATTCCACTTTTGGAGTATATGGTTTGTGTTGCCCCTATCCCTATGTTTCCCCATTGCATCCTATTGTAACTATACATTGTTTGCACTGTTTTCTAAGACTATACTGCATATTTTTGCTATTGTGTATATATATCTTGTGTATATTTCCTATCCTCTCACTGAGGGTACACTCTAAGATACTTTGGCATATTGTCATAAAAATAAAGTACCTTTATTTTTAGTATAACTGTGTATTGTGTTTTCTTATGATATTGTGCATATGACACTAAGTGGTACTGTAGTAGCTTCACACGTCTCCTAGTTCAGCCTAAGCTGCTCTGCTAAGCTACCATTATCTATCAGCCTAAGCTGCTAGACACCCTATACACTAATAAGGGATAACTGGGCCTGGTGCAAGGTGCAAGTACCCCTTGGTACTCACTACAAGCCAGTCCAGCCTCCTACAGCACTGAGTTGCGGGAATAGGTGTATGTAGAAAACTAACCATTTGTCACTATATGCTTTGGACTTTGGACTTCAAATCCTCAAGGATATTCTAATACTAGGAGTTGGAAACATGGATTAATGAGGGTATAACCGCAGTTCGGTGCTTTTGTGCCAGTTAAACAAGCCACTGGGCACTTTCTAAGATAAAAAAACATCTATAACCTGCTGATAGGGCATACCTTTTCAGAATCAGGAAATCCCTATAAATTATCAGGAACATAAGGAGTAGTTTAATGGGGATTTACCCTATATTCTAGGAGCAGTCGGGATCATTAAGCCTTTTGAGGGTGGTGTGGCCTCTGTTAGCACGATACAACCAACATCATCATTGTGAAAATGGAAGAAGATTTTATTAAACTTTAAACCATTTTCTAAAAAAAAATCTGAGATTCTTTTGAAACTATGAAGAGATTCTAAAGATTATATCCCGGAAGCATAAGAACTATGAGTATAGGTAAATATCTCTTTTTTGCTGTGCTATTATCTGTTTTGTTGTATCTTCAGAGATGCTTTGCACTTAACACTACTCCCTCTACCTTCTGTAAACCACAGCTCCAGGGCATATTTTTGAAAATGTGAGCCCACCTTATACCATTTCGCTTATTAAAGACTTTCATAGCAAACAATGGAAACACTTCTCAACGTGCGTTTATCTGTTTTGCAGGTTGTGCAAAATTCAGGATTTTTATCTCAACAATATTGCGAAGGAGTCCTGTAATTGATCGAAAGGTGCATCCTTTGCACGTTAAGAAAGGACTGGAGCATGCTATCTTACTCATCTAAATACACCAAACCATGGGCCTCAGTGGAAATACTCCTTCCAGTTTACCATGCATATCTGTTCTATCCTTTATGGCGTTTACTATTTCGTACAAACCCAGGAATGGAATGCCTTTAACTAGAATTGCCTTTTGCATCCTTTTTAAGTTGTAGATAGCATTACTCTTGACAAATAACTGTCTGTGTTGATTTTTCTACAAGGTTGCATAGGTATTTTGTGCAAAGGGAGAGGAGGGGCATTCTGACTGACTCCTGACTTTTCAGACATACTGTTGCATTTTTTATAATGATAATTTCACACTTTTGACTTTGAGAATTCAAGTTCTCTCTACGGTGTCACTCCCACGGAAGCCAAAAACTTGATCATTTCCACTATTTGACTACCAGAGGACCCCATGTCACAAAGGACACAATGATTCAGCCCTGAGCTTTCATTTCGCAAATACTTATATTCTGGTGTTATAGTCCTTTTTGGTAATTGATGGGAACCAATTCTAAATGACGAAATTGCCACAATGCATTATGTTGTGAAATAAAAGCCGAGGACTGGAGCATTCTATCCTCAGTGGCATGGAGCCATGTTGTCACCTTAACATCCAGTGGTGTGAGCTCTATTGCTTAGTTAAGTAAACATTGTTTACACGTTAGTAAACTTGCCAACTTACATGGCGCCACCCTATGTCACACAGTTTTGTCTCCCTTCACACAGTCCCTGGTGAGGAGCAAATATCACCCGGTGGCATGAAAAGCGAGCTGGAAACCACTGCTTTGCAGCTCGTTTTTGGAGGCTCTGAGCAGCCAGTGTCCATTAAGTGGCGTGAAAACACCCCAAGGCATCAATAGCCTCAACAGCAACCTTTTTTTTCAGGTGATGGGGGGCTTAGTGAGGGGCAAGGGGCCTCTTAGGTAGTTCTCGGCACAAGGCACACCCTCTCAGGCTCTGCCACCTCCTTACAGGGTGAAATACATTTATAGGTTGACAGGTCGTTTTTTGGCGAGTTCAAGGCTAACATTTTGTCTAAAGACTCCATGTTAATCAGCAGGTTTTGCTCAGATTTATAAAATGATAACTCAATGACTGAAGCCAGGTCCCATGTCACAAGGGCATCAAAAAGCCAGGTTTGGTGTTTGAAAGCTCAAAGGACCCCTTTTTAAAATGCGATCATTGAAACTAGGTTTCCCTGCATGCAAAGTGCTGTTGATATATTTGTATGTGTATTTGTACATGCATGCGCAAACTGTTCATTTTCAGTTATACCTGTGGTGCCTTGTGCCCCTCCACCCACACATTCTGAAAACGAGTCATGTCTCCTGTAGAGGCAGGTCTGGTTCCACAGTGTGGGCCTGGCCCACCCAAGAAAGAGCCCCGACACACCTCAGGCCGTTCAGAAACTCAAACCCTGCTTTTGTTCCTTCAGTATCTTCGAGACCTGCAGGTCCACCGGTTTCGCATAATCGTTTAATTGCAAGTAATAGTACCATTATCTTGGGTATCTTCAAGTCTGGGGGACAGCTCTGAAGACAAATTTGAAGTTGGAAGTTTTAGTAACTGCTATAATGTACGAATGGACTGGTCTCCTGTAAACTTTCACTATAACAAAAGTGGCTGCAGCTTCCAATCCAAGATACTTGGGAATCAAAATCCGCGCTATGACAAAAATGTTCTGCAAATCATTTTGATTTTCCTAAAAATTCCTGCAGTTATGCCATTCCTAACTTACAGCACTAGAAGTGATAGAATCCTGCTTCACAGAGGAACCTATTTTTAACCTGCAGGGAACCTGATTGATTCCCAGTAGGATTCTCCCATGATTTCATCATTCTGAGGCAGATAAAATTGGTGTCACTTGCTCAAATAATAAAAACATTTGTTGCTTGCAGTGGTACAAAATGGCACATTATGCAGCAACAGATTGTACGTCAAACAAGCATTGGCAAAGCCTTCAGGTTTAGCCGTCAGCAGCGTGTCTTTGCAGCATGGCTAAAAGTTGAGAAAAAGTGACATGAGCAGCATGGCTGTGCAGCACTGCTAAAACTTATAGTGCCATTGTGCTTTTTTTTTTAGCTAATTGCACAGCTACACTGCTATACAATATGGCTAAAAGACAATGTCAAAGCCAAAAGCTCTTGCAAAGGCAAGACCCATTGGCTTTGACAATGCTTGTTGCTCTAATTGTGCTATTAAGAGAGTCTGTGGTGAGAAACAAGAAAATGCCCATGTTGTAGGAACCCATTATGGCCGGCCTGCAGGGGAAGCTGGCTTTTCTTAAAAACTTTCACCTTGTTTGTAGACTGGAGCAGTAATTGTCCCAGATGTGGTGATGACTGGCCTTCGGTCCTCTGAAGGGCAGTGCTAACGTGGGTAGTGTCACTCAACTGTCTGGCAGTCTGCAGAGATTGAATTTACCACTTGGCCCATCTTCATTTGGCCTCTCTCCACTACTGGCATTTCCAGGTGATCTTTCATAAAAGATTTCTACAGGAACTATTAAGCGGGTATAGTTATATTTAAGCGATACTTGTTTTTGTAATCAGCCTCATAAGCATGGTAGTTTGCAGTTGGCCCCACAGACATTCGTACACGTAGACTTCAAATTAACTAGATCTAGCAAGTAGGCACATTAACCGACTGTTGCATAGTTATGAGCCAGATATCGAGGAAGGAATTTGTATACCTGCTCTAAGTACTAATAAACAGATTTGGCTCTGACATATTTTTTGTGATTCTGGTGCAGATGTGACCAGAACAAGTGGAGCCCTGATCCTCTACCCACCTGTGAAATAACCTAGTTGGTTAAGTGCCTGCTGCAGCAATCTTTGTGTAACCAGCACCAGTTCTCAGACTAAAACACTTGGCAGGCAAATGTTCATCCTTGTGAGGTGGATAAGACAAGACTCTTTGAATTGGATAGCCACACTATTGTCTAAGTGACAGTCATTTGGTTCATGGTATGCCCTGTACACACGGACAGCTTTCTACTGCAAATCCTTGCAGTACCCACTGTTGCACATAATAAACCTGATCACTTGGTTGGAGTCATTCAGGCTGAAACCAATCCAAACCTTGGTCTCTAACCTGAGACTACGAAAACAAATAGCAATTTCTGACTGTTGTGATTAAGCGTATGGCAGGAATTAAAGACTGATGCAGCATAGAAGGTGGGGTAGTGCAGACAATGAGAGGGAGGGTGATAGGAAGAGGCAACATGGACAATGGGATAGGGAGAAGCAACACAGGCAATGGGAGGGTGGGAGGTGAGATGGAAAAAGCAACTTGGGCTGAAGCATAATGAAGGAACAAGAAAAGCAATATGGGGAAGAAGAAAGAAAACGAGATGTGGGAGGGAAGAAGGAACACAGGGAAGAGGAAAGAAGCAACACTGGGAAAAGAAAGTAAATGAGAGTTTGGAGGGAAGAGCAACACTGACAACTGGAGGGTAGGAGGTGGGCAGGGTAAAGCATGGGGACAAAAACAACATGGAAAAATAAGTATTTAGTCTAAGCACCAAATCAAAGAAGAGGAAGTGAAATAAGCATGCACCAGATAAGTGGAAGGCAGCGAAGAACAGTGACACTGAAGCCTGTGAATTGTAAGCAATTGGCTGGCTCCAAGCTCCTTTTACTACATAAAGGCACATATTTATGGTTGGTTTGCCCCGTTTTAGTGTCATTATTTTGCACTAAAATGTCACAAACTTAACTCCATATTTACAGTTTGACCCTAGACCCGTCTAGTGTCACACTATTGGGGTTTGTATAATTTTTTGGAATGCGTGAATCCACCTTGCATCAATGAGATACAAGGTAGGGGTTCCCATCCAAAAAATTACACTAAGCCCTTAGTGCCATATTTATCCCCCTGTGCAAAAATGACGTACTGGTGGGAAGCGGACCCAAATAATGACGCTAAGCCTGCTTAGCATCATTATTTAACGCCTCGGTCAGACCATGCTTTAACGTACCTGTGGACCCATTTCCAAGGCCAAACACAATGGAATGGGCCCACAGGTGCCCACCCCAAACCCCAGAAACACCCCCTCCCACACTAGAGGGATCCCATCCTAGGTGAGTAGGGTAAGTATTACTATTTTTTTAAAGTGCCATTGGGGGCCCCTACAAGGGGCCCCCTGCCTGGCACTAGGTGTAATGGCCATGCCCAGGTGACACTGGTCCCCTGTGCTGGCAATTGGGGTGGTGGGCATGACTCCTGTCTTTACTAAGACAGGAGTAATTTTTGGGTGGTTGTGCATCATAAAATTATGCTAGGCTGTTAGCAGCATTTTTTTTGCCACTAATCTACCTAGAGTCATTTTCTGACGCACAACCTCCTTTTCCCATACTGCCACCCCCACCCGGCTAGTGTCTTTTTTTTATGCTAGCCCAAGCTTAGTGCCGGCTTGTTCCATTCCTTAAATATGGTGCCCGGCCTGCGCTCCAGAATGATGGCAGCAGCGCTAAACTTTTTGACGCAAAACTGCGTTAGTGCAGTTTTGCATCAAAAAGTATAAATATGGGCCCAAATGTCTCACAAGTGATAACACATGCGCTAGGGCATGTGCTGTCTCAGGCGAGAATTAAAAACAAGTAAGCGCATAATTATTTTAAGATAAAAAAAACTGAGGTTTCAATAGATGCTGAAGTTACATATATAGCAGGCTAAAACACATAAGGAGCAAAATGTAAAAACTACCGAAACACATCAGTTGAGGTTTTTTTTTAAAGACAAAAAAAGAAACTGAATTTTAATACTATACAAAATACCTTAATCGTTCCTCTGTTCTTTTTGAAGGCGTATCCTGTAATAGTGATAATCATTCACAATTAGGTAAGCATTTTGTGTAGCACTATTTTTTTTTTTTTTTCGACACACCTTAACTGTTGCATTTCAGTACAGTTATGATATATGGTTTACAGCGCACAGCATGCACCTTTATATACTGTTGACATTGGTATTTTAAATGAGTGGCTAAGCAGAACTATGGAGTGCACAACATGGTGTAAATGCTTGTTTAATTTAGACCACTTCAGTAGTGTTTTCAGGAATGAATAAAGTATTTTAGGTTGCGTTCAGTTGGTGAATTTTAAGTATGATTTATGCAATTATAAACTAAAGTCCGGTTATAAAACACCCATACATCCAAATCCTAGCAATTCAGGGATATTCCTACTTTTTGCATTAAGGGGCTGTTGGGAAAGCTAGAAGTGCTACCTCAAGAAGTACGGTTATGGGAGACTACAAACGGCAAAACACAACATTGCTGATATTTATCACCTTAATGATCCACACACAAAAAAATGAATGGTATCAAAGACAGATAGAGAAAGAGATGGGCCACTAGAAACGGAATATGGTAATATTCATACGCATACACCCTGAGAGTTATCAGCAAGTTATGGTTTCTGTTTGGCCCAATTGAACTTTTTTCCATACAGTGTACTAAACAAGGGTTCAGCTGTGGATAATTAGGTGACCTATTACTGAAATGTGCTTATGAGGCTGTTGCCAAAAAGGTGCTTTTAACAACATATTCTGGGCTTTCTCTGTCATAGAGAAATACTTGGAGTAAGTTGGTAGGAAGGTGGAGGCAACACTGGGGTTGTCCTACCAAGGGGAGATATAGCACTATGATGGGGCAGCTCATTACAAACAGCAACCAAGGAATGGACCTGCAATATGGACTGATGTATAGAAGAGGCTTGGGGGAATGTAAAGAGATGGGCTGTCTGAGTGTATTTATAAAATACTTGGAGGAGGTAAGAGGAACATAATGGACTTGTTTATGTGAGGACAGCAAGTCAAAGAGAACAGGTAGCAACATACAATAGATCCACTAGCAAAGTGATTATTCATTACAAGAACTCAAAAACTACACCTTAACAAATACTAGGGAGATGAAACCACTTATAAGTGTACAGGTTAATTACCATGACATTTTGCCTGCATTAATCACGTATTTGCTCATGATTGTAATATGTACATCTTGCAGGATTCAAATTTCCTTTTGCAGTGTTGTCACAAAAGGTTGCCTATTGTTTAAGTAAACATAACAAATGAAAAACTTAACAAAATATATATTTTGAAAAATTATCTTCATCCTACCATCTATAAAATCCTTAATCATGGTTCACTTAACTTCGGTTGTCTAACCCCATGTTCATCCCATAAGGGTTTCTTACGTTTGGTCAACTTTGTTCTGACTGAATGAATACTCTATTTGCATGATTAATAAAAACCATTGCAATTGGGTATTGTAAAGAAACATAAACAATACGTTAGTTACATCGAGAAATGAGGAAGCTGAGAACATGAAAAATGAAAAGAATTTAAAATCAGAATGATGAGCTAAAAAAAAACACAAGAGGCTAAAATACCATATGCTGGCATAGGTTGCGGAAACTGTAAAACGCAAAAAATACAGTTCATCAGTAATTACTCTAGTTCAAGTCCAACTGAAGATAAAGTGCTGAAGTGCCTTGTTTCCACTGACGGTGGTGTGGGACAAAGGGGTGTGTGCCACCTCGCCAATGTAAATCCTAGCAACATTGGGGCATATTTATACTCTGTGTGCGCCGAATGTGCGTCAAAATTTTTTACGCACATTCAGCGCAAATCTTGCCCCATATTTAAACTTTTCCGCCGGAGCCCGCAGACGTCAAAATCCCGCCGTGTGCGTCATTTTTTGGATGCGGGAACCCGCATTGCGTTAATCATATGCAAGGTAGGCGTCCCCTTCCAAAAAATGACTTAAACGGCCGTGCATCGTATTTATGCTTCCGGGCAAAAATGCCGCACGGCCGGGAGGCGGAGCCGGAAAATGATGCACAGCCCGATTTGTGTAAAAATGAACGCCTGGGTCAGGGCAGGCGTTAAAATGGGGCAAACACACCTGTAGTTAATCAGAACACACAGAAGCAACAGCAGAGCAGCAAAAGGGAGACATGGAGGTGCTTCTCATCCAGCGTGCACGCAGATGCAGAGCCCAGCAAGAACAACAGCAGCTACCACAATACCAGCAGGGACCCCAAAGGCAGCACAGAAGGCAGGAGAGGATATTCCGCACCAGAACAACCCTTCATGGCCACAGGGAACATGACATCATCCAGAGGTACAGGTTGAACTGGCAGGCAATTCAGCAGCTGCTGCGAAACATAGAGCCACAGTTGGCACCCACCTTGCTGACACCCCGCATCATCCCAACAGAAACCAAGCTGCTAGCTGTACTTCACATGTTGGCAAGTGGCTCTTTTCAAACAACTGGTGCCCTGGTTGCTGGAATATCACAGCCATCATTCTCTGCCTTCTTGCCCAAAGTACTGGATGCCATCATTGGACTCACACCCAGCCACATCTGCTTCCCAAACACACTGCAGAAGCAGCAGGAGACAAAACAGGGGTTTTACCTCATTAGTGGCTTCCCACACGTCCTTGGTGCCATCGACTGCACACATGAACGCCTTGTGCCACCTGCTGCAACTGAACACCTCTACCGCAACAGGAAGCACACACATTCTATCAATGTGCAGGCCATTGTCGATCACCAACATCGTGGCAAAATATCCTGGGAGTGTCCATGACTCATTCATCTTCCGTCACTCTACCATCAATCAGCACTTCCAGGATGGACGGTATGGCAATGGACTACTTGTTGGTAAGTACAAAAACCTACTTATATACACACTGCACAGTAACCCTCTAGGACACACAACACATACACCACGACAGCAACATGTGGACAGGAACACACTGACACACAACACATACACCACGACAGCAACATGTGGACAGGAACACACTGAGGTCGTGACATCGCTATCGCTAGCTATGTTTCATAGGTCAGCATTGAACCTGTCACACATCTGAAATTAGTGTACAGTCTAATGTAAAGACGTCAATGATCACAACGTTTGGAGAGGTTTGCCTATTTGTCATCTTGCAAAATGTAAGCATCTCACTGATGTTTAAATTAATACATTGCATAAGTCTAAAGGATTGGGATGTCCAGGGTACATTGATGCTAACGTGTTAACAACACTGTCAAAATGAATCTGTGTATGGAAATATCATCTCACCCCCAGTGAAGACACAGGGACACCTGTATCACAAGTCACATTGCTAGGGAGTGCACACTGTACTGCAAATCCCAAAACATACTGCTGACAACCGGTCAGCAGCCAAACACTCGTTCAGCCAAGGAAACAAACCAACGCAGATGCTACATCCTACAAGCCTAGGAAGGAACACAATAATACAAGAGTCACAGACAACACAAGACAACTACTGCCATGCAAGGTGATTTCAATGGGGCAAGCTACATCAACATGATCCCATTCATTTTCTTTTTCAGCTGATTAGGGGTATGGGATCCAGCCATGGATAACATAACATAACATAACATAACATGCTGCCATGCAAGGTGATTTCAATGGGGCAAGCTACATCAACATGATCCCATTCATTTTCTTTTTCAGCTGATTAGGGGTATGGGATCCAGCCATGGATAATGACACCATTTGGCAACCCAAGCACTGCAGCAGAGCGTGCCTACAATGACGCACATAGGAGGACACGCAGCATAGTCGAGAGGACCTTCGGCATCCTCAAGTCGAGATTCAGGTGCCTCGACATCACTGGTGGTAGCCTCCTATACTCACCAGAAATGGTCTGTAAGATCATTCTAACACATGCCATCCTGCACAACATTTGCATACGAAGGAACATTCCCCTCTTAGAACCAGAGGCACACATGCCTGCAGAGGAGGATGCTGGCCTGCAACATGAGGTGGAACAACAAAACACGGCTGCTGGATTGCGTAGGCGCCAACATATAGTGAACAATTTCTTTTAAAACTAATCACCACTGTATTAACTAATGTAAATAAACACCGATAATAATCACCATATCATGGTCTGGCTAATCACTTTGGCTCACCTTTACGTCTTTATATCAGAATAAGAGTGTAGTCTCATGGAGCATTGCTGATATACCGATCAGGACACAGAAATTTCCAGAGCAATTGTGATGCGTATCATACAACAGTCACATACACACACACTGTAAATGACATATATCCTGTACATTTCACCTTTGAAGGGCAATAGCAGAGGACCACACCTATTTCACACATACATGTTGGCAACATGGTTCATCACAGCATATGGCACACAACTAAGACACCATCAGTCAATAAGGGGAAAACAAGCCTCATACATGAGGCAGTGGATGTGCTATTGCATTGGTAACAGGAATGTATGACCAGACCCTTGACAGCAGTAAGTCCAACTGCACCCATCTTTGCAAGGACTATCTGTTACTAGGGTTCCATATAAGCAGAACATAGACAGCACAAGTGCCACACCTATAACAAGCATTGCGCACATGACATTCCATGTACATGTCAGCCCATTTCCTAACTCCTGACACACCCATGCTCCTGGTCACAACCCACCTGTCTGAAGAGGTCCCTGGAATGGTAATTTGTGTACCCCGATATTCCCTCCTCTACACACACACAGACTAACAATACTAATCCTGTTTGCTACACCCTTTCCTATGCTATGCCATTGTCATAGTACATCTGACTGCATGGACGTCAGGTCAATTAATACACTGGCTTGTAGTTTCTAAGCCCTGGTATCACCTGTAGATTGCTTCCCGTGTGAAAGGTACTGTTGGCCATTTGAATTCGAATCTCACATACAGGACTTGTGAGAAACTGATGGAGCACACACCTGTGATCACCTCCATGCACACCACCCATTTGAACATACACTGCCCCTGCTGATGCCTGGAACAGCATAGAAGTTTCCATTTTGTCAAATACACCGTTATGCATTGCTAGTAATTAAGCCGTGTAACACAGCCTTTGGGTTTATGTGTCACCTTCAAAAACACAGGACATACACAGTTTTCCATGTCCTCTGACTGTGCAGGTGTATGTCAGTGACCAGTTACATGTGTCCTCCCCCTCAATGCTGTTGTCTGAGCAGTATGACATTTGGGATGTTGCATTGTGACCCAGGCACAGGATGGACCCTGGCATATGCAGCATGGGTGTGACCTTAGTGCTGTGTAGCTCCTAATGTTGATGACATTGGCTGATGTTTGCGGCAACTATGGGCATTCACATTTGACAGGACTGGAGCCTTTGTCGTGTTTCAGGGGATTGTTAAAGTAGTCATCCTCAACCCACCAATTTAGGTGTGTATGATCCATCGGGACGTTACTGCCATTGGCAACTTGAGCTGCACACAGAGCGGAGGTGGTAGTGGCAACTGTTGTCACTGTTACATTCCAGTTGTTGGTATGGCTAGAGGTTGTTAATTGGGCCCTAGTTAATGTAGGGGGTATAGTGGCTGATGTGTGCCAGGATGTCAGTTTGACGTTGTGCCCTTCCCTCCTGGCGTGCCTTTACCTTTGCTCCATCGTTGGCATGGCAGCATGCCCCAATGGGACTGTTGTTGGTGTAGTGTAATGTGTGCCCCAGCTTCTCTCTGTGCAGGCCATGCCCCCATGCCATACCCCTTTACCCATGCCACTCCATGTATATGATGACTTCCATGCATTTTGTGGTCGGTATCCCCCCCCGCTTAGAGTTGACAGTAGTGCATTATAATTCCCCATGGGACTTACCCTGCATGTGCGTTGTCTCCTGGTAGTCTGCGCTGTCCTGTCCTTGAATCCCTGTGATGATCTCCTCAGGGATGACGGCTGCGACCATCTCCTCCATGTGGTCCAGGGCCTCCTGGTGTGCTGGACTCCCACCTCCAGTCTGCAGTGCTGCCTTCCTGTTCCTGGCCATCTTTTCCTTGGTCCTGCGCTTGCAGTCATGCCAGCGTTTCTTGCACTCGATGACTGTTCTGCGTACTTCTGCCACACTGTTAATCTTGTCAACAATTTGTTGCCATATTGCCTCTCTCCTACTGATTGGCAACTTTGTGGTGACAAACAGTTGGTGCTGGTGTTCCGTCACCTCTTTAACCAGAATTTCCTGTTCCTCTGCACTGAAGCAACACTTTCTTTTCTTCTTAAAACTGTCCTGGGTCTTGTGTGGGTCCTCCTGACTGGTTCCTGGTCTGTTGTCATCTTCCTGGGGTCTGTACAGGCATCTGGGATCCATTTTGGCTCTCCTCTGCTGAAATGGCTGTGTTTGCGACGAATTTTGACGCTATTGCGTCAAACAACGCTGCATATCCGGTGTGCGGTGTCGTAAATCGACCCACAGTCATTTCTGCCGCGTTAACGTCGTTTTGCTTTACGACTTGACGCTGCGGTGTGCGTAAAAAAAAAGGCTTACACCTTTGGTTTGCGCTGCCGGGCGTCAAAGTATAAATTTGACGCTCGCACGGCGCACCGAAATGGCGTTAGCCGGCGGTAATATTTTTGACGCACAACTGCACCGGTGCAGTTTTACGTCAAAAAGTATAAATATGGGCCATACTTTTTAAAATTCTCTCTGCAGGATAACACAAAGGCTAAAGTGCATATCTTCGACGTTCATTACTTGCATGATGAGGTGCTAAAGTGCAGTGTGTTTGGCATTTATCAAAGTTTGCCGAAGTAATTGATGGAGGCGGCTGACCAGCCATAGACGTAGCTTATGTGCGGTCTCAGTTGGGTTTCCTGAAGATTTGATTGTGGTCTGTGTAATGAGTGACTCCACTATTAAAAATAATTTTACAAAACATGCCATGGTTTGGGGGTTTCAGACCTTTAGTGCCGAACAAGATTGCTTGGTGACAAAATCCGATGCCATTTGAATTAAAGATGTTTTAGAGATAGATTTTATGCCAAGGCAATACAACTGGCCAGGTGCATGATATATGCAGGAAGTCTTTCTGTGAATATTAGCAAAGCCTGCACTCTTTGTTCTCCATTGGCTACTGTCATTTTGGTGACACACTGGACAAAAACAGCCACAACAGCAGAGAACTCTTCAGCATCGTCAAGGAGTTCTCCAACCCCAGCGCCAACGCCGTCACGCCCTCACAGGATCTATGCGAATCCCTCGCCACTTTCTTCCATCGCAAGATCAGCGACCTCCACGACAGCTTCGGACACCAGACCAAACCTAACACCACCGAACCCACATCCCCGACCATCACCCTCAACAACTGGACCCACATCAGCACGGAAGAAACCAAATCCATGAACTCTATCCACTCCGGCGCCCCTTCGGACCCCTGCCCGCACTTCATCTTTAACAAAGCCGACAACATCATCGCCCCACACCTCCAGACCGTCATCAACTCTTCTTTTTCTTCTGCTACCTTCCCCGAATGCTGGAAACACGCCGAAGTCAACGCCCTACTAAAGAAACCTACGGCTGACCCGAGCGACCTGAAAAACTTCCGCCCCATCTCCCTTCTGCCTTTCCCAGCCAAAGTAATAGAGAAGACCGTCAACAAACAGCTGACCACCTTCCTGGAAGACAACAACCTGCTCGACCCCTCACAGACCGGATTCCGAACCAACCACAGCACTGAAACCGCCCTCATCTTAGTCACAGACGACATCAGAACCCTGATGGACAACGGTGAAACAGTCGCCCTCATTCTTCTCGACCTCTCGGCTGCCTTTGACACCGTCTGTCACCGTACCCTAATCACCCGCCTCCGCTCCACCGGGATCCAAGACCAGGCCCTGGACTGGATCGCCTCCTTCCTGGTAAACCGCTCCCAAAGAGTCTACCTCCCTCCGTTTCGCTCAGAACCCACTGAGATCATCTGCGGCGTACCTCAAGGCTCATCACTCAGCCCGACACTCTTCAATGTCTACATGAGCCCCCTCGCTAACATCGTACGCAAGCACGACATCATCATCACCTCCTACGCCGACGACACCCAACTTATACTCTCCCTCACCAAGGACCCCGCCAGCGCCAAGACCAACCTACAAGAGGGTATGAAGGACGTCGCAGATTGGATGAGGCTCAGCCGCCTAAAGCTGAACTCTGAAAAAACTGAAGTCCTCATCCTCGGCAACACCCCGTCCGCCTGGGACGACTCCTGGTGGCCCACGGCCCTCGGCACCGCACCGACGCCCGCAGACCACGCCCGCAACCTCGGCTTCATCTTGGACCCCCTTCTCACCATGACCAAGCAAGTCAACGCCGTGTCCTTCGCCTGCTTCCTCACCCTTCGCATGCTCCGCAAGATCTTCCGCTGGATCCCCGCTGACACCAGAAAAACCGTGACCCACGCCCTCGTCACGAGCCGCCTGGACTACGGCAACACCCTCTACGCTGGGACCACCGCCAAACTCCAAAATCGCCTGCAACGCATTCAAAACGCCTCAGCCCGCCTCATCCTCGACGTACCCCGCAACAGCCACATTTCCGCACACCTGAGACACCTGCATTGGCTCCCAGTCAGCAAAAGGATCACCTTCCGACTTCTCACCGACGCACACAAAGCCCTCCACGACAAGGGACCGGAATACCTCAACAGACGGCTCAACTTCTACGTCCCCACCCGCCCCCTCCGCTCCTCTGGCCTCGCACTCGCCGCCGTCCCTCGCATCCGACGCTCCACGGCGGGTGGGAGATCTTTCTCCTTCCTGGCGGCCAAGACCTGGAACTCCCTCCCCACCAGCCTCAGGACCACCCAGGACCACTCCGCTTTCCGGAGACTCCTAAAGACCTGGCTGTTCGAGCAGCGATAACCACCCCCTTTGTCCCTAGCGCCTTGAGACCCGCACGGGTGAGTAGCGTGCTTTATAAATGCTAATGATTTGATTTGATTTGATTTGCACTTTTATTTTTATATACTTTCCTAAGGTGGCATTTCAGGTATGTTTGTGCAATTAGTGCCATGTATGTGTTAATGGTCATCCATGCATGATTGAGCAACCTGAATTTTGCTTTGTCTTATTGCCAAGAGAACAGCTTGATTTGTTGTTTAATACTAGCTTGAATTACTGGTGAGGAAAGCTGTTTTGCCAGAGTTGTTCATCCATTGGATGTTTAATTGATGCTGCTATTATCCCTGACTAGGAATTTACATTTGGGAGCATGTTTGATGCAATTTCTTGCCATAACAATGCTCTTAGAGTTTTGGCTACCTCAGTAGTGATGCGTATTGAAGAAAAGTCCCTTTGTGTATCAATTCTTGGTCTTGGAAGCCAAATTCCAGTCTGGTTTGAGCCAGTGAGGCACTTTATGGCAGGTGGAAGATAAGGCACAAAACGTTGCTTTGTGCAATGTTCAAAAAGCTCGCAAATTTTCCGGGAAAGACTTCCAGGCTGCATGTCGTTTGTAGGAAGTTTGGCTCATATTGAAGCAAAAGTGGCGCATCAGCTATGATGCACCACGTTTCTTGCACCCCCTACCAGCACCAAACAACACCATGGTTGCGCAGTATTTAAAATACGGTGCACCATGGCGGTCGTTAGCACAATAGCATTAAAATTTAGGATGCTATTGTGGTGCCTTGCTACACTAGTGTCAAAAATGTTGAAGCTATTGCAGCACAGTGCAAGGATGCCCATAGGTTACTATGGGAGCGTCATTTTAAAGACTTCTCTCAGCAGGCGTTAAAAATGAAGCCAAATATAGTGCCTGGATTTAACTGTGCCATTTTTGCAGGCCTCCTAGCGCCAGAACACCTCCCTTGCATACATTATACATGGCGCAGGCATAATGTGGCGCAAGGAGTTCCAAAGTTAGCAGTGCATGCAGTACACCACTTTGTAAATATGGCGTAGCAGAAAAGCCACTTTAGCGCCATCTTACCATTAAAAAAAAATTATGCTATGGTGCGCTAAGATGGCGTTAGGAGCTCTTAAATATGCCCCTTTGCCTTTATCTCTGTCAGCAGCAGCTGTCAAGTTGGACTTTTCAATTTAGTTGCCAGGCACCCAGAGTGTTGCAATTTGTGATGCTACTCTCGCTTTCCATGTGTTTAGATGCAGTCAATTGCACCAGCGGTCTTGCAGCCATACACCTACGTACATGTAACTTTCACTTCTGCCCACGGGACTTCCACCACAATACCACAACTTTTTTAAAAATTATCCTTCTGCCAAAAGTGACAACCTTTGTTTTCTTGAGATTTATGGTCAACTTGTTGGTCGAGCAGTATTGATATAAAGAGGATATGAAATTTTGCAAGTCTGTGCCCAAAAGATTCAATAAAACTGTGTCTGCATATAATAATGAAGTAATTAGTTGTTGACCCAGCTTTGTAGGATGAGAGTGTATAGAATCCAGTTGGACACTTAAATCTGTCAAATGTAGGCTGAATAATGTCAAGGTCAGCACACACCCTTGTTTTATGCCTCTATCTATCAGAATTATTGATGTTAGACACTTATTACACTTAAGTGTGACTCTGGACCAGTTGTCTGAGTTAGAAACTGTATTCCTTTTAGCAGGTTTGTTCCATGCGACTAGTTTTCTCCAAAGTGACTTCAGTTGAGTAAATCAAATGCTTTGGTGAGGTCTACAAAGTAGGTGTATAGGGATAGGTTTTTCCCTTGCATATTTTCTGTTAACATGGACAAGACTGTAAATTATCGATGGCGCTTCATGCTGTATGGAAATCTGTTTAGTTTGTGGAATTATGTTTAATTTTGTTTCCCAGTATTTCCTAGTGCTCCAGTTTGCTTTTGCTCAAATTGGTTAATAATGACCCATGTTGGCTTGCTGTTTTTTGCCTCACAGGTATCCGCTGTTCTTGTCCATTCCTGATCCATGTGGACTTGCTTGGCTTCCCCTACTGCCTTTTTGTATGCTTTTCTTATTTTATGGAAAGTTTTGGGCGAGGCACCTACCTTATATTGAGATGTGAGATTTCTGGCTGCTTTGTTAAATTTCTGACTAAGTCATGGATTTACATGGATTTTTGAGTAATCTCTGCATGTGAATCTTCCATGGTTGAGTACCCAGCTGTTTTTTTGTGATTCCTGCATAGTCTCCTTTTAAGAGATCAAGTCTGGTTGTTTCCCCTGCTCATTTTATATATCAGCTTGCTTTCCATTGCTCATAGTTTTTCAAGGACAAGTTGGTTCACCTTTTTCCCTGCCAGTGGCTACCTGGATTTTGTGCACCAATATTTGTCATTTGGTCCCTGTGCTGGTTATTATTTAATATTTTAGTGATATGAGGATGGTGATCACCTTCGCATATAACCTCTAAATTAAAGCTTTGGATGTCGTTGAAGATAGAGAAAGATATGAAGGAGTATTCCAAAGTTGACTTACAGTTCCTTGACCTGTGTGTCATTGCCACTGGCGAGTCAACTGGGGTTCGGCAGCTGGGGGCCCTTAGCACCAGAGCCTCTATGACTCGAAGGAGGATGTGATTGCTTTTGTGGATGTTCATAAATTGTGATACCTGCATAGGGATTCCCAACCTCATGTCTAGGGCCATTGCTCTAGTGCGTCTCTTGTAGTGGTTTGCCATGGTTAGATTGAAATCTCCTGTAATGATCCATGGTATTTCTACATTGTGAGGTCCTAATTCTAAAAGTTTGTTTTCTGTAGATTTAATTAGCTTTTGTTTTTGTTTAGTGTTAGGTTTGATGTAAATATTTACTATTATGAGTGAGGTTACCTGCGATCCTGAGTTCCAGTTGGTGATAGTTGTTGCCAGCATGTGGTCGGTCTTCAGATCTAATTGACTTGAGGTATTGATTTTGCTAGTTGTTATGTAGGCTGATGAGCTGCCTTTCAGGTGTCCTTTGTTTTTTGCCTTCTCTGGTATATTTGCAAATTCCACATATCCTACTAGTGGGTTCTCAACTTCAGGCCTGGTTCCATGAGACAGATGATGTTGAAACTGCGCAAGAACAGTTCCAAGCTTTGGTCCTGAGCCGGTTAGCTGGCCTCTGCCAAATTGCACTATATTAACTTAGTGGTTGAAGACATAAGGTCAATGGAGCTTTGAGTTTTCTGATTTTTTCCTAAGTTTGCTGCTTGAAGTTCAGCCCCTGGTAAACTGTATTCAAATATTTCAAAAGGTTAGCCAAAAATGGAGTTTGAAGCTTCCCCACTGTAGTCACTGAAAATGGCACTGAGTTATATTTCTGGCTCAAATGCAGTAAATCCCTGCTATTTACCAGTTATGATTAGCACCGCCACAACACATATAACACTGCGCTGTCCTCCGTGTTGTTCTCTTGGTATTTATTTTCTTTGCCTTTGTTCGGTTGGCAAATTTATATTTTGTGCACGGCGGCTAATGAGAGTTATGGTTTGTGTTGTGTGTGTTACTAACCATAACTGATGAATTTCAGTGGTCTTCTGCGTTTCAGCCTCAACCAAAACTGTTTTATTCAGTGAACATGTGTGTGGGGAAAAAAGATAAATAATACAAACTGTTTAATATGGTATTAAATAGGGATGTGCAAAAGAGTTACAGGTCTTAGAGTACACATTTATAAACGTCAATGCTTTGGAAAAAGCTAAGCTGCCAAAATATATATATTTTTTAAAGTGAAAAGGGGTCCATAGTGGCTTTGAAAAGTACAGCAGAACCGTGTTGCATGTGACCAGGGGCATGCTGCACGCCGCATCTTAAAGTTCTCGCAAGCAGCTCTCTGTTGGAAGAATTCTCGCAATAGGGAAAGCGCAGTATGTCGCGCGTTGTGTGGGCGTTATTGTGTTAAAAATGTCAGAATTGGTCAAATGTGAGCATCTAAAATATCAGATGACAAAACTTTATTTGTTATTTTTTTGCTGCTGCCTTTCATCTTCACGGCCCACCCATACATCCTCCCGGCCCCCACAGTTTAAAGATCCTGGAGCCGGGTCCTTGAAGAGGACACTAGTGAATGAGAAGACAGGACAGCTTGCAGGGACTGTGTAAACCAGAAAGCATTACTCACCAGATTAATCGGGATTTAACTCTCGGGATCAGAGTGCGCCTAACTAATAGGGGTACAAGCACGAGATATTACCTTCCCCTATAGGGCCTCCCCATTGCCAGGTTTTACCACCCGTCCGTTAATTTCACGGACTGCTTGTAATTTTGCCCTTCTGTCCGTTGTCCGTGATGAAAGTCTTCATGGACAGCATTTGTCCGTAATTTCAGCCTTTCACCTAAAGGACAACAGAGGCAGGGCAAACATTTCCTGCAGATCGTTTCCCCAGCTGGAATGAAGGGCAGGGAGCCTCCTGTGTTCTGAGGGAGGGGCAGACAGATAAGAAAAGGCCTTCTTACCAGGATGTCTCCTTCCCTAAAGAAATGCAAATGGGGATAACTGTTAAATCTGCAAATGTAAAGGGGCTTGAAAACCTGCATTGACTTTAATCAAAGGAGTCACTTGAAGCTTTCTGATGGCAAAGATATTTTCTTTTAGATAGGTACTGTAATGGTGAGCTGTAGAGTGTGTGGTTTTAATGGACTGTAATACATTTTATACCTAATACTATTTTTTTTTTATATTATTCACATCTGTATTTGAGAAGCACTTTTTTTTATTTAACCGAACTGTATTTGCGCATTTTGTAGCAGCCTATATTAGGATGTAATTGTATTTATATAGCGCTTACTACCCCTGATGAGGCATCGAATACATATTTAAAATAAGGACTTACACATTCACAGTCCTTTCAGGAACCTCGGTACCTCATAGTACTAACAAACATTGGCAAAGCCAATAGGTCTTGTTTACGTAAGAGTTATTGGCTTTGCCAATGTGTTTTAGCCATGTTATGCACCAGAGTGGCTGCTGTTCAACATGGCTAAAAGTTAGTGGCATAGTGGTGTGGAGTGGAGTAGAGTGGCATAGGAGCAGTGGCGTAGAGCCCAGTGGTGCAGAGTACAATGCAGGGGGGTTACAGTGCAGTTGTTTAGAGTGCAGTGGCGTACAGTGCAGTTGGTTAGAGTGCAGTGGCATGGAGTGGCGTGGGACAGAATAGAGTGGCATAGAGTGCAGTGGAGTAGAGTGGCAGAGACTGCAGTAGTGCAGAGTGGTACAGTGGCATAGAGTGCAGAGTAGACTCGAGTGACAGAGAGTGCAGTGTAGAGTGGTGCAGTGCAGAGTAGAGTATAGTGTTGTAGAGTTCAGGTGCGTAGAGTGGAGTGATGCAGAGTGTAGTGGCATAGAGTGTAGTGGCATAGATTGCAGTGGCGTAGAATGCAGTAGTACAGAGTAGATTGGTGTACAGTACAGTGGCGGAGAGTGCCATGTTGCAGAGTAGAGTGTCAGTGCAGTGATGTAAAGTGGAGTAGAGTGGCACAGAGAGCAGTGGCAGAGTACAGTGGTGCAGAGTAGAGGGCAGTGACATACAGTGCATCTGTTTAGGGTGCACTGACAGAGTGCAGTGGCATGGGGCAGAGTAGAGTAGCATAGAGTGCAGTGGAATAGAGTGTATTGGTGCAGAATGTAGTAGTACAAAGTAGAGTGGTGTAGAGTATAGTAGAGGCCAGTGAAGTGTTGCAGAGTAAAGTGTCAGCGTGCAGTGGTGTAGAGTGTATTGGACTAGAGTGCACTGGTCAGAGTGGCGTAGAGTGCAGTGGCGTAGAATAGATTGTTTCAGAGTAGAGTGCAGTTGCATAGAGTGGAGAGGTTCAGGGTAGAATGCAGTGGCATGGAATGCAGTGGCACAGAGTGCAGTGTGGCGTAAAGTAGATTGTTTCACAGTAGAGTGAAGTGGCTTGGAGAGGTGAAGGGTAGAATGGAGTTGCAAAGAGTGGCATAGAGTGTGATGGCATAGAGTAAAGTGGTGTAGAGTGCCATGGCATAGAGTGCAGAGATGCAGATTAGATTAAAGTGACGTACAGTGTATTGATGTAGAGTGCAGGGGTATAGAGTTGAGTGTTACAGAGTAAAGTGCACTAGCACAGAGTGTATTAGCTTAGAGTGCAGTGGCATATAGTGCAGTGTTGCAGAGTGACATAGAGTGGAGTTGTGCGAACTAGATTGGTGTTGCCTAGACTGGAGTGGTATGGCGTGCAGAGGAGCAGAGCGCAGTGGTGTAGAGAGGGGGAAAGTGCATTGGCATAGAGTAGAGTGGTACAGAGTAGAGTAGAGAGGCATATTGTGAAGTAGCAGAGTGCAGTGGCGAAATGTGGAGTGGTTCAGAATGGAGAAGAGTGCAGTGCAGTGGCATGGAGTGGCGTAAAGTGGAGTGATACAGAGTAGGGTGCAGTGGTGTGGAGTGGTGCAGAGTGGAGTGTAGTAACACACTGCCATTTCAGACAACACATTTTTTATTGAAATGATCATTACATTTGCACAGACGTACAGTTTTTCAAATCAAACTATACTCTGCACAGACGATGATGTGTGGAAATTACATCACCTAATGCAATGATTTGTTTTAATCATATAAAGGTATTTGTTTCCAGCACAGTTAAGGATTAACAAAAATGTGCTTCATTTGTACTCCTAATTCTGATATATCTGAAGTTTATTTAAATGTTGTCATGTGATAGAAAAAACTCTTTACTAACCCCAGTATCCAGCTAGATTGTCGCATAAATCCTCTCACCTAGAAGTCAGAGAAAGAGGAGTAAACACTAAGGCGTCATTCTGACCGCGGCGGGCAGCAGTCGCCACCCGCCATGCGGTCACCGCCGAATGACCGCCCCGCGGTCAAAAGACCGCGGCGGCCATTCCAACTTTCCCGCTGGGCCGGCGGGCGCCCTCCAAAAGAGCGCCCGCCGGCCCAGCGGGAAAGCCCCTGCAACAATGAAGCCGGCTCCGAATGGAGCCGGCGGAGTTGCAGGGGTGCGACGGGTGCAGTGGCACCCGTCACGATTTTCACTGTCTGCTAAGCAGACAGTGAAAATCTTTGTGGGGCCCTGTTAGGGGGCCCCTGCACTGCACATGCCAGTGCCATGGGCAGTGCAGGGGCCCCCAGGGGCCCCACGACACCCGTTCCCGTCAGCCTGGTTCTGGCGGTGAAAACCGCCAGAAACAGGCTGGCGGGAAGGGGGTCGGAATCCCCATGGCAGCGCTGCAAGCAGCGCCGCCATGGAGGATTCCCTGGGCCAGGGGAAAACCGGCGGGAAACCGCCGGTTCCCCTTTTCTGACCGCGGCGTAGCCCAGGAAGCACCGCCAGCCTTTTGGCGGTGCTTCCGCTGCCCTCCGCCCTGGCGGTCAGAGACCGCCAGGGTTGGAATGAGGGCCTAAGTTCCCACAGAAATCAGAGCCTGACATTTGACTTTGTTCTTTGAGTGCACAGCAAATGTGATGAGATAAGAACAGGATTTACAGGCCTGTTTACCGAAAGGGAGCACTCGGAAGGATACTGTAAATAAGGTTTGCGCAAGGGAAGGAATGAACTCAAGCTGCATAGCCTAAAACAAATAAAGCCAGCAAATTGAAAGCAACAAAATGTGAGTTACGAACCACAAGGCCAATGGCAAGCAACGGGCAGAGTGCATTCCCAAGGAAACACTTTGAATGTGCTTAAAGTGACAGCCGTGGGATACATTGTGGGGAAAGTCCAGTATTTTACTCCAGTCCGTACCTTGCAGAGGTTTGGCCAAATCAATCACCCAGGTAGTATGACGAGAAGACCTGGAGTGGTTTCCATGTTGCAGCAAAGGTCTGCATATCTATTCTATCAGTTTACCACCAGTACCTATGGTGTAGACCTTCTGGCAAACCTCTTGTAGGGTCAGTGCTAGGTGGCAGACATGAAATAGGGCTTTAATGATTATTTAAGGTGGCTGTAAGTAAGGAGTTGACCTGGGTGAAGATGGTAGTCTGCCATAAGGGTTTGGAAATTTAGTAGCTCGTCATCCAGAAACAAATCCCCCAATTTTAAGATACCTGCATTATGCCACTGATGGAGTTGCTCTGAGCACAGCCGTCCTGTGCAAGTGGGAAGGCTTAGCAAAGGTAGTGCAGGAGCACAGGGTTTCTTCGTGTCAGTGAGTTTACAGGTTCCAGCAAGGCAAGAGAAAGCTGTGCATGATAACCCCGGATGGTGATCTGTAGAATGGTCAGTAGGAAACAATGAGCAGTGCATTAAGCCCTCCTTAAAAGTCTTTACTGATAAACCCCATCTCATGCAGGGAGGTGGGCAGAAAGCCAGCATGCCACCCATTGGACCTGTGCAGCTGAATAATAGCGTTCTAAGTGCAGAAGGCCTAATCCACCCCCAGTCACAGGTAGCTTTATAGTGGAAAGAGCTACCCGATGGCACTGCAGCAACCAAATCAGATGTGTGGCATAGCTGAAGAAGGAATGAAGGTCGAGCAGGAGAAGGTTTGCAAAATAATACTATCATTGGGGTAGCACACCATCTTCACTAGTGCCACTTGGCTCACTACAGAAAGCAGAAGAGAAGACCTAAAAGCAAACTGGGCTTGGATGGACTGTGATGCTCTGCTGAGATTTCGATCCTGGAAATTAGTGGGAGAATGGTAAATATTAATCACTAGGTATCGAAACGTTCCCAATTCAATCTGAGATCTAATTCTATATAAAGGGGAAAACAGTGCCATACGTTAAAGAAACACAAATTATATTTTAAATTTTTTTACAGTTTGTTTGTGCAATTTACGTCCCAAATATCTTGAAGATTCTATGTGTACTTGACACTTAGGGATAACCCAGATCACTAGTTTGGCTTTTGCTCAATTTCAAAACCATTTAAAGACATGGACAAAGCGGGCAATTGCCTTGCACAACCTTGCATGGGGTCTGGCCCCTGCTCACACTTCACAGCACGAACAGCAGACCATTGCACCAGAAGAGTTTGCCAAGGTGGATGGGTGTTGCTTCTTCAACCACTTGACAGTGGCTCTTCTGTTTCTCACCTGTGTGCAGAGACAACTCCCTAGGTACCCAATACCTTCCGATAGTCTTGGTGGACCCATCTTGTCTGATTTTAGGAATTGTCCCACCTTGTTCTTCTCTTCCTTATTTATCCAGTTCTGAGCAGCAACCCTTTGAATCACTTGCCATGGATCTCCCATTTGATCTCAATTTCATCCTCCTCTTTTATTATCTTTGATTGGCAGTCTGAGCTCCCATTTCTGAGATAAATGTAGTCCCAGATATACAGTCTAGTGCTGTGAGACTACAGACAGGTTGTGGGTACCTCACATCCTGACATTAGGTGTGAGACTGTCGCACACACCGTCTGCCCTGACTCTTTAAAAACAAAATTAGGTTGAAAGTCCATGGGCGGTTGGGGTAAGCCAGATGTTTTTGTTAAGTTTGTTTAAACTAACATAAGGTTTATTACCTTAATGTTTCCCAAACTGTTTGCCAGGGGTTTTAAAATGTTCAGAAACATAATAAAAATGTTGCTGTTACTTTCTCTTCAAGAAAGAATCAGTAGATTTGGGTAGGGGTGATGGCTTTGGTGATTGGCCTACGCTACTGAACAAGGACGTAATACGACACCTGAATGTAGCCTACCAGGAGGCAATCACAAAAAGACCACAGTTAATAAATAGTGTTATGTTAAAAAACAGTTAATAAATGCACTGACAAAATAGTGAGGCATGGCCTCTCTTGTGTGTGTCTGTAAAACCGACGGTTGTTCTTGAATTTCTTTCCTGAATTTTGACCCTTTGTCCTGAATTTTTTACAGTCCTGTCCAGAATTTGCTTCAATGCCAGGTGGTCACCCTAAACAGCGACAAAGAGCTGTTGGAAATGGCGGGCAATGTGCAATATAAAACACGATAATCTAACCTGAAAAATATTAGTGTTCCTATTCTGGTTTAAGTGAATTCATATTCTCTTTCATTTCCCTACATTTTCGTAATTTTTGATGTTTAATTTTCTCTAATGTGTTTCTACGTAAAACCGTTATTATTTTTTAAATTAACCAACACTGCCCTCGTGTGGCCTTTGCTGGGGATTTGCCTGCGAACACTTGATCAGCTACTTTCCTACTCCTCAAACCATCAAAATCTTTAGCTTGTTAAAAGACCTTCATGTCAATTTGACTATTTAGTTGCTGTTGGATTTCAATGGAAAAGAGCAGCGATCTATATCTATTTGTTACCATAAATTTAAGACACAAAGCTGGCTTTAGAGTACCTTTATTAAAGTACTTACACTGTTTGTTTGCCACCAATTGCAAATTGTTCAAGGAATGACGTTTGTATAGCCGACTGCTCTCTTCCTAAGGAAAGCCTATTTGTATTCTGGGCTATGGGTACTCAAAGGGGTTGTAGGCCAGTTTACCCCGGAACAAAGTACATGCGATTGTGAAAGGATGAGAACCCACTTTCTTATTGAGTTATTTAACATGTAGTTAATAATTTGAGATTGAGTCAGGTTAGTGAGTCCAAATCAATTTATTTTGCCCTTTTAGGCCTGAAGATCTAAACAGCTTGTAGATGTAATTTTTGAAGACAACTTGTAAATTTAAGATCAGACACGTGTTTCACCCCCTAGTGGTGAGTACACCTGGGGCTTTTTCAAGGCTGTGACCAATTAGCAAATTGTGTATTTATTTCCACAGTGCAGAATCTACAAGTATGTACATATTTACAACTCTAACATCTTTCATCAGAGAGCGTGAGGATTTATGGTTGAAAAACTTTGGATGTGTATAAGATCAAAAGAAATATAATAACAAAAACACCTTTGTCAAGAAGCACCTATTGCTCATCCCTTTTTTTCTTACCTTACAATGTCACATCTCTGTAAACCACATCAGTACGCTAAACTGGTAATAACCACTCACTGGAAGCAACTTAAGAAGCCTCCGGAAAAATAAGGTAACAAGAACAAAAAAGTGACGCTCAGCCATTAATAAATAACTGCATCAAGCTCAATCTGAAAAAAATCCAGCTGCTACAAACATTGTTATTGTAGTTGTATTTATATAGCGCTTACTACCCCTGCAGAGGCATTGAACCACTTTATGACGGACACATGGTGCTCCGGAACCAAAAGGTATTTGCTTTATCATATTCCTGTTTACTAAATAAAACAGTTATCGTCTTTTCTGATCTAGTGTGTGATTTTTTTCCTCTGCAGAACGTATGTCGCTGCTTAGCAAAGGTCTTTGCCTTCCATTGCATGAGACGTCCCGCAGGGTACAGGAATAACATACTGCAGCCTATCACTGTTCTTTATGACTTGCAGTTCAGTCCTTCTGTTTAGTGTGGTTCAGCACCTGTTCAGGCAGATCAGTACATTCAGTACATAGACCCCGACACCCTTGTTTAGTGTAAAAGACCATTTATAAGGACAGGCTTGCTTATCATAATAACACGTCAAAGTAACCATAACTTGAATGTCAACTTTAGCTTTAACCTTGTAACTCCCCTTCTTACATCCTCACTTCAATCCACCACTTATCCTTCGCTCATCCAATTTCCACTTCCGTTCCCACACATCTCCCTTTCCTTTGTACCTCCTGCCTGACTCGGGCCTCCTCCAGTCTGTCATCCTTCACCTGCTTCTCTTTCCCCCTGGAAGGGTGGACATGCCCTCATCTGACTCTCCACCCTCCCCCATTTACTGCCCGCACCAAGCAACCTGCCCTATAACTGGCATGAAATCCACCCCCCATCCCCAACCCACTGTTTCACCCTCTATCCATCCTTTCCACATCACACCTGCAGGGCGGGCGGGTGCCTAACTTCCGCGCAGCATGACCTGCTAGCACCGAAGAGGACGATCCCCCGCCCCCACCACCTTATGTACTTTACACCAAGCCCCTCCCAAGCCCAACCCCCAGCCTATCCCTAACTTGACCATCTACATCCGGCCCGAGATCTCCCAGAGAGACTGGACTGTGTCCAGCTCTCCGCGGTGCCCATAGCGGGACATAGACTCCGACACCCTTGTTTAGTGTAAAAGGTCATTTATTAGGACAGGCTTGCTTATCATAATAACACGTCAAAGTAACCATAACTTTAATGTCAACTTTAGCTTTAACCTTGTAATCCCCCTTCTTATATCCTCACTTCAATCCACCACTTATCCTTCGCTCACCCAATTTGTACTTCCATTCCCACACATTCCCCTTTCCTTTGTACCCCCTGCCTGACTTGGGCCTCCCCAGTCTGTCATCCTTCACCTGTTTCTTTTCCCCCCTGGAAGGGTGGGCAAGCCCGCATCTGACTCTCCACTCTTCCCCATCTACTGCCACCCAGCACAAACCCAATTGGCATTTTGCTGCCCCACCAGCGAGCCCACTGCAACACCTCATGCCATGCCATCCGTCTCACCACGCCAAAATCTCCCCCCCACAGGTTAGTCAGCAAGAAACGCAACTCCAACATATAATGTGCATTCCCTATTTCCGAGAGGTGCACACAGTCATCCCGGAAAAGCACCTGCTCCTCCTCTTTTAACCTTGATACCCTGCGCCCAGCAGAAAGCCCGCATAGCCCTATTGACCTTCCTCCGAGCCCTTTCGGTAGCCCCATGTTTTGCGCTCCTTGCCATTTCTTTCATGACACCAGTTCTGTCCATACTAGGCAAGTCCCCTGCATGTTGAATTTCATCAGTACCAAGTCACGTTGCATGTGTTGTAGTAGAGTGGGTCCAGATAGAAGGACCTGGTCGTTCTCCCCCAGGTGTAACACCAATGCATCCGGATATCCCCACGTCGGCAACAATGATGTAATAAAAGGAAGCAAATTGCCCCAACTCATGCCGCTCTTTCCCCACCATAGAACCTAGTGCCTGCTGTTCGGGAGTCCCAAAGATTGTCCACAGACCTGCCGCTCTGTGAATTTCGCCGCCCAGTGAATAAAAGATTGCCCGACTACCCACGTGATCGCTTTTTGATTCTCTGGGCCACTCATGCAACCTGAAAAAGAAACAAGAATCAGAATGAAAACCACAAGCGCCCCCCGCCGTGTGCGACACCAAACTCCTGCCAAGCACTCCCTACTCACAAAACCTGACCGTACCTGTTCCCATAGCACATTAAGGGGCATATTTATACTCCGTTTGCGCCGGGATTGCGTCGTTTTTTTTGACGCAATTCCGACGCAAAACTAACTCCATATTTATACTTTGGCGTTAGACGCGTCTAGCGCCAAAGTCCATGGAGTTTGCGTCATTTTTTTGCGTGGACACCTACTTTGCGTTAATGATATGCAAGGTAGGCGTTCCCGTCTAAAAAATTGACTCCAAGGCATGTGCGCCGTATTTACACTCCCGGGCAAAATTCACGCCCGGCAGTGGGCGGGTCAAAAAAAATGACGTACGCCGCTTTTGCGCCGTTTTTTAGCGCCTGGAAAAGGCAGGCGTTAAGGGACCTGTGGGCTCGGAAGGAGCCCAGAGGTGACCTCCCATGCCCCCAGGGACACACCCCCTGTCACCCTTGCCCACCCCAGGAGGACACCCAAGGCTGGAGGGACCCATCCCAGGGACATTAAGGTAAGTTCCGGTAAGTATTATTTTTTGTTTTTTTTGTGGCATAGGGGGGCCTGATTTGTTCCCCCCTACATGCCACTATGCCCAATGACCATGCCCAGGGGACAGAAGTCCCCTGGGCATGGCCATTGGGCAAGGGGGCATGACTCCTGTCTTTGCTAAGACAGGAGTAATTTCTATGGGGGTTGGGAGTCGAATAAAATTGCGCAAATCGGGTTGAGGCGAAAAATTTGCCTCAGCCTGACTTGCCCCATTTTTTGATGCCCAAGCTCCATATCCCCCTACGCTGGCGCTGCCTGGTGTATGTTGTTTTTTTCCACGCACACCAGGCAGCGCCGGCAGCTAACGCCGGCTAACGTCATTGATTAAATACGGCGCCCGCATGGCGCTTCAGAATGGCGTTAGCCGGCGCTAATTTTTTTGACGCAAAACTGCGTTAGCGCAGTTTTGCGTTAAAAAGGATAAATATGTCCCAAAGTCCTTACATATCGCTCACAGCATTTTGATCGCCATCGTCCAATACGCCTGATCCTATCCCAATCCCTCCCCAACCTGGCTGCTTCAGTCGCTGCACCAATCCTAAAAGAGTGAGTGCCAAAATAACCCACCTGTCTACCCAGGCACCTCAAAACCATTCTCGGAACAGACAACAGCTGGAAAGCTGTGACCTTTGTGCCATGCTCATGAACAAACACACATTCCTCCAGGCTCAACCTGCTCAGCTTAAAAGAGTCCCATTCTCGTACCGGGCATGCTTCCCCCACTCCCCCTTTCTCCAACCATATCCACTTGCCCTTACCCAACTGATGAGTCTTTGAACGCTGCAACCAAATCCCCAGCCTCTCACCCTGACGCTGCACCTCACTGGCTTTTAGGCCCCCAGCTCTCCCCACCCCCAACAACTCAGACACATGAAAAGCCCTAAAAAAAATCCATATCATACATAAACGTAAGAGGGCCACCTCATTGGCATTGAAACAACAAACTGGCAGAATGTGCAAGATCAGCAATAGTAGCTCAAATGTAATGGCCTCTCGAACAAAAACTGATCCTGTACGGATTCTCCCCCAACCTTTCAACAATTTCCCCCAGAATATCATTCCCCGCCAGGTCCCAACCGAAAAACAACTTCCGTAAAAAGACACACCTGCTAAGTTGCCCCCATTCGTGGCTGGGGATAAACCCTTCCAAATCAAGAACACAACAAAACGCAACACCCTAGATTCCAACATTCTTTGTTCCTGTGACCAAAACTGCCCCCTGTAGGCATTAAAATCCTGAAGTTCCAACCATGCCAGGCGGTAACTCCGGAGGGTTGATTCTGCAAGCACCCTCTCCACCAGTCTCACGACCATCATGCGCCCCACTCCCAAATGTCTGCTGGGACTGCTGTCTTGAGCTCCTCCACGCCAGGTGCCAACTGTCGGAAACACTGCCACTGTGAACAAGACAGAGAATCTGCAATGGAATTGTTCACCCCAGGAATATGTGAAGCTTTAAAAATGCTATTCAAAGCTAAGCAACGCAAGATAAACCTCCTGAGCAACAGCAGCACCCTAAGATTCTTCGCTCTCTGTCTCTTCACCAACTCAACCACCGTGAAGTTGTCCATGTGAAAGATCACTGACCTGTTTGCTAACTCTTCTCCCCTGACCGACAATGCAACCAGCAGAGGAAAAAATTCCAAAAAGGCAATGCTTCTCTCTTAATTTAGTCATTGTGCAGGCCATGTCTCCGCGCACTAATGACCATTTCAAAACAGTCCAAAACCAGCTTCGTCTGCTGCAGCTGAAAAATGTTGTACCTGCCAAACAGTGTCTTCCTCCCAGAAAGACATAGAGACCCCATTAAACTGTGTGAAAGACATGTCCCAGACTCTAATGTCTTCTCGCAGACCTATGGTCAGCCTAATCCTGTGATGAGGGAGGGATGCACCTGACATTGCCAAACCCATGCGTCTGCAGAAAGTCCTCCCTCCACAGACCACCCTACACGCAAAATTCAGAAGACCAAGGCTGGCGATAAACCCTTCCGAATCAAGAACACAACAAAACGCAACACCCTAGATTCCAACATTCTTTGTTCCTGTGACCAAGACTGCCCCCTGTAGGCATCAAAATCCTGAAATTCCAACCATGCCAGGCGGTAACTCCTGAGGGTTGATTCGGCAAGAGATCAATTTTTTGCTTCTGTCTGATCCCCCCCAAGAACAACAGAATCTTCCTCCAATGGCCGGTAGACGCGCAATAAATTCCCTTGTGTCCAGTTCAATGCCCAAAAAAGTCAAAACACATCTTGGGCCTTCAGTTGTTTCTGGGGATAACGGTACCCCAAAGTCTTGTGCCCACCGCTCAAACTGCTGCAGTGCCCTGCCACAAGAGTCTGACTCTGCTGTTCCTATGAATAGAAAATCATCTAAATAGTGTGACACCGTCTGATGCCCACTCACCTGAACAAAAACCCACTGCAGAAAAGTCCAAAAAGCCTCAAACATTGCACAAGAAATCGCGCAGCCCATGGGAAGATCTCTGTCCACATATATCGCACCCTCCAACTGCATTCCTAGCAAAGAAAAATCATCCGGGTGAATGGGGAGCAGCCGAAAAGCTGCCTTGATATCACATGTGGCCAACTCAGCACCTTTCCCACACCCCCGGATGAGCCGTATAGCATCATCCACTGTGGCATATACAACCCTTGTATCTTCTGGCGTGATGAAGTCATTCACCGATGCCCCGTCAGGCCATGACAAATGATGTATCAGCCTAAAATCCCCCCTGCTCTTTTTCAGTACTACCCCTAGAGGTGAAATCATCAAGTTCTCCATGGGCCATTCATGAAAGGGGCCCAAAATCCTGCCCTCTGCCACTTCCTTGTTCAATTTTTCCGCCACCACTTCCGGCATAGCCTTAGCTAACTGCAAGTTCTCTGCCCATCTCTGACTCCTTGGCCCCTGATAACCTACCCTAAAACCATCCCTGAAACCCCATTCCAACTTTAGCGCTGTGTCCGCATACGGGTACATACGCAACCAATACAATAACCTCTCCAACTTAATTGGAGTAGCCGCCCTTTGACCCAGGAGCCCCTTGTCCCCCACTGCCCCTGGTAGATCTCCACTGCTCAGCCGGTCTGACGAGTGAAAAACATTGCATGACTGGATGTTTACCCCCACATTTAGAACATTCGTACTTAAATTTACAGGGGTGGCTGGAGCAAAACCCCTTGTTGAAGTTCCAACACGCACCTGAGGTAGATACCTGTGCCCGCTGAGGCATACCAGCCTCTCCCTGAGCGAGATGCTGCTGAAACAGCTTATATACTACCGGGAGACCACTGGCTGTGTATGTGGAGGCCGCAGAGTGCGAAGATGCCATCCATTGCATCCATAATTCCGAGTTCACATCTGTAGGAGGCTGGCCTGGCTTGTAGTGGGTACCAAGGGGTACTTACACTCTGTACCAGGTCCAGTTATCCCTTATTAGTGTAGAAGAGGTGTTTCTAGCAGCTTAGGCTGATAGAAGGTAGCTATAGCAGAGCAGCTTAGGCTGAACTAGGAGACATGCAAAGCTCCTACTATACCACTGGTGTCATATGCACAATATCATAAGAAAACACAATACACAGATATACTAAAAATAAAGGTACTTTGGGGCATATTTATACTCCGTTTGCGCCAAATTTGCGTCGTTTTTTTTCGACGCAAATTCGACGCAAAACTAACACCATATTTATACTTTGGCGTTAGACGCGTCTAGCGCCAAAGTTCATGGAGTTAGCGTAATTTTTTTGCGTGAACACCTTCCTTGCGTTAATGATATGCAAGGTAGGCATTCCCGTCTTAAAAAATGACTCCGATGCATATGCGTCGTATTTATACTCCCGGGCAAAAATGACGCCCGGGAGTGGGCGGGTCTAAAAAACCGGCATTAGCGCCGGATTTTAGCACCTGGTTCAGGGCAGGTGTTAAGGGACCTGTGGGCTCAGAATGAGCCCAGAGGTGCCCTCCCCTGCCCCCAGGGACACCCCCTGCCACCCTTGCCCACCCCAGGAGGACACCCAAGGATGGAGGGACCCCCCCCAGGGACATTAAGGTAAGTTCAGGTAAGTTTTTTAAAAAAAAGAATTTGTGGCATAGGGGGGCCTGATTTGTGCCCCCCTACATGCCACTATGCCCAATGACCATGCCCAGGGGACAGAAGTCCCCTGGGCATGGCCATTGGGCAAGGGGGCATGACTCCTGTCTTTGCTAAGACAGGAGTCATTTCAATGGGGGTTGGGCGTCGTAAAAAAATGGCGCAAATCGGGTTGAGGCGATTTTTTTGCCTCAGCCTGACTTGCAACATTTGTGGACGCCCATACTCCATTTTCCCCCTACGCCGGCGCTGCCTGGTGTACGTCGTTTTTTTAACGCACACCAGACAGCGCCGGCGGCTAACGCCGGCTAACGTCATTCAATAAATACGGCGCCCGCATGGCGCTTCAGAATGGCGTTAGCCGGCGCAAAGTTTTTGGGCGCAAAACTGCGTTGGCGCAGTTTTGCGTCAAAAAGTATAAATATGGCCCTTTATTTTTATGACAATATGCCAAAAGTATCTCAGTGAGTACCCTTAGTATGAGGATGCCAAATATACACAAGATATATGTACACAATACCAAAAATATGCAGTAATAGCAAAAGGAAGTAATGCAAGCAGTGTAAAGTTACAATAGATTGCAATAGGAGCACATAGGTATAGGGGCAACACAAACCATATACTCCAAAAGTGGAATGTGAACCACGAATGGACCCCAAACCTATGTGAGCTTGTAGAGGGTTGCTGGGACTGTAAGAAAACAGTGAGGGTTAGAAAAATAGCCCACCCCAAGACCCTGAAAGGTAGGTGTAAAGTGCACCTATATTCCCCAGAGAGCACAGAAGTCATGATAGGGGAATTCTGCAAGGAAGACCAACACCAGCAAAGCAACCAAAGTGGATTTCCAGACGAGAGTACCTGTGGAACAAGGGGACCAAGTCCAAGAGTCGCGACAAAGTCGGGAGTAGGCAGATGCCCACGAAATGCCAGCTGTGAGGGTGCAAAGGAGCTGCCACCGGATGGTAGAAGCTGTGGATTCTGCAAGAACGAAGAGGGCTAGAAACTTCCCCTTTGGAGGATGGATGTCCCACGTGGTGTAGAAGCTTGCAGAGGTATTCCCACGCAGAAAGACCGCAAACAAGCCTTGCTAGCTGCAATGGTCACGGTTAGGGTTTTTGGATGCTGCTGTGGCCCGGGAGGGACCAGGATGTCGCCACTTGGATGAGGAGACAGAGGGGGCACCCAGCAGGTCAGGGAGCTCTCACAGAAGCAGGCAGCACCCACAGAAGTACCAGAGCAGGCACTTGGAAGAAGAGTGAACCGGAGCTCACCCGAAGACACAAAAGGGAGTCCCACGACGCTGGAGGACAACTCAGGAGGTTGTGCACTGCAAGTTAGAGTGTCGGGACCCAGGCTTGGCTGTGCACGAAGGAAATCCTGGAAGAGTGCACAGGAGCCGGAGCAGCTGCAAATCACGCTGTACCCAGCAATGCAGTCTAGCGTGGGGAGGCAAGGACTTACCTCCACCAAACTTGGACTGAAGAGTCACTGGACTGTGGGAGTCACTTGGACAGAGTTGCTGAGTTCCAGACCATGCTCGTCGTGCTGAGAGGGGACCCAGAGGACCGGTGATGCAGTTATTTTGTTGCCTGCGGTTGCAGGGGGAGGATTCCGTCGTCTCACTGGAGATTTCTTCAGAGCTCCTGGTGCAGAGAGGAGGCAGGCTACCCCCAGAGCATGCACCACCAGGAAACAGTCGAGAAGGCGGCAGGATCAGCGATACAAGGTTGCAGTAGTCGTCTTTGCTACTTTGTTGCGGTTTTGCAGGCATCCTGAGCAGTCAGCGGTCGATTCTTTGGCAGAAGGTGAAGAGAGAGATGCAGAGGAACTCTGATGAGCACTTGCATTCGTTATCTAAAGAATTCCCCAAATCAGAGACCCTAAATAGCCAGAAAAGGAGGTTTGGCTACTTAGGAAGGAGGATAGGCTAGCAACACAGGTAAGAGCCTATCAGGAGGAGTCTCTGACATCACCTGCTGGCACTGGCCACTCAGAGCAGTCCAGTGTGCCAGCAGCACCTCTGTTTCCAAGATGGCAGAGGTCTGGAGCACACTGGAGGAGCTCTGGGCACCTCCCCTGGGAGGTGCAGGTCAGGGGAGTGGTCACTCCCCTTTCCTTTGTCCAGTTTCGCGCCAGAGCAGGGCTGGGGGATCCCTGACCCGGTGTAGACTGGCTTATGCAGAGATGGGCACCATCTGTGCCCATCAAAGCATTTCCAGAGGCTGGGGGAGGCTACTCCTCCCCAGCCCTGACACCTATTTCCAAAGGGAGAGGGTGTAACACCCTCTCTCTGAGGAAGTCCTTTGTTCTGCCTTCCTGGGCCAGGCCTGGCTGGACCCCAGGAGGGCAGAAACCTGTCTGAGGGGTTGGCAGCAGCAGCAGTGAAACCCCGGGAAAGGTAGTTTGGCAGTATCCGGGTCTGTGCTAGAGACTCGGGGGATCATGGAATTGTCTCCCCAATGCCATAATGGCATTGGGGTGACAATTCCATGATCCTAGACATGTTACATGGCCATGTTCGGAGTTACCATTGTGACGCTTTACATAGGTGGAGACCTATGTACAGTGCACGCGTGTAATGGTGTCCCCACACTCACAAAGTCCGGGGAATTTGCCCTGAACGATGTGGGGGCACCTTGGCTAGTGCCAGGGTGCCCACACACTAAGTAACTTAGCACCCAACCTTCACCAGGTGAAGGTTAGACATATAGGTGACTTATAAGTTACTTAAGTGCAGTGGTAAATGGCTGTGAAATAACGTGGACGTTATTTCACTCAGGCTGCAGTGGCAGGCCTGTGTAAGAATTGTCAGAGCTCCCTATGGGTGGCAAAAGAAATGCTGCAGCCCATAGGGATCTCCTGGAACCCCAATACCCTGGGTACCTCAGTACCATATACTAGGGAATTATAAGGGTGTTCCAGTATGCCAATGTGAATTGGTGAAATTGGTCATTAGCCTGTTAGTGACAATTTGGAAAGCAGAGAGAGCATAACCACTGAGGTTCTGGTTAGCAGAGCCTCAGTGAGACAGTTAGGGCCGTATTTATACTTTTTGGCGCACAACTGCGCCAACGCAGTTGTGCGTCAAAAAATGTAACGCTGGCTAACGCCATTCCAAAGCGCCATGCGGGCGCCGTATTTATGGAATGACGTTAGCCGGCGGAGCTGCCTGGTGTGCGTAAAAAAAAATGACTTACACCAGGCAGCGCCGGCGTAGGGGAAAATGGAGCTTGGGCATCAAAAAATGGGGCAAGTCAGGCTGAGGCAAAATTTTCGCCTCAACCCGATTAGCGCCATTTTTTTTTACTCCCAACCCCCATTGAAATGACTCCTGTCTTAGCAAAGACAGGAGTCATGCCCCCTTGCCCAATGGCCATGCCCAGGGGACTTCTGTCCCCTGGGCATGGTCATTGGGCATAGTGGCATGTAGGGGGGCACAAATCAGGCCCCCCTATACCCCCCCAAAAAAAAAAATATATATATACTTACCTGAACTTACCTTAAGTTCCCTGGGATGGGTCCCTCCATCCTTGGGTGTCCTCCTGGGGTGGGCAAGGGTGGCAGGGGGTGTCCCTGGGGGCATGGGAGGGCACCTCTGGGCTCCTTCCGAGCCCACAGGTCCCTTAACGCCTGCCCTGACCAGGCATTAAAAAATGACACTAAAACGGATGGATGTCATTTTTTTTGACCCGCCCACTCCCGGGCGTCATTTTTGCCCGGGAGTGTAAATACGGCGCACATGCCTCGGAGTCATTTTTTAGACGGGAACGCCTACCTTGCATATCATTAATGCAAGGTAGGTGTCCACGCAAAAAAATGACGCAAACTCCAAGATCTTTGGCGCTAGACGGGTCTAACGCCAAAGTATAAATACGGAGTTAGTTTTGCGTCGGATTTGCGTAGAAAAAAAACGACGCAATTCCGGCGCAAACAGAGTATAAATATGCCCCTTAGTCATCACACAGGGAACACATACAGGGCACACTTATGAGCACTGGGGCCCTGGCTGGCAGGGCCCCAGTGACACATACACTAAAACAACATATATACAGTGAAATATGGGGGTAACATGCCAGGCAAGATGGTACTTTCCTACACAACCCCCCCCCCCCAACGAAGGACAATAAGACTAGCCATGACCTGATGAGTCTTCATTGTCTAAGTGGAAATATCTGGAGAGTCCATCTGCATTGGAGTGGGTACTCCCAGGTCTATGTTCCACTGTATAGTCCATTCCCTGTAGAGATATGGACCACCTCAACAATTTAGGGTTTTCACCTTTCATTTGTTTTAGCCAAAGTAGAGGTTTGTGGTCTGTCTGAACAATGAAGTGAGTGCCAAACAGGTATGGCCTCAACCTCTTCAGTGCCCAGACCACAGCAAAGGCCTCCCTCTCTATGGCAGACCAACGCTTTTCTCTAGGGGTCAACCTCCTGCTGATAAAAGCAACAGGTTGATCCTGGCCCTCAGAATTGAGTTGTGATAAGACTGCCCCTAGCCCTAATTCAGATGCATCAGTTTGAACAATGAATTTCTTGGAGTAACATGGGCTTTTTAGGACAGGGGCAGAGCACATGGCCTGTTTCAGCTCCTCAAAAGCTTTCTGACAGCTAGCTGTCCACAATACCTTTTTAGGCATTTTCTTGGAGGTGAGGTCATTAAGAGGGGCTGCTATGGAGCCATAGTTCTTAATGAACCTCCTGTAATACCCAGTGAGGCCTAAGAAGGCTCTCACCTGGGTCTGAGTTGTAGGGGGTACCCAATCTATAATAGTTTGGATTTTCCCCTGAAGTGGTGCAATCTGATCTCCACCTACGAGGTGTCCCAGATAAACCACTTTCCCCTGCCCTATCTGGCACTTTGAAGCCTTGATAGTGAGGCCTGCCTTTTGCAGGGCCTATAAAACTTTCCATAGGTGGACCAGGTGATCATCCCAGGTTGAGATAAACACAGCTATATCGTCCAGATATGCTGCACTGAAAGACTCCAACCCTTGCAGGACTGTATTCACCAACCTCTGAAAAGTGGCAGGTGCATTTTTCAAACCAAACGGCATTACTGTGAATTGGTAGTGCCCTCCAATAGTCGAAAATGCAGTTTTTGCTTTAGCATCCTTTGATATCTTGATCTGCCAATACCCTGCAGTCAAATCAAAGGTGCTTAGATACTTGGCAGATGCCAGTGTATCTATGAGCTCATCTGCCCTGGGTATAGGGTGAGCATCAGTTTTTGTTACCTGGTTGAGACCTCTGTAATCTACACAAAACCTCATTTCTTTTTTCCCATCTTTTGAGTGAGGTTTTGGTACAAGCACCACAGGAGAGGCCCATGGGCTTTCAGAATGTTCAACCACTCCCAGTTCAAGCATTTTCTGAACCTCTTGTTTTATGCAGTCCCTGACATGGTCAGGCTGCCTATAGATCTTACTTTTGACAGGCATGGTGTCTCCAGTATCTATAGTGTGCTCACACCACGAAGTGGTGCCTGGCACAGTAGAAAAGAGTTCAGGAAACTGACCCAGGAGATTTATGCAGTGGTCTTTCTGCTCAGCAGTAAGACAGTCTGCCAAAACTACACCTTCCACTAGAGCATCTTGTTCTGTGGAAGAGAAGAGATCAGGGAGAGGGTCACTCTCTTCTTCCTGTCCTTCATCTGTTGCCATGAGCAGGGTGAGATCAGCCCTGTCATAGTAGGGTTTTAGGCGATTGACATGGAGCACCCTAAGGGGACTCCTGGCAGTGCCCAAGTCAACCAAGTAGGTGACTTCTCCCTTCTTTTCAACAATGATGTGGGGTCCACTCCATTTGTCTTGGAGTGCTCTTGGGGCCACAGGCTCCAAGACCCACACCTTCTGTCCTGGTTGGTACTGAATCAGAACAGCCTTTTGGTCATGCCATTGCTTTTGGAGCTCTTGGCTGGCCTGAAGGTTTTTACTGGCCTTTTTCATGTACTCAGCCATTCTGGATCTTAGGCCGAGTACATAGTCCACTATGTCTTGCTTAGGAGCTTTTAAAGGTTGTTCCCAACACTCCTTTACAAGTGTTAGAGGACCTCTTACAGGGTGTCCAAATAGGAGTTCAAAGGGGCTGAAGCCCACTCCTTTTTGGGGTACCTCCCTGTAAGCAAAAAGGAGGCAAGGTAACAGGACATCCCATCTCCTCCTGAGTTTTTCAGGGAGTCCCATTATCATTCCTTTGAGAGTTTTATTAAACCTCTCTACCAGTCCATTTGTTTGTGGATGATAAGGTGTAGTGAATTTGTATGATACACCACATTCCTTCCACATGGCCTTCAAGTATGCAGACATAAAGTTGCTACCCCTGTCTGATACCACCTCTTTTGGGAAACCCACCCTGGAAAAGATTCCCAGGAGGGCTTTTGCCACTGTAGGTGCTGTAGTGGTCCTAAGAGGAATTGCTTCAGGATATCTTGTGGCATGGTCCACTACCACCAAGATAAACCTATTGCCTGAAGCAGTAGGAGGGGCAAGGGGGCCAACTATGTCAACCCCTACCCTTTCAAAGGGAACCCCAACCACAGGCAGTGGAATAAGGGGAGCCTTTGGGGTGCCACCAGTCTTGCCACTGCAGGACTTACAAAAGTCTTTTGTGTCCTCTGACATCCTAGGCCAGTGAAACAGGGGGACAAGCCTTTCCCATGTTTGAATCTAACCCAAATGTCCAGCCAAAGGAATGTCATGTGCCAGAGTTAGGAGGAATTCTCTGTACTGCAGGGGAATGACCAATCACCTGGCTGCTCCAGGTTTTGGATCCCTTGCCTCTGTGTACAAGAGGTTGTCCTCCCAGTAAACTCTATGGGCCGTATTTATACTCTGGTTGCGCCGAATTTGCGTCGTTTTTTTCGACGCAAATTCGACGCTAAACTAACGCCAACTAACGCCATATTTATACTATGGCGTTAGACGCTTCGGGCGCCAAAGTGCCCGGAGTGAGCGTCATTTTTTAGCGTGAACCCCTTCCTTGCGTTAATGAGATGCAAGGGAGGCGTTCCCGTCTTAAAAAATGACTCCCAGGCCTTTACGTGGTATTTATACTCCCGGGCAAAAATGACGCCCGGGAGTGGGCGTGGCCAAAAACGGCGCATTTGCGCCGCTTTTTAACGCCTGGGTCAGGGATGGCGTTAAGGGACAAGTGGGCTCAACATGAGCCCACAGTGCCCTCCCCTGCCCCCAGGGACCCCCCCTGCCACCCCTGCCCACCCCAGGAGGACACCCAAGGATGGAGGGACCCATCCCAGTGAAGTACAGGTAAGTTCAGGTAAGTATAATTTTTGTTATTTTTCAATTTTTTTTGGGTGGCATAGGGGGGCCTTATTTGTCCCCCCCTACATGCCACTATGCCCAATGACCATGCCCAGGGGACATAAGTCCCCTGGGCATGGCCATTGGGCAAGGGGGCATGACTCCTATCTTTACAATGATAGGAGTCATGTTGATGGGGGATGGGCGTCGAAAAAAAATGGCGCTAGTCGAGTTACGACGATTTTTTCGACGTAACCTGACTTGCCCCATTTTAAGACGCCCATACGCCATTTTCCCCCTACGCCGGCGCTGTCTGGTGTACGTGGTTTTTTTCCACGCAAACCAGGCAGCGCCGGTCTGCTTGCGCCGGCTAACGCCATTCCATAAATACGGCGCCCGCATGGCGCTTCAGAATGGCGTTAGACGGCGCAAAAATTTTTGACGCTAAACTGCGTTAGCGCAGTTTAGCGTCAAAAAGTATAAATATGGGCCTATGTGAGTCACTGACATCCCCATTTTGCTGTTTGACAGCTTGCTGTCTTAGACCCTCTATTGTGGGACAGGTTTGCTGTGCCACACTCAGCTCCTCCCTAGCAGGCCCCCCTCCACCCAAAAGCTCAGCAGTGTCTGCTGCCAGCTCCTCTGGTGAAGGTTCTGCACAGGGGGGAAATTCTTCTTCCTCGGAAGTTGAATCATCTGTAGAGGGAGGGATAGTGGGTAGGGATTTACCCTTACTTAACCCTAGCTTTAGGGAGCACTTGGTCCATTGTTCCAGGATCCAAGTCACCCTGTCCTTTTTGCTTTTTGGCCTGAGCCCTTGTCAAAGCAAAAATATGCCCAGGAATGCCCAGCATTGCTGCATGAGCCTCCAACTCCACTTCTGCCCAAGCTGATGTCTCTAAATCGTTCCCTAGTAGACAGTCTACAGGTAAATCTGAGGCAACCACAGCTTTCTTTGGACCAGTAACCCCCCCCCCAGTTGAGATTCACAACAGCCATGGGGTGGCTAAGAGTATTGTTATGAGCGTCTGTCACTTGGTACTGGTGACCAAGTAGGTGTTGTTCAGGGTGTACCAGTTTCTCTATTACCATGGTAACACTGGCACCTGTGTCCCTGTAGGCCTGAACCTCAACACCATTGATTAGGGGAAGTTGCTTGTACTTATCCATATTAAGGGGACAAGCAACCAAGGTGGCCAAATCAATGGCACCTTCAGAGACTAGCACAGCCTCTGTGGTTTCCCTAACAAGACCAACCCCAACTAAATTACCAAAAGTGAGCCCAGCTACTCCCTTGGATTGGCTATTAGTAGGTTTGTTCCCACCACCACTGCTATTACTAGGGGCACTAGGTGTAGCAGTAGGGGTTGTGGTAGTGGGAGGCTTGGTGCTTTTCTTTGGACAACTGGCATCAGTTGTCCAATGGCCTTTTACTTTACATAAATAGCACCATGGTTTCTTTACTTGATTAGAAGAGGATTTGGACCCACCACCCCCACCAGAGTGTTTTTGTGGGCCTGATGAAGACTCGTTTTTAGATTTGTCCCCACCCTTGTCTGAAGACTTACCATCCTTCTTTTTGCCATCCTTGTCACCCTCTGTATGAACTTTTCTGTTCACTCTTGTTCTGACCCATTTGTCTGCCTTCTTTCCCAATTCTTGGGGAGAGGTCAGATCTGAGTCCACTAGATATTGGTGTAACAAATCAGACACACAGTTATTCAGAATATGCTCTCTCAGGATTAGATTGTACAGGCTTTCATAGTTAGAAACTTTACTGCCATGTAACCACCCCTCCAAGGCCTTCACTGAATAGTCAACAAATTCTACCCAGTCTTGTGAGAACTCTTTTCTGGTTTCTCTGAACTTAATCCTGTATTGTTCAGTGGTTAAGCCAAATCCATCCAAGAGTGCATTCTTCAAAACTGAAAAATTATTGGCATCACTTTCCTTAACAGTAAGGAGCCTATCCCTACCCTTTCCACTGAAAGATAGCCATAGGATAGCAGCCCACTGCCTTTGAGGGACCCCCTGTACAACACAGGCCCTCTCAAGTGCAGCAAACCACTTGTTAATGTCATCCCCCTCCTTGTAAGGGGGAACTATCTTATGCAGATTCCTAGAATCATGCTCTTTCACAGGATTACTATCTGGAATACTGGTGCTGCCACCATAGGGTCCTAACCCCAACCTCTGTCTCTCTTTTTTTATGTCTAAAGATTCCCTGTCTAGAGCCAGCTGTTGTTGTTTAAGCTTCAGCCTGGACTCTTCCACTCTCAATCTATTGAGTTCCCTTTCTAAAATTCTGTCATCAGGGTGGGTGGGTTGGGCATGCTTTGACACTGAAGAATTATGTGAATGAACAGAGGGAGACCTGTCCCTAACAGTTGGCACCCTAACAACCTGGCCTGCAGGAATAACATCCCTACTGTGCTGTGAGCTCACATTAGTACCAGTTATGCTAGGTGGTCTACTAAGGGGCAGGTTGGGAAGATCGCCTTCTAACACTCTTACTGGGGTGCCCCTGAGTCAGAGTGTGAACCATCTCCTAACTTCTCAATGGATGTGCCAGCTAAGGCCTTATCATTCTCAATAAGCATGTTAGATAACAATTCTCTAGAGGGATTCTTTCCCACCCCTAAACCTCTATCAATGCAGAGACTCCTTAAACCCTACCAGTTAAGGTGGTCATAAGCTGAGCTGACCAAGTTAGTAGAAGTTCCTACATCAGACATGATAGACAAAGTTTAGGGACAGATAAAAGAGAGAGAAAAAAAATTCTGGACTTTTTAAGGAAACAGAAAAAAAAACTTTTCTAACTTTTTGAAACTTTTAGAAAGTTTAGAGGTACTTTTCAGCACTTAGTAGATAGTGTAAGAGAAGAAAAGCAAAACTTTTTGGTTAGGTGTACATACACTGAACTTGTTTTGTATATTAATCTCTTATGAAAAGTACACAATGACAAAGTGGTAAGTAGTTGCAAGTACCTATCCCACCGCTGCACAACCAATGTAGGAGGCTGGCCTGGCTTGTAGTGGGTACCAAGGGGTACTTACACTCTGTTCCTGGTCCAGTTATCCCTTATTATATAGGTGTTTCTAGCAGCTTAGGCTGATAGAAGGTAGCTATTGCAGAGCAGCTTAGGCTGAACTAGGAGACATGCAAAGCTCCTACTATACCACTGGTGTCATATGCACAATATCATAAGAAAACACAATACACAGATATACTAAAAATAAAGGTACTTTATTTTTATGACAATATGCCAAAAGTATCTCAGTGAGTACCCTCAGTATGAGGATGCCAAATATACACAAGATATATGTACACAATACCAAAAATATGCAGTAATAGCAAAAGGAAGTAATGCAAGCAGTGTAAAGTTACAATAGATTGCAATAGGAGCACATAGGTATAGGGGCAACACAAACCATATACTCCAAAAGTAGAATGCGAACCACGAATGGACCCCAAACCTATGTGAGCTTGTAGAGGGTCGTGGGGTTGTAAGAAAACAGTGAGGGTTAGAAAAATAGCCCACCCCAAGACCCTGAAAGGTAGGTGTAAAGTGCACCTATATTCCCCAGAGAGCACAGAAGTCGTGATAGGGGAATTCTGCAATGAAGACCAACACCAGCAAAGCAACCAAAGTGGATTTCCGGACGAGAGTACCTGTGGAACAAGGGGACCAAGTCCAAGAGTCGCGACAAAGTCGAGAGTAGGCAGATGCCCACGAAATGCCAGCTGAGGGTGCAAAGGAGCTGCCACCGGATGTTAGAAGCTGTGGATTCTGCAAGAACGAAGAGGGCTAGAAACCTCCCCTTTGGAGGATGGATGTCCCACGTCGTGTAGAAGCTTGTAGAGGTGTTCCCACGCAGAAAGACCGCAAACAAGCCTTGCTAGCTGCAAGGGTTGCGGTTAGGGTTTTTAGATGCTGCTGTGGCCCAGGAGGGACCAGGATGTCGCCACTTGGATGAGGAGACAGAGGGGGCGCCCAGCAGGTCAGGGAGCCATCACAGAAGCAGGCAGCACCCACAGAAGTACCAGAGCAGGCACTTGGAAGAGGAGTGAACCGGAGCTCACCTGAAGACACAAAAGGGAGTCCCACGATGCCGGAGGACAACTCAGGAGGTTGTGCACTGCAGGTTAGAGTGTCGGGGACCCAGGCTTGGCTGTGCATGAAGGAAATCCTGGAAGAGTGCACAGGAGCCGGAGCAGCTGCAAATCATGCGGTACCCAGCAATGCAGTCTAGCGTGGGGAGGCAAGGACTTACCTCCACCAAACTTGGACTGAAGAGTCACTGGACAGTGGGAGTCACTTGGACAGAGTTGCTGAGTTCCAGGGACCACGCTCGTCATGCTGAGAGGGGACTCAGAGGACCGGTGATGCAGTTCTTTTGTTGCCTGCGGTTGCAGGGGGAGGATTCCGTCGTCCCATGGGAGATTTCTTCAGAGCTCCCGGTGCAGAGCGGAGGCAGGCTACCCCCAGAGCATGCACCACCAGGAAACAGTCGAGAAGGCGGCAGGATCAGCGATACAAGTTTGCAGTAGTCGTCTTTGCTACTTTGTTGCGGTTTTGCAGGCGTCCTGAGCAGTCAGCGGTCGATCCTTTGGCAGAAGGTGAAGAGAGAGATGCAGAGGAACTCTGATGAGCACTTGCATTCGTTATCTAAAGAATTCCCAAAGCAGAGACCCTAAATAGCCAGAAAAGGAGGTTTGGCTACTTAGGAAGGAGGATAGGCTAGCAACACAGGTAAGAGCCTATCAGGAGGAGTCTCTGACGTCACCTGCTGGCGCTGGCCACTCAGAGCATTCCAGTGTGCCAGCAGCACCTCTGTTTCCAAGATGGCAGAGGTCTGGAGCACACTGGAGGAGCTCTGGGCACCTCCCCTGGGAGGTGCAGGTCAGGGGAGTGGTCACTCCCCTTTCCTTTGTCCAGTTTCACGCCAGAGCATGGCTGGGGGATCCCTGAACCGGTGTAGACTGGCTTATGCAGAGATGGGCACCATCTGTGCCCATCAAAGCATTTCCAGAGGCTGGGGGAGGCTACTCCTCCCCAGCCCTGACACCTATTTCCAAAGGGAGAGGGTGTAACACCCTCTCTCTGAGGAAGTCCTTTATTCTGCCTTCCTGGGCCAGGCCTGGCTGGACCCCAGGAGGGCAGAAACCTGTCTGAGGGGTTGGCAGCAGCAGCAGCTGCAGTAAAACCCCGGGAAAGGTAGTTTGGCAGTACCCGGGTCTGTGCTAGAGACTCAGGGGGTCATGGAATTGTCTCCCCAATGCCAGAATGGCATTGGGGTGACAATTCCATGATCCTAGACATGTTACATGGCCATGTTCGGAGTTACCATTGTGACGCTGTACATAGGTGGAGACCTATGTACAGTGCACGCGTGTAATGGTGTCCCCGCACTCACAAAGTCCGGGGATGTGGGGGCACCTTGGCTAGTGCCAGGGTGCCCACACACTAAGTAACTTAGCACCCAACCTTCACCAGGTGAAGGTTAGACATATAGGTGACTTATAAGTTACTTAAGTGCAGTGGTAAATGGCTGTGAAATAACGTGGACGTTATTTCACTCAGGCTGCAGTGGCAGGCCTGTGTAAGAATTGTCATAGCTCCCTATGGGTGGCAAAAGAAATGCTGCAGCCCATAGGGATCTCCTGGAACCCCAATACCCTGGGTACCTCAGTACCATATACTAGGGAATTATAAGGGTGTTCCAGTATGCCAATGTGAATTGGTGAAATTGGTCACTAGCCTGTCAGTGACAATTTGGAAAGCATAGAGAGCATAACCACTGAGGTTCTGGTTAGCAGAGCCTCAGTGAGACAGTTAGTCATCACACAGGGAACACATACAGGGCACACTTATGAGCACTGGGGCCCTGGCTGGCAGGGTCCCAGTGACACATACACTAAAACAACATATATACAGGGAAATATGGGGGTAACATGCCAGGCAAGATGGTAATTTCCTACAACATCCCCCCCAGGGATTCTCAGGGTTTATGCTAACTCTGGCTCTGAACTCCTCATCGTAATTTAGCCAAGTAAACCCCCCCAAAATGTAATTGCTCTTTCCGGATACTATCCATGCACTTAAACATGGCAATGGCCCTGTCAAGATATTTCTCACAGTATATGCTAGCATAAATCAAAAAGGCAGAGGTTCAATTGTCCATAGTTATTGGAACACGAGGCTTCCGTGCCAGCTCCCACTCTTCCTCTTTAGAACCTTCCTTTGCCTGAATATCCCTGTGTAAGAGTTTGAAAACATCCACATACTCATGATTCCAAATCCTCGCTTTTGTCTTGTCACGTGTGACCCCAACGGCATAGTGAGTCCCATGTACAGGAGCCTCTTCTTATGTCCCGCTCGCCCCTATGTCTTCATCAGCCTTCTCCCCACTTGCCACTACCTCACCTTCCTTGCTTTGTGCCAACAGCACCTTGGCTCCCCGCTTTGCCTTAGCACCTGCATCTACTGCACCGGTATCGGGCTGTGAGTGTATCGAATATTGTCCACACCAATTTATTTGTATTGCGCCGCACTGGCCTTGCCCCTCCGTTCACCCCATGGTGCCCACCATTCCCCTTTACCTTGGACCCCACGACTAGTCGATACGAAGTCCAGCTTTGGTCTGCGCCTGCCTTCGTCCTTGCAAGAGACCTCGGACTCATGAGCGGTAGACGTTGAAGCCTGTAAAACAGTAGCAGAAGAGGGTGTTGCGCCGCTCCTGCGCCCCTGTCCCTTCCCTTGTCCCCACGCTCACCTCCTTTTCATGGATCTCCCCCTCTTCCCACTCATCAATGTCCTCATCATAATCCAGATCAATCATTTCCTCCTCATCCACACCCATTCCGTCATCAGCGCCAGCTGCATCCACCATCTCATATTCGTCAGCCACCCTGAAACCCTTCTGGCGTGGACCAGGCATGTACTTCGTGCAACCCACCATGCAGAGAAGGCCGCCAAAAATCCCTCTAGTTCTTCCGACCAACATCTTGAGGCCGTGTTGCGCTCCGTTGGCTTCACCACCTTTCTACCAGCCTCTGACAATGGCATTGTCTTTCTGCTCTGCCCTTGGCCGTGTGCGCCATGTGCTGCCGTCACGCTGCCTAAACCACCAGCCGCACCAGCTTCCTGCGCTACCCCCTGCTCCTCATGTGGAATCCACACCCAACTACCCTTCTCCACCCCATGTCCGTCGCCCTGGCCCCCACTAACCCCCACTGACTTCCTCTTTGCCTTCCTGAACTTCCCCTCCGTCTCCCCTCTCTCCTTACATAGCTTGGTCCACCTTAGTTCTGTGTCTGCAACCAATTTCCTCTGCTCTTGAATCCTAGCCTCTGTCAACTGATGCCCAGTCAGTAGTGAGGGGGTGTCGTGCCTCAGACACCCCCTTCGCCCTGCTGCTCTCCTCCAACTGCACCCCTTCCCTTGGGCAGGTACTCTCCCCTTACCAGGCACAGCCCCCCCAGGGCCCCCAACCCGGCACCAACCTTTTTCCCCTTCCCTTTGCTGCACTCCTGCCCCCTCCCCTTAGCTACTCTGATGCCCTTGGCTAGGGCCCCATTCAGCGTGAGATCTAGGGGCTGCTCCAGAACATCCTCCATATCTTGTTCTGCCCTGCCAGCAGGTTCACCCTGCTCCAAGTCCTGAGCCAGAGGGCCTGCGTCATCCGCCAGGGGCCCCCCTGTCCCCAGGTACTCGCCTTCTGGTTCCCTGCCTCCCCCAGCCCCTTCCTACGGCCCCCCCATTGGTGAAAACAGTAGGAGGGGTGGATGTGCTGCATCCCCTCCCCTTTTTTTTGCCATTTTGGCACTGTCTTTGCCTTTATTAGCCCTGCGGGTGAAATACATGCAGCCCCCTGTGACGCCGCGCGTGTCATGCCTACACAGGCCTGGTCCAGGTCACCAGGGCTGAGCAGGTCCCCTCGGCCAACTTTGCCAAGCACATGAAGCACATGAAGCGTGGCCCGAATTGCTTCAATATTGTGGCCCGCTGCCATGATATGAAGCGTCATGAGTTTAGTAAAAGAAAAAACCTTCCCTACCTCTAATGGATCAGCCTAACTTCCGCGCAGCGTGACCTGCTAGCGCCAAAGAGGCCGATCCCCCACCCCCTTATGTACTTTACACCAAGACCCTCCCACACCCACCCCCAGCCTATCTCTACCTTGGCCGTCTACATCCGGCCTGAGTGCTCCAGTGGAAAGACTGGACTGTGTCCAGCCCTCCGCGGGGCCCATATTCTTCCGCTAGAGGAGAGGTCACCATTTTGGGAGGATGTGCGTACCACCTCTTACCTAGGGTGACCAAATGTTTCAGAATGAAAAACCGGGACACTGTCATAGAAATAGAACTAGCACTGTGTTTTTAGCCAGGGCCAGAATATGAACACAGGACTCCAATAAATAAATTAATAAACATATATATCAGGTGCGGGCTGTCCTTTAGGGTGGAGGGGCCACGCCCCCTCACCTTCTGCCCCTCATGAAGAGAGTCTGTCAGGCTGAACAAAGGTCAGCCTGACAGACACTCTTCATGTTCAGGACAGGCAGCAAGGAGCAGACATGTGCGATTTGCGCAGACTCCTGGCTGCTTGAGCTGAACTTTGCTGAGCTGAAGAGGTCACAGCTCCTATGGGCGTGACCTCCTCGGCTCAGCAAAGGTGCCTCAAGGCCCTCCCCCGGGTGACGAGAGAAGCGTCACCCATTGACTTCGACCTGGGCGCTTCAGGTTTATGCCCTGAAGCGCCCAGGGTGAGTGTCAATCAGTGACACCTCGTCACTGAGTGGGATGGGGTCAGCAGTCTCCCTGACCCCACTGCTGACCCCACCCCACTCTGATGAAGTTGGGACTGCTGCCTTCCCACATTGGCTGACCTAAGGTCAGCCAGCGAGGGAAGGCAGTAGTACCAACCCTCCTGGGACCGAGGCTGAAGGTAAGTTTGCATGTGTGTGATCTTAAATGAATGTTTGGTGCGTGCATGTATGCATGTTTGAATGTTGATGAGTGTTGTTAATGGATGTGCGTGCGGGTGTGTGTGAAAGACTGAGTGCAAGTGTGCTGCCCGCCCTCCTCCCTCCTAAAACTGCCAGCCACCACTGATATAAATAAATATATACACACACATTTCTAAAAAAACAAAGGCTACAAGGACGTTATAATTAGGATCACATTTTAAACGTACGTAACAATAGGAATTCACCAGTTATAGTTAGAGTTAACTATAACTCGTGCCCTAAGATAACTATAACTCGCGCCCCTGCCATGCGCAGTTTTTTCTTCAAAAATTTTACTGCAAATATTACACTATTATCAATGATGTGGTCAAAGATGTCATGAGTGCTGTAATTTGTGGCGTTACTTGAGGTAACTCTAACTATAACTGGTGAATTACTATTGTTTCTTAAGTTTAAACTGTGAGCCTCACTATAACATCCCGGTAACCTTTGATATTTTAAGTGACTTTCTATGGGTTTTTTAATGTGGCGGCGGTTGGCCACAGGCCCTGAGGCCAACCCCCTATAAGCACTTAACCTAGCACTGTGCACGGCCTTTACCTCTGCGAAGCGGAGCTTGCCAGCCAGACCTGGCCTGTAGACAGACCCTGCGGCCAACCACCCTAACCACCCAACCCTTTGCTGTGTATGGTTCCTTCGCCACGCGTGGGGGAAGTTGGCTGCGGCCTCTCTAAGGGGCATATTTATACTCTGTTTGCGCCGGATTTGCGTCATTTTTTTAATGCAAATTCTGCGCAAACTTAACTCCATATTTATACTTTGGCGCTAGACCCGTCTAGGTGCCAAATTTATGGAGTTAGAGTAATTTTTTTACAGTGGAAACCTACTTTGCAATAATGACATGCAAGGTAGGCATTCCTGGGCAAAAAATGACTCTAAGGCATTTGCGCCTTATTTATACTCCCATGCAAAAATGACGCACATGAGGGGGAGGGCCTTAAAAAATTACTCTAAACCGGTTTAGAGTCATTTTTTAACGCCTGGGTCAGCGCAGGTGTTAAGGGACCTGTGGGCCCATTTCCATTGTGCCCTTCCCTGCCCCCAGGGACACCCCCTGCCACCCTCGCAACCCCTGGAGGACACCCATGGATGGGGGGACCCATTTACGGTAAGTTTTTTTTTGCGTAGAAGTGGCATGGGGTGGCTAACTTGGGCCCCCCTACATGCCACTGTGCCCAATGGCCATGCTCAGGGGACAGAAGTCCCCTGGGCATGACCATTGGGCGAGGGGACATGACTCCTGTCTTTCCTAAGACAGGAGTCAAATCCATGGGGGTTGTGCGTCAAAAAATTACGCTAGTCAGGTTAGAGTCTATATTTTGGACTCTAACCTGACTTGCACCATTGATTGGTGCACAACCCCCAGTCTTCCCTACGCCTCCGTTGCCCGGTTAGAGTCATTTTATTTTGACGATAACCAGGCCGCAGCGTCGGCTACAATCATTCAAAAAATATGACTCCCGGCTGGCGCGTTGGAATGGCGGTAGCCGGCGTTATACTTTTTTGTGTTAGAATAGGTGTGAGAGGGTGTATCAGGGGGGTGAGAATGGCTGTGAGAGTATCTGTCCGGATGTGAGAGTGCATACATCAGTGTTATAGTGGGTGCATCAGTGTGTGCGTGGCTCTGTGAGTGGGTTCATGAGGGTGTCAGTGGGTCTGTGAATCGGTGAAAGAGATTGAAAGAGAGAGAGAAAGAAAGTGAGAGGGAGAGAGATAGAGAGTTGTTTAGACTTTGGTATATGATATACTTAGAATGAGATATTTCTGCACAATTTGAAAAGAAAAATGCAGTTGTCATTTAAAAAGAGAAAGATCACCTTTCATGTGAGCCTTAAACAACTGTACTTGAAAAAAAAGAGGGGGGAAACGATTCCGGCTGAACTCAAACACTCAGTGCTCTGTGTGAAGGTCTGTGACCTTCACACTTGAGCTAGTCTATTTAATATTTGTTTTAGCCTTTTGTGGACTATCTGGGACCGCGGGGGAGCCCTCAAGGCTCTCTGATACTTGGCTGCTGAGTCCCAAGACGGCTGCGAACACATCTTGGTTGAAGTGTACACAGTCAACCATATCTGAGCACTTGATCTGGAGGGGTCATGAATCCTCAGTGTCCCTATATATACAAATTTGTTTTCCTCTTAATTTCTCAAAAACTACTCAACAGATTTACACCAAAACAAAAAAGGTATCTCTCTGGACCAGGACCTACCTTTCTGCTAAATTTGATGTGATTCCGTCCACTAGTTTTGGCACTATTGTTGTTCAATTTTTCCCACTGTAAAATGAATGGGTAGAAGGTGTTTTGGGACCCCCTCATTTTTCTCAGCAACCCGTCCCCCACCCCCAAGTTTCACCCCAAAACTTTCCAGACAGAAGCTGACATGACTGGCAAATTGTTTTGGAAATCTTCCTGAAGATTTATCAAGCAGCGCCAAAGAGATATAGGCAACAACAAAAAACGCCTTCTATATAGAACTGGGTCCTAACTATAACTACCTAGTGGGGCACCAGGATTTCTGAAATGCGTTGGGATTTCTGTTGCCTTTGTCAATAAAACTTCACTTTGCAAAGATGTTGAGTGGCTGTGGCTGTGGCTGTTTTTCCACACTTGGCCGGAGGGAAAATAAGAAGGTTCTTGTTTGGTGTGAACACATGTGAATATATATACGTATACAAATGATCCTGATTTGGGGTGATTGTACACATATTCATTCCTCATTAAATACTGCTGTGCTGTCTGAGTGAGGGGAGGCAGCACAGTAGGTGGTTTTTTAAACAACTGAACTTCTTTAGTACTGTGGAGAGAGAGTTCTTTTAAACAGCTCAACTTCTGTTCCTGGTGTTAGGAGAGAGGCGGAGGAAACGTGAGCCTGCATCACACTGATTAATGTGCACGCTCGCCCGACCCTCTCTCAAAAACCCTGATATATCTTTGTTTTAGTAAAAAGTATCAGGATGCCAGGTCAGTCCTTGAAAAGACTGTCAGTGCATATTTGGGACATCTGGTCACCCTACTCTTTCCTTTATTGTGAAGTTCTAAAGGTGAACAGAGCAGTCCCTGTTATCCCATCGGTCTTCTGTCGGTAAATAATTACTGCACAAACCTCCAGCAGATTCGCACCATTAACCCCCAAAACATCTGACTACAAAAAGTGCCATATCACCATATAGCAACCTTGATGTATTTATTTTCCTTTATTGTAAGGAACAGCAAAACCTATAGATGTGAAGCTTGCGCTCAGTTGTCCAGTCCTTCAACCTCCTTTGCTAATCAGATCATACCAGAAATAGGACCTATTTTAAAATTGTTTTAGCTCTCATTTGACTACACCTGTCTACCAGCAGTAATCTCTTTGTTTCAACAGGTGCCTTTCCAGTTCATCCAGTTGGACTTTTTGTTGGCCAACTCTACTCTTGAGTTCTTTCAAAGTCCCCTCAATCTATGTGACCCTGTGGCCAATCAACTCAAATGTGGTCTTCATGTCCCTAAGAGGTCATGGATTAGTGTCTCACTTGTGGTCAAGCTGGTGGCATGATGATTCTCTGGTTCTCTTTTTGCCTGGTCAGTCTGGGGTGTTTTAATGGCATGTAGCAAAGACATCTTTTTTTCCTTTGGTGTTCTTGGCTTTACTCTCCTTAGGCAACAATGGTGTGAAATGTCCAGCTTCACGCTTCACTGGTTTCATTCCTTCATAGTTTACATCATTTTTATGGGTCAGGTTCAGAGGCAGCTCCTCAAGCATGTTATGTGAAGCAACCATCACTGATGGTAAGTGGGCCTTCCAAGCCTAGAAAGCCTTGCCTATCCTCCCACTTTGAAGTTGCCTGTTACTTCGTGAGCATACTGTGGTGCCACATCAAGTAAGGATCCACACCATCCCTGCCCACTAATGCAGTTCTATGGGGTTCCTTAATATTCTTCACAGCAGGTCTCACCCTTTAACCTTTAATCCTGCATCAGGTCATCAAGGTGTAAGCCTTCGGTTCAGGTGAGATGACCCTCCCCAGACGTAAAATACCACAGCAGCATATTCCTTCTAACCTTAATGATGGAAGGTTCTACAAATCAGTAGTTTCAATAGTTTCAGGGTTATAATTGACCAATGGAGTTTTCGAGATCAGACCATCTTGCACCCTGTTTCTTCAATCAACACTAGTGACCTAGGCTCAGCCCCTTCTGTGCCTTCCAGCCCCACAGTAGGAGCTATGCTAAAGCCCAATGGAGAGATAACCACTAAGTGCAAGGATTAAAAAGTTAGAAACTACTTCAAATATTAATCCATTCCTTATCACGTTGAATCACCAAAGTCACCAAATAAACATGTGCTTAGCTCTCTGGTAGCATGGTACATAGAAGTTCAGACTTAACTTAAAGGCAATGTGTAAATTATTTTTCAGTGCTCAAACAGTAATAAAGTGAATTTAGTAATTGAGTAATTTAGCGCTTCGATGCCCTAGGGCCGGAATGCGCTTTATAAATACTCAATACAATACAATACAAAACACGATGCAAGAAAAATGCCAAATTGACTTAGACAAACAGAGCAACTTTTAATAAATAAACTGCCACCAAAACACCAAAAATCCAATACAGAGAACTGGAGAGAAATTTAAAGTTTTAATTAAAGATAGTACCAAAAAGCACAAAGCACTAACCGCAGATTGTGCTACACTGGGTCAAAGTCGAAAGTTAAGTTGTGATAGAGAGTGGATTGGATAAAGGGACCAGGTTTGTTCCAATTAACATTATACCTTTTTACTTAAAAACCTTTATGGAGAAAATGTGGTCATCAATGAGCCATCGGCAGAGCAAGCTGGATCTGAAACAAGGCTAAACAACAACTGGCTGCAGAAGAACAGGGTGCCGGCGCAGTCATCAGCAAAGATGGGAAGGCTCTTACGGGGGGAAGTCTGTGTCGAGGAAGGCCTTGACTTTGATCCCATACTGCTTAGCATCAGCCCCGGTGAAGCTCTCTATGTTCAGACATGGACATTTTTCTGGAAGTCAGATTGCCTTCAGTGGGATTAAAATGGAAAGTTGAGGCTGACTTGTGACTCAACATCGAGGTCTGCAGCTACAATGGCTGCTAAGCAGAAAGTTTGCAAATTCCAAATTGTAGTTTGGGACAGGAGCAGCACCTTATAACACCAGACACAGGTCCAGGACCTGGGGAGCTCCACTTGGGGTTAGGACTCACTTCAAGAGAGGCCCACAATAGTGCCAAGGTGAAGATGGTCAGCTAGGAAGTTGCAGGGAGATAAGCCTCTGGAAACTTGTATCCCTGCTGCTCAAGCCGGTGGATATCCAAATTTTCCTTGAAGTCATGGGGTCCTGGGTTTAAGGCAAGTAGGTCCCATATTCCTGTATGTTCTTCAGACAACAGGGTGGCCCTTCTTCTGTTTGTTTACAGGCCCAGGAGTGTCCTGAGGAGAGGGCCTGGGGGTCCACACGTATGCATACATGGTAAGATGTCAATCTTTTGTCGAGTCCCTAAACTAGTTCTGGTCAATTCCTCCAATCATACTGGGCTTGGAGTCAGCATGATCATTGAGACAAAAAGAAGGCAAGCATAGGCGTGAGCCTTATCTGCCAGTGACAAGGTAGACACCCTTTTCAAATTACTATTAGTATGAGTCACTGAAACAGTTTTCTAGCTGCTATGAAACTGAATTTAGCACTTATTAAATGTAATTGCGTAAACCAGTTTTTTTTAAACTAAATTGTATTAGTTTTTTAAATCTACCGGGTAAAGTACAAGTACAGCCACATCCCACTTTCACATTATAACCAACCACTTTTCAATGTGTAAACCAGTGTTATTCTATGGTGAGCCACAGTAAAAAACAACTTTAGATGCTTTTCTGAGCCAGAACATATACAACTCTAAATATACATATCCTACTTTTAAATCATATACACCCTGTCCTATGGGCTTTTAAGGACTACCTTAGGGGTGATTTATAAGTATTAAAAAGGAAGGTGCAGTTTATAACTGCACACCTAGAAGTTTGATGGCCAGCCTGGAGGCGTGTTTTACAGTGATACTTTAGTAGGTGGCACAATGAGTGCTAGTATTTAATTTTAGGCCCTGGGCACAGGTGATACCATGTACTAGGGATTTAAAAGCAAATTAAATGTGCCAATCAGGTGTCTACCAATTTTACTGTGTTTAACAGGGAGAGCACCAGCACTTTACCACTGGTTAGGCAGGATAAAGTGCACGGAGTTCTGCAACCATGAAAAGTGGGGTTCAATTAAAAAACAAAAAAATCCCAGGGGACTATGCAGGAAGGGCAAATTTACAACTCTGACAGCTATACATAAAAAGTGTATGGGCCTGATTTAGACTTTGACAGACAGGTTACTCCATCACAAATTTGGCAGATATACCATTCACCTTATTACAAGTCCATTGTACCCTGTGGCATTTGTAATAAGATGGATGGGATATCCTTCAAGTTTATGATGGAGTAACCCATTCACCACACTATAAATAAGGCCCTTTAAACGGAAAAGATATAGGCCCTCATTTTGAACATGGCAGGTTGGCCCGCCATGCCGCCATTGGCGACTGAATCCGCCAGCCGGCATGGCGGGCCAACCCGGCGCATTATGAACATGGTGAGGGCCACCATCGGCAGCCCTCACTCATCGCCAGACCTCCGCCATCAGGCAGCCAGGCGGTGAGTGGAAACACTATCCGACAGGGTAGCTGTGCTACCCTTCGGATAATGTTTCCATTTCCACCAGCCTTTCCCTGGCAGGTTCACCCGCCAGGGAAAGGCTGGTGGAGGGGGTGCCCCTACACTGCCCATGCACTTTGCATGGGCAGTGCAGGGGCCCAGGTACAGTGCCCCGTCGCGCATGTCACTGCCTGATTTTAGGCTGCACCTGCCACACAGAGGCATTGACGGCGGCTCCATGTGGAGCCGCCGTCAATGTCCCGGCCGGGCCTTTCTGTGAGCCGGCGGGCGGAAAGAATGTTTCCGCCCGCCGGCCCACAGAAATGTTCATTATTTGGCCGGTGGGGTTCCGGGGTCACTGGCGGTCAGTGTTTTGACCGCCAGTATGAACACGGTGTTTGTTACCGCCGTGTTCATAATGACCACCATAGTGTGAACTTAGGCCAATTCATCTACTTGTGAGAAGCTGCAATAACACACATTCATCCCTTGAGGTATTGAACTTGAAATAACTTGTCAAAGGATGGAAGAACGACAGACTTATCAAGTGAGTTTAAACAGGCTTCTACCCGACTTATATTTCTTGAAATAAGGTAACAGAGCATTAAGTGGAGGGGAACATTGATTTGTTTTGCAAATGTTTTAATTGATCAGTTTTAATCTGTTTGATGAGCATTATTGTTTTTGTCTGAACCACCAGCAATACTTTTACAGTGAAGCAGTCATGCAAAATAGATAGAGGGTGACTGGACAACAGAGCTTAGAAACTCAGGGCTTCATTCAGAAGGATCTTACACATTGGCTCCGATCTGTCAGATTTGTTCAGCTTCCCAACGACCCCCTAACGAAGCCATGGATGTGGTGTGTTTAAAATACAGAGCTCCATAGCATTTTCATGGATGCGTCAGAAATTCTGATGCATCTGTGTCGCTAAACTCACGCATTGCTGGACTGGCGTCCAAAAAATTACGCTACTCCGGCAATGCCAGGAGACCTCCATTCACAAAAGCCCTGCATCAGTTTTACATCTGCTCTGAGCAGGTGGTAAAATTCTGATGCAGTGAAATGTTGTAAATTTCACTGTGTAAGTTCTGCATGGCTTTTCCCGTGGGAACACCTACCCTACATACATTATACCTGTTGTAGGTATAATCTGACGCAGGGCTTTACAAACTGACTCATTGGGTTCAATGCATCAGTTTGTAAAAGGGGAGCAGTGGAGAGCACTGCTTGTGCCACCGTTGCGTAAAAAAAATGAAGCAATTGTGGCCCAAAGGGCTTGTAAATGAGGCCCTCAATTGTGATGAGGTTATTGAAAGAAGGTCTAGACTCTTACTCCAAATGTCAGAAAACCACATACTCTTGACTTCGTAATGTCAAAACTGCTATGGTATTGCACCTTGACCCCACCAAATGCATAAAATGTCCATAATCAAAAGATTTGAGAAAATGGACATATCCAAGTATAGCTTTTCTGCGAAGATAGCTTGTGCTACCAGATGAGTAAGCAGGTATCATAAGAGTCTGACCATCTGGCTTCCAATAATTTAATCTTTCTAACTGTTGGCTTGCGCCCTGCAACTAACAACCAGGACACACCCAGGTAAAGAACCATAAACACCATTTCTATATAATGCTATGCTAAACACCACAATGTTCTGCACCTAAATGAGAAGTTCCTCTACCAAATCTAGGTGTCTGGCAGCTGGTCATTGAAGAGTAGACTGTGGCTCAACCATAGCTTCACACAATATGCACTAACAGGATAACACTCAGTCATAGCATACATTACCCTTGTCCTGACCATCATATCATCTTACCTTGATCAAAACTATAGTACTTACACGAAACGCTATGTTAAAAGGACCAGAGGCAATTGTCTCCGAGGGGGTAAACCTACAGGTGATTGGTTGAGTTCAGGGCAGAAAATCTCTAAACAGAAACATTAGTGTGAACCAGCCAGGCATATTGAAAACATAACACTTGGGTTCCAATCAGCCCCACCCTCCTGATGTCTTTTTTCAAAACACTGGTTCATGTAGGTTCAGAGGCTGCACCCAACCCAAAACAGTGAATAACAAACTGCTTCATCTTGCATTTCTTAAGGGCATCCTTCATCATAGAAATTAACCAGCACGGGGTTGATGGGAGTCGTCCCCATGCATTCGTTATTACTCAACCCCAGGTGATTGACCATTGGGACATCCTGGTCCAAAGTAACTGGGCACGCTCTTGCCCTTAAATTGCTTCTAGGGTCAGGAAGCACCCTTGTTTGAACTGGTAAGTGTTGGAAAAAGGAATCTTAAAAGCCATCTTATCCTCGTTGACCCAGTGACACTCCCTTCATACTAGGCTAGTATTGCCATACCTTCCATGCACATCCACCCTGCTCACCTTTAAGACAGCAAAGAAATTGGAATGATTGTAACTCATCTAGGGACTTGATGGCACGGGCGCACTCTAAACATGGCTTGCACCTCCAAAATTCCATCCCTCTTATCAAGGAACAACTTCTTATACAATTGAGGTATCTCATAATTGTCTGTGATACAAGGCAAAAGACCCTAACCTCACTAAAGCCCATCATCTGCTGTCTCCTTTGCTACTGCCCCTTAACTGATATCAATTCTGTCAAAGCTGTGTTTCTTCAGAAACAAGCACTGTGTGCAGCCCCCAAACGTCCTTAACCAATCTCCATAGTTGACTCTCAAGGTGTGCCCACCAAATATTGAGACAAAAATATTGTTTAACCATAATGTCATGATCAAAATAACGTGACTACAAAAATATTGTGGAGAAAAGCATTCAGTGTTAGTATATAGTTTTTTTCACTTTTTTACAATAAATTGATGATTTAAATATAGATTACACTATAATAGCTTTTTTATTTCATTGTTTTATAGTATTGTATCATGCTTTCATTTTATTATTTATGTCACACTAAAATGTAATTGTAATAATTTTTAAACATGATAGTAATGTATATTTTTCTTATTTGGTTGTAATGTTTATTGGGGGATTTGTGGGCATTTGTTTTTAAATCATACATTGATTACTTTAGATTGAGTGATTTGTTTATCATATATTTATTAATTTACATGTTTAATAACGTTTCAAACTATTTATTAAAATCTTCTTTTGAGTTTATTGTGAGTTTTGGTAGGTTTAAAATGATACATTACTTAGGGGGTCATTCCGCCGGCCAAAGTCCCGCCGTCAGAATACCGCTGCGCGGTCAAAAGACCGCTGCGGTAATTCTGAGTTTCCCGCTGGGCTGGCGGGCGACCGCCAGCCCAGTGGGAAACCCCCTTCCATGAGGATGCCGGCTCCGAATGGAGCTGGCGGAGTGGAAGGGGTGCGACGGGTGCAGTTGCACCCGTCGCGATTTTCAGTGTCTGCTTGGCATACACTGAAAATCTTGGTGGGGCCCTGTTAGGGGGCCCCTGCAGTGCCCATGCCAGTGGCATGGGCACTGCAGGGGCCTCCAGGGGCCCCACGACACCCGTTACCGCCAGCCAGGTTCCCTAGGGCAGCGGGAAACCGGCGGGACACCGCCGGTTTTCCGTTTCTGACCGCGGCTGTACCGCCGCGGTCAGAATGCCCCTGAAAGACCGCCAGCCTGTTGGCGGTGCTTCCTCCGTCCCCGGCCCTGGCGGTCCATGACCGCCAGGGTCAGAATGACCCCCTTAATGTTCATTGATTATTATGTTATGGTTTTAGTTATTGATTTTTTTACAGGTTTAATAAAGCATTACATGATTTGATACATTTAAATACCAAGTTGTGTGGTTTGTTATGTATTTGTGTGCGTATCCCTTAAATAAAATATACATAAACTAATAATAATTGAGTAATTTATTAATCAAACATATTTTAAATTTTTATTTTTTCTATATGTTGAATTACATTTAATTTATTAATTTAGTGGTTTTGTTTTTACACTTTTATCATGCATTTTTATGGATAGTGTTATGGTGTTTCAGTTGGTATTGCTTTTTGTAAAGGGTGTAGTAATTATTGTTACTTGTTAAATGTGTTGTTGCATGTTGTATTATATTTTGCAAATGTTGGGTGAATGCATTTTTGATGTTACGTTATAAATAAGTAAACATTTATTTTTTTATTGTAACCTACTATATTACTTTTCTTTTATGTTTGTGTATGATGTTGGGAGAAATTGAGGAATACTGTGTATTTTCGTGAATATTGTTTTTCTAAAATAATAAATAATTTTGTGCACTTGTAATGTATTTAATTATTTTTTATTTTTGTGAAAACATATTTAAAATTGAAACGTATTTAGGATTTATAAAGTTTTTGGTTTTATATATGAAATTATTTTTACAATTATTTGTTTGTTTTAATTTGAGCCCCCAAATTGTGCATTTTCCCCAATGTTTGTAGGCTGGACATAGAGTTGACCACCGCCTCACCCATTATATGCACTTTCGACAATCATCATCAGCTTTATTTCGATTTAAAAATAAACAATAAATTACCACATAAAGTACCAAGAAATACCACTGATTAAGAAATAGCAACATTCAGCACAAATGCCTCCCCCAGTAATTCAACACGACACATAAAAAATGCAAAACCGTGAATATGAAGTATAGAAAAATGTTAAAAACACATTGCCGTAAATAGAATAAAAACAGAGTGAAAACCTAGTGACACACATATGGGTCAAGAATCAATTAAACATCAGTGATCGCCTAAGCTGTAAAGAGTGTTTAAGGAAGGTAACCACACCAAAGCACACATTGGGGTTAGGGACATACTGTAATACAAAAGGGCCAGGATGTGTTGGGAGAGTGGGATACCTCTCAGCAAAGGAAACAAGAACGCCTAGCATAGCTCTTATAAAACATGCAGAAAAAGGTAAAATAGGACGAGAGTTTGCAATGAGTGCACATCACAGGGACAGATGAGGATTGGTTAAACTAACCCAAAGCAAAAGAGAGTTGCCACCTGATCAGTCCCAGCCCACATCTGGTGAGGTGGCCCTATCCCTTCCACTCGGTACCATGATCAAGGAAGGTTTCATGCCTAGGGTGGTTTGTACCAACAAATACTCTGTTTGCTGGTTTCCTCAATTTGCTGGCCTTCCTTTCCTGAAAGCATCTTTAAGCCATTTTTAGTCCTTTGCCATAAAGTGGCCAGGCGAGGTAAAGACATCCAGTCTACTCAACTTGTTACACATCTTAGACAAACCTGAGCCACGGAATATGAAGGTCCATATCACAGCCAAGGCAATCCAGAATGACCTCCCTATTCAGTGAGGCCTCCTGGTTTAACCAGATAGAGCACCATAATATGAGGGAAGCCAGTTTATTGGTGTCCTCCACAAACGGCATGCCCAATTCTTCATGAATGGCATAGATGGATGACCTTGGTGGAGCGCCGAGTAAGTGTCTGCAAATCCTATTCTTCTCAGCTTGGAGGCCCTTGACAGGTTTAAGTCCCCACAGACCAGCTCTGTAAGTGAGAGCTGGGACGCATTTCTAGGCGTAAATCTCAACAAAGGCCATCACTGACTTGCTACACATTTTAGACACCAGACTGAAGAGGAATCCCACAGAATTGTAAAACTTCACACATCTCTTTTTTTAGACAGGGTCCTCAAGACCCATGTGAGTCAAAGGTAACCCTCAGACAGGGGCAATTCTACCCGAGGGGGTACCGTGATGTGCGAAGCAGTGTGATTTGACATAATTCCACCCACATGGCATTACAAACATCATAGTCAAGTTCATGTGCAACCCAAAGCTGCTCATGAAATAAACAAAGGTGTTCAATAGAGCCTGGAGGCCATTCAGTGTTAGAGACATTAAGACTGTGCCATTCGCATACAGGAGAATGGGGACATGCCTTCCCTTCACAGTCGGTGGGTCCCCGCTCCTGGCCGTCAGCACACGCTCCAAACCATTGACGTTTAAAGGAAACAAAATAGGGGAAAGTGTGCATGCCTGCTGGACCCTGTATCCCAGTCCAAAACTGTCCATGCATGTGCCCTTATGCCCAAGCACTCAGATAGTTATGGAGGGCAGGTAGACAGGCCACTAGGCTGTGATCAAGCCCCAGGGAAAGAAGAACCTCCCAAAGTTTGGACCTGACTACGCTATCAAAAGGGCATGCCAGGTCCATAAAAGCAAGATGCAAGGGACCATCTTTGGCCACATTTATTTGTTGACAGGGAGGTAAAGATTTAGACCTTGCTCCTGTGTCCCCAGCCCATGTCTGAATCATGTACTGGACATTGACAATAATGTTATGATCCAAAGCCCAGGACAGGATTCTGTCCAGGATGACCCTACCGATGACCTGAACTGTGGAGTCAAGAAGGGAGATAGGCCTATAGCAACAAGGGAAAGCCCTGTCCCCCTTCTTAAAAATAGGAGCAACAACAGCAACATGCCACGTCCTGGACAACCCTACCCAGCAGGCTAAGTTGGCATAATTAGTAAAAATCAGGGCCCAAACATCAACCTCCAGTTTGTATAGATTCATGAGAACACCATCAGGCCCCAGGGCTTTAGGCATTTGGCTGTTGTGAATCGCATCAGCCATCTCTTCAACATGAACTCGAAATCAAGGGGAAAGAAGGCAAGGGCATAGCAAGTTCTAGACAGTAGTTTGAATGGTAGACTTGCTTAAGGTGCCCAACCCAAGATTCAGCACTTATTGCATATGCAATTAAGGTTGGTGTTGATCCAGTTGTTATATTTGACCATCTGCCAGAATAAACCAAAGTAGCCTTTTATAGAGGCCATGGCCAGAGTGCTCCAAACCTCCTCCTTGAGATCTGCCTTACTTCTACAAATGGCTGACCTATCAGCCTTCCTATGGGCTACAATCTCTGGAGTGGTGTTCAGGGCCCGCATTAAACATCTACTGGCTTCCACGCAGTCCTTGTCAAACTAGGAATGAACTTGACGATTGGGACAGGAATTGGCTTTATCTGAATACTATTAATAGTAGGCCATAGGAGTTCAAAAACACGAGTACTACTGGCTGACAAATAAGATAAATGCAAAATATCAAAAATCCATCCCAGATGGTCTAAACAGAGGCTGCGCATGACATCAAGAATGTTGGCCAACTTCGGCTGAAGATGGGACCCCCGTATGGCAATGCTGCGCACTCCGAGCTTTGAGCAAAGCAGCGTGACAGCAAGAGAGTTATGATCACTAAAGGGTCTAGAAATAACATTACCATCACCCACACGGCCGAGAAGACTCCTGCTAACAAAGATATAGTCGATGACGGAGGATCCTATTCTACCTACGAAAGTAAGAACTGTAGAACAATGGGGAGCAACTCAATCAAGTCCATTTCACAGATCAAACCTGACCAGATAAGAAAGTAGCAACTGACCTCGGCCATCACAGGGGCGAGTCACAGTATTCAAAGATTTCATGACCAGGGGAGAAGCATCAAAATCAAGGCCCCCACCCTCCTCTGTACACAATGTGGCATTAAAATCCCCTTCCAGGACAATGTGTGCACCACCAACTTGAGAAAAATAGTTCGATTCCAAATCACAAATAAAAATTAAAAAAAAGCAAAAATCAGAGTTCTACATAGAAGAAAAATTGTCATTATAAAAATTGACTAACCCACATTTAAAAGACTTTTTCCATTGAACCAATAGTGATTGAATTAGCATATTATGTGTAGGAATTGGGACGAAGGTGCAATCAAGAGAATCTTTAAACCGAACAGCCAACCCAGCCTGAGCCCTGGCCATACCCGAAGAGACAGCAGGGACTGAGTAGCAAACAAAACCATCACATAAAAGCTCCCTAGTGGCCCAAGTCTCCTGTAGAATCACAATGTGCCCAGAAGGTAACAAAGTCTAACCAGGACACTTCCTCAATTTTGACAGTGAGGCCGGCCTAATTGCAGCTCATAATTTAACCCCAAAGATAGTGCCTGACAGGGTAGGAGCGGACTCAGGCCCTCATCCCCTCTTTAGCGCTGGGTTGGCATGGGGGGGATGGTGCAGTGGCCCTGCAAGGTGCCTCCAGGTCAGAGCCATTGGAGAGGCAATCCACCCCCTGAAGGCAGACAGATTGTACGGGAGAAGAACTTCCAAGTCAGTCCCTACCGCAGGAGCCAGCCAAAGCCGAAAAAATGGTTGGTAACGGTGAGAGAAAAGGACGCTCTTGACAGCGGACCCTTGAGGGCCCAACCCTGTGACCCATTGACCTATATAAATACCCCACTGGTAGGATCCTTAGATTACTCTGCTTGACAAGCTAAAAGCAACTCCTCGGCCTCCCATTGTTTAGCAAAATTTATGATGACACAATCTCCATCAAATTCCTTTCTCATAGGCCCAATCCAGGGGGTTGAGTTTATGTTGAACATGTTGACTCAACCAAGGGGTGGCCTCAGTGCTTAATTTGTAAATTAAGAGGTGCCGTGCTCAAAGCCCTTCTCTTAAACACGAGGCTGCAGTCATTAAATCTGCCAGCACTGAATACTGAGGCAGCGTAATCCTGAAGCCATCTCGGGCCTCTTCAATCCATTTACGGTCACCCCTGCCCCTTCAGTACATTCTGTAACTTTCTACTTTCTCCCTTTATGACGCTTTTTTGGTTTTCCTTCTTCCGTCTTTCACTTATGTGTCTTTTGCTCGCAGCAAATGCTTGAGGCATAAGAATAAGCCCCGGCCCTCACAAATAAGTGCCGGTGCTCAGCACCGGAAACAACAAGCACAAATTAAGCACTGGGTGGCCTTAGTCACCTGCTGCCCGAGCTTTCAATAGCTCATGGTTTTAGCTTTGGGACATTGACTAAAATGAGAACATAGGGGAACGCAGCAGGGGTAATTTGAAAACAACTTCCAAAATGGCCCTTCGAGAGACCTTACCAGGCGAGCAATGATCCTGCAGTTTAGCGGCAATAGGACCAGGGGAATGCAAGCATGGAAAAAGAACTTGAAAAATGTAATGAAGAACCACCGAAGGAAGAAGCAGATTGCATGAATATAGGTATCAGTTAATACAACCATTAAGGGCCCTTACCGCAACAGCAGGAGCAGCCGTCTGAGGGGCCACAATTACAGCAGTTGACTTATTCACTTCCATTTTTCCGATACCCAAGGCCAGTCTCCCCTGGCCATGGCCTCAGATAGCACAAATAACTCTTTCTCAATGGCAGGCAGGCGATCCATCACAGGCAAGAGCAGTCCAAGCAGATTTCAGAGCATTGATCAACTCATTAGGCTGGTTGTTACACCCCGAACCAGGAGCACATTGATAGGAGTGCAGTAGTGATTGCCAGAAGGCATAGACTGATCAGCGGAAGATGAAACCGTAGGTCTGGACTGCTTGCCTTTCCATTTGCGCTTCACAGGAGGGGGACTGGTGGCATTAGGAACAATTGAGGTAGGGCGCAGGGAGATAATGACAGCATGGGGCAGATAAGCCCGCTTCTCCTCTACAAAGTAAATCCCCAGTGGTAACCAACTGGGCCCTGGAGTAACAGATAAGGTGCAGGTCAAGATTATCAGAAACTCCTCTCTGCAAGTTGCATTTCTTTGTCTATAACGGCCACTGGCATGCAATGAAGTCATCCATGGTTCTGTTTCTTGCAGGGCGGGCTGGAAGTACACAATTTACATTTCCTCATAATGAGGCGTAAGCCCAAGGACCCCAGACAGTCAACCGAACTGGAGTACAGGTGAAATAGCTGCCACAGGCCTCCAAAAGAAAAAGGGTGGCGAGGAGAAAAGCCACATTCACTAGGACAGGCAGACAGTCACACAACCTTACTGGTAAAATGTAAGGAGATCGTACACTAAACCCAAGAGGGACGGTCCCGCCCCAGCTCTTCTTGGTGTTGACAGGTGCAGGACAGGCCTGCCTGTGGGGTTTGCTTTGCCCAGGTTCGGCCCACACAGCAGGCATCTAGTTTGCTTTTCATAGTGCCACGGTGCCAGGATGTTTCATCTGCACCTTTAGGCACAAAGCACAGTAGGGGGTGGAATCGCCAAAATCAGCCCCAGTCTTCCTCTCCCCCAAATATATGCAATGTTATCAATCTTTGTTAGACTGGGATTAGACTAGTGAATCTGCCTCCCTCAATTTATGCACTCTCCCAAACGTTTCTTAGCTTGTAATTAAAATATTAAATCTGACCATCCCAATGTATCTACTTTCCTCAATATTTGTTAGACTGGTGTTAGAATCATAAATCTGACCCCACATTCCATATATGCACTTTTCCTAAAGTATGTCATAATGGAGTTAGAAGAGTACTTTTGAGCAACTCTCTCCAATGTATGCACTTTCACCAATCTTTCTAAGTCTAGAGTTAGAATAGTAAATCTGACTTCCCCAATGTAAGCATTTTCCCACATGTTTGTTAGACTGGATAAAAATAATACATTTTAAACTACCCCTTCCTTCACACTCAATACATTCATGCTTCCTTAGTCAGAAGTTAGAATAGTAAACCTGCCCCCCCCCCACAATATATACACTTTCTCAAATGTCCGTTACACTGGAGTTAGATTAGCAACTTTGCCCCCTTCTTGCAACATAATGTATATATTTTTCCACATGTTTGTAGGATTGCAGTTAGGACAGTGTACTTGAATTGTTTTTTTTTCAATTTGTTAATTTTTTAGTAATTTTGAATTGGGGTTATACTAATGTATATTAATTTATCTTAGAAGTTTTGAAGATTTTTTTAAATATATTTAATTTAGAATGATATATCATTTTAGATTGCTCGGTTTGTTTTGATTTGCTATTGTATTTTATTTTGAAAAGATTTACATTTTTTTTTTTTTTAGATTTTGCAAATATTATTTTTGTTAAAGGGTTTAAAATATTATTTATATTAGGTGAATACATTTAAAGTATGTTTTTATATTTTACTTAAAAAATGTATACTAATTATATTTTAATGTTTTGTTATATTATGTATCATTAATTGGTAATGTATGTACTTGTATTTAATATTTTTACATATCATACTTGTATTATAATTTACGATTCAATATTAAAAAGTATGTTCCAATCATTTATGATATTTAAAGTTGTATGTATTTTCAAATGTTTTACATTTATAAATAACATTTCTTATTTTCAAAGTCACATCGACATATTTTTGTTAAATGTATTAATTAAAAAAAAAAGAATACATTAATATTTCTTATTGTCTGTCACATGGATATATTTTTGTTACATGTACTAGTTTTGATAAAAAAATTTTTTTTCATTTATAATAATTTGAATTACAATTGGATATATATACTTACTGAAACATCAATATTTGGGCCCACAATATACTGGACCACAATGTTTTTGTAGTTTAAATTATAGGTATACTCACTCTATATTTTTATGGTTGATATTCTGATAATATTTTTATACCACAATATTTTTTAGATTGATATTTTGTCATACAACTCACTTCATACTTCCCGAAGTGTTACCTATTGCTGGAGTTCAAAAGCAAATATTTCAATCGGGATCCCACTATTTCAAAGTTTTGCGGAAAATAAATGTGTCATTTTTTTTCTTCTGCTTCTAGGGCTATGTTCCTTAAAGTTTGCAGTCTGAACATGCGAGAGCAAGTTCTTTCTACCTTGCACAAAAGAAGCACAGAATGTAATACGCAGCTTCAAGCAGTAGAAGATCAGCGTCCTCAGCAAATGCACTGTGGATGTTCACGTAGCGTCTCATTGGTGTTTTTAATGCGTAGCTACTGTTGAACAACAGTGCAATACTGCTGTTTGTAAGTTGTCTGCTTAGATCAATACTGGTACTTGAACTACAAAGAGTTCCAAGACATTGACGTTAATGATCGCCACTGGCTCTCCACCATTCCTGAGATTGAGATCAGTCACTTTCGGAGCTACAGCATTTTGAATCACTTTAGCCAAAGCCTAAAATTTCTGCCCACTCTCCCTTTGTACAGAAAATGATCGCCTAAATTTTAGGTGGTATTTACAAACATGGCATTTAAAAAGAAATTTGAACCTACTGACTAAAACTTCAAGTTTGTGATCCACCTATTTCTTCTGTGTTCTCCTTTTCTTAGATATTTTGGAGAATACGTCAACAGCCAAGCAGCTTCTTTATAACTACAATGCAATAAACCACTCATGCCTTCTCATAAGTTTACCACTGCTTGCCCAACGTTTCCTCAAATACGGCTGTTCCTGTTAGTAGCTCCTACAAATGTTTGGAAACCTTCTTATCACTCTTAAAGTAGATTATACTCATCTTATGGTCCGCTCACACCTGTAAAGTCTGAGCCATGACCAGAGACAGAGCAAATACTAGCAGTGGCATAGTGATGGAATCTGACATGCTTTTTGTGAAATGATGCTTTGCGCTACTGCGGCCATCTTGCTTTGGGATTGGGACAAACATATTTCAAGCCATCTTAAAATTCTGTGACCATTTGAAACCACTTGCCTTCTCTATGAGGATGCAAACATAGAACTCCTTGGCAACTTGAAATATCTTTGTAAAATGAAGATGAGGGAGTTTCAGTCCATGTGTTATTTATGAAGGTGTTCCATTGTTTTTCTTCAAACCAAAAAGGAGCGATTTAGATACATATTATTCTGTTTTGGTATCTGAGTTTGTGTTCTCGCCTGATTCTAGAAACAAGCCAGAGGATACCATTTATTTACCTGTCCAATGTGTACTGTATGTAGAATGGTTTCTCTGTGATTCTTAGCAGTTACGTAGGCATGTTAATATAATGTGAAGCTTGTGCCATTTAGCCCATGTAAACAATTCTGCTCATATTAAGGAAAACATATTCTTATTTATTATTCGCAATAAATTATGCACTCCTGCTGCTGTAAAAGAAACCAGCCTGGAATGCACTCCTGCTGCTGTAAAAGAAACCAGCCTGGAATGCAAATGACTTTCAACTCTGGTAAATTAATGAGAAGTTAAATAATATTGTTTCTTTAATTTTGAGGCTGTGTTACAGAGCAAGGCTGCCTGTACTGAAAACACAACAGTAAAATAATATGCCTGAAATTGTATTGCACAAAATGCGGTAGTATAAAAACCTACATTTGAAAGGTAAACACTGGATTAAAGTGAAGTATGAAAATATTTCACGGTTCTCTGTAAAATATGGATTTCATCATCATAATCACCGCCCCAATCCACCTTGCAGAACTTTACCAATATCAGAGCTACTAGGACTGTGTGATATGGAAGACAGATGTGTGCAGCAAAGGTATCCGAATTATCTGGCAAAAAGGCAACTCATATTTCACATTCTCTCGCAGTATTGTGTGAACTTTTCAAATTATCTGGCAAATTTGGTGGCAAATGTAAAAATCCAAGACTATGTGCCAAGAGTTTCAGTAACAGAATGTTCACTGGCCCTGACAATTAACCATTACTATACCAGAAAGGTATTGTGAAAGGCCAACAAAACTTAAATATTCTAATTCCAGCCAGTGCCCTTTGAATAAAACAGCTGTATGAAGCTAATTACCCCGGAATAAACATATAATTGAAAAATATAACATATTGGATGTTTTATACTATTCTTTATTGCCATTTCGGTGTTCTGGTGACATTTAGAAACCATTTGGTCTTCAGCCTTGTGGTTTAAAGTGTCATTTGAACCCCTTATTGGAAATATTGGATCACATTATACAGGTATGTGTTATGTACTCTATATACATAAGATAAATGTGTAGCAATAACTCATGTAATTTGGAGCAACTACACTAATAACAGGCATTGGCAATGCCAATAGGTCTCCCATTTGCGAGAGTTAGAGCTATTGGCGTTGTTAATGACAATGGGGGTCATTCTGACCCTGGCGGTAATTACCGCCATGGCGGAGGTCGGCGGTAGCACCGCCAACAGGCTGGCGGTGCACCGCTGGGCATTCTGACCGCGGCGGTTCAGCCGCGGCCAGAAAAGGAAAGTCGGCGGTGTACCGCCGACTTCCCGCTGCCCTTGAGAATCCTCCATGGCGGCGGAGCGCGCTCCGCCGCCATGGGGATTCTGACACCCCCTACCGCCATCCGGTTCCTGGCGGTTCTCCCGCCAGGAACAGGATGGCGGTAGGGGTTGCCGTGGGGCCCCCGTAAGAGGGCCCCACGAAGAATTTCAGTGTCTGCTTTGCAAGCACTGAAATTCGCGACGGGTGCAACTGCACCCGTCGCACCTTCCCACTCCGCCGGCTCCATTCTGAGCCGGCGTCCTCGTGGGAAGGGTGTTTCCCGCTGGGCTGGCGGGCGGACTTTCGGCGGTCGCCCGCCGGCCCAGTGGGAAAGCCAGAATGACCGCCGCGGTCTTTTGACCGCGGAGCGGTCTTTCGGCGGGAACCGCTTGGTGGGCGGCGACTGCCGTCCGCCGCGGTCAGAATGACCCCCAATGTCTTTTATCCATGTGCTTTGGTTTGGAGTGAAGTGGATGTATGTGATGTGGAGTGGAATTATGTGAGTGCGAGCATGCATAGGTGCTTGTGAAGAGATGGATGTGAGTACATGTGTGCATGTCTGCTTGTGAATGGATGGGTGTTGAGTATGTGTGCGAGTCTTTGTGAATGGAAGGGTGTGAGTGTGTGTATGCGCATGTGTGCTGGCAGATAATGGGTGCAAGTGTGTGTTTCTGGATGGGAACTGATTTTGCGAGTGTTTGCCCACTGGAGGTGGGAAAGGCAGCAAATTTGCAGGGAGAGCCAAGCCAGAGCCAAGACAAGGGCCAAGGCTTTATTGTAGTTGCTCTAAATTACACCTGGGTGTGAAGTCGCTGGGGCTGTAGGCATCTGCAGAAACTGACCCTCTCCAACACTCCGCCTCCTGTAGAACAGATGGAGCTGCAAATGCTCCTCACCGCCCATGGCAACTTCCACAGGGCCCAGGCAGTTCCCTCCCTCCTGGCTTCAGAAGCCCCCCTCCCTTGCAATATACCACCAGCTCCAAGCAGGTGTTCATTTGAGCGGGAAAGGAAATGAGCCAGTAATGGGCCTGAAAACAGGATTATCTGCAGGAAAGGGCCTAGTAAAACCAGTTGTGAAGCTGTTCCCCATTTCAGGCTCATTATCTCATAATGGCTGGATTTTGATACAAGGACACCGGTCATAAACCGAGATTCTGTTGCCCGATACCCCTGCACTATTGATAATGTCCTCCACAATCTCCCTTTTCTTTTCAGGGAAGTGAGTGAGGAGGCACAGATCAATAAAAACATCTCCTTGATAATCAGGTACTCTCAAACCTTGCAGCTTCTCTGTCACATCATCTACCCAGCTATCCTCAGGTGTGCATGCCAACACAGAACGATTACAACTAAGAAGACTCCTGAGTGACAAACATACATGTCAAACAGGTGTAACAGTTCTTACCTCTGGCTTAATCTTGTTACCCTTGGCTTCAGGGATCATGACAGCGGCTTCTAGAGAGGAACGTCCTTCCCCTACCCACACAACAGCATGAAACATAGGGTACCAAGGGACTGAGGGTGGGCCAAGCGTCAATCCAGTGATGTTATCAATTGTCAAAGGCCATGCTATATCACTTCGGGAACTCTTGGAAGCTGGGTTCTGGTTGCAGTACTCCTAACTTTCTGCCCGGCTTTTGATGCAACTTTGACTGGAGTGCACTGGGCTCCTGCTAACCAAGTGACCAGTCCCTGTAGCACCCTTGTAAGTCCCTACTAAGTGGTACCTCTAATACCTAAGGCATAGGTACTGCAGATGGTCCCTAAGAGCTGCAGCACAACTTGTGCCACTCTGAGGGACCCAGCACCAAACTCACGCAGACTGCTGTTGCAGGCTACATGACAAGGTGCTATCTAAAAGTAAAAACACAACATGGCATACAGGCTGTATACCATGTCCCCTAAACACTGCATGTAATATTTGTAAGTCATCCCTACAGCAGGCCTTACAGCCCTGACTCAGGATGCATTATAGTCTATGTGTAGGCATATCTGCAATAGCAGTTATGCCCCTGCTATGTTTTTGTTGATTCTAAGTCCTGTAAGTGCACAGGAAAGTTGTTTTAAGTACATATCCTGGACAATGGTCCATATGCGTTCCCCAGCCACATCATGGCTTCACTGAAAATAGGGATGTTTCGTGTCAAACATCTCATATTAACAAACCCTCATTTATTCCAGTGATGGATTTATTAATACATGCACCTAGAGGTCACCTTAGAGGTGCCCCCTGAAAACCTACCAACTGCTGGTGAGCTCACAGACTGGTTCTAACCAGTCTTCAACCAACAGATGAGGATCTGACCCCCCCCCCGGTGGAAAGCCTTCAGAGGTCAGAAACAAAGCCTGCTCAGTCATGGGTGTTACACACCCTTCCCTAGCCCTCCCCACAGGATGATCTGCATTCCAAGGCAGGAAACTTCAAAGAAGCTCACCACATTTGGTGTGCAGAACTGGCCTTCCTCAGAGGGAGATACCAACCACTCTTCCACAGGGCCCATTTAGCACCTGGACAGGCATGAAAAATAGCTATGCAAGTCGCGTGTTGCATTTACAGGCTGGACACACCCCTAGAATGACCAGCCTGAAATTAACACAGCCCCAGGAATTCCGCCATCTTGTCTTTGGTGGAGTTAGGAATTCTAGGACAGGGTGATGCCCACTACCCAACGGAAGTGGTCATCTAAGGGGTGTAGAGACTCCAAGGGCAAGTAGCCCATTGGCTACTACCCTTCACTCCCCTTCAAGCTCCCTAAGTTGAGTATTTAGGGGACCCACTGATACGAGGACCTCAGAACTTCGCTGGACACAAAATAAGGAGTGGAAAAGAAACCTGCTGAACCCGAGAACGTGGAGTACACTTACTTGGCACCAACCCTGGTAGCCTACCTGCCCCACCTGACCCTTGAGCAACTAACCTGTCCTGCAGCCTCCAAGAAACCAGGAGAGCCGCCAGTGCTTTGCAAATTGCCAAGAACTCCTTTGCATCTGCAGGCACCCAAGAAAGAACTGGGAAGACCAGGACCTCCAAAAAACCAAATGCCAGACAGCACCACAGCAACCGAGCCACCGAGCCACCTAGCCCCAGCTGAAGTGGGCCAACAAAGCTAGTGTGGTTCCCAGGCCCTGATGGGACAAAGCCCATCCCGAGTTTTCCCTTTGTGGTCTTCCCAATGACATCTGCAGCCTGATCTTGCAGACCCCCTTCACTGCAACTGCCTCTGGAGACGGAGACTCGACGGTCCATTGCACCTCTGCACCCGGCCCTCTCAGATGGAAGAGAAGGAGACCACTGGTGTCCCTACATCCCCCAGGCTCGTGAGAACCGAGCCCACTTGTTGGTTTGGTAGGACTGGACCCCAGTGCCTACCTGCAGCCTGTTTCTATGGGCCCCATCCATCGCGACCACCCCAGGTAACAGTAAACCTGATGACCCAAACCACCTCTGCACCCAGACGCCCTGGATCGAGGAGAACAGGACCACTGGTGTCCCTCGCAAGACTTGAAACCCCTTTGTGGTTCGTCCAGACTGGATTCTCAATCCACCCCTGCAGCAACTTTGTGACTGGACGGATCCCCGTAGACTTATACAAAGCACCCGATGCTGAACTGCACCACTGCACCATACCGCCCGAGGTAACTTGTTGGTGTGGCCTTGGACCTTGCCCCATACTTACCCGAAGTTCCAAAGTCTGGTCCTGTAAGTCACTGTACTATACCTGTCTGCAGTGCTTGTACTTTCTCCATAAGATAAAATTACTGCATCTGAAAAATGCACTGCGTTATCTTTTGCAAACGTTTGCAAACTCTAAAAACTCATAACTCGAAAAGTGCTCACCTGTACTCACCTGATTCCGGTGATCTTGGTTTCTAAATTTATATAAAAGTATGTGTTATTTTTTATAAATTGGTGTTGGATTTCTTTATTGTGTGTGTGTCACTTACTGTATACGTGTGTGCCTTACATGCCTACCCTCTAACATGCCTAACTGCTAGACCACACTACCACAAAAAAGAGCATTTGAGATGTCATTTGTGCCTCTGTAATACCTCTGGGGAGTACTTGGAGTCTTTGCACAGTATACCTAATTTTGGTCCACTATGTAAAGAGCCAGTTTCCTACAGTGACATTTTGGTAAAATGATGTCAAAAGGTCGTCATAGGAGGAGCAGCACCAACCCGTAAGTAGTGACAGGACAGACCAGCTATCTCCAAAATGTTTATTCCAGAGCATATTTAACAAACCAGGCCCTGTCCTGGTTTGCTTTGCATAGAGGGTTCCACCCATCTGCTGGTGCGGTATAACGTATCACAAGCCTTATTTGCAAGTCCATGCCAGTAGTACCAGCTCCCTCATATTTTCCTTCTTTTGGAGTTGGGTAGGGATACTTTTTTATTTTTTTGTGAAGTAGACATTGTTTATAGTTTACTTTTCACTTCCTCTCCCAATTATCCCATGGTATAATCTAAACTCTTCTTTACTGACAACTTACCGTACGCATGTGGTGTGATACGTGTTCAGTGAACAGTAACTACCAAGAAAGAAGCAGTGACAGGTGTAATAAAATCCTTTTATTGCATTTTGTGCAGACAGGAGTCTAAAAAAATGGAGACAGAAAGCCATAAAGCGTAAAAGAGCATTCACCACCGAAAACCCTACTGTAAGCACTAAGCACAGTATAACACAAGAGAAATACAGACTCGTACTGAAGAAACACACATGTACACAAAGGAAAAACAGCCCAAGGCTAACTATTTTGGTTTCCAACCTTTTTTTGTTGTTTTCTGTACAAAGTTTTAACGTATTTGCATTGATATACATAGACTTGAACACAAAGCATACTAGTACTACAAATCTATGGGGATATTGCACTCAGAATAAAAGTCACTTGAAAATACATAAAACACCTATAGCTACAGTGATTTCAAAGATCTCCCTTCATTGAGCTCATGTTTTGTGGAAACATTCATTACAATGTATTGCACATGTAGCAGGGACAATGAATTGTAATCCCCAGGAGACCAAGCTGAGGGGTTTACGTCTATGGAGGCTTGCTCCTACCATTTAGTGTCTCGCCTCTTGTAGTGCAACAGGGATTATTTTCACCTTTTGCCACCTCCTACCTAAAGTGAAAGAACCCAGGACGTATCGAAAAAAAGCTGCCATTTTGCCACAAGTACTAGTTTCAATGTGTGCTGCAAGGGCTTGGCCTCAGTTGTGACTGACAGGCAAGGTATGGTTGACCCATCAGGTGCATGGAGGCGTATGGTGATAATAGATGTTCATCTGTGATCTGTGAGTGTCATTCTAGGTGGGCTCGGGACATCCAGGCTTTTTTAAGGTTCATCCTGTCCAGCTATGAAATTCCTGGTGACCCGGAGCTTCACCTTAATCAAATATGTTACATTCAAAATATAAAACTAGAAGGGTGAATATACATACTACTCTCATTCTGAAGAAGATTCTCAACTGGCAAATAGAGTCCTACAAGGGTCCTTCTCTTTTGAGTCTGTAGGACACTGCAGTACATATAGGTGTTCATACCAGACATAGTAATGGTTTTGCAACTCTAGAATAGAAATGGATTGGAAATGGGAAAAAGAAGGAATCCCAACATCTTCAATTAGTTATTTAGAATACTAGGATGAGAAGGCTTTCGACAATGACCACATACTAAAAACAGAGCATTGAAGGCCTTAGGAATCACACTTTCTTTGTATGAAATGTGTTTGATAGCGGGGATTTAACTTTAGTGAGTACAAAAGCAATTAACCCCACATTGTATAAACGGTACCATGTTGATCTGAATTCTGGAACAAATCTGGTGCGACAAAAGATTATTCTGCTAGCAATATGAAGTACATGTGAATGTCAGTCATTATCACTGCTTGCAGTTTGTTCTTTTTCCGTCTGTTGTAAAACCTGTGTCTCTTTCAGATATGTTGACAGTATGTGCAGTAATTCTACTTCTTCTCACTTATATTCTTCTTTCCATTTGCGGTTTATCTTTTTCTTGCAGGTTTGAACTCTCTTAGCATTTTCTTCCGCGTAAAACCCCCTTCAGAGACACATTTTTTTAAATTTCAGGCACATACTAGCTTTGTTTATGTATAAAGGGATCTAAAGTGAAGTTCTAGTTTTCAGCCATGTTCTACGCACATTAGATCGACTCTTGGCAAGGTAAGTTTCACGCCCTATGAAAATAGTATTGAGGTGAGCCCAAAGTCTAGTTGATGGTTTGTAAATTCACATGATACAAGTCTATCCTTCCAGTACATGTTGATTATTTCACTGTTAAAGGTGCTTTTGTGCTCCCAAAGAACAAAGATGTACCTGTGTTCTGTACTACATGACAGCACTGTGTTCATTCGCTGCTTTATAACTTCTACACGTGTAATGGTCAGCTTCATCCTAACTCACATGGGTTGTATTATACAGTCATTTTTTTCTTCACCTGACTCAGTCAATGCGTCCCAGCAACAAAATATGCTTGGTGAGATTTTGGTTCAGAAGAGGTAGGCTCACAATGCCCAGGATTCAACTACTCTTCTATTTAGCATGTGGCTACAGACACCCTTAGATGCCTCCAGATGCTAGTGGGATGACTACAGAACAGGACCCCCTCATATCGTGGAAAGATACATACCATTCACTGTCCATCAAGTCAACAGTGATATGGCTCAGTCATTCTCAGCTTCAAAACGTCACATGCCTGGTATTCTTCTGCAGCCATCTATCCACTATTGGTGGTATATGCATGCAAGCCAGACACATTTATGTTAATGCTAATTTTTTGTTGTGATGTAAACGAAGAAATGGTTTTGCTTCGACAACACGGGGTCACCCAATGAAGTAACTGTAAAACTGTTGTGGTTCTCTGTTTTTCCTTACAAAAAGCTCCATTGTATTTGAGGGACACGGTGTCTCACAAATCCCTATAGATACTTTATTCTGGTAAATGAGTGAACAGAGGCTTTTGCAAAAGCAGAGTGCCATCAAGAAGGAAAATAAAGGCATGGATTAATATTTAGTGGGTTTCCAAAAGGTTTATTCATGCCCGTCATCTGTTATTATGCTTTTCAAAATTAAAAAACTATCTAGCATCAAGAATGTCAACTCTGAAGTGCCCTTTGGCTGAAGAAGTTGAATACAAATAATTAATGGCCATGGCAAAACGGCAACCATTTTCTTAGTCAATAATACACAAAATTTGAAGTGCCCGAGCAAAGTACTACAAAATTCCACTTACTGTAGGGAATTGCAAGTTATGAATGCATATGGAAAATATAATGGATTTGCCACGATCTTTATATCACACAGGATCAATGCAGGTTCGTAGGAATGTTTCAACCATAGGATCGGTACTATAAAAATGTTTGTTCTCACCATGGGTGCTTGCTAGTTGAATTCTAACACATGGTTGGTAGTTAGATATCTACAGTTCCAGGTGTGCACATCAGTGCTATTGTTGGGATCACCATGTAAGACAGGACTGTAACTGGCATTCGCATTTCACGCAATAACTACATACTACGTTGCAATCAGTGCATGTTCTCGCATGTGTAAATGTCAATCTCTTGTTGCCCTCGTCAGTTTGATCCAGTCAAGTTCAGAATCAGACATTATTGTCCTCTCCCACAGAAGACATATTTCGCAATGCCCTAAACAGGTTCCTACAGGACCATGCCTCTTACATTGATTTATCCCATGGATACACTCTTCTGCTGTATCAAGGATCATGGCCACCAAATGGCTTCCTTTGTCAAACATGAATATCTCTCCCACAATGTCTCATAGCCATAGGTTCATTTTATCCTCTATGCTAAGTGCCTCTGTTCTTTTTCTTTGTGAATCGGATCGGGGTGGTTCTCGTATGGAAGAAAAATAGACCGATTGGGTTGAGCATAATTTCTGATTCAGGTCCAGGTTATGTATGATAGTGGATAAGCAAGAGCATTCATGTTTTGCATTTGGCTTATCCAATGATTTTATTTGTTTACTCACTGCATTTGCTAGTTTTCAACTTGTATTTTCATTTTGCAGTTCAACCACCCCTAAAACCACTGCATTGTAATTCTGTCAGCGTTTGAAGACGACTGGTTAATGGCAGCTCACTCAAATCAGATGGTTGCAGGGATCTCCTTTGTGATTTGTTCAGTAGTTTTGGGATTTCTAAGCAAGTTCCCACTGGCAATCATTTCTTCTTTACTAGTTTCAATATTTCGTCATGAAGATAGTTCAGAGTAGATGATTCAGAGCTAGTTTCCATCGAATCATTACGTGGCAGTTTGTCCGGTTTGCTTGGTTGGTAGGTTATAGCTCTAAGATTAAAAATAAGAGAGGAGGCTTTGTCTGCGGACCAACAATTTATTATAATCAATTATTATTATTATTATTATTCCCAGTGAAGACAGCTAACCCCCCTTATTGATCTTAATTTACAATCTGGCCTTTCTCTGGTAGCACAGTGTTTTCTTAAATTGGGTTTTTTCCCTCTTGTACAGTAGCTATTCAAACCATAACGTGCACACCAAATGCAATGCTTATGACCTCACAATACTCAAACTAATAAATGAAAACACCTACAAGCAAAATATTAATAACATTACATACTAAAACCAATAAATAATACTACATACATACACATACATAGTTGCCACTTTCATAGTGTTAAGGATAATATGATATTAAATCTGATCCTTCTGATTATTTACATTTGTAATTGCATCAGTCACAACAAGGGCCAGGTCAAGAGCATCCATATCTGGTGTGCAAGTTATGGTTTGCATGTCTGCTGTGTGATTCATAATGTATGGTCCCAACCATAACGTTCAAATGCCAATGTTTTTTTGGTTTTAATTTGTAATCATAACTGTTTTTAAGTGAATTTCTGAGATATTTCAAACATACATTTAGTTGTTATATATTCAAACCTAACAATAACTTTGTTGCTCCCAGGGCCCTGACGGGGGCTTATTCTACGTGGCATAGCAGAATTCATTTTGTAGGAAAAACCGTGGTTACCACAAGCAGAGGCTTATGATGCAGGTTCACGCTAATACGAAATAAATAACTTATTAGATAAGATATATATAAATATATATATATATATATATATATATATATATATATATATATATACATAAATATATATACACACATATACACACATGTTGGATGTATGTGTGTGTGTGTGTGTGTATATATATATAAATATATATATATATATATATGTGTGTGTGTGTGTGTATTGCTCTTATGCTACTTTTCTAAAACCCCTCCCTCCTATATGCAATAATTTCTTTATTGTGTATCTTCCACAAACTAATATGGAGACTGAAGGAATTGCTGTAAAGGTGATGCTAGAGACTGAAATAAAATTGGTGCACCCAAAAGGTTTTACTCCTCTAAGGAGGACCAAGAGTGCACAGGCCTGAGCTCAAAAAAGAAGTCCCTCAGAAGAAAGCAGGATTCCTCTCACACATCTTTAGACCTACGACGCTGCACTGTTTCGAAATTTTAACCCATTTTCTTCCTTTCTCTGTACCCCAAATTCATTAACTTCAATTTGACAGGTATAATTTCTGGGGTTTTTGCCTTTGCCGTTGGAGATTCTGAAATTTAGTTTTCCTGTTAGGAGACTTCGACAAACTGTCCGAATTAAATATTCATTATCAGTATTGAAATGTATATCCATTGATTTTTGTTACTTCACAGATATGCAAAGGCATAGAGTTACTACCTGCTCTGCTTGAGTACTTTTTACTTTGGAATACCACTCCTGCAAAGCAAAAGGCCAAACATTTTTCTACGTTTTCCTGTCAATGCCAAATGTAGGAACAACATGATGGCACACTGTTAACTGTGTATCAGTGGCCTCCACATCACATAAAAGATCCGTTTGCAGGATGTATGTATACAGTAAAGTTCTTCTAACATTACAAAGTGAATTTTTTTTGTTATTTTAAATGCAATAAGACATTTCCTTTTGTGTTTTTTTTTTTCTTGTAGAAAGAGTTTGCCGGTTTGTAGACACTAGAATCCTAAATTAACTTTCTAAATTATGTACAAAAGTACGCTGATCTTACATCTCTCTCGCTTACGCCTAACAGATCCCTCACTGAGGAGGCAGAAATTGATTGCAGTGCCAGATACAATCTCCTGACCGGTCAGAAGCAAAAAACTATCTCTCAGCTTCTGTAAGGTAGACTGAAACAAAAATGATAATACTGTCTCTTCATGGTTGTAAGGCAGAATATCGAGAAACGAAATATCATCCTACAAAACTTATGTGGCCAAATATTAAGAACAAAAATATTGTGATAATAAGTATACTGGTAAGTATTTTGTTAAACTGAGTAAAGAATCGTTAACCTATGTACTCTTGGCTTCATGCTATTTTGGTAGTCAATTTTTTGGCTGCAATATTCCAGCAGTTTTGTCATTTGGATGCCCAATAACATCCCCAGGTTGCAACAGTTGTGAATGTGCAAACCACATGATCTGTGAAACCTAAATTCAATCAAAAATTTAGTCAGTTGTAAACTGCAAAATCTCTCGGTCCATCTACTGTGACTGAATGTGCAAGATCTCTGAGTCTGAAGGTAACCAAACTGCTCAAGATGTGTGACATCTGCAGCAGCTTCACAGTTGCAAGATCTCCAAAACTGGTTGCATATTAGCCTTTGCAACGGCTGTGAAATCTATATACATACTATTCTCTTCAAGAACTTTGAGGTTGAAAGACAGAATATGCTGCTGAAGATCTCTGAAAAGTACAACAACATACAAATGTGTAAAATCTCAGAAGATCCTTGAAACAAGAGGTTCTGTAAGCTCTCTGAAGCCTGAGACGAAACCAGCCACACCAGGCTGTCAAGGATGTCTGACGACTAAAAGAGTGTAATACAACACAAGATTTATAAATTCAAAATTTCTGGGGCCAGGTAGGACTGTGAGAAGTCTGCATTAACAATAGGCTTTGCTAGATTTGTGCTATGATAAGAAGAATTTGCCAAGGAGGTCTACACCAACATAATGCCTTGCAAGTTTCACTTGAAGTCTGTAATATCAACATATTGTACAGTGGTTTGGGGAAAATGTGCAGCAACACGAGATTTTGTAGCCTTACACAAACCTGCAACAAGCTCTTGTGTGACTTTTAGGAGTCTCCATCAATATAAGTGTGGGATGTCCATGCCAGACTTATGGAGCTGTCAATCATCAGGCCATGCAAGAACTCTTGACGGCCTTGTGTCATATGTGGCTTTTAAGAAACCTACCAAACCATGAGCCATTGCAAACTTGTGAAATCTGGGAAGCTTGCTAAGAGACCATACTGCACCAGAATTCCAGAAGGTGCAAAAACTTTGTACGTTTTAATCATCTTCAAATGCCTTTATCCAATAGGCAAAGATAAGATTATAGAAATCTTAGGGCAGGGTGGAAAATGGTGATCCATTAGGGGTGAATCCACCCAAAGCTTTCAAGAGAGGCACTGCTTTTTTAAACGATTCCCATTAATGCACGGTGTGTATGTCCTCAAAATCTAGTATGTGTCCATCCCTCAGAGATCAACACTGAACATCCCTTTTCTAGAGCAATATTTTCCTATGCAATAAAACGTCATCACCATTAGATACACAGCGCAGCACAGCACAGGGGCCTTGCAGCAATGGCAAGTGGGGCAGAGCCCCTAAGAGGCATATGGCATCCTATGACTCACTTAAATATATTTATTATATCTATAAACACAAATAAATAAACCTGCACTTCGAATTCAGCTGGTGCAAATGTGGCATCCATCTTGTGGCAGGAGATTTTAAAGCTAAATTTGAGATAAAAATAAATAAATAAAAATCCTTTGTCCAAACATAAAGTTCTGTCACAACATGTTCAGCTCTTTCTTAGACTTTTAGCATAACAGGGGGAAGGGGAAATGGAAAATGGAAAAGCTCGCATCAGAGCCCCCAGTAGTAAGACACTCATTTCTACTCATCAAATCACACAAAGAAGCACATGGGAGATCAAGGAGGTGCCCTAAATGAAAGACTTCTGGGAACTGCCTGAGCATCACAGTGAAGCTAAATCGAGGTGATAGGAGCGCAGCCAGGATCAAACACTGGTCACTCATGCAGGACACCAAAACGCTTCACACATAGGCTCACGGCCAAGACAATATTTCTAAGCACACACTCCTGCACAAGTAGCTTCCTTCATGTCCAGCAGTTTGCTTAGGTGCCCCACATAGGGGTACGAAGTGTGATATAAATAGTATTGTGAATCAAGGGAATAGTGTGGGCATCGCTATTGAGCCAAAGTGGAGTAACAAGGTAGTGCCCACAAAACATAAGCAAATCTGGTTAAGAGGGCTTGGGGAGAGCCCATATCAAAGATTTTCATCCAATGAGGCTTTATCATCAGAGCAACACCTGCAAATCAGTGGGAGGGGTATGAGAGCAACCTCCATTCTCAGACACTTCATGCCACTGGTTTTCCTGCAGGGAAATATTTTGACTGGTACCAATTCCATACGAAGGTGAAGTTGTTGGTCTCCTGTGTGAGTGTGGCCCCTTCTTGACAGTCAGGGTCAGAGTTCCTTCTTTGGGAGCTTACAGGATGGATTATGCAAAGGGAGGGGATATTTTGAATCACATATCAAAGTCATCATTTAGAATTTTCTATCTTCTATATATACTTGTATCTGTCTGTTTTTCTTTTTTTGCATCCGATCATTATTGCATTGCGCTCCCCTGGCATCATGGTTGTACAGGAATCTGAAAGCAATGACAGCCCTTGCTTGGCTCCCAGCCATGTTCCAGCAACTCCATGGCATTGCTTCATCCCTCCTGTGCAGCTACTTCCCCCAGACGCCTTGAAAATAGTTATCACTTTCCTTTTACACACCCAGGAGTTGTCCACTTCAGGGAGTCATGCACATGGACACAAATTGCCACAGATCATGCACGACGGAGTGTGGCGGAGGTAGGCTTAGGGGAGCATGTGGAAATTATCCTACTCGACGAAGGCGGGAGCGGTACTAAAATATGGACGAATAACACTGGTGGCTGCTTCCCCATCGGTACCTTCTCACCACGTCCTCACACATCGACCCATGCTGGCTGAAACCATAAGGAAGAACATATAGACGACGGAGCCCAGTGCTGAAGACCTGGGAGCAGAGGAAGGGGACTTGCAGAGAGAGAGAGAAACATTTAGAGAGGTAAGCATGCTGGTGGCACTCTCTCTCCCATTGGTCTCTTCATCCTTACGTCCTAATGTTCCCGTACAAGGAAACAAGTCGCACACAATGAGTCATGGGGGTCCAAACGGAGACTTAAAAGTATAAGGGTTTAGATACACTTCCAGCCAAGTTCAACAAATACATAGGGGGAGCAAAGGAACAGAAGGAACAGCAAAGAGGTGGTGGGATCACACCAATACCTTGCGCTCCAGTCAAAGTGTCCACTGGTTGAGCGGAGAGAGGCAAATGATGAGACCAGTGTTGGTGGGTTCCTATTCGGTGAGGCTCAGTTTAGGTGATGGATATATAGACTGTAATTATATTTATATATAAACAATGACAGCAGTGCTGTGATACAGGCAGGGGTAAGAGTCGCTCTTTGTGCTGGAATGCTCATGGAAGATCTAGTGCTGCAGTTCAAAATGGAGGAAAGGTACGGGATGATGTCTGAAGCCGGATGAAGTTTCTGAGCACGTAACACGAACAGAAGACCCTTTCCGCTTCAGGAGCTCTGAGGCAGGAGGTCGGGCTCTCGCTCAGGGTGCCGAAAAACTTCCGACAAGTGTTCACATTTCAAGAGTAGATAGTAATGACTTCTCGCCCTCCGCCGCGGACAAGCATAACTCTGTCCAAATGTTCAGTCAGAACTTCCAGGAACTCCATGTCTGCAGGAAGAGGCAGGTTAAGGAAAAAAACCATCTTCAAACAATTTACACTGTCACAGAGCAAAAGTTAATAACAAGGGAAATGGTTCTCAATTTGAATACAACCACACTGACCTATGTATAGTATTGACATTGATTTACACAGTTTTAGGAAGACTTAACAGGCAAATACGTGAAGAAACAGTGGCCCAATTTTAAGAAGGGCCTAACACCACATTAGCGTAATTTTTCTATGCTAATGTGGCGTTAGGTTGTCAAAAGCGGCGTCCCAAACTTACAAAGTGGTGCAATGCATGCATCGCGCCATTTTGTAAACCCTTGCACCACGCTATACATGCGCCAGACATAATTTATGCAAGTGGGGCGTTCCTCTATTAGGAGACCCAGAAAAATGACGCAGCGGAATCTACAAGATTCCACTGTGCCATTTTTCTTGTCATTTTTAACACCTGCTTAGTGCAGGTGTTAAAAAGAGGCACACTATTGTGTATTATGGGCCCCCATGGCCCAGACTTAATAAAAGTTGTGCTTCTTACATGAAGCGCCACTTTTCTTGTGCCCCATTGTGCCCCCTTATGCCACCATGTGTGGTTCGCATTAATGATACGGCGCACCATGGAGCACGTTAGGATCAATAGCTTAATCATTTCTTAAGCTATTGTGCTACTTTGCAGAAAAGCACCAAAAATGTATGTACAGTGTAAAACATTTCCACAGGTTTATGGAAAATCCCAGGTCCTTGGAGTATGAAAAATCTTCTTTCAACTTTCACAGTATTTTGCTTGATAACTTTGCAGTCTATGTTGACCGTATGGACTTTATTCACTATAAGAAGCAACACAACAGTGATGCTTGTAAGTCTTTGAAGCATAAAGCACTGGAGGGTGAGAGACATGTTCAGGATAGTTGGATGAGATGATACGGCAGACTAACGAGTGGTGGGTGAGAGAGAGAAAGTTCTCATCAGCTTTCCAAAGAAGAGATTTTAGAAACATGGGAGGGCAGTCAACCCTTCCTAGAAATAAGACTAAATCATCAGCTCCGAGGGGTCATAGCTCGCTCATCTTCTAGAGTGCACATCCCTTCACTCATATTCTGCACTGAAATATTATGACGACTCAAAACCCGCTCACTCTTTCCTGACTGAGACCGATTAACATTGTTGTCGGGGATCATATCTTCCTTAGCGTTGTGTCCTCTTCTCAACAGGCTCTGGCTGTGATGTCAAAGCAGCATAGTGTGGTCTCGCTGGCTTATGTATTAAGAAATCGAAATTTCCCTCCATGGATATTATGACAAATTCGACATGAAATTCCTATGAAGATAAGATTTAACATGATAAGGACACAGGGTGTGAAATCAGTGGAGTAGTTTTTTGAGCGCACCTTCTCCTTTTGCACAATTATCATTGCCCAGACCTTCTTTATCTGATACACCAAAACATTATGGGCCATATTAATACTTTTTTAGCGCCGCATTTACGACGCTTTTTGACGCAAAAACGGCGCAAACTTGCAAAATACTATTGGGGCATATTTATACTCTGTTTGCGCCGGATTTGCGTCGTTTTTTTTAACGCAAATCCGACGCAAACCTAACTCCATATTTATACTTTGGCGTTAGACGTGTCTAGCGCCAAAAATCTTGGAGTTTGCGTAATTTTTTAGCGTGGACACCTACCTTGGGTTAATGATATGCAAGGTAGGCATTCCCTTCTAAAAAATGACTCTAAGGCATGTGCGCCTTATTTAAACCCCCGTGCAAAAATGACGCACGGGAGTGGGCGGGCCTGAAAAAATGACGTCCAGCCGCTTTTGCGTAATTTTTTAACACCTGGTCAGGGCAGGCGTTAAGGGACCTGTGGGCTCGGAAGGAGCCCAGAGGTGCCCTCCCATGCCCCCAGGGACACCCCCTGCCACCCTTGCCCACCCCAGGAGGACGCCCAAGGATGGAGGGACCCATCCCAGGGAACTTAAGGTAAGTTCAGGTAAGTATTATTATTATTTTTTTTTTGTGGCATAGGGGAGCCTGATTTGTGCCCCCCTACATGCCACTATGCCCAATGGCCATGCCCAGGGGACATAAGTCCCCTGGGCATGGCCATTGGGCAAGGGGGCATGACTCCTGTCTGTGCTAAGACAGGAGTCATTTCAATGGGGGTTGGGAGTAAAAATAAATGGCGCAAATCGGGTTGAGGCCAATATTTTGCCTCAGACCTGACTTGCCCCATTTTTTGACGCCCAAGCTCCATTTTCCCCTACGCCGGCGCTGCCTGGCGTGGGCCATTTTTTTTTACGCACACCAGTCAGCTGTGCTGGCTAACGTCATTCAATAAATAAGGCGCCCGCATGGCGCTTTGGAATGGCGTTAGCCGGCGTTAAAATTTTTGACGCACAACTGCGTTGGCGCAGTTGTGCGTCAAAAAGTATAAATATGGCCCTATTGTATTTTGTCAGTTTGCGCCGTTTTTTTGTCAAAAAGCGGCGCAAATGCGGCGCTAAAAAAGTATAAATATGGGCCTAGTTGTCCTAATAGCAAGGGTTGTGACCCAACATGCTTCACTTGCAAAAGAAACACAATAGGTAATTTCACTAAAGAGACTAAGGAATCTACTTTAGATCTATCATCTGATCCCATACATTACCCGAGCACTTTAAAGAGGTCTTCCAGGTCCTCTTGCAACTGGGACTTCAGCTTCTAAGCCGTAGAAGGAAACCAAGGCTCCCCCTAATGACCCATGATTCATACCCGGGTGCAAAGTTCAGCACTCCCGGCGGCCACTGCGCTCCTCGGATCAACCAGCCTTCTTTCTTTAGCCTCACAAACCACGCAAAGGCGCAGTAAGGAACTGGACAACTGTTCCAGGACAGTTTACTCTACAAGCCCCAATTAGTCTTGGGGATGTAGGACGAAATCAGAGACGGATGTAAAATCACAAACACTGTCTACTCACATTTTGTTCAAATGTAACGTTTCAGCCATGTTTCCTTGCTTGGGCTAACACTGCAAACAGAAACCACCTGTACCTGGTGTTGAGCCGCTCCCCCTCCCCTTGGCACCAGAAGCATGAAAACAAGGACTAGCTTGCTTATCTGAAAATATTTATATATCTGGTCCTGTTCGAAGGTCATTTCACTCTCAGGCTAGTGACCTGAGGCTAGACACATGTTTTTGTGTTATTTTTAAGATCTAATCATGTGTTCCTATAACAAAACTTATAGATACTAGTGTATAAATTTGTGTCTTGCAGTTGCACGAGGAGATTGATCCATTAACAAGTCCTGGGGAAAACTGTCCTGTTTTCTCCGTGATCCACAGACCATTTACTTTGTTTTGAAAGTAAACCTCCTCCAACTTGGATTGGAGTGTCTGAAGTTCCTTTGACACCGATCAAAATCTGGGATGTAATAAAAAAAAGGCTTTAGCTCCTATAGTGAAAGGAAAAATAACACTGAAACAAAGTACCAGAGTTGTGCTAAACACTAAGAATGTGGCCATAGGGGTGGAAGTCACACGGCAACCATTGACTTCAGCTAGATGTATAAAGTTGTGTGATGGTATCAGACTGGCAAGGCAGAGTCTACCATAGACAGCACCAATGCAGATTCAGAGCTAGCATAAGGGACCAAGGGCAATGAGACTCAGTAACCACCAACTACAGAAGGCCATCATCTGAACACTTCTCTAGATGGACGGGGCTTCCTGCTAAGTAGATCAGTAAGATGTTTATGCTTACTTTGTGGCTAAGAAAACGCTTTACAACTTCACAGATCTCTTGGCAAGAGTCAAGTACCTTCAGTTGTCCTTCCCTTTCAAATAATGCTAGTTCCTCATGTGCATACCCTATGTGTTTCAGGCAGATCAGTTGATATCACAAGAGTAGGGGTTCACTTATGCCCCTACTGGATAACTAAATAATAAGGATTTCTATTGTGCATAAAAGCTTTAGATGATCTATTAGATTATTCAGCTTCTGCTGAGACTGAAGTTTGGCATCAATGGGGTAAGGTCTCTCTTTCCCTTTCCAAACTGGGTAAATTAATATGCACAGTGTGGCACAAAACTGTGACACCAAGCAACAAAGTAATAAAATTCAATCCCCGGTTGAAATAGATACCTTTGTGCAACTTGCTGAATTCTTCCGGAAGACTTAGGTTAGGATGCTCCCAATGAGAGACACGGGGGCATATTTATACTCTGTTTGTGCCGGATTTGCGTAAATTATTTTTAGCGCAAATTCGGCGCACAACTAAGACGATATTTATATTTTGATGTTAGACACCGCTAACGCCAACATTTCTCAGTGTGCGTCATTTTCTGGATGCGTGAAACCGCCTTGCATTAATGACATGCAAGGTAAGCATTCCCGTCCAAACAATGACTTAAACACCTGTGCGCCATATTTATCTAACCGGGCAAAAATGGCTAACGGCTGGTAGGCGGAGCTGGAAAATGAAGTAAATCCCGATTTGCGTCAAAAATGAACACCTGGGTCAGGGCAGGAGTTAAGGGACTTGTGGGCTCTTTTCCATGGTGGGAGACCATGGAAGCAGTCCACAGGTGCCCTTCCCTGCACCCAGGGACACCCCCTGCCATCCTAGCCCACCCCTCGAGGACACCCATGAATGGGGGGACCCATCCATGGCGAGTGCAGGTAAGTATAATTTTTTTGTTTTTAGAGTGGCATAGGGGGGGCCTAACTTGGACCTCCCTACATGCCACTATGCCCAAAAGCCATGCCCAGGGGACAGAAGTCCCCTGGGCATGGCCATTGGGCAGGGGGGCATGACTCCTGTCTTTGCTAAGACAGGAATCATTTCCATGGGGGTTGTGCGTCAAGAAATGGAGCAAGTTAGGTTGGAGCCAATATGTTGGACTCTAACCTGACTTGCCCCATCCTTTGGCGCAAAACCCCCAGTCTTCCCTTTGCCTCCGCTGCACGGTTTGAGTCATTTATTTTGACGCAAACCAGGCCGCAGCGCCGGCTAACGTCATTCCAAATAAGGCACCCGGCTGGCGCATTGGAATGGCGTTAGCTGGCGGTAAACTTTTTGACGCAAATCTGCCCAGGCTCTGATTTGTGTCAAAAAGTATAAATATGGGCCTGAATGTTCAAAAATAGGGAATGTAACAGCATTTCCTTTCATAGAGTCAGCTAAAGAATTGTCATTGATCATGGATCCTGAATTTTAGATCTTACAAACTATTTGTTGACATCAACAACTTGACCTCCGGAAGAAGACTTGTGAGACATAACTCACATGTCAATGCAGCTGGATTTTCCCTAAATTCCTTTCCAATAACTCAAGGCACAATATTGGGATCCTGATAGATTCCACCTAAGATAAGATCTTAGGATGTATCCAATGAATCTCAGCCATTTTAGAATTTGACAATCCAAAATGGATCCACCTGTGAGTTGAACCCACGCTGGTAAATATGAATAAGTGGGAAGACGCCTAACCAGGACAGGAGGCTACAAAAACCCCTTTAACGGAAATTAAGAGAATCAGTTATTCACCATAGGTTAGATTTATCAAGGTTTCATGCCGCACAACACAGCAGGACAGCTTGCTGTGCTGTGTTGCTATAAAGGGAGAGGGCAGGAATGTGCCATATTTACCAATATATGTCGCATTCCTGCTCTCTGACGCATAATCTACTGTCTAGCGCCAACACCTTTGTGCCATGATGCAAGGGTACCTGCATAGCAGGCAAGATTGTTTTTATGCAGGAAGGGACACTTTTCTGCGGAAAATCAATCCTTAGAGGTTTTTTCATCTAAATGTGCAGCACAATGCAGCACACCTAAAAAGAGGAAACAACGAGTAAAAATAAATATATTTATTCTCGTTGCACTTCCCCTGGAAAGGTATAACATTTTGATGGTTTCCGAGGTTTCCCAGTTTTGATAAATCTAGGAATGGGCCAAAATACATAGGTGGATACGTGGGAACAACCACAATTCACCCATGGAACGCCTTCCCAAGAGCAGAGTATTACAAGGCAGTAACTTGTGCTGCCTTGCTTTACTCTATATTCACCGAGCAACGCAAGGCCACACAAGGTAGCCTTGCATTGCTTGGTAAACCTGACTTAAGTATTGCGTCGCCCTTGCGACTCCATGCTCGACTCAAGGGCATTGCAATACAATGATAAATCTGGCCCCAGCCTTTTGAAGAACTACTTTACCAGGCCCTGATTTATACTTTTTTTGCGCCACATTAACTTCATTTTTTGACTCAAAAGTGGCGCAAACGTACAAAATATTGGCCCTTATTTATACTTTTTGCTGCAAAACTGCACTAACTCAGTTTTGCACCAAAAAGTTTTGCACCGGCTTGCACCATTTTTTAGCACCAACTGGGCATCATATTTATGGAATGGTGCAAGCCGGTGGAAAGGGTTGTCTAGCTTAAAACAAAATGACGTTAGGCAGGTTTGAGTCAAAATAAATGACTCTAACCAGATTAGTATAATTTTTTTACGCTAAGGGGCATATTTATACTCTGCACTGAATTAGCGTCATTTTTTTTAACTCTAATTTAGTTCAAAACTAACTCCATGTTTATACTTTGGCGCTAGACCCTTCTAGCGCCACATTTATGGAGTTAATGTGATTTTTTGGAAGAGGAAACCTACCTTGCCTTAATGAGATGCAAGGTAGGTGTTCCCGTGCAAAAACTTACTCTATGGCCTTAACGCCATATTTATACTCCCATGCAAAAATGGTGCAACGGAGGGAGGAGGGGTCAAAAAATGGGGCAAGGCTTGCTTTGCCCCATTTTCTAAAGCCTGGGTCAGGGTAGGCGTTAGGGGACCTGAGGGCCTATTTCCATGGTAGAACACCATGGAATAAGCCCACAGGTGCCCTCCCCAGGCCCCAGTGGCACCCCCACCCACACCAGAGGGACTGCGGAGGATGGGGGACCCCATCCCAGGTAAGTACAGGTAAGATTGCATTTTATTTTTGGAAGTTCCATAGGGGGCCCTAAAATGGGCCCCCATACATGGCACAGGCTGCAATGGCCATGCCCAGGGGACCCCTGTCTTCTGTGCTGGCCATTGGGGTGGTGGGCATGACTTCTGGCTTTTCTAAGGCAGGAGTCATGTGGCATGGTAGGTTTAGCACCATAAAATGACGCTAATCTGGTTAGAGTCATTTTTTTTTACTCTAACCTGCCTAAAGTCATTTTTGGTGCTAAACCCTCTTCTTCTATACCGCCAGCCCCACCGACTAAAGTCTTTTTTTTTTTCACTCTAGCCTACCCTTTGCACCGGTTTGCACCATTCCATAAATATGGTGGCCGGTTGCTGCACAGAAATGGTGCTAGCCGGTGCTAAACTTTTTGGTGCAAAACTGAGTTAGTGCAGTTTTGCAGCAAAAAGTATAAATCAGGGCCAATATTTTGTACGTTTGCGCCACTTTTGAGTCAAAAAATGAAGTTAATGTGGCGCAAAAAAAGTATAAATAAGGGCCTTGGTGCTAGATGGGTCTAGCCCGAAAGTATCAATATGGAGTTAGATTTGCGCCGAATTAGAGTAAAAAAATGACGCTCATTCAGTGCAAACAGAGTATAAATATGCTGCAGAGTATAAATATGCCCCTAAATATGGAGTTAAGGCCATAGAGTCATTTTTTGCACGGAAACGCCTACCTTGCATCTCATTAAGGCAAGGTAGGTCTCCACTTTAAAAAAATGACTTTAACTCCATAAATTTGGCACTAGAGGGGTCTAGCACCAAAGTATAAATATGGAGTTAGTTTTGCATTGAATTAGAGTTTTAAAAAATGACACTAATTCGGTGCAAACAGAGTATAAATATGCCCCCTACTCTGTTCTTGCCTCAGTTTATTTCTTCATTTCATTTCCACCATTTCCTTTCTTGTTTTGATTTTTTTCTAAACGTTTACACCCAGTAGGGCAATAATTATACACATGATACTGACAGAGCAATGCAGTAGCTCTTTAACATCTTGTCTGTCTGTTTATATAAGGGGTTCCTAAGGAAATCATCTTCAAGAGAATACTGACATACGTAAAGCATGGTTACAAGTGTGAAGTGAGCTTGAAACGACACGAACAGAGGTGAATAAGTCCTCAGCTATTTATTGTATAAAGCTCATAACAAGCTAACGTTGTAGTACAAATGAACATTGTAATCACCCCAGCGCATAGCAGTTGGCCCTCCGTTGTCAGGACTCCCCGACCCTGCCGTCACGACCGTTGCCCTTCAATCTCCGGTGTTTCTCATTCGTATTTCAGAACGAGGAACACCGAGAAACAACACACGGGCGCGCGTCAGCGTCTTCACTACTGCGCGTGGCACCTTAAACAGCTGATTCAGCTGACCGCGGCACGCGCAGCGGAGAACGCAGCAAACAATTACTGTGCTTAAGCACTACAATTAGTTTTTTCTTTTAACAACAAAAACAAAACAACAAAATAAAGAAACAAAACTTACAAAAATACCCTTACAGAAAACAACCAAAAGTTTGATATCTATGCATGCTATGTATTACAACATTTGAGTAAAAACAAATTCAACTTAAACAAATTCACCTCAACGATACCTTATAGGTAACCTGCGAATTCTATCACTTTTTCTGATAGGAACAAGATCCATGGATGGACTTCCCCTGTTTGAACTGAAGACCTTTGCTGCTCCGGATTTTTGTACATTTAAGCATTCCCTCTCTTTCACATAATGATCACCTTTATCTTGAGAAGGCAACAAAACCACCTTTGGCTCTACTTTTACCACTTTGCCCATGTTCCACCAGTTACGTCCATCAACCCGCACAGCATTACCACATACCTTGTCAATCTGCAATGGTTCAGAAAACTTAGAGTCACCTTTTTTAACAAAAAACGGCAATTTAACCCGTACCCAATCACCAACAGTGAACTGGACATCCTTCACACCCTTTTTCTTATCATAATACATTTTCTGTCTTTGTTGAGCATTTTCCACATTTGAACGAATTTTAGAATGTATGTGTTCCTTACATGTAATATTTTTGACGAACTTAGCCAACCAAGCTGGCCTAAAAAGAGTAGCTGGCTTTCTCCCTTTAAGTGCCTCAAACGGAGATACTCCTGTGGTGGTGTGAGGTGTTGTTCGGTAAAACCAAATCATACTCTTTACTGCGGCATCAACTACCCATCCATTAGCTAATGCCCACTGAATACATTCACCAATCACCCTATTAAATCGTTCAACCAAACCATTAGTTTGCGGTTGATAGAAAGAACTTTTCAAATGTTTGATGGCACACTCATTCAAAAAACTATCAAATTCACTGGATACAAACTGAACCCCGTTGTCCGACACAAGTTCCTTTGGAAACCCTTCCTCTAAGAATACATCCTTCAAAAATGTTACAACTGACGTGGAATCTGCGTGACTCACAAACTTCACATGCGGCCACTTTGAAAAGTAATCAATAACAACATACGCGTACCGTAACTTAGAAGGAAGAGAATTAAACGGTCCCAGCAGATCGATTCCTAATTTCTCCCAGGGACCTGTCGGACAATCTATTGGCTTAAGCAGAGGATTTGACGTTTTGAGAGTCTTGTCACTAGATGTACAAATAAAACACGATTTGACTAATGTATCAATGTCTCTGTCCATTTGCGGCCACCAGTAGTATTCTCTCACCCTTTTTTTTGTAAAAGTAGCACCCAAATGACCGTCATGTGCTTTATGCATAATCTTAGACCTTAAAACATCAGGAGGAACAATCTTGTCATTTCTCAACAATATCCCATCTTCAATAGAAAGTTCTTCAGACACTTTTGAAAATGGTTGTTCACTCTGATTCAATTTTTTTTCATGTGGCCACCCTTCTTCAATGTACGTCAAAATTCTAGAGAGAACTTGATCATTTGCAGCCGCTTCTTTCCATTGTATTTCAGTGAACGACCCAGTACGTTCTAACTCGACGACAGCAATGAAACAGTTTTCATCTTGACATTCCAATTCCTCTCCACAGTCTTCAGAACACGGATACCTGGAGAGATAATCAGCTCTCACATTCTTTCCCCCAGAAATGTGTACCACAGAGAAATCAAATTGTAACAACCTGGCAGCAAATCTTGCAATTCTTGGTGTGCTGCTTTTAACATTGGTACCATTTAGAATAGAAACTAATGGTTTATGATCTGTCTGAAGAAAAAAATGTCTTCCCCATAAATACGATTTAAATTTCTCTATGCCCCACCAACATGCCAATAACTCTTTTTCAATTACAGAATAATGTTCTTCATTAGGTCTGAGTACTCTTGACACAAATCCAATGGTATGTTCCTGTTTCTCATTCATTTGTGTCAAAATAGCACCCAGACCGAATTTACTGGCATCCACTGTCAAATAACATTTCAAATTGTGATCATAAGATTGTAAAACTTTAGCACTACACAACTTCTGCTTAATCATGTCAAAAGCTTCCATACACTCATCATTCCACACAAACTCTGAATTAGTTTTGAGTAAATTAGAAATGGGTCTGACCAGCGTTGCAAAATTCTCAATAAACCTGGAATAGAACTCGCAAAGTCCCAAAAACGATTTGACCCCACCTTTGTCCTGAGGAGCTTGTGCACTTACAATCGCATCCACCAGACCTGGTCTAGGATACACACCTTCAGCTGTGATGACATGACCAAGATACTCTACTGACCTTTGTAAAAACTGACATTTTTCTCTTTTCAAGACCACCCCAGCACCATCAAACTTACTTAAGACTTTTTTCAAAATTGCATCATGTTCCTCTCGGTCACATGCATGTATCAACACATCATCTTGGAAAATACACACTTTGTCTATTCCTTTGAGGAGGGTAGACATAATCCTCTGAAATACAGACGCCGCTGACGCCAACCCAAACGGCATCCGACAATATTGATATGTTCCCCACGGGGAAACAAAGGCCGTGAAGTGCCGAGAATCTTGAGTCAATTCAACTTGGTGATAGGCGGTAGCCAAATCAAGTTTAGAAAATAATTTCGCTCCCTTAATACATGAGAGCATCTCGCCAATCTTAGGCAAGGGATGAGAGTCTACCCAGATCTCTTTGTTAAGTGCCCTCAAATCCACACATACTCTCAAGTCCCCATTTTTTTTCTTTGCGACAACTAATGGAGATAACCATAAGGAAGAATCAACGGGTTCAATAATTCCTTTTTTTTGTAAACTTCCTAATTCTTTTTCCAACTCATCTCTGACACTAAATGGCACACTTCGAAAAAAGAGGGGGGTAAGAGAGGAGGATTGGGCGGTCCAGTGTACACCCTCCCAACAACGTACTAATATGATGTGGTACACTGTTCCGAAATTGAAAGAGAAGGAAAGAGAAAAGGGTCCTGATAATCAGGAGCAATAGTCCTCACACACCATATTTGGTGTCATGCTTCATCATCGGACAGCTCCTCGTCAGACTGGCGCTGCAATGTCTGACGGGCACCCCCCGAGGGGGGGCTCTTTGCCGGAGATCTTTTTGAATATACTCGATGATGCCGCGGAGCCAAATATGGGTCCGAGAGAGGGAAAAATGTACAGAGAAAGAATAGTAAAATTGGCTCAGATCCCTCACTTAATAGTTTATTATTCGCTGTTGGGAAATGGTCAAGATTAAAAAGAAGTCAAGGGAGTGAAACTGGAGACAATGCCGGACACTCACACAAGAACAATCAGAATAATTAGGGAGGATGGAAGTGATCCAACGCTCCTTAGTATGCGGTCGACATGTTTCGCGTCGTTGTTGGTCCAACAGGATCCCGTGACGCTTCTTCAGGACCTACTAAATCATGAGTTTTCTCAAAAAGAAAAACAAAATACCTACACTCCTGTTGACTAACACTCACAGTCTGGGTGTCATCAGTCGCTTGCTAGGACTAAACCGGACTGGTTTTTCTTTCCTATCAGTCGCCCTAAATATGGGAAAAAGAGGGGGGCTAAAATTAGCTCAGTATATCATCACTTCACCAGTATTCAGGAATGATGAGTATGATTAAATGTAGAAAAAAGGGGGTGACAAACTTGTGCAACAATCAGTGATCAGGTGGTTGTAGGCACGCCATGCTGGTAAAATATAGGGTGGCTTACCATATCCATTAGACAATAGGCTCCATGGGATATCGCTGGCCCATCACCCGGTATACAGAAAATCTGATGGTAAGAGAACACATGCCAAAGAAGGGGGCACCATATTGTAGTTACATAATTATCATAAATGGCACACCTCTCAACTTATGTTTAATAGGAATGGCTCTATCCTTCACCTTAATCTTGTGTGTAAAACCTTTTATCTTCCCTAGCTCACCTGAGAAAACCCTCGGAAACTCATTCAACAAATCCTCAATATCCGAGGAATCTCTTATAGCTGACACCTGTTCACACGTGCCTGGGCGCAAAACCATTCCAAACAGCCCTTGGTGAAACCAACCTAAAATATTAAGTCCTTTCACTGCTACGTAAACCTTCCCAATAATGCGTCGACCCTTGAAAACCATGATGTCTTCAAAGAACCCTACTGAATCAATCCTTCTTCCCTCATAAGAAATAGGAGCCCTATCTGGTGGATTCAACTTTCGTGTGCCCCAGTTTTGTACAAATAGCTCCTGAGTGATCATAGTGATTCTAGCACCAGAGTCAGCCAGTAACTTCAAATTCTTGTCTCCAACTTGAACAAAAACATATGGATCAATACAGTGTTCAGGATTACCAGATACAATGTCCTGGTCTCCAACCCCCAGAATCATATCTTGGATCTCAGTCATCAATTCATCCATCCTGTCATCATTATCATCACCGACCGCATTAACCTTAGTGAAACTATTTTTGTTACTTTGACAAACCCTTGCAAAATGTCCAATTTTGCCACATGATCTGCATTGAACATTCTTTGCTGGACATGCTTTTCCTCCTTTTACGTGTAAAGTGTAGCCACATCTAAAACAAATATTAGATTGCTTGAAAAAGCTACAAGATTTGTTCGCTTCAACTTTGTTGTGAGAAAGTCCCGTAGACTTGCGTCTGTCATCAGATCTCTGAACTACATTCACCTGTTCAGCTTGAGCACATTCCAATTCTTTAGCAGATTTAATAGCAGTCTCAATGCTTTTAGCAATCCTAATGGAATCCAACAAGGACGGATCTCCCAATGACAACAATTTTTGCTTTATAGCTTTATCAGAACAGTGACAAATAAATTGGTCGCGTATTAACTGATCCGTAAATGTGTCAAAACGACATTCTGACGCCAATTTCCTCAATGCAGAAATGTAAGTATTAACATCTTCTCCACTTTTTTGCTCTCTCCTAAAAAACTTATGTCTTGAAATAACTAGACTTGGTGGTGCATCAAATCTGTTGCCCAATTTCTTAAGGGCCTCATCAAATTCATCGAGTTCCTCGCCTTCATCCGCTTGAACATCTGGTAAATGTTTATATACCGACCTCCCCTCTAAACCTAACGAATGGAGTAACAGGCATTTTTTCCTTTCCGGTCTAAACCTTGACGCTCCAATAGCACCCATATACGTTTCAAACGCATCATACCATTGCCTCCATGGTATGATTGGTTCACCAGGTGTATCCAAAAAAGGTGGTGGAGGGTTGACTGACTGCATGACTGGAGAACGAGTCAACACAGACCCATAAAAAAAATAATCCAATCCAGAATTGAAAGGTCCAGAGCGACAACTGCTAGATAGAAACACTATTAAGGTTGAAAATCACTGACGTTCAAAGATGTCTGCCACACTTCCCATCAAAAATGGGCCTGCCTGCACCATCACCTCCTGGATGAAGGATCATGGGATGAAAAACACAAAAAAAATCACTGCAGTCCAGGAAATCAGCAATCAGCAGAGGAATAGTACCAGCACGAGTGGGCTGCGCAACGTCTGCCTGGGGTGATCCAGTTTCACAGCTCCTCGTCGCCAAAAATGAAGTGAGCTTGAAACGACACGAACAGAGGTGAATAAGTCCTCAGCTATTTATTGTATAAAGCTCATAACAAGCTAACGTTGTGGTACAAATGAACATTGTAATCACCCCAGCGCATAGCAGTTGGCCCTCTGTTGTCAGGACTCCCCGACCCTGCCGTCACGACCGTTGCCCTTCAATCTCCGGTGTTTCTCATTCGTATTTCAGAACGAGGAACACCGAGAAACAACACACGGGCGCGCGTCAGCGTCTTCACTACTGCGCGTGGCACCTTAAACAGCTGATTCAGCTGACCGCAGCACGCGCAGCGGAGAACGCAGCAAACAATTACTGTGCTTAAGCACTACAAAGTGGTCAACCACCTTCTCCTGAGTCACTGTACATCTCCGATTGCAGTGACATGGCTCTTTTGGAAGCACTTTTGGACAGTATTTCACTCTGGTATTTCCAAGAGAGAAGTTTATCATTTGCTGTTGGTAATCAACCTCAATGGCTAAATGTTCGGGTGAAACAAACTGCACTCAAAAATCCCTGTCTGAGCGAATTGATATTTTTGTGTTATCCTCTCCATAGAAATATTACTAATTTTCTTTCTGTATAGCGTCAGGACGCTCTAAAGAAGAGCTGTGATGGAGCAAGGAAAGTTATATGCCTGTATAAATCTCCTCCCTTATCTCTTTAGAACTAAGGCTCAATATATGAGTTCATGCTCCAAAAATAATCTAGAATGGCAAAGAGGGGCACGGATATCTCCTTTGCTGGTTCGCTGTGGAGTTCTGGAAATGGTTTCTAGATTCATTGGTTCTCTTGTCACATTCTCTCTTGAAAGAGTAGAGAATGTGAAGTGAGGCAGATTGAATTTTCTGCTCTTATACTGGAATTGAACAGTACAATGTGCCAGTGCACTTCATATCTTCAAGGATATTGCCAGATTTACTAGTTTCCTACAAGATACTATCAGATGTGTCAAGGAGGAACCAAGAGTTGGGGCTGCCAAGGGAATGTTGTCCCTCTGATCACAGGGGCATATGTATGACTTGGTTTGGATCGCAATTGCACTATGCAATGTGGTACATGCGTGATGCAAACCTCAAGGGAGATTTATGAAGTCACACAAGGCGACTTTGCATGGCCCTTAGTGGCTTCATAAATCTGTAGTAAGACAATGCAACACAAATCACTATGTTATCTTACTGTGCCCTGGGAAGGTGTTCCATGGGCGTTGCATGTTCCATGGGCGTTGCATGGGTGTTCCAATGCAACTTCCATGGGTTTTGATGCATTCCCTGTTTTATCAGAACTGGTAGACCTGGGAATGAGCCAAAAGATAGGCCTTCTCAGGAAAGCTTCAACAAAAATATCTTTATTTCTCCTCATTACTTCTCAGAATTGTTTTTGTGCAGCAAGGTGTCTTTTTCTTAACAAAAACAATCCTGCTGCGCAACACAGGCCCCCTTGTACCATGGTGAAAGGGTGCCTGCATTGGTGCTAAGCTGGCAAAAGGGTGCCCGTGCAAGGGAAAAAGCACGAATGTGCTGTATTGCCTTAAATACAGCGCATTCCTGCCCTTTTCCTGTCACGCAGTGCAGCACGGCAAGGCGACCTGCTGCACTGCCGTGTGACATCCACATAAATATGCCCCACAATTTTTAGCTGCCTTTCCTCTTCTATCTGCGGACTCCAAATTTATAGGAAAGTGTGCTTTTTTTCCCTAGCTAGTGCTGGTACTGAGATCCTATGTTCCTAGCGAGTAACAGAAATCTAAGCCTTATTCATAAACCGTATCTCCTGGCACAGAAGTCGCAGTAGAAATTCCAACTTTCTGATCTATCAGTGGCATGCCAGCTTGGATCCTAACAAGCTAGGTCTGGAAGTCTGAACATATATATATTCCTAATACAAAAATGTTTCTCAAAGCATAAAGGCAGGATTAAATACAAGTCGGTTATACTTTACATAAGCACAAGAAGGAAAAAGAATTGATCCATTATGTCTGCTAATAACATTATATTTAGTAGTTCTTTACCATAAACAGGCAACAGGTTTGTTCCTCTATTCAGCTTTTGGAGAACTGAGAATTGCAATATTTTGAGAAAAAAGATGATGTATGTTAATTCCAGTCACAAACAGGCATTTTGAGGGTACACACATATTCCCTTAGGATAGAGTAAACAAAAACATCTACTCAATAGTAAGCAGACATTTTTCAAATCTATTCGAGATAGATGATTTCCAGAACTATTGGAGGGGGATTGTTTCCATCTAGTTCTGGAAAATCTTTTATACCTACGATGAGATGAGAAGACTTCTTCTTGACAAACAGCACTACTTGATGCCCTTGGATAAGCTGATTGACCTGCTACTCTCTTGTGAACCTTGTGCTTTACACAGATTTTTTTTATCTAGTGCTCCTTCAAAAACATAAAGAGAGTGTATGTGAAGGCACAACTTGGCAAGATCTTCATCTTTGCATCAAGACATCCAAGGCAGAGATCTAGAGTATCCTATTGTCGTCACTGTAAGGGACCAGGAGAAAGGGGCGTCTTTTAATGCACCCGATGAAATCAGAAACCATATGAGATGAAAGTAATAGGGTGTGAAAAATACTATTTAAGAGATTTTGCCCAATAATGCAAATTAAAATACAGATTTTGATGCATGTCATATCAAAATCCACATGTCCTGATAATTACCGGGCATTTTCCAACTGTTTGATTCTGGTAGGTTTGACCTGCCCAAATTAGACGATGATGTGACCTTTATCAGTAATTATGAGGTACAATAAATTCCCCATCAATTGTATTTGCCATCCCTGCACAAATAAAAAAGTAAATTAAAAAAAAAGAGAAAAGAAACCACTTACCTCTTTCCTGCGGACGGAGACGGGTTTGTCTCCTCTGTCCTCTTCCCGGAAGCACACAGGCTTCCAGACTCCCCTCCAATCATGACTCTGCTGTCACCAGCATGACAGCAGTGCCGTGATTGTCGTGAGTGCCCTGCTTCGGCGCTCACAGAGGGAGTGACACCCTGTGCACTTTCTCCCCCTGGCTGTTCAAGACAGCCTGGTGAAGAAATGCAAAGTGCGCATGTCTGTTTGGCCAGCTGAACACGGCTGGCCATTAAGACATGCACACTTATGGTACGTCTAGATCTCTGCCTTGGATGTCTTGATGTGAAGATGAAGATCTTGCCAATTTGTGCCTTCACATACACTCTCTTTTTGTTTTTGAATTTTGTTCTTGACAGGTAAATTGCTCTCAAAGACTTTTCTTCTCTTATGATCGATAACTATGGGTTTGTTTGATGTATGACTTAATGGGGTCGCTTTATTAAAACATCTTTAAAAATAATTGTTAAAAGCTCAATGAGCATCTTTTTTGTTTTTGATGTACTGGTTACCTCAGACCCTTTTTAGGTTTCACCTGCACAAAGCTTGCAAAATCTCTTGTAAAAGAAATTCTTAAAAAGGCCTTAGAGACTGCCCATTATTTACCTCTACTCACCATTCATTGTAATCAAAGTAGCTCTAATTTTCATTCTTCTGATTGCTCAGAACATTGTCTGCTTTCACTATGCCATCTTCCTGCTTTGCCTGTCCATGCCGTAAAGCATGGCCCAAGTACAGCTTCTGATCACTAGTCAATGGCTAGTGGCCAGTGTTCCTCCACTTGCTACTTCAGAAACTACTTTTATATTATTTGGTATTAGCACTCCATACTAGTGGCTCTGCAAGCCGTCTCCTCTATTCCTCAGTGCTCTTCCTACACCATTCCTAGCACCCTCTCCCACTCGTTATGGCGTCCTCATTATTGCTTTCTCTCTCCGACCTCATTGCTTGCCTGTCCCCCACCTCATCCTTCCTTGCTGCTTGCCCTACCTCTTTACTTTTACCCCTCTGCCTCCTGCTCTCCATCACTCTTCCCCCTGCTCCTCACACCTCTATGCCCATTCCTCTCATCCCAAGGCTATATTCCTGTGTAGCTTGCTCCCACCCAATCTTTGCAGTCTGCCTCTCCTCACATTAAGGGGCATGTTTAAGAAAAATGGCTGCACACAGTGAAGTGCCACTTTTCTTGCGCCCTTTACCACCCCCTTACCGCCACTATGTGTGCGCCGTATTTAAAATACGGCGCATCATGGCGCAGGGTAGGGGTAAATAGCAAAATATTTATGACGCTATTGATGCACTCTGCAGGAGTAGTGCCTAAATGTTGGCGCTACTCCTGCAGAGTACATAGGGGTGCATTGTAAACAACGGTGTGCCCCCTTTTAACGCATGCTCTGAGCAGGCATTAAAAATGCCAGAAAAAAATAACACAAGGAAATCTGCTAGATTTCCTTGAGCCATTTTTTTGGCCCTGCTAATGGGGGAATACCCCCTTTGTATACATTATGCCTGGTGCAAGCATAATGTAACGCAAAGGGTTACAAAGTGGTGCAATGCATGCATTGCGCCACTCTGTAAATATGGCATAGGGGTTTTGGCTTCATTGGGCCACATTAGTGTAAAAAAAATTACACTAATGTGGCACTTATTTTTTTCTCACAATCTTGCTTTGCCCTTTCCCTGCTCTGATTGGACACTTGCTTTGTTCACCCTTTTACCTCCTCTCTGGAATTGTATGTTGCACAGCTCACCGATTCCTCATAAAAAACAACTGGGGCCACACTGGGCAGAGATCTTATTAGGGCAGTGTTTGCACAACTTTAATTGTTTCCATCGGGATTTACACATTGTGTGAGTCTAGAAAAGTGTTGCATGCATAGGAGGTCTGTCTAAAAATATGCGCATTCATGGAAAGTGTCTGGGAGCAGTTTTTGTGAGCTGTGAAACCAAGCTTCGAACTTGGGTGATTCCAGGTTCTTGTGATCTTGGAACACCCGTCTCCTAGTGTTTCAGATTGCTTGACCTCTCGCTTCTGCCACCAGAAACAGTAGTTCAGGGGACCCAGAGAGCTAACTGTGTATTTTTAAAGTATGGGAAAGGGAAACATTCTTACTTAAACTTTTCACTTAATTTATACAATTCCCCCTTCCTTTTAACTCCATTCTTACATCATATTGTGCACTGAACTTTGCCCGCCTGCTCCCTCTAGTTTCATCAATGTCTTTCCCACACTCCTTCATGTTCCTTCACCCCCTTCCTAACCCCCAACATGGTGCTTTTTTACATGCTGTGCAGGCTGCTGTGCAACATGCTTTAAGTAAAATATAAAAAAATGCACAGCTGTGCAATATGTAAAAAAACACTGTAAAAGAACATTGACAAAGCCAATAGATTTTACATAGGTGAGACCTATTGTTTGGCGTGGACCCCAAAAATGTTTATTTTTTAAAAAGTACCTTTTTTCCTGTGTCACGCCGCTCCATCCGCTCTTCTCCGTTGTTGCAGGCTGTAGGCAAGGCTCTTAGCCTGCTCTGCAGCCAATCCTGACGCTGCCCAAAGCAGCATCAGGATTGGCTGGGAGCACCCAGCCAGGGTGCTACCAGGAAGACTGGGAGCCTGTGTGTGCTCTCTGCAGCCCAGCAACACAGTGCCGGGCAGAAGAGACCACAGTGCGCATGTATGTTTGGCCAGCCCGAGACGGACGGCCAAGCATACCTGTGCACTTACGCCTTCCACGTCACGCCCGTGTCCCCACCCACTTTTATAGAAACAACATAATAAACTAAGTTTATTATGTTGTTTCTATATAGGTTTTGCAGCTCCTGCTGCTGGCGGTGGGGGAACGCTACTCCGAACTAGCGGAGGAGCCGCCCCGGCATGTTGCTAACTGTTAAAGGGTATACCCTAGGTTGTTATTTTGGTGAAAAGACAACAGGCACACATGCGTGTAAATAGGCACAATGTTACAGTGTGACTGACATAAGGTCAAATGATACATCCATCACAGGATTCATTCCTCTGATATCAGACAAGATTAAATGAACTTGCCCCTTTTTCGCGGACTAAATAGAAAAAGTCAAAAGAGGCAAAATACTAACAAACCCCTATCAAGACAGCACTCTCCACCCTAAAACCTCAGCCACATAGAACATTCTTTTACCAATCACACAGACCTGCCACCTTCAAGAAACACCTGACAGCTTGAGGAGGGGGCGGGACCTTGGAGGGGGGGCATGTCCTCGTGCCGAGAATCACCTCAGAGGGAATTTTGCCACCCACTGCAGTCCTAAACTCCCTCCTCTGAAAAATAAAATATTTTGCTGAGGCTGTTGCCAATGTCATGGGGTGTTTTCAAACCCATTAATGGACATCAGCAATTAGAAGCCTCTGAAAACGAGCTGAAAACCACTGATTACAGTGGTATTCAGCTTGTTTTCCATGCCACCTGGTGATATTGGCTCCTCACCGTGTGACTGTGTGATGGGAGCCAATATCGTACATTACATGCTGGCACTGTGTGATTTGCCAGGTCTGGACCACATCAGATGAGTTATCAAATCTGATAAAGCAGCTGAAGGCCACTGACTACTTTCATGACATCATCCCAAGACACATCATTAAAGCCACCTTCCATCTTTCTTAGAATGCCAAGCTCTTGCTAATCAATGGTCTTCTTTTGCAAGTAGACTTCTCGTACTACAAACAGGCCAACCCAATCTCATCTTACAAAATCAAATCCATACACAAGCAACTTGCCCAACTACAGGCTGCTCACTAACCTACTTTGTCTATTCAAAACAATTGAATACTGCATTGTCAAACATATAATCAAATTTAGTAGTGATTATCAACTACATTTGCCTTACCAATCATGATTCAAGGTTCCACACTGAGACGTTTATGTTGAAGGTGTTGATGACATTTAGTGCATCTTCAGTAAAGAACCTCTCTGCTTCTAGTACTACTGCATCTCTCTGCAGCATTTCTCATGGTTGGTAACCATAGGCAGCTAAAAGTACTTTACCACCTGATGGTCCACTACAACCAGGTGCTGAATTGGTTTTCTTCTAATTTTGAAACCATAATGATCTGGTCAAAATTGGAAACAGCATGTCCACTATATTTAACATGAGCTAATGAGTCCCACAAGGCTCTATATTGGCACAATTGATATTTAACCTCTATCTTAAACCCCTCTTTGAAACTCTGAAAGAGACTGAGGTCATCACACACAAATAGGCCAGTGACATGCAGTTCTATGTAAAGGCCTAGAGCTGGGGTCTTCAAACTGGGGGGCGGGCCCCCCTTGGGGGGTCCCAAGTGATCATAAGGGGGTGCTAGTCTCTGGCCAAAAGAAGCATTATACAGATAACAGGTCTTTGTTTTAAGAAGAAGCATGTTATTGCATTTAAAAAAAGATAACAGTACTTAACGGCAATGTTTAAATAGGCCTAGACATATTTAAACATTGCCATACTTATAAAATAATTGTGAAAAATTCTGAGGGGGGGCAAGGATTTTTATTTTCCAACTTGGGGGGCACGGCATTAAAAAGTTTGGAGACCACTGGCCTAGAGCCTGACATAATTATCATCTTGAAGTTATATCTTAACAGTATACAGCAATGGATGTCAAACAACATTCTACTCCTTCTAACCCCCAAAACAGAGTTCATTCTAATCACCCAAAGGCATTAAAAACAAACTGGACCCCTCTCTTCTGAACAAAATCTCTTTAAATTACTTTTAGCCATCCCCTTCTTCCCTGTGAATTTATTGCTTTCACAATTGAAAGGGCTCTGACACTAGACCCACAATGCATAAGTTGACCAAATCTGTGAATTTCTTTTTCCATGCTCTGAAGAAAATGAAGCATCTTGAGACTCGCAACCAGTTGAGAACTCCAGTCCATGTGTTGATTATCTCTTCTCTGGACTACACAGACTTGCAGCGGTCCAAAACTCTTCCCTATCAAGGCTGGTTTCCACACCACAGCAGGGGTGATTTCTCCAAAAAGGAAATTTGGTGACATTTGGATGGTGGTGAAAGAACTTCATTAGCTACACACCCATGCCAAATGATGGTTAAATATATGCTTCCACACTCACAAAGCTCTATATCTAGGTCCTCCAGGCCCCTACACAGCATATCTACTATGTGGACGTCAGAGGTTTTTGGAGTAGAAACTCCACCTACAAACCCTCAAGCTGAACACTTCGCTAGCATCAGAAAAGTCCTACGTGTTCTGTTTTTTTACCTTAACTAACTGTGGTTCCTGGCCTTTCTTTTTCTGCTCTATTGTTTCTTCCTATTTTGGTTAGTATTTGCTCTCCTCCTTACATGGACTGTCTTCATTACTTTTTTTTTTTTATAAAGAACTTTTATTGATTTTTGCAAAAGAAAGAAAACCATGATACAAACATCAAAACACGATGCCAACGGGCACCCAACATTGGTCGAACCTGTGATCCCAGACAGCACTAATATTAGAGATGACATATTGTTCAAGTGCCTATTGCGGTCTCCCATTTCCCCCATATCCTATTGTATTTATCCGGACATCCTCTAGCCTCATATACAAGTTTTTCACTCTGTGCGCACCAATCCACTCCCCGTCTCCATTTAGCCAGTGATGGGGCACTCTTGGCCTTCCAGTTTGCCACTATATCCCTCTTAGCCACTAAGCACGCCACCCCGAGGAAGATTCGATCCTGTCTCCTTAGTTCGGTGTCACCCATGCTCCCAAGAAGGAGGGGCAAAGGCTCTCTTTCTATATTCTCCTGCAACACCTCAGCAACCTCCCCCAAGACAGCTCCCCAATAGGCTACCATGGCCGGGCAGGTCCATACCATGTGAAAGAAGTCGGCTGTGGGATTTCTGCAGCGGGGACACTCCGCAGTGGGGCGGAGGCCCGCTCTGTGTAATTTGTCGGGTGTGAGGTATGCTGTGTGCAAAAAATACGTTTGTATCAGTCTAAGACGGGTAGCAATCGCCAGGGCACGCGGGGCCATTAGCGCCTCACTCCATTCCACCTCTTCCATGGGGCCCACCCACCCCTCCCATCTCTGGCGGAGCACCCCCAGGGAACCCGAGGTGCCTGAGACCAGGGTGCGATATATCTGGGAAACACCCCCCTTGCCCAAGCTCCCCATCAGTGCCTTGGCCTCCATGGGGCTGCACTCGGGTATGGTTTCTCCCACTCGGATATGTACTGATAAGGCATGTCGGAGCTGGAGGTATCTGTGGAACTGTGTCTTATTTAATGAAAAGTTTTTCTGGAGATCTTCGAAGGATTGTATGTGTGACCCATTCCAGACATCGCCTAGTGTGGAGATGCCAATGTTATCCCAATTCTGAAACCCCTCCAGGCCCGCCACCTCCACCAATTGCCTCCCCTGCCACAATGGGGTCTGTTGGGTAAGACGGCCCCACCACCCTGTCGATTTTTGAGCCGTCCGCCATCCCTGCAGAACCACCTTGGTCACATCCGGGATGTCTCGAGAGATCGGACCTCCATAAAGGGTGTCCCAAATCCGTGAGTATCCCATCGTTTGGAGCTCCAGTCGGTATGCCGGATCTGTCCACCCACCCCCCATCCAGTCATTAATTACAAGTATTTGTGACGCGAGGTGGTAGAAATGGATATTAGACATGCCCAAACCTCCATCATACACATCTCTCTGGCAGGTTTTGAGTGCTAACCGTGAGCGGGCTCCGCTCCATATAAATTGGCGTGCCAATGAGTCCATTTCCCCAAACCATTTCCTAGGAATGGGATGGGGAAAATTTTGCAGGAGATAGAGGAGCCTAGGGAGGATCATCATCTTGTAGAGCGCAATTCTACCAAGCAGGTTAAGAGGGAGTGTCCTCCAGTGTAGGAGATCGCTTCTAATTTTCCTGGTTAACGGTGTAACATTAAGTTCCCATGTCAACTCAGGGAGAAGTGAAATAAATATTCCCAGGTATTTAAAGCTGTTTCTTCGCACTGGAATATTCCGCTGCCAGTCCACACAGTCTCCGGAGCGGTGTAGGGGGACCAACAGGGACTTGGCGGGATTCAGGATCAACCCCGAGGCTTCTGCGAAAAGGCTCAGAATCTCTAGCACGCGGGGGCCACTTTTAGCCGGGTTGGAGAGATATAGGAGGACATCATCTGCGTATAGCGCCACACGGTCCTCTGCGCAAGCGGGCCAAGACCAGCCTTCGATCAGGGGATCTCCTCGCAGCAGTATCGCAAGAGGCTCTATCATTAATGCGAAGAGCAATGGGGATAGTGGGCAACCCTGCCGGGTTCCGCGGCCAATAGGGAACAGGTCAGAGACCACTCCATTCACCCGGACTCGAGCTGTCGGTTTGGAATACAGGAGTCTCACTAGGCCTCGGAATTTGGGGCCGAGTCCATTTTTCTGCAGGACCAATTCAAGGTAGGACCAATCCACTGTATCAAAGGCTTTTTCAAAGTCCAGTAAGAGTAATGCCAAGGGTATGTGTGACAGAGTCCTGCGATGTGCCAGAGCCACATGCAGCCGCCTAATGCAGTGCCTGGTGCTACGAGTGGGCATAAAGCCACATTGATCAGGGTGTACTAGTGTGGGCATTATCTCTTTCAATCTAGAGGCCAGGGTCAAGGAAAGCACTTTGATCTCAATATTCAGAAGTGAGATGGGTCGGTATGCCGAACAATGCCGCGATGGGGGTTGGGTTTTTGGTATCACAACTATCGTAGCTTGGTCAATCTCGGTGGGGAATCGGCCTAGTTTCTCGGCTTCTCCATACATATTGAGTAAGTGGGGACCCAGTATATCACTGCATTTGTTATATAGCTCTGCCGGGAGTCCGTCAGGGCCTGGAGTTTTGCCCGATGCCAAGCCGGAAATTGCACTGGTTATCTCTGCGAGGCTAATAGTTTCATCCAGTCTATCTCTTGCCTCCAGGGAGATCCTGGGGAGAGTGACGTCATTCAAAAGAGGGGTCTCTTTCTCAATGGCAGGGCGGGGGTGCATTGCATAGAGGCGGGCATAGTACGAGGCAAAGCTCTGTGCAATTTCAGCAGGTGTCCTGGAGAGGGAGCCCGAGGGATCCAAAATCTCAGGTATAACCCTGCCGGCCAGAGGGCGAGCCGCCAGCCAGTGCAGGAGCTTCCCATTTTTATCCCCCCAGCCATATATACGGGCTACCGAAGCTCTCCACATGCACCTAGCCGAGTCTAGCATTATGTGTTTAATTTCTTCTCTGACCATAGTCAGCTGCCTCAGGGCAGTGGCAGACGAAGAGGTCGTTTGTTGGCGTTCCAGTCTCAGGGCCCTAGCCTCCAGGTCAGAGATCTGGGAGTTCCTGTCTCGCTCACGGGTGCGGAGAAGGTGCTTGGCATGCCCTCTAAGGGTAGCCTTACAGGCGGCCCATAATGTTCCCGGGGACCGGACCGACCCCAGGTTCAGATCAAAATATTGGGTTAGTTGATTTCTGATCTCCTGGGTGTAGTCTTTGTCTTGAAGGTACCATGCGTTTAGGCGCCATACCGGGCGTCTGAAGGGATCTGCTCCACCTAGGCGGACCCGCACCGGTGCGTGGTCTGAAACTCCCCGGGGAAGTATCTCTGTCCCTGTGACGCTTGAGAGGTCCAGAGCGGACATGAATACCAGATCTATTCTGGATTGCGTCTGGTGGGCGGCCGACGTGTGGGTGTACCGACGATCCCTAGGGTGCCAGGTTCTCCATACCTCGCAAAGGCCAAGGCTCTCGGTCCAACCAGTCAGAGCCGAAGCCCTGGCTAATCTACTGGCCGTGATCTCGCCGGATACATCCAAATCGGGATCAAGAACCGCGTTGAAGTCCCCTCCCAACAGGGTGGTCCCCTGGGGCAGTCCCACAACCACTCGGCGGAGTGAGTGCAAGAAGGCATCAAGTCTCGTCGGGGGGGCATATGCAGATATAAAGTTTATCGGTGTTCCATGAAGAGTCCCCGTGGCCACAACAAATCTGCCCTGTGGGTCGACCTGCGTGGCTGTGATCACCACAGGCAGAGAGCGATGAAGTAAAATGGCTACCCCTCTAGAGCCCCTGGAGAAGCCCGCGTGGTATACTCTGTCATATCCTCCCCGCATGAGCATGGGGCACCTAGTCCCAAGGAGGTGAGTTTCCTGCAAGAGGACCACTGAGGGGGAGTACCTGCGGAGAGTGTTAAATACTGCTGACCTCTTGATCTTGTCCAACAGGCCATTTACGTTCCAGGAAAGGACCTGGGTTAGTGAGTGCCAGGCATGGGTTGCGTAGGTGTTACATAGGGCTGAGTGTCAGGCTGTGGACCCAGGGGCGACCATTCCAAACATAACAAAGAAATAATAAGAGACCTAACCAACTTATTCCTATTCCTATCTAAACTAACTTCAAAAACCCCACCCCCCAACCACCCCCCTCCCCATACTCCCACCCCGGAAGCATCTGTCGCCCAAATACCCAACCAAAACCAGACAGCCAGCAGGACTGTCCTTGGGGTGGAGTGGTGGACCCCTCCATATAGTCGGATCAATTACAATTAGAGAAAGCCTGCCAAGTCTCGGGTGTCATATATTAGGGAGGCTTGGCGCCTTCTATAGTGACCCTTGTAAGGTCTGCATAGGTAAGTCTGACATCCCAAGTCTTTTGGACTCCCATCAGTGGGTGTCAAATGCGTCATATTAACCAAGGGCCGGGGACTGGCTCAAGTTGTTGTCATCTATTGTTTGGTTTGGGGTCTGAGGCCCCGAGGGTTCCGCGGGTTCCCCCTCTGTTTGTGAGCCAAAGTCTCGGATTTCCTCATTATTTTCCAAGGTGTTTGTGTCTTTCGGTCTCCCTCTCCGGGATCTGGTGCGCCTCCGGCTCCTCCGGAGACCCCCCGGGGCGAGGGGACCAACCCGAGGGGCCCTCTCCGAGTGTCCCGAGGGTCCCCCTCGGGCTCCGACACCCTCCTCCGTCAGCCAGTCCCAAGCCTCTTCAGGTGTTTCAAAAAAATGCGCTCGCCCGGCCAGGAGGACCTTGAGCCGCGCGGGGAAGAGGAGCATGTATGAAAGTTGCATCGCTCTAAGTTTCTGCTTAACGTGTTCGTACGACCGGCGGCGGGTCTGGACCTCACGGGTATAGTCTGGAAAAATTAGGATTTTATGGTTCTCCCATTGAAGATCTTCCAACCTCCTAGCCTCTTTAAGGATATTGTCTCTATCCTTGAAGTTGAAGAAGCGCGCAATCATTGGACGTTTTGGGCCGCCTGGAGGGGGGCGCGGAGCCAATGCCCTGTGTGCTCTTTCGATCGCGAACCAGGGCGAAAGGGACTGCTCTGGCATCCAGGTTTTAATCCACTTCTCTAGGAACTCAGATGCACCACCATCTTCTATGCCCTCTGGGAGCCCGATGAAACGCAGGTTATTGCGTCTTGACCGGTTTTCTGCATCTTCCGCACGGCGGTGAAGCTCGCCGGTTCGGGTCTGCAGCTGGGCCACTTTACTTCTGAGGTCGGCTAGGTCGTTTTCAGTCTGGGAGACTCTAGTTTCAACCTCAGTGATCCGGTTCACTGCGTTTCTGAGGTCCTGTCGGACAAGACCCACGTCTTCTCGCACTTCCCCGATCTTAGTCTCTACCGCAGACTGTGATGATTGAATGGCTTGAAGGATGGCACTCACTCCGTCTGGTGCGGGGCCTCCGCTGGCTGTGTCTCCCTCTCCTCGCTGGCCCGCCGGCGTCGTGAACTGGTCAATCTTTTGCTGGGAGGGTGGGGGTTGTTTGTTCGCCTTGTCTCTCCCCATCGCAATATCGGAAACAGGAGTCAGGTAGCTCACTTCTTGCGGTCTTTCAAGTCCAGCCTAGGTCCCCTGCGCGTTTGTAGTTACCACAGTTATAAAGAGGGCGTGGGGACAGGTGTTCAGGCCCAAGTTGTGGTCTTCTCCACCTTTGGCATCCGGTGGCTCCATGATGGGTCCGGCTCCATCCCGACCCAGCCGCTAACCGCCATTAGGTATTAAATGGTAAGGGGGGGGGTAGGGCATCCTCTTCCCTAACTCCTCTCCCCTCCCCCACCCTGTTGTCACTTCGTGCCGTTACCTTCAGTAGGGCCTCGACCGGCCCCAGGGCTGATCACGCTGCACCCGCGGCGCCATGAAGTCACTCAAGGCCTATGCCCTTCGTTGGGCCGGATCACGGTGTGTTTCTCGGCGCGGCAGAACGGGAACCCGGAGAGGGTGGCCCCAAGTCTTTCCGTTCAATTTTGATTATTCGGACGTGTCAGTATCCTCAAAGAGGCCTCGTCCCATCCCGGTGTCTCCGCCACATTCCGCGGACCCTCAGCAAACCTCCGTCATCACTCACGACACCAGGAAGTCCCTCTCCGCAAACGCCCCTCCGCCGCTCAAGCCCCGGCCCGCAGGGTCTCCCCTGGGTGCAGCGCAGCCTCTCAGCTCTCCTCGGCCGATGCCCTCGAGCCGGCGCACGGCCGCAGCGCCACCCACACAGCGCTCTCTCCCCCTAGATGCAGCAGCGCTGCTCCTGCATGCCGCGGGGACCACGTTTGGAGCGCAGCCTCAGCTCCCTCCGGGTTCTTTCCTCACCCCGCCACACCTCCGCTCCAGCTCGACCGCATCGGGCGGGATCGTCGGTTCGGCCCCGACTCAGCCGCGGAAAACAGCCCCGGCCGCCATTTTGTTTCCAGGGACGGATCGGACGGATCGGGCGCGGCTCGGGAACGGGGCCGCTCCCATGAAGTTACTCGCCGCCGGAGACTCCCAGGGGTCCAGGGGTCGCAAGGATCGTCAAGACGACGTCCTCAACTCGGTCAGGCCACTCTAACTACAGGCGGATGACGGAGGGGTCCAGAGCACTCTCAGAGTGCGACCGCCATCTTGACGCCCGAAGCCACGCCCCCCTTCATTACTTTTAATGTATTTTAACAACCTATTTGTAAAACGCACATTTGTCTTCAGACACTAAACAAAATCAAATGAAAATACAATGAACATCTTGCTATTCCACCACTCTATGCCATAAAATGTGCTGATATCCGTAGATCTTCATTCACCCATCCATACATCAAACACATGTCTACAATATAGCGGCAATGGGAAGGTGCTATTATTGCCCCCTGAAGGGAAAGAGGCAGGTTGATCTTTCTTCAATTAATTCCACAAAAATCCAATGCTGTATAATAGATGGTGGTAGGACAGGTATGTTCTTACAGCAATGAATGATGTACAGCATGTTCACTCTGTTGTCTAATGCTGATAATTAGGCTTTCAAAGCAAATATGTAGACTTAAGAGGCCAATGCTATACCATTTCTTGATGTTTGTTTGACAATGGAGAGTACGTTTACTGTGTTCTGTATGATGTAATAACTATGGGCCTCATTATGACCCTGGCAGTCACCAGACCGCCAGGGTCATGGTCGCGGTCGGATCGCCACCAAAGTGGCAGTACGACAGCAACAACAACCATGGCGAAAGCACCACAGTCGGACCACTGGCACTGCCAGGTTGCTGCCAGTCGACAGCCTGGCTGGCTCAGCAGTCGTAATCCGCCAGGGCAGCGCTGCCATGGAGATTACGAATCCCATTTCTGCCAGCCTTTGCATGGCGGTAGCGCCGCCATCCAAAGGCTGGTGGAAAAGGGTGCTGGGGCCCCCTGGGCGCCCCTGCACTGCCCATGCACTTGGCTTGGGCAGTGCTGGGACTCCCATGAACAGCCCCTTTGTGTTTTCCACAGCCCGAAATACGGGCAGTGGAAAGCGCAATGGGTGCTGCTGCACCCACCGCTCTGCCACACTGGAGCCAGCTCGATTATGAGCCGGCGTCAATGATGAGGCCCTATTCACCGCAGGGCCGGCGGTCGGAAACGTTGTTTCCATCTGCCGACCCTGCGGTGAACTGCTAATAGGGCAAGCGGTGTTCTGGCCACACAGGCGGCGTGATGGCGGTACCAGTTTGGCGGGCGGCGGTAATGAGGGCCTATGTACTACTTAGAGTCATTATGCATTTGAAGCACCTAAACATGTTTTAAATAACCATTGCATTTCGCTTTAGTTATCACCCTAGAGAGTATACATATATTTATCATATTGGAGAAAGTAGGATCATAATTGAGGGATTCCAGGGTCCTGAGAAGGGCCACAGACTTATTTTGGCTCCTGGTAGTGGCCAAAACATGATGTTCAAACAAACGTGTAGGGATCCACAAATGTTCCTGAATTGTCACTTTTGTGATTTTTTCTTGCTAGGGCAACTGAAATATTGGTGTATTAGGTTAGCCTCAGGTAATTTTAATTACAGAACAGATCCCACCTAATCTTGGAAAAACTCTTTTTCCCTCTCTGATGGACTCAAAAAATATGTAAAGTTATGTTAGCGAGCTATCTGCTCCGAATGAGTAAGAAATCCAATAATAAAGCATGCCACCAATAGGGCGGTGAAGGTTCCAGGACTTTCTGAAAAACTGTGTGACACTTTCAGACACATTTTTAGGTTTGCCATATTGTTGTATGCTTTGCGGTATTTAGGGCCTGATTTAGAACTTGGTGGACGGGTTACTCCATCACAACGGTGACAGATATCCCGTTGGCCAAAATCTAAATCCCATTATAGCCTATGGGATTTGGATTTCGGCTGATGCAATATCCATCACCGTTATGACAGAGTAATCCGTCTAAATCAGGCACTTAGGGGCATATTTATACTCTGTTTGTGCCGGATTTGCTTCATTTTATCTACGCAAATCCAGCGCAAACTTAACTCCATATTTATATTTTGACGCTACACATGTCTAGCGCCAAAATATTGGAGTTAAAGTCATTTTTTGCCTGTGGAAAACTACCTTGCGTCAATGAGATGCAAGGTAGGTGTTCTCGGGCAAAAAGTGACTCAAAGGCCCTAGCACCTTATTTATCCTACCGTGCAAAAATCACCACAGGATGAGGAGGGCCTTAAATAATGGCACTAAGCCTGCTTAGCACCATATTAAATGCCTGGGTCAGGGCAGGCGTTAGGAGACCTGTCGGTCTTTTTCCATAGTCAGAGACCATGAAACCAGCCCACAGGTGCCCTTCCCTGGCCCCAGGACACCCCCAACTACCCACACCTGGAGGACACCAAAGGATGGGGCACCCATCCCAGGTAAGTATTTTTATTTTTTTTGCAAAGTGCCATAGGGGGGCCTAATTTGGGCCCCCCTACATGGCACTGTGCCCAGTGGTCATGCCCAGGGGACCTATGTCCCCAGGGCATGGCCATTGGGCAGGGGGGCTTGACTTCTGTCTTTACTTAGACAGAAGTCATGTCCATGGGGGTTCTGCGTGGAAATAATTATGCTTATCAGGTTAGAGTCCATTTTTTTACTCTAACCTGACTAGCGCCATTCTTTCACGCACAACCTCCTGTTTCCCCTATGCCCACCCCGCCTGGTTAGCATCAATAAATTTGACGCTAACTGGGCCTTACTGCCGGCTAGCGTCATAGCTTTAATATGACGCCCGGCTGGCGTCCAGGAATGGCGCTAGCCGGCGGAATACTTTTTGACGCAAACCTGCATTAACGCAGCTTTGTGTCAAAAAGTATAAATCAGGGCCTAATAAAAGGATTGAGAGGGCAAGAGAGGAACGGAGGGAAAGATAGACAGGGATGCATGCTATAGGAAACAGTGTGATGCCTAGGAAATTATTGAAGTGATGGATACAGGCGTTCTGAGATAATGATACAAGTGCTCATACAGGCTTATGTCATTGTTATGCTTTTTTTTTTACTGTGTACACCCTATTGCAGCTTTCAATCATTTGTACGATGAGGTAAGTCTGTCTGGGAATGTATTATGCTGGAGGATGTTGGTCCAAATGAGTCATTCAGTTTCTGATGCTTTTGTCGTATTCCCAGGTCTCAGCTATATGTGCTTGTTTTGGCAGTGGATGTGGTTTGCTGGCTCCCTGTGATTATTGCAGTATCTTTACCTAAGCCCCATGACGCCTCTTTAATACACTGACTCTCCATTTGCTATCGGTGCAGCGTTGTTGCATTTTTGTGTGATTTTGGTGTAGCTTCTGCATGTTTGCTGTGCACTGCTTGCTCTGAGCTGGTGTGCACTGATTGCTTTGCTAAGGCAGAGTACCACAGGTGACAAATATTTGTTCAGCCTTTATTATTGATGCACATCTGACCTCACTACAGCGATGCGTGTGCAGCCTGAGTATACGAGTGATGCATTGCTGGCACATTATGCGAGTAATGTTTGTGGCATGTTGTTGCATTCCTCCTGATGCAGAGGCCAGGGACATCCTCTTGTAAATTCTGCATACACTCACTTCATTGCCTCTATTGGAAGCAGGGACCTTGATTTCTGAAAGGATACAGTTCTCGTCTCCTTTTCTGTTCCTGGGCGGCCCCGGCATATTTAACAGGACCAGTTTTGCATCCTGCGATTTCTTCACAATCACCTCGTTGAGCTTCACTGCAGTGTGCATCCGCCGCACGTTTGTCTGGTTCCTGGGGATTGAGAAAAGACAGTGTTGTCAGGTACGCACTAGTAAGAGGGAGAGTTAGGACACGGTGTAAGATCGGCTCTGGTTTTGAATGGTACATGACGTCGGGGACATTGTTAAGCATGACACTGAATAATATCTGCTCCGATTTCAATTGCGCTTTATGTCCGGGTCATTGTTAAGAATTGACACTGCCTCAGAACGTCTGCTCTGATTTTGAATTGTACTTTATGTCGGGGCTATTGTTAAGCATCGGCACTGACTTTGAACACCTGCTCTGATTTTGAATAGTCCTTTATGTCTGTCGTTGTTAAGCATTGACAATGATTAATGGTTTTGCCTTTGTCTGGGTTAAATATGGGTTCAAGCGAAACATGCCATGCAAGAGGCAGTCATTCATTGTGCGCTGAGTTGTAGTGTGAAACATAGTGGAAATATCCCCAGGAGCCATGCCTCTGACTTTCAAACTATTACTTCGACATCGTCATCCCTACTTTGGCGCCTATTCTTTAGCACACCTTAACCTTGAGAACAGTGGCATGAAATAAAAGGGTGGCGATCCCTGCAGATGACGGTGAGGGGTCTTCGATACTCCCACACACTCACCACTATCCAGGCTTCTCACTGAGGGAGACCCCCCTGCGCCACAGGGGCATGTGTTACCCCGATGCTCAGGAAGAACTTTACTTCACCTCCCCCTAATTCAACGAGTGTCTCCAAATTAGCTAGAGATGGAGTAAGGATTTTAAACCAGCCATGTTGTAGTAAAGGTCAGGGGAAAGAAAACGTCAGCTTCACTCTTGCCTTTTACGTTTCTACTTACAACATGCCCTCTCCTTAGTTCTTGACATAGGGTGACCAGACCTCCCGGTTTTCAGACGACTGTCCTGGTGTCCCGAACCTTTTGTTCATTTAAAATAAATGTCTCGGTTTTTGGGACAAAGGTCAAGTCAACTTGTGAAACTTCTGTTAATTTTAAATGAATGCCCCGGTTTTTGGGATAAAGGTTAGGTCAACCTGCGAGTCAGCCGTGAAAGGTATGCACTCCATTCACGTGCAGCTCTAGAGTCTTAAATAATTGAAGATCTATTTTATTGGTTTCTGCTCGTCTGCTGTTGCCTACGCACGTGCGCGCATGCGTCTCACGCACAATTACTGGAAAGGCCAGATATAAAAGCCAGACTAAAGGCTTTAGTCCTACTTTTATGTCTGACCTGTCCCGTTTTTTTCTTTTCCAAATCTGGTCACCCCATCTTGACAGCATATGTACCTTGAGAACCCTCCCGAAGCTACTCTCAATCTGCAGTCTTCCCTCCCCACACACATGCATCCCAAACACATGCACCTGGAAACGAAGAACTATGTACACTTACAAATTCTCCCACTCCCTTCACGCGGCGTAAGAGGAGAAAAACAGAAGACAGGTATCAGTAGCCGTACAGAACAGTGACTCTGCACTGGCCGGCGACACACTATTTGCATTACCGCAGCACCTTTTATAATGGAAGGAAATGAAGGTGAGATGATGACATAGCCCTGTGTTTTCTAATACTCCATCACTCCCCCTCAGGTTATGAACACTGTACAAAATGTAATTGCAGAAAAAGATGGAGCACTTATAATTTCTGCACGTTAGCGAAATAGTGGGTTCTCAATAGAGAATGACAAAGGTAGAAAAAGAAAGACAAACAGAACTTTGGAGCAGAAGGTCTATACAAGCCAGTTTTGGCCCTGGGACATTTCTTTGCCTTCAGTGGAGTTCGCAACATTCCAATGTTCTAATTATCTTTATCCCTTGTTAGCATCATAATCACTAAAGCGGCAGGAGTGGTGATTCATAACCTTGTCTAGTCAATAGAAGGATACACAAGGTAATATACACTTGGTGCAGAAGAAGGAAGTCAAGTACTAGAGCATAGGTACTCTCAAGCATTGGCCCAGGGGCCACAAAGTAAGGACTGTATTGTGACCGAGGGCCTCACTGATGCCAATGGGCTGGCAGTATGGGGTTCAGGTGGGTATGGAATTGTTTAAGGTGGTCATAGTGAAAGCAAAGCATATACATCTAGTTGCTGAATTTCATAATGTAAAATCCCGGCTTTCTCCTTGACCAAACTGTGTGATCCTGGGCATTTTTTTCAAATTTTTCTCCTTTTAATTCCTTAGGGCAAATAACAGGACTTTGAAATATATGAGTTCAGAATGTGTGCTGTACAAAACCTTCACCTGTGTTTGATCATAATATTGCCCACACATATTAGCAACTTAGGATCTCAGAGGGTGCACGTGACAAGTGATTTTTCTCTCAGTTCACAATTGGCATTGTTGCCAGAGTGGGGTGGGGAAACATGATTGGTTCTAAATTCACGTTTGAAAACTATCAGTTAAAAATACCTCTCAATGCAAGGTTTGGTAAAACGCTTCTGCATGTTAATGAAATACACTTTTTAGAATTTTGAAGGAACATAATCCTATTTTTACACATTTGTTGCAAAATGTCATAAAAAAATTAAGGTGTTCCTACCGTTAAGTGGTACAGGACACTTCCCTAGTGACTTCATAATTTCAGTTAAACTACAAATAAATGCCAGGGGTGTGGAATTTATTAAAACATCTACTTGTCCACGGGACAGGTTGCTTCTCAAATCTACTTGTCCTGTAAAAAGATCTACTTGTCCCTTCGGTGCCATGTAGTGTGGCGCCAAATTATGGCAGCAATCTCATTATGTAAGAGCTCTGATAATAGCCTCTCTGATTATGCCAGGGCTACTACCATAGTAGGGCTTAAATACTTGCCGTTTCAATCCCTACTGTAGCAATTTCCTTATTTTTCCACCTTTCTGCAGATCTGCATACTGGGGCTGGAGGAAGCAGTAAGCAATAGTTCCAGGGCTGGAATGCCTTTGAGTCTGCAAACCTACTAACCTGCATGTTTTAAAGATTTTCACCAGCTTCTCTCTAATATTTTCCCATAATAAGAAAGGTTGGACATTTACTCCGGACAATGGCAGAATTAGAACTTCTTCCAGGGTTGGGAAGAAAGTGGCTGGAGGGAAAATGAACTTGCAAATGCTCAATATATTTTCACATGAGCAAATCTATACATGCGTATTTACCCATGCTAAAATACAGTTCACAAATATTTTATAGGGGTACGACATATACCATGGGTGCACTTTTGTGACTTTCTTTAAGAATTTGGGGCCACATGTAGGTAGGTTCAGATTTGCGACCCGCAAATTGCGAGTCGCAAATCCGAATGTAGGATGGTGTCCCTGACACCATCTGTGATTCGCAAGGGCTTCGCATATGCACACCTCATGAATAATCATGAGGTGGGTCGCAATTTGCGACCCCCTTGCGAGTGGCGGCCTCACAGGGATGGTGGCCTGCTGGAGACAGCAGACCACCATGTCTGTGACTGCTTTTCAAAAAAGCATTTTCTTTTTTTTTTTTTGGTAATGCAGCCCGATTTCCTTAAATGATACATTACAAAAACGAAAAATGAAACGCAGGACCACTGCCTGCTCTAAAAAAATGTTTACAGTGACATTCACAATGGGGAAGGGGTCCCTTTTGTGAAAGTGTTAGCACCCATTTGAAATGGGTGCAAACTGCGATTGGTTTGCGCCCGCGTTCGCAAAACAATCCTACATTGCACTGCGAGTCGCAATTAGGAAGGGAACACCCCTTCCTAACTGCGAGTCACAAACCCGTTTTGCGATTCGGTAACCAGGTTACCGAATCGCAAAACTGGGTTTGTGCATCGCAATGTGCTTTTTGCAAGTCGCAAACACCGAAAGTCGCTGTTTGCGACATGCAAAAAGCTACCTACATGTGGGTCTTGGTCCCTAATTAGGTCTGGTGTTAACAAAGACATTTTGTTTTTATTAAACTTCTATTTCTCTCTCTTTCGGCTGGCTTTACTGTGAGTGATCGCATTCTTCTCTTCCACAAGGAGCATATTGGCACACAAAGTAGTTTTGTTCAGTGTCAGGAACTAAAGTGGCAATCAGTGACGTAACGAAACTGGAGGGTGCCCCTTTGCAAAGAACATGGAGGAGCCCCCTCTCCAGACTCACTCAGGGCAGGTGCTGTGCTGAAGGGGCCCCCTGGAGGGCGGCTGTGGGGCCTTTGTTATGCCACTGGTGGCAACGTGTGCTTTTAGAGTTCAAAAACGTTTTTTTTTTTTTTGCCAGTGTTTGTTACAATGTTGAGGGCCTGGTAGCTCCCACAACAATAAAGTGTTACAAAAGCCATGTCAAAACAAGACACGCATTGATGAAACTAAAAGACTTATAAAAATATGTCAGATCAGTTGGCTTTGTCAGTGTTTGTTTATTTTCAAGCTTCCCATAATCGTGTTGAAAATGGTTACACTGATTTTCCATTAGAAATATTTTTGGGAAATACTAGCATGCATCAAAACATTTTACTAAATGACACTTCATTTGCATCTAATCCGAGAGCATTCTGGGAGCATTATACTTAGCCTCATAGCCTAAACTTTTCAAACATGTGCATACACGTTTTTTTTTTTGTACTGGAACCAACGTCAGTAGTGAAGTGTGACCTTAAAACATTTATTTACAGCACTCACGCTAATAATGAAGGTTTTCAAATAATGAACCATAAATACAAGTTCGAACAGCATTATCTTTAAGAAACACATTACCTCAACTGCAGAGAGTTCCACTCTCTGTAAACAGGCCGCCAAAGGGTTTGTGCTGCAGAGGGTTGGGCCTACTTGTCCCAAGGACAAAGTAAGCATAAAAACTTGTTGCCCTTGACCCCAAACAAGATGTCCCGGGCGTCGGGCGATAGGAATTCCACATCCCTGAATGCTTACCCATGTATTTAACATTTTGTTCTGAATATTAATGCTCAGCAAGTAAACAGCAACGCGTGCTGCTGTTTACCAGGGGGGCCAGATGTAAAGGTCAAGAGGGCCGCAAGCGCTCCCGGGCCCTACTTTGAGTATCACTGAACTAGAGTTTTCCCAGATTCCTTGCACCACCTCTTCTTGTCCAAAGGTTTTATAATTCTCCCGCGCAATACCCAACCCCCAGCAACAACCATCCCCTTTCAGATGAGGAAAGGGAGCACCAACTTGGCCTTGGCTCAAGAAAGGGAAACACATGCCCCCAGTTGCTCTCTGGGGTAGTATTCCCAATGGGATGTTGTGACAATAAGTGCCAGAACAATGCTCTATCACTCTCTTCATGGTTGAAAACGTCCTCAGACATTTGTTAGTCTTTTCAGAAAGTGAGCCCTTCCTCGTTTTCTCTGCCTCTTACTCTCCTTCTCTCTCTCTTACTCTCTCGCTCATTCTCTGCTCCTGGGACCGAGCACAATCTTGGCTCTGAATAAACTCTCTCTGAGTTCTGCCTCTACCATACTGATGTTTCTTTACACTATACACCAGTCACTCATCCTGCTGACTCGATCAGATATAGCCCGATCTACGTACATGCTACCATATGCACTGGAAGCAATCATCTCTTAGGCAGACAGGCATCAATCAGAAGCCTCTCACACGCTCCTTCAGAATATTCATGACATCAACATGCACACGGATGATGAATCGCCTCAGGTCATTCATTTTCTCTTTATGGTCCATAGAGAAACAATTATTCCACAAAGCCTAGGCCTCCGTTTCAATCTGCCCTACAGAGTAGCCCCTTGGAGACCTACAGTGTCGGGACTCATTGGTTCACAGGCTGATGCTCAATTGCCCATATCTACAACTTCATTTGTGATCTGTCCCGACACACATGTAAACACTTATGCTAAGGTAATTTCCTATCAAAGAAACAACTGTTCTCCTTAACAATACCAAGTGATAATAAAACACTGATTGTATTATATGAACACAATAGTCAAATAATATAAATAATATAGTATACCTGTCCAAGGTGAATAATGAAATCAAACAAGGAAGCACTGTGTCCAAATGACATTGTATTTGTCATATTGCATAAATAATATGCTCAGTGACCCATGTGAAAAAAGGAACAAGACAAGCAACAAAGTGATCATATATACAATACATAGAATGAACAAATATGTTTTCATGAAACCAAAAAAAAAACACACAAAAGGAATTTATAGGTAATTGGATTTGGCCCTTGTATGAGTTTAAAGGACTAATGAGTTGGTTCGTTTTATATGTGACAATGACGTTTCAACCCCTTTTGCAATGTGGGGTCTCATCAGGACAAGGACAATGTAGAGACACCTAAGAATTAAAAAAATACCATAGTAACTATATTGTAGCAAAACCTCCAAATGCACACCAATTAGGATGTGTGACCTGTTATCTGGTGTTGCCTAGGTAGCCAAAAGTTAAACCGGTGTGCACACCAAGTGACCGTGCCAATATGTAATGTACTCACGTGGGGCACCTGAATCTGGACATGAGAACGAGAGATGAGGAAGATTGAAACAATAACTGCAAAGCCAATGTCAATGAAAAAATTTAGGGCAAAATAATGATAAGGTGCTTACCCTCACAGAGGATTGCTGAGAACACTGCAGTATACACCCATATTTGAATGATTTAATAAGGTAATTTCCTAAACACTCAGACTGTATGGAGTGCAGATGGCCCAGAAGCAAAACTGTATATAAATCTAGGAGGTATGAGGAGAGAGACCTCTCTGATCTGCTTGCCAGATGTCGGTGGTTGAACTCAAGACCATTCTGCTACGTGATTCTAGGCTAAAGGCGGTTAATTAGAGGCTAAGTTCATCCACTAGTAATGCCATCCTTTAAGCCAGTTTTGATGTTTTGAGGAACCGCTATTGGATGATGTGTTGATCCTATCGGTTTGTTAGATTTTTGTGGTTTCTTCTCAATCAATCAATCAATCAATGAGTGTTCTTGTAAAGCACGGCTAATCACCTGCTAGGGTCTCAAGGTGCTAGGGGAGGGAGATGTTGCAGTTCAGTAGATGACACAGGTCTTGAGGCCTTTCTTAGATTGAGGCAGTGAGGGTGAATGCCTGAGATGTAGCAGTAGAGCGTTCCACATCTGCACAGCGAGGTAGGAGAAGGCTCTTCCTCCGGTCGAGTTCTTGCGGATCCTTGGGCTGGTTGCCAGGGCCAGTTGAGCAGAGCGGAGATGTCTGGTGGGAGTGTAGAAGGCCAGGCAGTGGTTGAGGTATGCAGCTCCAATGTCATGGAGGGCCCTGAAGATGTGCGTGAGGAGCTTGAAGGCGATTCATTTGTTGATCGGGAGCCAGTGAAGGTCTCTCAGGTGGCCGGTGATGTGCCTACGGCAGGGGATGTTCCGGATGAGCCTGGCGTGGCATTCTGGATTCTCAGCAAATTGTTTTGTAGTTTTTGGGTGTTGGAGGTGTAGAGTGTGTTCCTGTAGTGGAGCTTGCTGCTGACGAGCACCTGGGTAACCGTTCTCCTGGACTCAGTGGGGATCCATCTGAAAATTTTTCAAAGCAGGCGGAACATGTGGAAGCAGGAGGATAAGACTGCGTTGATTTGGCAGTTCATTGACAGTCAGGAGTCGAGGATGATGCTGAGGTTACATGTGTGTCGGTGGGTGGGTGTGGGGGCGGAGGGGGTGGAGCCAGGATGAGGACTTCAATTTTGTCAGAGTTGACTCTGAGGCAGTTGTCCTTCATCCCATTGTGAAAGCTGCTCTTAACGGCTGTAGGTTCGTCGGTGAGGGAGAGGATCAGCTGGATGTCACTGGCGTAGGAGATGATGTTGAGTCCGTGGTTTCTGAGAATGTTTGGGAGTGGGGCCATGTAGATGTTGAAGAGAGTGGGGCGAAGAGAGGAGCCCTGAGGAACTCCACAGCTGATCTCTGTAGGTTTTGAGAAGGGTGGGAGCCTGCCTCTCTGGGTTCGGTTGGTGAGGAAGGAGAGGATCCACACTGATGCTTTGCCACGGATGCCGGTACTGTGGAGTGTAGTGCAGAGGGTGTGGTGGGAGATGGTTTTGAAGGCGGCAGAGAGGTCCAGAAGGTTTAGGGCTGTGGTTTCGCCTCAGTCGAGGAGAGTGTGGATGTCATCTGTTGCAGCGAGGAGTGCAGTCTTGGTGCTGTGGTTGCTTCTGAAGCCTGATTGGGAGGGGTTCAGGATGTGGCTAGTTTCAATCAATTCAGTGAGTTGGGAGTTGATGACCTTATTGATGACTTTGTCTGGGAAGGGGAGCAGCAAGATAGGTCTGTAATTTTTGAGGTCCGTCAGGTAGGCAGAGGGTTTTTTCAGCAGGGGTTGATTTCTGCATGTTTCCAGTCTTTCGGGAAGGTGGCAGACTTGAAGGAGCATTAGAGGGTGCAGCAGAGTTCGGGGGCGTTGGTGGCGCTGACTCGGCTGAATATGTGGTGGGGCAAGGGTCCAAGAGGGATCCAGAGTGGATGTTTTTCATGATCTTTAGGGTATTGTCAGTGGTGAGGGTGGTCCAGTTGAGCAGGGTGCTGAGAACTGGAGTCTTTGGGTGCTGTGGTTGCGGTTGGGGTGGGTGAGTTCTTGGTTTGAGAAGCTGTCATAAATGTCTAAGATCTTGCGGTGGAAGAAGGTGGCGAGGTTGTTGCAGGTGGTAGTCATCCAGGTTTCCATGAAGAAGGTGAAGTCGGGGGAGATGGAGTCGAGCAGGTCCCAAATCGCTACAGCACGTATTTGGTGAGGGAGCGAGTGTTGAGTAGGATGCAGCTGAGGTGGACGTTTTCAGTTCTTGGGGGTCATGCGATTAGTGGGTCAGATGTACAGAGGCAGGGGAAGGCACAGTTGCAGCAGGTGAATGGGCCTTGGGTGTTCTGCGGCGACGCAAGGTGAAAGACGATGGATCCTCTGGTGTTGAGGATGTGGAGGGTGCTGGCATCATAGCAATGAAAGGTGCGGGTGCCAGAGTCCGTCTGGTTGGCACCCCTTCAGCATGCCAGCGGTGCACCCCCTGCTCGCCGGTGCCATTAAGTAGTGCTAGGGAGGTGGGAGGCGGGAAATGTGCTGGAAGAGGGTGGGGCCGCAGAGCCAGATCAGTGTCAGGGGTATGAAGGGAGAGGCACAAAGTAAGAGGAAAAGAAAGAAGGCTAGACAGACTCACCACTGGACCACCAGGGAGGAGGCGCAGGCGGAGCTTGGGAGCAGAGGAGGGTCTCGAACACAAGACCTAGAACTCAGAGGGGCAACAGCTAGCAGGTGGAGCTGCCTGGCAGGGGAGCAACTGATGCTGACAGGTGGCAGTAAGGTTGGGCCTGGTCTGGAATCTGTAAATGGATATCAGGTGGGTGAGGACTGAGACATTAATGTGATTGGTTCATTGGAATTTTTCAGCATTATGAGTAGTTACGCCGGTGCCATTAAGTAGCGCTAGGGAGGTGAGAGGGGCTGGTCAGGTGGGAGGCAGGAGGCAGGAAATGGTGCTGGAAGGGGGTGGGGCCACAGGGACAGATCAGTGTCGGGGGGGAAGGAAGAGGCACAAAGTAAGAGGAAAAGAAAGAAGGCTAGATAGACTCACTAAAATAATGATGTTATCTGTCTGTTCTCAAAGGTCCTACTGCGGAATAGGAAACACGAGCTGTGATTGACATGTGCTATAGAAGAAGAATCATTAGAGAAACAGTGAAAAGGTGAATAAAAAGGTGAGTGGGAACAGATTGGGTATTTTGGAGCTCAAAAGAATCATATTGTAAGAATGCTTGTATGATTAGTTACAAACATTCATGTCACAAGTAAAAAATGTTTTGGAGGTTTTAATGGTTATGCAGGATACACTAAATATGTACATCTATATGTGGCCATATGGGTATACTTATTTATTTGAGATGTTTAAAATATGTGTATGATGCATATTGCCAAATACAGCCTATAATATTGGCCGAATAAATATTGGCTAATACAAAATAAAAATGGGCTACATGTGAACAAGATGGATATGGATATTTATTTAAAAGATTCAATTTGTTAGGTATGTGTACATTTATGATGTACTATGTTTTTTTTTTTCTGTTGTTGATGTTAAATGTAGGGGGTCTTGATATGTTTTATTGTATCTTGATCTAGGTGGATTTGGTGTAGTGTGCACTTTGTTGTTTTTGTTTTTTCTTGTTGTTTGTAATTTATACATATATGTATGTTTTATTTTCTGATTTTGGCACTGATGAAGTCCCGTCTAGGGGACAAAACGAGTTGGCTGGGCTGATGCAGAATGATCATTAAAGGAATAAAAAAACTGTTTTGGTTTGAAGCACAATATCATGTAGCCGCCTCATTAGATTTTTAAGAAAGACAATTTTTATACAAAAGAAATGTTCTAGTATCGCTGGATTTTTTGAACACTCAAGGAACTTTCTTTGGACCACCTTAGTACTCCCTTTTATGTATGATTTTGGTATTGGATATATGGTCTCTGAACAATAGGACCAGTGGGAGATTGCTGTGTCCTTACACTCTAAGCACCAACATCTGTGCAGCTGCTTGTTGGTCAACATTGCTCTTCCAGTGGTTTTTAAGGTATGAGTTAAAATTTAGGGGTGGGCGAAGAATTCCGCTCCACTGGCGGTGTTTGCGGAGTTTTGTCAGCTCCGGGCAGAGCACATAATTCTGAAGCGACACAGAGTAGAGTTTTTTCTCTCGAGCGACTTGCCAATGTTACGTTGACGAGCACAAGTGAGAGAAATTGCTATGTTGGCAAGCGCAAGTGAGATTTCTGTGCGCAGGTGGTCACGGCAGGTCACAGCAGGTTGCTACTTCCCGCGTTGAGAAAGCTGCCAGTTGTGTTGAAGAAGCTGATGCTCAAGTGGAAAATTCACTTGATCGGCTGAAAGAGGTTAGTGCCTTCTGGCGCTCCGCATGATGCCATACATGCTGATTTTACAACGCGGGAGAAACTCCTGGCGCTGAAAATCAGTGCAAACGCACAACTTACTCAAACTCAACCACTCGTGGAACTCCACATATCGCAGCAGGGTTTTTTCAGCACTTTGTGGAGTTCCACGTAGCAGAACTCTGCAAACTCCTTCCAGGTATGGTAAAATTGACAAACTGTGAGAGATAAAGAGGGTATTCTGCTGGGACAGCAACCTGAAAGTATAAGCCTATAAACATCTTGGAATCAGAATTTCAATAAAAGTCAATATTGTGATGGTCCATATATATCTATATGTATGTAAGTGTAGGTTTACTGTACTTAACTACTTATATGTGCACCTTGATTCTATCTGCTGCTTTAAGGTACGGAGAAGTGGAGTTAAGATTAGTGAACCTACACTTATCTATAGATACTTACTCTCATTATATTATGGTAGTTGATATTCTAGCTGTGACATTTTTGTAGGATATTTTTGTAATGTATATTCTGACATGCATCTACATAGAGTAATGCATGTAACACACCAATCCCCTCTCTCTCTCACACACACACACAAACACACACCACCACCAAGATGATGGGTTGCCCATTATTACGGAAGCAAGGTCCTACAAAACAAACAGGCAAAGCTATTCAGTTCTGACCAGTCATGGCTCACAGGTATTCTTACAAAAATGGCTTGAGAAAAAACAAAGAGTATGTTAAATCATAAATGCTGACTTAAAACTTAAGGTGCATTTGAGAAGGACTCATCTGTGTCTTGCGGGACTGATTTTAGTTTATGTTGATATAATGCTTATTAATCTCATCTATTTCTGAATGCTATTTAATAAGAGGTATGATTGTCTCCATGCACTGCAACAGTAATCATTTGCAGAAGGTGAAGTGCAGAGACCGATCACAGGGATTCAACATGATTTCGCACTGTTTGCGTTATTTTTTATACTAAAAAAATCTGTACCCAGACCATTCTAACAATCTTTCTGTATAATCTCTGTGTTACAGCTTTGTCACTAAATTGAAAGTTGTCCTTTCTCATCCATTTTTCTGAGTTTACTATTTATGCTTTACAAAATTCTTCTCTCCTGTTTTTGCTACTTCCCTCCCCTTTTGACGAATTAAATCATTCAGCTCCATCCCAAATGTATCACCTTGATCAGTTGTTTAGTTCTCATTAGGCACTTTTCCTTTTCCTATTTAATAGTCCTGTGTACTCCCTAAAGACTTTGATACAATTCTCACCTCAAAAGATTTACAGAGTCTTTACTTTCTTTCCTCTCTGAACTATTGTTCCCTGATGTCATCATCTCTTGGCGCTCATGCTCTCCTGTTCCCTCAACAATCTCATTTTTTGTTCTTCTTATTAAAGTGAACGTCTGTCTTGGATGTCAATTCCCATTTTGCTACTTTTTAATCAGAGCTTCTTCCAGTCCTTATTCAGCTGGATCAGGCAGTGTGTTTAATCACTGTTAACCACACACCGCTCTGCCTCTCACTTCTTTACTGGGATCTTGAACACTTCCTGGTGTGGTTTCTGATCACACTTAATGACATAGCTTAGACAATCACTAATAATCATTCCACCTCCTCTTCGGTATCCTTTGTCAATGCTACGGGAATCCTTTGGGTGTCTACACTGGCAAGTTCCTATAACTGCAAAGATTTTCCCTCCTGCTTCTATAATTTCTCTTTGCCCACAATACCATATTTAGGCTGAAGTATCCCCCTTTCATTTCTTCATTTTCTTCAATTGTTCGTCGATTCTTTCATTGACTCATTGTCTTTGACATATGCATGAAATTTCACTATGTGACGCAAGACTCTTTTAAAAACTGATTTAATTTATGTTGTCTCATGTGACTTTCTCTTCTCCCATTCATCCTGTTTCTCATTTTCTGACACAGTTCTCTCCTCTTCTATGACAATTTGTTTGAGTTTTCAGATCATAAGAATAAACCCTTAGAAGCACTTTCTGTTTCTCAATCATTGAATTTTGTAAAATTGATCTCTTTCCTACTATTTCTTCCACTAAACAATTTTAGCTTATAGTCATCTCTGTAGTTGTCTTATGTTCTCTCCTTCCTACTGGTGCGGCTACTCTTGAACTCACACAGATCTTTCTGTATTCAGCTGTCTGATTGGCCACCAGTCCTACGGCTCCACTTCCACCTTTTCCTTACCTTGACCCCTTTCAGTTGTCCCTCATTTTCTTTCAATTTCCTTAAATGGCTTTGTGTGTTATTCTTAAGCTATCCTCAACCTGCTTGCACTAGTCCCAGATCAACTCGTCTGTAGTCTATTCCACGCAATCCATTCTCTCCCGGTTCTCATCTATTCATTTTGTGTTTCTTTCCAATACACTTGGAACCCTCTACTGTCTGATATTCACCATTCTTATGTCTGTTGTCCGCAGCCTGTTGAAATCTCATCTTCTCTCACTAGATTTTCAAACTCATGAACTAAATACGTAAAAGTCCATCTCTGAAAATGGAGCACACTCTAATTTGCAGTACCCCACCGAGAGAGAGAGAGAGAGAGAAGTACTCCACCAACACAGGCAACTGCAATGCGGCCACCTTCACACACAGGTAGACAGCACTGGGACTACAGCATGGCAAGCATTGTTCATGTGCTGATCTGTTCAACTAGTTCCAGTGCAAATGTACCTGTACATGGCTGGCAGCAGCGCAAGATTTTCCAAACACATAACTAGTACAGCACTGGTAGGAGCAATGCATGCTTTCCTCACACTTAGAAAACGTACAACAAGGATATGACATGAGCATGTCACTCTCGCTAAAATGGAACATGTGTCAAGAGTGGCAGAAGATTCCCTGCCCCCCAACACACACAAAACAGAAACAGCTTAGAATTCAGTGGGATCTGACCCCACAACAACAGAGACAACACAGTATAGACAGCAGCACTGCTAGCTTGCCTAAGACCCATAAAATGGTCAACACAGAGATTAAGAAGGCAAGATTCCCTTACTATAACCACAGTAAAGACCTGAGCAATTAAAGCTTCCGTCACACACAGAAATATCACAGCATACATATGGGCAGGCAATGTGGCTCTCATGCACAGAAAATGTGCATCATTGGCAATAGCTTTGCTAGCTTTTCTTACACACTGAGAAAGGACAGACCGTGGAGCAGCAGCTCAGGTTTGTCTGAGACCCAGAACAAGTACAGCACCGAGATCCTGAGGATAGGCTTTGTTTGCACCTAGAATAGGGCAACACTGGAAGCAAAGAGCTCAAGTGCTTCCCACACACAGAACCCAGTACCGGAAGCAGCAGGGCTAGGGTGACCAGATGTCCCGGATTTCCCCGGACAGTCCCGGTTTTTAGAGGACTGTCCCGGTGTCCTGACGCTTCTCTTAAATTTAAACAAATGTCCCGGTTTTTGGGACGAAGGTCCAATTATTACATAAATGTCCCGGTTTTTGGGAAAAAGGTCAGATTATCTATAGATGCTTAAGTGAAAGGTATGCTCTCCTTTAACAGACCCCTACAAAGTATGCAATAATTAAGTAATTTATCTGTTACTGTCAGGCAACACAGTCCCCTGTCGGCTCCCAGCAGCAAGACGGAGTGGGGGCAGAAAGAGGTGGGTGGTGGCGGGTTGGGGATGCAGGGTGGGAGGTCAAGCCATAGCTAATTTTATATGTATAGTCTTGTAAATGTGTGTGTATATGTATATATATATATCTATCTATATATATATATATATAGATAGATATATATATATAAACACACACATACATAGGCACATATATAGATATATATATATATATAAACACACACATACATAGGCACACATTAACAAAGCTACGCAAAAAAACAGGGCAGGCCAGATATAAAAGTGAGTGTAAAGTCGTTAGTCCTTCTTTTATGTCTGACCTGTCCCGGTTTTTGCTCCTCAAAATCTGGTCACTCTAAGCAGGGCAGACCTCTTTCATATACGCAGTAAGACCACAACGGCATTCAACTGTGCACATTTCTCTCCCTCAGAGAGTAGGCACAGTAAGACAGCACCAAGAGGGCGAGCTTCCCAAACTTCCCAGCTAGGCAAGCCTAACATCTCTTCTTACTAAAGCAAGGAGCTCTGTGGAGAGCTAGGAATATGCAGACCCCTTACTTCTGGAGACAAAGTGTAACAAATGCCATCTTCTCCATCCTACCGCCAGTGTGGACACTGAGTGAAGGTGGCGCGGGTGGTGTGTCCGTCCCTGTAGTTTACTCACGGTTTCATGTTGAAGAAGTCCTTGATTCCCTCAGGCGTCACTGGACCTTTGCCCTTGTTTTTGTCAGCCAGGAATTTCTCCCTTGTCCATGTGAGATGGACTTTTTCTGGTGCCGCGTCCCCGTCGTCGGTGGGAGACAGTAAGCTACCTGAGAAAGTAGTTGCATTTTTATTGTGTATTAACTGGACCTGAAGGGAGGAGAGGAGAGAGCAAGAACAAGAGCAAAAGAGTGTAAGGTGGAGAAAAACCCAAGGAAAAAGAGAAAAGAAGAAAAGGCGTAGCGAGGCAGAAACTTCAAAAATGAGAAGGAACGAGAGGAAGAGGTGAAGAAAGGGGGTTCGGCTGAGAGAATTAGGGGACCAGAGGATAAAGTGAGAATGAGCGAGTTATAGGGAGAGGGGACAGGCAGAGAGAAAGGATGCCCAGAGAGAGAGAGATAGAGAGAGAGAGAGAACCAGGGGTGATAGGAAGGGGTGGACAGAGGAGATGGAGATGGTAGACAGTGAGAAGGAGGACTGATTATAGACCGAGGGGATCAAGAGGTGGGAACATCGAGAGAAAAAGAAGTAGATGCGCCCAAGTAGGGAAATACACAATGTGCGACAGGGCAAACAGAGATGTGAGGATCCATAGGGTGAAGTAGGTACAATCTGGAGACAACACGAAAAGATAAATGTTGGGAGAAAAAGACAGAAGAGGTGGTGAAGAGAGCAGAAGGAAAGAAGGGGTGGAACAAGAAGAGAACAAAGATGGAATATATTGAAGAGAAAGTGGTAGAGGCTGGGATAATGTGTGGATGTCAAGTTTGACAACGCCTGAATGGGACTTTGGCATGGAGGGAAGGCAATATACGACAGAGAAAGGGAGCAATATATATATACGTAGAAAGAAGTGGAAAGACATGGTGAGAAAAATAAACTGTTAAGGCTAAGGATAAGACAATAGATTTGGAAAGAAGAAACAACATATGAATATATAAAGAATTAAATATGTAACAGAAGGAACAATTTATAGATGATATTGTATGACAGTAGTAACTAGTAAAGGGTGAGGTGAGTGAGGACAGCTGTAGGAGTAAATGGACGCTCGCTGAAGTGATGTTTATGAGAAGGGGTGGCAGCGGAATCACTGCATCAATGTATGAGTGAAGGGATGCTCTATGAAGGGGCATATTGCTTATTTACTTATGCTCTTATTTGCAGAGAGGAACCCTAGCTGCAGATGCAGAGATGTACTTTACATAAAGCAGGGTTAGAAGCATTATGTCACCATATGTAACATAAACTATATACAGCAGGTTCTTAGTCTGTGAGTAGAAGGCTGGTATATGAAGTTGGTCAAGAAAGTATTGTCATGAACACTGTAATAAGTCCCTTTTATACCTTTTCTATTTTCTACATTTTTATACCTTTTCTATTTTATCATGTGCTTGCATGCAGATTCTTTTATCTCTTTCTGTTGAAAAGAGTGTAGCATTAGACATGCGGAGAAGCGTTAGCGTTATGTCTGCCTCCTATCTAGGCTGCGATATCATTGTCCTTTATTTTAAGGTCAATGCCATAACAATAATGACTTACAGTGAAGGCTGCCATGTATCTATTGTTTTAGTTCTAAAGGCAAAAACATCTATATGCAAAGTGAGATGATGCATTTATCAACATAAGTGTTTTCTTATTGGGACTTTAGTGTCTTTTAAGTTATAAATATAAGGTAAAATCTGTGATCACATACTATAAAAACTCAGGTATGTGACTTTTAATTGGAGGCTTTGCAGAAACAAAATTGAGCCAGAGTCACACCAATTTGCAGCAACAACTAGCCTCGGTGAGGGGCTGCTCCGAAAGCGATGAAGAGAAGTGGCCTTTAGCCCGGCACAGCTTATCGTTCCCAGGTGAGAGCTGTGATAGAGAATAGCTCTTTTAATTATTATTTTTTTACCTAGAGAAGGGATGCTGCATGATCTATCTTATGAAACTTGTTTTATATGATTGCTATTTTTTGCTTCTGCTACATTTTAGCATAGTGCTTAGAAGTAGCAATAAGGTGCTAGAATAAAGGGAACTTGCTAACCATGTTTGGAATGTTCACATTGTTTTCTCTGGCCATGTCATGCAATACTGCATTCATTTTCTCCTTCTGTGTGGTTGTCATTCATATTTTATATACTAGACTTTGGTTTTAGAAATAAAGATCTTTAAGTCCACCCCCTGTTTCTCAGTGTTATTTTGAGTGTGAGTATTCTTCATTTACAAAAGAGGTTTTAGAGCTCTGCTGTGTCCCCGATCTCATCTAGCAGGACTAATTGTAACCAGAAAACACAGTAATGCTTGGTAGGTTGGCCATGGTCAGCAGTCTATCTGGATTTCTGGTCCGTGCTGGTGCATTGAACTGAGTCCTTGCGCAAGAGGGTTTGAAATAGGATCCCTGCGGCTTAGGCGCAAGGGAGGCCCAGATTGTGACAGTTTGAGTGAAAGGCTTGTGTAAGAAGTAGTTCAACAACGTATGAGTGAAGAGTGGGATATGAAGCAGTGCAGTAATTAATCAGCCAAGAGCTGACCTATGAAATGGTGATGTGTGAGTCAAGGCCAGCTGTGTGAATTGCTGCACAGATTCACAGTAACACAGTGTAATGAGTATAAAAAGTGCCACAATAAGGAGCAGTTCCTGTATCTGTGAGTGAAGGGCACCTGTGTAAAATGGAGCAGAGAAGTATGGAGCAGTTTCTATATCTGTGAGTGGAGGGCACCTGTGTAAAAAGGAGCAGGGGTTCGAGTGAACAGCTGCTGAATGAAGTGCTGCAATGATGTATAAGCTAAGAGCTGGTCTATGAAGTGGTTATGTATTTACTAAGGCCTTCCCACGAAGCAGTGCTGAGATGTAGGGTGGTGCAGTCATGTATGAGTGAAAGGCTATTTTATTAAGTGGCACAGATTCGAGTGGTAGGCTGCTTTATGAAGCAGTGTATGGGAGAAGAGCTGAAGTATGAAGTGGTGCAGCAATGCATGAGTGAATGACCACTGTAAGAACACAGTGATATGTGAAGGAAGAACTGCTCTGTGAAGCAGTGCAGAGCTGTAGAGCAATGCGGTGCAACAGAGATGTTTGAGTGAGTGGCCCCTTGTTTTAAGAAACAGGAGATTAAGAATGTGATAATGATTCAATCATTGTAAAATCTAAGAGGATCACTTAGAGCCTGGAGGGTGGCCCCTGGCCTGCCAGGCCAGGGGAGGCTACGACCACCAGTCCCTGGATGGAGAACTGCCTCCATAGGTAGAAATGCCAAGCTGTTAGGTGGAAACCTCTAAAACTTTCCTTTCAACCAATAATGTGGCCAATGCAGTCATGGTTCTAAGCTTTGTCCAGCAGATGTCATATTGTTTTGTCTTTGCTCAGCAGAGCACATTTCTCCATGAACCTCCCTACACCAAAGTGAGGATTTGTTACAGGAAAACATCAAAAGAGGATGACTCACAGGGGTAGAAATATAGTGATGGTTGCTCAGCTATAAATTTGCCTGGCACAAAGTGGTGACAGGCCGCAAAGTCAAAGGTTTACACATGTGGATCCAGCTGAGAGTTTGTTGATGGAAACTATCGGCTGCTTCCCCCACCTATATTTTATTAGTCGGCGGAGGAATCACAGGTTTGCTGTGGCAAGAGGACTGCCATTTTACAAATATTCTGTGATTCAACCAATCCTTATTTGATACCAAAATTGCTTCTGGGTTTAGAAGATACAGCCTTCATGATTCCCATTAGAAAGAAAATGGATGTCAAATGGACCTTTCCTGCCTTTGTTTTATAACTTTGAGAACAATGCAAAAGAAATTGAATTTGACCGGTAAATGTGGGTGCTGGAAATGGAAGGTGGTCCTGTGTCCAGTGTTGGGTTATGTTGTGGAATGTTGGCCAGTAATTATTGCTAAGCAACATGATGGAATGTTTTTCTAGGGGAAGATTGTGAGCAGTGACATTTTGCTGCTGGAACTGCCAGGGTTGGTAGCATCTTGCTTGTTTTAGGAATAAACCTATGAAATGTATCTGGAGTGGTGTCTTTTCTATGGCGACAAGGATGGGATCCCTCTGTAGACCAACCCTGGCACAGGACTGACACACTCTTCTGGGAGTGAAGAGTAGGATCCCTGAGAGCTCGGGGGCTCTGTGTGTACAGCGAGTTCAAGAGGAATCATTGTTAGACTACTATCTTCTGGATATCTGTGGAGGTGACCAGTAAAAGGCTTGTTTCTTCAGAGGAATTTGTGGGCCTGTTGTAAGAGGCTTCGTGTCATCCAGGAACCCTGCGAGGATACCAGTTGTAAGGGTTCCGTGTTGACGGGGGTTTCCACAGGGATGTTAAGGAAACAAGCGAAGGCGTGCCACTGTATTGGATGTATGGGTGAAGCGCCTTGATTGCAACGTGGGCGTGTGCGCTTCCATGAACATTGGAAACAATACATTTGCGATTTCCGCAGGTTTGCTCGAGTCAACTCGTAGTGCGTCTGTTTACGTTTGGATTACAGTAATTAGGTTGCTCAAGTGCCTGTCTACAGTTAAATTTGGTACAAATACTCTGCACTACAGAGTCGCTCGGGCCGGTACCTTCTTCGACGGTTCTGTGTGCCCCGCGCTGCATCGTCAACCACGTGCTGGAGCATGCACGCAAGTGCAGTTACGTGTATCCTGTGCTGCAGCGTCACTCGCGTGCTGAAGCCTCTGCTGAAGCCTCAGTGCTGAAGCCTCAGTGCTGAGTGTCGAAGGAATCTAACGTTAGGACGTCGGGACGTTGGAACGGAGAACGAAGAGGAAAAAAAACTAACTACGCTGTGCACGTCGTCAGAGAAGGGCAATCAACTTTAAAAAAGAGTACGAATGTTCCTATAACGAGGTGGACATCGCCGATTTAAAGGTGGACATCACCGATTTAGAGGTGGATGGCTTGTTCCTACTAGGTTGTAGACATATCCGATTTAGAGGTCGATGGTTTGTTTCCCTCAGTGATGAAATATTTGAAACTGTGAAGAAGGGAAAGAAACTGTATGAGTCGTCTGTTTTATTTTCTCTAGGAGGGTAAGAAAGAATTTGCTGCTGGGACGGACGATAAGATATCGTGTTAAGGCATTTTATTATAATATTGTTTTTTGTCTGTGTGTGTGTGTTTTAGAACAAGTGTGCATTATGCAGTCAATAACACCTCCGCCCACATTCTTAGCTCTTCCGGGTGAGCCCAGTATGCCGTGGGAAGATTGACAAGAGGCTTTTGAGATCTATTTAGAGGCTTTAGGTGGAGCCATCTTTACTGCCAAAAGAAAATTAGCTTTGCTAAAACACAACTTGGGGGTGGAGGGCAGGAGGGTGTTGAAAACTTTGCCATGTAATGAAATTGTGGAAAATGGTGAAGGATCAGATGAGGAAGCTGAGGGAGATGATGTGTATATTAGAGTCCTGGGGGCTTTAATAAGTCACTTTAGTAAGAAGGTGAGCATTGTTGTGGAGCGTCACAAGTTTTTTTCTAGAACACAAGCACAGAATGAATCTATCGACGAATTTGTAAGTGCGTTATGGACATTGGCTAACACATGCAAGTTTAGAAATTTGCATGAGGAAATAATTAGGGACCAGTTAATAAATCGCACCAGAAACTTGAAGATTCAAGAGAAACTTTTGAGTTTGAAAGATCCATCCTTAGATGAAGCATTAGTTATCGCACGATGTATTGAGGATACATCTCGATACATAAAGGAATTGGGAAAGAACGGTGCAGAGAATGTAACTGTGCAGGAGGTAGACAAGATCAAAGGCAGTAAGACTGACAGTAAAATTGATGGGACGAATTTTTTTTACAGATGTGGTAGTGTGAAGCATTTGGCATTTTCTGTAAGCTATTCTGCGTCGAATGCCAAATGTTTCAACTGTAACAGAAAGGGGCATTTCTCCAAAGTGTGTAACCAGAGGAAAGGTGTGGCTAAAAAGAAAAGTGTGAATTGTTTGCCGAATGAAAGTAAAAGGGAGGAAAAAACATCTTCTGATGAAGATGATGATCGCATACAAGTGTTTATGCTGAACGATGTTAACTCAGGAGAAGAATTGTTTGAAGATAATGTGTTGTCATTAGGTAATGATCGGTACAGACCTCCGAAGTGTATCGTGAGTCTGAATGGCATATCCGTTAGTATGTGGGCGGATTCTTGTTCCCCATATACGCTCATTGATAAAGATACATGGTGTAAAGTGGGTAAGGTGGAGTTAACTACCTCCGATGTTGAATTGGTTGGTTATGGAGGTAGTAAAATACATGTTACAGGATGTTTCCATGGAACAGTGGTTTTTAAATCATGTGTTGTGTGTATGTAGTGGAAACTGGAAGGTGCTTGTTGGGGTGGAACTAGCAAAGGGCGTTGAATATTGTATTGAATCCTAATACTGAAGAACATGTTTTGACTGTATTGCATGATGATATTAAGGCGGAGAAATGGAAAGCAGAATTCCCATTGTTGTTTGGAGGAAAGTTGGGATGTCTGAAAAAGTTTAAACATAAAATTGTTTTGAGAAAAGGTGCGGTACCTAAAGTGCATAAAGTGAGAGGGGTACCATTGGTGTTGAGGGATGCATTGAAGGCCGAGTTGGCAAGATTACTACAGTTGGGTGTGATAGAAGAAGTGGAATCATCTGAATGGTTGAGTCCGGTGGTGTTGGCTCGGAAACTAAATGGCAAAATCAGAATGTGTGTGTACTTGAGGGATTTAAATAATGATATATGGATTGACAGACATCCTATTACCAACATCAATGAGTTGTTGGCTAGCATTCAGGGTGGGAAAGTGTTTTCTACACTAGATTTGTCCAACGCATATCATCAAATCTTGTTACATACATGCTCAAGGCCTCTCACTTTGTTTATTACATCTGAAGGGGCATTTAGATTTTTACGAATGCCTTTCGGGTTGGCGTCTGCTTCGGCAGTGTTCCGGAGGATAATGCAGAATTTATTGGGAAATGTTAAGAATGTTAAGTTCTTTCAAGATGATGTTTTAGTGTGGGCAGAAAATGTGGTAAGCATAATGACGTGTTGAGAGGTGTATGTTCGATTCTGGAAAAGGCTGGTTTGACAGTCGAGATTAAGAAATGTAAGTTTGAAAGCGGTGCCGTTGAGTACCTTAGCCATACTGTGTCTGGGGATGGTATAAAACCAAGAGTTTGTCTAATGGAGGCAATTGAAAAAGCACCAAGCCCTGTGGATAAGGATCAGTTGAGATCATTTGTGGGCTTGGCTGAATATTATGCAAAATTTGTAAAATATTTTGCTGACATTGCTCAACCACTGTGTGCGTTGATGAAGAAAAATCAGAAATTTGAGGGGTCTGTGAATTGCCAACAAGCATTCAATATGTTGAAGTGCAATATCAACAATGCAGTGGAACTGAAACCATTCGTAACAGACGACCGTACAATTATATCCATGGATGCCAGTATATATGGTTTAGAAGCAGTATTGATGCAAGTGAGGAATGGGAAAGAGCATGTGATTGCGTTTGCATTGAGAACACTTAGAGGTGCAGAAGTTACATACTCTGCAATTGAAAAAGAGGCTCTTGCTTGTTGGTGGGGGGTCCAAAACCCAAAATTGCTTCTGGGTTTAGAAGATACAGCCTTCATGATTCCCATTAGAAAGAAAATGGATGTCAAATGGACCTTTCCTGCCTTTGTTTTATAACTTTGAGAACAATGCAAAAGAAAATGAATTTGACCGGTAAATGTGGGTCCTGGAAATGGAAGGTGGTCCTGTGTCCAGGGTGATGTTTAAGAATACTGCTTAGTCTCCATGAATGGAGGTGCAATTTTTAACAGCCTATTTCCCACTGGCTCTTTCAAACCTGGAGCCTAACTTCAGACTTTCTAAGAAAGTCTTTTCTGGTTTTCAAAATGCCAACATCACTTTGAATGTAGAAATATAAGTCAGTTTGTGTTTTGTTCTCCACAGAATGTTGAAATAACAGAAGAAGCAATGCTTCATGGGCAGAATGAGACATCAATTAGGGAACTGGTTAACCAATGAAGAAAGGAAGCATTTTAATGGAATCAGAGCAAATCCACGAAATCGGATGAATGAGGAAATAGTGTATGAGAGAAAGAGGGTAATGTGCAATAGGAGTAATAAATAAAGATGAGGAGCTCTGTACCACTGAAACAATGGACAGTGATTTCATCATTTAGACAAAGTACCTCTTCCTCTGGCTTCTCTTCACTGTCGCCAACTTGCTCTTCTGGGACACTCAAGTGCAGCCTGGGATTGGTTGGGTTCTTACGTCTAATGGAGCCACGTGACTCATCTGTGATGCTTTGAATCTGAAGGAGAGAATAGGGTTTAGGGTGCACTATGTACCATATGTCTCAGGGCAGAGGCCTCGCCCCCAAAATCAGCATGACTGAATACATAACAGATTTGAGTAGCTTCAGGAATGTCTTCTGCAAGTTAGTCATCAACTTGGAAAATCTCCTGGCCATTCTTCCACTTCTTCAGAAGCTCAAAGTGAATTGACGTTGGGGGCTATTCCCCTTTGGAGAATGCCCAAAATCCCTTACCTCACACTCTCGTTCGTTTTTCGTCAAGTGCATCTGCTTGAGAATCTGAGATCTCTGCTCCATCACCAATGTCTTCTCATAGGTGTACGCCGAGATATCACTCTCATGCTGAGGACAGAACAAAGACAAGTTTGTCTCACTTACAACTAAAGCTAGTGAAGCTGAAGACCTCTAGAAATACTTTGGGTGAGACTGTCCAAATAAAACCTCAAAATATACAAATAACATGCAAGCACACATTCACACACATACGCAAGCACCCATGGAAACGTAAATGATCACATATTATGTCCACATTCAAACACACTGAAAAGAAGAATAACAAGCATATACAATGCAACGGGTCTTGCATTTCTCTGAGTTAGAGCTATTAGCAGTTGTAAACTCCCAACCTGGCTTTTCTTGCCTTATTAAATGAAAAACAAAACGAGCGCTGCTAAAAAATGGAAATGTCCTGCAAAGCGCTCGACTTCTGCCAAGCAAGACTGCACTGCAAAAATAGATAAAAAGTAGTCCACAAACCGGATGGAAAACAGCGGGCCTCGTATGTTTTCAGTACTTGGTCGCTGCGCTCGAGGAGGGCTAACCACCGGAAAAGGCATGACGTATGCATGCCTTCCACTAATGAAAGCAAACAGATTTTGAAAGGCAAGCCCACAAACCAATGAAAGACACTGACGTGACCTGGGCAGGGCTCTGAGCCCTTTTCTAACTACTACAGCACCTCGCCAGCGATACGCATGTGCAGGCGCATGCTATCCCAGGCTCGACCCTAAAAAATGAATACAAAGGGTCATATGTATCAAAGGGTTTTTCCCATTCTGTGTCAATGGGAAAATGTGTTCGTACATATGGCCCAAAGTTCCTTGTAGCAAAATACTGAAAGGGGCATATGATACAGTCAATCAGCAATGGATCATAAATTATCATGTGAGTTTCCTGGTCAACCCGCACTTGTTAAGCAAGCACTAGACATAAATCTTCTGCCTAGTCAGGTTGAGTCGCTCCAACACAAGCAGACTTTACTAGGTACTCGATTGTTGTCATTGCCACCTGCTTGTCTGCAGGATGTCATCTTTTCACAGTCAGGTTCTGCTCCTTGTAGGGAGCACTATTGTGGTTTCAGGAGTGACACTGCATTTTGCTCCTACTGATCCTGGATTTGGATGGGGAATTGGCATAGGGCAGTGCCATCAGTTTCTTGTTGTGCTGCCCCATGCCAATGTGAAATGGCAGGAATGCCCCATATCTATTAAATACCCTGCATTCCTGTCCTTTCCCCCTGTGCTCGCTCACATCTGGCTTCCTAGTGCCGAAGCTGACACCCTTGCACCATGGGTCATGGGTGTCTGGGTTGCATGCAGGATGTTTTTGTGCAGGAAGGGGCGTACACAAGGTGTTGTTTGTGTACAATAGTTTAGTAAAAGAACTGGAACAAAGAGAACTAACAGAAGTCGAGCAACTGTTATTTTTGTCCTGTGCAACTATTATCTATTTTTTAGTACCAAATACATTCTTGTGTCCAAATTGAATTTGAAGATGCATTTAGCAGTAGAAATATCAAGCCACCACTTTGTGTACTTTGCATATTTTTTGGAGCATTTTGCATAATTTCCTTTGTGGAAATACACATATTTCACGAGTCCTAATTATTAAAGGGTGAACATGCCTCAAATGCATGCTTCTGTTGGCATTGTTAGGTGCAGTATGACACATGGCCCAAAGGCGTTCAGATACCTGCAGATTCCCACTTGTGACAGTGGTTAGGCTTAAATGACAGCCTGAGTAAGAGCTGGCTGCTTGGGTGAGCACAAACAGTGTGCCTTTGGCCATGTGGAGGGTTGAGTGAGTCTGGTGCTTACCTGGGTCAGAGTTCTCCGGTAGAGTGAGAAAATGTTATCCTACAAGAAGGTCACTAAGTAGCTCCCCTAGTTCTGCTGACCACTATAGAGTTGGAGTCCCAGTGGATGGTAGGGACCAGGTACCACAAGATGTAAAAGATACCCCAGAAAATGTAGGAGTGAATTGGAAAAAGCATGGGGTGGATGGCTGCCAGCTGCTACAGCTTTGTAGGTTCAGCTTTACACAGCACAGGATAAATTTTCGTTTTGGACACAGCACAGGATAAATTTTCGTTTTGGAGATTGGGGCAGTCACTATGTATTCATAAAGAATAAAGAAATAAAACTAGATATATAGCCAATCAAAATTCTAAAACATTGACAAATGTATTCAGTGACATCAAAAATGAAATATAAATGCATCCAGGGCCCAGAGATAAAGATTGTGTAACTTTGGTCGGGGAAGCCAGGTTTATGGAGTGGAGCAACTAACCCAACTCGTAGATTGTTCTCACATATAGGACATAGTTTATACATAGTCATACATACATAGTCTTGCAAGCATAACAAAATGAAACATGGAAAAAACGAAGATAATATAGTCCATGCTTGGAAACAAAGTGTGTCAAAGTACTGAAGCAAAGCATTACAAACTGTATTACCAAGGGTGGCTCCTCCGCAATGACGGAGGGGCAGCGCCCCCCTGACTAAGAGCCAGGAATTGAAAAATAAAATATTAGCTTATTATCCTTTTATTTTTCATCCGCTGGCTCACCACAAGAAGAGGAGCAATGAGCGAGGCATGAGGAGTCGGCGGGAACGGTGGGAAAGGTAAGTGATTTTTTTTCTGTTGTTTCCCCCATCCCCGTCTCCCCCTCATTGACACCTGCAGTGGCCGCTGCTATATATTACCACATGAGCACTACAATGATTATGATTCATTGTGACTTTGATTTGTGGGCTCTGCAGCCGAGGACTCGATGAAACAGATAAATGCAAAAGAAACTACAAGGTCCTCATTCCTGTGGGTGACCAGAGTGAGATGAAAAGCTAGAAGCTGAGAAATACCCCGAATAGTTGTTAAGGCTAGTTTTATGGAGTGCACCTGCTTCATGAGACTTGCATACGTAAAGGACTCTACATAAAAACATAAAGTTGCTGTCAGCATTTCTGCCTCACCTATACCTTCTGTCGATTTAGATATTTGACTTACAAGAAGATAGGCCCCCATGTGACCAACCTCAGAACCCAGTGAGACTTTAAGCATCATTCAAGTTTAATTCACTTTTTGCCTCAGAACATACACCCATCACAGACAACTGTCAGTTCGCCATTTATCATTCTTCATATCATGTCAGATTTCCATATCAACCTCTCTTCTTGTCTTATTTGATAGGACTCACGCTTCTGGCACTAACAACACACTCAGTTTCTGAGATTTACATTCACTCCAAAGAGAAGTCCAGATCTACTCCTGGGCTCTTCATTTACTGAAGTGGAATTGCTCCTGGCAGAATGGCCCTCAGGGCTTCCATCCCTAACTCAATTTCATCTGCTTCTCTAGTTATTACAGTCTTCAAAGAGCTATGATTCCGGGGGCGGCTCATCCATACCTCAGTGGAGAAATGGCTAGCTCCTGTTTCTGTAATCTCTAAGGCAACCCTGTGGCTAGTCCATCTGCATTCTCTAAATATTATTCTGTAGATGCCATCTGCACAGTAGATGGACAGTTTGGTCAGGCAGCCCTTCGTAAGCTGCTGTGCTCATACCACCTTCTGCTTGTCACAAAGAAGACAATCTTCTCCTTTCCTCTCTGTAGCACAAAAGGTTTGGAAAGGAAATACTGAGTCAGACACAAAGTCCCATTTGCCCCTGATACTATATTACTACCTGGTGCAAATTGAGTACCCCAGGAGATTTTACTTGGCTGATTTTCATGGAGGGTGTGTGTTCCCTGTTGTTACACTTCAACATTTTGAATAAAAACGAGTGGCCGAAGTGCGTTAAAAAAGCTTGGGAACTGTGATGCTGCACACAAAGGGTTGGGGTTAGTGAGCATGGGGGCAGGGGTCAAAGGTGTGGCTGTCTTTTACCATCAGGTAGCTACATATAAAATAGCATACAGCTTAAATGAAAAATGAATAAAAAAAGTTGTTACTCACTGGGTAATGCACTAGTATATTATGAAGCCTCTATTAGTTAATGCTCTGTAGAGGTCTGTGTGTAACCGAAGGGCCACAGAATCTTGGTTGGTGCAATGGAGGATAGTGACATGTATTTTTAGTGCTAGAGGTCAGAGCCTGTGGGAATGTGTAAGTCATTCTTTCAAACTTGCAGTACACACAGTGTAATATACACTGCTACAAAATGCACAAAAAGGGTTAAGATAACATGGTGCTTCCAAAATACAGATTTTGGAAATACTCAAACTGAATGTAATGCAATTTGTTTGACATAACTGTCCTTTCAACACCTTTTAAGGGGTAGTAAACACTATGCAATAACATTTCAATTAAAAGCATGCACCTCGCAGCTCAGTTGTTAATTCTTTGCACTGCCACTAAAAAATAAATCTTTGACACCACAAAGCTTTGAGTGATTGGGTCAATTAAAGCCAGCACCGGCACCGAAGCCCCCTTTACATTTTCAGATTACCCACACATTTGCAGATTAACTCGTTGTGCACATTTGCATTTCTTTTAGGGAAGCAAACACCCTGGCAGGAAGGTTTGTCTAGCAGGCTGGCGGCTTCGGATTCACAGCACAGGAGACTCATTGCTTGACAAGCATTTAAAATATAAGAATTAACCATCCCGGGACGGTTACCTTTTTACAAGAAGTAGGGGAACGGTTTCTTATAAATCAGAAAAGTATGGGCACGTTGGGTCCCTCCCAGTGGCGTAGCGTGGGTTGTCAGCACCCGGGGCAAGGCAAGTAATTTGCACCCCCTAACCCGGGGCAAGGCAAGTAATTTGCGCCCCCTAACCCGTGGATTTTAGCACTCGAGTCTCTTCCAAGATGTTGCGCCTGGTGTGGCCGGCCCCCCCTGCACCCCCCACGCTACGCCACTGGTCCCTCCGATCCCGCCCACTTCGACCGCTGTTCAAATTTATACTCATTCTACAACAGGGTGTATTTGCTGAAGTCTGGGCCATGTCAGACGTTCATGTTAAAAAATAACTGTGGAAGCAATTCCATTTTTGATTAATTTGTCTGTGAATGTACTTCACGCGGATATTTAAATACACCCTTCTTAACACAGGCTATACTGAAATCATAGCAAAGTGCTGCCAACACAAGCAGTGCGTTCAAGGTAAATGTTATGCCTGGTGCTGCATTTGCTCACCGCTTATAAATGAATCTAAATATACAGTACTTCCCCCATCTGTGAGCTATGGCAGAATCAACCAAAAGATACAGACTTTATCCTCAGAGTGGCACATTGGCCACCCGGAGTAAGGGAAGCTACCTGCGGCAGAACGGCTCTATATTTCAGTGAATCCATCTGTGATATAGGTGACAGTAGGTGACAGTATCCGGTGCCCCCCCCACACACTGAGTAGATTAGCTTTTTCCTCGAGGGCTCTGATTATGGTCCTGATAGCCCCATTTTGGGTGCAAACTCCGATTTGCGTCACAGACAGGATTACTGACTGAACACGATTCACAGCAGGAAAAACCTGGCACAGGCTGCAGAATAAAACTGCGCAAAAGTATAACATGCACTATTTACTTATTAATTCCCATTTTCATGTAAAATGGCTCAAATATCCCAGCTGCCTATTTATAAACACTGCGCTATCACGCGTTTGTGGTTGAGCAATTTCCACCCACAAAATGTGCCTCGATCGTGATCGATCCATAGGGATGGTGTTCAAAGAGCAGCCCCGTTTCCCGTCTCCTATTGACCCCTCTACCCTCATACGTAATGGTACCAACTTGAAAGTGAAGTGGAATTTAATGAAGAAGGCAGCTGAGAAAGAGCATGGTGTAGACATACTGAAACACTGTTTGAGTACTGGGCTTATAAAACTAACAAAGCAAGTCCATGTCCTCATTAGCTACCAAACCCCAGGCAGACACGATTCACGTTCTTCGAACTGCATCTCTTTCAGTAGTCTGGAATATTAATGTCAGCCCGTGACGCCGCACAAAGGAGCCAAGGGCAGCAGATCATCCATGATCCACGTCAGACAGTCACGAGCTAGATGCGCATGTATCAACAAGGCATGTGCGCACTCCTGAGGAAAGGGTGGACATCTTAAATGTTGCTTGAGCAGCCGCAGGGTGCAGTACAGTTTTTAGTGTGAAGACTGAAGTCCTTTCTATCTGTACATCCAGGACAAGATTTGTGAAGAATTTTATTTATCAAGGTTGCTAGGGCAAATCGAAACCTAAGTGAGATTTATTACGTATATTATAGTGCTGGGATGCCTTCGGACAGCTATGCACTCTATAAAAATCAATAACATAACATGTCATAACATCAAGCCACCCATGGCCACCTTGGTGTCCCTGAGTGGCTTGGTTACTCTGCCCTATCGAGGCGTTTCATGGGTGCAGCATGGGTGTTCCCACGCATCCATCCATGGATTCTGGCACAGTCCCAGATTTACCATTAGTGGTAGACCTGGGAATGTGTTAAAATGGTACACCTCCCCAGATAAGGCGTAACAAGGAGAAATCTTTTTATTTCACCATATTTTTTCCTCTTTCTATGTGTACTGCATAGAAAGAGAAAAATGCCTCTGAGGATTGTTTTCGTGCAGGAAGGTCTCTCTTACTGAGCAAAATGAATCCTGCCTCCAACGTAGGCCCCCTTGCACCACGATGCAAGGGTGTCTGCATTGGTGCTAGGTATGCAACAGTGGGCCAGTGCTAGGAAAGGACAGGAATGCGATGTATAATGTTAAACACAGCACATTCCTGCCCTTTCCCTTACACGCAGGGCAGCACAGCAAGGTGGCTTGCTGCGATGTGCTGGGTGGAACAATGATAAATATGGACCTTAGGATCTGGAATAACATGCCTACCCTCAGGCAGTTTTGATTGGTATTGAAGACCCGCTTCTTCAAAGAGGTGTACTCTTCTGAGAATTAGAAACCTACTTATACCTTGGTTCCTGTAAACAATTCAAGCACATCCTAGGGCTCATACCTACATTTTAACTCTCGCCTATTTACCATCTTGGTTATAACATTACCTACGTTTTTGCATAGAATACATTTTGTTATCAAACTGCAAAAGAACCTTCCCTCTGCAAATAGGGACCGAGCGTCTGTTTCCAATTCTGTTTCAGCCATATAGGAACATAAGGGCTTTGATCATGTGATCTCCATCACCAACCTACGTCACCGAATAAGAGAGTGGTTGAACTTACTGAAGTGGCAAAGTGCCATTTGCGATATGTTAATGAAAGAGCTAAATAAATAAACTAAACAGAGGCTTAGGAGGGTGATGTGTAGGGGAGAAAGACACAGGAGCATCAGCTTTTTGACTTCAGCATGCACAAGCACTCTTACCATCTCCACCACCTCCACCTCGGCAGTGATTCTCAAGTGGTACAAGAATGTTGTTAAGTCCTTCTTCATCTGGATGCTGTTGTCGTCCATCTGTGCCACGGTGAAGATGCGCATCTTGCATTTCCTCCAGACCTGCAGGACAACAGCGATGCCAGGGTTAAAGAGGACGAGGGACAGGAGCACCAAGATGGAGGGAAAAAAGGCTACAAGCATTTAAATCAGGCATTTCTATTATGGGGCTGATGGAGTGGTGTTTAGAGAAGAGAATATTGAGCTGGTTGGAGGTTGGGCAGTGGGATGGAGAATGGGAGTTAGGTTGTAGGGTTAGGGTGTAGGCGGGAGAATGTGCAGTGGTTGAATGGTGGAGCTTGGAGTTATGATGGGAAGTGGGGTTGAGTGTGGATTGAGAGTGAGATGGAGGATGGGGAGTGGGGGTGGGATGGATGATATGACTGGAAACAAGCATGGAGAGGGATGAGAAATAGGGAGATAGAGGAAAGAGTGGCTTGGAGGATGGTTATATGTCGGAACCACGGGTGCTTCAAGCACCCGTGGCTCAACAACGAGGTCGGGACAACAACCTCGTTCTAACCACTAATGCCTTTACCACGAATGCGTTTACAACGATTTTACCGTTGTAAACGCATTCCTGGTAAAGGCATTAGCGATCAGCATGCACGGTTCCAGCATGCTTCCCTCTTTACCCCCCCAAACCCTAATCACCCCCAGCCCCCCACCCCACCCCAAAAACTAAAAATACCCCGAGTCCCCACCCCGCCCCGCCCCTAATACCTAAACACCCCAACCACCCAACCCCCCCCTTAAACCTAAACCCTGCCCCCCTAAAGCCTAATCACCCCGAACCCCCCACGGCCTACCCCCCCAAAAACAGCCCCAGTCCCAGCCCAATTTACCTCCTCCTTCACCTCGACTCCGATTCCCTTCTTCTGTACCTTAACCACGCATGTACGTTGTTCAGACATGCGTGGTTAAGGTACCAAAACCAGGAAGTCGTGGAAAACGAAAGCGTCATTTTGCTTTCGTTTTTTACGACTTCGTGGTTTCGGAGTCCTTGTTCCGGGTGTTTCCCTGGAGGATGAGTGAATGGAAGGTGAGCAGTGAGTGGAAGATGAGCAGAGGAAGGCGTTTGGTAAAGAGGATAGCTGGAGTATGGAGGATAGGCAGTGGATGGAGGATGGGGTGTGGGATGGAGGAAAGATACTAGCTAGAAAGTAGAAAGTGAGATAGATTGTGAGCAATGAATGGAGCAAGTTTATGCAGCGTGAGGAGTAGAATGGGAATAGGGAGTGGGGCGACAAAGGGAAGAGGATGGACAGGGAGTTGGATGGAGGATACATAGTACTTCATTACCCTGAAGTGCATTAATGTTGCAGTTAGATGCTTTGTCCCACCTGCCCCCAGAATACTCCAGTTCTTGAGCCTGTCATACTTGGATGTGTGCTCATTCACTGTTTTGATAGTCCATTTCTGGACACCCTGCAATCTGTGTTCTTCTATCTTGATCAGCTGCTCCAGAGCAAGATTCCATTGCTTTTGTTGAAGTTAAAGAGCTCTCTATGCACCCCAGCTTTTACCTTACCATCTTCAGGGCCTTGAAAGATTGTTTCACCACTTTACAGGTATCTGATTTGACACCCCTGGATCCCATTCCTGGGTGAGAATTGTTTGACTACACTGACTGGCAACCCCTACGGCTCCTAAAGCCTTCCTCGTCCTATCTGCCTGATTTCACACTGAGGTGTACTGAATCTGATTGCACAAGTCTACCTAATATTTTTCTACTTCTTCAAGAAGATATTCAAATCATCTGCAGAAGGTCAAATCCTACCTGCCACATTATCAGTTGTGTCATTTATCAATGCATTGAACATCACAGAGCTACAGACTATTCCTTAGTGCAGAGGAATTCTTACCTCATGAGTCACAGCATAGACTGCATTTATCCAAAACTCTGCTGCCTGTCGTAGAGACAGACCCTAATGCAGGTAATAAACCTGGAACCAAACATAAGCCCCATAACCTTGTTTAGCAGTCTTCTTAGCAGAAGCTGAAATGAATAGGAGAGCACGTGAGAGATTCATAAGTTTCACCTCGTATTTTCCTAAAACTTCCAATGAAGACTTATAAACTGATAAGCTGTGCTTTACATTCTATATACACCCGTATCAAAGAGCACAAGAGCTGCATGGACTCAGCTATGTATACGAATAACACCTGCAGCAAAGAGTGTGATTGATATTTATGTTCCACTGTGCATTCTGATAATATCCACTGCAAAAAGTGTCTTAGTCATCCAATAACACTGCAAAGCCTGCCCCCTCCATGCACTTTGAGGAAACCCTTATCTCATTGAAACAAAAATAACCAATATCCAGACCACCAATATCAGAGGTAGAACATTGTTGTCAAACCCACCAATGTGTCCTCTCCCTGGAGATCACGAGTTACCTTCCAGCCTTCACAAGTAACACTTCTCAGCAACACGCAAAACACAATGCACCCCGCCAGCCCCAAACCCCGGATGCAGCATTCACTCTGGGTTTCAAACCAGGACCTATCAAGCAGACCTTGAACACTTCTGATAAAAGCAACAGTCAACAGCAATAAGTTTTCAAATTACAGGTGCACCGGAATCGACTACATCCAAGCACAATCCTAGAAAGCAAAGTCACACAAGCTAAATCCAAAGGGAATCACAGTAAGGGTCTCCACCAGCAGTCTATGTTTAAACTGACAAGAAAGGTGGGTGAAAATAACATGCACTAGATATCCTTATTCAACAACAGATTGATCCTGTTTGATCCCCTGGGACCTATCAGAAGTATTGCGCAGTGGAATGTGAAATTCAGTCAAGACATTTGCACATTTGCGATTAGGTATCTGACATGGCCTTAGAATAGAGCCCACTCCTTCTTTCCAGTAGCATCCAGCAAATATGTGCGTGTTACTTTGTCTCATCAACCAAAACTGAACCATGCAGGGTACCTCATTGTTCAGTGTTGTCACAATTTCGTTTTGCTGGCCATACCCTTGACCAAACCTGGGTAATCAATCTGTACCATCTTCAGTACCAAAATTCCTAAACAGTTACATGATCTTTTTCTGCTTGGGGGAGATGACTGTGAACCTCGTGACAACATAGAACGAATATTAAAATGGTGATAGCCCACTTCCCATCGTAAAAAAGACAGAGCCATCATCCGCCTGACTGGATCTAAAACAGAGTCATTCATCATAAGCCAAACAAACTGAAAGACATTCACACTGGATCAACATAAATATTAACCTGGATCACTGAAACTTTGTTTACACAGTTCTTCCCAAGAACCAATGTTAATAGCAGTATAACATTCAAACGTCTGCGAACATAGCTTGAGAGAGTTTGTTTGAAATGAGGTCTCTTTTTGGCAAAGGTATGCACCAAGTACAAGTAGGGACCACCACCCTAGTCAGGGTACGTGGGTAAGTCAGATGCACACTCAAAGATATCCTGTGCTCACCCTCTGGTAGCCTGGCACAGAGCAGTCGGGTTTATCTAAAGAGGCAATGTGTAAAGTATTTGTGCAGCACACAAACAGTAACACGATGAAGACACCACAAAAAGACCCCACACCAGATTAGAATAGATTATGATGTTATAAATAATGCAAGACCAAAATGACAAAAATCCACTAGGTACAAGTCGAGTTATGAATTTTTAAAGATTAAAAAGAGTTCTAACGCCTAGAAGGAAAGTAACACTTTAGGAGTTACTTATGGTCACACTTGACTGGGGCAAAGTCAACAGTTCAGGCCGACTGTGATGAAGCGTGGGTCGGATACAGGAGCCATAAGGCCTGGGGAACACAGTACCTTGATTCTGGTCACAAACACAAGATGTAGGGGTCGATGCTTCAGTAGATGCGTCAATGTCACTCCCACAGTCAAGGGAAGTCTTAATTTTTCAGACGCATTGATGGTGATGCTTTGGCTTCTGAAGATGAGCGTCAAAACCGCAATATACCCATTCCAAAGACGATGCACCTAGTTTCTCCGATGCGTTGATTTTACTTCAGCAATGGTGACAGTTTCAGTGCTGCATCAATGCCAATGCGCCGGGTGCTGCTTCCAGCAGGCAGAGGATGTGTTGGTCAATGCAGCGGTTCCACAGGTGCTGCTTCTGCCCCATATGCGATGTGCCAGTTTTAATCCTGCAACAGGGTTGATGCATCGGTTGCCATTTCCAGCAGGCAGGAGTTGGTTGATTTCACTGATGCAAGCATCTGTGTCCAATTACAGTGAACCAGGCACAGGGGCAGAGACTTTGATATCCCAGAGTCTCAAGCAAAAGGAGGCAAGCCAACAGGCCTTTGGAGATCACTTTGGGGTGCAAAGCAGAGTCCAGCTCTCTCTCAGCAAGGCGAGAGAGCAGCAGGCAGCACAGCAGAAAAGTAGTCCTTCCTGATCAGCAGTCCAGCAAAGTAACAGTTCTTGAAACAGCACAGGAGTTCTGACAGAGTCCAGTTGTAGGTCCAGAAGTATTCTGATCTGGTGGGGTCGGACACCCAGTACTTATACCCAAAAGTGCCTTTGAAGTGGGGTGATTTCAAAGAAGGGTCTCTGAAGTGCACAAGTATCCTTTCTTCAGCCCTGGCTACAGACTATTAGTAGGGGGTAATCAGCCCTTTGTGCGGGGACAGGTGTACGTGTAATTTCCCTAACACCCTTCCTGCCCAGGAAATGCTATCATGAATGCAGATGAGCACTCACACATACTTAACCTTCCTGTGTTTTGGGGCTTCTAGAGGGAATGCACAAAGTGTAGCTGTCACCCACCCCAGAAGTGTATTTGACACAGGCTGCAGGCACAAAGAGCTGTAAGAGCACTGAAATGTAAATTTTCCAAAAGTAGCAATCCTAAAATAGTATTGTTAAATCTGACTTTACCATTAAAGAGAATTTATCATTACCATTCCAATGATATGAATCATGAGACAGCTACTCCTTCAATCAGGTATTACATCTTAAAAGTGCATTAAGGAATTTCCAGTGTTAATCTATGAGAAGGGTAGGCTTCACAGAAGTGAAACAAAGCTTTGGGAGTTTTTTTCACTACCAGGACATGTAAAACTAAAAGGTGTACATCCCACGATTTAGTTACATAGCATTCTGCCCTATGGGCCAGCTAGGGCCTACCTTAGGGGTGCCTTATATTTAATAAAGGAGGAGTTTAAGGCTTGGCAATTGATTTTAAATACCAAGTCGAAGTGGCAGTGAAACTACACACACAGGCTCTGCAGAGGCAAGCCTGAGGCATGTTTAAAGGGCTACCTCGGTGGGTGGCACAAACAGTAGTAGTAGTAGAAGTAGTAGTACAGTGCTGCAGGCCCACTAGTAGCACTTAATTTGCAGGCCCTGGGTATATGGTATACCTCTTTACAAGGGATTTACAAGTAAATTAAAAATGCTAATTTGTGGATAAGCCGATGTTACCACATTTAAGGAGAGAGAAGAAGCTCTTTAGCATTGGTTAACAGTGGTAAAGTGGACAGAGTCCTAAAGCTAACAAAAACAAAGTCAGAAAAAGAGGAGGAAAGCAAAACGTTTGGGTGACCCTTCAGAGAGGGTCCTTTTCCAACCGTGCTTGAACAAGAGTGACCATATCACTCTTACTCTGAGGTAACCCCTTGTCTTAGTTAAAATGGAACCTGCTACTGCCATTTTTTCTAGATCATGCTATCATTCCCAGTAGAAAATGCCTGTTTCTGACATTGAGATGGTTTGTGTTTGGGATCTCGATAGAAGTTTGTGAGTTAGCTTGCTTAGTTGAAAAATGAACTACCTATGAATGACACTCTCGATTACTGATGAGCTCAGTTAAGGCACTTGCTGTTATTCTTGCTGAGAATTCTGTCATGTTATCAACAATATGCATGTGTTGAGGTACACATTTGTGGTTCGCCTTACTTTGGGGAGCTTGTCTCCAATGCCATTTGAAGGGATTCTCTTGTTGAATGGCTTTGCAATCAATTGATTAATCATTTTGTTTTCCCAATAAATGCTTTCAGGTCACAAACACAACAACAAATGTTCTTTGGCCTGAGTCTCAGGTGACAAACTTTTGAAAATGTCAACTTGAAGGTATCAATTTCTGAATGCCATCCTGAATGAGTGTCCTCCACTAGTGCTCTGGAGTGGATATGAAGCCCATGTTTTGCACAATATGCTGTCTTCAAGTTGAAGAACATATGTGGCTAAACCATTCAAATTCACAACTGATAAGTGATGCTGTTCTTTCTTCAGAAGGCCTTTGAAGAGAGCAACTCTCTTGATGGTATTAGGTGAGTGGCGAAGAATTTTCTTTAGGGTTGCCCAGTTCAGGACATTCCCTGCTTCTCATTCAAGATTAGTCACAACAACCCCACTGCTGAGTTAACCTAGATCTTCAGGACACTCTCTTCTGCTCTATCAATGTTAGTGATAACAACCCGGCCGCTGTGGAAACCCAGATCATCGGGGCAGTTTTTCGTTCTTATTCAAGGTTTATGGTAACAACCCCTCTACCTTTCTGCTGAGGTAACCCAGATCATCAGGACAGTTTCTACTACTTGTTCAATGTTACTGATTATGACCTCTTTGCAGAGGTAATTCAGATCTTCAGGACATTCCTTGCTGTTCATTCAAGGTTAGGGATAATGACCCCTCTTCTGAAGAAACCCAGATCCTCAGGACATTTCATGCTACTCGTTAAAGGTTTATCATAAGAACTCCACTACCCTTCCACTGAGGTAAGCCAAATCATCAATACAGTTTCTGCTATTCATTCAAGGTTAATGGTAATGACTCCTCTGCTGAGGTAACCCAGATCTTCAGGCCATTCCCCGAGTTCATGCAAAGTCAACGGCAATAATCCCTCTGCTAAGGTAACACAGATCTTTAGGACATTCCCTGCTGTTCATTCAAGGTCAGCGACATCAGCCCCTCTTCAGATATAATTCAGATCACCAGAACATTCCCCGTTGCTCATGCAAGGTTACTGATAACAATATTTTCTTCAGATCAGAACGTCCTTTCTGTGTTTTTTTTTGTTTTCCAACTGCCTTCTCCCCAGGCTCTGTGTGACCTACTTCCAGGCTCCAGCTGCCTTTATAAATATAAACCTGACAAGTTCCCCCGTCCTGTGCTGTTCTTTTTATTTCAAGAATTATTGAACACAGATACATCTCGAGACCTGCTTTCCTCACTCTAATTTCTAATACTTTCCCTTTCCTTGCTTCCTTTTCAGTTGTGCCTGTGCTCCCCCTTTAACTTTCCATGTTTATCCTATGCTCACTCCTACTGCAATCTATTGATGAACCTTGGTGACACCCTAGTGATTACTTTGTCTTTGTATTCCTCTTTGTCACCTTACATTCCACATTGCCATGGTCTTCAGATCCCTCCTGTCCTTCTCACCAGCTGCCTGTCACTATATAGAATGCAACTACATCAATATACCACTACGGTAAAGTTACAACATCACAATTAGCACTTATGTGATTGAGAATGCATTGAATAAGGTAAATACACTAAACCTAAAACTGAGTCAAGCCCTAAACTGCAGGTCAACCAACTCCCAACCTTATTTCTATCTCTTAACACTAATACCACTCCTTACCCTAACTCTTAACTTTTTGTTACCTTATTGGATGAAGTGGTATAATACATAGTAGTATTCTGAATAATGATAAATTTGATGCAGTCCCCTGAAGTCATTGCACATTGAAGAACCAGATTCTCAGCTGTGGAATTGTATCCTTTCTCCTGCATCAGGCCATTTGTGCTACCAAATCATGGTCTCACCTTGTGATGCTTCAGAAGGAATGGAAGTAGCATCAGCATTCCACCATCATGGACAATCCACCACACATCGATGTTGCCCTCTGAAAATTTCTCTTGATTGCCGGGGAACATGGCAACATTCTTGGCGACGATCAATGCCAGATGAGCAGCTGTGGTCTCCCGCACCAGTTCTGCGGGATAACAGAGAGGGAATATATGAAGATGTGGGTATGTGTGGCAGTGTGGCGAGTCAATAAATTGTGAGCATCCTGAGGTACTACATTTAGTGCTAGTGGCACTAAAAGTGGCAGTGGAAAATGGTTTATTGTTATGATTTTTGTCCTCTTTTGTGTGATGACTAGTAGCTAGATGAGATAAAGTGGCCCCATAAGGCAGCCGCCTATGGAATAAAAAAAACTACCACACGTTGCAACCGCACAGTAAACTATTCAAGGAATTCTTTTAACATTAAGAGGCATATGTTCTGTGCCCAGGTTAAATCCTCTATGGGCTCAAATAACTTAGAAGTGTCTTGTGGTATCCGTTTTATGTGTGAAGAGGTGGTGTGGTTCTTTATCTTTACAACATTGGACCCCTTTCAACTTCCATCTTCTTCAATCCTATGTGGCACATTCCCTGTAGTGTGAGAGAACTTACAAATGCAGATCTGTAACTTAAATAGTGAAATAAATACTTTATGGTTGGATGAGGGACATAAGATGCCTGGAATTTGTAGCAAACAACCATATAGGCAGACAACAAAGTGGTGGAAGAAATGTTAGAATTAATCTCATCAGCAACTGGCAATTGCTCGGGGTCTGGGGTTCTGCAGTCCGAACTGGGAGGTCTCATATTGAGATGGAATGGCAATTAAGTCTGGACTCTTCCTACTGGAGCAGTACCAGAAATAATTTGTACATGGCTGCCATCTGTCTACAGTATCACAGTGGACATATAAAATATGAGCAGATATACTTCCAAGAGTAACTTACACTGGCTGAGATAATCCTACATTGCCTTCCATTACTTTGTTGTTTGTTGAAGCAAATATTGCACACAGCCCATGTAACTTCTCTTTTAAGCCCCATTGCCAGATGCAAAACGATTCAGAGGTCATGGAGGATCCTCACTCTGGACTGAATTCTAGGAGCAATGCACTGGACAAATAAGGGAGGTGGAGCATTAGCTATTTCTTTATCAGGAAATAACAGAATTGTAAGAGAAGGTTCAACGTTATGGAATATTAAGTTGGCTTGTTTCCTCTTTACGTCAGCTGTACAATGCATTTTTACTGTGGTAAACACTATGATTTAGAGTTTTCAACTGCAAAATGCTTTCTCTTATGTACAAATACCAATGTAAGAGTTTGTAAACTTTTACTGACTCCTACAATGGGATTGTAACCTTAGTTCAATTTGGTACTTGGAAGGGGGTGTTGTGAGCATTTCTTCAAATATCAGTTTTGTATGATATATCAATGTTTTGCAACTGTAACATGGTTGAGGAACTTTGAAAAGTTACAGATTACCGGGTTGGGTTGGTGACCCATTTGTAAACGAGAAGGGGGGTCGTCTTCCCCCTGGATGTGGATAGAAGGTTGTTGGGTCAGAGACATGGTGGTCTGCTGGCCGCAGCAGGCCATCATCACTGTGATGACCACCAATCAGAATGTGTTGCAATTTGTGATCTAGCTCATTAATATTCATGAGGTAGGACAGATTATGGACAACTCAAAATCAGAACTTCAAATCCCAACCTATTATTATATCAGTCGCTCTGTGTAGGAAAGTACCATCTTGCCTGGCATTTTACCCCCATTTTTCACTGTATATATGTTGTTTTAGTTGTATGTGTCACTGGGACCCTGTCAGCCTGGGCCCCAGTGCTCATAAGTGTGCCTGAATGTGTTACCTGTGTAGTGACTAACTGTCTCACTGAGGCTCTGCTAATCAGAACCTCAGTGGTTATGCTCTCTCATTTCTTTCAAATTGTCACTAACAGGCTAGTGACCAATTTTACCAATTTATATTGGCTTACTGGAACACCCTTATAATTCCCTAGTATATGGTACTGAGGTACCCAGGGTATTGGGGTTCCAGGAGATCCCTATGGGCTGCAGCATTTCTTTTGCCACCCATAGGGAGCTCTGACAATTCTTACACAGGCCTGCCACTGCAGCCTGAGTGAAATAACGTCCACGTTATTTCACTGCCATTTTACACTGCACTTAAGTAACTTATAAGTCACCTATATGTCTAACCTTTACCTGGTAAAGGTTGGGTGCTAAGTTACTTAGTGTGAGGGCACCCTGGCACTAGCCAAGGTGCCCCCACATTGTTCAGGGCCAATTCCCCGGACTTTGTGAGTGCGGGGACACCATTACACGCATGCACTACATATAGGTCACTACCTATATGTAGCTTCACAATGGTAACTCCGAATATGGCCATGTAACATGTCTATGATCATGGAATTGCCCCCTCTATACCATCCTGGCATAGTTGGCACAATCCCATGATCCCAGTGGTCTGTAGCACAGACCCTGGTACTGCCAAACTGCCTTTCCCGGGGTTTCACTGCAGCTGCTGCTGCTGCCAACCCCTCAGACAGGCTTCTGCCCTCCTGGGGTCCAGCCAGGCCTGGCCCAGGATGGCAGAACAAAGGACTTCCTCTGAGAGAGGGTGTTACACCCTCTCCCTTTGGAAAATGGTGTGAAGGCAGGGGAGGAGTAGCCTCCCCCAGCCTCTGGAAATGCTTTCATGGGCACATTTGGTGCCCATTTCTGCATAAACCAGTCTACACCGGTTCAGGGACCCCTTAGCCCTGCTTTGGCGCGAAATTGGACAAAGGAAAGGGGAGTGACCACTCCCCTGACCTGTACCTCCCCTGGGAGGTGCCCAGAGCTCCTCCAGTGTGCTCCAGACCTCTGCCATCTTGAAAACAGAGGTGCTGCTGGCACACTGGACTGCTCTGAGTGGCCAGTGCCACCAGGTGACGTCAGAGACTCCTTCTGATAGGCTCCTTCAGGTGTTGCTAGCCTATCCTCTCTCCTAGGTAGCCAAACCCTCTTTTCTGGCTATTTAGGGTCTCTGTCTCTTGGGATTCCTTAGATAACGAATGCAAGAGCTCATCCGAGTTCCTCTGCATCTCTCTCTTCACCTTCTGCCAAGGAATCGACTGCTGACCGCGCTGGAAGCCTGCAAAACTGCAACATAGTAGCAAAGACGACTACTGCAACTCTGTAACGCTGAGCCAGCCGCCTTCTCGACTGCTTTCCTGGTGGTGCATGCTGTGGGGGTAGTCTGCCTCCTCTCTGCACTAGAAGCTCCGAAGAAATCTCCCGTGGGTCGACGGAATCGTCCCCCTGCAACCGCAGGCACCAAAGAACTGCATCACCGGTACCTTGGGTCTCCTCTCAGCACGACGAGCGAGGTCCCTTGAATCCAGCAACTCTGTCCGAGTGACTCCCACAGTCCAGTGACTCTTCAGTCCAAGTTTGGTGGAGGTAAGTCCTTGCCTCCCCACGCCAGACTGCATTACTGGGAACCGCGACTTTTGCAGCTACTCCGGCCTCCGTGCACTTCCGGCGGAAATCCTTTGTGCACAGTCCAGCCTGGGTCCACGGCACTCTAACCTGCATTGCACGACCTCCTAAGTTGTTCTCCGGCGACGTGCGACTTCGGGTGAGCACCGTTTCACGCATCCTCGTAGTGCCTGTTTCTGGCACTTCTGCGGGTGCTGCCTGCTGCTGAGAGGACTCTTTGTCTTGCTCGACGCCCCCTCTGTCCCCAGACCCAATTGGCGACATCCTGGTCCCTCCTGGGCCACAGCAGCATCCAAAAACCCTTACCGCACGATTTGCAGCTAGCAAGGCTTGTTGGCGGTCTTTCGGCGGGAAAACACTTCTGCACGACTCTCCACAGCGTGAGGGACCCGTCCTCCAAAGGGGAAGTCTCTAGCCCTTGTCGTTCCTGCAGAAACCTAAGCTTCTACTGTCCAGTAGCAGCTTCTTTGCACCCACAGCTGGCATTTCCTGGGCATCTGCCCATCTCCGACTTGCTTGTGACTTTTGGACTTGGTCCCCTTGTTCCACAGGTACCCTCGACTGGAAATCCATCGTTGTTGCATTGTTGGTTTGTGTCTTTCCTGCAGAATTCCCCTATCACGACTTCTATGTCCTTTGGGGAACTTTAGTGCACTTTGCACTCACTTTTTAGGGTCTTGGGGTGGGCTATTTTTCTAACCCTTACTATTTTCTAATAGTCCCAGCGACCCTCTACAAGGTCACATAGGTTTGGGGTCCATTCGTGGTTCGCATTCCACTTTTGGAGTATATGGTTTGTGTTGCCCCTATCCCTATGTGTCTCCATTGCATCCTACTGTAACTATACATTGTTTGCACTGTTTTCTAATACTATTACTGCATATTTTGGTATTGTGTACATATATCTTGTGTATATTTGCTATCCTCATACTGAGGGTACTCACTGAGATACTTTTGGAATATTGTCATAAAAATAAAGTACCTTTATTTTTAGTATATCTGTGTATTGTGTTTTCTTATGATATTGTGCATATGACACTAGTGGTACTGTAGGAGCTTCACTCGTCTCCTAGTTCAGCCTAAGCTGCTCTGCTAAGCTACCATTATCTATCAGCCTATGCTGCTAGACACCCTATACACTAATAAGGGATAACTGGGCCTGGTGCAAGGTGTAAGTACCCCTTGGTACTCACTACAAGCCAGTCCAGCCTCCTACAGTCTGTAAAATTGTGTACTTGTCACAAAATACCAGCTGGAAATTGCAGCCAGTTTTTTTGCTAGCAGTATTTAATACAGCTAGCCTCTAGTTGTTTAAATGATAAAGGTGTATTGCTATTGTGTCAAAGGAGATGCTTGCAACAGTCTTCCTGTGTCAGCATTGCTTATTTCAGACGCAGTTTGTCATCATCACACAAAGTGTGCAATTAAATATTAATGCCCCTGGTTCAATACGTTAAAAACTTTAAATTGCATACTGAGCAATTTAGGCCAGAGCCAATGGTGAGGACATATAATGCTGGGAAACAGCAATTAACTGATATCATATCACACAGATATATGCTACTGGCAATCTACCACATATGACACTCTTCAGATAAGCTAATACTTACAAAAACTATCAATAATGAGCTACAGAATGAATGTGTCCTCTGCATGGTTCTGTCAGAGAAAAACACCTACTCACTGTGAGGTGCTGGAGAAGGAGAGAAGCCACTGATATTCTTATTTGAAAGAACAGTCACATAATTGAGTACCTTTTTAAGGCCCAAAAACCAACTTGATACTGCCAGAGAACCTAATTTTGGAAAGGATATAGGGCCAGATGTAGCAAAATGCTAATTTGCGACTTGCAAATTGCGAGTCCCTGCGATTTGCAACTCGCAAATTGGTATGCAGTACGGTGTCTCAGACACCGTCTGCGACTCGCTATGGGGTCGCAATGACCCATCTCATCAATATTCATGAGTTGGGTCGCTAATTGCAGCCCCATAGCGAGTCTAGGCACTCGCAAACATGGAGGCCTGCTGTCGTCAGCAGACCTCCATGTTCGTGACTGCTTTAAATAAAGCAGGTTTTTTTTTTTAAGTGTAGCCCGTTTTCCTTAAAGGAAAACGAGCTGCACTTTAAAAAAAAAACGAAACCTTTAGTTTCGGGTTTTTTTCAGGGCAGGTAGTGGTCCCTTGGACCACTACCTACCCTGAAAAATAATTTGTGGGTCCATTCACAAAGTGGAAGGGGTCCCATGGGACCCCTTCCAATTTGCGAGTGGGTTACCATCCACTTGAAGTGGATGGTAACTGCGACACCATTTGCGACTGCATATGCGGTCGCAAATGGTATTGCATACCACTCAGAATCGCAAATAGGAAGGGAACACCCCTTCCTATTTGCGATTCTGTAATGCATATTGCGAGTCGGTACCGACTCGCAATATGCATTTCTGCATTGGGAAACGCGAATAGCGAGTCGCAAACGGCAATTTTTGCCGTTTGCGACTCGCTATTTGTTTCCTGTATCTGGCCCATAGTCCCTCCGCAAATAGCAATTCCACCTGAGGGAAGAGCAACAATAATTCGTAATCAGTCGCAGGCCAGTGCAAATTTGACACAGTTACAGGAAGATGGAGGACGGGAAAATGAAGGTATTATTTTCAGAAATAGATTCACACCATTAGCAAACAAAGAAGTGTAGACTACTATTCAGGACTCCAGCCCACGTGTTTCAAGGGACGCAGTTTGGGAGACCGATGGGCATGATGAACATATTGAACAGGCCAGTGCTTAATTTGTAAATAAAAAAGGTGCCGGTGCCCAAAGCCCTCCTCTTAAACACGCAGCTGCTGCAATTAAATGTATGAACATGGAATACTGAGGCAGCGTAATCCTGAAGCCATCTCGGGCCTCATCAATCCATTTAAACCCACTCCCTGCCCCTTCAGCTCACTCTAGCAGCTTTCTACTTTCTCCCTTTGTGACGCTTTTTCGTTTTTCCCTTCCTCCGTCTGTCCCATATGCGTCTTTTGCTCTCAGCAAATGCTTGAGGCAGAAGAATAAGCCCCGGCCCTCAAAAATAAGTGCCGGTGCTCAGCACCGGAAACAACAAAAACAAATTAAGCACTGGAACAGGCGAGAGTACAGCATTGTAATTGTAGTGCCAGCAAACGGCAGGAATCGCTGTTAACAAAAATGGAATGTCCTAACAAAGGAAGTCGAGGGCCTAAGGGGTTTAGTAAACTGCATAATGATGCAATTGGAAAGTAAGAAAGAAATCCCCCCCTGGAAACTAGTAGAGGTAGGGGAAGGGTGTATAAATGCTCCACACCAGTAAGAATTGAGACCCCAACTCTCTCACGGAAGAGTTCCATTGGATAAGGCTAGGTTGGGCCTGTGAACTCTGGGACTGTTATCCTTATGTAATAAAAACGAGCCTGAAATGGGCACACCGGCATTACGAGGAAGGAGGACCTTAGAGGGACCCGGCATTTCTGTATCATCATTTTACCCTTCTTTAGTGCGAGCAGCGCGGGCCCAACCTTCCGGAATACATCATGTAGATGGCAGAGGCACACTGCGCACAAGGACCCAGAGGATGGAGATGGGTAGCTATAACAGGTAAGCAAAGACCAGAAAGTCTATAATGCAGATAGGGTGCATAGAGTTTATTCAATCAATGTCCCGAAGCTTAGCAAGGGAAGCTGGGAAGATGAAGAGTCCTTGAAAAACAAAATCATTTATTGGATTAGGTATGAATGCCAATGTTCATTGATCGTGTGCTCAGATATAGTGAGGGAAGATCGCTTGAGGGAAGATTTTGGAGATTGTGACCCCATCCTAGTGCCCTTTTTGAATAAAGCAATTGTGGGTGGCATCATAGCAATGGAACTAAGAGCGAGCCCAACGACTCAGTTGGTAATGAGGTTCAAATTGAGCCGACGAATTTCCAACCAAGCTCCCATTAAGAGATATAGGGCCAGATGTAGCAACAAAACATTTTGCGAGTTGCAAATTGCGAGTCTGACCGACTCGCAATTTGCAACTCGCAAAATTGTATGCAGAAAGGTGTCTCAGACACCTTCTGCGACTCGCTATGGGGTCGCAAAGACCCACCTCATGAATATTAATGAGGTGGGTCGCATTTTGCGACCCCATAGCGAGTCCATGCATTCACAGGGATGGTGGCTTGCTGAAGACAGCAGACCTCCATGTCTGTGACTGCTTTTTTAATAAAGCAGTTTTTTTTTTTTTGAATTGCAGCCTGTTTTCCTTAAAGGAAAACGAGTTGCAATACAATAAAAATTATGAAACCATTTGGTTTCATTTTTTCAGAGTAGGCAGTGGTCCATTGGACCACTGCCTGCTCCGAAAAATTATTTTTAGCGACATTCACAAAGGGGAAGAGGTCCCATGGGGACCCCTTCCCGTTTGCGAATGAGTTACCACCCACTTCAAGTGGGTGTTAACTGCGAGTTGGTTTGCGACCGCTTTCGCGGTCACAAAGCAACTCAGCATCGCGGTGTGAGTCGCAAATAGGAAGGGAACACCCCTTCCTATTTGCGAGTCGGATTCACATTTTGCGAGTCGGTACCGACTCACAAAATGTGAATCAGCATCGCGAAGGCCGATTTGCATGGCGCAAACTGCGTTTTTCGTAGTTTGCGACATGCAAACCGGTTCCTACATCTAGCCCATGGTGACTCCTTGATAAATACAGAACATTATAGACAAGACAGGCACGATCTAGAAGCTGTAGACTGACTGAATAAAAGAACGCAGCATGATATTCATAAAAGCCCGACACCAGTGACGGGACAGAATCACGAGGGAATTCAGGGTGTAAACTATGAGTGAACTATGAACCAGGTAGCAAGGAATGAGAGAGGTAGAGAGCGGAATGATAATGAGTTAGAGCAAGAAGGTGATTTGAAGGTCCCAAGGTGTCAAAACCAAGGCACTATAACTTTAGTGTCATGGAAGGTAGCAGGGCTGAAGGATAAGCTTCTGGACCCAGGCTGGGACTCTTATATTGAACGGTTTATTTCAGGAGACTTGGTTAATAGATCCACCACATAAATTACGATACACAACTTTCTATAATAAAGCAAATCCATCTTCAAGAGGCAGGCCATCCGGAGCACTAATCCTGTTGGTCAACATTACATTAAATGTTACAATCAGTGTACATCAGGTAGATTCATGTGACATTTTAGGTGTGAGTTTGAGCACTATGAACAGGATTTGTTATCACGTATTTAATGTTTGTAATAGACCTAGTAGAAGTAACCTAGGGTCTCAGGTCATAGCCACACTGAACGACATACTGAAATGTAAAAATCCCAAGGGTGTACCAATCATAGGGGCATATTTATACGTTTTGGTGGAAAACTGCACTAATGTAGTTTTGAATCAAAAAGTTATGTACCAGCTTGCACCATTCTTGAGGGCCAGCTAAGCACCATATTTATGGAATGGTGCAAACCAGCGCAAAGGGTAGGCTAGCGTAAAAAAAATTACGTTAGCCGGGTGGGGGTGGCAGTATGGGAGAAGGGGGTTTTGCACCAAAAATTATGTTAGGATGGTTAGAGTAAAAAAGAATGACTCTAACAAGGGTAGTGTAATTTTCTGATGCAAAACCATCCATACCACATGATTCCTGTCTTAGAAAAGACAGGAGTCATGCCCACCACCCCAGTGGCTAGCACAGGGGACCAGGGTCCCCTGGGCTTGGTCATTGCACCCGGTGCCATGTAGGGGGGCATATTTTAGGGCCCTCAATAGCACTTTAAAAGAAAATACTTACCTGTACTTAGCTAAACTTACCTGGGATGGGGTCCACCATCCTCCGCTGTCCCGCTGGTGTTGGTGGGGGTGTCCCTGGAGCCTGGGGAGGGCACCTGTGGGTTTATTCCATGGTGTTCCACCATGGAAATAGGTCCACAGGTCCCCTAACACCTGCCCTAACCCAGTCATTAAATAATGGTGCTAAGCAAGCTTTACACCATTATTTGACCTCTCCTCCCTGTGCGTGATTTTAGCACGGGGGCTAAACATGGCGCCAAGGCCATAGAGTCGTTTTTTGCACGGGAACGCCTACCTTGCATCTCACTGACGCAAAGTAGGTTTCCACATCCAAAAAATGACTTTAACTCCATAACTTTGACGCTAGACGTGTCTAGCGCCAAAGTATAAATATGGAGTTCGTTTTGCACTGAATTCGCGTTTTAAAGAAATTATACAAATTCGGCGCAAAACAAGTATAAATATGGGCCTCAGTTGGTGATTTTAATTGCATTTAAAAGGACAATAACTGGACTTGAGACAATGTTGGGGGGGAGGATGCAGCAAGGGGAATTTGGCAGTTGGATATAGGCCCGCAGGTTCCATGTACAATCGCAGAGATGCAATTAACACACATGACACTCGAGCATGATCTAAGACCATGTAATGGCAGGGTCTTTGAAGAAAAGCCTGTTAATACTACAGTACATACATTTATGAGAGGAAGTACGCAAACAAGGATAGACTACATTCTGCATAGTAAAGATATAGTGGCAAAGGATTATCGCTTTTAAAATAGACTGAAGAGAAGGTAGCAACCCTTTTCCATTATGTTTAGAAATGATGGGATGCCTTATTGACATGCAGTCATCATATAGAGATCCCCCTTTAATCCAACCAATGATTAGGAACAACCAAAGGACAGTCAAGTGGCCATGTATTACAGGCAATCCAGAGATAATGGCCAGCATCTATAATACTTTTAGTGAGGTGGTAGGCCCATACATTGAACAAATTCCATCTGCTATTTTAACAATGGCTATACATCAAACACTGGTAGTAGTACTAAGACAATTATTAACAAAAACGATGACAAGTAAACGTAGTAGGAACAGATACAACATATTTGGACAGGACCCTTGGTACAATGCAGAATGCAAATAATCCAAACAACTACTATTAAAGAACTTGAAGGATGGTATTGCATGCTAGGTAAAGGAAGCTAGGAGTAATTTTGAAAAAGTGTGGACCACAGCCCAAAGAAGATGGAAGGAGGCAAATTGGAATGACCTCCTCCAATTGGTCAATTGGAGAATTCTAGCCAAGGGAAATAAGTATGTATCCATGCAAACAGAGCATTATTTGGACCCTGCTACCTGGGATGGCCATTTTAACAAACCCCCGAGAAATATCAAGAGGGATATTAAGGTTGGAAGGCAAATTTTAGAGCATGTGAACAGCTTTGCTTACTTGGGTGTAACCCTTGACTCAAGGCTGTCATGGAACCCTCAAATACTCAAGGCCAGTATGGTCATGACACATAGATCTAGGACTGTTCTCAACAAATATAATGCATTGGTGAGCAAAATTATTACACTGGCCCTAGAAATACACAAACATAGAGTGTAATCAGCTGTTTCAAATGGGTCGGAGTTGTGGGAAGTAGCTTGATGTTAAACAGCTTGCAAAGGGAGAAAATAAATTCACAAGAGAATTATTAGGCCTGCGCATGGGACCATACCCCTGACACCAGCTGTTGACACAAAGCCAAAGAGCCCATTTAAAGTACGTATATTGGGATCACATTTCACTTACAATTAACAGTGACCCAAATTTGGGCAGGCTCACACTCCGGTTCCTTTTATTTAAGCAAATGCCATGTTTTGAAGTTGTTTTAGATTAAATTCAGCTCCACCAGGGGAGTATCTTGCACTTGAAATTTCTCTATGATATGCTTGGAATCAAAGCCTATATTGCCACCTGGAAGCCACATGAAGAAGATACTGGCACTCCATGCAATTTAGGACAAGTTGAAGATATCGCATGTCTTGTTTTTTGTACAGCTTATAAACAGCCAAGAGGAAAATGGTTCCGACCAAAATGTAAAAGTTTAGGATTTTGGAAGTATTGAGATGTTCTAAGGGTACTGAAGAGCGATACTTCCCCGTGTATAGTTTTCACTACGAGTACATATTTATTATCAGTAGGATTTGCAGGAAGGAAGGTGGGTTTGAAATTGTAATGGCCAGAGGCTATTGTAAATTAGGTACTGTCTTATAAATAATGTGTTTTTATTTTTTGGTATTACAAATGATGTGTTTTTAACTTTTCTTGCATTTCTATTTTTATACATGGAATGTAATTTTAATGTCTGCTTTTAATGTTTTACCCGAAATAAAAGCTATACTTAATATAGAAATATCTTGATTTCCGCCAGGTATGCAGGTTTGCATAAATGTGTCACTACCAGTGTAGCACCTGACCAGTGACTGCACATACCTATGAAGTTCCTCCAAGTTTGGTGGTCTTCCTTCTGCCTCCAGTTCCGTGGCCATCCCACCAACACTGTGTTGTGCTGGAGACCCCCAAGTCCGCTGGACTGGATGAGGTGCGAAATCCCATCTCGGGTGTTGGAGGAGATGACAACCTGGCAAAACCCTTTTGTCTTCTCAGTTTCCATGAGCCGGCGGATAGACTGCGTGGACAGGATTGTGAGGGAGGCAAGATAGAGAACAGAGATTGTCAGAGCAATAGATAAAAATAATACATTACGGACAAATAAATGTAACAAAACATTTAACGCTGCAAAATGTAGATAGAAAACGTTAGTGTGTTTCTCCTGTCCTAAAGGGTGGAAGTGTAGGCGGGGTTGTTTCCAAAGCCATGTCAATTTTACGTGTGTGACAGAAGAATGCAATACAGCGTGGAAAGCAGAAAGTGTTCCAGGTTTGTTCTTCTTCAGTCTCAAGTCTTGTGGTTTCAGTGGATCAACTCACATTTGAATGGCAATAAGTAACGCTAAGGCTGCACAATGCATGGTTAGTGCATGTTAAAAGCTTATCTATGTGCTTAGGTAGTTGGTGTAGTCATTAATATATATGATCATTTACACAACTCTCTGTTTTACTCTATTTTTTACACACAGTGCCAACTCAAACTTAGCAACTTCCACACTTCACTTCTCCTGAAGTCAGATTTTTCAAGATTAAACCAAAATCTTCTTCAGTGCTAACCACAGCTAATAGATATCCATAGTCCACGTTAGATGTCTTTGTCAGCCAACCTTATTTGGACAATCATTTTCTGCCCCTACAATAACCAGGCCAAGCATTTGGACTCCGTCCAGTCTCATACAGACCATGAGCAGTGACTGAGTAAGGGCTGCCTCTGGTCTAATCCAAACAGACATCCAGAGAGCTGAGGGGGCTAACATGATCAAGTCCTCCATAAAAAGAAGTCCCAATTCTTCATGTGAAATTATAGCGGGTACACTTGGAGGGAGGAAAAGTAGGCTTCTCAAAAATGTATTTCCACTTATTTGCAGAGAAAGTGCACCTGTATATCCCCACACCTCAGCTCCATACCTAGCAATTGATGTTGGGCTTGCTTATAAATCGTGGTAATGGGCTTTAATGTTGCACAGCCCAGTTTTGTAATGAATTTACACAAAGCTGCCACTGCCTGATTATATTGCATGTTCTTGATGTCTCTGAGGTGATTCCATTTGAACTCATTATTATAGGGAATCCCCAGATACATGAAAGTATTCACACAGTTCAAGCGGATGCCTTCAATATAAAACTGAGGCACTCTAGTTGTTGGGAAGCCACAAACCATGGTATAAGATTTTGTTTTGTTAGTGGACAGACCCAACGCAGTCATGAACTGTGCAAATCTTTTTGGCAATTTTTGAAGGTCCCTCCCGGTTCTGGCCATCAGAACATAATCTTCGGCGTACATTAAAACTGGTTGTGGTCTGCCGGCAATCTTAGGGGGGTCTTTCTTTTCATCAATCAAGGCTTCCTCCAAGCCATTTATATAGAATGTAAACAGAAAGGGTGCTAGAACATATCCCTGTGTAACCCCTTTCCCAACCTTGAAGGAGCTAGTGCATTCCCTCTGTTGCCCAAATCTGACCTTAGTTTCCACACTACTATGAAGTTGCACCAGCAGAGATACTATCTTTGGGTTTGCTCCTTTATTAACCAGCATTGCCCATAATTTGCTTTGGACCACATTGTCAAATGCCGCCGTTGGATCCATAAATGCCACATATAAACACCCTTGTTTAGCCCTACATACATTTCTCTAATCAAGTGGAGATTCAAACATTGATCAACTGTCCCCACTGCCTTCCGGAAGCCATACTATGACACTGAATTTATGTTATTATCAAGAGCCCATGCTTCCATGTGGTCCAAAAGGATTCTCCCAAATATTTTTGTGGTGGCATCCGTCAAGGAAATAGGGCGATAGCATGCAGGATCTTTCCCGCCCCCCTTTTTAAAAATTGGAACAATGATGGCATTAGACCATGATGGAGGAGGGACAGTGCTTAGCTCAGCTCTGAAAACATTAACCAAAATTGGTGCCCATGGTTCTACATTATTCTTAAAGAGGTCAAGTGGTACACCATCCGGTCCGGGGGCCTTATTAGGGGATGAGCCATTAATTGCCAATATCACCTCACTCAAATGTATATCTAGCTCCTCACTAATGGGATTATCAAAGCCTACTCTACCATATTACATACATACATCTTTGTAAAACGAATAATCCAATTCTGCTCTGGGATGTGGACCTTAACATCCTTATTTGTATCAGGGCTTAAAAAGGGGGTGTTAACTACTTTCCAAAATTGAGCCCCATCATTTGCAGCTGATGCAGCTACTAACGTCTCCCATGCCTCTTCTCTGATCTTCTTCTTCCTTGCTGAGACTGTCTTCCAATACTGGGCTCTACATATTATAACTTCTGTCTGGTTCCTCAGAGTGGCCTTTAAAGCCCGTATAAGATTGGAATGGTCACATGCACTTATTTTGTCAAACCACTTTACTGGTTTAATTCTATCAGATTGAGTTGGAAGAGTTAAGTAAACCCTTACGGTGGTGCAGATATCTGCAAAAGCTCCCAGGACGTGGGCTAGGTATGATTCAGTATATAAACAGGCTTCACATTTTGTCAGGTTTTTACCACTACAGAATATAAAAGAGCATCTTTATTCACTGTTTGCCATTTACATAGCACACCTTTATTCCTGCGGTATTCAATAGGACCTCCCGTTTTCTGTAAGGTTCACTTCATAAAACCATATTGGATTGTTATGAACAGTGGGTTATGATCGCTGAAGCCCCTGTAAATTGCCTGAAAAGCACCCAGTTTATACAACCATGACCTTGACATCATAATGTGATCAATAACTGACCCACGACTGCTCCCAGTGAAGGCAATATCAGGGGTAATGTGATTCGATGAGATACTGCTGGTCAATACTAAATCATAGATCCTCATAAGATTATTTAATTTATCCCCGCAGGGATTATGAGTAAAGTGCAAATAATTGCAATCATCTTCATGGAATATTCCACAGATCTTATCATCCCCCACAGAACAAAGGGTAACATTAAAATCCCCACCCCACACAATTATGTAATCCTTATCCATACAGCATACCATGTCCTCAATGGCCTTGTCTAGGGCATGTACAATCTCAACATTAGATATCAAAAAATTGTTGGGATAAAAATGAACAAGTAGCATTATCTGACTACCCTTCACTAGTAGCATCACTAGTTGCGGGATGGGGAGTCAGTTCTATGTTTAATCACTTTAGCGCCAGAGACGATATTAATCAAAGTCAACAGACCCCCCACTACTTTGCCCTACAGGCGTTTGGATTGACAGGGTTGTGATTGATTGAAATCCATTAATATGGATAGCTCTATTAGCCCACATTTCCTGAAGGCAAACTACCTGCTTATTTTTTATCAAAGCAAGCCAATTACTGTTGAGGTGTTTCTCCCCAATACCGGCCTCATTCCAGAATAACATCTGCCAGTGCTGTGAGGAGGACCCTCCACCATCCACAGGCTGCTCAGTAGAGTTTAGCCCTTGTATATCAGAGCTCCCACACTCTCATTTCTGGGGGAGTTGTATAACATTTTTCTCCCCAGATTTTTTGCCCTCCAAACCATCACTCACATCACAATTGTGTGGGGAATAACATTTATGCCCATCTACATCTGCATTAGCCATTTGTGTCAGGGTAACCAAGTGAGTCGGAGTCAAGAACCTGTCTCTCTCCCCTTGTTAACTACTTCATCCAGATGGGTGCCCAAAGGACCATAACGGTTCTGGGTAGGGACAGAAGATTTTGCGGTTTTCCCTGGCTGGCTACACTTGGCTTGGGAGGGCTGGTAAAAATATCCTAACAGTACAGCCTGGATATTGACATCACTATCCTGCGCCTCGATATTGACATCACTATCCTGCACGGTACCACACTGATTCAATATCCATGCTACCTGCTGGGGATTTCTAAAGTTTACCACCACACAGTCACCAGGGAGACTTTTCTTGCTCTGACCAACCCACTGTACCCTCCTTACTCCAATAATGCCATGCCAAAGACACTCACTATTAACACCCTCCAATGAATTATTTAGCCAGAAGACCACTTTGTTTTACAGTTGATAATCCTGCTCATTAATCTTGAGAGACAGTGTAGGGACATTGTTAACACAATTACGTAGGGGGCGCACTGAGGCGGGAGTTGCAGGACTTGTAGGTTCTTCGCCCTTGGGGGAGGGATCTGATTCAGACTTCAACAACCCTTCACTCCCAGAGGCCTGCCTTCTCCCGTAATTTCATGAGGATACAGTTATAGGTTTATTAGGGATCTCAAAACTGTTATAGGGCCGATCCATGGGGGATTTGTAACGTGACTTGGTCCTCCAAGTATAAATTGGTGAACCCTTTCTGGTACCACCGCGTGCCATTCTGCTGGTATGCCTAGGGAGCGACTCACCGTATCCGCCTCCACATTTCGGGTTGGTAGTGGATTGTGTTTCATAGATTCCAGAAGATGTTTTGAGGAAGAGTCAATACTATTCAATAAATCCACTAAAGGTTTGAGTGCTTTCTCTAAAATAGCTTCCACAGAAACTCTGTCCTGACAATTGCCCCTGAGATCTTTGGGTCCTGTTGGATCCCCCGACTGTCTCTTCCCAGCTAGTTGTGTCTTATGTGTCTGAGAGCTACCCCACTCAGGCCCATTAGATGTAGAACCTTTCATCCTGGTCGTACCCAAATTCCGTGGGTGGGCTTCTTCCGTTTGGTAGGAGGAGAAACAATATCTTCCAAATGTGCATTAATTTTATTATCATTAATGGTCAAATCACCATCTCTACTGGGGGAGATATCTAATTCCCCCTGTAGAATATACCCATTTTGAATGCTTGGTATCATGCGCCCATTCCTTTCATTAATAAATTCCAAGGGTGCCCCGCCCTATGCCCCTACCAAAATTGAGGAATTTCAGACCTTAGACAAGGGCTGGGATGAGGGAAGAAATGACTCCCTTGCTATCCCCAGTTTCTCTTCAACCAATTCAGTTTTGTTATTTAATGAAGTCATAGCCGTAGTGAGAAATGACGCTATAGAGACTGTGGAGTTAGTATCTTTAGAGCAGGCAGAAGCACTCACCTTCCTTTTGCCCATTGTTTAAGTTTAGATACGGTGACAACCCCAGAAAAAGATTTAAAAAAAGAAAAAAACAATGTAGGGCCCACAGGTAGAAGAACCAAGAGACAGGGCCCAGCCAAGCCTCATGCAGATGCGGAGGGACGCAGACGGGCCCGCTCTTGGCCTGGGCACCGCTCGGGCACACCCAGCATACGTCCTGCGCTGCTGGAGCAGTTTGTGGGTTATATGCGTCTTCAGGCGTGGTTGCAACAGATGGTCCTCCTCCTAGCGCGGGTGCTGTTGGGGGTTGTGGTTCAGAGTCCCCCTTTCTGTGTTCTTGCATCACGCACTGCGGGAGCAGTTTGTGGGTTATATGCGCCTCCAGGCGCGATTGCAACGGGCGGCTCACCTCCTAGTGTGGGTGCTGCTGGGGCTTGTGGTTCAGAGTCCCCACTTCCACGTTCTCACGTCCCACACTGTGGGAGCGGTTTGTGGGTTATGTGCACCTCCAGGCGAAATTACAACAGGCGGCCCTCCTCCTAGCACAGGTGCTGCTGGGGTTTGTGGTGCAGAGTCCCCCCTTCAATATTCTTACGTTCATGGTCTTGTAGATATGGTTTAAGGCAATGCAGCACATGTCGCTGCGTTCCCTTGCACTGCGACAGGGAGGCTTTCCACTTGTGTTCAGGTGGGTTTTCCCATGCAACACCCATGGGTTTTGACACATTCCCAAATTTACAAGAATCTGTAAACCTGGGAATGCGTTGACATCTTACGTCTCCCCAGGGGAGGCGCATCAAGGAGAAATATCTTTATTTCTTCTAATTGTTTCTTCTTTAGCAGCACACATAGAGAGAGGAAAAAGCCTCCATGAATTGTTTTTGTGCAGGAAGGTGCCCCCTTCCTGCACAGATACAATCTTGTCTACAACGCAGGCATCCTTGCACAATGGTGCAAGGGTGCCTGTCTGGGCGCTAGGCAGTCTATTGGGTGCCAGCAAAGGGGGAGAGAACAGAAATGCACCATATCTTGTAAATACAGCACATTTTTGCCATATCCCTTTGACGCAGGCCAGCGCAGCAACTTGTGAATGAGCCCAAGTTCATGTGAGGAATGGAACATGTGTCCAAGTCTGCCCAACTGCTACTCTGCTTATACCCTACTAGTAATTATTGAAAAGCCCCACAGGTAAAACTCGTTCCAGTACCCCAGTTGAAAACCTAATCTCACCAAAGTCCTCAATTTGTCATCTCTTGCAGATTGACACTTGCTACTGTGTCAGAGTTTGAAGTCTGAACCAGGCCCTTGCTCTCCAAATGGAACAAAATCTATTTTCTTGCTAGGTCTCTTCCCGGAGTATAGCATTGTACTCCACCCAACAATGCTGTAGTCTGATTGGATGATTTCTGATTGATGATCTTAGAGGCCTGGCCAGTCAGAGTTGGTTGACTTCAGTAGACTATGTAACCCGCGACCAGCAACTCCAACTACTTGGGATTGCTAGAAAAAGAAGGGCACCAATTGCAGTCACCGGTGAAGACCTCTTCATGTCCTCATGAAGACACATGCATCCTTTATCCTCAGCCGCAAAGGAGCAGGTGCCTGATGATTTCTCATGAGAGCTCAAAACTTGCTTCCAGATCCGATAAACACTGCCCCTTGTGAAAAATAAATGAGCTTTACTTGGTCTTGAACTAGAGTTCAAGAGTGCCTGATTCTGCCTGCAGATCTTGGTCAAAGATCCACACGACCCCTGCACTTGTGTCTCAGCTACAAATGCTACTCCGTGTTCTGCCTAAATGCTTCCTGATGCATCTGAGGGCCATGAGAGAGCAGGAAGCCAAACTTTCCAACACTGAACATCAGACGGGGGGCTGAACTTGCTCCAAGTTGCGAGACTGTCCCCAGTACTGTCCACAACATTTCTGTTCTAGCGAGAAGTCCAATTGTCAGTGCTCAAAGATACTGACAGTGGATTAGATTTTTGGTTCTGACCCAGTTTTTGTTCTGGACCCAGTTACGGTTTTGCCCTTAATACACCGGCCATTGCAGATTGCAGCAGCTTGCAGCCTTGAAGAAAACCAAGCTGAAACTTTTCAAAATGGTTCCAGAATCCTCTGGTGTTCCCTTTGGCCCATGGAGCCATCGGGGCCTACAGATGGTTTCCAAGCAGCAGAAGGGCCTTTCCTGGCGCCAATTGACCCCATTCGGTCTCTGCCTAAGAATGATGGATGAATGTACCTTCACTGTAAATGACCCTATATAACAACCCTGTGATAACTCACTTGATCAGCACACCGTTGACATTTAGCTAGGTTTGCATTCTAATAATAACTATAATTACTCACACACACATATATATATACATAATTTCAAAGTCCATATATTCTTCCGTAGCACTGCAGCAAAAATAGAAGACTAGTTCTAAGAATCCTGCAGCTTACTGCAGCCTTCTTCACCTGGCAACACATGCTGCCAAGTAGCATCGACACAGTTTTCACGCGACAAGCCCTCCCCGAGTCACCTGCTGCAGGTCTGTAAACTTCTTAATCTCCCAAGCCTCCCTGTCCTCTCAAAACCCAAAGTCACACAAAGAACCTGTACTGGCTCTTACGATGAGGCGTTGGGTGATGCCATTGACTCGCTACCTGTAGCACACCTGCGTGGGAAGAACATACCCTCTCGCCCCACGCTACTCAGAGTGGCATACACGCCCGCCGCACATACCCGGTGCTGTACCTGCCACTCACGCTGTGGTTTGTTCTATAATAGTAAGTGAACATAGAAGCTGGAGTCGAGGGCCAAACATCCAGGGCCTATTTTAACTTACTGCCTGCACCTAAAGGCATATTGCTCGTACAGGTGCGTCCTGGACATTAGACTGGCAAATATAATCCATGCAAACCACGAATACTGTAACCGGAGCTAGAGACAGGAAAAATGCGGAGGCATGCCGGGTAGGCTGACCGAGGAACAGCCCTATTAGTGGATTGGCGGCGCCATCATCTCAGCACTGACCAAACTGATGCTCTTGCCCCGTAGATGGGGCTCAATTCATCACAAACACCTGGGACGAGGAAGAAGAGAGTGGACTTCGCTCTGAAGCCAGAGAGCCTACTATGGCAGCAGGTGGCACTCAGGGCAGGACGGAAGAGGACCGGAGACGGGATAAGGCCTGGGCAAAGTGAGCAGCTGCCTGGGCACCAACTTCCACCCAAAGGGCCCACTTGGCAATTAACACTGTCTCTGTTGGTCCTTTACCCCTCACCCCGTTTCTCTCCACCCAGTGCCAGCTTGAGGGTTCTTAAGATACCGGACAACGGCTATTAGTGTGAAGCTTTTTTTTTAAAGTTTAACGTATAATTCACTACAGTTTGGCATCAAGTGAACTTGAATTAGCAGGAAATGCGTAGTAAAATTTGAAATTATTCCGAACATGGACCCCTAAATTATATCCCGCCCGGGGGCCTCAAAATTCTTAAAATGACACCGGAGAGGCGGTAAGGACGCTCTGGAAGATTTGTGTACACTGCTGAGTTACCATATATCAAGGGAAAACAGACGCACGCTCTGCGTTCCAAGCCGTAAATCCTGTTAGGGTAATGAGCCATGAGACACCACTGCGCAAAAACATTTTAGGGTTCTCTCCGCATTTTCTGCCGATAATTCCCATCTCCCTGAGACGTGATTTACTCGCTGGGGTTTCTTTTCCCTTGTACCTCCATTTCTCCCCTTTTCGTATAATTCTCGCACACTCCTCATCCAGCTTTCTCCCAAGTCTCTCTCTTTTTCGCTTTCGGATTCCATTTCGGATCATTTGTCCAGTGCTTAATTTGTAAATAAAAACGTGCTGGTGTCCAAAGCCCTCCTCTTAAACACGCGGCTGCTGTATTTTGATGTATGAGCAGGGAATACTGAGGGAGTGTGATACTAAAGCCACCCCGGGCCTCTTCAATCCATTTACAGCCACTCCCTGCCCCTTCTGCTCACTCTGGCAGCGTTCTGCTTTCTATCTTTGTGACGCCTTTTCGTTTATCTCTTCCTCCGTCTTTCCCATATGTGTCTTTTGCTCTCAGCAAATACTTGAGGCAGAAGAATAAGCGCCGGCCCTCAAAAATAAATGCGGGTGCTCAGCCCCGGAAACAACAAGCACAAATTAAGCACTGCATTTGTCTCATCCTGATTGTCTCTCCTCCTTCAACTTTCTACTTAAGCTGTTCCCTTGCTCTTTTCCTCTCTCTCTGATTCACTGATTCTGCCCCTTTTTTCTTCAATTACTCTGTGTCATGTTTCTCTTCCAGCCCTTTCTCTTCATCATCCTGCTGCGCATCTCATCCTGTCTTTTATGCTTTTCTTTCCCATCACCTTCTCTGTTCCATTAAACTCTGTTGATCCGTCAGTGTCATTGTCTCGTTCTCTTTCTCGTGTTTCCTCTCAAATATTTAGCCTTCCACTCTTCCTTCGTCCTCCTTTCTTAATTCGTGTCTCTTCATCTTCCTCTCCGCGGTATAACTCTCTTCCTGTTTGTTTATTTTTTATTTTTAACCTCTGTCACTGTGCATACATTTCTCCTGCTCATTCCTCGCGTGAACGCCAGTCACGTGGAAAGCTACTGCTGTCAGCTCCCATCTACTGCACGTGCCGCGTTCCCATCTCGTGTTCGACCTTACTGCTGCTTACTGCTGCCGGAATTCTAACGGTGCTTCCCCTAACTGGCTTTCTTTTCCCTCGTCTCGATGACATATTTGTATTACATTTTTTCCTTGCATAATCGAAAGGCATTCGTTTGATTGACAAATATACCCTCCGTCCGATGCTTCCCATCAGGGTTGAATAAGCGAGGTTTGAAAAAGAGAGTAGTGGGAACAGAACAGGGTAAAACGCTAACAACTTACCTCTATATAGCGCTTAAACAACACTTCTACCGTTTTAAAACACTGTGAATTACAGACGTTACTGTTGGTCAGTGGCATAACAAAACTTAAGGGGGGGCACCTGCAAAGTACCTGCAGAGGCCCCCTCCTCTCTGGACCCAGTTAGGGGCTTGCCGTCCGGGCACAGTCTACTGTGCTGAGCCCCCCGAGCTAAAGATTCCAATTACTAGAGTGCCTTCCTGCCAGTACTTGTCAGCTCTAGTTTGTGTCGTGGGGTCAAGCAATTCCTTTCTCTTAAAAGGTGGTCAGTGCAGTGCCACTATCTTAGCCATGGCTGGATAAATACCAAGTTGAATAAATAAAGAGCTTTCTAATGCATTTACTACAACCTTTTCAAGGCGATTCGATTTAAGCGTTTTCCAAAATACAACTCTTCTATTCGGAGCTCCTCGATAAATTCCTAAATACATAAGGGTTTCCAACTTAGCTTTGACCTCTTGAAATGAGACTCTCCTCCAAGAGGTGCAACAATTCTGTAAGTCTAAAACAAATACATTTTTAGGAATTGGTCTAAAGAAGTATCTATATTCACAAAGGTGCTCAACCCCTTACATTCTGGGGATGGCACAACAATGTCCAATATTCTTAATACATTCAATTGACCAAATATTCTAAATATGGGAGTTTATGATACATTTCTGATTGAGAGAAATAGGATTTGTGATTGAATGACAAGTAAATATATATTAGCACTAATATAGGAAGGTCTAATCTTTCTGACAGAGATTCCCAAATGACTCATTAGGATGGAGAACGTCAACTGTTGAAGATTTATCAACTCCCCCAAAGGTAAAAGAGGAGTTCCCTTAATTTGAGCCTTGGACTTCTGAACTTTATAACCCTTTCCATTTGGTACTCCAATGCCTCAATTACACTTATAGTAATTATGTGTAAGACTAGAGGAAAATACACTCTTTGTCTCTTGGTGTTCAGAAGAATTACTTGTGGGATTGTAAATATTTGTGGACCCAAGACCATCTTAAAGCTGAAGATCAACCCATTGAGGGACAGGAGGGGTTCTTTACATATTTCTAGATATTTCTCTTATGGCTTTCAAAGTTCCTTGAGTGTTAGGTTATGCCTGGATAGTGTGAAATTCAAATGCGTTTTCTTTCATGTAAGGGGCTATTCAAAGATATATGTTGGAGGTTGGACATATTTTAGCACTCTGGCCTATGAGTGGAAGGGACTTAGGGGCATATTTATACCATGTTTGTGCCAAATTTGCATAATTTGTTTACGAAAATTTGGCGCAAACTTAACATTATATTTATATTTTTACGCTAGACATGTCTAACATCAATATATTGGAGTTAGCACCATTTTATGGATGTGTCCACCTACCTTGCATCAATGAGATGCAAGGTAGTCGTTCCCATCTTAAAAATGGTGCTAGCCCCATAGTCCCATATTTATCCCTCCCAGATGCTAAAATGATGCACGGGTGGGAGGAGGGGCTCAATAATGGTGCAAAGCTTGCTTTGCACCATTATTTAATGCCTTGGTCAGACCAGGCGTTAGGGGACCTGTGGACCTATTTCAATGGTGAAACACCATGGAATGGGCCCACAGGTGCACACCCCAAGCCCCAGGGCCACCCCAGCCACACCAGAGGGGCACCAGAGAATGGGGGACACTCTGCCAGGTAAGGAGGGTAAGTATAGGTAAGTATTTTAAAAAAAAGTTAAGTACCATTGGGGGCCCTGGGCGCAATGGCCATGCCCAGTCACCCTGGTCCCCTGTGCTGGCCATTGGGGTGGTGGGCATGACAGGAGTCATGTGGTATGGATGGTTTTGCATCAGGAAATTATGCTAGGCTGGTTAGAGGCATTTAATTTGCTCTAACCAGCCTAGCATAATTTTTTGAGGAAACCCCCCTTTCCCCCGTACCGCCACCCCCACCTGGCTAACAAAATTTTTTCTGATGCTAGCCTACCCTGAGTGCCTGCTTGCAGGATTCCATAAATTTGGCGCCCGGCTGGTGCTTTAGAATGACGCAAGCTGGCACTATACTTTTTGCTGCAAAACTGTGTTTGTGCAGTTTTGCAGCAAAAAATACAAATATGCACCTTAGTTTCACCTAATTAATTTTGGGATCTGATAAAACGTATACCTAGCAATAGCTTGTTCAACCCCTGGCAGATCCATCTTCTGTTGACTAGGTGTTAAGTGGATTCAATCCAACTCAGTGGCGTAGCGTGGGGGGTGCAGGGGGGGCCGGCCGCACCGGGCGCAACATCTTGGAAGAGACTCGAGTGCTAAAATCCACGGGTTAGGGGGCACAAATTACTTGCCTTGCCCCGGGTTAGGGGGGCGCAAATTACTTGCCTTGCCCCGGGTGCTGACAACCCACGCTACGCCACTGATCCAACTACATCATTTTGCTGTAGCGTTTACCAAATGGGGGTCATGTGTTGTTACGGAAGCCAAAAACTAGTAAATACAGTAAAGGGGAGATGGAAATTTACTTTGTCATGATGAAATGTTTTGATTTGGCAGTTTGGATGGAGACCAAAGTCACTGAAAATGTAGATAGAATTTACAGCTAATTAACACATTCTCTGTATACCAAATTCTTTCATTTAACCGTCCTATGTGCTTTTTCACCATGTGTTGTTACACAGAGAAAGAATTATTATTTTGAGCTAGTAAGAACGCTTATTGGAATTATGCATCAATGGCAGACATATTTACATGACATCAACGCCACGGATTTGATTACCTCCCCATCCAATCTGTATCTCATTTTTTACAAGGTCAACAAAATCAATACTGAGTTGTATAAAGATGACTGTTGTTACTAACGAACAGCAGCCACTTTGTAGAGGGTGCTATTGTGTATCAGCATTATCTTTTAGCCCTGCTAGATTAATAATCCCCATCAGATGAATGGAGTTTCTCATAGGATCCCAGAAAGTTGTTGTGTTGTAGAATTGTACTGCATGTCACCTTCACATTTGTGGGGAATTGTGCTTACCAAATATCTCAGTATGCAGAGATCCCTAGGAAAGCTATAAAAGGCTAATCTCTCACAATGAAAATTGGGTACTGTGGGAGACGTTCATGAAAATGCTTGGAAATTTCTTACTCGCAGATTACAAAGAAGGCTATGTAATTAGTGGCCTCTAAAAAAGGTGTGTGGTGTGATCTATCTTATTGACGAAGATAATGCCTGAGACGTTTTGGCAGTAGATAAACATTGGTCACAGGTTACAATTACATTTGGGGAATGGTGTAATATGTCCCACAAACACATGCGGGCTCTTTCTCTCTCGCTTGCGTACTTGATCTCTTTTTACCTGTATGTATCTCTCTTGTGATGAAACAAGGCACCAATGTGTGCCATGTAGACCAATGGTCAAGTAAAGAGCTTTGAAATCCCAGCTCCTATTCGCTGCTCACCAGTCCTCCTCACACAGGTCAGCAGCAAAACTGGTTTCAAAGTTACCTTGAAAGCCTTCTCTCTCCTTCCCTTAATTTCTTCCACAGGCTGGAGAATATACTTTAGTGAAGATTGTAATATGTGCCTTCACTTACCTTTTCTTCTGCCTCCCCCCTCTGGCTGCGCTATTTTTGTGTAGGACGTGAAGCATAGGACACTGGTGGGAGACATGATGGACTGCCACCATGCCTGTGCCCGCTGTGGACGGCCTTCATCTCACTGCAGACTGTTCTACCCAGGTTGTTTTAATGGAGACTTCTTTCCTTATTGTTGTGCTTTGGTCATTGTGTAGTGCTATTTCACAATTTGCTATTAGCAGGCCATCTTCCAATCACTAACTCATCGCTCATGTGACTTGTCCTTCCCCTTAATGTGCCTCATGCTTCTTAACCTCTTGTCCTTTACTCCTGGTGCATCCAGGTAGAGGTTGGAAAGCTTACAGGTTCCTTCCGGTAGGGACTTCCCTGTAAGGCCCTAGTTAGTTCCTTGAGCCAGGCCCCTCGCTGTTATACCCTGGCCACTTTCCTTTCATCTTTTTCGCCCTCACCTCCCTTTTTGCTTAACATAACATCTTCCTCCTATGGGTATCATTATCCTGACGACAGAGTTGACTTGCTACCAAGTGCAAGGATATATCACCGTCAATTTACACTTCCCTGGCTTCTCTCGCTAATTTTGAGTGGATGTTATACTGCAAAACTAGCAAACCCAGAATGAACTTCAGCTGCTTATTTTGCCTGAATGTTGTTCATTTGCAGTCCAAGAGTTGACCCAAACAGACCTACACGTAAGATGCTAATTAAACAAATGTTAACAGAGCCTCTTGAGAATTGTCTTCTGTTCCTCCTGGTGGCCTCCATACGGTATTTACTAGTGGCTTCACAGTGCCCGCAGGAGTTGAGCTCCTGTCAGTCATTTTTTCTACAGATATCCACGCCCAGAAAACACATTCCCAAAGGGGATACAATGATCAACAGAAACACAATAATGACCTGGCCTTTCCAAAATCAGGGCTCCACTATCTTTTAGACAACATATCAGGCTGGTTACTGTAGGCCGCCGCTGAAGCTAACCCTTCACTCTCTTCACATACTTCTCCCTGTGTAAGGGGACAAGACATGCTGCCATACTAAGTCTCAAGCACATCTCTCACCCAAGCACTCTTCTCATTGGTGACCGCTCAATGAGTACCCTCCTGAAACAGTGCACAACAAACAGTGGCTATTAACTTGAACATCCTAAAAAGGGCTTTGGGCATAATGGTTGGTAGAAACGTACTACTGAAATATTACAATACAGATTAGTCATGACAATGTACTTTTGGGTTGTGCCTTATTAATGTTAAAGGGCCTCAAAATATTCTGCCACAGAAGACACCTTCAGCTGAGATAGTCTTGTCATTGAAGTTCTGTTGACTGTTGTTGCTCATAGTTTAGCTTGAGGATTTCCTTTAAAGACTAGAGAACATTTTCATGAGAAGTAAAAGGCACCCAAATCCAGTTCATGGGCATCAAGTCAACTCATGGCTACATGGCCAAAGCAACACGCCTGAAGGAGTGAAAATAATTCTCGTTCTTGTCCATAGCACATGATTTGTTCCCTTTGTGCGGTGATCCCAGTTAGTAAATGGATATCACAGAGAGAATTCTTTATATGCAAAGATCAGGATATCAATACCCATGTGGAAAATGGCTGACTATAAAAGGGTTGTCTCTGGGGCTGTGGGGTGTTACAAAATCTGCTCTATAAACCTCCATCCTCTGACAGTGGAATTTATCTGAGTTTATAAAGCTTACAAATGAGGGCACATTGAGAGCAAATGTTCAAATTTCAGTGGGAAAGCATCACTGGAATTCATGATTTATGAATCCAAACACAGGGCTTAAGTGATAGACTTCAACTCCTGCCGTATCACGGTTTGTCAAACCCATATGCATTCTAGCTGTGGTCCCCCTAGAGGGTGATACTAAGACATACACCTGTAGAGATGCATACATGTTTATGAAATTATACTGTTTTGTTAACACATAGAATAATTATTTCTCTTACCTCTTCTGCCCGTTGTAACTGTGGGTGATTTAGAAGATAGGTCCCTTCCAGAACGGACCCGACAATGGTGAGTCCCTTTCCTGCCTTCAGCTGGGTTGTAAGAGAGAGCAGCTGCGGGTGAACCACATTCTGATCTTGATCCACTCTGACTAAAACCAGGAGCTGAGGCCTACAAGACCAAGCACAAGTGTTTAAATACCAGTCGGTGGGGGCTATGTTACTTTTTAAAAATTACCTTTTTACAAAACTCTTCTCCTGTTCATCTCTGACAACAAACTTTCTCCTGTGATTTTTGAGTTTGATCTTTTATTGTTTCTCCTATCTTTCCGGTTAATGGATTCCCCTTCTTTGTGACTCCTACCTATTACTCAATCCCACTTCATTAATCTTGCTAATGTACCCTCTCTTCCACCTTCCATGGAACAATCATTTATGCCCTCATCCTTTAATAATACTTTACTCTACCTCCTAATTGCTATTCTTGCTCTAGCCTTCAAAATCAGCAGTACTCCACAAACCCTACCTTTATCCCCACCTCCATTTGCCACCACCTCTTCTTTGTCATCACCTTTCTCTGCACCTCCTGCTCTTTGCTGTAATGAACATTGCAGATCCACCTTACATGCCGTAAAGCAGCCAGATCTCAAAAGCATCAACTAGCATTAAGACACCCGCACCATCTACAGCCTACAGCCTTCCCCTCTTCAATACATTAAATGAGATTTGACATCCCCTCAAGCATACATACCAAATGCATTAATTCACCCTAAACATATTTACTCATCCTATACATTCAACTAACATCCACATTCCTTCAATATATCCAACAATATTTTGCACCAGTTAGAAATCATGCCCCCTCCAGTGCAGCAGCTAGGGGTCACGCCCCCTCTACCGCTGATGGCTTGCATTCCCACCACGTCCTAGTCACATTCACACCCCACAACACTTCCACAACCAACAGGAATGAATATACACTCAAATACACGTATATTGCAGTCCTTTATTATGCAACCAACTAGGATAACCTCTCTCTCAAGTAGAGCTTTAATAGCACGACCAGCTTAGCCCATTTAATAAAGCCAACTAGATTTCACCCATTCACATGTCAACAACCATGAACATCCCATCCAAGGATTCAACAAGTATTTCATGTATTTCATACAGTCAGCTAGCGTTGCCTTGCCCTTTGAGACTTACAACTAGCCATGGAATAGCAATGACCCAACCACATTTATAAATACATATAACAATGACTCATGCACCATTACTGATTTTCCTTAGGTAATGATATTGTAAGACTCTACCTGTTTTTCACCCTCCCACCTGAGAACCTGAAGCCTTGTGATACCCTCCTTTGTTCTGTAATGTACTGATTATCACCACATATACAATGTATTAACTCTAATGTGACAGCATTCACATTCCACATAGATTAACCTTGAACACCTCAATGAGTGTAGAGGTCACAAGTCCTATATTGATGTATGGATTATCCTGTTCCGCTCCTGAACCTCGTGCATTGATATCTCTCGGCCCCGTCCACATCCTGCATGGATTTTCTTTCCCCATTGCATTTCATGCATGGATTAACCCCTCCCCTGTCTGAGGTATATGGATCATCTGTCACCCATTGTAAAGTAATTTAAGCATTAGCACCAGATTTTTTAATCACAATATATTCCTTCCAGAGAAAGACGTTTTGATTATCTTTGCAAAGATAAGTGTTTGATTTTTTTTTAATAGAAAGAAGCCTCCCTTTCTTTTAAGACAGTGGCTACAATGTCCCTTACTCGCCCTTATGCATTTACACATTCCCATATAGATCATTTTTGAGCCACCATATATACATAAATATTGTATGGTTTCTAGTTCTTTCAATCCGTTGTTTGAAATGCCCATTTTGTACAATGTATATACTTCGTATGGATTGTTGCTCAACGACCTTGTTTTTTTCTCTTTTGTAACGTCATTCCCATAAGATGTGTTTAAAGTGTGGACTGCTACCCTTCAGTGTGTTTCTACGTTTGTCTAATCCTAAAATTTAGTTTTGATTATTTTTGCAGAATTCCCCTGCAGTTGGGAGAAAATGCATTGTTCTGTATTTTATTAATATTTTTCACAGTTCTAGTCATCTGGGGCCATATTACACATGGTATCCTGGGGGGCAAAATACTGCAACGGGCAATGATAACAGGTTTTGGCCCATGAGGCACTTTGGTATTGGTATTTTACTACAGTGAGAATAAAAACATAAAATAGCTTACCTCCAGTTCTTGGTGTGGGGAGGTCCTTCCTCCAGGCGCAAGAGTGCAAATCGAGCTGCACTCAGGGAAAGCCCTCGGATCCCATCTCCCCACTCCTTTTCAGCTCTGTTAGAATGAGAAGAGGTAACCAAAACGTATCGATCAAACCCTTGTCAGGTCTTCGGGGCATTTCTGCTGTACAAATCCACACCCACGCCACCCTCTACCACATGTCCTTTTCCCATCTCTTTGTGCACATTTATACATACAGAGTGTGAAACATACCTGTACAGTAAAAGGTTCATGCCCTGCCTACCTGTAAGGCCAAGATCGGATGTGAGGGTGCCCTTCTTGTTTAATAAAGCAATGCACAAAAAAGGTGCAAAATACATAGACATAGGTGGATCGTTATACTTCTTTATAACCAAAACAGGTTTAAGAAAAAACAAGCTCGATGAAAAACCTCTGGAAAAGAAGACCTCTCGAAAGTAAAGGAGCCTTGATAGTCCCAGGCGGTAATCCAGAGAAGAAATTAGTACAGTAGAATTTTTGGGGAGGGATCATTTATGGGAATGGGAGACCAAACGTCCCAATGACTACAGGACTATGGGCCAGATGTATCAAGGTTTTTTGCATTCTCAAACGATGCGAATGCCCGTTTTCGAATGCAAAAAGCCAGTTCAGAATGTATGAAAGACATTCTGACCGCAATTTTAAGGAATCGCTAAAATAGCGATTCCTTAAAATTGCGACCCTGTTTAGAGAGTCGCAAATTGCGACTCTAAATAAGAAATCGCAAATAAGGATTCCTTATTTGCAATGTTTTAGCACATGTATGAAGCCATTCCTAAATGCGATTCGGGCATTTAGGAATCGCTATTTACCACCAGGTTAAACCTGGTGGTAACCATGTGCAAAATTTAAAAAAGCATTTTAAATGCATTTTTAAAATGTACATGTAAAGCACACATGCCATTTTGGCATGTGTGCACCTTACATGTCCCAAAAAATAATTTTGGGGTGCAGCAGAGGGGGCCTTAGGCCCCAGCACCCTGGGGGTTTGCATTTCCAAAATTGCGATTTCTGGTTAAGAAATCGCAATTTTGGAAATGCTAAAAATTTGCAGATATGGGCCAACAGGCCCATAGGTGCGAATGGGGCCGGTATCGCAATTTGCGATTCGGTAATAGCATTTTCAATTTTTAAGAAATCGCTATTACCGACTCGCAAATGTGATACATGGCATTTTGCGAGTCGGAAATAGCGATTTCTTAAAAATCGCTATTTCCGAATCGCAAAATGCCTCCATGATACATCTGGCCGTATATGTTTCCTGTTCTTGGTTCCCTCCCTCTGATTCCACTGGATCAAGTTGGCAATTAAATATGTTCAAAAGGAAAGCCCTCTAGTATAGATGTTTGGATCATGGACAGGCTCTGTTGCCTAGATACGAGACAAGAATGTACATACCTGAGGGTCAGAATAAACCACTATGATCTGATCGGGGGAACTTTTAAGGGGTATCTCAATAGATCAGGTACTTGCACTACTATTTTTTTCTTTCATTCTCGCTTGGGGTGTCTTTTCCTTTTTTCTGAATTTGCGCACTCAGACTTTGAGTCATGGATTGCGTTTAGTTCTTCGATATTATGATTTTTAGTACTTTTTTGGTTCTCATCATTTATTTATTGTTTATACGTGTGGATCTGTTATTTGCACATATATACATCGGCAAGTTAGATCTATATGGAGTTAAGTATAGAAAATACATATAAACCTATTTATACTTTTCTTGTTGATGCTTTGGAAGTCAGGAATTTACTACTGTATTACGGTAGCAGGCTCGATAGTCTGGAACCATACACCATACACCCAAAGAGAAGTACACCAGGCCGAGACCTTCAGCAAGTGTTTCCATTTCACAGGATAAAAGTACAAACCATAGATATTTACACGAGCTTGGGAGGACATTTAATCAATGTGAATGGCCACCCACAACTAACATCAGAGACTAGATCCAAGAGTGGTTGGGACAGATATAACAGGTGCTATGAAATGTTATTTGTTATGCCGTTTGCACCAATCAATGGTGGCTAATCGCATACTCCAACTAACTCTGTCATCGAAGTCCAACATTGGCCATCTGGACTGACGGATAGATGGAAGGAAGAAAGAAATGACGGACGGATGGATGTGCATGGTTTTCTGAGGAGGGGTATATGTAAAAAAAGTAAATCTTTCTCATTTACTAAGTACATAATTTATTTCCTACTTGTTGTAATTCTGTTTGCCTGTATCTTTTTGTTTTGGGTTAATATTTTCCTATTTGTTTCTCCTTTTTCTTTCTCCTGCTCTCAGACAAAGTATGATGATGGAATTTCCCAGTTGTCATTATTAAATTCCCAAATCCCATCACCGGCAGCCACTGGCACAAATTAACACTAGCGTTGGCTAAACTCTGGCCGTACTTCAGACAACATCTCTACTTGCAGTAACTCTAGCATTAACAGAACCAGCTTTTGTTTTTGGGTATTGTGATGGAATACAAATTTCACCTCAATCCACTGGTAGACTTACCCTCTGTACTCAATGTACTTGTAGATGAGTCCCGCAACCAGCATAGCAACCAGTGCGTAGTACCAGGAACAGATAAACATCAGGGAGAGACACAGGCTCATCCCCAGGAAAGACAGCGACCTGAGAAGGGGAACAACACAACACAAAAGTGATCACCCATGAATAGCAGTGTCCTAATGTGTCAAAAAAACCCAACCCCCACATTATCAGAGGTTGAGTGGTCAAGGGGCGGTGCGCTTGGTCTAGAGGTTCCTGACCTATGGATTTAAGATAGGAACAGTAGGGGATGAAGGCAGTGGTACATTTGGAGGGATAAGCAGGGTGATAACCCTATATGTAGTGCTTGTGTTCCAGCTTGAGAGTACATTGTAAAACTCGGACACCTTTAATAAACATGTCCTTGTTTTCGGGAATGAGACTTGTTTCTTCATCATAGGAAGTCATTGCTAAGTATTGCAATTACAAAAAAAATAGTGAAAATAGCCATGCGGCTCCTTCAAAAACAAAAATAATCGACTCCTACCAAAAACAACACCTGCTTCTATGGCACTGTGGTATTGTTTTAGGCCTCAGGTTCTAACAGGTAAATATGCAAATTTTGGGGATATTTTCTTTTTAATTTTAGGAAAGCAAGAGAAGGAGCGCTGTTGATTTAAGAGGCAAACGTGAAACTACATATCACAATTCAGATCCTACCGTTCTGAGATTACGTTGCATTTGGTAAGGAATATAGTCAGTATCCATGGATTGAGGTGTTATGTGCTGGATACCGGAGTATTCTAATAGCCAACATATGACCGGTATGCAAATCTCTGCGCATGACAAATACCGTACTTTTCAGCAGTACGCCACCATTGTGCCCAATAGACAATCAATCCCAATTCTGTGCCTCAAAGAGTGGAAGGGCACATACCTGGGCCAGCTGCAGATGGCTCAAGGAAGATAAGGCAGTGAAGATCCCTGAAAAGATATTCTATGTGCAGAAAAATCTATGACTAAGTTATAAATCATATAATATTGTGACTCCGATGGGCTTAGATGTCAGGCACAAAGAGGGGGAGAATTCTCTCAGATGATAATAATAGACCGAGGCCTCAGAATATTAATAGCTTTTGACACCATGCATTGAAAAGGCACCTAGAGGGTAAGTTGAGATCATCAGATTGAGGCGATGAGCTACATTGAACATGAAGTTTCCACCGGTGCGTGGATGTGGACAGATGGAGATAATTAGAGGCAGGGTGCCGGAGCATAAAGATGGAGTCCGAAATGGGGCAGTGCTCCTCGGTAGGGAATGGGAAAGGGATATCACCTGAATCCAAAAACGTGTTATCTCTGTGGCTAAGTATTTATTTCATATAGGAGAAGAGAAAATGGCACAGGATGGTGAGAGAAAATGAACCCGACAGAGAGGAAGAGGATCTACAAGGTAAAGAGTAAAAATTAATTTTCAACAAGGTGTTGGGGTACTCACCAATGGTAGTATTTAAAGCGAGGTCTCCAGTTGGGGGTTCTCAGTAGAGTTTGCACCGCACAGGCCAGGTTTACGAACATGTAGCACATCAGGAAAAACCTGGAAGTAGAAGGATGAGGGATGGTGGGAACCCAGGCGGATCCGATAGAGAGGAAGAGGAGAGATGGGAGGATTAAAAGTTGTAGCAGTGAGATTTTGAAATAGAAAATGGACAATGTATGTGAAAATATCAAGGATGGAGTGAAAAAATATGGGTGGCAGGTATAGACCCGCAGTGTAAATGAAAATACATAAATAGGAAGAAAGAAGTATGGAAAAGGGGAGATTTAAGGATGAGGCAAGAGGAAAATATTGAGAAAGAAAAAGTAAATAATATGATATGAGCAAGGGGATGACAATGTAATTTATACATTTCTACTCTGTGTATGTGTGTATAGTCATAATAGTGGGGGAGAGGGTTATTTTTTTAATTTTCACCCTAAGAGAAAGAAAATAGCCATTCCCTAATGTCCCTCTCTCTTAATCTGTCAGCCTCTGTCTTTTCCTCTGCCTCTCTGATTTTGTACATTTCTATCCCTTTGACGTTTCTGCTCTTCCTTCTGACCGACTTCCCACCCACACACTCTGTATCTTTACACTTCCTGTATCATTTCAGTGCCTTTCCTCCGGCTCTACGCTTCCTGTCATGGACTTGTCTTCCTCCTTGAGACTTGCAGCAATTCCTTGTCACTCTTTCTGCCTGCACTGTGGCTCTAACCCTATGCTACAGGTTGATAATGTCACTGCTACTTACTGATTCATGTTGGTGTTGTCTTCAAGTGGCAGGGTGAATGTACTTATTTCCTCGATGGAATTGGCATGAAAGTGTTAAAGCTCCAGCTTGTCCCCAACCCGGATGAGACTCAAAGAAAAGAAGCCTGATGGTTCTTTAAGTGTGGCATATGTAGTGGGCACGGCTGGGGCTAAAAATAAGGGAACTCCCTCACACCCTGCAAGTTGGTTATCAGAACACAAAACAGGCAAAGTGAGGGCACTGATGACTTTGTCTGGCTGTCAGCAAATAGCACCGGCGCACTGGGATCCTGGACCCGGCTCAATAACAGGTGCTAGATACAGGGTCTGGAAGGATCCACCTCATTTCCAACGCTGTGAAAACAAGGGTGATCACCCCCCCCCCACCCAACTGAGTCATTAAAGACCCTCTTTACTGTCCTGGATATGTTATGATAGTCTTGTGCTTTCTGGATGTTACTGTCTTGTTTTGCAACCATTGAACAAATCAGATCAACACTCCTGAAATGATCAATTCATATGTGATAAGTTCAGAACCGCAAACAAAGTCCATAAAGACATGGAATGAGGTGGGGCCCCTAATGACAACCCAGTGTTCTTCCTGAAGAAAGGCTGATGCATTTGGGAGATATGCTGACACAAGTGGGGTATGCATTAGGTTAGTATGCACTAGCAGCTCTGGTTAATGCCACTAACCACATCACCTTCCAGAGTACATCACGGTGTTCCAAGCAGACAGTCCCTGTTTGGGAAGGACTGATATCAGCTGACACTGTACACTGACAAGAAGACCTGTCAACCCTGGTATGTGTGGTGTGAGGTGCCTTCATCTTGATTGGGGAGGGCATGATGAAAGAAAGGCTATCAATGCGTGGACACAACGCACCAGGTTGCCAGGGACCTGAGTGAGCGTCGACTAAAAAATAGTCACAAGACTGAGACCTGAAAGATCAGGAGTGTCTCCTCGGTGCCTGTAACAACACGGCTTAGCAAAGCACAACCCTCTACAAGCTAAAGAGACAGTCAGAGCTGGAGCTTGCTGCAGATACACCTACATGGAGAGGATGGGAGCAACTTCATCCAGCGAAGCGATGAGGATGCCGATCTCACAGATGCAGGCGGTTAGAAGCAGGGCCCACGTTGGCTCACCATTGGCCTTGCCGTGGCCAAAGACCTAAGAAAAAGAGAGAAAAAGAAAAACGATTAAAGAAAAGACCTAATGAAACAAAGTCGGATGTGGGACATGCAGTCAGCCGTTTCTTTCTTTCCGTGGACCACTTCACCATTGCAATATTGGTTCCTCTTGGTACTTGGAATTGGAAGCTAGGATACAGCCTTTTTGCTGTCCTCTTCGGATTGGGCCATCGCTACCACCACGAATATCCTGCAAGATCATCCTTGAGTCTTTTTCCCATATATCGTCTTGTGTGCTTGTATGTTTGGATAATTTTAGTTTGCCGAGCTCTTTAATACCAGTGACGAGTGCCTGTGACTGTGTTATCACAATTTTATGTTAACAGAGATTTGTATAGTGTTGCATTGCCATTAGTATGGCCTCAAAGCACTATCTGGTTTAGAGGAGGGCAACCCAGCAAATGAATAGAGAGAACCGTGCCATAACCGAGCCAAGGGTCTAGCTTGGCTCCAAGAGCCAAAGCACTAGCCCAGCCCTCAAAATATTTGGCATGCAAATTGCACTACAAACGTGTAAACATATGATAGACTTTAAGATGAAAAGGTGTCTTTTTAACATCTGGAAGTGTTTCACATTAGCATGGTAGATTTAATCAATGCAATGAGTGACACTTATTTAAGTCCTTGTTTTGAAACATGAATTTAGGAACATTTATGAGCCTCCAAAGCCATCTGCCTCTGAAGTCGATGTCAATTCTGAACCAAGAGCAAGTCAATTGTCAAGTTGGCCTTGCATATGACCAATACATTTTATAGACCAAGCAACATTATAGTCTGTTAACCCATACACAACTGATGTATTTCAGTTGCTCTTCATTGTGAAGATCAAGGAAAGGAGGCACAGTGAAGTAACATAATTGTCAAGAGTCACAGAATTTGATCAAGAGGGGAAACTGTGATTGATCCCAGGTTTCATGGCTCCTCTCTGTGCAGTTAAGCCATTGGGTGGGTGACACCTTCCCTCTTCTGCTTAATATTAAAGAAAGGTGCTGTGTATTTAATTCTTGGAGGAGAGATGCAGTATAACACCGTAAATCAAGCTAACACAAAGAAGTCTTTCTAGAAAAATGTTTATAACTAAGTTGAGACAAGGCAGGACACTGTTTTTATTAGGTCAAGTGCACAAGCACTTTGCCCTGTTGTAAGTATTGTAGGCTTTTAACCACACCCACTGCACGCCCGTCACTTTCACTCATTGGTGGCCTTGCGTTTCAAAAATCCTTTGTTATCATTGGTAAATGCTTTACGTTTGTCCCTCCTTGGTGCAGTTTTGTTACCGCCTTGGACACAGGCCCTGTTACACAGATATTTGCACGATTGCCGATACGTTTGACTGTGAGCAAACTTCTTTTTCTTTTTGTGTCTCTCCTTCATACTCATAGCGGCCATGGTGCTTTGAATCGGCTAGCTTATGTCAATTGTTTTACTTTTCATTTTCAATTTAAGTGGCAAGAAAAGTCGAGCTTGGAATTTACAACGCTAATAGCTCTAACTCAAGCAAATGCGAAACCCATTACATTGCAAAAACTTGTATTGATATTTCAGCTTCCCCAGACTTTACAAAGAAACCAACTTCAAGAGAGGCAAGAGCCTCAACACTTCAGTAAAGACAATACAAGTATTTACAAATTAAATGGATCTTGGAGACTCCAAAGCCTTACAGGTCCTGACAGAGAAACATATAAGTGCAGAGCGGGGATGCATTTAGACTATTACAAAGAGCTCCTATGTGTGACTGCGGCTGTTATTATTTTTTCATTTTCAATTACCCTCTGGGGGATCAAAGTTTGGTTAGAATGAGCTGATGGTCAGCACACTGACCCTTCAGAGACTATTCATTAATGTCTCGCCCCTTCCCTCAAACTTCCCTTCTATCTTTATCTCTCTATTCAACTCTGACCATCTTTCATTTATCTTTCCCTCTCTCCTCTTACTCTTCTCTTTTCATTTTTATGTCAAGCACTCCGCACAACGCAAGTTGTCAGCTGCAAAAGATGTATTGTGGGTTTACCAAGAACTTACAGGAACTTAAAACCACCCATTAGATGCCATTGGTTGGCTTTTTGTCACTCTCATTTGCTTGCTTCTTAATCAATGGCCTTCCTTGTTTCCACCTTGTCCACCTATGTTTGTCCCTCCCCTGGAGCATAGCATCTTTACCATGTATTTTCCAGCTGTTTCCTCTCTCCATGTGCTCCCCACAAATGCCCACCCCTCACTCTGTGTTTCTCTCTAGTGCACTTTCCCCCCACTCCCCTCGTGATCCATGTTTTTTGCACACATGTACTCTTCCTCCACTCTACATGTAGTTGTCACTTTTATGTGCTTCTCTCTTTCGTCTGCTTCTCCCCTCACCCCCACACTCCACGCCACCCCTCCCATCCTCCCTGTTCTTCTCACAATGTGTGCTTCCACCACCGCCCACTCTGTGCTCTCTCCCTACAGCAAGGCTTTTCTCCTTCTCACTCCCACTGGATCCCCCTTGTGCTACTTCATTAACACCACCCTCATGGTTCTTTTTTCACATTTGAACTTTAGCACTAATAGTTTTTTTTTTTTATGCAAGTGGCGTCCGCCATCTTGCATCAGTGAATAAGAAAATTAAACCCAATGTGCTCTGTCATCATGCATGTGTGCGCCAGTGGAATGGCACACCTGGCAGGAAAGGTTACATCATTGTATCTTCCTTTATTTATTTTTTGACAATGCTGCACAGCATCACGGAAAAAAAAACCTGAAGCTATGGCGTATTGCCACAAGGCAGTGGCAAAGCCAACAAGTCCCATAGGAGAGACCCACTCTTTTTGACCAATACTTATTTCTCTCTTTCCATCTCCCTCCTCACTTTGTGGATCTTCCTCTCCACTCTCACCAGTTTCCCTCTTCGGTGTTTTTTTCCTCTTGTTCCCTTTCCACATCCTTGTGCATTTCCTTCTTCTGTTCAAAATGCTTAATCTTCTTTTGTCCCTCTCTTCCTCTTTCTCTCTCCCCATCTTCCCTCTCTCTCAGTGCTTAATTTGTAAATAAAAAGGTGCCGGTGCCCAAAACTCTCCTCTTAAACATGCGGCTGCTACAATTAAATGTGCGAGCACTGAGGCAGCGTAATCCCGAAGCCACTTCTGGTCTCTTCAATCCATAGAAAGCCACTCCCTGCCCCTTCAGCTCAGTCTTGCAGCTTTCTCCCTTTGTGGCGCTTTTTCGTTTTTCCCTTCATCTGTCTTTCCCATATGTGTCTTTTGCTCGCAGGAAATGCTTGAGGCAGAAGAATAAGCCCCGGCCCTCAAAAATAAGTGGAACAAGCACAAAGTAAGCACTGCTCTCTCTCCATCTCTTTGCCCCATGTACATGTATTTTGCTCCTACCTCTTGTAACGTACCTCTCCCAGCTCTCTGTGACAGAGAGTGCCTCTATTCAGAGAGAATTTTGAGAGGCATAAGAGAAATAGTCTGATGAAGCATCAAAGTCCGAAAGAAGGGCCTGGTCTGATTTTCCATTTTCTTCCTTTAGAACCATGGGAGAAAAAAAGCAAAGTGACACTGATCTGTTCCTCCCGGGCGCGGTGCTAAGCTCACAACAGCCACACCGACCTTTGTTGTGTTAAATCCTGACTGCAAGTGTTTCTCTGTGTGTTTGCAGTTATGGGCTTGGGACACATATATTTTGAGGGCAGGCAGTATTGTCTGTGCATTTTCTGAAGTCATCTTGGGCTAAATCACAAAACAGTTTTGACTGACGTTATTTCACGGCCTTGGTGGCCTGCTCCAAATACCTTTTACTACTGTATTATGGAAACAAACGTTTGTGCAGATTATATGGCACTTGTTTTACTGGTGAAGTGTTCTGATTTAGGTTGTATATTTGTGCACTATTATGGGAAAGTGATTCTGCTGTGTTGCACTGCTGTTATTGTATTACATTCTGCCTCGATTTGTTGTGGGGCTTTTGTGTATACCATTTTAATACGTTCAGTTGTTTACTTTAGAAATGTCACCAAATGCTGCTGCATTTCCAGCCAAAAGCAACACATGCCTTGAAGGCTCATGTGACAATCAATCTTTACCACCGTCTAAGGTGGTAAAATAGAGCTGCTCCAGCTCTTCAACTAATTAGACACCAGACAGTCCTTGCCTATGGCAGAGAGAATGTCTTAATGCAGGTTTCCCAGGGCTCACTTTATGTGACCTGGCCAATTTATTTTAACTCAGCAGAGGTGGAGCCAGAAGATGAGACAAGGAGACACTGCACAGACAGGAATCACCCACTCCTTGGTGAGTCCGCCTGTGTGCACCGGTCTAGAACCGCCTTAACTGCACTGCCACTGTAAGGTGAGCTAATGTGTGGGCTGGTGGGAGGAGGCCATGAAGTGGTATACAACATGCAGCTATTGTTTGGAAGCAAGACCTTGCAGAGACAGCAGCAGCATGCCAGTGAACGCCTGTCTGGATGGGGAGGGGGCAGTGCTTAATTTGTAAATTAAGAGGTGCCGGTGCTCAAAGCCCTTCTCTTAAACACGAGGCTGCTGTAATTAAATCTGCCAGCACTGAACACTGAGGCAGCGTAATCCTGAAGCCATCTCAGGCCTCTTCAATCCATTTACGGCCACCGCTGCCCCTTCAGCTCATCCTGCAACTTTCTACTTTCCCCCTTTATGACGCTGTTTAGTTTTTCCTTCTTCCGTCTTTCACACATGTGTCTTTTGCTCGCAGTAAATGCTTGAGGCATAAGAATAAGCCTCAGCCCTCACACATAAGTGCCGGTGCTTAGCACCAGAAACAACAAGCACAAATTAAGCACTGGGAGGGGGTAGGATCGGTTTTGCAGGTTGAAGTGATAGCAGACAGAAGCCACATAAAGGCTCACCTGGATTTTGATTCCAGAATCTAAGAAGGCCAGACACCTTGTTCTAGCCAGGCTCAAGCTTTGAGTAGCTCATAACCTCTCTTCAGGTTGCAATGCCTGCATGCTCTGGTTGTAAATATTCCATTACCGACCAGTGCCTGTTTTCTGTTAAAGTAGGATCTTCAGTGGTGTGGGTGTGGTTTATCATGTGTGTATATATTTGGGTGTAAGCGTGCTATAATTGTTAGTGCTACTGGTGTCAAGGGACAAGCATGTGTGTGTTCTGAAATGGTTTCCTTACAATTGCCACTTGTATGATCAAATTATGAGATTCCAGCCAGAGACAGGGAAGGGTCCAGGATGGCTTGCCTGTTCGGCCCTATACATCATGGACAGTGCCTAAGTGTGGAACAGGCAATGGTAGAAGAAATGTTTGCTGTTAGCAAGATCCTCACAACAAAATTGCAGAGGAATAAGCTCTGGGGTAGTGACTGGCTGTCGCCTTCTCCGTTGAAGACAGAACTTTTCTCCACAGGTGAGCCCAATGTCTAGACCTCTTAGTGGCTTTGCAAAAATGATCTGTTCATTACTTATTTCTCCTCACATGCTATAAACAGGGGCACAACCCTGAGGTCCTTCCTGCAAAACTTTAAGTACTGGACAAGCTAGGATACATCTTACCCACAGACGTAACCATTATGAGCTATGAGATCAGCAATTTCCGCCAGCTTATTTAAGAGTTACATGTCAACCTTTGCTCATATCACTGAACCTTATAACAATGTTTTTTATGTGGACACTCTGGTCACTCACAACATCTGACATGACATGATGATTCCCATGCCCAAGAACAAATTGGATCTTATTTACAACAACGCAGCTAAATCAGAGATGATCTGTCCTCTTTCTTCTAATTTCTGTCCTAGCTGGTTTGTGCCATATTGGCCCACCAGTTCAGCCTCTATATTAAATGTGAAATCTCGTAGTTACCACTGACTACAATCTGTCTTTTATTCCTCTAGTTAGGAACATGGTCAGCCATATTCTTTAGTACTTGCATTTGCTCAATGTAGCTTACCCTACTGACTGGATTGCTCCTTTTCTCTGTTCAACCATATCTAAACTCAATTACTTCAACTTTATCTACATGGTCCAACTGACAAACTCACGTAAACCACAAAGTACTCAAAATCTTTCTGAAGGTACGCAAATTGAACCACGTCACATCAACACTGTGAACTGATGACAGTGCAAACAGTTAAAACAGTGTGCATTATGCATTGTCCATGATGCCCTACATGGCAGAGGACTAAGATTCCACACCAAGATCTTCTAAATGTACCTACAGACCAAACGTCTAAGATTGGCATCTCTGAATTTGATGGCCTTGCACCCTGCCAAGTTCAAGCTGCTCGAAGGAAGACCCGTCCCCAACAAAGCTCCATACTTAGAATTCAACCTCTTTCAAATATAAGCCATGTATTTCTTCCTTAAGGCATTCAGCCAAAGAACAGGCCGATGCGCTAAGAATGAACTTCGGGCCTGATTTAGAGTTTTGTGGATGGGTACTTTGCAACAAATGTGACGGATATTTTGTATGCCTTATTACACGTCCATTATATCCTACTGTACTAATAACAAGGCAGGCAGGATATCCGTTGCATTTGTGTCGAAGCACCCATCCACCCAACTAAACCATGCCTTTAGTTTTCACCTACATTACTTGGTTACCATTGACACGAACATACCCAGAATCTCTGCTGATAACATTGTTGCTCTCTTGTCTGGCCTTTTCTTGCTTCGCAATATGAAATGGCTGCAGTTTGGTAGTGATGTAAACACCATAGATAAATAAAAACATAAACCCACCAAGAAGCATGCCCAGTACCAGTAAAGAACAATCAGTGAATTAAATTGTGCAGCTCCTTTCTTTTCCATGGTTTCTGCAAACATTTTGAAAAAAAAAGTTGCTTCAGAGCACTAGTCAGTCAGTCAGTCAGAAAAACTTTATTCGGCGTATTGCCATAAAAATGCACGTGCATATATATATGTATCACCATAAAAATACAAATACAATACTTATTACATAGTTCTAAAACGGATATCTTCGATCTGCTAATTTACAAATACTAAAAAAATCTCAACACGTCCTTTAGCCCTTCTAAATCAAAACATAATAATTAATACTTGTAAAATCATATACAACAATAAAACATTATTTAAAATTACATTAACAAATAGTCACATCAACTAATTCATATCGATTTCTAATAGCGATAGCTGATTTGATAAAGCTTAAAATAGAATTACACATTTGTTTGGATGAGAGGCTTTGAATACCAATCAGTCCTTCCTTATACGAAAGAGTATTTAAGTTGCGCAAAATTGGTAATATAAAGGTTTTCCTAGGAACTGAATAAAGTGAACAAAATAGAATAAAGTGACAAGTGCTTTGTTTCGAGATGTTATCACAAGGACATGGTGGTAATATTTTTTCCCCCACACATTTTGTTGGAAACGCCACTCTAAAATGAATCATATTAAATCTAAACAGTACAAGTAAGGAATATAGGGAGGGAGACGGAAACCAAACAAAATAGGGTTCTATCGAGTTTGAAGATGAAATTTGTACATATAACTCAAACGATCTCAATTTCTCTGCCGCTTGATATCTGAGATTCATAACATACTCCTTATAACGGGATTTGACGATTTCCTTTGCGTTAGCTGGCATAAGCTCCGGATTAAGAAACATGAACTCCAAGTCTAAATTTCGAAAACAAGTTTGAATAAAATTTAACCATGGAATTTTGTTGTGGTTTGCTAACGAAGAACAGTCTTTTACACAGTCCTGTGTTAGAGTAGCCGCCGGGTTTGACCATACTTTTATCCATAACAAAAGGGGGGCAATATTTATCAGATCAGTAATGTAACCAATTCCCAGCTCCTCATGACATATAATATTCGCTACGTTCTTGGGTACCATAAGTAGTCGATGAAGGAGTTTATTCTCCGCCCGTTGTAATGTAATTGAGCTGGTATATCCCCAAAGGCCCCCCGTAAATCGCCACTGAGACACATTTGGATTTGTAGAGCGTAATGATCTGATGAACTGGTCTATGCCCTAGTCTACGAGCAAAACAAAAAATTGCTTCAACATTTCTTTCCATTTGTAGGAGCTTGAAATTCAAGTGGGGTTTCCATGACAAAGAGGAACTTAGGTACAGACCTAAGTAACAGAAATCTTTCACCTTTGTTAGGGTATTCCCCCCCATTTTAAAACATTTAGTACGTGTATTTCTAGGGCCACGGATCATAACATGTGACTTTTTAAAATTGACTTTCAGATCGAGCTCTTGTGTATACGTTAAAAAAAGATCCAGAAGGGTCTGTAGGCCATTAGCCGTACGGGCTATTAAAACAGCATCGTCAGCATACAGTAAAATTGCCAATTGTCTAAAACTCATCCTTGGGAAATCCTTACCATTTTGGGCTAGATAACTATACAAGCCATTGATATATATCAAAAATAAAAAGGGTGCCAGAGTACAACCCTGTCTTACACCCCGATTGGATGCAAGGGGATGGGACCTTTCGCCATGTTGACCAAACTGAATTGAAATAGTGAGATCAGAATATAGGCGCTTAATCAGATCCAACAAATCTTGCTCAACCCCCATTGTATCCATTAATGCCCACAATTTCACTCTGTTCACCATGTCAAATGCACTGGATAAGTCTATAAAGGCTAAGTGGATAGATTCCCTTTTAGCAATAACATATTTTCTAAGAATGAGATGCCAGTTTAGAGCCTGATCCACTGTACCTAATCCAAGCCTAAACCCGTATTGAATTGGTGATAAGATATTTGTACTTGCCACCCACTCCTCGAGCCGATTCAAGATTACACTTCCCAGGATCTTTGCCATGGAATCAATGAGAGAAATGGGTCTATAGCAAAAGGGGTCAAGCCTGTTACCTTTTTTAAATATCGGGACAATTAATGCCATTAGCCATGATGAAGGAATAGAGCTTTGAATGGCACAGTTCAAAACATTTGTGATTATCGGACCCACAAGTCAGGTAGAGATTTGAATAAGTCCACTGGTACTCCATCAGGGCCGGGGGCTTTCCCTAGTTTCATTTTGTTTATTGCTATAGCAATCTCATGTATCTCAAATAAAATTCCACTCTTATTTGGAGTGGAAGTTGCCAGTCCCGGAGAGCCACGTAACTCCATGTCATGATTAGGGTCATTTGTGGACTGAAATACAGATGAAAAATGTTCTATCCAGACCGACTCTGGTATCAGACAGTCATCCTCCCTATTATCTTGTCCTGAGAAATATGGATGGTTAACCACCTTCCAGAATTGAGAGGGGTCTCTCAATTCCATAGCTGCCATGAGATCTTCTCATGCCCTAGTACGTATTTCGTTCTTCCTATCCTCAAGGACTGACTTATATCGACCCCTAGCCTGTATAAGTAAGTCACGGCTAAATGGAGTAGTTTTAATAGCTGTTTTTAAATCTCTGTGGGCAGCCGTACAGGCCGAATTAAACCAGCGTTGAGGTTTTGCACCTTTAGAGTGTTCAGCATACTTCAGTGCCTCAGAAATAGCGCAGCTACAAGCAGCTACAAGACGGACACAAACAGGTTGGAAAGACAGACAAATATTAATGTGGGCCCTATTTTGTGTTATGAACTTCTCGTGAAAGGTGTTTGAATTTACTCTCTCCCATTTCATTCGAGGGCCAAAATGTATTTTAAAAACCACTTTCCCATTACATTCTATCATAGGTAAAGTTGCCCTAGTTTTAAGGGCCAGTTTTATACTCAGGGGATTATGATCACTTGCACAATGGGATATAATCTTAAAGTCCACAATTGCACGGTGGAGTGAAGGGCAGGTAAGAATAAAATTGATAATGCTACCATTCGAGCTCCCAGTATAGGTGGGTATTTTCTTTATCTGAGTATTTGTCGTGTCCCTTGCAAAAATAAGGTTGAATTTATAAATAAGGGAATTCAGAGCATTACCTAAATTAGAATGAATGAAATGTGTGAGTGACTCTCTACCTTCTTTAAGGGAGTAACATATATGAGGTAATTCATAATTACACAACTGAACATTAAAATCTCCGACCCAAATCATATCATATTCCCTATCCTGGAGTTTTCCTGCAGGGTCTAAAAAATCTGTTAGCTCTTCAAGGCTTCCTGACAAGGCATTGCACGGAATGTTATTATAAAAATTCAGAAGTGAAATATCCTTACACCCAGCCATTGATAATAAGACCACCATAAAAAAGGCAGAAGACCAAATCAGAGACACCTCGATTTTTGGGAGTAATAAAGACACAAGTACCAGGAGCCCACCACTTGCTCTGCCCGCTATGGATGGAAGAGCGGGCTGAAACACAGAATAATAACCATCCAGATAAAAAGGGACATTAGACCAAGTTTCTTGGAAACAAATAATATCATAAGTAGATACAAACTCCAACCATTCTAGGTTTCCAACTTTAGATCGCAGCCCTGCATTGTTCCAACTAATTAAGGATAGAGACTCAATACTTTCCTGGGGCATATTCCCCATATTTATAGCAATGTCTGTTACATTCTGTGGTAAAATAACTGATTATTGCCTCCCTGGCCCCGCCCACATCAGTAATTCTCCACGTGAGGCACGCTGTATCCCCTGGCACTCATTTCTTTACAAATTAAACACTGTTTGATTGAAGGAAGAGCATTAAGGCGCTCACTCTATTTAAGGTTAATGATGGGATGTCCTTTTTTCAGTCTGTGACTGCCAGGTAAGATCTGGTGGTGACCAACAGAAAAAAACAAATGACCACCACACTCAGGGAGAAATCTTTCTGCGTGTGCGTTTTCCATAACAATGAAAAACAAAAACTCATGCAATGTTTGGTGAATGCTCATCAAACCAACATTGGATGTCCACCAAAATTTTGCACCTTGACAAGGAGCCACTATGAAGGGAGATCCTATCAACATAGAGAGTACCCCTGGGCCGGCAGTGATCTCTAAATTTGGCAGGTGGTAGTTTGTCAGAGTGAGAGGCATAATTTCCTCCTTCACCCTGAAGAACTGTACTCCATCTGCTAAACTCTAAATATGGTCTAGATCAACGGTACTCAAAGTACGGCCCGCGGGCCGCCAGCGGCCCCACGGACCTAGCTTGGCGGCCCGCGAGACGCACACCAAACGCCACATCATAATGGCAGCAGTATGTAAACATAGAAGAGGGCCGCGGGAGTATGCTCCCACGGCCCTCCTCTATGTTTACATACGGCGGCCATTGTTTATGGCGTTGCCCTGACGATCCTGGAAGCCAAAGCCCCATAAAAGTCAGCGCTTGCAGCTAACTTTTATGGGGCTTTGGTCGTCTGCTTCCTGTCACCGGCTCCACGTCTGCTGCCCACCTGCCTGCTGTTCCACATTTGTGGCATCTTTACAGTGCTTTGAGTCAGGTAAGGCTCTTTGGTTTTTTATTTATTTGTTTTTAATGTAGTGTGTGTTACTGGGGTAGGCGTGAGAGCAGATTGCGCTGTGTGTGTGCGCTGTGTGTGTGTGTTACTGGGGTAGGGATGAGAGCAGATGGCGCTGTATGTGTGCGCGCTGTGTGTGTTACTGGGTTAGGGGTGAGAGCAGATGGCGCTGTATGTGTGCACGCTGTGTGTGTTACTGGGGTAGGGGTGAGAGCAGATGGCGCTGTGTGTGTGCGCGCTGTGTGTGTTACTGGGGTAGGGGTGAGAGCAGATGGCGCTGTGTGTGTGCGCTGTGTGTGTGTGTTACTGGGGTGGGGTGAGAGCAGATGGCGCAGTGTGTGTTACTGGGGTAGGGGTGAGAGCAGATGGCGCTGTGTGTGTTACTGGGGTAGGAGTGAGAGCAGATGGCGCTGTGTGCAGATGGCGCTGTGTGTGTTACTGGGGTTGGGGTGGGAGCAGATGGCGCTGTGTGCAGATGGCGCAGTGTGTGTTACTGGGGTAGGGGTGAGAGCAGATGGCGCTGTGTGCAGATGGCGCTGTGTGTGTTACTGGGGTAGGGGTGGGAGCAGATGGCGCTGTGTGCAGATGGCGCAGTGTGTGTTACTGGGGTAGGGGTGAGAGCAGATGGCGCTGTGTGTGTTACTGGGGTAGGGGTGGGAGCAGATGGCGCTGTGTGCAGATGGCGCAGTGTGTGTTACTGGGGTAGGGGTGAGAGCAGATGGCGCTGTGTGTGTTACTGGGGTAGGGGTGGGAGCAGATGGCGCTGTGTGCAGATGGCGCAGTGTGTGTTACTGGGGTAGGGGTGAGAGCAGATGGCGCTGTGTGTGTTACTGGGGTAGGGGTGAGAGCAGATGGCGCTGTGTGTGTGCGCGCTGTGTGTGTTACTGGGGTAGGGGTGAGAGCAGATGGCGCTGTATGTGTGCGCGCTGTGTGTGTTACTGGGGTAGGGGTGAGAGCAGATGGCGCTGTGTGTGTGCGCGCTGTGTGTGTTACTGGGGTAGGGGTGAGAGCAGATGGCGCTGTGTGTGTGCGCTGTGTGTGTGTGTTACTGGGGTGGGGTGAGAGCAGATGGCGCTGTGTGTGTTACTGGGGTAGGGGCATTGTTTTGAAAAAGGGGGTGGGGTGGTTGTTCCCCCTCTAAGCCCCGCCCCCTCTAAGCCCCGCCCCCCGCTGTCACTTCAGTGCGGCCCTCGGCCGCAAACCATACTGCAATTTTGGCCCCTGAGAAAAAGTTTGTGAGTACCCATGGTCTAGATTCACAAACGCTCCTAGGTGACCTTACTGTACTTTTTGGCACATGCTCACCTGTATGAGCCAGACCTGCTGAGGTAACCTGAGCCTCAAGTCAACCAAAGCTGCTGTGGCTTATCACTACATTAGCTGTCTCTGAAAACCTAAACACGGAAGGTAGCTCAACCACTCAAGCCCTTGTGAGGCAGGGTTCTATCTCAACAACCTAAGTCAGCGAGACTCATGGTACGGCCCGGGCCGCATGCGGCCCTCCTTCCCTTTACATGCGGACCCGTGGTCAGGAGCAGCACTGGGATGCTGTTTACTGGACTCAGCACTGACACTGAAAAGATATTAAACAAACATGAATGCCTTTATTTAAAGATTAATTTAAGTTAAAGAAAGGAAGTATCTAGGTTGTCCTGCACCACCTAACTTTAGGGGCAACTTCCTTTTTAATTATCATAGCCCTCTGTTTACCAGCGACATATTTCCACAAGTCAAGGCTGCCAAAGCTTATTGGGTGGGGCATTGTTTAATTTGTAAATAAAAACGTGCAGGTGCCCAAAGCTGTCCTCTGAAGCACACGGCTGCTGCAATTAAATGTGCGAGCAGGGAATACTGAGGCGGCGTAATCCTAAAGCCATCCTGGGCCTCTTAAATCAATTTACAGACACCCCCTGCCACTTCATTTCACTCTTGCAACTTTCTCCCCATGTGATGCTTTTTTTCTTTTTTCTTTCTACGTCTATTCCATATGTGTCTTTTGCTCGCAGTAAATGCTTGAGGCAGATAAGTGCCGGCCCTCAAAAATAAGTGCCGGTGCCCTGCACCGGAAACTGCCGGATCAAAGCAAGCACTGGGAGGGGGGAGATAAGTTGAAAAGGCAACACATGAGAAATTCAGGGGCATATTTATACTCTGTTTGCGCAGAATGTGCGTCCAAAATTTAGACGCACATTCGGGGCAAACACTGCCCCATATTTAAACTTTGATGCCCGACCCCGCGGACGTCAAAATTCCACCACGTGCGTCATTTTTTGGAAGCGGGAAACTGCCTTGCGTTAATGATATGCAAGGTAGGCGTTCCCTTCCAAAAAATGACTTTAAGGCCTGTGCGTCTTATTTATACCCCAGCGTCATTTTGACGCACAGGAGGGGGTGGGTCTTAAAAAACGGCGCCCAGCCTGATGTGCGCTGTTTTTTAACGCCTGGGTCAGGGTAGGCGTTAAGGGATCTGTGGGCTCGGAAGGAGTCCAGAGGTGCCCTCCCCTGCCCCCAGGGACACCCCCTGCCGCCCACCCCTGGAGGACACCCATGGATGGGGGGGACCCATCCCAGGGAACTAAAGGTAAGTTCAGGTACGTATTTTTTAACGTTTTTTTTAAGTGGCATAGGGGGGCCTGATTTGGGCCCCCCTACATGCCACTATGCCCAATGACCATGCCCAGGGGACATAAGTCCCCTGGGCATGGCCATTGGGCAAGGGGGCATGACTCCTTTCTTTGCTAAGACAGGAGTCATGTCAATGGGGACTGTGCGTAAAAAAAAAATGGCGCAAGTCCGGTTTGAGGCCTGATTTTTGCCTCAGACCTGACTTGCACCATTTTTTGACACACAACCCCCATTTTCCCATACACCGGCGCTGCCTGGTGTGAGTAATTTTTTTTTACTCAGACCAGTCCGCAGCGCCGGCTAACGTCATTCCATAAATAAGGCGCCTGCATGGCGCGTTGGAATGGCGTTGGCGCAGTTGTGCATGAAAAAGTATAAATATGCCCCTCAGTACTTTAAATACCTATTGCTTATGTTATGCAGCATTTCAAAATGACAACCTGGAACAGGAGCTACTTACCGCACCATGCAAATACCTCACTCAGTGAATGATAGTCACCGGTTACAATAAATACTGCAGCCTTTTCCGGTCTGACGAGTGCATCGGGTAAGATCTGGCGAAATGTATGGAGGGGAGAAAGAGTTAAGTAAAAAGACAAAACGTTTAGGTATCGATATGATAAATCCACGTTATGCCTTTTTTCCAGGGCCAAAATTCAGAAACTATGAGGTACTTTACTGCACCCGGTAAGTCCCTCACGTCGGGTAACGACCGTTCTCCCCAGCAGGGAAACTGCACAGCTTTCTCTCAGTGACGTAACGAAACTCGATCTGGGGTGTCCCCCATCCTTTAGGGGACTTCCATTTGTCACAGTCTTTTAATTTTTTTGAGATATTGGAGACTCGGGTGGCTGGGGTGGCTTGTCACATTCTGGGGCGCATGGCATCATTTTGCATTAGCATTAAGCCTCTGGCCACTGCACCCCACCTCACTGACTCCTGTCACCACAGCCTGCGTTACTGCCTCCCAGGCCCCGCCCACATCAGTAATTCTCCACGTGAGGCACGCTTTATCCCCATGCAGCCCACACTCCCTCTGCCCCTCGTCGAGCTCTCGTCTTCCTCACGCAGAGCCAATTCCACTGAGATTGTGGAATTGCATTATATTGTAAAATACACATGTAATAAATGAAAATGAAAATGTTCATTAAAATGCAATTTACTTTTAATAGTCTTTCATCGCCTGAGACACATATAGTTGTGTGCGCCGCGTTATGGATGGTTGCAGAGCCACATGTAAGCGCACCCACCCGCATGAGGTCTATAATTGAGCTGTTTGCTGTTGGGGTCCGTCTGCACCCTAAAAATACTGAGTGCATTCGGGGCTGTGACCGAAGCTGCGCGGTTAGATGTGCATGGCCAGTCGTACATAGCCCTCAGTAATGAAGAGCTGGTCGTTCCCAAGAGCTGTCAGATTTTGCATATTGGAGAACTGAAGCACACGGATTAAGGGATTTGCCCAAGATCACAGAATTTGCTCAAATAGAAAACCCTAGAATAGAAATCCAGTTTTAACTCACAGTCGCTAATTTATGCAAAACCATTTAATATAGTGGGTGTGAATTAATTCTGCAGGCCCCGGGCCCCGGAACATTGGTTACTACAACTAGCGCACTGTGGGAGTGCAATTTGGAGACACTTGTCCGTTTGTTCTTTTTTGTTCTCATTCGCCTGTGACAGTGGTGTAACTCAAAATAATGCACCCCTTCTCCGGGGCTGGGAACCCAAACAAGCCCTGGCAAGTTTATCCGGCCAGCCTCCGGGGCGGAGTGCGGATGAGGGACGAAACAAAGATCCGCTGCTTTAGCACGCGGGCAGGGGAGGCCGGCCGGACCGCTTAGGGCCCCGCGACAAACCCCTACTGAGGGCGGGACCAGTGAGTGGGAGGAAGCAGCGTCTGGAACAATTCCGGGCGCCTATTGGCAGCGTGAATGAAGTGGACCAATTGGTAGGGGGACCCCAGGAACACCACCGGGAATTTTAAACTTCAGGCATTAGCCTTGAAATAATTTCTATGATATGGCTGAAGTTTGAAATAACCTTAATTGACCCTTGTGTCAAAGTATAAACTCATGAGTGCTCTGAGTAGATGCAAGGGAATGCATTTTATAACAGGTAGTCCTTTCTTTGGATAACTGACTGTGGTAAGAGTGGAAGAGATAAGTTGTTACCCTTAGACCTTTTTTAAAAATTCCTTCTGACACAAGGGTACTCAGTTGGCAGGTGCACAATCATTCAATTCATGATATAAAGTTGGAAAATAATTTATCCTGTGCGTCTAACAATGCAATTAGGTGGTGTAATGCACCAACAGGGTCCCAACCTAGGAGTCCCAGGCTATTAAGACTCAGGAGACAGGGTCCGTCTCTCGGGGGCAGGGCATGTGGCTCATTAATCCAGGAACCCTGGGGAATTACAAAGTCGACGGGCCCACCTCACGGGGTGGGTAAAGACCTGTCCTACGGAGCATAGGGGGAGCTCAGCTAGGCCTGCGTAATAGCCTGTAAAGAGGTGCCGCTCCATTGTGTGTTCTTGGGATGCTTTACGACAGGGTTACTGGAGAGCAGGCAAATGGTCAGTAAAGGTGGTCAACACAGCACTTGCAGCCCGGGCTTGGTACAAGACCTGCCCACAACAAATCTCGGTGGCAAGGTGAAGCCTGGGGGCCGTATAGGTGCTGGAACCTGCAAAAAGATGGGGCTATCGTACTAGGTGCTTATCTTGGTGCGTTCTTAGGATGCCTTATGGCTGGGGCACTGGGAAGCAAGCACATGGTCAGCAAAAACTAGCCGCCCACATCAAGTCTCAGTGGGAAGGTGAAGCCTCAGGCCACATAGGTGCAGGATGCCCACAAGACGTTGAGGCTATTGCGCTAGGTACTTGTCTTGGTGTGTCCTTGGGATGCCTTATGGCAGGGGCTCTGGGGAGCAGGCACATGGTCAATGAAGGGGGTCAGCACAGGGCAGACATGGCACTTGCAGCCCAAGCCAGGCACATGGGCCGCCCCCAACAAATCTGGGCAGCTAGGTGAAGCCTAGAGGCTGCATAGTTGGTAGATGCCCACATGAAGAGAAGCTATTCGCTGGGTGCTTCTCGGGGAAATTGACAAAATAAGAATTAGAGTTAGCAAGGCCAGATGTGTGTGGAGTTTGTTTAGCCTGTTCCTCCTCAATATTGGAAGGGCTCATGACCTCTAGGCTTCCAGCCAGGACAGCATAAAGGAGGAATAGGTGGGGCAGCTGCTTGTGGTAAGTAAACCACAGTCAGCATGGCAGAGGAAGCACAGAGGGACAGCAGAGAGAGCGCAATAGACAAAGGAGAAGCCCTCGCCTACGTGCCCTTGGGATGCCTTCCGCAGGGGCAGGAAGCAGGCTAATGGTCAGCAGGGAGTCAGCAAAGGACGGACAGAGCACTTGCAGCCCGGGTTAGGTACAAAGGCAGCCCACAACACTTTGCAGCAAGGTGTAGCCTTGAGGTCACAGGATGTGCTAGATCACTGCGGAAATGGGGAATTCCCTCAGGGTGCTGTCACAAGGTGCTGTTGTGGACGTACCTGACAGATCTAGAGCTAAGGCAATTGGGCAAGAAATATGTGCTATGCAGGGGTAAAAATGTTGAAATGCTTTGCTTGTTCATGTGATATGAATTAAACTGCGGCAATTTTGCACCATCAAATAACTCATGTGTTACCACTGGGGAAGGCTGCGTGCAGGCTAATGGCAAGGAGTTTGCAGGGTGTTCGCCCGTCTAGGAGGGGTTAGCATGCAGGCTGGGGAGATGCAGCCAGACCGCTTAGTGGCCCGTGAAAAACCCCTACAGAGGGTGGGACCCGTGAGCAGGAGGAAGCAGAGTCCAGGACAATCCCGGGCACCGATTGGCAGTGAGATTCAAACTGACCAATCGGTTTGGGGGCGCCCAGGAACACCACCGGGCTATAAAGGCAGGGGGGTCACCGAGGAGGAGGTGCCTTCATCATTGGCCCACCCACCCATATCAAAACAGCAGGTGTCTCAGCCGCGGACATTGGGTAGGTCTCAGGCGGTGGATAGTGGAGGCAGCGGCAGAGAAAGCACAGAGGGACAGCAGAGGAGCGCAATAGCCAAAAGGAGGACCCTCTACTCTGCGTCCTTGGGATGCCTTATAGCAGGGACACAGGGAGCAGGCTATTGGTCAGCAAGGGGTCAACGGAGGATGGACGCGGCACTTTCAGCCTGGGTTAGGCACAAGGGCTGCCCACAACACTTGGCAGTAAGGTGTAGCCTAGAGGTAACAGGATGTGCTAGTCCCTTGCAGAAATGGGGCATTAGTTCAGGGTGCTGTTACATCACCTGACATATTGACTTACCTGACGGATCTAGAGCTACAGACAATTGGACGAGAATTATGTTTTAGGCAGAGGTAAAAAGGTTGAAGTGCATTGTTTGATCATGTGATATGAATAAAACTGCGGCAATTTTGCACCATCAAAGGACTCCTGTGTTACCACTGGGGAAGGTTGCGAGGACGCTAACGTCCAGGAGCTTGCAGTACGCTCACCCATCTCAGAGGGGTTTGTTCTTTTGTTACTGTGGGCTGACGTTGCAGCACTGTTTCAAAATCCAGCCCATAGTAACAAAACCGGTCCCCACTGCTGAAAAACAGGCCCCCACCCTTCCAGCCTCCAGAGAAAATGCCTAATGCCCGCTACGACATCAGCTACGGAGGGGTTTGTCCTTTTGTTACTGTGGCCTCAGTGCTTAATTTGTGCTTGTTGTTTCCGGTGCTGAGCACCGGCACTTATTTTTGAGGGCCGGCGCTTATTCTTCGTCCCCAAGCATTTGCTGCTAGCAAAAGACACATTTGGGAAAGACGGAGGAAGAGAAAAACAAAAAAGCGTCACAATGGGAAAAAGCCGAAAGCTGCAAAAGTGAGCTGAAGGGGCAGGGAGTGGCTTTAACTGAATTGAAGAGGGCCTGGATGGCTTCAGGATTACGCTGCCTCAGTATTCCGTGGTCCCACATTTAATTGCAGCAACCATGTGTTTAAGTGGAGAGCTTTGAGCACCAGCACCTTGTTATTTACAAATTAAGCACTGTGTGGGCCGCTATTGCAGCACTGCTGCAAAATCGGCCCCCACTGCTGAAAAACTGCCCCCCACCCTTCCAGCCTTCTGGAAAAACACCCAGTGCCAGCTAGGGCAAGTCTGCCCCTGCCATCCTCCCGCAAAATGTGAAGATTGCCTTGGCCCCTAAGCATACATGCCAACGTTTAGACACTACAAACAAGGAGATTAAAAAAAAAAAAAATATTGAGGTGAATTATTTTCCCTTTGACGTACATTGAGGAAATGATGATTTTAGGCAGGAGACTGAAAATAAAGCCATTTTCGGCTATAAAATCGGGAGTCTCTCTCTTGAATCAGGTCTGCTGACAAGCAGGTCCATTGCCTCAGCCTTAGTATCTCAAAGATATTCATTGGCCTTGCACTGAATGGGCTCCTCTGAGGTGGACGGCGAGGGGTGTTGAGGGGAATGCATTACACCCCTTGCCTATGACTCTTCCAGGCCGCAAACATCCTTTGCTCGAGAGGCGCCAGCATGTTTATAGACCATTCTGTCGCGATGCTTCTAGGGATTACGTCATTATTATGAGCTCTTCTTGCAGGGATTAACAAAGCAAAATCAAGGAAAAGAAAGTTGAATTAATGACCAGTTCAGGTGTTTATCATTATTGATGAAGATAAGGATTGGCGCAGTGGGGCTTTACCACCCGCATGCATTCACAACAAATCGAATAGTCTCAAATAAGAGCCTATTTATACGAAAGGGTGGAGCCAATAAGTTAACAGGGAGATCCAAGCCAAGTGTCCGATTCGAATCTTAGAGCCCGTAAACCAGAGTCCTGAAAATATTTGCTATGGAAAACATACAACACACATCACATAAAATATAATAAAGTCTATTCAAAATTTAAAAACCATATTTATTTAACATGGGAGTTTTGACATTATTAGGGTACATTACAGCACTGAGAAGTACTTATTAAAAGTGATAGCTGGGTACAAATGGTAATCTGAACTCACATATTTGAAAGTGCCTTCATAGGCGAAGAAGAGAGGAGTTTTGGTGAAATAAAATATTTCATAAAATCAAACTACTGAGGCAGGGAACCAAATGTATCCGTGTTTTCTGGTTTACTACTCAGCCTGCAAATGGGTATCTATTTGTCTTTCGTTATGTAAAGACTTCACTTTTACCTCTTAGTGCACTCTTTAAAAGACTGTGCAAACTCCACCATTTGCGCACGTGTTACAGTACACAAGGAAACATTCATTGTTGCTAGGCATGGGGAAGATTGAGCGATTTGCTCAGAATCACAGGATGGCGAACAGAGGCCGCGACTCCATCTTGTTTCTCCAGTTCCATAGGCAGCAGCTCTGACCATAACGCCACATCCCAGGTGGAGGGAAAGAGGCAGAGGCCGCACGAAAGCTGCGCTGGTTATGGGCTTGAGGTTCCAACAGGACCTCGAGCTGAACCAGAGCCCAGCTTCAGGCTCGAGCCTGGCATGAGCTTTCAGTCGCTTGCTCATCTCTAATGTATACTGCACTCACTAAAACAATGTCTAGCAACAATGACAAACAGCGGCGCACCAATTTCTGATGGCACTGAGACAGACAGGGAATAACTGATCTGCCCAGGACCACACATTTTGGTAAAGTGGAAACCAAGGATTTTAAAAAAACACGTCCCCCTATCAACAGCCATCAATCTACCTAATTGACTGCCTCTTCTCTGAAATGACTTACTGCTCAGGCTGCCAGCTTGTCGTCAAGTTATACTAACTTAAAGGCTCCCATCCTATTTCTACCCCCCTAGAAGGCCGCACACAACCTCAGCAGTTAGGGCCCTGGCCGGTGAAATATCTTAGCAATTTGTGTATCGTTTAGTAGCTACAAACCCATTTGCCTCAGTTAATGAAAGTACATTTAAGGAGACTATCATTCATGTCTAGCATTTCCTTTGTTCGCTGGAACAGAGATCGCAGCCAGGAAATTAGAAACGTTAGTATTGGAAATAAGCAAAGGTTCAGCCAATTTACTGCTGTGTATTAGTTGGGGACACTGGAATTTTGCGATTACGTGGCTGTGTCGTTTTCAGCATAATTATGAATTTGCCACATAATCTATCATCAACTGCATAACCTGCAGATTACAACAAAAATCTTTATACCTCAAACCGATCAAAAGTCATTTAAGCACAGTGACACCTGTTGTTGTGCGAAGGTTGACTTTCTGTTGCTAATTGGAGAATTTGGATGTTAAATTGGTACTAATGAGGTGAAAGCTTTGTCTAGACAATGTCAATAAAGTAAACAGGACAAAATAATGAAGTCATAAAATCAGAAAATGGGAGCATAAATTGCATATTTTGTTTTCTTGCTGTATAACCTAGTCAACCCTGCCACATAATTTTGGCTCCTGCCTGGTCACATAATTCCTGTGGCCCTGATTATATTATTTGTAAAGAGTTTAACATCCTTAACGTGCTTGGTTGGTCAATTGTAGGTTTATTGAGTAAAATAACAGGCACTTATTTAGAACACAGGTTCACCCCTCATAAAGTCTCTTGGCGCTATAGCCATATAATCGCTGTTCATTATTACAGCTCAATTGTACTCATTACAGCGACCACAGAAGAATAACAAGAGGATGAGTGGACTTGGCCAGGATTCAAACCATTAAACATGGAAAGTGCCACTATAATTATGCAGTAGAGGAAGACTAAATTATGCAGCAGGGTTTAACAAATTATGAAGCAAGAAAAGGCAAATTATGCAGCATAAAGTTGCACATTTTATGTTAGTATTTCTTCATTATTTCGTCATTTTTACACCTAGTAACAATGTCTGGGAAAAAAGGTCACCTTATTACTAACAAATTAACACCCAAATGCAGCAATAAGAAACTTGAAGAGGATCAGTAAACATTTTCAAAAAGTGTTCTGGTGCCCCGGGTACCGTAGTCTCAATATATATTATTGTAACATTTGATCAGTTTGAGCTAGAAACAATTTTTATAGCCTGCCATTAAAGGCCCCTTTAGCGTTACATTTTATTTTGCCATAACAAATGATTACCCTCCATTATGTATGATTGGAAATGTGACTACGTCACTAGATGTCAATATAACTAAGCCTTGAAAAGGCCCCCCTAAAGACTCTGATTCTGAGGCTAACAGGTCTAAACCTCAACCTGTAATTCACCCACATTTATGACTCAGTATTGTACAACAGGCGGAAAGTGTTGGACCTTAAAAGCATATCATCCCTGTGGCAATAGTTTTCACCTTTAAAAAATATATATTTTAACACAGGAGAATACTGTCTGAGCAAACCTTTCACCGCATTATGCAAAAAACGCCGCAGAATCACATACTTCAAGTGGCCCTGAATGTGGTTGATCTTTTTCTACATTGTTGAGTAGGCTTTGTAATACTGAACTTTTGAAATTGAAGTTTAAGTACCTTGATTTTCAAACTTTTACTTGCTTCCAAAGGTTATATCCATTTTTAACTAGCTACCAGTTTTGAGTATGAAACTGTCAGCTGTGAACAAAGGCCTCACGGAGCCTGAGGGGAATTATGATCCCCTCAGCTTCGAGGACTTTGTTTTATTTATTAGAACATTCTGCCCTCTAGTGGCAGAATATTCTAATAACCTTATAGCCCTTCGTAGGTGGGCTATACCGGCATTACAATCCCGCCCCCTTTCCCGATTCGGGTGGCGCTTAGGCTTGGCACTCAGCCAATCCTAAGTGTTGCCTGAATCGGGATCCAGCCCGAGACTTCGATGAATTTTATTTTGACATAACAAATGATTACCCTCGATTATGTATGATTGGAATTGTGACGACATCACCATAACTAAGCCTTGAGAAAGCCTCAAGCTGTCAACCATGTAAGGGGTGAAACATGTGGCGGCTGTATGTCAATGGAATGATCCACAAAAAAACTGGAACCAAATAAAATTGGACTAGAGATATCAATCAGACTGCATTTTAAACGTTTATTTTTGGTGGAATTACACATTTTCTTCTAAAGAATATTGCCGCAGAACATGTCATTTAATTCCATATAATTTGCTTTTCCCCTACCCCAAATTTTAGTCTCAGTTGCCACATAATTTTGTCCTCCATTGTCATATACTTTCACTGGCCATGACTATGTTTCATTGTTCTCACCCAATTCGTTTCCGTTTATTTTATGTGATCACGAATTTTTTCACTCACATCTAAGCCAGCTGTGTCAGGGAAGCTAGAGGGCTTCCGATGCAAAAAAAGCTATGGAATATTGTGTGTTACTTATGTGAATAAACATAGGTAAATATATTTAATACAACCATCTACTACCTCTACAGGGATATTTGAGAGCATTCCACATAAAGAGAAAAATTAATGAGAATGAATCACTTCAGAGTGCAGAAGAGTGGACATAAATGCCGCGCTTCATTCCCCTGGCGAGGCATTAAAGCGCTTCTGGTGACAAAGTACCATTATCCTCCACTGAATGTGCCTGGTTGGAAGGGTGTGGGTTTATAATTTGGCACATTGGCAATGGAACTGAAACCGTAGGTTTAAAACAGTAGGAAAGCAAAGAGTAACATAATATTTTTGATAACATAGACAATCATTTATTTTTCTAGAGCATAAGCGAGCACTGGACATTTACCAACCATGACAAGCTTTAATTAGCTTTGGCTCCAGAAACTGGCTGTTGCCTGGAAAGAGGTGACGGACTAGACAGGAAAGGCAAAGGTTTACACCGTGCAGTGTAAAGCCCAATGACCACTGGCGCCTGCCTTTCTCCCCAGCTCCTAAAGGAGTCCGTCTCTTTCCACTGCTTACAAAAGGTCACCATTTTTAAAGTAATCCTCGGTATCTTTGGTAGCATAGGATAGCTGGTGATATCACAGAATTTCTTAGATTCATTACAAAAAGTGGCACGATGCTGAAGAAATGTTTAAACTGATTTATGCAATAGCAAAATGTGTGCCTGTAGTATTTAACATGCCTGTTCATGATTCGAAGGCTGGAATTGTCTAGAATTAGTCCTTGGAAGGACCATTGGAGTTATGCAGCAGGGTAGGATCAATTTATGTGGCAGGTTTGTGTAAACTATGCAACAAGAATAGGTAATTTATGCGACATAATGCAGCACATTTTGTGATGCTGTTACTTCATTTTTTTGACACTTTTACATACCAGCAATATCTGAGCAAAGGTTTCACCTCATTAGTATCAGTAAAACAACCAAATACAGTAATAAGTAACAGAGAGGTGAGTAGTCAAGCTTTGCGAAGGCTCTTACGTTTCATGTTTTTAGTGAATTTTGATCCATTTGAGCTATAAACTAATGTTTCTTGTAAAATCTGCAGATTATGCAGCAGATAATGGATTATGTCACGAATGTGGCAAATCCATAAATATATGGAATATGCCATAGCCGAAACAATTCATAATTCCAGTGGCTCTGCTCTTTGGATGGCATTATTATAGAATTCAAACTTTTAGGTATTCATTTTTTATATTCCTGTTAGTGTCATATCATATCATATGATATGGTTTGATATTCTTAAGGGATTAAAATATATACACATGATATGTTGTGTTTATTACCTTTTCGTTTGGAACTGAGGTGCATTTGGTGTGCAACAAGGGTCAGCCCAGTTGCCAAGGCAGTACTATATTAAGACCAGTTTGAATAGCTGCCTTATAGCCTTACTGCAAGAGGCCACAAGATGGCGAAAAATGACAATATGAGACCTCAACTTGTGCTTTGTTGCCAGGGAAAGGGATTGCCCAAATGTCAAATTGACATTATGCCTGATTTTTCATGAATCCTTACGCAGGAGCTGCATGTCAGACGGAGCGAGGAGGATGTGTGAAGGACTAATATCACAATCGTAGGCCTACCCCAACTGAACAATCATATTTCACAGTTTGTCATTTAAAGTGATGAAAACCAGCCTTCCACATACATCCTACACCATAGGTGCACTTACTATCTTGAGGTTTGCGATAAGCGCTTCCTGCAGGAGGTTAGTGTGCAGATCACTGACAATCTGGATCACTGATCTGTCTTTAGCAGATGTAAGCTTTGGCTTAGGGGTAACCCCGCTGCTGTAAGTTAAGTGGGAACCTGACCTGCACAGGGTGCTTTGCCCAGGAATCGTGGGAGATTAACTAAACGAGAGAGCTGTCATGAAGCTGCCCAGGCTCCATAATCATCTCACTGATGTACACTTATGAGGCCACATATGGAACATCTAGGGCTTATATATTCAACTGAGGATTACAGCATTAGCTGCTCTGTGATTCCTCCAAGCACTCATTGAGCACAGCATCAGAGCTTGGCCTCAGGGCCCAGCACAGCCTCTGGCAATAAACTGGGAACCAGGATCAAGGGAAGGAGGAAAGAGAATACGAGCCTATACATTCCTCTTCATTAACCCCCAGAAAATACTCCCACCCACGTGGAAGGCACAAATTGCAAAAATCAGAAGACTAGCCTAGTTCGAGGACTCCAGAAACCTGCAGGCGCCTTTGGTGATGCTTGCTGCTGCCTATGGCTCATACCCTCTGAGGCACTGTAGACCTTCAGGGTACACTTGGCAGCCAGATTTAGAGGGACTGCCAAAAGTTTGCACCATGTACTTGGCAAGAGTGAGCTGGAAGTTCTGCAGAAGGTCAGACTGAGCCCTCACAGACTGCAAAAGGATAACTTCCGTCGTGGAGGTGGAAGAAAGATGGCATCACCATAGGCACATAAAGAAAGTGCAAATGCCAACATCATAATGATCCTGACAAAGGATTGTGGGCAAGTGTCTGAGACAAAGTGGTACTGGCAGGCAAGGACATGGTGCATGTTTAGGTGGCTGCCCAATGAGCTTGAACTCAGAAACACTTCAGAATTCGTAAAATCTCTCACTCTTTTGTGGGTGTTACAGCTCTGTCCACAGTCCTCATACCCTCTTTCCCCATTTGTACAGGTAAAAGAAAAACAAAAAATGTGTACTTACAATTGGGGGATCTGAGTAAAATTTGGGTATCTCAAGTATCTTCCTTTGCCCAATAAAATGTGTCAGATCAATACAAGTTCGGTTACATTTATAGGGGGATTGTTTATATATAGCATCCAGAGAAGCAATACCTCAATACTGCGCTCTATTTGCCAACAAGTACCATAAAGTTACAGCATAAAGGTAACACCAAACCATACAGATGTCTACTAGAGAAGGCTCGGAGATGCAGACAGCAACCGCTGTATGACAAACCCAACCCCAGTGCACAACAGCACATATGGCATTCAACCCCTAACATTAAGACATCACAGTGAGCCACTGTATAACAACTGTAGACACATGCTGCAAGCTGTGCAATGCACACACCACCCCAGAGCAGGTGAAGACCTCTGCAAACGTACATCAAAAACTCCTACCTACTGATGCAACGACTAAACCACAGACACAAGGGAATCACACTGAAATCCATCGTCCCCAGTGTCATCTATAAAACAGTAGATTAGTAGTAGCAGTGCCACAACAAGGAGTGAGACAGGAAACTGAAGAGGGTCTGCGGGTGCTGCAGGGGGGAGAGGTGGGCCTGGTGGCCTGTTCCGCACTCACCTTCCACTAATCCATGAATGTGGGATTAAACGTGCTAGGCTAAGCCACAGAGGCCCCTGGCAGAAGGCCTGCAAGGTCACTTCCATACTTCGTGTGCTGTACAAGGCGGGAGACCCAGCTGGGAATCACCCCCACGCCCCCACAGAAGCCACCAGAGGCAGGCCCACAACACAACACACACCCAGACGTGCTCAGTGACGCCCGAGCACGATGCTGAGCATCGGAAAGTGATTTACACGTGTCATGCTGTGTGGCATGGACGGCATCACAGGTATCCCCCATGGGACGTGTGCACAATTTCCGCTGTCAGTCCTCCTAGCAGGGTGAGATGTTCATCCTTCGTCGCCCCCTCCCTCTCTAGCCGTGATTCTACGACTCCTCCGCTGTGCCATGTTTACCATGAATTAATGAGGCAGGGGCGAGGAGATAAATAACCTCATTTACTTTACATTGTCAGGTTGCAGTAGCGGTGGCGGTGCCAGGTTTGGCTCGATGCTGTTGTTCGTAGGGACCTTGAATCTTTTTACTGCACTCATAGTCCTTTCATTTACACTGTCTTGTTCTAGCAAACGTGTTCTTTCATTTTAATTTCCTTCAGTCTCGCGCGTTTTTTTCATTTATTCTCCCCTGTGTCTGTCCTACCTTTATTTCTGTCACATCCTTTCTCTGGCTTCTGTCAATTTATTATCTCAGTTCCATACCCATTCGTGCCCCGAATTCCCCGTCAAATATACTATCAGGTCCCTGTTCATTCACACTTCCGCTTCATGCTTCAGTCATACTCTAACTTTCCTTTCTAGTCACATGCTCACTTCTCTGTCCATGCATACTCTCACTGCCCATTATATTTATACTCTCAACAGCCTCCCCTTTTATATATTCTATTTTAACTTGTCCATTCATAGTCGCATTTATCTCACCACTCACCCTCTAATCATAGCCAGGGCCACTGGAAATATGCGATTGTGCGGCCGCAGCAATTTTCACATAATTAGAGATTTGCCGCATTTGCCACATAATCCATGATATGATGCATAATCTGCAGATTTGAACACAAAAAATTTTCCTAGCTAAAACGGTTCACAGGTTACCAAATATGCAGAGATACATGTTGTTGCGTGGTAGAAGGTCCTTCACACAGCGGGACTGGCCCCCTTTCTGTTGCTTATTGTTATATTTGGGTGCTAAATTGGTACTATTGAGGTGAAACCAAAGCCCAGACAGTGTTAGCAAGTTTTAAAATAACCAAATAATGATTTAATTCTATATCAAAATGTGCCACATTATGTCGCATAATTTGCCTTTTATAGCAGCATAATTTACTCAACCCTGCCACATAATTTGGGCCTCTTCTGCCTCATAATTTCAGTGGCCCTGATCGTGACTTTCATTCCCTCACCTCCTTTTAACATTCATATTTCCACATCACTGTCCATTCATTCTCTTCCGTTCCCAGTCTCTCTTCCTTGTCCAACCTTACTTTTACTTCCCTGTCAATTTATGCTCTCACTTCCTATCCACTCATTTGCATTTGATTGTTTCCTGATCCATTTCTACACACACTTCTCTATCCATTCACACACTCGTTTCCTTCTTTGTCTTTTTGTACTACTACTTCCTTGTACACTCATACCTGTCCCTTCATCCTCTCCATTAGCTCTGCCCACCACTGAAGCCGTGTTTATGCCTGCTTGTCTAGTTAGGCTTTTTCTTCCATTGTGATTCATAATCTCATATCCCTGTCCAATCATATCTCACGTCCCTGTCCATTCTCACGCTCATGACCTTGGCCATTCATACTCTTGCTCCCATGTCCATTGATATCTCCCACACCTGTGTATTTACCGGCTTGTTTCTTGTTCACTCAACTCTCATTAGTCTGTTCATTCAACAACCTCCTTTCTAAGGCCACCCATCTGCTTGATTCATTGTAAAATCATACCTCACTCCCCTTTCTATTGAAAGGATTTCTTCTTGTTCATTTATACTCTTCCTCCACTATCCATTCACAAACGCCTTCGAATGAGTTTGACCTCAGAGAATCCAGCCTGCTTTTACATTTAGAAAATATTTGAAAATCCACCTCTTTAACATTGCGTTTGCACCCTCATATCTGTTTCATAGTTGGTACAACATCAAGGGCTTTGAATTGGCTAGACAAAGTTTTTGCAGTGTGTAAGCACCTTTATATATACAAAGAAATAATCATGTCTCACTTTCTTGGCATTCATGCCCTTAACTGCCGATGCACCCGCAATCTTGCTTTTTTGCCTGTTTAAATTCACTTCCTTCTCCAAACTCTCATGTCCTTGGCCGAACACATTCCCACTTTCTTGTCTATTTATAGTCTAGCTCCTCCGTCCATTTACTCTCTCACTTGCTTGTTCTTGCGGAAGACAAAAGCCAGTGATTGGAGCATGAGTTAAAAAGAGGTTGTGAAAGGACAGTGCGCTGAGGAACAGAGGAAAGGGAGAACTGGATATGGTTGTTTTGCGTTTTTTTATAGCGCAAACTTGACCCAAAGGTATTGGAGTGCTTTACATGAGCACTAGTAATGTTACACAAGGACACATTCATTTTTGGTAGGCACCAGGATATTAACCACTTCGCTGCCAGGCCTTTTCCCCCCTCAGGTGCCAGGCCTTTTTCTGGTGCTATCTGGGGCAGTTCGCACTTAGGCCCTCATAACTTTTTGTTCACATAAGCTACCCATGCCAAATATGTGTCCTTTTTTCCCAACATACTAGGGATTCTAGCGGTATCCAGACTTTGTGGGTTCCCCTGAAGGAGACCAAGAAATTAGTCAAAATACAGCAAACATTTTGTTTTTTTTCAAAAAAATGGGAAAAAAGGGCTGCAGAAGAAGGCTTGTGGTTTTTTTCCCTGAAAATGACATCAACAAAGAGTTTGCAGTGTTGAAATCACCATCTGCCCAGCTTTCATCGACAGGCAGACTTGAATCAGAAAACCACATTTTCAACACAATTTTGGCATTTTACTGGGACATACCCCTATGTTTCTATTTTTTGTGCTTTTAGCCTCCTTCCAGTTAGTGACAGAAATGGGTATGAAACTAATGCTGGATCCCGGAGAGCTAAACATTCCTAAAAAGTTGACAAAATTCTGAATTCAGCATGGGGCCATTTGTGTATATCCTACAAGAGTTTCCTACAGAAAATAACTAAAATTAAAAAGTATTGAAATTGAGATGAAAAAAACAGCAATTTTTCTCCATATTTCACTCTGTAACTTGTTCCTGCAATGTCATATTTGTGAAAGCAATATACCGTTACGTCTGCTGGACTTTTCTGGTTGCGGGGATATGTAGGGCTTATAGGTTTATCAAGAACCCTCGGTACCCAGAGTCAATAAATAAGCTGCACCTAGCAATGGGTGTTCATTCTATACCGGGCATACAGCAATTCATTTAGTAAAATATAAAGAGTGAAAAATAGATATCAAGAAAACCTTTGCATTTCCACAATGGGCACAAGATAAGATATGGTGTTGAGAAGCGGTGGTTATTTTCACATCTCTGAATTCTGGGGTACCCATACTAGCATGTGAATTACAGGGTATTTCTCAAATAGACGTCTTTTTTACACACTGTCTTACATTTGGAAGGAAAAAATGTAGAGAAAGACAAGGGGCAATAACACTTGTTCTGCTATTCTGTGATTCCCCAAGTCTCTCGATAAAAATGGTACCTCACTTGCGTGGGTAGGCCTAACTCCCACGAAAGGAAATGCAACATGGACACATCACATTTGTACATTGAAAACTGATGTGTTTTTTGGAAAGTGACTAGCTGTGGATTTTGAACTCTTATTTAGCTGGCACATAGGGAAACCTACCAAACCTGTGCATTTTTGAAGACTAGACACCTTGGGGAATCCAGGATGGTGTGACCTGTGGGGCTCTAACCAGGTTCTGTTACCCAGAATCCTTTGCAAACCCCACAAAACACTTTTTCCTCATATTTCACTGACAGAAAGTTCTGGAATCTGAGAGGAGACACAAATTTCCTTCCACCTAGCGTTCTCCCAAGTCTCCCGATAAAAATGGTACCTCACTTGTGCCGGGTAGGCCTAGTGCCCATGGCAGGAAATGCCCCAAAACACAACGTGGACACATCACACTTTCCCAAAGAAAACAGAGCAGTTTTTTGCAAAGTTCCTAGCTGTGGATTTTGGGTTCTATCTCAGCCGGCACCTAGGGAAACCTACCAAACCTGTGCATTTTTTAAAACTAGATACCTAGGGAAATCCAGGATTGGGTGACTTATGGGGCTCTTACCAGGTTCTGTTACCCAGAATCCTTTGCAAACCTTAGAATTTGGCTAAAAAAACACTTTTCCCTCACATTTCGGTGACAGAAAGTTTTGGAATCTGAGAGAAGCCTCAAATTTCCTTCCACCCAGCATTCCACTAAGACTCCTGATAAAAATGGTACCTCACTTGCGTGGGTAGGCCTAATCCCCGGGGCAGGAAATGCCCCAAAACACAATTTGGACACATCATATTTTCCTAAAGAAAACAGAGCTGTTTTTTGCAAAGTGCCTAGCTGTGGATTTTGCCCTCTAGCTCAGCCGGCACCTAGAGAAACCTACCAAACCTGTGCATTTTTGAAAACTAGACACCTAGGGAAATCCAAAACGGGGTGACTTGTGGGGCTCTTACCAGGTTCTGCTACCCAGAATCCTTTGCAAACTTTAAGATTTGGCCAAAAAAAACCTTTTTCCTCACATTTTGGTGACAGAAGGTTCTGTAATCAGAGATGAGCCACAAATGCCTTTCCACCCAGCGTTCCCCAAACTCTCCTGATACAAATGGTACCTCACTTGTGTGGGAAGGCCTAGTGCCCGCAAAGAAAATGCCCCAAAACACTATGTGGATACATCAAAATTATCAGATACTAAACTACCTGTTTTGGTGGACGGGGGTGCACCTGCGTTTTTGTGCCTGGGCTCAGCAGCCATATAGGGAAACCTACCATTCCCAAACATTTCCGAATACTAGACACCCGAGGGAGTCCAGGGAGGTGTGACTTACGTGGCTCCCCCATTGTTTTCTTACCCAGAATCCTCAGCAAATCTCAAATTTAGCAAAAAAGTGACATTGTTCCCACATTTCTCTGTGGGATCACTGTAACGGGACAAATTTCCTACCACCCAATGTTCCCCTCAGTCTCCCGGTAAAAATGATACCTCACTTGTGTAGGTGGGCCAAGTGCCTGTGACAGGGAACAGCCAAAAACATGTTGAAATTGAGGGGGAGCCAAAACGGGTCCAAAAGGGCAGTTTGAAAAAAAACATTTTCAGGCTCACAAGTGGGGCAGAACTTTTGTCGGTATAGATGAGACAATGCTGGGTGGTAGGAATTTGTGGATTCCTGCAGATTTCAGGGGGATCCATCACAAAAATATGGGAAAAATGTGTGATTTCCAGGAAAGTTGGAGGTTTGCAGGGCATTGTGGGTAAAAAAAATGGTGCGGGTGCATGTGAAGCACACCACCCTGGACTCACCCAGATGTTTAGTTTTAAGATGTGTCGAGGTCTTGTGGATTTTTCTACAAGGCAGAGTCCCAAAGTCCAAAAAGTGCAGCCCTCACCATTCCAAGTGGGACGATTTTGAGAGTTAGACAAGCTCTCATGGCCCAAATGTAAAACCAAAACACAAAATAATCAAATGTCCTCTCGCTTGCCATGGGATAAGATGTTTTAGTGAGCGGGGGTGAGCTGAAAGACTGTTACCCCCTTCAGTTGGGGTGGGGGCATCACCATGACCAAACTGGTTGGTAGCCACCACCTGACTATTTTTTCTTTTTAAATCCCCCTGCATCTAGTAGGTCTTCTGCCTCCACGGGGAGTGAATTAGGGGTAATTGCCCTATCTGCCCACCGGTGGGCAGCACAACTTTGGCCTCATTTATTTGGGGTGGGGGTATGGTCAGACCCCCACCCTATTTTTTTGAAAAAAAATCCTCCCTGGTCTCTGGTGGGCTTTCTGCCCCCCTTGGGGGCAGATGGGCCTTCCACAAATAGGCCAATCTGCCCCCAAGGAAGGCAGATTTGGCAAACTGTAATGTGGCCACATGGGGAGTGACCCTTGCCCAAGGGGCTGCCCCCCAAACAAAACACACACATGCACACACACCAATCCCTGGTGCTTAAGTGGTTTCTGCCCCCTGGGGGCAGAAATGCTCTAAAATAAATTCCTCCCCCAAGAGGTGCGACCCTTGCCTAAGAGGTTGTGTCCTATCTGTAAAAACAAATTAAACAAAATTAAAATCCCTGGTGCCTAGTGTTTTCTGAAGCCCCTGGAGGGCAGATCGGCCTAATAAAAATAGGCTGGTCTGCCCCCAAGGAGGGCCTAAAATATATTTGCCCCCCATGGGCGTGACCCTTGCCTAAGGGGTTGCTCCTCTTGCGTGAAAATGTCACAAAATAAATGCCTGGTGTCTAGTGGTTTCTGCCCTAAGAAAAATAGGCGTAGATATGGCCTAAAATAAAATTGCCCTCCAGGGGAGCGACCCTTGCCTAAGAGGTCGATCTCCATCTGTAAAAATAATTAAAAAGAAATCCCTGGTGCCTAGTGGTTTCTGCCCTAATTAAAATAGGCCGATCTGCCCCCAAGGGGGCCAGAAATGGCCTAAAATACATTTGCCCCCCTCCCCTGGGAGTGACCCTTGCCTAAGGGGTCGCTCCCCTTGCGTGAAAAACTCCCTGGTGCCTAGTGGTTTCTGCTCCCTGGGGGCAGATTGGTCTAATAGAAATAGTCTGATCCCCCCAAAGGGGGCAGACATGGCCTAAATATAATTTGCCCCCTTGGGGAGCGACCCTTGCCTAAGGGGTTCCCCCCCCCCAACTCTAAAAAAATTTTTACAAAAATCCCTGGCGCCTAGGGGTTTCTGCCCCCTGGGGGCAGATCGGCCTAATAACAATAGGCCGATCTTACCGGGGCGGGGGCAGAAAAGGCCATGAAAATAATGCCCCCCCCCAGGGGATCGATCCTTGCCGAAGGGATTCGCTCACTTCATGCCAATTTCCATTTGGAAAATTATCCCTGGTGTCTAGTGGGCATTTCAGCAGCTGGATCGCTTCACGATCCGGCTGCTGAAATGCTCTGAGAGACATCAAAGGGAAGGAAATTCCTTTCCTTCCCTTTGAAGCCTCTCAGGTCCCCATCACATGATCGGAAGAGAAATGCTTTTGAATTTCTTTCCGATCCGCGTTTCCAGTGCGGTGGGGTGGCCTCTGATGAAGTCAGCGCGCAATTGCACGCTGATGTCATCAGACGCCACTGGGGGTGAGGGGGTGAGGGGAAGGGTCGGATGTGGAAGGGGAAGTGATTTCCCTTCCAGCCCTGCCATGGGGGGCGCCGCTTCCCCTGAGGGCCAGTACAAGGATGTAATGGTTACGTCCGTGGAGCCTCAGTGCCGCAGCCACAGACTTTCCATTATGTCCTTGGCACCCAAGGGGTTAAGTGATTTGCCCAGAAGCACAGCATGTTGAGCCAATGCTGACATTCAAACCTGGTTCCTGAGCTCCAAAGTCAGCAACTCTGGCTGTTACCCCATATCCTCTCCTCATCAATGATTGGCACTAATAGGCTGACAGGCAAATAATTCAGGGAACTGAATAAAGAAGTCATAGGTAATATAGTAATTAAACATGAGCAAAGGGAAGTACTTGTTCCACAAGAGAGCGGAGGGATACATTTGGCTGCCTGGGCTGACTAAAGCCAGCCATATTTAGAGAACTCTGCCTGTCTGGCAGGGATCTCTGTTCCTTCAAGGTGGTTTCTCTGAACGTACTGCAGCTTCTCCAAGTGACTGCCATGTTTAACGTGGCCACTGAGCTACGTTTTTTGTTTTTCAAAAACAAACTCCCAAAGCAGAACTTAGTTTAAAACTAGTAGCCCAGACACCCAAGGAGTTTTCTGCCAGTATGTGCGGGTTATATTTATTTCCCCCCCTTCAGGGCCACGAGGGTAATCCTGGAGGTCCTAAACAGGGAAAAATGTGCCACAACATCACAACATCCCTAGATACGTATGTCCTAAATAGTGAGGTACTGACACCAATGGCTAAATGTTTAGGAGGCTCTTGTTTCCGACAACAGTGCTAGTGGAGGCTCTGCAGGCATATACATGATGGTTAGCCCAACTGTGAATGTATGTGGAAACATTTTTTGCACAGCTCATAACTTGTAACCCAGGACTGACTCACGAGTTTCAAGATGGCCCAAAAAAATTTGGAGCCCTTCTTCAGCCAATCAAATTTAAGTAAAAAAATGTAAATGAGAATGACTGGAATCATGAGTGGTGATTTGCGCTTTAAAGTGGCTCATTTATGCAATTCTATGGCCACAGGCTTTAACACATAATTATGAATATAGTACATTTTTCACATAATTTGCTTTATTTGGAGATTTCACAGAAAACGTTGTTTCCAGCTTAACTTGATGATAACTATACTCCCTGGGCATATGAAATTTACCTTTTTGTGCCTTATTATTTTGGTAACCTTGTTGCACAATCTAGATAAGCATGCCACATAATACAAGTGATCCTGACAACAGTAAAGGTCTGACTAGTATTTTGGGGGCTGTCATTATGATGCTAAAACCATATTTTACAGAGCTAATAAATGTTTCCCAAATTTCAAGCTGCCTTGTGAAATGAATTTTACGTCACTGCATTTTGTGAAATAAAATCATCTACCAGTCAATAAATATTCTTACCATTAATGTAATGACTCTTCTGATGACATCTGATATACATACGCATAAAGGTCTCCTGATGTACTTACCTGCAATGAAGTTTATGTGATGTAAACTTTCCTTGATGATGTTAATGAGATACATAAGTACCACACCAGTAAGTATATTTTTAAAGCTTGGCCAAAAGATAACAACAAACATTTGCAATGCAATAGGTCTCGCATTTGCTTGAGTCAGAGTTATTTGCGTAGTAAATTCACAACTGTATTTTCATGCCATATAAATTAGTCAATCCTGCCTCATAAATTAGTATTTTCCTGCTACACAGTCTCAGTGGCCCTGCATATAACTAAAGCACTTTCATTTACCTGCTTCCTCTATCTGCAGCCAAAAATGAAAATGCTGCCATTTAGGAACCTAATGTAAATCTGCCATGCTAATTCCAATAGAATGCCACTTTCACCACTCAACTATCAGAGTTGCTGGCTGGCTAATACAATTCCCCCAAAAAAGACAAAAGACGGCCAGGGAGGAGTAGCAAGAGAAATAAACTAGAAGGGTCACCCAAACATATGAAGAGTGTTCAAACAGTCATACTGTAATAAGGATGTTAAGTTGGCCTAAATCAGGGTTATAATTGCAATAAGGAGAGATCAATAAAACATGTACAATTATCACGTAAAGTCAATAAAAACCCTTATCAGAAATAAAATGTTGGCATTAGACTATAATGCTCAGTACAGCACCTTGAACACACCACAATGAAAATAGCATTTGTAAGAAACATGGGCATATAACCACATAGTTAACCCCTAGAGAGCATAACCACATGAAAAGAAAACATCAGAAAGTAATACACTGTAAACATATATTTAGCCCGTAGAGAGCAAAGTGCGTTCCACCAATTTTTAGAACTAACTACAATGAATTTTCAAACAAGACATTTAAAACGCAAACTACTCTCCTCTATCAAACAAAAGCTCCATCCATAAAAGAACCGAAAAATACACTGACTGGTGGGAGGGGTTATCATTTCGGGGTCCCCACTAACCTGGTGTGGGGATCCAGAGATGATGTAGACAGAAAGAGCACTCTGTGGCAAACATTTTGAATGTTGTCCGATTGTCCTAGGACCCCCACAGGCTGAGTTATGAGCAAAAATGTTTGTTAGAGTAGTGTCCTGCAAAGCATTATGGGGCGAGTTTTCGTGCCTGTGGATATTGTAGAATGTAGTGTTCAGAACAACCCCTAGACAACACCATAATAAAAATAGCATGTGTAACAAACATGGTCATGTAACCATATAGTTAGCCCCTAGAGGGCATAACCACATAAAAAGAGAATGGCAGAAGTTAATGCAGTGTAACCAAATATTTGGCCCCTAGAGGGCATAACAACATAAAAAGAGAATGGCAGAAAGTAATGCAGTGTAACCAAATATTTAGCCCCTAGAGGGCGTAGTGCATTACACAATTTGAAGTCTAGCAATCCTACTGCGATGATATAACAAACAAAACCATTAAAACTGTATTACTGCCAGCTACAAAACAAAAGTTCCAGCATTAAGAGAACTTTAAAAGACATTGAATGGTGGGAGGTGTTATTATTTCGGGGTCCCTACTAACCTAGTGTGGGGACCCACAGACGATGTTGACAGAAAGAGCATGGTGTGGTGAATGTTTTGGAGGTGGTACCTCTGTCCTAGGATGACCACAGGCTGAGTTTTGAGCAAACATTTTTGTAAAAGTACTGCCCTGCACAACATTATGGGGCAAGTTTCAGGGACACCAATATTGTACTATGATCACTATATTGCTTAAAGCAGCTACTACAGAACACCACAATGAAAATAGCTTTTGTAAGAAACATGGTCCTGTAACTATGTAGTGAGCCCCTAAAAAGCATAACCACATGAAAATAAAACAGCAGAAATTGATTTATCACCTAGAAAACATAGTAGCTTACACATTTTCTGAGCTAACAGGCCTACTGCAATGAAATAACAAACAAGGAACATAAAAAAACACAAACTACTCCCAGCTGTGAAACAAAAGTTCCAGCCAAAAAAAACTTAAGTAGACAAAATGGCAGGAGGAGTTATTATTTTGGGGTCCCCACTTAGTTAGTGTGGGGATCCAGAGATTATGTAGACAGAAAGAGCACAATGATGTGAACGTTTTGGTGGGGGTACCCATTGTCCTAGGACCACCATAAGCTGAGTTATGAGCAAAGAAATGTCTAAAAGTAATGGCCTGCAAAGCATTATGGGGCGAGTTTCCCGAGTTCAGTTAATATTGTAGTATCGGCTCTCCTGCTGTGTCAAGAGAGCCGCTTTGAGGATTTTTGTGTTTTTTACATATAGCATTTATCAATTACAAGTGTTTTTGTGAAAGCTATGGAGCGTGAAGGGGAGAGCCAAAATAAATACTCTGATTAGGAAGCAATGTGAACAATGTGGCCAGTGCTTCAATACCGCTGATGGAGTTCACGCTGTTCATGCCTTGACCACCATCGAGCATTGAGGGAAGAGACAAAAGAAAGAAATTGCTCCGCCACGATGAAGTATATCGGCAATTGTGCAATAATCCATGTAGCAGGATCAGTTTGGAAGGTGGTAACAAAACTGCCCCAAGGTGGGACAAACGTAAAGCATTTACTAATGACATCAAGGGATTTTTGAAAGGCAATCCCACGAATGAGTGAAAGTGATGTGCATTGTTAAAAACACACAAAATATTTCCAACAGGTCGAAAAGCGCTTGCACGCTCGACCTAAAAAGAACATTTTATAGAGATCTAAATAAAGGGTTGCAGGAGTAGGACCCTAGAACACCCTTATAATCTTACAGTAAGCAGCAGACAGGAATTACAGACACTTTAATACTATCAAAGGCACCATCTATTCTTCCATTTTTCTCTTTCCACCTTCCTTCTCTTCTCCAAAATTTGTTGTGTTCCACTTTTTTCTTCTCCCACTCTTTTGCACTCTTCATTTCTCACCACCCATGTCTTTCCTTTCACCTCTCGTTTAAGCATTCTTCCTCTTCTTGCTAATCTGTCTGGTCATCTAAATATGTCCTCACTTTACTTTCTTTTTTCTGTCTCGTTTTTGTTACTAGACCTGGGTTCCAACTTTCATTCTCTCCTCTTCTCTTGATTATTCCCCTACCACTTTAATCCACGTCTCCATTTCTGTTACTCACATTTGTATCTTCCTCGCCCTACTTCCTCCGGTCTCTCTGCCTCCATCCATGTATTCGCACTCTCCTACTTGCTCTTCTTTTTGCAAGGTTTACGTCTTCCTTCCCTTGGCAACACCACCTGTTTTCCTTGAGTGCAGCAAACATCAAATATATTTCTCTCTACTAGTTTTCTTAAGCTGTTTTCTTTTCTTTTCTCTTTTCGTCCATTTTGCCATTTCCCTTCCTAGGACCCTCTCTTTCTTAACATCCTTTCATCTCTTCCACTTTCATTCAGCCAGATTGTCTCTCTCACACCTTCATGATATTGTTCTTCTGTTATCTTCTCTGTCTCATCTAGACTTCCCATCATTTTACGTCCAACTACCCTTTGATCATTTTCCCCTGTGCCCAAGTCTGCCATATACTAGAGGTGAACACCCAGACACATTCTGGGAACAGCCAAGCCGGAGAGTCAGGAATTTCATTGCCATTGTGTCAGAGCCCAGGGCGGTGGTGGTGGGGGGTGATATGGCAGGATGGGAGGGGTGCACAGACAGTGAGTGACAGTGAGTGAAACAGCAGCAGACCTTTCTATTGGAGGACATGTCTTGGCAACAGCCTGTTGCAGTCTCACCTTTCCTTAAAGATGAGTATTCAGTACTCCAGGTGTGACTCTCCTTTCCCTTCACTCGCTGCTCCACATGACAAAGGTTTTCTACGCCCTCACTCATCTGTATCCCCCTGTGCCCTGCCTCTTCCTAACCACTGTCCAGCTTGCTCTCCTCTGCTTCACTTCCTGGCTCCTGCCGTGTCTCGTCCTCTCCAGCCTCCCTCCTTGCAGTTCTAACCCACGCCACGTGCTAGAGAAGTTAAGGACTCACAGCTTAGCTCGTTTGTTTCACTTTCAGAGTATCTTAGGATGGCCATCTGATCAGTGCTTAGATTGTAAATGATTGAGTGCCGGTGCCCAAAGCTCTACTCTGTAACGCGCATGCAATTAAACGCGGGTGCACAGAGAACCAAAGCTGCATAGTCCTAAATCCACCTCACGCCTCTTTAATCGACTACCAGACTTTCCTTGTCTGTTTACCTCACTCCTACGGGCTCCTGCTTTCACACTTTTGTGACTTTTTTTGGTCTTTCTTTTCCTCCGTGTTTCTGCTTTGTTTATTTTCCCATCTCTTGCTCTCAGCAGTTGTATGATGCAGAAAAGTAAGTGCCAGTCCCTAAAAATAAGTGCCAGTCCCCAAAAATAAGTGCATTTACCTCTTTAATCTTCGTTTTTTTTCTACTCATTGCTCCACACTCCCACTCACCCGCCATCTCCTTTTCGTTTTTGTTTCCTAGCTGAGCACATTCCCATTTCTCTCCATATTATGTCCAAAACCTGAACTTTTACCTATTCTTATCCATCCATTGGATCTCACTGGTCTCGTCGGTGCACATTCCCATAATGGAGACAGGATGTGCCCCGAGTCACCTTCAGACCCTGGAGACAGTGCTCACAGTCAATGGGGACAGATCACCCCTAACATGCACGTGCTAAACTTCAATAAGTGGAAGCCACGACTAGTAGCCATCACACGAGGACTGCCCTTTGGTACCCTAGCTGTTCATCCCGCTATCAGTGGCATTAGATCTTTAGAATGATCTAAACTGGGCCCTAAGAACCATGTTTGCTTTCTGCGGTTTCCACTCCTTGACATTCGCACATTCGCTGAACATCGCAGAGGAGGCTGTTGATGAGCTAAATGTGGGACAAGGCGGTCAACCCCTCTGATGTAATCAACCATTAAATGGCGCACAATGCCACTTACCTTGGACCAGAAATGTTGGTGACTCAAAATCTGAGTACCCCAGGCCACTACAAATTTGGAATTGTTGCTTAAAAGGCCCAAGACATGAAGGGCTCAGCAGGTGGGCAGGCTTAGCTAGAGGCCATTTTAGAAAAGCTCCTGGGTTTCTCAACAAGAGCATCCTTCCTCTGTCAGTCTATGCTAAATTTAGGCCCCTCAATTGAATATTTTCGACTGTCAAGCAAAGACTTGCGATAAGGAACATCTTTATTCATGAGCTCCTTTGCAGAAGCTTCCTGCGGAATCCTTGCACACCTGCCAGCTCTGCTGGAGGAGAGGGTCATGCATAATTCACAACCCCTTGTAATTACCCAGAGAAAGAGGAAGACAAGTGAGAGGGTGGGGGAAGGAAGCCGAACAGAGGAAGTCATTCAAATGGCAGGCTTTGACGTGGGACCAAAGCCTGCGCCTTCAGCTGAGCCCCTGGCTATCAGGTGTGCACTGGCAGCGGACACTACCAAGGAGAGATGCTGGTTTATTATTTTCCCAAAGGGGGGTGGTCTCTGTTATATGATGGTTAGAATAGCAGCAGCTCTGCTTGATGTTCTCCTAGGAGGGAACCCCCTATTACACGCTTCTCACGCTGCAGCGTTCTATCTTTAGCGGTTCCTGAGATGGCGGGACCTGTGTCGCATGTAAGAATGCGCGTGGGACTCTGCCATGTATGTTACAACAGATTCATCAACACGTGTTCTCTAAAGCCGAGCCTCTCATTTGTGCATTTCCTTGCTGTTTGTCTAATGCATGTTCCTTGTAGCTGGGCTGCTGTTTTTAATATTTTATAGGAACAGAAAAACCTCTCTGTTGACTTTTCTTCTAGGACGTTCTGCTGTGTGTTGATAAGAGCAGTGAACCCCACAGGGTTTCCCGGGATGGAAGCAGCACCTGCTAGAGGTTTGCCAGAGCGAGTCCCTCTCTTGGTGTGTTCCCTGTTTTATAATCCTAAATTGATTGTTACATGCAGTGGGTTACGGAGAGTGATTAGGTTTGTCTCCCCAAGGATGTAGAGGACCCTGGGTTACATATCTGTGTAGAGTTCAGGTCCTATCTTGCATGTTTCTCAGAAAGGGACACCACTTGCTTATTTTCCCTAGAGGGTATCTTTGGTGGCCGATAGACACTGGCCTATCGCCCTGTGACAGACGGCTCTGTGCTCTCGACTCTCTAGGTTTAGGGGCTCGTCCATATTCCCTTAAGCATGCCATCCCGTGTTTGTGTTATGAGAGGAGGGCACACATTTGCTCTTCACTAATGGTCTGGGTGGGTGATGGGACTCGTGTGTTCCACGAATGATGCAGCATCTGTTTCACAATCTTACGAAACAAGACCCTCTCCTGACTCCAGTGTTATGTTCTACTAGGATGATTCTGAGTTCACTAAGAGGGAAAAATCCAATGTATTGTGTCAATGGTTGGTATATTTGATGTTATGTTTGCAAAAGAAGGGAATCTACTACTTACACTTTTATCTTTATGTACATGTTTCCTTAAGATGTGTTGCCAAATATTAGGATGTGAACCGAAATTACAAAAGGACTTTAGATGTAAGCAAATGTATTTAAAACTCTTTCATGCCATACTTCATCATTAATGAGTTTCCACTTACATTCATCAACTTGGAATGTTCTGCTGCATTTGGCAGGAGGTTCAAGACACACATGCAGCAGACCCTGATGCAGAGATCTGGCCCGGGACCAGGGTTCAATTTCCACCTCTGCGGCTCTTGGGCTCAATTCCCTTGGACCAGATCATTCTTGCCTTGGTGCCTAATCTAATTAACGGGTCCCACTCTGTAACTCCGGGCAATAGCTTGCTTAATCTCCACAACGGCCCTCACTCACAGCGCTTGGATGCCTGGCTTCACCCTGGGGCTGTCCAGCAGTGGGCGCCTCACAGGGAAAAGCCAGGAGGGGTTCCACAGCTGTATGCGTACAACGCCTTGAGACCCTAACGGGTGAGTAGTGCGCTATACAAGTGCAAAGTTTACAGTTTTTACATGGTGCCTTTTGTAACATATCTACACCTTTATAGGAAGGCTGGCGTTTTTGGACCATTGCACTATCTGGGTTAGTGGTAGCTCCAATATCTGCTAATTAACTCATTTTTACGGGCGCCTTATGTCTGCTGGAAGAAGCCTATGAGTATTCCTTATTTTGGAGTTTCAGTTATTTGTCTTTTCCTGGAGGGCCTTTAACATAGGTTATTTCTTATACAAAATTATGGCTTAATGTGAAACATACAAGATTTTGTTGTCAAATAGATTAGAAGATGTTTTGACCATTTTTGCAATGTTCAAAGCTGAATCTTGCCTTTCCACAAAAGGAAGCGCAGGACTTTTACTTTTTTACACACAATATCTCTGATATCTTTTTCATATAGCCTATCTCGTCTGGCAGATGAGTCCTTGAATACTCTAGTTCAGTGATTCCCAACCTTTGGAATTCTGTGGACCCCTACTTTATCATTACCGGAACCCGCACTGAATCATTATTGGAATCTGGGGTCCGGAGGAACCAAGTCATTACTGGAAGCTGTGACTATGATTTGAACAGCAAAACAAGACACAAAAATACAGAAACAAGCATTCCATCAAACACAGACACAAATCATAACACATTTTATTTAATTTGCAAACACACAAAATAAAAAAAAAACATAAAAATGTTAACAGGAAGGTTGGAGCTTTTCTAAATTCAATGGAAGCCACACATCGTCCATACTATATTCTGCTTGATGCACCTGCACTGCTCCCGTGGTTTAATCTGAGGATGCTAATTAGATTTTTAGCCTTCAATGTCAACTTCCTTGACATTTAGAGTATGGTTTAAAATTTTCAGTTGTACATTTAGCCCCTTTATTTATGTGAATATGAGTTAACTTTCTAAACAGTCACGGACCCCCTGAGGAGGCGTCATAGACCCTCAGGGTTCCCCGGGCCACAGGTCGGGAACCACTGCTCTAGTTGCAGTAAGTGTATTGCACTATTATCTGGATCTTATGCATGTTTTGATACACAGTAGAATGTCACCATTTTTTACACTTCGGATGTTCTGGTACATGATCCGCTAACCCATATTTTACTATGATGCAAAAACAAAGATCTGGAGACCAGAATAAGAGTCATCTATTTGCACTGGTCTTCCTAACAATGGAGAGGTCCTCTCAGAGCTGTTCCACATGCTGCCCCCCCCCATGACTGTCGCATCCTGAACCATCATGGCCATATCACGACAGCTCTTTGCAATTAGATACAAATGTCTCCCACTTCAAAACCACTGTCTTTAGACCTGGCTGCATTATATTCAAAGCTGTGAAACTGAACAGCTTCTGTTAGGGGGCAACCAAACGCCCCCTCTCAGGCAGGTGAAGACATTTCTGCATCATCAACAATCTGGGAACAACTGTTTTTGCAACAGAGCTTATGTCATTTGGGCTTTGCTCTGAAGATCTGGAATGAAGTCCAGTTAAGCATCAGATATTACCTATATTTTCCCGTTTTAAAAATCCCTAAAAGCACACTGCTTGTTGAAGCAGCTGGCCATTTCTTGATGGATACATGTTATCTCTTGCAATACAAATCACAACTACACCCCTTGACTCGACACTATGGATTACTTTGCTGAATTCCAATCTACTGGCTTGCTACCGGAACACATATACTCTTCAAATTACATATAAAACGTTGCTCTCTACCCATACCCCCTTTATATTTTGTCAAAATATCATATATAATTGCATCTTCTTTTTCCTGGGCCACTCTTTATTGTAAAAGGATTGTATCTTGTTTTATACTCTATGTAGGTGCAGTGGCCATCGGATAAATCAATCAATAAATATGTTTAAAAAATTGTGTTCCCTGCTCTCAGAGTACTCTGAAAGAGTAGTTAGATGTCCCTGGTGGTTTGCAGATCACTATTTTTCTCTGATACTAAAAATAATATACATAGAGATGAGTGCACGTGTAGTATGCGGGTGTGTGCACTAAACTGACAGGATGGACATTAAGATGCCCGATGGCGCTACAATTGCTACTAAACAAGGGGGACCATTCCTCAGAGCCTACCTCCCGGACAGTTGTCTACTGCTTGACAAAGTCCCATTACGGTCACGTGGTGACTTGCCTGGAACATTTGTACTGCATAATGGGAGGCTTTGGTTGGTTTTTGACCACCTTCTCTACTCCTACTTTTGGGGATGACAGATTGACATCTGCGAGCTGAATCTTATGACAATAGTGTCTAAAACCCTTTGTGTAGGCTCAATTTAAAATGCCCCAAAAGAGTATGAGATTAACAACATGGAGAGGCCACTATGGTTTATTAAAGTTGGAGATGTTCAGATTCTCCTAATAAAGAGGCACCTAAGCCTTTGTTTGTGAATCTACAGCATATATCCGGAATGGACCGCCAGTGGTAGGGCCCAGTAGATTAGTACTTTTGAAACTTTTCATTTTTGTTAGAATCTTTTGTTTTGTAGTGCCAAGGTGAATTTGCTATGGCTTTGTAGTTATCTTTAATATTCAAACCTGTTCTTTGTTGTAACTATTCGAAAGCTCACTCAACTCTGAACTCAACAACGGCAGTATCTTTTGTATAAATTATGTATTTATTTATGTATTTATTTGGTGCTTAAAACATAGTGTGAAACAAATCATAAATTCATAACCACAAAGAAGTATATGCAAAACAACTAATTAATGTGGCAGACAAGTAAAACATTTCAGGAAAGTGTAAGGTTATCTGAAAACACTTCAGAAAGAAGTTTATTTTCCAAGAAGATTAAAAAGAAAGACTGAATGAGAGAAAAGCCAACTGCGGGAGAAGGGTTAAAGTGTTGAATTCAAAAGAAAAAATGACTTCAAGGAAGAAGATTTACAGTGTCAATGAGGACAGATGAGGCAGATGTGAGAAAACAAACCACAAAGACTGTCAAGTGACATACAGCTGGTTAAGGGGATCCCAGCAGGTGGAGACAAAGAAAGCTAATGAGGAGATGAAATGGGAGCCAGCGAAGAGAAATCATGTGTTGTGACACGTGAGAAACAGGAGAGGTTGACGAGCATTAGAACGGATGAAATAAACACTGTTTTGAGGCGAGCAAATGTATAGGCAGGAAGAGAAAGACGTAGAGAAGAAAAATAGTCTTGAAGGAATAGAATTAAGGTGAGAAGCAAAGTTTGAATGGCCTTCTAGGTGGCTGATCGAGGATAGTTTACGGATATTGCATGGCACTGATACAACTACAAGAAACCACAGAAAGGCGTATACGTCCGATTAGATCAGTAGGAGTAAAATCAGGAAAGCACAGAGCGAGAAAGTGAAAATCACAATACCAGGCTTCTTTGAAGCCTGTCAATCACAAACCCACACCCTTAAGGCGTGCCAAGACTCTGATAGCGCAGCTTATTCACAGAAAGGTTAGGCTGTGCTGAGGGAATATAGATTATGTAACACAGAAGATGCAAGGAGAGGATCACGAGCTGCTCTTTCAAATGGAGCTGAACAATCAGACAAGAGCAGAGAAGAAGGCTGTCAAACATAGACCACACAGAATGATAATTTATTTTGACAGCTAGCCAGACAGTGGGTCAGGAGACCCCATCAAAAGTTCAATGGGATCATCCTAGCCCAACCCCTTTATTCAGCCCCAAAATCAACAAGCATTTGCAATGCAACGAGTCTCGCATTTGCTCTAGTTAGAGCTATTAGCGTTGACAACTCCTAATGGGACTTTCCTTGCCACATAACTTGAAAATCAAAAGTAAAACTGTTTCACATAAGCGATCCGATTCACAGCGCCACGGCTGCCATGAGCTCCAGCAATAAGGACAGACACATACACGAAAAAGAACGACATTCTTACTCAGGGAGAGAGCCAGTGAAAAGAGGAGAATATAAGAGGATAGTTAGAGGTGCCGGTGATGTACTCAGAGGCAATGGAAGTACAAGCGCGCTTTAAAAACGAATGAACTAACCGTTAGATATCACTCATGTTGAAAGGGGGAGCACATGGAGGAGAAGATGCTGTCCAGCGGCAAACAGAAAAAACAGAATGCAGTAGTTCACTCCTTGAAGTAAAATAAATAGCTAAGTCGGATGCAGAAAGAAGGAGGCGAACAGAAAAATATGTGGGTTGAGGGGATGTCAGAGGCTGACTGACAGGAGAAAAGAGGAGACGTGGGTGGAAGGAGACAGCAACTATCAAAGATATAAAGTGAAATTCCACAGCATGTCAAAGTGCAGAATCATGCACAGCACAGAGAGCAGAAAGTGAAGGAAGGATAAGAAGGGAACAAAGTCTCCCTCGGATGTTCATTTACCGTATGCAGGTGGTGATGAGTGGTGAAAATTGAAGGCGTATGCAGTGTTCAGCTGGCTGGCAAGAGGGTTTACATGGTTACGTTGAAGGAGCAGTGTGGTCAAACAATGAGAAAGGAGTATACTTTAAAAAAAAATGGTTTAAGGCCTGATTTGGGTGGGGTTGCTGGAGTAAAGGCAGACAGTGGAATGGAGGATGGTATGTCTGCCAACCTGCCTTTATTCCACCCACCAAGCTTAGAGGCGTCCATCAGTACCATGGACATCTCTAAACATTGATTGGAACCACCATCATTGTAATTCCTGTCAACGTAGGTTTGACGAATGACTCCATCAAACAAGATGGCTGGCCATCAAACATTTCCAAATGTTTTTATTTTTCAAAATCAAACTTCCAAAATATCTAACTTCCCACTCCAAATAGGGTAGACGGTCAGATAGCTTTTTATTTGACAGCTTTTACTCTCTCTGTCCACCAAAGGAACATTTATGCTGATGAAGAACCCTTAAAACAAATTGTAAATCAGTCCCTTCATTAAAAGTGTTTAAGGGGACTGAGGGAGTTGGTAATAATAAAGTCCAGTATAGTTAATGAAGTAGCCTGAACAAAATATGAGAGGGTCAAGAGAATGTATTAGACATGGCTGAAATAAAAGTAGGGCCAAGGACAGGAGTAAGTGATTTAAAGGCGAAAATGGGAAAGGAGTAATAGAGAAGAGCAAGAGAGAGAATAGAAAATATTATCTAGCTAAGCAGTGTGTTTGGGGGAGGGAAATTAACAAAATGCACAGAATCAAGAACTGGAAGAAGCAGAATTATCGTAGATTGGTGATAAACAGAGAATGAAGTTGTCAAGGGCAGGGTCTGACTCCTCTGTTGGAGAAGGGGCATCAGATAAAGGCTTCTTGTTTGGGGATTGATTCGTTGTGTGGAATATTCTTCCGAATCATCCTTATAGAACAAGTTACTTACCTTCGATAATGCCTTATGTGGTAGAGAAATGTTCTAGTTCAGTGGTTCCCAACCTTTTGACTTCTGTGGACCCCTATTTTATCAATACTGGACCCCGGGGACCCCCACTGAATCATTATTGGAACCTGGGGACCCCCACTGAGTCATTACTGATAGCTGGGACCTAATATTATTAAATTTTTTAAGCAGTCGCGGACCCCCTCAGGAGGCTACGCGGACCCCCAGGGGTCCGCAGCCCACAGGTTGGGAACCACTGTTCTAGTTGCAAATCCCTTACCTTAGAATTTCCCCTAGGCATCAGTCTGGATTCAGAGATTTTTCTCGAGCAGTATCCCTGCATGCTGATAGGTGGTGTTGGCTGGCCCTGTGTCCGTCGTTGGCATCGTGTGCGCCACATATGACATCGCAGGACCTATATATGCTCCACCACGGTGCACTGATGTCAGTTCTTTTCTTTCCGTGCCAGCAAAGCTTAGATCTGAAGATTTGCTACCACAGTTACTTTTTGACTAATCTTTTTTGAGGTTTTATCAAAGATGTTTGGGTATTTACAAACCTGGCGTGCCGAGGATATCATCACGCAAGATCGGGTTCAAGCCCTGCGGATCCTGCCTTCGGGAGATGTCCATGACGGATCCGCACCTCGTGTGCATGTGGTGTTCGGAGCGCCACCACGACCCAAAGTTGTGCTTCAAGTGCGGGGCCATGAATCTAAAAGCTTTGTGGAAGCGGTCCCTAAAGCTACTCATGCCTCAGCGCTCAGCTCTGTGTCACTCTCGATCTCGGTCGAGAGGAAAGTCCCGAGAATGGTCATGGAGCCCCCATTCTTGGTGGTCCCACTCCAAGTTCTTGAGACGGGCGGGCAAGTTCAGGCACAAGAAGAAGTTGCAGAAGAACAAATGTTCTTTTACTTCACCCCATCTGCCGGCCGACGTGACGTGGAAAAAGGAGCATTGTCGTTCCAGGTCTCCATCCTCTGAGCCTTTGTCTGGGTCTGCTTAGCGCCTCCCCGAGTTTCAAGGAACTGGAGCGACCCTTGCCCAACTCCATGAGTTCTATGAGGCCATACATCTCATATTTGGGCTGTCAGACTCTGCCGGAGTGCATTCAGGACCCACAGAGTTGGCAGGGGCTCCCTTGGGTTCGGCCTTGGCTCCTGGGGACACCGAGTGATCCGTTCCCAGATCCTAACCAGGGTCGGAGGTACCAACTTGACCTTCCCCGATAACAGTTATGACATTGATGCTCCTGACACCGCCCAAGCCCATCCTCATTGCCAACTCTGACATGTATCTGGAGTACCGTCGTGCAACACCAATTCGGACTTCGTCAGGGACCTTGTTCCCTAGGTCAGATCCTAACCATTATTCTCTTGGATTGGGGTACGGTGAGGATTGGGAGGGGTCGCTGGACCCTTTGGAATACCAGCTTGAATATCCTATGAACTGGCAGAAGGGCCAGAGTGAGGCCAGTGGTCTGGACACTTCCCCTGACGCTGGCATTCTTTCTCCCACCACCGTGGCTATGGAGGAAGGGTGTCCTACTCCGTGGTGGCGCAGAGAGTGGCCAAGGTCCTGGGCCTCGAGCTGCCTTTGGTGGCAGTCAGGACTAACTTCCTGACGGAGGTGCTTCAGCCTGAGGCTTCCTCTGCTGAACCCCATTTGCCCTTTAATAAAGCCCTCGCTGATGTCCTGCTCCAGCCGTGGTGCTGCGCGTGCTGCTCTGCATGGTCGGGCCGTGGGGTCAAATGCCCTCCTGTATCAGGGAGCCAGCGGTCTAGCTAGTCAACCGTCCCCCCCGTAGCCTCCAAACCTTCCTAGTCTGATGCTTCCCAATCAGCGACCAGTCAGAGGCAGGATTAACTATCACCTGCCCTACTGGCAGTCCATCATGTCAGACAGGTGGGTTTTGCAAATCGTCTGAAGGAGCTACTCCCTCACTTTCAAGACTACTCCTCCAGCCGTGCCACCATCCTACAATCAGATGACGGAGGATCACTTGACACTTCTCCACAAGGAGGTTACGGCTCTCTTGGCCAAGGGAGCCAAAGAGAGGGTCCCTGTGCCAGATGTGGGTCATGGTTGTTAATGCCCAAAATGGACAAAGGCCTCCACCCTATCCTAGACCTCCAGTCTCTCAATCGCTTCCTCAGGAAGGAGAAGTTCAGACTGCTCACTCTGGATCAAGTTCTATCTATCTTGGACCCAGAAGACTGGATGGTAGCGTTGGCATTGAGGGATGCCTGTTTCCATATTCCTGTCCTGCCTGCCCACTGATGTTCCGTGTGGTTCACGGTAGGCCACGAGCATTTTCAGTTTAAAATGCTTACCTTTGGGCTTACCAGTGCCCCTCGGTTGTTCACCAAGGTGATGGCGGTGGTTGCAGATCATCTGCGTAGGTCAGGGGTTTCAGTCTTCCCATACTTCAACAACTGGTTGTTGAAGGTGGGCTTGCCACAGGCTTTTGTCTCCCACCTCCAGACTGTGGCGCACCTCCTGCATTCGCTGGGGTTTACCACAGACATGCTGAAGTCACACCTGACTCCATCTCAGACGCTCCCCTTCACCAGAGCTGTTCTGGACATGGTGCATTTCTGGGCCTATCCTCCAGAGCGGCGTGTCCAGGATATTGAGGCTTTGATACCGATGTTTCAGCCTCTATCCTGGATTTCAGTGAGAATGACTCTGAGGCTGCTGAACCTCATGGCCTCCTGCATCCTGTAGGTGACACATGCCAGATGGCATATGCAGGATCTATAGTGGGACCTGAAGTTCCAGTGGGTGCAGCATCAGGGAAACCTCTCTGATATGGTCCAGATCTTGGAGGGAACGGTGCAAGATCTACAGTGGTGGCTTTTGAAACTTGATTCGGTCACAGGCAGAACCCTCTCCCTTCCCTAACCAGATCGACATTAGTGACAGATGCATTAATTCTGGGATGGGGCAGCCACAATGGAGAGGTGGGGGGGATCAGAGGCAACTGGTCTTTGGTAGAGTCAGGGCTCCACATCAGTCTTTTTCGAGCTCAGGGCGATCAGACTGGCATTGAAAGCATGTCTTCCCTCTCTCAAAGGGAAAGTAGTGTGGGTGTTCACAGACAACACCACCGCCTTGTGGTGTTGCAACAAAAATGGCCAGGTGGGGTTGTGGACTCTTTGTCAGGAGGCTCTGTGCCTCTGGACATGGATGGAACATCAGGGCATTTCCCTGGTGGTTCAACACCTAGCGGGCTTTCTGAACACCAGAGCTGTCGAACCTCAGCAAACAGTGCCTGGTCGATCACGAATGGCATCTCCACCCAGAGGGTGCGGAAAGTCTCTCTCAGCAGTGGGGAGAGCTTTGGTTAGATCTGTTCACCTCCTCAGAGAATGCACAATGTCTGCAGTTTTGCACATTGGAGTTTCCAAGGTGGCACAGGCTGGGCGACGCTTTTTGTCATGAGTAGAGGTCAGGCCTTCTGTACGCCTTCCACCCATACCACTTCTGCCCAGAGATTTCAATAAGATCAAGAATGACCTGGATGAAGTCATCCTTGTGGCACTCGACTAGGCACGAAGAGTCTGGTATCCTGACCTATTAAGTATGGCCATCGAGCCTCCAATCAGACTGCCTCTTCAGGAGGATCTTCTTTCGCAGCAGAAGGGGAGAGTTCCCCACCCAAACCTGTCCAGTCTCCACTTTCTTGCGTGGAGATTGAGTGGCAGCAGTTGACAGCTTTTGACCCTCTGTCTGAAGTCTGTAACATTATCTTTGCAGTCAGTCGTCCCTCCCCCAAAAGGTATACACTTGTCGGTGGAACAAATTTGTGGCATGGTGCACAGACAAGTCTGTTGTCCCTCTTTCTGTCCCTCTTTCAGAGGTCCTTTTGTTTGTACTTTCTTTGGCCCAGCAGCGCTCTGCTTTCAGCACGCTCAAAGGTTATTTGACTGCTATCTCTGCTTTTCTGAAATTACCTGACCAACCCTTCTTGTTTAAATCTCCTATATATAGTCAGTATATTATTTAAGGCTCTTACCATTCATAATGTCCCAATGGGCTTTTAATCTGGTTCTTACTTTCTTAATTTGCGCACATTTTGAGCCGCTCCATAATTGTCCTCTCAGGCTTCTGACATTAATAGCAGCCTTCCTTGTAGCCATTACATCAGCCTGCAGGGTGAGTGAACTGCAGGCATTGTCGTCATACCTTTCTATCTATCCTGACAAAGTGGTGCTTTGTACCAGGGCTTCCTTTTTTTACCAAAAGTGGTCACACCCTTTCATGCAGGCCAATCCATTACCTTGCCTACTTTTTTTGCAACCCCTTCATTCTTCTAAGGAAGAGAAGAGACTGCACCACCTGGACCCAAATAGAGCATCAGCATTCTACCTTGATTGTACCAAAGAGTTTTGGGTGGATGATCATCTCTTTGTTGGCTATGTGGGTGCGAAGAAAGGTTGGGAAGTGCCTTCTCTAGGTGGGTTGTTCTCTGCAATAAAACGTGTTACACATTGGCTGAAAAGCAACCCCCACCGGGTTTGCATGCTCATTCTACCAGTGCAACAGCTGCAACCACTGCGCTAGAATGCAGAGTTCCAGTCCTGTACATCTGTCAATCAGAAACGTGGGCATTACTGCACACATTTACCAAACACTACTGCCTGGACATCCAGGTCTGGAGGGACAGGTACCTTTCCCGTTCGGTCCTGCAGCACTTCCTAGTATGATCTTGGTTCGCAAACCCTCCTCCGGGGATGGTTTTGCTTGAGTATCTGTTCTAAGGTAAGGAATCTGCAACTAGAAGTGTCTATCAGATGAACAAGTTACTTACTTTCGGTAATGCCTTTTCTGGTAAAGACATGTTGTAGCTTCAGATTCCTTACCTATCCCTTCTTGGGGGTGCTAAGAAGGGATGGGTGTGATGGAGCATGCTTGGACTTTCTCATCTAGGGTAGCAAAAACTCCTTACAGTGTTCATATCTACTCCATGTCCCCAACTAGGAGACCTAGTGACCCAATGGTGGGTCACGGTAGAACGTTATAAAAAGAGAAGCCATCTTCTTTAATTCTTACATTAACCGGATAACCACATACATTAGACAACCACAAGTTTGACTATCACTGGCAGGAATAGTAAGTACTAAAATAAAAGCACAGCTTGTTTCATCCTTTGTATGATCTATAAAAAGAAGGCCTTTCTTACCTATCCCTGCAGTGTGGAGCTGCACACTGTGTCTTCTAATAATGGCGGCTTCTATTACACTCTCTGTGCACAGTGACCCGCTTCAGTTAATGTGTTATTAGTAGAATAGAGGTGCCAATTGCATGTTTCCTGCTGCGTATAGCTCTATAACGTGTTGGAACAGGGGTCTTGAGTTGCATTTCCCTTGTGGTGAATCCCACTACTGAGTGCTATTACAATAGGGTGATAATTGTAAGTTCCCTGCTGGGTAAACCCTGGGGCTGTGTGCAATCAGAAGAGGGGTCTTCATTTCATGTGTCCTTGTGTGTGAGCCCTTACACTGCGCGCCACTGAACAGGGGTCTCAATGAAACGTTTGCTGTAAAAACTGGTATCTACTTAATATCCACCACACGGCACCTTCCTTCTAACGAGCACTTCTCACTCAAATTGATTTCCATCTTCAGCCCCCTGGTGCAGACTTACGTTAAAACATAAAAAAATATACCGCAAATTATACGAGCGTAAGTGGAGGTGTGATTCATCAGTGGACTCCAAACAAAAGCAAGGAGGAGCTGTCGCTTGTACAAAGCCATGTTTTTAAAAACTAAAACAAACTATTTCACTTCCAGGATCCTTAAGTCCGACAAAGTCCATTGAAGATTTATTTAACAGGTTTAACTCCATAATGTCACTGGGCTGTCTACATGTCCATCTCAAGTCTTCTAAACTGCTGGCAAAATCAATATCATATGCATGGCCTTTCCTTGTTTGACCAATACTAGCATTTCCTGTACCCCTTTTTCGGCCAATAATTCTAATGAAGAACTTTGCCTTCATGCATTCAACTCTATTTCAACAGATGAGCTTCACAGCCTTCTATCATCCATTAAATCTGCCTCTTAGTACATCTGTAGGAGGCTGGACTGGCTTGTAGTGAGTACCAAGGGGTACTTGCACCTTGCACCAGGCCCAGGTATCCCTTATTAGTGTATAGGGTGTCTAGCAGCTTAGGCTGATAGATAATGGTAGCTTAGCAGAGCAGCTTAGGCTGAACTAGGAGACGTGTGAAGCTACTACAGTACCACTTAGTGTCATATGCACAATATCACAAGAAAACACAATACACAGTTATACTAAAAATAAAGGTACTTTATTTTTATTACAATATGCCAAAGTATCTTAGAGTGTACCCTCAGTGAGAGGATAGGAAATATACACAAGATATATATACACAATAGCAAAAATATGCAGTATAGTCTTAGAAAACAGTGCAAACAATGTATAGTTACAATAGGATGCAATGGGGAAACATAGGGATAGGGGCAACACAAACCATATACTCCAAAAGTGGAATGCGAACCACGAATGGACCCCAAACCTATGTGACCTTGTAGAGGGTCGCTGGGACTATTAGAAAATAGTGAGAGTTAGAAAAATAACCCTCCCCAAGACCCTGAAAAGTGAGTGCAAAGTGCACTAAAGTTCCCCTAAGGACAAAGAAGTCGTGTTAGAGGAATAATGCAGGAAAGACACAAACCAACAATGCAACAACTGTGGATTTCCAATCTAGGGTACCTGTGGAACGAGGGGACCAAGTCCAAAAGTCACAAGCAAGTCGGAGATGGGCAGATGCCCAGGAAATGCCAGCTGCGGGTGCAAAGAAGCTTCTACTGGACAGAAGAAAATGAGGTTTCTGCAGGAATGAAAAGGGCTAGAGACTTCCCCTTTGGTGGACGGATCCCTCTCGCCGTGGAGAGTCGTGCAGAAGTGTTTTCCCGCCGAAAGAACGCCAACAAGCCTTGCTAGCTGCAAATCGCGCGGTTAGCGTTTGTGGACACTGCTGAGGCCCAGGAGGGACCAGGAGGTCGCAAATTGGACCAGCAGAGAGAGGGGACGTCGAGCAAGACAAGGAGCCCTCTCTGAAGCCGGTAGCACCCGGAGAAGTGCCAGGAACAGGCACTACGAGGATGCGTGAAACGGTGCTCGCCGAAGTTGCACAAAGGAGTCCCACGTCGCCGGAGACCAACTTAGAAAGTCGTGCAATGCAGGTTAGAGTGCCGTGGACCCAGGCTTGGCTGTGCACAAAGAATTTCCGCCGGAAGTGCACAGGGGCCGGAGTAGCTGCAAAAGTCGCGGTTCCCAGCAATGCAGCCCAGCGAGGTGAGGCAAGGACTTACCTCCACCAAACTTGGACTGAAGAGTCACTGGACTGTGGGGGTCACTTGGACAGAGTCGCTGGATTCGAGGGACCTCGCTCGTCGTGCTGAGAGGAGACCCAAGGGACCGGTAATGCAGCTTTTTGGTGCCTGCGGTTGCAGGGGGAAGATTCCGTCGACCCACGGGAGATTTCTTCGGAGCTTCTGGTGCAGAGAGGAGGCAGACTACCCCCACAGCATGCACAAGCAGGAAAACAGTCGAGAAGGCGGCAGGATCAGCGTTACAGAGTTGCAGTAGTCGTCTTTGCTACTATGTTGCAGGTTTGCAGGCTTCCAGCGCGGTCAGCAGTCGATTCCTTGGCAGAAGGTGAAGAGAGAGATGCAGAGGAACTCGGATGAGCTCTTGCATTCGTTATCTAAAGTTTCCCCAGAGACAGAGACCCTAAATAGCCAGAAAAGAGGGTTTGGCTACCTAGGAGAGAGGATAGGCTACTAACACCTGAATGAGCCTATCAGAAGGAGTCTCTGACGTCACCTGGTGGCACTGGCCACTCAGAGCAGTCCAGTGTGCCAGCAGCACCTCTGTTTCCAAGATGGCAGAGGTCTGGAGCACACTGGAGGAGCTCTGGACACCTCCCAGGGGAGGTGCAGGTCAGGGGAGTGGTCACTCCCCTTTCCTTTGTCCAGTTTCGCGCCAGAGCAGGGCTAAGGGGTCCCCTGAACCGGTGTAGACTGGCTTATGCAGAATTGGGCACCTCTGTGCCCAACAAAGCATTTCCAGAGGCTGGGGGAGGCTACTCCTCCCCTGCCTTCACACCATTTTCCAAAGGGAGAGGGTGTCACACCCTCTCTCAGAGGAAGTTCTTTGTTCTGCCATCCTGGGCCAGGCCTGGCTGGACCCCAGGAGGGCAGATGCCTGTCTGAGGGGTTGGCAGCAGCAGCAGCTGCAGTGAAACCCCAGGAAGGGCAGTTTGGCAGTACCAGGGTCTGTGCTACAGACCACTGGGATCATGGGATTGTGCCAACTGATGGCATAGAGGGGGCAATTCCATGATCATAGCCATGTTACATGGCCATATTCGGAGTTACCATGGTGAAGCTACATATACGTAGTGACCTATATGTAGTGCACGCGTGTAATGGTGTCCCCGCACTCACAAAGTTCAGGGAATTGGGTCTGAACCATGTGGGGGCACCTTGGCTAGTGCCAGGGTGCCCACACACTAAGTAACTTTGCACCTAACCTTTACCAGGTAAAGGTTAGACATATAGGTGACTTATAAGTTACTTAAGTGCAATGTAAAATGGCTGTGAAATAACGTGGACGTTATTTCACTCAGGCTGCAGTGGCAGGCCTGTGTAAGAATTGTCAGAGCTCCCTATGGGTGGCAAAAGAAATGCTGCAGCCCATAGGGATCTCCTGGAACCCCAATACCCTGGGTACCTCAGTACCATATACTAGGGAATTATAAGGGTGTTCCAGTAAGCCAATGTAAATTGGTAAAAATGGTCACTAGCCTGTTAGTGACAATTTGGAAAGAAATGAGAGAGCATAACCACTGAGGTTCTGATTAGCAGAGCCTCAGTGAGACAGTTAGTCACTACACAGGTAACACATTCAGGCACACTTATGAGCACTGGGGCCCTGGGTTACCAGGGTCCAAGTGACACATACAACTAAAACAACATATATACAGTGAAAAATGGGGGTAACATGCCAGGCAAGATGGTACTTTCCTACACAACCCCCCCCCAAACGAAGGACAATAAGACTAGCCATGACCTGATGAGTCTTCATTGTCTAAGTGGAAATATCTGGAGAGTCCATCTGCATTGGAGTGGCTACTCCCAGGTCTATGTTCCACTGTATAGTCCATTCCCTGTAGGGATATGGACCACCTCAACAATTTAGGATTTTCACCTTTCATTTGTTTTAGCCAAAGTAGAGGTTTGTGGTCTGTCTGAACAATGAAGTGAGTGCCAAACAGGTATGGCCTCCACTTCTTCAGAGCCCAGACCACAGCAAAGGCCTCCCTCTCAATGGCAGACCAACGCTTTTCTCTAGGGGTCAACCTTCTACTAATAAAAGCAACAGGTTGATCCTGGCCCTCAGAATTAAGTTGTGATAGGACTGCCCCAACTCCTAATTCAGATGCATCAGTTTGGACATAGAATTTTTTAGAGTAACAAGGGCTTTTCAGGACAGGTGCAGAGCACATGGCCTGCTTCAGCTCCTCAAAAGCTTTCTGACAGCTTGCTGTCCATAATACCTTTTTAGGCATTTTCTTGGATGTGAGGTCATTAAGAGGGGCTGCAATGGAGCCATAGTTCTTAATGAACCTCCTGTAATACCCAGTGAGGCCTAGGAAGGCTCTCACCTGGGTCTGAGTGGTAGGGGGAACCCAATCAATAATTGTTTGGATTTTCCCCTGAAGTGGTGCAATCTGTTCCCCACCAACAAGGTGTCCCAGATAAACCACCTTACCCTGCCCTATCTGGCACTTTGAAGCCTTGATAGTGAGGCCTGCCTTTTGTAGGGCCTCCAAAACTTTCCATAGGTGGACCAGGTGATCATCCCAGCTGGAGCTAAAGACAGCTATATCGTCCAAATATGCTGCACTGAAAGCTTCCAGCCCTTGCAGGACTGTGTTCACCAACCTCTGAAAAGTGGCAGGTGCATTTTTCAAACCAAAAGGCATTACAGTAAACTGGTAATGTCCTCCAATGGTAGAAAATGCAGTCTTAGGTTTAGCATCTTCTGATAATTTGATCTGCCAATACCCTGCAGTCAAATCAAAAGTGCTTAGATACTTGGCAGATGCCAGTGTATCTATGAGCTCATCTGCCCTGGGTATAGGCTGAGCATCAGTTTTGGTTACCAAGTTGAGACCTCTATAGTCTACACAAAACCGCATTTCGTTCTTTCCATCTTTGGAATGGGGTTTTGGTACCAGTACCACAGGAGAAGCCCATGGACTGTCAGAGTGCTCAACCACTCCTAGTTCTAACATTTTCTGGACCTCTTGCTTTATGCAGTCCCTGACATGGTCAGGCTGCCTATAGATCTTACTTTTGACAGGTAAACTGTCTCCAGTATCTATAGTGTGCTCACACCAAGAAGTGGTACCTGGCACAGTAGAGAAGAGTTCAGAGAATTGATCTAGGAGATGTATGCAATTATCTTTCTGCTCAGCAGTAAGACAATCAGCCAAAACTACACCTTTCACAAGAGCATCTTGTTCTGTGGAAGAAAAGAGATCAGGTAGAGGATCACTGTCTTCTTCCTGTCCCTCATCAGTTGCCATGAGCAGGGTGAGATCAGCCCTGTCATAGTAGGGTTTCAGGCGGTTAACATGGAGCACCCTAAGGGGACTCCTGGCAGTGCCTAAGTCAACTAAATAGGTGACTTCTCCCTACTTTTCAACAATTGTGTGGGGTCCACTCCATTTATCTTGGAGTGCTGTTGGGGCCACAGGCTCCAAGACCCACACTTTCTGCCCTGGTTGGTACTGAACCAAAACAGCCTTCTGATCATGCCATTGCTTCTGGAGCTCTTGGCTGGCCTGAAGGTTTTTACTGGCCTTTTTCATGTACTCAGCCATCCTTGATCTGAGGCCAAGTACATAATCCACAATATCCTGCTTAGGAGCTTTTAAAGGTTGTTCCCAACCCTCCTTTACAAGTGTGAGTGGACCCCTAACAGGGTGTCCACAAAGAAGTTCAAAGGGGCTGAAGCCCACTCCTTTCTGGGGTACCTCCCTGTAGGCAAAAAGGAGGCATGGTAGAAGGATATCCCATCTCCTGCGGAGTTTTTCAGGGAGACCCATAATCATGCCTTTGAGAGTTTTATTAAATCTCTCCACCAGTCCATTTGTTTGTGGATGATAGGGTGTTGTGAACTTGTACGTTACACCAAACTCCTTCCACATGGCCTTTAAGTATGCAGACATGAAATTGCTTCCCCTGTCTGATACTACTTCCTTTGGGAAGCCCACCCTGGAAAATATTCCCAGGAGGGCCTTTGCCACTGCAGGAGCTGTAGTGGTCCTTAAAGGAATAGCTTCAGGATATCTTGTGGCATGGTCCACTACCACTAAGATGAATCTATTGCCTGAAGCAGTAGGAGGGTCAAGGGGGCCAACTATGTCAACCCCTACCCTTTCAAAGGGAACCCCAACCACAGGCAGTGGGATAAGGGGTGCCTTTGGGGTGCCACCTGTTTTGCCACTGGCTTGACAGGTTTCACAGGACTTACAAAATTCCTTTGTGTCCTCAGACATCCTAGGCCAATGAAACAATGGAACCAATCTGTCCCAAGTTTTCATTTGACCCAGGTGTCCAGCTAGGGGAATGTCATGTGCCAGGGTTAGGAGGAACTTTCTGAACTCCTGAGGAATCACTAATCTCCTGGCAGCTCCAGGTTTAGGATCCCTATGCTCAGTGTACAAGAGGTTGTCCTCCCAGTAAACTCTGTGAGAGTCACTGACATCCCCATTAGCCTGTTTGACAGCTTGCTGTCTGAGACCCTCTAATGTGGGACAGGTTTGCTGTGCCACACTCAGCTCCTCTCTGGCAGGCCCCCCTTCACCCAAAAGCTCAGCAGTGTCTGCTTCCAGCTCCTCTGGTGTAGGTTCTGCACAGGGAGGGAATTCTTCTTCCTCAGAAGTAGAATCCACTGTAGAGGGAGGGATAGTAGGAAGTGGTTTGCTTCTACTAGCCCTAGCTTTAGGGAGCACTTGGTCCATTGTTCCAGGATCCAAGCTTCCCTGTCCTTTTTGCTTTTTGGCCTGAGCCCTTGTCAAAGCATAAATATGCCCTGGGATGCCCAGCATTGCTGCATGGGCCTCCAACTCCACATCTGACCAAGCTGATGTCTCCAAATCATTCCTTAATAGACAGTCTACAGGTAAATCTGAAGCTACCACAACTTTCTTTGGACCAGTTACCCCCCCCCAGTTGAGATTTACAACAGCCATGGGGTGGCTAAGTGTGTTGTTGTGAGCATCGGTTACTTGGTACTGGTGACCAAGTAGGTGTTGTTCAGGGTGGACCAGTTTCTCTATGACCATAGTCACACTGGCACCAGTGTCCCTGTAGGCCTGAACCTCAACACCATTTATTAGGGGTAGCTGCTTGTACTTATCCATATTAAGGGGACAAGCAACTAAGGTGGCTAAATCAATAGCCCCCTCAGAGACTAACACAGCCTCTGTGGCCTCCCTAACTAGGCCAACCCCAACTAAGTTACCAATAGTGAGCCCAGCTACTCCCTTGGATTGGCTATTAGTAGGTTTGCTCCCACCACCACTGCTATTAGTAGGGACACTAGGGGTAGCAGTAGGGGTTGTAGTGGTAGGAGCATTGGTGCTTTTCTTTGGACAACTGGGATCTGTTGTCCAATGGCCTTTTATTTTACATAAATAGCACCATGGTTTCTTTTCCTTGTTCTGATTAAAAGAGGATTTGGGCCCACCACCCCCACCAGAGTGTTTTTGTGGGCCTGATGAAGACTCATTTTTAGATTTGTCCCCACCCTTGTCAGAAGACTTACCATCCTTCTTTTTGTTGCCATCTTTGTCACCCCCTGTATGAACTTTTCTGTTCACCCTTGTTCTGACCCATTTGTCTGCCTTCTTTCCCAATTCTTGGGGAGAGGTCAGATCAGAGTCCACCAAGTACTGGTGCAACAAATCAGACACACAATTATTAAGAATATGCTCTCTCAGGATCAAGTTATACAGGCTGTCATAATCAGTAACTTTACTGCCATGTAACCACCCCTCCAAGGCCTTCACTGAATGGTCAATGAAATCAACCCAGTCTTGTGAAGACTCCTTTTTGGTCTCTCTGAACTTTATCCTGTTTTGTTCAGTGGTTAAGCCATAACCATCCAGGAGTGCATTCTTAAGAACTTGGAAATTATTAGCATCATTTTCTTTCACAGTAAGGAGCCTATCCCTACCTTTTCCACTAAATGATAGCCATAGAATAGCAGCCCACTGCCTTTGAGGGACATCCTGTACAACACAGGCCCTCTCAAGTGCAGCAAACCACTTGTTAATGTCATCCACCTCCTTGTAAGGGGGAACTATCTTGTGCAGATTCCTGGAATCATGCTCTTTTGCAGGATGACTATGGGGAATACTGCTGCTGCCACCATGGGTTTCTAAACCCAGTTTCTGTTTCTCCTTCTCTACTTCTAAAGTCTGTCTATCCAAATCCAGCTGTTGCTTCTTGAGCTTCAGTCTGGTTTGTTCCACTCTCAATCTATTGAGCTCCCTTTCTAACAATCTGTCATCAGGGTGGGTGGGAGGGACATGCCTTGAAACAGAAGTATGGTGAGAATGGACAGAAGGAGACCTGTCCCTTACAGAAGCCACCCTAACAGCTTGGCTAACAGAAACATCACTACCAGTATGGTGAGAATAAATGCTTTTGCTATGATGTGAGACAACACTATTTATATGGTGTGGCTCATCATCATTACCAACTATGCTAGACTGTCTAGTAATGGGCAGGCTAGGAAGTTTCTTTCCTGAATCTTTTCCTGGGGGAGTCCCTGGATCAGATTGAGAACCATTAGCTACTTTTTCACTAGATTGGGCACTTATGGCCTTATCCTGTACTCTAAGCATGTTAATTAACAGTTCTAAGGAAGGATTCTTCCCTACACTCAAACCTCTCTCTATGCAGAGATTCCTTGCTCCTTTCCAGCTAAGGTGATCATATGCAAGTTTGGACAGATCAACATTTTGGCCTGTGCCAGACATTTTTAGAGAGAGTTAAAGTGATAGTAAAAGATAAAAAGTTTGTCAGAGCTTTTAGAAAGACAGAGAAAAAAAAACTTTTTAAACTTTTTAGAACTTTTTAGAAAGTTAGAAGTACTTTTCAGCACTTAGAAAAGAGTGAAAAGAGGAAATGCAAAACTTTTTGGCTATGTGTATATACACTGACCTTGTTTTGTATATTTTTCTCTTATGAAAAGTACAATGACAAGAGTGGTAAGTAGTCTCAAAGCACTTATCCCACCGCTGCACAACCAATGTAGGAGGCTGGACTGGCTTGTAGTGAGTACCAAGGGGTACTTGCACCTTGCACCAGGCCCAGGTATCCCTTATTAGTGTATAGGGTGTCTAGCAGCTTAGGCTGATAGATAATGGTAGCTTAGCAGAGCAGCTTAGGCTGAACTAGGAGACGTGTGATGCTACTACAGTACCACTTAGTGTCATATGCACAATATCACAAGAAAACACAATACACAGTTATACTAAAAATAAAGGTACTTTATTTTTATGACAATATGCCAAAGTATCTTAGAGTGTACCCTCAGTGAGAGGATAGGAAATATACACAAGATATATATACACAATAGCAAAAATATGCAGTATAGTCTTAGAAAACAGTGCAAACAATGTATAGTTACAATAGGATGCAATGGGGAAACATAGGGATAGGGGCAACACAAACCATATACTCCAAAAGTGGAATACGAACCACGAATGGACCCCAAACCTATGTGACCTTGTAGAGGGTCGCTGGGACTATTAGAAAATAGTGAGAGTTAGAAAAATAACCCTCCCCAAGACCCTGAAAAGTGAGTGCAAAGTGCACTAAAGTTCCCCTAAGGACAAAGAAGTCGTGTTAGAGGAATAATGCAGGAAAGACACAAACCAACAATGCAACAACTGTGGATTTCCAATCTAGGGTACCTGTGGAACGAGGGGACCAAGTCCAAAAGTCACAAGCAAGTCGGAGATGGGCAGATGCCCAGGAAATGCCAGCTGCGTGTGCAAAGAAGCTTCTACTGGACAGAAGAAGCTGAGGTTTCTGCAGGAACGAAAAGGGCTAGAGACTTCCCCTTTGGTTGACGGATCCCTCTCGCCGTGGAGAGTCGTGCAGAAGTGTTTTCCCGCCCAAAGAACGCCAACAAGCCTTGCTAGCTGCAAATCGTGCGGTTAGCGTTTTTGGACACTGCTGAGGCCCAGGAGGGACCAGGAGGTCGCAAATTGGACCAGCAGAGAGAGGGGATGTGGAGCAAGACAAGGAGCCCTCTCTGAAGCCGGTAACACCCGGAGAAGTGCCAGGAACAGGCACTACGAGGATGCGTGAAACGGTGCTCGCCGAAGTTGCACAAAGGAGTCCCACGTCGCCGGAGACCAACTTAGAAAGTCGTGCAATGCAGGTTAGAGTGCCGTGGACCCAGGCTTGGCTGTGCACAAAGGATTTCCGCCGGAAGTGCACAGGGGCCGGAGTAGCTGCAAAAGTTGCGGTTCCCAGCAATGCAGCCCAGCGAGGTGAGGCAAGGACTTACCTCCACCAAACTTGGACTGAAGAGTCACTGGACTGTGGGGGTCACTTGGACAGAGTCGCTGGATTCGAGGGACCTCGCTCGTCGTGCTGAGAGGAGACCCAAGGGACCGGTAATGCAGCTTTTTGGTGCCTGCGGTTGCAGGGGGAAGATTCCGTCGACCCACAGGAGATTTCTTCGGAGCTTCTGGTGCAGAGAGGAGGCAGACTACCCCCACAGCATGCACAAGCAGGAAAACAGTCGAGAAGGCGGCAGGATCAGCGTTACAGAGTTGCAGTAGTCGTCTTTGCTACTATGTTGCAGGTTTGCAGGCTTCCAGCGCGGTCAGCAGTCGATTCCTTGGCAGAAGGTGAAGAGAGAGATGCAGAGGAACTCGGATGAGCTCTTGCATTCGTTATCTAAAGTTTGCCCAGAGACAGAGACCCTAAATAGCCAGAAAAGAGGGTTTGGCTACCTAGGAGAGAGGATAGGCTACTAACACCTGAAGGAGCCTATCAGAAGGAGTCTCTGACGTCACCTGGTGGCACTGGCCACTCAGAGCAGTCCAGTGTGCCAGCAGCACCTCTGTTTCCAAGATGGCAGAGGTCTGGAGCACACTGGAGGAGCTCTGGACACCTCCCAGGGGAGGTGCAGGTCAGGGGAGTGGTCACTCCCCTTTCCTTTGTCCAGTTTCGTGCCAGAGCAGGGCTAAGGGGTCCCCTGAACCGGTGTAGACTGGCTTATGCAGAATTGGTCACCTCTGTGCCCAACAAAGCATTTCCAGAGGCTGGGGGAGGCTACTCCTCCCCTGCCTTCACACCATTTTCCAAAGGGAGAGGGTGTCACACCCTCTCTCAGAGGAAGTTCTTTGTTCTGCCATCCTGGGCCAGGCCTGGCTGGACCCCAGGAGGGCAGATGCCTGTCTGAGGGGTTGGCAGCAGCTGCAGTGAAACCCCAGGAAGGGCAGTTTGGCAGTACCAGGGTCTGTGCTACAGACCACTGGGATCATGGGATTGTGCCAACTATGCCAGGATGGCATAGAGGGGGCAATTCCATGATCATAGACATGTTACATGGCCATATTCGGAGTTACCATTGTGAAGCTACATATAGGTAGTGACCTATATGTAGTGCACGCGTGTAATGGTGTCCCTGCACTCACAAAGTTCAGGGAATTGGCTCTGAACCATGTGGGGGCACCTTGGCTAGTGCCAGGGTGCCCACACACTAAGTAACTTTGCACCTAACCTTTACCAGGTAAAGGTTAGACATATAGGTGACTTATAAGTTACTTAAGTGCAGTGTAAAATGGCTGTGAAATAACGTGGACGTTATTTCACTCAGGCTGCAGTGTAAATTGGTAAAAATGGTCACTAGCCTGTTAGTGACAATTTGGAAAGAAATGAGAGAGCATAACCACTGAGGTTCTGATTAGCAGAGCCTCAGTGAGACAGTTAGTCACTACACAGGTAACACATTCAGGCACACTTATGAGCACTGGGGCCCTGGGTTACCAGGGTCCCAGTGACACATACAACTAAAACAACATATATACAGTGAAAAATGGGGGTAACATGCCAGGCAAGATGGTACTTTCCTACAACATCCCAATCCAGCAAAGCCCCTCTCAATTCACTCCATCAATCCCGGCTCATCGCCTTCTTAATCTTAATCTTTCTAATCTGTTCATCGAAACAGCAATTGTCTCTCAAGCTGGAAAAAGACCTTAGTCATTTCTCTACTGAAAAGACTTACTGCAGAGCCTGCAACCTTGAGCAACGTTTGTCCTACTTTACTTTTACCCTACCCGATAAATATTTTGGAGAAGGTTATCCTTGAGCATCATAAACTTTTTGATGAAGCTGTCCGGCTTTCGACCTACACACAGCATCAGTTCAGCTTTGTTCTCATCTTTCTATTGATGACCTTTGAGTTCTGACAGAAAAAGGCAAATCTTCTGCCCTAGGTCTTCTTGACGTTTCTTGACATTAGCCCCGGTCTCCCACACTAGTTTGCTTGCATGCCTCAGTGGAGGTGCCATTGTAGCCTGGGTGAAGTTCTACCTCACCAACCATCCCCAAACAGTCTTTCCATCACCAAAACAATCTGAATTACATTTTCTGTCCCATGGACTTTCTCATGGTTCTTCCATCAGACCCACTGGTTTTAATACCTGTGTCCGCCCACTGATACAACTCATCCGATCATTTGGATTACAGCCTCTGATTTAGTAAGGAATGTACGACTCACATTGTAGTGTGAATGTCACACAATTCATTAAAACTTAATATGGACAATACAAGGATAATGTTTATTTCTGTTCACACCTCCCCTGGTCTGCTGTGACCTACTCTTTAGCCCTCCATCTTGGGCCCTACCCCTGTCCTGGCCTTCTCAGTACAAAATCTTCACTTTTGATCAAGACCTTTCATTTACACTGCAGGTCAATAAAGTGGTATCTGCCTGTTTTATCATGATCTGATTACTATGGAAAATCTGTCTCCCTGGCCAGTCATGGTCAGAAGTGGTCTTAAATCAGCTGGACTACTTCAACTCTTTCTTCCTAGATCCTTCAAGTTATATCATCAAACTTGTGCAGTGCTTACAGAATGGTGCAGCACGTCTATGTCCAGGGTTACAGCTTGGTTAGTAAGATTGAGGGGTGTGAGCTTCAGATTTCAAACAACTAAGTGGGCATAAAATGTTAAAATACATTCTAGGGCAAGCAGGGTGGACAAGAGGGCCTAAGGGCAGTGAAAAGGGAAAGCAATGTGGATTGGAAGGATTACTAAGTGCGAGCAAACACAACATTTTGTAATATAACCAAATTTTGAGGACTTTAAAAAAAAAAAAAAGGGAGAGTGTGTGTGTTTTTTTCTGTGTGTATGTAATAATTCCTGGTGAAATCCGACAAACACCTCTCCATACCCAACTGAAAGTACCTGTACCCAACTATTTATTGGAAAATACATTTATTAGGGGGGTGTAGCTCACCAAACACCCCCTATGCTGCAACACATCTAACTAGCTCTTGAACTTCCATCTCATCCTTCAGCCATGATGACATGGCTAACCTTATACTGGCTATCTATATCTCAGAGAATTACATTTAAATTACTATGTATAATGTTCAAACTCATTTACTTCCGGGCCCCTTTCTACCTCTGAAAGAGGTTCAAGCGTTTACTCCCCCATGAGCCCTCAGGTCCTCTGGCCTGACTGATTGTGGTTCCCAGAATTCAACATGTTGGACTGGGAGGGTGGGCTTTCTTTATAAACTCAGCCAAACTCTAGATCTCTCTCCATCTCTGCTTAATGGCAGAAACTCAACTTGTCCCCTTCTACAAGAAGCTTAAAACCTTGCTGTTTCCAAAAGTCTAATATCTACTAATTCTTTTCTGATCTGATTCACTCTTTCCATTCCAGTACCTAACGCCAGGACACCCTAAAGGTAACCGTGCACTTCAAAAAAAAAAAATGGAGCATAATATAATATATATCAAATCACCTGCATCATATGCCTTTGCATCGTGCTGGGGTTTATCTTATATTCTTCCCGCACTGTAAACTTTACATTCAGTGTTTCATTTGAGCCGGTGGTTGCGGGTGCGACCCACCACCACTTGTTGTTGAGGACCGGCACCTATTTTTCCTGATGAGATTTTGAGCCAGAGCTAGAGGGAGAAAAACACACAAGGGGGAAAAAGAAGGAAGGGTGCACTAGAAGATATCGAGAAAGGGAGAAAGCAGGGGTGAAAATAAACCTGAAAGAGTGAGGTGAGGGGGCAGGTAGTGCCTGAGAATTGATTAAGGAGGCAGGAGGTAGAATCAAGACTAAGCAGCCTTGGGATTTGGCAACCCCACTATTCACAGCACTGGTCACGGGCTTCTTGGGTTGGGCACTGGCACTTATTCATTTACAAATTAAGCACTGATTACATTAAGTGATATTGAAATCAGATACTTCATCTCAGGCCCTCAGCAGTTCAGACAGCTGCTTTTAAAATGTGGGGCCTCTTACTTATGCTAACTGAATGTTGGGCCACTGCACTATCTTGGTGCACAGCCCCCTTTTTGCGGTGCCCTGTAGTGTGAATCACTCCACAGGGCAGGGGTATATCCGCCCTTGTAATGCAGGTGCAGTGGCACTGGCGCCCAGAGGGAGCGCACTGGACGTTGATTATTGCTGTATTTTACTGCCCAAGCAGCTCTCAAAGGGCTCGTTCTCTTGCTTGCCCCATAACCCTGAGCATCCTTGCTAAGCATCTGTCACAGGGCGCTCTCCGCAGAGGCCTGCCGGTGCCGAGAGAGGGGGTTACCGCGGGGCGGGCCGCGCAGAGCTGCAGAGCTCGATTATGGATGCAGATCACACCCCGGCCATTTATGAAGCTCATAAATTAAACCTGCGCCTCTTGCGGCTGCTGGGAAGAGAAGGATAAATAGGAAAGAGCGAGCGAGGGACAGAAATAGGGGAGGGAGAAAGAAACGCGGTGGGAGAAAAGCACGGAGGCCCCAGTGGAGGGAGATATGGTGTGCAACAGAGCGAGGTAAAGTCAGGCGAAGAAATAAATGGGCATGGGAACGGCGTACCAAGAGCTCCAGCAACACCATGGTGCTGGTGGGGGAGGGGCAGGGCGGGCTCCAGGGCGCCCCCTCCGGCACTATGCGCGGGCAGCGGGCCCCTGGCTGAGTCACCTGAGTGGGGTGCCTTCATGTATTTCGCAGGGCGGGGGAGCTCGCGTTTAGCTACGGCACGGATGGGAAAAGCACTGGGGCAGTGAAGAGCGACACAGTACAGAGAAGTAAAGTCATACGAGGAAATTGAAGAAAGACTCATTAAGAGAGGGAAGGAACAGGTGACGACACCAGGAGGAAAAGGCACGCGACGAATTAACTAAATGGAGGAGACATATTTAAGAAATAATGGATGGATGGTGCAAGACAGAGAGCGAGGTAAAGCATATGAGAACATAACTAGGAAAGGAGACTCCGGTAGAAAACGAAGGGAGGAAAAAAGGCATAAGAGGTGATTGACAGATGGGGAAAGAAGTTCGGGAGTGGAGAGAAGGATGACAACACAGAGTTGAAGAACAGTTGTTGGAGGAAAGCAGAAGAAAGAAAGTTGGAAACAACAACGAGAGGAAAAGACAAGGGACAGGCACATGATGAAATAATGAGATGGAAAGTGGAAACTTGGGAAGGAAAGGACGGCTGGGACCACACATCACTAAGGTGGAAAGAAACATGATGAACTAGCAAGATCAAGGAAAGAGACACAGGAAGAAAAGAAAGTGACATAATAAAAAGGGGGAATAACGTTGTGTGAAAAAATACCGATAATGAAAAAAGACAGGAAAGCATTACACAACACTTAGGGGTAAAGGCGTGTGCAGAAATAACTGGACGGAGGAAAGAAACTGAGCGAGAAAGGGAAGAAGGGGACCACCCAACACAAAGAGGTAAAAGGCAGGGAACGTAATTACTGGGCGGAGAAACGAGGCTGAGGAAGAAAAGGAAGGGACGTGCGCACAATAATAAGGGGAAAGACAAGCGAGGAAATAATTGAATGGAGGAAAGAGCAATGGGTGCTCTTTCCTCTGAAAATGGATGGACCAGGGAAAAACAAGGACTGTAAAGGACCAGAAGGTACAAGAGAAAGACTCAGACCAGGAGGAAAAGTTGTCCTAGAATAACTGGTTGGTTCCCTTGTTCTCAGGCAGAATCTCTTCAACCTATCGACCAACCCAAGGCCGTACTGATCATACCTGTCATTGGGTGTTTCCCTGAGAGGCTGGAAGGGTGTTTGGGGGGGGGGGGAAGAGTTTACTGGGGGTCGGTTTTGTAGCAGTGCAACAGTTTTCAAAGCACTGTGGAGTTCTTTATATATCCAACCGTTTTCAGGCAACAATAAAAGTGCCAAGAAAACTGGTGGTTAATGTACCTGCTGGAGAGAGATCAGGTTTTGTCTATTGGCAGTTTTCACTCATCTAAGATAGCGCAGAGGGTTAAGATGACTACTCCAAAGAATGTGTGCTCAGCAGATTACAGAACAGTATGTTATGTGCAATGCTCAGTGGGATACTGCTTTTGCCCAGAGATCCTTTTAAACTGTGCAGTTCATGAGCTACAACCTTCATCTAGCACAGGGAGCTATGAACTTCAGTGAAAGAGCTGCAACAAACTGCATGATACAGGTTAGAAAGTTATGTTTTCCCCAGTCTTTGATTGTCCTAATTTTGCACAAAATAGTTAGTTTGAGTAGAAATAAATTGTTTATTAGTAAAGTCAACCCTAACCACTGTTACATTCTGAATCCTGAGTTTATGCTTCCCCAGATTAAGCACTCTTAAAAAATGCCTATCTGTATGGATGACGTGAATCCTACGCATTGTAGTCCCCTTTGTCTTATGTAACATGGTCTGTACACTCATTTGACCTATGATTCATGGTCTCTGTATGTTTGTGTGATGTAGAGTGCTCCATCACCCTACACAGGTAAGAGAGGGGATATAAAACAAATTTAATACATGTGAGAGTGGCTATGGAAGGATTAGAGGCGCTGTTAGTGGGTGATGGTGAGGGAAAAGCCCCAATAAAGATTGCTGTATCATTGTGCACTGTAGGCTCATCATTTGCTACGCATTAAAAACGAATACAATTTAATACATGATGAATGTGCTGTAAAATGACCCGTTTTTGCAATTTTTCCAAAATTGTCTTCGTGTGGGAGGATGGGAGAACCCCTCAAGCCCCGTTGTAGTGGTCAGGCAGCGTTGGCCTGGCAAAATGTGCCGGGCTGCTTTGGGGTCCCAGTCTGGCCCTGAACCAACCCGCCTTCTCCCCATCCAAATGAACTCCTTAGTCCTTTGCTCTCTCCTTCCAAGTTACCATCACCTACATAGCCATAGCCACTCTGTCCAGCCCATTCTCTATCAGCCTCAACTTCAATATGCCAACCTACCTGCTAGACAGGAACACTCTTTTGCCGATATTTTTTCCAGGCCTCTTTTGTGTTTTCTAACCTCTCATACTTCTCTCGACTTCTTTAGCCCTATTTCCTTTCCCATTGTCTCCTTTATCCTTTCATATCTGCCTTTTTTGTGACACTTACCGGGTCTCTCCCCGTTTCCCTCTCATCTCTCAAACTCTCTCAATGCTTGCCTATTCCTGAGTCCCCTTCTTAGATTATTCTCTAACCCGGGAGTCTAGCTTTTTTCTGTATTAGGAGCTCCTTATTTTCACTGAAAATCATCCTGAGCTACTAATATTATTAGTGTAATGATAGTGAGCATCGTCAAGATTTAATTCATGACCTCCCCATGCAGGACCAGCCGTGATCACCCTAATGCATGGGGCAGGATTGTAAGCCGTAATGTAAAACAGGTTTTATTCGTTTTGAATGCCTGTACGTGGCTAATATACCACAGCCGTGGCTGCAATGCCGCTGGCACCAAGGTAACATTAGTAATACGTCTCTCCAACGTTCAGGATGAACTTTAAAAAACATGTTTCTCCAAACATCAGTTTATCAGTTCTAAAAATACATACATGCATTTACATCTCAAATATGGGTTTTTCAATTTTGGGATACAGGTATTCATCAAAGCAAAAACTTAAAATTCAGTAGGCTGGGCTGTATGTAGTAAAGCTATCTGTAAGTATTTGGAGAGCTACCAGTAGCTCATGAACTACTCGGTGGAGAAGCCTACTAGCCCACCCTCCCAGCCTCCCCTACACCTGCTCTCTGCCCCTTGAGTTCCTTTCTAGTCCCGTTTTTATCTATATTTGTTTTCCGAGTGAGAGACTTCACGCAACTTTAGAAGTGGTTAATGAGTTCCCTTCTATGATTGTAAACCATGGTGCTTTTTGTAGCGCGTTGATGGTCCAATTGGTTGGTTTGGTCTTTTGTCCGTTATGCTTCCTTTTACTCGCACTGTTTTGATGCCTGCAGAAGTGTAGCTATCCTTGGGGCAGCGGGTGCAGTGGCACCAGGGCCTAAGGGTGTGACGGGCCCTCAGCACCCCAACTATAACAGTCTTTCCATATCTAAACGGAGGCCATAGGGTCCATTTTCCATGCTTGCATTGGGACCCTGGGCACCCACGCTGCGCCCGCGGGCACATACCGCACTGAGTTCTTCATCCCTCAATCGCTTCCTCTTTTCTCTCCCTCTGAGACCTCGGCCTTGCTTGCTTATGAGACATGTCTAAGTGCCCATTTACAATGCAGCAGTCCCACACCCACCATAGTGCGTCTGGTGCAGTCGCTCCACGGCACAGGGGTCTGAGGCTCCATTTCACTCCAGTGATGGCTGTATTTGCTGGGCCCATTTTCCTCACTTTCTTTAGGGCCCTTGACACCCGCCTCCACTGCTTGTAGGCAGTGTAGTGTAACACAAGGTGGGAGGCACATAGATATATATACCGCCTCCTGCCTGACTGCGGGTGGATGGTTTCAGGCGGGGAGGTGGGCTGTTTGTGCCTGTGCTGGTGTGTGTAAGGGGATGGGGGGGAGGTGGGTAACGTAAGGCTAAATTTAGCACGCACTCCCCCTGGTCCTTGTTGTCGGTTTGCATTTTGAGATGTGAAGTTCTCCTAAAACCCGCACAGATAGTTGATAAAATATTAACGGGCAGAATCCCATCTCAGGTCTCGGCGGTGCGATCCGACCTCTACAACGCGCAGCTCTCCGACGATAAGTTGTGTCAGATTCATTCGGCTTCTGCTCTTTCACCTGCCAGCGCCGGGGGCTGCGGGCGGGGGGGCGGGGCCGAGGGTTTCCCGCCTAATGTGAAGGGGCGGGCGGTAGCGCTTGGAAGGGGCCTGCCTGTGACGAATGGTTGATACACCTGCGGCCCCCACCACCGAATGCACCCCAGTGCCCCCCATGCCTCTCACACCAGAGGGCCCTCCAGCCGTGTTGAGGCATTGTAGAGCCTGAAGAGTGCCTATCAGGGGCTCAGGTGGGACCCTGCATCCCCTGTGTGGGTGCTAGGGGTAAAGAGAGGCAATGTTGAGGGGGGACCAAACAGTACTTAATTAGAGCCGGAATTTGCGGCCCTCTGGCATTCATTTTTGGGGACCTGCACTTATTTGATTTCAAAGGATTTTGATCCAGCACGAGAGATGGATAAACACAAACATTGGGAAGGAGGGGGAGATACAAACGGAACACATGGGATGAGGGGAGATGCAGGGATGGGAAAGATCCTGCAGGAGTGCGATAAAGCGGCAGAGTGTCTGGCGGTGGATCAGAGAGCATGAGATCCAATCGAGACTTCGATGGCAGCGGCCTCGGGCTTCTGAGGTAAACATTGTGCCTGGGCACTTTTTCTTTTACTAATTGAGCACTGGAGACACGTTCTTCTTTTATCTGTTGAATGACATGAGTAGATTTGGCAGGAATTTCAGACCCCCAGGTTTGGAAGGAAATTCTGCCATTTTCCATTACACCATTTTGCCTCTCCAGTTCCCACACGCTTCCACGCACTGGCTGCTGCAGCTGGCTGTACGCTAGAATTAAAGAGGCCTGCCTGCAGAGTTCCCAGGACCAGCCGGGAAGAAGGGCCGAGGGTCAGGAGATGAGAACACAAGTCCCACAGTGTGCCCGAGATGACAGATGCAATATTTGTGCCTAATGCACAAGATGGTTACTTCGCAATCAAGCCCACCAACCCGGGACAGGTAGACAATAGCGATAAGCCACCTCCATCGCTCAGCTGATGCACAGGCTCAGTCTGCACGAGGCAGACAACGCGAACACACATGCACATGTCAACACTTGTGTGACGCTGGGCACATATAGTGCAACTGAACACCTGCAGTAATGGAAAACCCGTCAGTTGCAAACACAAGCCTTACCCACACTGCACCACTTCCACCCAAAGGTAATATATCCCACAGCAACGGAGAAGAAATTGTAGCCACTGGACAGATGTAGGTGCAGTGCTTTAAAATGGGCGAGTACTATCATGTGCTGACTACCTGCACTTTTTTACTTTGAAAGGGAAAGCACCAGCATTTATCAGAATTGGTGCAATACTTGCGTTGGTAGAATCCCAGCCCTTCTCAACCCTGGTGCAATAAGTGTATTGGTAGAGTACCAGCACTTCTCAGCACTGGTGCAATACTTCTATTAGTAGAGTACTAGCACTTCTCTGCACTGGTGCAATACTTGTATAGGTAGAGTACCAGCCCTTCTCATCCCTGGTGCAGTAAATGTATTGGTCGAGTACCAGCACTTCTCAGCACTGGTGCAATACTTGCATTGATAGAGTACCAGCATTTCTCTGCACTGGTGCAATACTTGTACTGGTAGAGTACAAGCACCTTTCCGAACTGGTGCAATACTTGTATCGGTAGGGTATCAGCACTTCTCTGCACTGGTGCAATACTTGTATTAGTAGCGTACTAGCACTTCTCTGCATTAGTGCAATACTTGTGTTGGTAGAGTACCAGCACTCCTCAGCACTAGTGCAATACTTGTACTGGTAGAGTACAAGCACCTCTCAGAACTGGTGCACTACATGTATTGGTTGGGTATCAGTACTTCTCTGCACTGGTGCAATACTTTTATTGGTAGAGTACCAGCACTCCTCAACAGTGGTGCAATGTGTGTATTGTGGAGTACCAGCACTCCTCAGCACTGGTGCAATACTTGTATTAGCAGAGTAAGAACACTTCTCTGCACTGGTGCAATACTTATATTGGAAGAGTGCTAGCACTTATCAGAACTGGTGCAATACTTGTATTAATAGGGCATCAACACTTCTCAGGATTGGTGCAACACTTGTATTGGTCGAGTACCAGAACTTCTCAGCACCGGTGCAATAATTGCATTGGTAAAGTACTAGCACTTCTGTGCACTGGAGCAGTACTTGTAATGATAGAGTGCCGGGACTCCTCAGCACTGTTGCAATTGTTGTATTGGTAGATTAACAGCACTTCTCAGTCTGGGGTAATACTTCTACTGGTAGACTGCCAGCACTTCTCATAACGGGTGCAATACTTGTATTGGTAGAAGACCAGCACTTCTCAGCATCAGTGCAGTACTTGTATTGGTAGAGTACCAGCACTTCTCAGCACTGGTACAATACTTGTATTGGAATGACACCAGCACTTTTCAGCACTTGTGCAATAATTAGTAGAGTACCAGCACTTCACAGCAATGGTACAATACGTGTACCAGCACTTCTCAACACTGATGCAACACTTGTATTGGTAGGGTATCAGCACTTCTCTGCACTGGTGCAACACTTGTATTGGTAGAGTATGAGCACTTCACAGCAATGGTACATTACTTGTACCAGCACTTCTCAACACTGATGCAACACTTGTATTGGTAGAGTATCAGCACTTCTCAGCACTGGTGCAATACTTGTATTGGTAAGTAGCAGCACTTCTCAGCACTGGTACAGTACTTGTACCAGCGCTTCTTAGCACTGGTGCAACACTTGTATTGGTAGAGTAAGAGCACTTCTCAGGACTGGTGCAATACTTGTATCAGCACTTCTCAGCACGAGTGCAATATTTGTATTGGTAGAATACGAGCACTTCTCAGGACTGGTATAATACTTGTAGCATTGGTAAAGTATCAGCACTTATCTGCACTGGTGCAATACATGTATTGGTAAAATACAGGGACTCCTCAGTACTGGAGCAATACTTGTACTGTTAGATTACCTGCACTTATCAGCACTCGTGTAATACGTCTACGGGTAGAGTACCAGCACTTCTCAGAACTGGTGCAATGCCTGTATTAGTATAGTACCAGCACTTCTCACTAGTAAACGAGCACTGCTCATACATAGTGAGCATCTGCACATCTATAGTTCCAGTTAATGCTCTGTTTAAGTCACTGCCTATTATTGTAAGGTGTGCTCACATCCCTCTATTCTATTTCTATTCTACTTTCAATATTTAAATTGCCCCTGGCTACCAGGGCGGCCTCCCAGCGCTGGTAAGAACATTCTTTGGAGCCTAAAAGAATCTCTAGACAAACTATGTTATACGGATAAAAGATAGCCCCTAAACAAATAAGGTTTCAATAACTTCCTAAAGGAGCATTCTGAATACTCTTATCTAGTAGGAAGAGGAGGGCCATCCCAGAGTGGTAGTCTGCACTCTATGCAGAATGTAAACCCGTACGGCGTTTATGACTGTTCCACACGTGAAAAGAACGATGCACATGTCCAAGGTAGGCCAGGGCGAAGGCTCGACCAACAAGGATAAAGAGACTGAGAGTTGATGCCGGACCAGTCACTCTCGAAAAGATGCAGGGACCTAGGAAAGTTCTAACTATGGACCGATCCAGACAGGGCCGTCCCTGATTCTAAGCTTTGGTTCCCTGGACGATGCACAACGAAGACTTGCCACAGTCCCTGATTTCAAACCTGTATGGTCTGGTCTACGCACAATCAAGATTTAGAACCGTCCCTGATTTCAAACCGGGGTCATCTGATCTAGCACAATGGATGATTTTGACCGCCCTTATTTCAAACCTTGGATGTCTGGTCTACGAACAATGAAGAAATAAAACCGTCCATGATTTCAAACCTGGGTCGTCAATTAACAATTTGTTCCCCCAGGAACAATGAACCTCACACAGAAAATGTATCTCGTGCACCATGTAGTGATTTTAGAAATTATCAACAAAATATTTGCCTTTTCTACTAAATCATATCGTTTGCTTACCTATATTAGCGCCTTACCGAGAGTCATGGCAGCATAAACCCGTGTGCGGCTCAGATAGAAGTAGAGCTGGGCTTAAGTTGAGGTGGTCTGAGGTCAGACGCTGTATGTGTTACCCTATGCAGAGCATGAAACGGGCCGGTCCTGTTAGGTGCCGAGCACCTGCACTTCTTCAATCTGAAGGGAGAGTACCTGCGCTTATCAGCAGGGAGGCATTACTTTTCATAGGAGCTATCGGCCCTTCTCACAAGCCAACAAGTACTATGACGTCTACAGTCCCATTTCAAGCGCTGGGCCTGTTTGTGGTGCATCTACAAATGAACCAGTATGTGTGCTTCTCTGTGTTTGAATTTACCTATGACTGAGTATGCGACTGCTTTTTTCAGTGCATCTGCGTGTAACTGAGTGTGCATATTCGTGGGTTTTCTCTCTGTGTTTTTATGCAGCTGTGTGGTTTCCTTTATGATTGCTTGTCTGAACACATCAGCATTCCATTTGTGTTTCCATTTAACTTCCAGTTGTGTTGGTGCATGTCTCTGCTAGGTGGTGCCTTCTCAGGCTGTCTATGTATGTTTTTCTGTCACATTTGACAAGTTTTATGTTTCTATGAGCCAGGGTGTAAGTATGCACCATTTTCTTTGTCGGCTTTTTTGTTTGTACTCTTTGATGTGTATACTGCTTTTTTGGTGTGTTTCTATATATTGCATAGTCTGCATATCTGTGTTTTTCAGTACGTGTTTACTCCTGAGTGCACTTTGAATATGTGTGTGTGTGTGTGTGTGTATATATATATATATATATATATATACGTATATATATATATATATATACGTGTGTGTGCAGAAGAGACTCTGTATCACTCTGGACGCTTTAAGTATTCAGCTGGGTCTATACCTGCCAAGTGTATTTAGGTGAATTCGTAACAGGCAGCCCTGTTTGATTTTGCTTTTAAATAGAGTACTTATGTGAGTTACAAACGTATCCAGTAGGAATAATACAACCTTGCGTGAATTTACCCATGCAGCATGCTTACACGTAAGAATAATCACACTACCGTAGGTAGCTGGCCCACGTGGCTGGCTGACCCAGAGCAATTGCATGAACGAAAATACTCAAATCAAGACATTTCCCAGGGTAAAGGGTGATGGGAGGGAATGCGCCTCAACTACTCCTTCTTAGGTTTGGTGTGATTGCAGCGGTCATACCTGCATCAATTACTTAGTTAGAGACATGGCAGAATACACTACCCTTGTGAATAACATACCCAGAGGAACCATGCCATGGAGGGCACCTCTCACCACCTCTCACCCACAATAGCGGTGTGATCAAGGAATATTCATAAGAATCACCTACCAAAAGAACAGAATTTCTGAAGACCTCTCACACGAACCATTTACCCAGAGGAATAGCACAATCATGAACGACTTATAATAACCACTTACCAGAGGAATGGTGTGACTGAAGATGACTCACATGACTATCTTGCTTGGAAGTCTGACATGGTTATAGAAGAATTACCCACATTAATAACCCACTTGGAGAAATGGCAGGATCCATAAGGACTCTGCAATTCAACTAAGTTACCCAGAGGATAAGCTCAGTCCTGGAGGTTTCACCCAAGTCAGTGTCTTACTAATGGAACAATCCCAGAAGATAAACCTACATGGCTGACTTACTATGAGAATGAAGAGACCCCAAACATCCCACCTACAGCAGTGACTTACCCGGAGGAATGGTACAATCCCATCACGAGCTATGGCCTGCAGCAGACGTGGTGCTCCAGTAAGGCTCTGCAGACCGGCTCCACAGGTGGAGAAAAAAGACCCAAAGACGATCACCCAAGGGGAAGGCCAGGCCAAGGTGCCTACCACAAGGTTCCCATTCACAGCCTCGCCGAACCTGCAGGCGAAGAGAAACATCACTTTAATGAGAACCAGATGTTATCGGCAAAGCTAGTGTCTTAGACAGAACATGGCAATGATGAATTTCAGTCATTTGTGCTAACTAATAAATGAGAAACTGGGCAGACATACTTTGTTTAATTTATTTTAGTTATTTGCTTTAGGTTTTTTAGGTTTCATTAATATCCAAAACATCTTTCTTTATCTTGTCCAGGAGGCCCTGAAATCCCTTATGATCATCTTCAAGTCCTCATAGATTGATTTGTTTCTGTCACTCTCCATTTTCATCATTTGTTCGACGCCTATCATTAAAGTTTGCTATCCTACTGAGGTAAAGAGCCTTAAATCACACTGCTTCAGGCTGTGCCAGTTGCTAAAGGCATAAACTGCAGGAGAGCATCTATAAAGAAGGAGAGGTCCCTTTTGTTACTAGTACAGCCTGCAGCAGACGATGTATAATGCTAATGGAACATTCCAACCACTGAGTTAGAATGCAAATTAAGTACAGAGAAACAGAAAAATGAACATTGGAATGTTAGAAGAGAAGGTCATTTCAACCACTTTTGGCTCCTGTCACTGTATTGTCTTTAATGGAGCTCCCAACATTCCAGTGTTCTAATATAGCATTATGGCACGGTGTTGAGGTCTATACTAGCCGTTACTTGCCCTCTACATGACGTATTGTACCAGAATATCAAAATCAAAATATACTTTGACTATAATATCATATCCTAAATATTGTTTACATAAATATCACCATGTTGGAATTAATAATACAAAAATGTACACCTCATTGTGCAACATTTATGCAAGCAATATTTAGGCCATGATATTTCTGCCAGACACTATTTTTGTCTAATGATATTATATCGTATAACTCTATCTGAGTTATAAGACCAAGTCGCGGGTGGGGATCTACACCAAGACTGAGGGCCTAGTGCCCTAGGAAGGACTATGGTGCCATTATAATATTCCACCCACTGAAGGTAGAATGTTCTAAATGAAAAAGGTAGGAACAGAAATGCAAACAAAGGCTTTTCGGAGCAGAAGGCCTATACCAGCCATTAAAAGCTCGGAGGCACTCCATTGTCCTAGATGAAACGCCCAACATTCCAATGTTCTAATCGTTCTTAACGCCTTTCTGTAATATACAAAGAATTTTGAGTAGGTTCCATTTAAGTGTATAATTTCACTTGGGACCAGATTTACTCTTCCATTTTTGTTTTTTTACTGAAAAGTCAATATTTGCGTTGGTAATTTGACTAGAAAGCCAAGACTATTGCAAATCTTAAAGCTTGCCACCCACAACTACAGCTAGCTGTCAGTGATAGAGGGAGTAAAGAGAAGATGGCAGTGCATGCATCCCTCCTTCACTGAGTTAACCCTCATTCCGCTTAGTGAGGAACTCCCGATCTGTGCTCAATTGGAATGTGATGAATTCGGATTCTGAATCTTCTGACACTGACGTCACAATCACAATTTTCCACATGCATATTTTGCCTAGTGAAATATGGCCCTCAAGAAAAGCTGAACAACGCAGTGATGTGTTGTCAAACCACAGATACTGCATGTTTAGGCCGCATTTTGGGAATCAATGGCAGCCACCACATCATTACACTATAATATCGACTCCAGAATATTGGGCTAAATGAATATCAAGGATCAACATATTGAGACCAAAATATAAAGAAGGTAATCATAAATAGGAAACTATAGGTTTACTTGACTTAACTCCGTATCAGTGTATGTCAATGGTATATATATAATTTTCATTTTTGTCACTAGGGCTGCGAACAAGAGACAGTTTCATTGGTGGCACTTCTGTCCCAACCTGTTTCTCCTGAATTCTCCCTCTGATTTTGAAGATAATGCTGAAATTGATGCATTCTTACATTTCTTTACCTTAGGTGGTTTCCGATAAACCAGATTAAAGCAGACTTCGATATCCTTTTTAGTACCAAACGAATCTGCATTTACTTCTACGGATGTCTGGACAAATGTTCCAATGATGATGATGTAGACGCGTAACTGTTACACTACTTCACTTGGCTTCTCATAATGTTCTTCCCCATTTCTTGGTTCCCAACATCCAAAAAACGCAAATTAAGATATGTTGCAATGATCTGGAACCAAATCTGCATAAATGGTGGATAATGCACAATTTGAAGAGAGCCCCGAGTCTCTTCCTCCCTGTTTGTGTCCAGCGAGGTCTTGCTCTGATTTACTAGTATTTTTCCTTATTTCTCATCAGCAATCTTTCCTTGCCTATTACGTCTCTGTATCAGTCCAAAGGTCTGCTCTTTCTCTCCAATCTTCTTCTACTCTCTGATTCTCTGAATGTTTGTTTTCTTCCTACCACCCTCTTTTTTCCTCCTGTCCTCATCCGTCTCACTTTCTGTTTCCATCTCCTTCCCCTCCTCATTAAACTATTCTCTTCTGGCCCTTTTCCTGTTCGCCTCCGCTCTTTCCTATCTCTCTCTTCCTCCACTCTCCTTTGCCTCCTCCCCTTTTTCTATCCCTATTCCTAACATTCTTTCCCAGCGTCCTGCCTATCCATCTGTTATTTGATATTTTCACCACGTCCTGCAGCTTTCTCTACTTTAGCTCAAAGCTAGGGCTTTCACGGCCCACATTAGGCCGCCTGACAGAAAACAAGGTTACACCATATTTGCAGCCTACAAAATGATTAATATTGTTAATTGAGTTGTCCCCTATTTTATAAATGTGAAAAATGACACTACATTATTAGCAAAGCTATTGACCCATTTCTATTTTCCACGTGCAGCAAATATGAAGGAAAATAATTTAGCTATTTTTGTTGTTGTTGCAAAGAGCACCCAATGTGGCGCCAGGTGTCTTCTGTCCTCTGGACGTTTGTCTTTCCTCCTCATCCATGCCCCACGGCATCCATTACGCTCATGGCTCATGAAGACCGCTCTCGAGGCATCAGCACGCGCCAAGCCGAGACAAATGAAAAGAAAGCGCAGAGCTCGTGGAGGGGGGTAAAGATGGATGAAGGGGGCGAGAGCCAGGGAAGACTTGCTGGCTAGAAGTGCGCATATATGAGAATGAAATTCCGGAGATTGATCGCCGCGGAATGGCGCAGGCTTGTAGTAACAGCGGGTCAGGCGCCGTTGCCGTAGCTACTGCTAACTAGATGTATGACATCTTGGAGTATGCAAGCTGAGAAACGCAGCCAAGTCCCACGGCTGAGCAACAGAATCCCAAACCAGGGCAATTCGAAAAGAGTCTCCACCGGGAAAACATTTTAAAAATAGGGCCGTCTCCATTAGCGGGCAGACACCATCATTGCTCTCCCCGGCAGATGGCGAGGCAGAAACCAGAGGCGGATTTGTGGCAGATTGAGACCTGCTTCCAAAGCCTATTTAAAGATTTCTGCCATTTTTACTATGTTCAGGTCAAATCTGTTCTTTCCCGTCTAAAATTATTGGGATCAAATGTGCATCTGCCTCCACATTTGTGCCACCCGTGAGCCCTCGTCTCTTCGCTTCGTCTGCTTGCTCGCTGGGAAGGCAGAGTTGACTAAAAGAGCACATGTACTGTTGGGTTGTTTTGAGTAATTCGGGTGAAGGCGAGAGGAAAGGACAATAGAAGGCTTGAGTTTCTTGAAACCGGTGGTGGAAGAGATGGCTGGAGAAAATATAGGAAGATGTGCACTGATGGAAAAGCTGCCTTGAGGAATGGTGGGTTCCAAAGAGATTCAGTGTACTTTGTTGAGTTCAAGGAATTAAATGGTCACTGGAAAACCTTTGTTGAAGGAATGTGGTACCCGACCGGGATTGGCTCCACAAGAACCCATTAGGAGTGATCAATGGATCCGATATTGTCTGCATAGAAGTGGATTGACTACAAATATCATGCACTGATAAATGTTGTGATGATTTCCATTACATTATATTCAATACAAAGTGAAAGGTCTCGTGCACAGTGAGCTGGTCTGTATGATCACGGGATTGGCTGTCGTGGAACAGAGAAGACTTTGGAGATGCCGGGCCATTACAGATGCATCTAATCAAGACAACATTAAATAAGAATTTTTGGCGTCTTTGGATTCCTTGGGTTGCAAGAGATAAGACACGCTATTGGATGGTTACAGAATGTGTGTTGCTTTATTTAGCAGAATTATTGGCTGAGTTGGACCGAATAAGCTGACTGTTTGGCAAAAACGATTGCTGAATGGATGGAAAAGGTTAAATGGAATGATCAGTCAGATGGATGAGTTGTCTTTTGAAAGCACCACAATTAATTCATGTATTGGCTTGACTAGTGCGATACATTGTTGCTATTGGTCATTTGGCGTAAATGTTACTTGGCTTCAGTGGCTAAGTCAGATTGAGCTGAAAAGCATAACTCTTGTTTGTTTATTCATTTTATATATTATTATAGGACAATAAAACATTCTTTCGGGCACTGTTATTGAAACACACATAATGTGGTAGAGTACATAAACCATATAAAAGACGTACAAAAAATGCAAAAGAAAGAACAAAATAATACACAGATACATTGAAATGGAAAGTCCCATCTGCTTCCAGAGATAGACTTTCAAACTTGATTTAAATTCTGTAAGTAATGGATGCTATTGGAGCTTGAGCGGTAATGTATTTCACTGTGCAGCCCATGCTAAACAAAGCATTTTTCTTCCAAATGTTTTTTTTGGGGGGTGGGTGATTTTCCATTTGGAATAATTAATTGGGGGCAGAGGCTCTTTGGAATGAAAGTGTTCTAATATATACTGGGGCCACCACCCCGGATCGCCTTCCACACAGTCATCAATACTCTGTATAGGACCACTTGTTTTACTGGAAGCCACCCCAAAGAGCTTCACTAGGCTTTCAGATGATCTGACCAATTTAATCCACACACAAACCTAACAACAAGATTCTGGATATATTCTAGTCAATTTAGATTACAATGGGTTATATTCAGGGCCACTGAAATTATGCTGCTGAAGAAGGCCAAATTATGTGGCATGGTTCTGTAAATTATGCGGCAAGGAAAGGCAAGTTATGCATTATAATGAGGCACATTTTGGTATAGTATTACTTCATTATTTGGCCATTTTAAAACATGATAACACTGTCTGGCCTTGATTGCACCTCATTAGTACCAATTTAACACCCAAATATATCAATAAGCAACAAGAGAAAGGGGACCAGTCCAGCTTTGCGAAGGGCCTTCTCCCACTCGACAACACATACCCCTGCATAGTTGGTAACTTTTGAACCGTTTGAGCTAGAAACATTTTTTTGTTCAACTCTGCAGATTATGCGGCAGATGATGGATTATATGGCAAATGTGGCAAATCTCTAATTATGTGAAAATCGCCGCAGCCGCACAACCGCATAATTCCAGTGGCCGTGGGTATATTTAAATAACTGGCTGAACTGGAAAGTGGTCCTGAAAAAGGCTAGCACACAAATCTCTGTTTTACTGGCATTGAGTCAGAGGTGGCTGAGGGACTGCTGTACATACTTCAAAAAGGTAACCAACGTGGAAGAATCAGAAGCACTAATAACTGAGCAGTACAGCAAGGAAAGTTTCTTCCCTGCATTGCGTGAACAAGAGCGAGCTGAACAGTGTCATATCAATTAAGATATGACTTTTCTCAGCCCTCACCCTGCACTGGAGCACTTGAGGCTGCCTAGCACCAATGCAGGTACCCTTGCACCATAGGCCGGCTTGTTTTTGTGCAGAAAGGTGACAAAGACGTGTACATTCTGTATTTGTGACATCAAAACAATGAGATGCGTGTTACCCTTTCTCCTGAATGTAGGAGCAATTCTAAATCCTGATGAGGCTCTATTGGTTTACCCTACTCCTGGCTTACCAGTGTGGAAACACTTAATCAGCCAAAGGAGCCTAGAGACGTAGGTAAAGTGACTAGAATGGTTTTCTTCCCCTCACCAAAGACCACAGAATGGCTGCATCAACAGCCGACATCTACATTTACAGATGAACTGATTGATGACTCTACCTTGCAATCACACTAATAAACTGCACAAACATTTATGCCATTTTGTGGCGTGTGGCTTCTCTGGATCTCAGTGGTCCTAAGGTGTGCTTCGGTGCTTGTGGGTTCAAAGTTAATGTGGTCCTGTAGGTAAGACTGTTGTATACCCCTTTCATCACTTAGGGGGTCTAATCAAAATTTGGATTCTTTCATCACTAAAGGGGTCTAATCATAATGTGGATTCATTGACACAGAGCCGGTGGGATCCTGGGTTGCGGCAAATTTTCATGGGACAACTAATGCTAGCCCTAAAGCTCAAGATCAGCAGACATTCCATGTGTTGTTTTGAGAACACTAAGGGGGTCATTCCGACCCTGGCGGTAAAATCCGCCAGGGCCGGGGACCGCGGATGCACCGCCAACAGGCTGGCGGTGCATCCCTGGGCATTCTGACCGCGGCGGTACAGCCGCGGTCAGAAACGGGAAACCGGCGGTGTACCGGCGGTTTCCCGCTGCCCTGGGGAATCCTCCACGGCGGCGCAGCTTGCTGCGCCGCCATGGGGATTCCGACCCCCTTACCGCCATCCTGTTCCTGGCGGTTTTGGCCGCCAGGAACAGGATGGCGGTAAGGGGTGTCGTGGGGCCCCTGGGGGCCCCTGCAGTGCCCATGCCAATGGCATGGGCACTGCAGTGGCCCCCTTAACAGGGCCCCACCAAGATTTTCAGTGTCTGCCATGCAGACACTGAAAATCGCGACGGGTGCAACTGCACCCGTCGCACCCTTTCCACTCCGCCGGCTCCATTCGGAGCCGGCATCCTCGTGGAAGGGGGTTTCCCGCTGGGCGGGCGGCCTTCTGGTGGTCGCCCGCCCGCCCAGCGGGAAACTCAGAATAACCGCGGCGGTCTTCTGACCGCGCAGCGGTATTCTGGCGGCTCCCGCCGGCCCTGCGGTTACCGCGGCCGGCGGGAGTCAGAATGACCCCCTAAATTCTTTGTTTCCATTGTGGTGAGTTACTGCTCCTTGATTTAAAAGGGGCCCTGCGTTTTTACAGACTTAACTATCAGAAGTATGGCCATTAGTAAAGATTTCTTAGCCTAGAGACAAAGGGGGTCATTCCGACCCTGGCAGTAAAATCCACCAGGGCCGGGGACCGCGGATGCACCGCCAACAGGCTGGCGATGCATCCCTGGGCATTCTGACCGCGGCGGTACAGCCGCGGTCAGAAACGGGAAACCGGCGGTGTACCGCCGGTTCCCCGCTGCCCTGGGGAATCCTCCACGGCGGCGCAGCTTGCTGCGCCGCCATGAGGATTAAGACCCCCTTACCGCCATCCTGTTCCTGGCGGTTTTGGCCGCCAGGAACAGGATGGCGGTAAGGGGTGTCGTGGGGCCCCCGTAACAGGGCCCCACCAAGATTTTCAGTGTCTGCCATGCAGATACTGAAAATCGCGACGGGTGCAACTGCACCCGTCGCACCCTTTCCACTCCGCCGGCTCCATTCGGAGCCGGCATCCTCGTGGAAGGGGGTTTCCCGCTGGGCGGGCGGGCGGCCTTCTGGCGGTCGCCCGCCCGCCCAGCGGGAAACTCAGAATAACCGCGGCGGTCTTCTGACCGCGCAGCGGTATTCTGGCGGCTCCTGCCGGCCCTGCGGTTACCGCGGCCGGCGGGAGTCAGAATGACCCCCAAAGTGACCTGTTTTTGGCTGTTGGATCATAAGCCTTTTTTTAGGAGGAGCATAGTGTTTGTGACTGGTCAGTAAATATGTATGGTGCATGTTTGCCAACACTATGTAATCATGCTGAAATATCTACCTGTGCTGAAATAATACATTTACAGCTATAAATAATATCTTTTTCAGGATCATCCCAGTTTTCACAGCCATTTGGAGACTACAGAGCGTTGGAAGCAATTTTTGTGTCACTTTTGTGTCACAGACTAAGTACCCAGACTCTTGGCTAGTGAGGAACACCTGCATTTTCACCTTTGTTATTATTGGATTAGATTAGATTGTTGATAGACAGCTAGTATTAGGAAAAAAAATCCTAACATTGGCATCTAGTTTTGCGGATCTTACTTTGAGCTTTGTGCAACATATTATTTCCATGCAATAAGTCCAGTTTTTAAAAACTCCGAAAGTAAAAATGAGCCAAACATTAGAAATTGATCAGGCTGTTTCAAAGTTGACGAAACAATTTAAACATAGACACCTAAAAATAACTGATGTGCACTGTAAAAGCTTTAGGATGTCTTCAGGTGGGGTAACCTCTTGACGCAACCCATGTCCATGGTATCTCTCTTGACCCCACAACACCAACAACATCCCCAGCCCTGGGACGCCCTGGCCACAGAGGCCATCATCCTACTTATTAAACTAATGGGGGTTGAGGTAGAGAAGGCCATTGTGCCCCGGTCAGAGAAGGCATTCGCCAGCATGAGCTCTAAATGGAGAAGAAAGAGAAGAAGAGGGTGCATGCACTTGAGGCAGAGAAGTGCAATACTGAGGCGCTCAAAGTAATCTCTGCTTCTGTGTGCCCATGTCCTTCAATCCTTCTCCTCCTTGCCTCCACCTCTCTTAATATTTGATAGGCATGTACTCTCTTTGCTGGGATATGGTGCCAATGTTGGCTTTGCATACGCTTGTGCATGAGGTGTAACACCCTTGTCCTGAGGATGAGGAGCAGGCAGAAGGTTTACCTTACAGATTACCTTCCAGAAGGACAGGAATGATCATGGACCTATAGGATGGTGATAGACAGAAATATATAAATATGATCAGTATCTGAAAACATAGGTCATTGTTTTTTGGAATGATCCTTTCTCAGTCCTTTTGGCATTTCAATTAAATGTGAAAAAGTTGCAACTAAACAATCTACTGGATAAAAAGTTGGAAAATGGTGATATTTGAGGGAGTACTTAACCTTCTTTAGAAGTGCACATTTTAGGTGCCTGTCCATCACATGATTTGCATCAGTGTTTTGCTGTCACCCGAGATGCAGACCATTGCAGCTGTTCATGGAAGCAGACCTATGGGTAGCTATTAGGGTAAACCATAAGGGACAAGGCAGAGGAGATGTCCACAGGCAGGAAGACCTCCACAAATAGGTCTCCCTGGAATCAACTCTTCTTCAACTGAGTCCCACAGCTTTCAACAGGGAAAGAAGCTGAAGGGGACTGGGACCTCTAGAGAGCAATGATGCCCACAATAGGTCTTCTGAAAGTTAATTCACATGTCTTGGACCAGCACATACAGAGAGTGGGCATGTCAATAACTAAACCTCCAGTAGTCCAGATGATCTGTGACCCATTCCAGTGGATACATTGGGGCTGGTGAATCTCAATGGTGGGGAGGCAAAAGGTCGACTTACCTACCGACCCTTTCCATAGATGGCGTTGGTAGATACTCAGTGAATGAATGGACCTCCAGCTGGTGGGGATAGAGGGACAATAGCCCACAGTGGATGTTGCCCAGGGAATACTCTCTAGGGAGTGGCAGGCATAATCACTCCCGCACCAGGGACCCCCTTGGGGACGTCCTGGCTAAGGTTACAGATTGCAGTATGTCCCTTAGGGATACAACCTTCCTGAGTTTGGAATGGTTGTAGATGACCTGGTGTTTATATCACTGAGGTACTAATAAAATGTTGTTTGTTTATTGAAACTGGCATCTCCTATGAGCTAGACTTTACCTCCTTCTCTACAGCTCCCTGGAGGCACGATAGGCTTGAGAAGGCAATTGTAATTGCAGATCAAATCTTCAATGTTCAAGTTAGTGTGGAACACGTGCAATCTAGTCTCTGATAATGCTACATTGTCCCAAAGACCCATGGCTTGGGGAAAAAGCCTGCCAAATGAGGTGCTCATTAATATGAGGCTTCCGAACAGTGTGACGACTAGGTGGGGCTTACTGATTGATGTGATCCGTGGTGGGTTTTATATACTTTTTCAATCAATTGATGGGTTGTATTCAGTGGTGTGAATATTGGCTGTAGTTTGCAGAATGAGGTGCACGTTGTTTTGAGAGTGTAATTATTGTCCATGTTGGTCTCCATTTTGCAACTGCTTTGTAGTTAAGCTGTTTGGATGGGTTCTAATAAATAGTGAGACCATTAGATGGGTTTTGCTGAATTATGTGATTGTTGGCTGTGGTATATTGAATAATGTGAATATTGGCTGGGTTGATATCCATGGTGCGATCACTTTGGTGAATTTAAAATCTTTCAGTAGGTGGTGCTCAATGGTGCTTAATGCAGAGACCGTTTTTTGGGTTAGTTATGCTGAAAGGCGTATCTGCTTTCTGCTCTACATTCTATAGAAATGAAAATAATACTGAGTTGGATTGTGGAAAAATGAAGCACAAGCAGAAAATTTTGCTTTGAAATGAAAAGTACTGTAAAATCCGCCTGTTCTGAGCTCATGAAAAGAAGATTAATCCCAGACAACGCAAAAATGCAAGACTGGAACTAAAAATAGATCAAGCTGGTAATATAACAATGAAAAGTAAAACATGAACATAAAATCACAGAGTGCATAAGAGACATTATCATTAACTGCTTTACCGCTTCTGGGGCATTGAGTTGACAACAATATGAACTTCAAAGTCTAAACAAGAATTGGCACTTGCAAAAGAAAATGAGAATAAAAGCAACAACTATTCAGGAAACACAGCTTCTAATGCGAACAGTGATTTCAACATACTTTCCCTTAAGCATTTTAGCACAGAAATGGTACTTACTTATCACGCAGCACAACGCCTTCGATGCAGGCACCAAAAAGGACAACGGTGGTCATATCTGGAGAGCGGTGAAGGAGAACACCTTAGAGCTGAAACAGTTTCAGAGACTAAGTGGACAAAGAAAAGATCTTAATCTCACAAAAACCATCAAAAGAGATATCAAGGGTGATTCAATTTCTTCAAAGTTGAGAATACAGAAGAATTCATCAGACAAACCATAACATCTACGATATGAGAAAGAACTAACAGCTTGTGCAGTGCAGACCCCTACCCCCTATTTCTTTAAAATCTTTGGGTAATTTGCCACAAAAGAAATATATGCCAGTTCTGCTGATGATACATGTATCTGTTTCAAATATCCCCTAGGTATTCCCCTCTTTCCATTGTATATAAGTAGGTGGGTGGTAGCACCCCTTTAGGCAATTTGGGAATAGTTAATTTGGCTCATTCTCTGGCAGAAGAGTCATGCAAAAGTTGTGACCAGGCTTGACAAAGTCACAAGGCTCTCCCCCGGCAGAAGGTAGGATCTTGTGGTTTACAATAAAACACAGTTGAGCAAGAGGTCTTTAAAAGGATACAGACAAAAGATGTTGTAGCGATGGCCATGATGGTCCCTGTTGGGATGGACTTCTGAGCATCTCTCAGATCACCTGACCTGTTCGACCCAGCCATAATTCCTGTGAAAGAGAGAACATTTAAGTGTTATTAAGATTTGTGCCAATATGCTCATTGGATGGACAATTTCGCCAACACAGTAGTCACAAAACTCCACCACAACTGCTTCACCCAAGCACAATGATGCAACCGTGCAAGACTGTAATGTAAATATCTCTCATACACCCTGTGAAATGATAACTATAACAATCAAATTTGTAACTAGAAGAAGTAAAATGACACATATTATGGGACTTGACAAACAGCAAAAACTAGAACAGCTCGGACTACCTTTACAGCCAAAAACACACAGTCTTTGTCTAACATGACAATTACATTTTAAAGCAAAACCCACAGACATGGAACTCTGCAAACATCAATCAACATGGCTCTTCACAAACACCTACGGAGATGGCACTCTACAAAAACCCATCCACAAGGCACTCCTAAAATACCAACTGACATTGCACTCGACAAACACCCACAGACAGGGCACTCCACAAACAACCACTGGCACCGATATGGCACTCTACAAGCAACAAGGACATGTTGCAAACACCCACTGACATAGGACTCCACAAACACCGACAGATGTGGTACCTCACAAACACACATGGACATGGCACTTGTCACCCACCCACGGACATTGCCCTCAGCAAACACACATGGCCATGGCACTCTTCACCCACCCACGAACATGGCCCTCCACAAACACCCGGGACATGGAATTCTACAAAGATCCATGAACATGGCACTCCTCAACACCAACAGACATGGTATTCAACAAACACATAGGGACATGGCACTATATAAACACCCATAGATATGGCACTCCTCAAACCTTAGGGACATGGCACCTCTCAAACACCCCAGACATGCCACTATATAAACACCAACGGACACAGCACGACTCAAACACCCACAGACACGGCTCTCCTCAAACACCCACAAATATGACTTGCTACAAACACCCACGGACAGTACATGCCTCAAGTACTTACCGACATGGCATGCCTCCAACACCCGCTGACTTGGCAGTCTACCACACCCATGCTCTATGTCACTCCTCTGACACCCTCGGGCATGGCCCTCCACAAACAACCACAGTCACAGACACGGCACTCTACAAGCACCAAGAACATGGCATCACACAAACAATCATTGATTATGGCATTCAACAAACATCAACAGACATGGCCTTCCCAAACTCTCACAAACACAGTACTTCTCAAACACCCCAGACATGCAGGGGTGAATCTTCGGGGGGGTTTGGGGTGTTACACCCCCCCCAATAAGTGTGTTTTCTGAAACATAGTTGGGTATGGAGAAGTGTCCACTGGATTTCACAAGACGTTCTCCATACACACTGACAAAAACACACACACTCTTGCTTAGACACGCTCCAACCCTCTCCTGCTTTGAAAGTCTACAAAAATGTTGGTTATTTTTTTAACAAATATTGTATTTTCTCTCACTTAGTACCCCTACCAATCCGCATTCCTCTTCCTTTCCACTGCCCCTAAAGTCCCTCTTGTGCACCCTGCTTGTCAGTAATGTATTTTAACATTATATGCAAGAGTGATGGTTGGGAAATCTGAAATTCCCACCCTCCTCTGGATGTGTGTCTCAGAAACACTCAACTATTGCTAACACCCACTGACTCTGATGTGCCCATGTGGTTGGCGACAGAAATGACATTTGCTTCTGATACAAGAATCAAAAGTGCCCCAAGGTGATGCTTGTTGGCTGTCCCAGCTAACATCTGAATAGAACCACGCCACGCACCTCCTGTTCCACCACCATGGAAGGAGGGAAGAATTTTGTACACAGCAACCACTTCACAGGTTGCATATTTCTAAGACCGGCTTCTTGTCTGATGATTAATATTTTTGGCAGACCAGAGAATTTTTGTTACATCAATGTTATGCCACAGAGACTACCTACGATTCAAAGGGGTGTGAGATTTCACGTCAGCCTGTGTTTATCAATTCATCATTACCATTTGCCTTGAGTCACAATACTGGGAAACTTGGCCTCCCAACAAAGGACATGTCTTTGCTTCTCCTTGTCCTTTGACTTCTTCTACCTCGTAAATAATACAATTTGGTTCCCCATGCACAAAGTGACTTAGGGTCATATAGTATTTCTTTAGTAGTTAAGCAAATACACAAAACATCCCAGCAAGGATGATTGTCCATTCTTTTAATATACGGAGCATATTTATGAGATTTTGGTATAGGGCAGTGCAACACACCAAGTCACCTTGCTATGTTGCCCTGCATCAAAGTGAAAGGGCAGGAATGCACCATATTTATGGCATATGGCGCATTCCTGCCCTTACCCACTGCTCTGGCGCCATTCTGCAGCTTACCGCCAACGCAGGCACCATGATGCAAGGGTGTCTGCGTTGCATACAGGATTGTTTTTGTGCAGGAAGGGGCACCTTCCTGCACAAAAACAATCGTGGGAGTCTTTTTCCTCTCTCTATGTGTGCTACAGAATGCAGCACAAATAGACATAGCAAAAAAGGAGTATTTTGAATATGAGGTGCACATGGTTATGCGAGGGCAGAGATTTGAACTAGTAGAATGAAGGTCAGAGGCTGAGGTTTTGTCAAAAAACTAAATGTAGGATCCCTTTGTATCATGGAGTTGAAAAGTCATTAGTGTGACCAACACTGGGAAGAAAAAAATCTCATTGTGGACATCTTAGAGTGAGAACAAGAGGTGCTCCCTTCTCCCTTGCCAGCCAAACCATCTGTCATCAAAGCCATCATCACGGCCAGAGTCTGAATGTGCCTGCTTGAGTGACCAATCGAAGCATGTATCACCAAAGATCCCAGAAATCAATCAGTAAGAGCTCAAGTGGAACAAATGTACTCTTGAATATCGAGTACAGGCATATTGTGCCATGCTAATACTGTGGACAAAATATCAAGGGCCAAAATATTGAAAGGTAAAACCACAGACAGAATTATAGATTTACTATTCTTAACTCCACATCTATGTTCCTTGAATATACATGTATATATATATTGTCTAGGTACATATATGTGGAGTTAGGTATAGAAAATATATCATACCTTTCTATATTTTGTCACTCAATATTCTGTCCACATTATTAGTGCCCCACAAAAACCTGGCCTCTATACTCAGGAGCCACACAAAGTGGAGGGCTCCCTCAAAGCACCTTCCTTCAGTGTGTGTGTACAGGGCCATCACAGTTTGGTGCTTGCCTTTTGGGTCTGCATCCTCCCATGTGCCAGAACCCTGTAAATAGTGTCTGCAAAGAATCAATATGGTCCCAGTACCTTTTATGCACCCAAGCACAGGGAAGGGCTATTTCTTGTTCTAGATCCTACATTGCCCTTCTGCCTCAGGATTCTGTCTGGCTTGATATTGCTAACTAGAGCATGTTCTCACATTGTGAGGCACAAAATGGTGAACATGGTCACACTGAAAAACAGTTGCAGCTTCCAAAATACCAACTTCTGTCGCACATACAAAGGCAATAACACACGCCCCTTGGCTTTATGTTTGTAATTTCTAACCTCAATATAAAATTGAGAGGGTATATCCAAGACTGGGGCATCGTATTCCGCAGTACTGAACCTGCCAACGACTAACATTGCAGGTGTAGGCTGACACTAGCATCATTGTTTCCTATTTTGTGATAATGTTTCAAGAAAGTTTAACCCATCAGAAAATGGAGCCTTACTTTGCTGCCACTAATGTGCTAGACTTATCTAATCTCATATGGGCAGATTTTTGAGGCGGCAAGTTCTGGCTGGCTAAGGCGAGGCCCTAGCCAGGCAGAACCTACCACTCATGTCAGGGGTAGGTGATTACACTCACTGTATAACCTGACCTCACTTTTGGGTAGCTTGGCACAGAGCAGTCAGGCTTATTGCAGAGGCAATGTGTAAAGCATTGGCACAAAACTACCACACAACAAATACCCTGAGTGCCACAAAAGAGTTTTCACATGAGGAGTATGTAAATAAAGTTTGTATTGAACAGATACATTAGTTAACACAACATGAATATCATGTAACTCTGGGTATAAATCACATTAAGAAATATCACTAGAAGTTCTTGGTCCAATTGTGTTAAAGCAACATTAGCAGTATGTACACATGAGAAAAACAATACTTTCCCTCCCAGAACCCTCATGCGGTGCCAAAACGTTATCAGCACGAGACCCACCCTGGCGATTACCCAATTCAACATCAAACAAAAATAGGGTGCACCCTGGTTCACAACGATAGCAGCAATGTGTATATACAGAAAACAACAGCACTTTTAAATTGCTCCGCAGCCTAGGCCACACAGGTAAAACCCAGTGTCAACTGTGATAGTCCTCTGACAAAGAAACATCGTGTACAGCATACTGCCGGGCGGTGTAGTCAATCGCAGGCAATCACTCCCACTCACTTGCTATGCGGTGCTATGGATATCAGTCAGGCTAGTAAAACAAACACACACGCTCACTCCCAGCACCAAATGCGGTGCACAGATATCCGGCAGGCTAGTGGTAACTGCACTTGCAGAGACCCCCTGGATCCAAAACTTCCTCTACCCTCCAACCAGTTCCTGCTACCCTGTACTGTGCCTTCCGGAGCAGGCGCCAGTCTGCAAAGCACAGAGAGAGGGTCACTTTGGGACACATGCTGTTCACAGTGGCACCTAGCCAAGTCAGGCGCTCCAATACACAAATAGTTACCAAATCCGGCACCTCCCTGGTAGAGGGCACAAAGTCTGGGGCGCAATGACTGGAGTCACCTTAGACAGTCCCAGTTGCGCACAAAGAGTTACCAAATATGCATCTCCCTGGAAGGATATACACCGTGTGGTGTGTGATGATTTGCGTCGCACCAGACAATTCCAATCACCCATGAAGAGATGCCAATTTCTGTACCTTCCTGGAATGGGGCACAACGTCTGGTGCATGATGACTTGGGTCGCACCAGGCACTTCCTTTTGCACACGCATAGTAACCAATGATGCACATCCCCGGAATAAGGCACAACATCTGGTGTGCAATGACTTGAGTCACACCAGACAATTTCAGAGACACACAAAGAGTTCCAATCCTGTACCTCCCTCGAATGAGGCCGAACGTCTGGTGTGCGATGAATGGAGCTGCACCAGACAAATCCGAACACACACCGAAAGTTGCCAATGCCATACCTCCCTGGAATACAGCACAATGTCTGGTGCATGATGACCTGAGCCGCACCAGACAAAGCCCGATTCACACAAAGAGTTCCAATCCCGTACCTTCCTGGAATGAGGCACAACGTCTGTTGCGTGATGACTTGAGCCACACAAGACAAATCCGAACACACATGGAAAGTTACCAATGCTGTACCTCCCTGGAATGAGGCACAACATCTGGTGCGCAATGCCTTGAGCCTGACCAGACAATTCAGGTCACACACACACAAAGACCCAAGTTCAGTAGAGCTGCGCAAGGTAGAATGCAACACTGCTCTGGATATGGCCCCACCTCCGAATGTCGCAACCAGTGAATCAGACACCATACATAATGTGCATGCAGTTGGGTGTCGCACGACAGAAATGCAGCCACTTACAAAGGCAGGCAATGGAGGGGAGGGGGTCCTGCAACTAGTGAATCCACTCACTACCAACAAGACTCTTATGCGTGGTCTGGCCCCATGATGAAGGCCCACACTCCTTGAACAAGAGCAGTACTGCTTCTCACCAGGCAAATCCAGTCTCCGGGCTCAATACTTAGTCCCACGCCCGCACCACTGCTACAAAGTAATGTCCAGCAGATGATGTAGGCACTTAAGAGGGCACCGCCCTCCAGATGGCACAGCAAAAAGTTGTAGGTCCCTCGCGAGAGGTCTTTAATGTCCCTGAGACTTCCTCAAATGAACAGTGGGCAAGCCAACAAGCCCTGGGAGAGCACACTTCAGAGTGCCACACAGCAGCAAGCTGTTTGCCCAGGCCAGCCACGATGCAGGAAGGGTGTGCAGTCCCTTCCTAGGGCAGTAATTACTCCTTTTGCACAACAGATTCTTCTGGTCATGTGAACCACGTTCCTGCAAGTGTATCTCCACTTTGCTGTAGTGTGGCACCAGTAGTATTACTGTAGTGTGTCTTTGAAGTTGGGGGAGTTTCAGAGGGTACCTCTTTGAACTGCAGATGTCTCCCCAAAATTTCAGTCCCGTCTGCCATGGGGCTGTGCAATGCAGATCTTAATCTTTAGTGAGGCCATGATCTGGCTCTGAGAGGCCAAGAGTCAGAAATCCTCCGATCTATCCAGCCGGGCCCACGAATGGCAGAGGTCTTTGTTCCAGTTGTTTGCCCAAGTTTTATAGCTGTTGATGGGGAATGCACAGAAATGCTCCTCCATCCCCCTGTGTGGACTCAATTTGAATTAAAAGGCACGAAAAGTGTTTTAGGCACAGAAATGTCCACTTTCTAGAAGTGGCATTGCTCAGTGAATATTGACAAAACCACCTTGACCATAGAAGGTGGTTTGTCAAGACAGATCCAATGATAATAAACAATGTGAGGCTGCTCTGCTGCAATCCACTGATGCAGCTAGGAGTAATTGTAACACTTCCCCCATGTTAACCTATTGGCAGAGCAGCTCTTCTATGCAGTGAAAAAATACATAGGTATTCTTCACTCTCTGTGCATACATGCCCTCAAGCACATATTTAAACATGCCATAGTGGCAAGTGCGCACACAGGTCTGCTGTGACATGCTCAGCACATTTGGCACACCAGTGGGCATGCCCACACACATTGGCCAGCACCACTTCCTCATAAAGGATGGCGTGGCCACTTCTACACTGTATTGACAATGGGAAGGGGCACCAGGTAGGAAATCAGCAAAAACCTGTGGGAAGAGCTGACCCCACCATCCCCAGGGAGGGAGAAGCCACGTGGGAGGTTCTTCACTACCGGGCTTGGGATACCAATGTGTACCTGGCCAGCCTACCATCTACCACCTGCCCCGACCTTCAGGGGGGTGCTTTGGTGGTAGCGGAGGGTCCCCCCAGGATTGGCTACGACGTTAGTAGAGCCAACCTAAGCCCAAGCACAACTGCACTCCACAGGGCTGCATTGGCAGGAGCGATACATGCTTCACAGGCCATTTTAATGGGTGGCACTCAGTGCAATGTTTCATTAGTAGCCAGGGCTGTACCCTTCCTGGGTACGTGGTATACCTTTTTACAGGGCACTCAGGGGTACAGCACCTGAACCAATCACATAAGACTGCTCTCCTAACATGTACAGGCAGGGCACTCCCACTCCCCCACTGCACCACAGTGGGAAGGTGCCCAGAGTCCTTAGGCCACACAAAGAGAGTCAGCAACAGATCGGGAGGAAAAAAGCACAAAAAAACAGGAAAATCCCCTAAGAAGGGTCATCTTCAACAGCAGCTGTGAGATAGAAGTTCTGAACTGGGAGATGCTCTCAGTTCTGGCACATTTTGTGGTAGGAATTAGCCAAGAAGTTTTGATTTTACTAAAATGATAAATACTTACTTGGTGAGGGGGGCTTTCAACCACCCCTCTTAATAATTTGGCATGTTATTTTGTCATTCACATTTTCTTCCGCCCACTACGGCACACTGCTTAGGACAAATGGTCAGTCAACTTTAGCTACTGGGTAACTTCACTGTGAATTCTGATTCTTCACAAAGGTACACTTTTGCATACAATGCAGTACCCTTCATGGACTGCTGGGGCAGTGTGTGCTTTTTCAGACCAAAAATAGTTTTGCTTCTATTAGTGAGGCTGAGTCAACTTGATAGCAATTCTGGGTGTGCAGTAAGTGGGATGACCTGTCATGGAGAGAAGTAACAGATTTTTTGGGGTACCATATTTCAAAGATTCTCTGTGGTGATGCCTACTGGCTTCCCACTATGAGCCAAAACATATGCCAACACTTAGGCCCTCTTTATGAGCGGCTCAATATTTTCCCTCCCCAGATTTATTGGTACATGAGGTAATGGTAAGTTTGGCTGTGGAGAAAATCCACCCCACCACACGTTGGAACCAATGATCCATTAAAAATTGAATAATAACAAGTGAAATGAGCGCTTCCAGGACAATTTCCCAGGTAATTACTCATTTTGGCATGGCCATTATCTGCCAAAGACTTTGACTGTTGAAACTGAAATCTCTGAGTGAAAGTGAACAGTTCCTCAGTGTGGATTTCATAAGTACGATAGAGCCAGTAACTATTGATACCAGGCCCACTGGAAATAAATGGCCACATGTAATAAGCCCCTAAGCAGGCATGTTGGAATTCTGTTTGAAAGCCACCTTTTGAGGGGTCACCTATTTGTGAGGATAACATCTCCCTTGGGTATGTGTGATTTTTCGATCTGGTAGAAGCTTCTATGTTGTATTAGCTACATGCTGCTAGCTCTGCCTCTAATTCCAAGGCATCTGTTAGACAAGTGTGCCAGAGTAACCTGGGTCACCACCTAATCACAGCCTTTTGCTTACAGGTTTGTGTCTCTTCCCTTATTGCCAGGTTTGAGTGTGATTTGCCGGGTTCGAGTGCGAGATGACTTATTTATGAGTGGATGAGAGGTGAAGATCTAAATACCTACATATATTATAGCTCTCGGGGTAATACATTGAACTAAGCCTAGGAGAAGAAAGGATGTGTGCTCTAGTGCAAGACCAAGACATGGTACTTCTGGTTTGGCAGAGGGCCAGCTGCTATCCCATCTATCCTGGCTCCTGGATTGTGATTTCACCAGCCTCCTTTAGTGATGGTCAAAGACCCAAGAGAGCTTTCCCCAGAGCCGAGTGGCTCTCTACCACTGAGTCATCAGAATCATGGTCCATGTCTACGCACTCAAGAGAGCCTGGCCAGCCGGCTTACAATGACCAGAGCTTCAGGAACACCAGCACCGTCCCCACGGTGAAATAAAGGGTGCCCAAGGAGGTTACTCACTGGCCTCTAGGACACCAATTTAGCCCAATACCTCAAGATCACCTGGATGAATCACACAAGCCAGCATACCCACTATCTTCCCTTGAAGAAGGTTGTCTCCAATCCCCAGGCACCAAGGATTCTGCCACATTGTGACAGGGTGGTACTGTTGCCCGGTTGGGAGCTTACATGCTGCCTTTGGTGTGCATTCAATTCTGTGGGTGTAGCACAGCACCTGTGGTGCTGCAAGAATAGAGCACTCCGTCCTATGGCATGAAATTATGGGGTTGATGCACATTTTAGCACTACACATTACACTTATGTTCTCGGAAGCTGTGCATTATACTATAGCCATATACCTTTATTGCATGAATAATGGTTCTGGTTGGAAATATTTAAATTGGAGGAGATGTGGCCTTTCGGCTAGAGCTGCTGACTTTGGAACGTGGGGAACCCAGGCTTGCGTCCCAGCCTCAGACCTCAACACCACTTTAGGCATTTTGTGGAAAATCACTTAAACTCCCTGGGACTAAAAATTGTGAAAGTAAATGCATTAATTGTATTTGTGTAATCCCCACTTGATGTACATGATCTTGCTGATCGCCTCCTATTCCCCCAAGTAATGGACAGCCTTCTGTTGCTTCCTAACTAGGGTTGTGCTACATAAACACTATAACATACATAACAAACCTGGTCAATAGTGCGTATGCTAACAATAAACCCTGCAGGATGTAATGCAGCCACCTCTATAGAAAATCACCTATCAAACCATAAAATAACCTGCTTGGACCACTAATCTAAAATCAATAAGGGCTAGAATTTTCTAATTTTCTTCTCTCTGCCTTGACTGCATTATGAGTGCTTAACGCATGACAACACTGGCACAAAGGACACTGCGTGATTCCCTTCTGCCTCTTCTTTCATATTACCAGCATCCAAGCCACCATGGAGCATGTGTAGCAGCACCCTGGAGACTACCAGGGCCCTCTGATCTATTACCCACATCTGAACAACATCCCACTACATGCCCCAGACACACGCAAGGACTTGTCGTTGCCTGGAAGCTCAATGATATATCTTCCCCAAACACACAGGGGGTGTAATGACTGGAAACCGCATGCATGGACTATGCCAACCACCCTGGGAAATGACACTCCAGTCAGCAAGCTAGATGAAATCCTAAGAACTAAAGGGCATGCCCAACAAATACTCATGAACTTGTCAACTCAACCACTCAGCAACATGTTACTTTATACAGGCAAATTGCAACAAAACCCCTTTAGATTTAACTCTCTCAAATATTCAGAAAAGCATCCTACAAACGGCAACACAAAGCACAATCTCATGGTACCCATCACACCATCCACTCGTTCGTTGCCACAAACCACTATGCAACCTCAATTTCAACCAGATATCATACACTCACAGACGTGGCACACTCACCCATCTACAGACCCGCCGACTCAACCACTCATTGCCAACTGAGCCTTTACAATAAAGGGCACCACATCCTTACATCGTCTCTGGACAGGAAGCTATTCCTTATTCTTGGGCCACCTCCTGCTCCAGGCTCTCACTGCCTGACTTGTACATCTTTTGTACACGTCACCCTTTTTTCACTTCTACAGCGTCCTCTTTTCAGTGACCCCAACATATGTCCCAATAGCCTTCTCGCAGAGTACTCTGCTTTTCTCTTTTGCCTTCTGTTTATGTGTGCCCCTGTCCTTCCCCCTCCCCACAGCTCCTCCTGCCAATCTCCTCCTTGCTTGTTCCATAGCCCCTTCCCCTGCCTCCCCCCCCCCCCCCCCCCGTCTCTCCCTGGTGGTTTCACAGTCTCTCCTAATATTGCTGCAAAGCACATCATTATGCTCGGGATGTGCGAACGTGGGAGCTCTCATCACCTCCTAATTGCCTCAAACAGTGAAAAGTAATTAAAAAATAATTATAGAGAGGTGTTATGATAACATGGGAGAATTACAAATGCTCTCGTGGCGCGGAGGTTCGGAGGCAGTGATGCGGCTGGGCTTTAGATCAAGGTGTTGACTTGCATCACAGCTATACGAAGCACTTGCGTGGAATCTACGCCGCCAAGTGGTCGCCGAAACTTGCCCCTCCTCGGTTCGTCTGCTCGTCAGTTTCGCACCGACAGGCATTCCCCGAGGTACGCATGACAAGTTGCGCATGAGGTACAGGCAGTGGCTGTCCCTTCCGTCATCCACAGGCACTAAGGATGGGGTGTATGGGATTTGATGAGAGGGGAAGTACTAGTACACAGAAGGACGTGACGTCATGGGGTCGTGGTGATTAAAGATCGGATACTTAAGGGGTAACTGAACAGAAAGGATTGATGTTGTGTAGTGGTATGTATGATAGTGGCACAGAAGGTCACACCAAAGGTGATATTGTACAGAAATAAATGATTTATGGGCGGAGGTGGTACAGCAAGTGAGGCATTAGGAAGGTTATTGTACAGAAAGGATGAATGTATAGTGAGTGGTGGTAGAGAGGGTTGAGTGTAAAGCGGGTATTGTAGAGAAATGGTTCATATGTGGGGAGGAGGTTGTGGTCTACGAATACTGGCCTTCATTATGACATTGGCAGGTGGCAGAGGCCGCCCGCCATTGCCATCCCACCATGAGGCCACCTGTGCGGCCTGAATCCCGACGGCCCTATTAGGGCTTCCCCGCTGGGCCAGCGGGAACAGAGCCTTAACATTGCAGCCGGCTCCTGATGGATCCGGCGGCAATGTGGCGGTGCAGCGGGTTCAGCAGCACCCATCGTGCAATCCACTGCCCGTAATTTGGGCAGTGGAATGCCCGATGGGGCTGTGCATGGGGGCCCCTGCACTGCCCATGCCAAGTGCAATAGCTGTGCAGGGGTCCCAGGGGCCCCCAAGACCCCCATACCGTCAGCCTTTTCATGGCGATATTTACCGCCATGCGGACAGACTGGCAGATGGGGACTCGTAATCCCTAGGGCAGCACTGCTTGCAGTGCTGCCCTGGTGGATTACAACTGCCAGGACCGCCAGGCTGGAGGCTGGCGGCAGTCTGGCAGTGTCGGCGGTTTGACCATGGAGGCTCTGCCACGGTCATAATGTGTCTAGTGACCGCCAGGGTCATAATGACCCTCATTATGTGTTAAGTGGATATTATCAAAGAAGAAGGATTAATATATAGGGGTGGTGGTACAGGCATTTAGGTGTAAACGAGGCTACTGTATAGAAGGAACTGGTTATTAGCATTAGATGACAGCTGTCACTGGTATTTGTTGACTGAAGGAATAAAATAATGTTTGCCTGCATCAACTATGTCAAAATAAACACTTAGGTGAAGTGTATAATGAAGGTGGAAAAAAAGCTGTCAAAGGGAACAGAGAAAGGCAGTAGGAGCTGCATCTCCAGCAACTAGATTTGTGTCTTCCTCTTGCCGCCAGGCCATTGAAAAATGGATGACGCAATATATTAGATATGACATGGGTAGGTAGTGGTTCCCCAAGTTTTTTCGCTTTTATCTAGGCACTTTTGCTGGTGCTCATAAGGGGCCCACCGTCCCTGGGCACCTTCCCACTGTAAGTACAGTGTGAAAGTGCTGGCGCCATCCTTCCATCCACCTGGAAATGTCACTAGCCCATGTTCGCATACTGGCAAAGGTGACTTTCTATATAGACAATGGTTCTGGCATGATGTGCGAGGGTGTGCACAGCTGCACGTGGGGATTCTAGTATAAGGGCTGAGCCCAACAGAACTAGCCAGTATATTCACACTTGCCCCCTTGTGGTGGCTGTAACCTGAGTGTCCAGCCTACCTGTACAGGCTTGTATGTGCGCCAGGGCACGTGTCCAGGGGGGCGAGGATACCCATGTGTGTTTGCACTGCCCATGGGAGCTCCTCAGCCCATAAGGTAACCTGGGAGAAAAGAGTCTTATTAGATCTGTCTGCAATCGTGGATTGCAGAGGAGCAGCCTCATGATGCTTGGTATCATTGGATTCAGAGTGATAGTAAAAGTGGTTTTATTATTAATGCCTTAGAAATGCCACATCTAGGAAAGTGGGCAATTCTAGATTCTAAAATACTAAGTGTTTCCTGCAAATTCAGCTTAATTCCACTGGGTGCAGGGGAAGAGAACTTCTGTGCATTCCCAAAGTGACAGCTATTAAACTTGGGCACCCAGAACGATAGAACCCTGCCTTTTGGGGCCTGGGATAAATTGACTGGAGGGAAAGGTTTCTGACACTTGGCCTCTTGGATTCAGAACATGGCCCCACTAAAGATAAATATCTACATTCCATGTCCTCGGTGGATGGAGAGGAAATATAGTTGAGACATGTGGTATAAAGGAGAACTCTTTGAACCACCCTTAACTTCAAAGGCACACTTTAGTATTACTAGGGGTACTATCCTTCAGCAAGGCAGAGTTGCATCTACGGTGATGAGGGACCAGTAAGGCTGGACCGCATGGTGCGCACTGCCAGAGGAGTCTGTTGTGCACAGGAGGATAACTGTCTGAGGAAGGGATCTGCACACCCTTCCTGTATTGTGGCTGGCCTGAGCTAACTGCCTGCTGCGGTGTCATAACACAATGTATGCTCTCCAAGGGCAGCTTGGCTGCCCCTGTTCTCTGTGGAAGTCTCAGGGACATCAAAGACCTCCTGCGAGGGATTTTCATTGTCTGCCGGTACTATCTGAAGAGCGGTGCCCTCTTCTGTGCCTACGTCATATGCTGGACTCCACCGGGCAGCAGCGGTGTGAGCGTGGACTAAGTATTGTGTCTGGAGACTGGAGTTACCTGGTGCGGAGCCTGCAAGTACTACCCACACTTCAAGTGAGTGGACGCTCATCATGGGGCCCACTACACACGAGACGTCTTATGGTGTGAGAAGGATCACCCGTTGCGGGACCCCGTGTGGCCCGCTATTGTAGAGTGGGCCCCATTTTTCTCATGTGACCCTCTGCTGCATTGGCATTGTGTGCTGTGGCCTGTTCATAGGTTGCGAGCCTCAAAGGTGGGGGTGCAACCAGAGTTGTGCCATGCAATGCCTTGTATGGTACGGCTGAACTTGCGTCGCAGTATGTGACTGGGGAGTCTGGTGCATCTAAAGTCATAGATCATCAGACATGCATCATTCCAGGAGGGACGGAACCAAAATTCCTTGTGTGACCGGATGTTATAGAACGACTCAAGTCATCGAGAGCTAGATGTTGTGCCTCATACTGGAGAGGTGTGGGATTTACATTCTTTGTGGGAGAGTCCGGGAGTCTCTGGTGAGGTTCATGTCATCACCCATCAGACTAGTGCCTCCTCCTGAGGAGGTACCACACTGGGAATTGTTTTTGGAGTCTTTATATGATTGGGGTGGATTCAGGTCATCGGACCCCTGACATTGTGTTTCATTTTTGTGGATGTGCAGTACTGACCACTGACTCACGTGGGAGCGAAACCTCTAGGGCAACTCAAGTCTTCATGCAGCAGACACGGCGCCTCCTTGTAAATGGGGTGCTGACCTAGTAACTCATTGTGTGCAACTGGAATTGTCGAGGGCAACTCAAGTCAACACTCCCGACGGTGCACCACCGTTCCAGAGGTGCCGAACTTAGTAACTATTTTGTAACACAGACTATGTGGCGGGGCTGGGCGCCGCAGTGGCTAACGGGTGGCCCCAGTGACTCCCTCTGTGTGTTGCAGACTTCTGGGTTAGCCTCCTACTGGGAGCCCAACCATCTCCTTGCTAATTGTTGCAGGATTGTTGTTGTCTTTCCTTCCCCCCTCTCATTTTGTCCACTGGATCCTGCGTAGTGTGACTAGGGCCGCGAGCGGCCTAGTATCTAGGGGGAAGATTGACCCAATCTATGGTTTGTGGTAGGGCGGGATAACCAAAGTTAGTTGGTGGGTGGAGGTCGGTTTGGGGACCCAGGGTGCCTGCAAACACAGTGGCATCAACTAGCCGTATATCGGGGCACCACATTAGTGTGCCAGGAATGCGTGCATATGAGTGTATGTGTGTGCACGAGCCGACTGATACACGTGGCACCGCCCAGTGGTGCACAGTGGGTGTGCGGAATTGAGTGTGGGTGGATGCGAGGGCAGAACCATGGTGTTGCTGGTCACTTTCTTCTGCCAGGGAATTCTTGAGGTTGGCATTATGATTTACTTGTGTGGTCTAGGCTGCAGTGCTATGTGGAAGTGAAACAACCCTGCTGCTGGCATTGGGAAACGGGTGCACCCTGAATTTAAGTGTTACATCAAAGTTGGTAAACTCTAGGGTGGGTCTTGTGCTGACAAAGTTTGTCATCACATGTGGGTGCAGGGAGGGAAAGTATAATTTTCTCACTTGTACATACTGTTGTTGTTGGTATACACAGTTCGGCTGAATAATGTGAGCTCTATTTCTAAATGTGATTTATGCCCAGGTTGCCATGCTATTCATGCTGTGTTGACAATGTGTGTGTTGAATATACCCACATGATGTGCGAAGTCTTATTTGTGCCACTCAGTGTGGTAGTGGTGGGGAAGTGCTGCAGCCTTGCTATATATATTACCTCTGTGATAAGCCTGACTGCTCTGTGCCAAGCTACCCAAGGGTGAGTGCAGCTTATATAGCGAGTGTAATCACCCAACCTGACGGGAGTGGCAAGATTCTGCCTTGCTGGGGCCTTGCCGCAGCCAACAAGAATGTGCTGCCTCCAACAAAATGCATCTGTCTTCAGTCATGGACATCAGCCACTGAGGCGTCATGTGTAACCACACAAAGGCCTTCGAGGACAGATGTAATTAGGTGACTGATTTCTGGAGTTGCCAACAAAGACCTCTTCCTCAACACCCTCCCTCACGCTTCCCACATCAGGGCTGAACATCACCACCAGTAAAACACAGGTCTCACCCAACTTTAAATCATCGCTATCTCACTAGTCAGGCTTGTCCTCAAAAAGCAATTCCACAATACCAAACAATCGAGCTTAATGGTCTGCGTTGGCTTCCTTAAATCTCACTGAACTGGACACACAGCAATGATTTAAAAGCAGTCATAAGAGTTGTGCCTCAAATTTGCTATTGCTTTCTACCTTCAAAAGACATTGCTGCTTCAAGTTTATGACTGACCAACGAAGGACAACACATAAGTATCACGTCACTCCACACACATTCAGCTTTTCCCTTCAAGCACGTCCGAGTCGAGCAAGACTAGATGGCCCATCTGGCCAATAGCCACTCTAATCAGACTTGCAGAGCAGGACATATGGACATTAAGTGAGAGAAGGGTGAAAAGTAAATTGACTCTTTGAGCACATAATGGAGGTTGTGCCTACATTACAATTTATTATGCGAGAGGAGTTCACTGCAACCAGAGGCAAAGGATTCTGAGAGGGGAAGGAGGTGGAAACCAATGACATCGCCTCCGCTGGTGCAGAGCTCATGGTTCTCATTTCATTCCATCCATTCTGCAAAAAAATGCTCGGACCGGGAAAAGAAAAATAGAAATGTGTGTGGGAAGCAGTTGCATACTTAGCCCTAGAAGACTTAAGCAGCAGATTTCTAGATTCACCAAATGTTAATCCAGTCCTATTCAATTTACAAGGACGCATCTTTACAGCATGAACAGGAAAATCAGCTCACCATGCGTGAAAAGAAAATGTATGCTGCAACCAGAATTTATTGCTATGCCAGCATGTATGTGGTCTGAATCTCAAGCTCTTCTCCATGGTGCTCAGCCTAACATATTATTGCAGGGGGAGGAGAGGGTGTTGTGGGGAACCTGACTGGTGTTATTATCCTAACATGGAGAGAGGTGCAATTTATGGCTATGTCTGTCTGTCGCAGCTCAATGCCAAGTCTGCTTAGAAGACTCGAAGGCGGGTCTAGCAAGCAGGGGCCATCTGCTCAAAGCCCTCTTCCTGGATTCTAAATGTTTATTGTCCAGCAAGGTACAATACTTCAAAGGGCAGAAAAAGAGTGCAAGCATCACCTTTCCTTCCATCATCCTTCCGGGATCCAGCTCCAGCCACGTGGGGTCTGGTACAGAAAGGCTGCTTACTTTCTTTGACGTATTCAGCTTACAGATGGTCAGGAAATATCCAGTTTCCACCTTATCAATTTGTTGTGGCCAAAAATAGGTTATGACGATTCTTGACAGCTGCAAAATACATTTATCTGTAAATTGCCCAGTTACATTGAACATTTTTGCAAGGGTCGTCAATTGAGGACTGGGCATATGGGTCCTGCACGTGGTATAACCAAGTTATGCCAGGGACCATGCAGATTTCTCCAAACTGAGAAGGCTCTTTCAGTCCACTCACTACCAGATGACCAAATTGTTGATCTTTTGCAAAACGTTAAACTTATGTCATTCAGACGAGTCTATGTGTTAATACTTCTATGCCTGAAACATTTTGGGATTTTCACTCAGTAAAGGATCACAACATCCTCAATAATGATTCGTGGTACTGTTTCTTTTTATGGAGTTGAAGGCAGATGTGTGGGCAAGGTGGCATGCCCCCGCGCATTGCTTTCCACCTCCAATCTCAAGGATGCCAGCTTGTCACCCCATTTAATGGCGACTCTGCTTTAACCAGGAAAATATCCACACAGTACACTCAGGGTCTGGCACAGTGGTTGCCACTTTGGCTGATCTCCTTATGGACAGGAGGCTCGGCAATCGCCATAATTGTCAGACTCATGCAATTCATTCAGCCAAGGAAAATCAAAGCTTGATGCATATAAACACCATCATTGACCTCAACAGTAGCTCAGTGGTTTTATAGCTAGGTAGATCTCTATGGATTATGGATGCTCTAGACCAGCTGACACTTCACTGGGTCCTGCAGAGTTTATAGCTGTAGTTTCAATATGGCGTAATTTACATAAGGATTCAGCATCAGTCCGCTCACAGTTGTGCCCAAGGATACACGCAGATTTACACCCTGCATGGATCATGAGTTAGGATGGATACTACTTTTGTTTCGTCATCTACTTTCACAGAGACCATCACCCATTCAAGTCGCTCCAGCTCTTACATCAGAAGCGAAATGGAAAATCAGAAGAAATTTGTACATGCAGATTGACAGACATGCCTAGAGAGCTACGAATATTAGGTGCAAAACATGATCTTTTTAACTACCAAAGGTTCAGAGGGAGGTGACACATCCCCAAAACTAGAGTTTAAATAGCCAGACAAGAGGCACAAATAGAATCATACAGACACAGGAGGACAACCAATAAGGTAAAAAAGGAATCAACCAGGTCAGTGAGTGGAAATAGTCAGAAATTACTACTGAGACAAATATCCGGGATGATATTGTGTGTGTGGAGAATGGTGTATTTTGTGTACTTCAAGGGAGTTGCAATGTCTGATTGATATAGCTCAAGGGAAGTATTGTTGGGAGCACACATCTCTCCCTTTACTGCAAGGCACGTACAAAGAACCAGTGGTCAAAAGCACCAGCCTATGAGGGTGTAACAGGGATGGAACAGTAACCACTTTCTTATGAGTAACCACTACACAGATGGCAAAAGGGGCCACAAAACGCAAGATGGGTCGAGACAAAATGTTCAGAAACTTCCTTGTTTTGATATATCTCAAGGACAGGACTCCAGGAGAGGGGTTTAGAAGCACTCAAGACAAAAGGAAACACCGAAGAAAGCACAAGGCAGTTGGACCTTGCTAGCAAAAATGATTCAATAGCAAGAATGTTATGAAGCATGTTCAGTTCCAGAGCTAAGAGGTCTTGAATCCTGCTGCTTAGGGACATTCCTCTAAAAAGGAGATATGAAGGTGCAAACGGGTGCACCTTGAAACTCCACATCTAACAATACTCTTGGGCTACCCACCCCTGGGAAGTGAAACGGTAGGAGGCATCCCTCAAACCTCTGGGAATTGTAGTTCTCAATTTTCAGGGCAGAGTGCTCTAGCTCTTCATAATTACTAGGAACTGTAAGGCCATCCATTCCGTCAGTACAGGCTCAGAGCAGATTTTCTACAATTTTGAGAGGGGCTTCTAATAGCACATAGAAGTGAGTAAAGAGCAGCGGAACAACTCCGGTAAATTTTTTAAAATTTCTGATAGCATCCATGAGACGACAACGAAAACCGGAAAAGAAAAATAGAAATGTGTCTGGGAAGCTGTGACCAAGTTTCTGAGTTTTGACATCATCATATTTCTCACTTAGATTGCCAATAGGTATTTTTCGGCATCGGGGGCTCCATTGCAGCTTTAATTTATTTCCCTATGACAGTAATTTTCTTTGGATTAACTAGCTTGACTATCATCCTCATTTTAACCGAGCATGCTCTACAGAGAACCTATGGATGGACTGAAGAAGGATCCATGAATTGTATACGTACCTTAGTGATTATCCATTCAGCCCACTGCTAGTCTGCAATACGGGCCCAATTTGCAAAAATATTCATGAGCACAGGAAATACTACGGCGGGAGTAAGTTTTGTCCACATTTGCGTGCTTTGTGAATTTACCCCAAAACGTCCAACTGCCTATTAGTAAAAGTGCAATGAATGCACACACATTTCTATTTGCAGTAATTGTATGTTGAGATTACCTAAATAGACATTGTCTCAAGATTGACTGTCCTAAAAGAGAGTGAGATGGTCAGACCAGATGGCTGGGGAAATGCTAAGTGCCTGATTCTCAGTTCAGTGGCTTGGTCAGAAGTGACAAATGACGAATGTTCTGTCCGCCGAATTCTCAGTCAGGACCTACGTTTGAAGATTATGAAGCCATGAGATACCACTGTGTGTACACAGTGGCCTTAGTGGGGCAGGAGCAGCTATCCCAGACTGAGGCTACTGCGGGAGAAATTGATCTTCCAGCTCGATGGTGAAATCTTCAGCGACCATCACGTAGCTGAGTGTCAAGAGAATTCTTCGAAGAAGCTGTAGGCTGGACTAGGTGAACAACAGCAGTAAAGGTTTTGAGTGTGGTATTGGGGGTAAGGTGGAAAGATATACTGAAAGAGCCAAAGGGTTTGTTGATGCGGATGGTCAACCGAAGGATGGAATTCACCCTTGTGTAAGATAGCCAAAAAAGTGTCCCACATGTGTATGTTCTTGGTAAGGTATGGGAAACTGCATGCATTTGTACTTGCTGCAGCCAATGTTTGTGGTAATATAGGGGAAGTCAGCAGTAAACACCTCTCCACTGCATAAAACAGACCCACAAACAGTAAAAAAAACAGCCCACACACTGACCTGTCAGACCAGCTTTTCTGGCACTGCTGGATTGCCATATATGCCATCCTGACACTGAGTGCAGGACCCTGAAGGAAGGCGAGCTGTCCACCACCCTGGGGAAGAGACGTTTTGCAGTAGTCTAAAAGAAGGAGAGTGGTGTTATATATTGGGGGTTGGGAGGGGAGAAGTGCATCAGAAGCTTGGAAGAAGAAAAGTGCTGAAAGAATGTAGGGTTGAGAGAGTGCTGCAGCAGCATGGAGGAACTGAAGCACTTGAAGAGCGTGGAGATTGAAGGGGCACAAAGCAGGAACCCAGTGCAAGCTGGCCAGTGTTTGCTGCTTGGAAGGACAGAATCAGTGTCAGGATTCTGAAAGGATGAAGGTGTTGCAGCAACCTGGTGGATGGCAAGTGCTGCAGCATCCTGGTGAGAAGAGCTCTACAAGACCATGGTGGGAGGAAAACTCTGCACAAGCCAGATGAGAGGAGCACCACAGGATCCTGGTGAGAGTAGCACCAAAGGATCCTGGCTGAGAGAAGCAGTGCAAGAGCCTGACAAAGGGTGAGAGAGGCTCTACAAGACCATGGTGGGAGGATTGATCCACATGAGCCTGGAGAGAGTAGAACTGCAGGAGTTTGGCGAGAAGAAGCACTGCAGGTTCCTGATAAGACTGACGATTACAGGATCCGGATGAGAGGGAAGTGCTACAGGAGCTTGGTGAGGAAAAATATTTCCAGGAATTTCTTGAGAGAGCGGCACACTAGGACCCGGGTGAGAAGCTCTACAGGGCCCTGACAATAGAAAAGCTCTGCAGGAACATGAATTGAGACAAGTGCTGCAGGGGCGTGGTAAAAGAAGCACTTTAGGAACCTGACGAAGGAGAATCTCTACAGGACCCTGATGGTTGAACCACTACAGGACCCTAGTGAATAAAGTGACAAAAGACCCTGGTGACAGAATCCTTACAGGACCCTGATGAGAGCTGCTCTATGGGACTACGGTGAGTTCAGCTCTACAGGAGCCTGGTGAGTGATGCTCTAAGGGACCCTGGAGACAGAAGCTCTACAAAACCCTGATGAGTGAAGCTCTACAGGACTCTTGTGATTTAAGCTCTATAGGAGCCTGGACGGAATAAAGCTCTGCAGGAGCTTGTTCGGAGGACCACTGCAGTAACCTGACCAAAAGGAGCATGGTGAGAGAATTACTGTAGGAACTAAACAAGAAGAAAGCGGTGCAGGAGCCTGATTAGAGAGACCCTACAGGACCAGTGTGAGTGAAGCTCTACTGAACCCTGGTCAGAGAGGCTCTGTTGACCCAGGTTGAGTGAAGATCTTCAGAATCCTGGCTAGAGAGTCTCTACAGGACTCTGGTGAGTGACGCTGTACAAAACCCCTGCTAGAGAGTCTCTGCAGGTCTCTGTGAGTGAAGATCTACAGAATCCTGGTTAGAGAGTCACTGCACGGCTCAGGAAAGTGAAGCTCTACCGAACTCTGGTTAGAGAGGCTCTGCATGACCCACGTGAGTGAAGCACTACAGAACCCTGATCAGAGAGGCTCTACAGAACTGGGTGAGTGAAGCGCTACAGAACCCTGGTTAGAGGGGCTCTGCAGGACCCTGGTGAGTGAATTCGACAGAACCCAGGTAAAGAGTCTCTGCTGGACCATGTTGAGTTTAGCTCTACAGAACCATAGTAAGAGAGGCTATGCAGGACTCTGGTGAGCCAAGATCTAACCTCTGGTTAGAGAGGCCCTGAAGGACTCTGGTGAGTGAAGCTCAACAAAACACTGGTTAGCAAGTCTCTGCAGGACCATGGTGAGTAAAGCTCTACATAACCCTGGCTAGAGAGGCTCTGCAGGGTCCGAGAGAGTGAAGCTCTTCAGAACCCTGGTTAGAGAGGCTCTGCAGGACCATAGTGAGTGAAGATCTACAGATCTCTGGTAAGAAAGGCTCTTAAGGACCCTGGTGAGTCAAGCTATACAGAAACCTGGTAAGAGAGGGTGTGCAAGACCATGGTGAGTGAAAGTCCACAGAACTCTGGTTAGAGAGGATTTGCGAGACCCTGGCGAGTGAAGCTCAACAAAACCTTGGTTAGAGAGTGGCTCTGCAGGACCCCGGTGAGTGAAACTTCACAGAACCCTATTTATAGGGCCTCTGCAAGACGATGGTGAGTGAATTCTACAGAACCCTGGTAAAGAGTCTCTGCTGGACCAAGTTGAGTTTAGCTCAACAGAACCCTGGTAAGAGAGGCTATGCAGGACTCTGGTGAGTCAAGATCTACAGAATCCTGGTTAGAGAGGCCCTGAAGGATTCTGGTGAGTGAAGCTCAACAGAACAATGGTTAGAAAGTCTCTGCAGGATCATGGTGAGTGAAGCTCTACATAACCCTGGCTAGATAGGCTCTGCAGGGTCCGAGAGAGTGAAGCTCTACAGAACACTGGTTAGAGAGGCTTTGCAGGACCATGGTGAGTGAAGATCTACAGATCTCTGGTAAGAAAGGCTCTTCAGGACCCTGGTGAGTCAAGCTATACAGAATCCTGGTAAGAGAAGGTGTGCAGGACCATGGTGAGTGAAACTCCACAGAACTCTGGTTAGAGAGGATTTGCGAGACCCTGGTGAGTGAAGCTCAACAAAACCTTGGTTAGAGAGTGGCTCTGCAGGTCCCCGGTGAGTGAAGCTCCACAGAACCCTATTTATAGAGGCTCTGCAGGACCATGGTGACTGAAGGTGCCTGGCCAGAAGCTAGAGGAAAGCTCTGCAGAAGCTTGGTGAGAGATGCATGGCACAAATGTGAGGAGAGGGCATTACTTATGCTGAAACGTATGATCATGAACTGCTGCAGAAGCTTGATGAGAGGAAGGTGCACCAGGAATTGGTCGAGAGAGAAGTATGGCAGGAATCTGTTTAAAGAAGCTCCACAGGACCCTGGTGTGAGGAAGGCTGTGCAGGAGCCTGGTAAGAGACGCAATGAAGGAACCCGATGAGGGGCAAGCACTGCAGGAACCCGGTGAGAGGAAACTGCTGCAGGAACATAGTGAGAGAAGGACTTTTGGAACCGGATGAGAGGGAAGCACTGCAGGTGCCTGTGAGAGAAGCTCTATAAGACCCTGGCGGCAGAAGCTCTTCAGAAGCCTGCTGAGAGGGACTGTCTCTGGAGGAGCCTGAAGAGAGAAACACTTTAGGAACCTGAGGAGAAGGAAATGCTGCAGGAACCTGATGAGAGAAGCACTGCAGGATCCTGATGAGAGGGAAGTGCTGCAGGAACCTGGTGAGAAAACCACAGGAGAAACCTAGTCAGGGCCAGAGTGGGAACCCAAAGCAGCCCTGGGAATTTTGTCAGACCAGCCTCCGCACAGAGGAGGCAAACGAGGATGAGTTGATTATGCTGGATTGCTGTTTTTGCTACTGTGGGCTGATTTTGCAGCACCATTGCAAACCGGCCCCAAGTAACAAAACCGGTCCCCACCTCTCCAGCCTCCCGTGGAAATGCCCGGTGCCCACTACAGCCAGTCCAGCCCTGAACCTAGAAAGAGAGGTCCTTATGGAGCATAGAAATATGAAAGCTCTGTGGCAACCCAGCGAAAGAAGCACTGCTGGGGCTTGGTGAGAGAAGAGCTGCAGGGTACTGGTGACCTGGTGACCTGGTGAGAGAAATGCTGCAGGAGCCTGATGAGAGAAGCACTGCAAGGGCCTGGTGAGAGAAGCACTGCAGGGGTCTGAGGAGAGAAGCACTGCAGAGGCCTGGTGAGAGAAGCACTGCGGGGGCCTGGTGAGACAAATGCTACAGGAGCCTGATGAGAGAAGCACTGCTGGAGTCTGGTGTGAGAGGCACTGCAGGGGCTTGGTGAGAGAATCAATGCAGGGGTCTGAGGAGAGAAGCACTGCAGGGGCCCTGCCAAAAAAGCACTGCAGGGGCCTGGTGAGAGAAACACTGCACGAGCATGGTGAGAGAAGCACTGCAGAGGCCATGTGAGAGAAGCACAGCAGAGGCCTGGTGAGAGAAACATGGCAGGAACCTAGTGAGAGAAGCCCTGCAGGGGCCATGTGAGAGAAGCACAGCAGAGGCCTGGTGAGAGAAACACTACAGGGGGGCTGGTGAGAGAAGCGCAACAGGGGCCCTGGTGAGAGAAGCACTGCAGGAGCTTGATGTGAAAAGCAATGCAGGAGCCTTGTGAGAGAAACTGCGGAAGCCTGGTGAGAAAAGCACCACAGAGGCCTTGTGAGAGAAGCACTGCAGGAGCCGTGTGAGGGAAGCACTGCAGGAGCTTGATGAGAAAAGCGCTGCAGGAGCCTTGTGAGCGAACTACTGCGGGAGCCTGGTGAGAAAAGCGCCACAGGGGCCTTGTGAAAGAATCACTGCATGAGCCTTGTGAGAGATGCACTGCAGGAGCCTGATGAGAAGCACACCAGGAGGCTGGTGAGAGAAGCACTGCAGGGGCCTGGTGAGAGAAGCTTTGCAGGGGCCTGGTGAAAGAAACACTGCAGGGGCCTGGTGAGAGAAGCACTGCAGGAGCACGGTGAGAGAAGCAGTGCAGGAGCCCACTGAGAGAAGCACTGCAGGAGCCCACTGAGAGAAGCACTGCAGGGGCTGGGTGAGAGAAGCACTGCAGGAGCCCACTGAGAGAAGCACTGCAGGAGCCCACTGAGAGAAGCACTGCAGGGGCTGGGTGAGAGAAGCACTGCAGGAGCCCACTGAGAGATGCACTGCAGAGGCCGGGTGAGAGAAGCACTGCAGGAGCCTGGTGAGAGAAGCACTGCAGGAGCCCACTGAGAGATGCACTGCAGGAGGCTGATGAGAAGCACACCAGAAGGCTGGTGAGAGAAGCACTGCAGGGCCCTGGTGAGAGAAGCGCTGCAGGGGCCTGATGAGAAGCACACCAGGAGGCTGGTGAGAGAAGCACTGCAGGGGCCTGGTGAGAGAAGCACTGCAGGAGCCTGGTGAGAGAAGCACTGCAGGAGCCTGCTGAGAGAAGCACTGCAGGGGCCAGGTGAGAGAAGCACTGCAGGAGCCTGGTGAGAGAAGCACTGCAGGAGCCTGGTGAGGGAAGCACTAAAGGAGCCCACTGAGAGATGCACTGCAGGGACCGGGTGAGAGAAGCACTGCAGGAGCCTGGTGAGAGAAGCACTGCAGGAGTCCACTGAGAGATGCACTACAGGAGCCTGATGAGAAGCACACCAGGAGGCTGGTGGGAGAAGCACTGCAGGGGCCTGGTGAGAGAATCACTGCAGGGGCCTGGTGAGAGAAGCACTGCAGGAGACTGGTGAGAGAAGCACTGCAGGAGCCTACTGAGAGAAGCACTGCAGGGGCCGGGTGAGAGAAGCACTGCAGGAGCATGGTGAGAGAAGCACTGCAGGAGCCCACTGAGAGATGCACTGCAGGAGCCTGATGCGAAGCACACCAGGAGGCTGGTGAGAGAAGCATTGCAGGGGCCTGGTGAGAGAAGCACTGCAGGGGCCTGGTCAGAGAAGCACTGCAGGAACCTGGTGAGAGAAGCACTGCAGGAGCCTGGTGAGAGAAGCACTGCAGGAGCCTGGTGAGAGAAGCACTGCAGGAGCCTACTGAGAGAAGCACTGCAGGGGCCAGGTGAGAGAAGCACTGCAGGAGCATGGTGAGAGAAGCACTGCAGGAGCCTGGTGAGAGAAGCACTGCAGGAGCCTACTGAGAGAAGCACTGCAGGGGCCAGGTGAGAGAAGCACTGCAGGAGCATGGTGAGAGAAGCACTGCAGGAGCCCACTGAGAGATGCACTGCAGGAGCCTGATGCGAAGCACACCAGGAGGCTGGTGAGAGAAGCACTGCAGGGGCCTGGTGAGAGAAGCACACCAGGAGGCTGGTGAGAGAAGCACTGCGGGAGCCTGGTGAGAGAAGCACTGCAGGGGCCTGGTGAGAGAAGCACTGCAGGGGCCTGGTGAGAGAAGCACTGCAGGGGCCTGGTGAGAGAAGCACACCAGGAGGCTGGTGAGAGAAGCACTGCAGGAGCCCGGTGAGAGAAGCACTGCAGGAGCCTACTGAGAGAAGCACTGCAGGGGCCGGGTGAGAGAAGCACTGCAGGAGCCTGGTGAGAGAAGCACTGCAGGGGCCTGGTGAGAGAAGCACTGCAGGGGCCTGGTGAGAGAAGCACTGCAGGGGCCTACTGAGAGAAGCACTGCAGGGGCCTACTGAGAGAAGCACTGCAGGGGCCGGGTGAGAGAAGCACTGCAGGGGCCGGGTGAGAGAAGCACTGCAGGAGCCCACTGAGAGATGCACTGCAGGAGCCTGATGCGAAGCACACCAGGAGGCTGGTGAGAGAAGCATTGCAGGGGCCTGGTGAGAGAAGCACACCAGGAGCCTACTGAGAGAAGCACTGCAGGGGCCGGGTGAGAGAAGCACTGCAGGAGCATGGTGAGAGAAGCACTGCAGGAGCCCACTGAGAGATGCACTGCAGGAGCCTGATGCGAAGCACACCAGGAGGCTGGTGAGAGAAGCATTGCAGGGGCCTGGTGAGAGAAGCACTGCAGGGGCCTGGTCAGAGAAGCACTGCAGGAACCTGGTGAGAGAAGCACTGCAGGAGCCTGGTGAGAGAAGCACTGCAGGAGCCTGGTGAGAGAAGCACTGCAGGAGCCTACTGAGAGAAGCACTGCAGGGGCCAGGTGAGAGAAGCACTGCAGGAGCATGGTGAGAGAAGCACTGCAGGAGCCTGGTGAGAGAAGCACTGCAGGAGCCTACTGAGAGAAGCACTGCAGGGGCCAGGTGAGAGAAGCACTGCAGGAGCATGGTGAGAGAAGCACTGCAGGAGCCCACTGAGAGATGCACTGCAGGAGCCTGATGCGAAGCACACCAGGAGGCTGGTGAGAGAAGCACTGCAGGGGCCTGGTGAGAGAAGCACACCAGGAGGCTGGTGAGAGAAGCACTGCGGGAGCCTGGTGAGAGAAGCACTGCAGGGGCCTGGTGAGAGAAGCACTGCAGGGGCCTGGTGAGAGAAGCACTGCAGGGGCCTGGTGAGAGAAGCACACCAGGAGGCTGGTGAGAGAAGCACTGCAGGAGCCCGGTGAGAGAAGCACTGCAGGAGCCTACTGAGAGAAGCACTGCAGGGGCCGGGTGAGAGAAGCACTGCAGGAGCCTGGTGAGAGAAGCACTGCAGGGGCCTGGTGAGAGAAGCACTGCAGGGGCCTGGTGAGAGAAGCACTGCAGGGGCCTACTGAGAGAAGCACTGCAGGGGCCTACTGAGAGAAGCACTGCAGGGGCCGGGTGAGAGAAGCACTGCAGGGGCCGGGTGAGAGAAGCACTGCAGGAGCCCACTGAGAGATGCACTGCAGGAGCCTGATGCGAAGCACACCAGGAGGCTGGTGAGAGAAGCATTGCAGGAGCCTGATGCGAAGCACACCAGGAGGCTGGTGAGAGAAGCACTGCAGGGGCCTGGTGAGAGAAGCACACCAGGAGGCTGGTGAGAGAAGCATTGCAGGAGGCTGGTGAGAGAAGCACTGCAGGGGCCTGGTGAGAGAAGCACACCAGGAGGCTGGTGAGAGAAGCACTGCAGGAGCCTGGTGAGAGGAAAGAGCTGCATGTGCACTGACTTTAGGGGGGAAAAGCCTACAGAAGCATGCAACTAGTGAAGACAAAATGCTGCCAAACCCTGGAGGACTGGAGAGCTACAGCGTCCTCGAGGGAGGCAGCACTGTCTGAATGAGAGGGAGGGGCTGCACCCGGAAACTGTATGGCGGATGCTGGATGCCGCTTAGTGCATAACGAAGGGAATGCTGGAGCAGCACAGGGGGCGAGAGAGGATGTCTGCGCTGAGCTGGCATGGCCATGCACAGTGAGATAATGTAGAAATGCTGGTGTGGAAAGGCTACATCGCGAATGATTATTGTTGGAAAAGGACTCCGGGGAGCACTTCTACGGTTAGAGTTATTGCTGCTCCCGTTTGGGCAATTACTCTGCTTGGTATTCATGGATTATACTGCCAGTAATAAGACACAGTATTGCTGGTAGCTATCTCTCTATGAGGCATCAGTATTTAGGTCAAAGAGAATGGGTGGGGAGAACTGAACAACACTGTGGTCGAACTGTTACTTTTTATTTGTATTTCTTGAATAATGTCTGAGCTATTTGTGGTTTGGTTTTGTTGCTCTGTTTATGTTCAATGTTCAGCAAAGCCGTGAAAATATTTAAAAATGTGCCATAAAGGGTCGCTCGAGGTGTCACATCACACAGAGTTATGTCATTTATTACAGGCTAATACATGGGCAAAAGATACAGACAGACGGCTGCCCGAGTATGGTTACGGTGGAGGTACTAGGCTGTAGGCAGCAGAGGTGTAATTCTAGAAGCAGGAGTACACGAACCCAGTTATAGGCAGACCTGGAGGTACTATAGGTTGCTGTGCTATAGTATGGGTAGGAGTAGAGGTACTGGGGTACAGGCAGGGGTAAGGATACTAGAGCAGTGGTTTTCAAACGTCTTAATTCCGCGCCCCCCTCCCCAGTGGGGGAAAAAATAATCAGAACTTTTCACAATTATTCTTTTAAGTTGGCAATGTTTAAACAAGTCTAAGCTTATTTATACTTTGGAGTTAAGTTCTGTTACCTTTTTAAAAATGCAACGAACTGTTTTCTGCATAAAAAAAGCACTGTTGTATGCATAATACCTATTTTGGCCAGAGCCTGGTGCCCCTTCCCCCCCCACATCACTTGAGGCCTCCTTAGGGGGGCCCAGCCCTCCCACCCCCCCAGTTTGAAGACCCCTGTACTAGAGTGCATGCAGGGTTAGAGGTAATATGTTTTTTTTTAAATAGCTAACTATTGAATGTTTACATTGACAAGCACATTATGATCCCTAATACAAAGCAAACTACTCCCCCCATTGGCCCAGCACAAGGATAACCTTTTATTTCATATAACAGCTTCATGGTGTAGGTCCCAGCGGGAGACGCTGTGTCTTATGAGCTAAACAATAATGATAATAAGCTAAAGAGCTAAAAGCTGACGCTATGCTTATTTAGAGTGATAAGCGGCCACTAGGCCGAAACAAAGTACCAAAGGGCACACCGGAAAGGGAGTTACCCACCAAAGTCCCCCATACCTATACACCTGGATAGAAGCAAAGCCATACATACATCACAAACAATAGTGCATGAAAACAATAGGTTTGTTCTCTGTAGGGACCCACCATTAGCCAATCCTGTCTCCTGTCTGTGGCTCCTTAGACCAAGGGGGAAACAACCCAAAGTCCTCAAGCACAACCAACAGTTCTACACTCAAGCCATCCTATCATCTGATCCCGCCTCCAATTTAGTAATGGATATGCCCCAAACAGTTATTCCCATTGTCTGTCCATCCACGCTGCCTACCAATCATATGAATGGTGGACAGTTCAGCCACTGCCCACTTTTCCAAATCGCCCAATCATTGTTTCACCTGCTGAGTGGCTGGTGCTTTCCAGGCCATCGCAATACGGTGTTTGTATAATAAAAGTTCAAGAATCAGCGAACCTGCACTCCATTTTCCCCATTTTGGACCTGTGAATCCACCTCATTAGGCAGAAACCAGAATCTAAGCACAATTTCCTTCCAACTACATCAAACAACTGGAACCACTTGAACCACACCTCCCACCAGGCCTGCGCTACCACTGGATACTCCCACACCGTATGTTAAAAGTATTCCTCCTGCACACCGCACCCAGAACACTGGGAGGACGCATTCTCAACCATGTCTCAAATGCGCTTCGGAGAGAGGTAGGTCTGAAGCAGGTAGCCACATTGAATAAATTTGAATCTTGGATTATGGGACTCTTGCTTGATATATGCCTTAGTCAATACCTATTTATCCGATATCGCTAAATTCATACATTGCACCCATTTACCCTTATTATCTTTGCAGAACCATTGCAGTTGTGATTTCAGAGCATTATTATAACATCGTAACAGCCTTATGGCTACTGTTACGGGACAGAAGATACCGCAATATCCCCCCCTAGTAGACTCAGCCTGGCCCACAAAGAGCATACCCTATGTACCTGCGCATTATTGAACATGCCTGACCCTATTCCAGATTTCTACACCATATCTTGAAATGCGCTCAATTTACCCAACTCAACATGGAGGGCTTCCAGATCGGCCCATGGATTCCTATCAAATTTCGTGGTAACCTCCCTAAGTTCTGGCAGCACCCACAGAGGCACCTGTATGACACATGGTCGCAGTCCGCCCTTGGCTGAACGTTTCTGTCCCAACAAGCCTTGGCAATCCTGTGTCATCTGCTCATTATGGTAACACCCGTTGGGGCGAGAGCAACCACTCATAGATCCAGCCATGCCCTGAAGCACTAACCATTCCACATTTTCCAGGAAATTCTCGTCTCCCAGTTCCAACCTAATAGACCATTGAGTCTGCACTACTCTGTAAAACCCCTCATAATTTAAAGTACCCAGGCCACCCTCCAGCAGAGGCAGCTTCATCTTCTAGAGCAGTTCTTTTCACTATCCCTGCCTCAGGTAAAGTCATAAAGCATGGTGTGCAGTTCCAGAAAGGAGGGCTCTTTGAGCACCACAGGAATGGCTGAGAACAGATACAGCAATTTTGGGAGTACCAGCATCTTGGCAATGGTCCTGTGACTTCGATGAGACAGAGGGAGGGTGCACCAAAAGGTCACCGACTATCGCAAGGCGGACAGCACTGTCACTGGATTTCCCCTCATCAAGACTTCCTCACTATGATATACATTAACTCCCAGTTACATTGTATTGTAACAGTATTTATATAGCGCTTACTACCCCTGACGAGGTGATGGTGTTTGACTTCCATACAGGTCTAGTGAGGGGGGAGCCTTCCACTCTGCTATACGGTTGGTGATATTGGATAGGTTGAGGTTAATTTACTATAGCATAGGTCTGTAAAGTTACTGGGTATAGGCAGGGTAGAGTTACTTTGGGATAGGTTACAGTAGGTGTTCAATAAGTGTAGGCTGGTAGAGGTCCTAGAGAATAGAGATGGACAGAGGTACTATGGGATAGATTGGGGTAGATGTATTATATGATAGATTAATAGAGATACTCGAGAAAAGCCAAGGGTAGAGGTACTATGGGATAGGATGCGATGGTTGGACTATAGTAAAGGTCGGTAGAGGTACTGGCTTTAGGCAGCGGCACAAATACTATGGGATGGGTTGGGGTAGATGTACTCTAATATTGGTTGTCAGAAGTTCTGAGATATAAGCAGGGGTAGAGGTACTAAGAGATAATTTGAGGAAGATGAAGTATAGTACATCTTCCCCATAGGTCAGAATAGGTACTGGGGTATAGGTAGGGGTAGATATAAAATATGAAAGATTGGGGTAGGTGTACTATAGCACAGGTCATTAGTGGTACTAGGGTGCAGGAAGGGGTAGACATACTAAAGCACAGGCAGGGGTAGAGGTACTTGGGGATGGGTTGGGGAGATGTATTATGGTATAGGTTAGTAGAGATACTGGAGAATAGGCACTAGTAAAGTTACTATGCAAAATGTTAGGGTATATTTACTTCAGTGTAGGTTAGCAGAGATATTTCAGTATAGGAGGGGTAGAGGTACTATCTTATAAGCAGATGTACATGCAGTAGCTCCTAGGCAGATGCTAGGGTATAGCTACTGGGAGGAGTACCAAGGGTAAGGAAACTAGGATGCAAGGAGTAGTTGAGATAATAGTGTATAAGCATGGACAGAGGTATTGAACTATATGTAGCTGTAGGCATACTACAGTAGAGAAATAGGTGGACATAATAGGTTATATGCATGAGCAGAGGGCAAAGAAAAGGAGCACTGGCAAAGCCAATAGGGCTGACTTCCATTTTGAGTACTAAAAAACAACAAAAATGACTGTTCCTGTACACAACACATCTAAGAGATATCAAGTTTAATGTGTGATGATCCAGTGAATGCATCGTCTCTCATGCATTGCAATGCTGGCACTCTACAGGAAGACTCATCGATGCACCAAACAGCCAATAGGACAAGATGAGAGAGAACAATTTCTCTGGCAGAGCCTAAGTTTAACCTTCCAAAACATGGTTCATGGAGAAGAGGGGAGAAGCAGCCATGGCAGGGGAAGAGGGCTATAGAGTGGTGAAAAGACATAACAGTAGTAGAAAGGAAGGTAGAAAAGTGGTTTGGGGATCTTTCCTCCCAAAGAAGGGAGGCCACAGATCTTTGTCATCCTGTAAGCAAAAATATTGCCGAGATGTTTTTTCTACATGATGGAAATTTACCATGACCGATTCAACAATTAGTCATTTGAAACATTTTTAGATCAAGTATATGGAGAACGGTTTCAGTAAGTATTTTTCCATCTGTAGGTACAAACAATCAGCCCACCACAATAGTCCAATACATGCAGACGCACACCTTAAACATCCACACATTTGTTCAGGTGAGCAAGGGGTCCATTAGCCTGAACTGTCCTACGAGAACACAAGACACTCCCCTGGCAGGCTGATCGCATGAAGCTTGCTCATTGGCCATCTAATCCTGCAAAGAGAAGTAATGGAGTGACGCACAACTTCAATAGCACATACTAGACTGTCAGCTTCGATTAAATAAGGCTCCAGAGAAATAGACTGTGGCAGATTGTGGAATCCTGTATGTGTAATCTATGTTTTTTTTTACCACAAACCGTTGGAAAAATTGTGTTGAAGATTGAATCACCCGGTCACATAAAAAAAAAAATATTTCGTAGGACAATTCCCCCAAACTCTTCTGGACTTGCATTACATGCAGGGCCAGTTGAATTATGCAGCAGTGGAAGAGCCTAATTATGTGGCAGGTTTGAGTAAATTATGGGCAAGAAAAGGTAAATTAGTGGCATTTTTTTTTAACTCTAATTCGGTGCAAAACTAACTCCATATTTATACTTTGGTGCTAGACCCCTCTAGCGCCAAATTTATGGAGTTAAAGTCATTTTTTGAAAGTGGAGACTTACCTTGCCTTAATGAGATGCAAGGTAGGTGTTCCCGTGCAAAACATTACTCTATGGCCTTAACGCCATATTTAGGGCATATTTATACTCTGCGGCATATTTATACTCTGTTTGCACCGAATTAGCGTAATTTTTTTTTACTCTAATTCGGTGCAAATCTAACTCCATATTTATACTTTGGTGCTAGACCCGTCTAGCACCAAGGCCATGATTTATACTTTTTTTGCGCCCCATTAACGTCATTTTTTTACGCAAAAGTGGTGCAAACGTAAAAAATATTGGCCCTTATTTATACTTTTTGCTGCAAAACTGCACTAACTCAGTTTTGCACCAAAAAGTTTAGCACCGGCTTGCACCATTTCTGTGCACCAGCCGGGCACCATATTTATGGAATGGTGCAAGCCGGTGCAAAGGGCAGGCTAGAGTAAAAAAAAAAGACTTTAGTCGGGTGGGGCTGGCACTATAAAAGAAGAGGGTTGAGCACCAAAAAATGACTTTAGGCAGGTTAGAGTAAAAAAATGACTCTAACCAGATTAGCATCATTTTATGGTGCTAAACCTACCATGCCATCATGCCCACTACCCCAATGGCCAGCACAGAGGACAGGGGTCCCCTGGGCATGGCCATTGCACCCTGTGCCATGCATGGGGGCCCATTTCAGGGCACCCTATGGCACTTTCAAAAATAAAATGCAATCTTACCTGTACTTACCTGGGATGGGGACCCCCATCCTCTCAGGTCTCTCTGGTGTGGGTGGGGGTGCCCCTGGGGCCCGGGGAGGGCATCTGTGGGCTTATTCCATGGTGTTCCACCATGGAAATAGGCCCACAGGTCCCCTAACGCCTGTCCTGACCCAGGCTTTAAAAAATGGGGCAAAGCAAGCTTTGCCCCATTTTTTGACCCCTCCTCCCTCCCTTGCACCATTTTTGCATAGGAGTATAAATATGGCGTTAAGGCCATAGAGTCATTTTTTGCACGGGAACGCCTACCTTGCATCTCATTAAGGCAAGGTAGGTTTCCACTTCTAAAAAATGACTTTAACTCCATAAATTTGGCGCTAGACGGGTCTAGCACCAAAGTTTAAATATGGAGTTAGTTTTGCACTGATAAAGACAAAAAAAAAAATGACGCTAATTCAGTGCAAACAGAGTATAAATATGCCCCTTAGCGTCAAAAAATGATGCTAATCTGGTCAGAATCATTTATTTTGACACAAACCTGCCGAACGTCTTTTTTTTTTAAAGCTAGCCTACCCTTTGCACCGGCTTGCACCATTCCATAAATATGGTGCCCAGCGGGTGCTAAAAAATGGTGTAAGCCGGTGCAAAACTTTTTGGTACAAAACTGCCTTAGTGCAGTTTTGTACCAAAAAGTATAAATAAGGCCCTTAGTACCTTTGAACCGTTTGAGCTAGAATCAATGTTTTTTAATTCAAATCTGCACATTATGCAGCAGAAGATGGACAATGTGGCAAATGTGGCAAATCTTTAATTATGCGAAAAACGTGTGGCCACTCAATCCCATAATTCAAGTGGCCCTGATTATACACTGTGACTAATATAACAATCATTTTATGAGCGGTCTCTCGCTCCCAGTCTAGCAGCAGGAACCTCTGTTAGTGGCAGTCTTTGGGATTTTGTAGCCGAAGATGACTAAATGACTCTAGCTTTTTATTTCCCAGTAGTAATGGACAATACAGTATTTTCAGAAAATTGTACATCCTAAAATCCAGGAGGGTCTTGGTCTCTAATAAAAAAAACTAAAGCAATGTATCATAACTACAACATCCCAAAAGCAGATACATTGACTTAAACTCGCGGCTGTGAAGAGCAGGGAGAACAGAGAAAATGAAAGAAAAGGATTTGTTTTTAGGAGTGAGACATAGTGTTCAAAATTGTGCTTGGAAAAACGCTTCCCCACCAACCTCTGCTAAATAGAGTGTATAGGAGAGTCTATTGGGATTATCCAGCACCAAGAGTATTGAAGCGAAAAATGATTTAGGCCTGAAAATCATGCTTTAAGTACACAGTCTTTTGTATTACCATAATGTTTCGAGTATCCTTTGAGTGGCATCACCAAAGCAAAAACGTTGATGCCAGCCTGTGAGATTTTCATAGCCACACCTCCAGTGTGTCTGGATTCTAACATTAAACGCCTTATTTAGAGTTTGGCGGACAGGGGACTCTGTTTAATATATGGCAGAAAAACCTGCAAAACTAGCAGTTTCCGGATCAATTTCGATTTGGGGGAAATGTCATGTTTATGCAAGAGGGATCTCCATAGTCACAGGTGAACTCCTTTGACAGACTGCCTAACACACATTTGGCCAGATGTTCCAACATTATATACAGGGCCACTGGAGCTATGCAACATGAGAGGGCCAAATTATGCTGCCGGGTTTAGTAAATTATGTGGCATGAAAAGGCAAATTATGTGGCATAATGCGGCACACTTTGTAATAATATTAGTTCATTATTTCAACATTTTTAAACTTGATGACAATGTCTGGGCATTGGTTGCGCCTAGTTAGTACCATTTTAATACCCAAACATAGCAATAAGCAACAGTCAAGTTTTGCAAAGGGCCTTTCACTGCGTAGCAACAGGTGTTTCTGCACTTTTAGTAACTATTGAACCATTTGAGCTGGAAACATTTTTTTTTTTTTAAATCTGCAGATTATAATCAAATCAAATCAAATCATTAACATTTATAAAGCGCGCTACTCACCCGTGCTGGTCTCAAGGCGCTAGGGGGAAGGGGGTTACTGCTGCTCGAAGAGCCAGGTCTTGAGGAGTCTCCGGAATGCGGGGTGGTCCTGGGTGGTCCTGAGGCTGGTGGGGAGGGTGTTCCAGGTCTTGGCTGCCAGGTAGGAGAAAGACCTCCCACCCGCCGTGGAGCGGCGGATGCGAGGGACGGCAGCGAGCGCGAGGCCGGTGGAACGGAGGAGACGGGTGGGGGCGTAGAAGCTGAGGCGTCGGTTGAGGTATTCAGGTCCCTTGTCGTGGAGGGCTTTGTGTGCGTGGGTGAGAAGTCGGAAGGTGATCCTTTTGCTGACTGGGAGCCAATGCAGGTGTCTCAGGTGTGCAGAGATGTGGCTGTTGCGGGGTACGTCGAGGATGAGGCGGGCGGAGGCGTTTTGAATACGCTGCAGACGTTTTTGGAGCCTTGCGGTGGTCCCAGTATAAAGGGTGTTGCCGTAGTCCAGGCGGCTAGTGACTAGGGCGTGGGTCACGGTTTTTCTGGTGTCGGTGGGGATCCAGCGGAAGATCTTGCGGAGCATGCGGAGGGTGAGGAAGCAGGAGGAGGACACGGCGTTGACTTGTTTGGTCATGGTGAGCAGAGGGTCCAAGATGAAGCCGAGGTTGTGGGCGTGGTCTGAGGGGATTGGTGTGGTGCCAAGGGCCGTGGGCCACCAGGAGTCGTCCCATGCGGTCGGGGTGTTGCCGAGGATGAGGACTTCCGTTTTGTCAGAGTTCAGTTTTAGCCGGCTGAGCCTCATCCAATCTGCGACGTCCTTCATGCCATCTTGTAGGTTGGTCTTAGCGCTGGCGGGGTCCTTGGTGAGGGAAAGTATAAGTTGAGTGTCGTCGGCGTAGGAGGTGATGATGATGTTGTGCTTGCGTACGATGTCGGCGAGGGGGCTCATGTAGACATTGAAGAGTGTCGGGCTGAGCGAGGAGCCTTGAGGGACGCCGCAGATGATCTCGGTGGGGTCTGAGCGAAAAGGTGGGAGGTAGACTCTTTGAGAGCGGTTGGAGAGGAAGGAGGCGATCCAGTCCAGGGCCTGGCCTTGGATCCCGGTGGAGCGGAGGCGGGTTATTAGGGTGCGGTGACAGACTGTGTCGAAGGCAGCCGAGACGTCGAGGAGGATGAGGGCGACTGTTTCACCGTTGTCCATCAGGGTTCTGATGTCGTCTGTGACTGAGATGAGGGCGGTTTCAGTGCTGTGGTTGGTACGGAATCCGGATTGTGAAGGGTCGAGAAGGTTGTTGTCTTCCAGGAAGTTGGTAAGCTGTTTGTTGACAGTCTTCTCTATTACCTTGGCAGGGAAGGGGAGGAGCGAGATGGGGCGGAAGTTCTTCAGGTCGCTTGGGTCAGCTGTGGGTTTCTTTAGTAGGGCGTTGACTTCGGCGTGTTTCCAGCTTTCGGGGAAGGTAGCAGATGAAAAAGAGGAGTTGATGATGGTCTGGAGGTGCGGGGCGATGATGTCGTCGGCTTTATTGAAGATGAAGTGAGGGCAGGGGTCTGAGGGGGCGGATGATGGATTATGTGACAAATCTGTAATTATGTGAAAATCGCTGCGGCCGCACCATCACAGAATTCCAGTGGCCCTGATCATATCTTACAGTTCTGGACCGCTGGGGAAAGCCCAGACACATCATAAATTACTCACCTACTGGAAGAAAACTCCCACCATGTCAGGGACATGTATTTTTTGTTTTTCAAAAGCGAGTGGCAAATTGGGAGTTTGTTTATGAAAAACAAAAAAACTTTGCTGTGTAGGTGTATTGAGCACGGCACCCGCACATCAGTGCTTCAGTACTTTCACAGTAGCCGCCGTGGCCACCTGACGAAGAGCTCTAAATATGGTGGTCTGTAGTCAGTCAGGACAGTTGAGTGCATCCTGCTGCTGCTCTGACTGAACAGAGTACAAACCTTAAATCCCATGGTGCCTTGATCAAGGCCTGCAACTACGTTGAACAAGGAACTTATATACTTGGGTCCATGCACCTATCAAGGCTCCAGTAAAAGAAGTTGTACATCCTTTCATAGTGGGATGGTGATCTCTCTGTACACTGCCACTGTCAATCTGCACTAATAAACCTGTCTGCGGGGAGTGTGATGTAGTTTTACAAACATTATCGTAATATACAAGGAATTATCCAGTAGTAGTTTTGATCTACAATGTGTTTATGCAGGAGTGAGTTTAATAGATGTGTTTAGTATCTGGGTAATGATGAAACAGATTGCAAATATGGAGAATGGATTGTATAAAAATGTTTATGAGACACGGCAAGAGTTATATAAATGTAGTATAAATTTGTGTGTGCTACAGAAAGGATTTAAGGATAGAGGCTGAAGATACACAAACATTAGCATAAAGGTGCCTGTTGGGATAAAAAAGTAATTATTACACATGCCTAATGTGAGGAAAAATGCTAACGGCATTGAAATAATAAACGTATAGCGATTAATGATATCTTAATGAACAGGATACAGAAACGTTGGATCTATCTGCAGGCTGTAAGCCCCATCTAGTCTTAAACTGCTGCTAATTCTAAAGAAATAAGTAGTATATTGGATGGATATTATAGAAAAGGTTGGTCAACAGGGACTGATGCAACAAGAATGATTACTATATTAAACATAAGGCTTCAGAATTTTTTTTTTCCGCAGGGGCTGATAAGTTAGAAATAGTCGACCACAGCAGGGTAGGTGCACAATGCAAAATAATATTTTATGAAAGAAGACTGTTCAAATATCATTAACATGCAAGTGGGATAAGAGGCATTCACCTAGTTGAAGTTAAAATCACTGAAATGATTGTAGAGTGCTGACTGTATATTCATATATTCATAATACAATTTTAGCTGATAATAGAAAAATGATTAGCGTATGGGCTGCATTCCATAGAGGGGGTTGAAAGCATATAGATAATTATTTAACAGGAACTAGAGTCCTAGGATTACTATGTCGCTGCTTTCGATAGTGGAAAATTGCTCTGTAGGGGGCGGTAGAATAGAATGATTATCATAGAAGGTTTGATGTGACAGTAAGACGGCTCATGATATAGAGTCACAATCTTATTAATTATGGGTTTTATAAAGTGTTCTATGTTTACAGAACCTGATCAATTTGGATTACCCTCGGATAAATAGCGACAGAAAGCTCTAGAGACGGGGCCTAGGACCTAGAAGGATCCACCACTTAATTTGCTTAACTTGTATTCGGGTACCTTAAACACCAGGGCAGAGGAGGAGAACCTCAACTGGCAACGGGAAGTGTATCTTTCATTCATGCTAGAAAGGATGCCATAGACCCATATCATTCCTTATGCATTATAGAAGGTGTTTTGTACTATGCATTGATTTAGTGACTTTCAATACACAGGATTCTCTAATGCCTGTATAAACACCAGTCTTCAATTTCTTTATAATACATGAGATTCTGTAATCCTTCTATGAAATCCAGTCTCTAATATATTTATATTCAGTGGTTTGTAAAGCAACCAGTTTCCGATTATAAAGGAAAGATGTCAGCCCTTGACTAACTTTGTTGCTTTTCTTCCTTCTGCTCTCTTTTTCTAGTTTACAATGACAAGCAGAAAGAACATGTTTATTTTTTGCACTCTTTAGATAGAGAAAAGTTAGAATCTTTCGGCATGTTTGTACACATTCTGAGCTACTGCAGCCTTTTTTTTCTTTTTTTTTAACTGACTTGTATTGAACTGTGTTTAATATCTGTTTGCAACAAATATCTAACAGATTTTCGATGTGTTTAATTTTGCGCTTGAGGTTTTATTCTTCAAGTTTGCTAACATGCTTGTTCTTTCATGTGAATGAGCTTTGCACCAAAGTTTTAAGTGGTTTGTGAGAAAGGTGATGGTGACGGTGTTACTATATAATATATGAGATAAAGTACCCCCTGGCATACAAGGTAAGGACATTGCATGTTACATCAGAGTTCCATAACCTTATAAAGAAACTTGTTTTTCATCTTGTTCCTCTATATAGTTATGGATCTCCTCAGTGACTAGCAATATCCTTGTCATGTATGGCAGGGGGTACTTTATCCCTTATATACTAACCACTGAGGTATAGTCATAGTATTTTTGCAGTTTTTTTCAGTAATCTGACCATTCTAATAATAAGATAAAATAAACAATAAAAAAACACACTTCTAAACCTGTGTTTGTTTATAGTGTTTAGCAAATTGAATTTGTAAAATAGATGTTTTAACCCCTTCGCATCCAAGGATGTAATGGTTACGTCCTTGGCTGCGGCGCTGAGGCACCAAGGATGTAACTGTAACGTCCTAGTACCGTCTCACACCCCCCATGAGCCTCACCTCGGCGCTCCCACTGCAAGGAGGGAAGGGGAATCGCTTCCCCTTCCACCCCAGACCCCTCGTGGCTTCTGATGACGTCAGACGCCTGCCCCTCTCCAGCGTGGATCGGAAGAAAAATGCTTTTGCATTTCTCCTCCAATCACTGGAGGGGCCGAGAAGGGCATGAAAGGAGAGGAAAGGCCTTTCCTCTCCTTTCATTTCTCCCCGGGGGGTGGGAATGCGAAGAAACACCCTAGACACCAGGGATAATTTTCTTTTTATTTCTTTTAATTTTTTATATGTGGGGCAAGGGTCACTCCCTGGGGGCAAAATTAATTTTAGGACATTTCTGCCCCCCTTGGGGACAGATCAGCCTATTTTTATTAGGCCAATCTGCCCCCAAGAGGGGCAGAAACCTCTAGACACTAGGGAATTTTTAATTTTTTTTTGCAATCTTGCAATTAACATGAGAGGAGCAGGCCCTTGGGCAAGGGAAGCTCCCCTGGGGGCCAAATTATTTTTAGGCAGGGCAGAATCCCCCTAGACACTAGGGATACATTTTTTTTGTTTATTTATTTATTTTATATGTAGGGAGCGACCCCTTAGGCATGGGCCGCTCCCCGGGGGGGGGGGGGGGGCGGAATATTTTTAGGCAGAAACCCCTAGACACCAGGGATATATTTTTGTTTATGTTTACTTTTGTTTTTTATATATGGGGAGCAACCACTTAAGCAAGGGTCCCTCCCCTGGGGGGCAAATTGTATTTAGGCCATTTCTGCACCCCGTGGGGGCAGACCGGCCTATTTGTGTTAGGCCGATCTGTTCCGAAGGGGGGCATAAACTACTAGGCACCGGGGATTTTTTTTTTGGGGCCAAATTCACGCAAGGGGAGCAACTCCTTAGGCAAGGGTTACTCCCCTGGGGGGGGGAGGGGGCACATTTATTTTAAGCCATTTCTGCTCCCCTTGGGGGCAGATCAGCCTATTTCTATTAGGCCAATCCAACCCCAGGGTGGGGGCAGAAACCACTTAGGCACCAGGGATACATTTTTGTTTATGTTTACTTTTGTTTTTTATATATGGGGAGCGACCTCTTAGGCAAGGGTCGCTCCCCTGGAGGGCAAATTGTATTTAGGCCATTTCTGCCCCCCTTTGGGGCAGATCGGCCTATTTTTGTTAGGCTGATCTTCCCCCATGGGGGGCAGAAACCACTACACACCAGGGATTTTAATTTTTTTGCATCAATTTCACGCAAGGTGAGCGACCCCTTAGGCAAGGGTCGTTCCCCTGGGGGGCAAATTTATTTTATGCCATTTCTGACCCCCTTAGGGGCAGATCGGCTTATTTTTATTAGACCGATCTGCCCGCAAGGGGGGCAGAAACCACTAGGCACCGGGGATAATTTTGTTTGAGCCAATTTCACGCAAGGGGAGCGACTCCTTAGGCAAGGGGAGCACTCCTTAGGCAAGGGTAGCTCCCGGAGGGGGCAATTTATTTTAAACCATTTCTGCTCCCCTTGGGGGCAGATCAGCCTATTTTCATTAGGCCGATCTGCACCCGTGGGGGGCGGGCAGAAACCACTTGGGCACCAGGGATTGGTGTGTGTATGTTTGTGTTTTGTTTGGGCATCCCCTTGGGCAAGGGTCGCTCCCCCTGGGGGCACACTACTGTTGGCCATATCTGCCCCCCTTAGGGGCAGAGAGGCCTATTTTTGAAAGGCCCATCTGACCCCAAGGGGGACAGAAAGCTCACCAGAGACCAGGGAATTTGTTTTCAAAATAAGAGGATGGGGTTATGGCCATATCCCCACCCCAAATAAATGGGGCCAATATTGTTCTGTCCACCAGTGGGCAGATGGGGCAATTACCCCCGATCCACACCCCGGGGGGCAGAAAGTCTACTAGATGCCAGGGAATTAAAAAAACAAATAGTGTGGTGGTGGCTACCAACCAGTATGTGCCTGGTTATGCCCCCACCCCAACTGAAGGGGGTAACAGTCTTTCAGCTATCTCCACTGCATACTAAAACATCTTATCCCATGGCAAGCAAGAGGACATTTGATTATTTTGGGTTTTGGTTTTACATTTGGGCCATGAGAGTTTGGCTAACTCTCAAAATCGTCCCACTTGGAATGGTGAGGGCTGCACTTTTCTGACTTTGGGACGTTGCCATGTAGTAAAATACACAAGACACATCTGAAAACTACACTTCTGGGTGAGTCCAAGGTGGTGTGCTTCACTTGCACCCAACGCCATTTTCTTACCCACAATGCCCTGCTACCCTCCAACTTTGCTGGAAATCACACATTTTTCCCACATTTTTGTGATGGAACCTTCCGGAATCTGCAGGAATCCACAAAATTCCTACCACCCAGCATTGTCTCATCTATACCAATAAAAATTCTGCTGCACTTGTCAGCCAAAAAATGTTTTTTTTCAACCTGCCCTTTGGACCCGCTTTGGTTCCCCCTCAATTTCAACATATTTTTGGCTCTTCCCTGTCACAGGCACTTGGCCCACCTACAAAACTGAGGTATCATTTTCAACGGGAGACTGACAGGAAATTTGTCCTGGTGTGGTGATCCCACAAAGAAATGTGGGAAAAATTTGATTTTTTAGCTAAATTTGAGGTTTGCTGAGGATTCTGGGTAAGAAACATTGGGGGATCCATGCAAGTCACACCTCCCTGGACTCCCTTGGGTGTCTAGTTTTTAGAAATGTCTGGGTTTGTTAGGTTTCCCTAGATGGCTGCTGAGCCCGGGACCAAAAACGCAGGTGCCCCCCACCGCAAAAACAGGTAGTTTTGTATTTGATCATTTTGATGTGCCCAATAGTGTTTTGGGGCATTTCCTGTTGCGAGCACTAGGCCCACCCACACAAGTGACATACCATTTCTATATGGAGACTTGGGGGAACGCTGGGGGGAAGGATATTCGTGGGTCCTCTCAGATTCCAGAACTTTCTGTCACCAAAATGTGAGGAAAAAGTGTTTTTTTGGCCACATTTCGAGGTTTGCAAAGGATTCTGGGTAACAGAACCTGGTGAGACCTCACAAGTTACCCCATCTTGGATTCCCCTAGGTATCTAGTTTTCAAAAATGCTCAGGTTTGGTAGGTTTCCAAAGGTGCCGGCTGAGCTAGAGGCCAAAATCCACAGCTAGGCACTTTGCAAAAAACAGCTCTATTTTCTTTGGGAAAATGTGATGTGTCCACGTTGTGTTCTGGGGCATTTCCTGTCACGGGCGCTAGGCCTACCCACACAAGTGAGGTACCATTTTTATCTGGAGACTTGGGGGAACGCTGGGTGGAAGGAAATTTGTGGCTCTTCTCAGATTCCAGAATTTTCTGTCACCGAAATGTGAGGAAAAAGTGTTTTTTTGACCACATTTTGAGGTTTGCAAAGGATTCTGGGTAACAGAATCCAGTGAGAGCCCCACAAGTCACCCCATCTTTGATTCCCCTAGGTGTCTAGTTTTCAAAAATGCACTTGGTAGGTTTCCCTAGGTGCCAAAATTCACAGCTAGGCACTTTGCAAAAAACAGCTCTATTTTCTTTGGGAAAATGTGATGTGTCCACATTGTGTTTTGGGGCATTTCCTGTTGCGGGCGCTTGGCCTACCCACACAAGTGAGGTACCATTTTTATCGGGAGACTTGGGAGAACGCTGGGTGGAAGGAAATTTGTGGCTCTATTCAGATTCCAGGATTTTCTGTCACCGAAATGTGAGGAAAAAGTGTTTTTTTGACCACATTGTGAGGTTTGCAAAGGATTCTGGGTAACTGAACCTGGCGAGAGCCCCACAAGTCACCCCATCTTGGATTCCCCTAGGTGTCTTGTTTTAAAAAATGCGCTTGGTAGGTTTCTCTAGGTGCCGGCTGAGCTACAGGCCGAAATCCACAGCTAGGCACTTTGCAAAAAACAGCTCTATTTTCTTTGGGAAAATGTCATGTGTCCACATTGTGTTTTGGGGCATTTCCTGTCGCGGGGGCTAGGCCTACCCACACAAGTGAGGCATCATTTTTATCGGGAGACTTGGGGGAACGCTGGGTGGAAGGAAATTTGTGGCTCTTCTCAGATTCCAGAATTTTCTGTCACCGAAATGTGAGGAAAAAGTGTTTTTTTGGCCAAATTTTGAGGTTTGCATAGGATTCTGGGTAACAGAACCTAATGAGAGCCCCACAAGTCACCCCATCTTTGATTCCCCTAGGTGTCTAGTTTTCAAAAATGCACTTGGTAGGTTTCCCTAGGTGCCAGCTGAGCTAGAGGCCAAAATCCACAGCTAGGCGCTTTGCAAAAAACAGCTCTATGTTCTTTGGGAAAATGTGATGTGTCCACGTTGTGTTTTGGGACATTTCCTGTCGCGGGCGCGTGGCCTACCCACACAAGTGAGGTACCATTTCTATCAGGAGACTTGGGGAAATGCTGGGTGGAAGGAAATTTGTGGCTCTTCTCAGATTCCAGAATTTTCTGTCACCGAAATGTGAGGAAAAAAGTGTTTTTTTGGCTAAATTTTGAAGTTTGCAAAGGATTCTGTGTAACAGAATCAAGTGAGAGCCCCACAAGTCACCCCATCTTTGATTCCCCAAGGTGTCTAGTTTTCAAAAATGCGCTTGGTAGGTTTCCCTAGGTGCCAGCTGAGCTAGAGGCCAAAATCCACAGTTAAGCGCTTTGCAAAAAACAGCTCTATGTTCTTTGGGAAAATGTGATGTGTCCACGTTGTGTTTTGGGGCATTTCCTGTCGCGGGCGCTTGGCCTACCCACAAAAGTGAGGTACCATTTTTATCGGGAGACATGGGGGAACGGTGGGTGGAAAGAAATTTGTGGCTCTACTCAGATTAAAGAATTTTCTGTCACCGAAATGTGAGGAAAAAGTGTTTTTTTCACCACATTTTGAGGTTTGCAAAGGATTCTGGGTAACTGAACCTGGCGAGAGCCCCACAAGTCACCCCGTCTTGGATTCCCCTAGGTGTCTTGTTTTAAAAAATGCGCTTGGTAGGTTTCTCTAGGTGCCGGCTGAGCTACAGGCTGAAATCCACAGCTAGGCACTTTGCAAAAAACAGCTCTATTTTCTTTGGGAAAATGTGCTGTGTCCACATTGTGTTTTGGGGCATTTCCTGTCGCGGGTGCTAGGCCTACCCACACAAGTGAGGTACCATTTTTTTCAGGAGACTTGGGGGAACGCTGGGTGGAAGGAAATTTGTGGCTCTTCTCAGATTCCAGAATTGTCTGTCACCAAAATGTGAGGAAAATGTGTTTTTTGGCCAAATTTTGAGGTTTGCAATGGATTCTGGGTAACAGAATCTAGTGAGAGCCCCACAAGTCACCCCATCTTTGATTCCCCTAGGTGTCTAGTTTTCAAAAATGCACTTGGTAGGTTTCCCTAGGTGCCAGCTGAGCTAGAGGCCAAAATCCACAGTTAGGCGCTTTGCAAAAAACAGCTCTATGTTCTTTGGGAAAATGTGATGTGTCCACGTTGTGTTTTGGGGCATTTACTGTCGCAGGCGCTTGGCCTACCCACACAAGTGAGGTACCATTTTTATCAGGAGACTTGGGGAAATGCTGGGTGGAAGGAAATTTGTGGCTCTTCTCAGATTCCAGAATTTTCTGTCACCGAAATGTGAGGAAAATGTGTTTTTTTGGCTAAATGTTGAGGTTTGCAAAGGATTCTGTGTAACAGAATCAAGTGAGAGCCCCACAAGTCACCCCATCTTTGATTCCCCTAGGTGTCTAGTTTTCAAAAATGTGCTTGGTAGGTTTCCCTAGGTGCCAGCTGAGCTAGAGGCCAAAATCCACAGTTAAGCGCTTTGCAAAAAACAGCTCTATGTTCTTTGGGAAAATGTGATGTGTCCACGTTGTGTTTTGGGGCATTTCCTGTCGCGGGCGCTTGCCCTACCCACAAAAGTGAGGTACCATTTTTATCGGGAGACATGGGGGAACGCTGGGTGAAAGGAAATTTGTGGCTCCACTCAGATTCAAGAATTTTCTGTCACCGAAATGTGGGGAAAAAGTGTTTTTTGCCAAATTTTGAGGTTTGCAGAGGATTCTGGGTAACAGAACCTAGTGAGAGCCCCACACGTCACCCCATCTTTGATTCCCCTAGGTGTCTAGTTTTCAAAAATGCGCAGGTTTGGTAGGTTTCCCTAGGTGCCCGCTGAGCTAGAGGCCGAAATCCACAGCTAGGCACTTTGCAAAAAACAGCTCTATTTTCTTTGGGAAAATGTGATGTGTCCACGTTGTGTTTTGGGGCATTTCCTGTCGCGGGCGCTAGGCCTACCCACACAAGTGAGGTACCATTTGTATCGGGAGACTTGGGGGAACGCTGGGTGGAAGGAAATTTGTGGCTCTTCTCAGATCCAGAATTTTCTGTCACCAAAATGTGAGGAAAAAGTGTTTTTTTGGCCAAATTTTGAGGTTTGCATAGGATTCTGTGTAACAGAATCAAGTGAGAGCCCCACAAGTCACCCCATCTTTGATTCCCCTAGGTGTCTAGTTTTCAAAAATGCGCTTGGTAGGTTTCCCTAGGTGCCAGCTGAGCTAGAGGCCAAAATCCACAGCTAAGCGCTTTGCAAAAAACAGCTGTATGTTTTTTGGGAAAATGTGATGTGTCCACGTTGTGTTTTGGGGAATTTCCTGTCGCGGGCGCTTGGCCTACCCACAAAAGTGAGGTACCATTTTTATCGGGAGACATGGGGGAACGGTGGGTGGAAGGAAATTTGTGGCTCTACTCAGATTCAAGAATTTTCTGTCACCGAAATGTGAGGAAAAGGTGTTTTTTTGACCACATTTTGAGGTTTGCAAAGGATTCTGGGTAACTGAACCTGGCGAGAGCCCCACAAGTCACCCCATCTTGGATTCCCCTAGGTGTCTTGTTTTAAAAAATGCGCTTGGTAGGTTTCTCTAGATGCCGACTGAGCTACAGGCCGAAATCCACAGCTAGGCACTTTGCAAAAAACAGCTCTATTTTCTTTGGGAAAATGTGATGTGTCCACATTGTGTTTTGGGGCATTTCCTGTCACGGGCGCTAGGCCTACCCACACAAGTGAGGTACCATTCTTTTCTGGAGACTTGGGGGAACGCTGGGTGGAAGGAAATTAGTAGCTCTTCTCAGATTCCAGAATTTTCTGTCACCAAAATGTGAGGAAAATGTGTTTTTTGGCCAAATTTTGAGGTTTGGAATCGATTCTGGGTAACAGAATCTAGTGAGAGCCCCACAAGTCACCCCCTCTTTGATTCCCCTAGGTATCTAGTTTTCAAAAATGCACTTGGTAGGTTTCCCTAGGTGCCGGCTGAGCTAGAGGCCAAAATTCACAGCTAGGCGCTTTGCAAAAAACAGCTCTATTTTCTTTGGGAAAATGTGATGTGTCCACATTGTGTTTTGGGGCATTTCCTGTTGCGGGCGCTTGGCCTACCCACACAAGTGAGGTACCATTTTTATCGGGAGACTTGGGGGAACGCTGGGTGGAAGGAAATTTGTGGCTCTTCTCAGATTCCAGAATTTTCTGTCACCGAAATGTGAGGAAAAAGTGTTTTTTTGGCCAAATTTTGAGGTTTGCATAGGATTCTGGGTAACCGAACCTAATGAGAGCCCCACAAGTCACCCTGTCTTGGATTCCCCTAGGTGTCTTGTTTTAAAAAATGCGCTTGGTAGGTTTCTCTAGGTGCCGGCTGAGCTACAGGCCGAAATCCACAGCTAGGCACTTTGCAAAACACAGCTCTATTTTCTTTGGGAAAATGTGATGTGTCCACATTGTGTTTTGGGGCATTTCCTGTCGCGGGCGCTAAGCCTACCCACACAAGTGAGGTACCATTTTTTTCTGGAGACTTGGGGGAACGCTGGGTGGAAGGAAATTTGTGGCTCTTCTCAGATTCCAGAATTTTCTGTCACCAAAATATGAGGAAAATTTGTTTTTTGGCCAAATTTTGAGGTTTGCAATGGATTCTGGGTAACAGAATCTAGTGAGAGCCCCACAAGTCACCCCATCTTTGATTCCCCTAGGTGTCTAGTTTTCAAAAATGCGCTTGCCAGGTTTCCCTAGGTGCCAGCTGAGCTAGAGTCCAAAATCCACAGCTAGGCGCTTTTCAAAAAACAGCTCTATGCTCTTTGGGAAAATGTGATGTGTCCACGTTGTGTTTTGGGGCATTTCCTGTCGGGGGCGCTTGGCCTACCCACACAAGTGAGGTACCATTTTTATCAGGAGACTTGGGGAAATGCTGGGTGGAAGGAAATTTGTGGCTCTTCTCAGATTCCAGAATTTTCTGTCACCGAAATGTGAGGAAAAAAGTGTTTTTTTGGCTACATTTTGAGGTTTGCAAAGGATTCTGTGTAACAGAATCAAGTGAGAGCCCCAAAAGTCACCCCATCTTTGATTACCCTAGGTGTCTAGTTTTCAAAAATGCGCTTGGTAGGTTTCCCTAGGTGCCAGCTGAGCTGGAGGCCAAAATCCACAGTTAGGCGCTTTGCAAAAAACAGCTCTATGTTCTTTGGGAAAATGTGATGTGTCCACGTTGTGTATTGGGGCATTTCCTGTCGCGGGCGCTAGGCCTACCCACACAAGTGAGGTACCATTTGTATCGGGAGACTTGGGGGAACGCTGGGTGGAAGGAAATTTGTGTCTCTTCTCAGATTCCAGAATTTTCTGTCACCAAAATGTGAGGAAAATGTGTTTTTTGGCCACATTTTGAGGTTTGCAAAGGATTCTGGGTAACAGAATCTAGTGAGAGCCCCACAAGTCACCCCATCTTTGATTCCCCTAGGTGTCTAGTTTTCAAAAATGCGCTTGGTAGGTTTCCCTAGGTGCCGGCTGAGCTAGAGGCCAAAATTCACAGCTAGGCGCTTTGCAAAAAACAGCTCTATTTTCTTTGGGAAAATGTGATGTGTCCACATTGTGTTTTGGGGCATTTTCTGTTGCAGGCGCTTGGCCTACCCACACAAGTGAGGTACCATTTTTATCGGCAGACTTGGGAGAACGCTGGGTGGAAGGAAATTTGTTGCTCTACTCAGACTCCAGAATTTTCTGTCACCGAAATGTGAGGAAAAAGTGCTTTTTTTACCACATTTTGAGGTTTGCAAAGGATTCTGGGTAACTGAACCTGGCGAGAGCCGCACAAGTCACCCCATCTTAGATTCCCCTAGGTGTCTTGTTTTAAAAAATGCGCTTGGTAGGTTTCTCTAGATGCCGGCTGAGCTACAGGCCGAAATCCACAGCTAGGCACTTTGCAAAAAACAGCTCTATTTTCTTTGGGAAAATGTGATGTGTCCACGTTGTGTTTTGGGGCATTTCGTGTCACGGGCGCTAGGCCTACCCACACAAGTGAGGTACCATTCTTTTCTGGAGACTTGGGGGAACGCTGGGTGGAAGGAAATTAGTGGCTCTTCTCAGATTCCAGAATTTTCTGTCACCAAAATGTGAGGAAAATGTGTTTTTTGGCCAAATTTTGAGGTTTGGAATCGATTCTCGGTAACAGAATCTAGTGAGAGCCCCACAAGTCACCCCCTCTTTGATTCCCCTAGGTGTCTAGTTTTCAAAAATGCACTTGGTAGGTTTCCCTAGGTGCCGGCTGAGCTAGAGGCCAAAATTCACAGCTAGGTGCTTTGCAAAAAACAGCTCTATTTTCTTTGGGAAAATGTGATGTGTCCACATTGTGTTTTGGGGCATTTCCTGTTGCGGGCGCTTGGCCTACCCACACAAGTGAGGTACCATTTTTATCGGGAGACATGGGGGAACGCTGGGTGGAAGGAAATTTGTGGCTCTTCTCAGATTCCAGAATTTTCTGTCACCGAAATGTGAGGAAAAAGCGTTTTTTGGCCAAATTTTGAGGTTTGCAAAGGATTCTGGGTAACAGAACCTAGTGAGAGCCCCACACGTCACCCCATTTTTGATTCCCCTAGGTGTCTAAATTTCAAAAATGCGCAGGTTTGGTAGGTTTCCCTAGGTGCCGGCTGAGCTAGAGGCCGAAATCCACAGCTAGGCACTTTGCAAAAAACAGCTCGATTTTCTTTGGGAAAATGTGATGTGTCCACGTTGTGTTTTGGGGCATTTCCTGTCGCGGGCGCTAGGCCTACCCACACAAGTGAGGTACCATTTGTATCGGGAGACTTGGGGGAACGCTGGGTGGAAGGAAATTTGTGGCTCTTCTCAGATTCCAGAATTTTCTGTCACCAAAATGTGAGGAAAAAGTGTTTTTTGGGCCAAATTTTGAGGTTTGCATAGGATTCTGGGTAACAGAACCTAGTGAGAGCCCCACAAGTCACCCCATCTTTGATTCCCCTAGGTGTCTAGTTTTCAAAAATGCGCTTGGTAGGTTTCCCTAGGTGCCAGCTGAGCTAGAGGCCAAAATCCACAGCTAGGCGCTTTGCAAAAAACAGCTCTATGTTCTTTGGGAAAATGTGATGTGTCCACGTTGTGTTTTGGGGCATTTCCTGTAGCGGGCGCTTGGCCTACCCACACAAGTGAGGTACCATTTTTTTCAGGAGACTTGGGGAAATGCTGGGTAGAAGGAAATTTGTGGCTCTTCTCAGATTCCAGAATTTTCTGTCACCGAAATGTGAGGAAAAAGTGTTTATTTGGCTACATTTTGAGGTTTGCAAAGGATTCTGTGTAACAGAATCAAGCGAGAGCCCCACAAGTCACCCCCTCTTTGATTCCCCTAGGTGTCTAGTTTTCAAAAATGAGCTTGGTAGGTTTCCCTAGGTGCCAGCTGAGCTAGAGGCCAAAATCCACAGCTAGACGCTTTGCAAAAAACAGCTGTATGTTCTTTGGGAAAATGTGATGTGTCCACGTTGTGTTTTGGGGCATTTCCTGTCGCGGGCGCTTGGCCTACCCACAAAAGTGAGGTACCATTTTTATCGGGAGACATGGGGGAACGGTGGGTGGAAAGAAATTTGTGGCTCTACTCAGATTCAAGAATTTTCTGTCACCGAAATGTGAGGAAAAGGTGTTTTTTTTACCAGATTTTGAGGTTTGCAAAGGATTCTGGGTAACTGAACCTGGCGAGAGCCCCACAAGTCACCCCGTCTTGGATTCCCCTAGGTGTCTTGGTTTAAAAAATGCGCTTGGTAGGTTTCTCTAGGTGCCGGCTGAGCTACAGGCCGAAATGCACAGCTAGGCACTTTGCAAAAAACAGCTCTATTTTCTTTGGGAAAATGTGATGTGTCCACATTGTGTTTTGGGGCATTTCTTGTTGCGGGCGCTAGGCCTATCCACACAAGTGAGGTACCATTTTTTTCTGGAGACTTGGGGGAACGCTGGGTGGAAGGAAATTTGTGGCTCTTCTCAGATTCCAGAATTTTCTGTCACCAAAATGTGAGGAAAATTTGTTTTTTGGACAAATTTTGAGGTTTGCAATGGATTCTGGGTAACAGAATCTAGTGAGAGCCCCACAAGTCACCCCATCTTTGATTCCCCTAGGTGTCTAGTTTTAAAAAATGCGCTTGCCAGGTTTACCTAGGTGCCAGCTGAGCTAGAGTCCAAAATCCACAGCTAGGCGCTTTTAAAAAAACAGCTCTATGTTCTTTGGGAAAATGTGATGTGTCCACGTTGTGTTTTGGGGCATTTCCTGTCGCGGGCGCTTGGCCTACCCACACAAGTGAGGTACCATTTTTATCAGGAGACTTGGGGAAATGCTGGGTGGAAGGAAATTTGTGGCTCTTCTCAGATTCCAGAATTTTCTGTCACCGAAATGTGAGGAAAAAAGTGTTTTTTTGGCTACATTTTGAGGTTTGCAAAGGATTCTGTGTAACAGAATCAAGTGAGAGCCCCACAAGTCACCCCATCTTTGATTACCCTAGGTGTCTAGTTTTCAAAAATGCACTTGGTAGGTTTCCCTAGGTGCCAGCTGAGCTGGAGGCCAAAATCCACAGCTAGGCGCTTTGCAAAAAACAGCTCTATGTTCTTTGGGAAAATGTGATGTGTCCACGATGTGTATTGGGGCATTTCCTGTCGCGGGCGCTAGGCCTACCCACACAAGTGAGGTACCATTTGTATCGGGAGACTTGGGGGAACGCTGGGTGGAAGGAAATTTGTGTCTCTTCTCAGATTCCAGAATTTTCTGTCACCAAAATGTGAGGAAAATTTGTTTTTTGGCCAAATTTTGAGGTTTGCAAAGGATTCTGGGTAACAGAATCTAGTGAGAGCCCCACAAGTCACCCCATCTTTGACTCCCCTAGGTGTCTAGTTTTCAAAAATGCGCTTGGTAGGTTTCCCTAGGTGCCGGCTGAGCTAGAGGCCAAAATTCACAGCTAGGCGCTTTGCAAAAAACAGCTCTATTTTCTTTGGGAAAATGTGATGTGTCCACATTGTGTTTTGGGGCATTTTCTGTTGCGGGCGCTTGGCCTACCCACACAAGTGAGGTACCATTTTTATCGGGAGACTTGGGAGAACGCTGGGTGGAAGGAAATTTGTGGCTCTACTCAGACTCCAGAATTTTCTGTCACCGAAATGTGAGGAAAAAGTGCTTTTTTGACCACATTTTGAGGTTTGCAAAGGATTCTGGGTAACTGAACCTGGCGAGAGCCCCACAAGTCACCCCATCTTTGATTCCCCTAGGTGTCTAGTTTTCAAAAATGCGCTTGGTAGGTTTCCCTAGGTGCCAGCTGAGCTAGAGGCCAAAATCCACAGCTAGGCGCTTTGCAAAAAACAGCTCTATGTTCTTTGGGAAAATGTGATGTGTCCACGTTGTGTTTTGGGGCATTTCCTGTAGCGGGCGCTTGGCCTACCCACACAAGTGAGGTACCATTTTTTTCAGGAGACTTGGGGAAATGCTGGGTAGAAGGAAATTTGTGGCTCTTCTCAGATTCCAGAATTTTCTGTCACCGAAATGTGAGGAAAAAGTGTTTATTTGGCTGCATTTTGAGGTTTGCAAAGGATTCTGTGTAACAGAAACAAGTGAGAGCCCCACAAGTCACCCCCTCTTTGATTCCCCTAGGTGTCCAGTTTTCAAAAATGCGCTTGGTAGGTTTCCCTAGGTGCCAGCTGAGCTAGAGGCCAAAATCCACAGCTAGGCGCTTTGCAAAAAACAGCTGTATGTTCTTTGGGAAAATGTGATGTGTCCACGTTGTGTTTTGGGGCATTTCCTGTCGCGGGCGCTTGGCCTACCCACAAAAGTGAGGTACCATTTTTATCGGGAGACATGGGGGAACGGTGGGTGGAAAGAAATTTGTGGCTCTACTCAGATTCAAGAATTTTCTGTCACCGAAATGTGAGGAAAAGGTGTTTTTTTGACCAGATTTTGAGGTTTGCAAAGGATTCTGGGTAACTGAACCTGGCGAGAGCCCCACAAGTCACCCCATCTTTGACACCCCTAGGTGTCTAGTTTTCAAAAATGCGCTTGGTAGGTTTCCCTAGGTGCCGGCTGAGCTAGAGGCCAAAATTCACAGCTAGGCGCTTTGCAAAAAACAGCTCTATGTTCTTTGGGAAAATGTGATGTGTCCACGTTGTGTTTTGGGGCATTTCCTGTAGCGGGCGCTTGGCCTACCCACACAAGTGAGGTACCATTTTTTTCAGGAGACTTGGGGAAATGCTGGTTAGAAGGAAATTTGTGGCTCTTCTCAGATTCCAGAATTTTCTGTCACCGAAATGTGAGGAAAAAGTGTTTATTTGGCTACATTTTGAGGTTTGCAAAGGATTCTGTGTAACAGAATCAAGTGAGAGCCCCACAAGTCACCCCCTCTTTGATTCCCCTAGGTGTCTAGTTTTCAAAAATGCGCTTGGTAGGTTTCCCTAGGTGCCAGCTGAGCTAGAGGCCAAAATCCACAGCTAGGCGCTTTGCAAAAAACAGCTGTATGTTCTTTGGGAAAATGTGATGTGTCCACGTTGTGTTTTGGGGCATTTCCTGTCGCGGGCGCTTGGCCTACCCACAAAAGTGAGGTACCATTTTTATCGGGAGACATGGGGGAACGGTGGGTGGAAAGAAATTTGTGGCTCTACTCAGATTCAAGAATTTTCTGTCACCGAAATGTGAGGAAAAGGTGTTTTTTTGACCAGATTTTGAGGTTTGCAAAGGATTCTGGGTAACTGAACCTGGCGAGAGCCCCACAAGTCACCCCGTCTTGGATTCCCCTAGGTGTCTTGGTTTAAAAAATGCGCTTGGTAGGTTTCTCTAGGTGCCGGCTGAGCTACAGGCCGAAATGCACAGCTAGGCACTTTGCAAAAAACAGCTCTATTTTCTTTGGGAAAATGTGATGTGTCCACATTGTGTTTTGGGGCATTTCTTGTCGCGGGCGCTAGGCCTATCCACACAAGTGAGGTACCATTTTTTTCTGGAGACTTGGGGGAACGCTGGGTGGAAGGAAATTTGTGGCTCTTCTCAGATTCCAGAATTTTCTGTCACCAAAATGTGAGGAAAATTTGTTTTTTGGACAAATTTTGACGTTTGCAATGGATTCTGGGTAACAAAATCTAGTGAGAGCCCCACAAGTCACCCCATCTTTGATTCCCCTAGGTGTCTAGTTTTCAAAAATGCGCTTGCCAGGTTTACCTAGGTGCCAGCTGAGCTAGAGTCCAAAATCCACAGCTAGGCGCTTTTAAAAAAACAGCTCTATGTTCTTTGGGAAAATGTGATGTGTCCACGTTGTGTTTTGGGGCATTTCCTGTCGCGGGCGCTTGGCCTACCCACACAAGTGAGGTACCATTTTTATCAGGAGACTTGGGGAAATGCTGGGTGGAAGGAAATTTGTGGCTCTTCTCAGATTCCAGAATTTTCTGTCACCGAAATGTGAGGAAAAAAGTGTTTTTTTGGCTACATTTTGAGGTTTGCAAAGGATTCTGTGTAACAGAATCAAGTGAGAGCCCCACAAGTCACCCCATCTTTGATTACCCTAGGTGTCTAGTTTTCAAAAATGCGCTTGGTAGGTTTCCCTAGGTGCCAGCTGAGCTGGAGGCCAAAATCCACAGCTAGGCGCTTTGCAAAAAACAGCTCTATGTTCTTTGGGAAAATGTGATGTGTCCACGATGTGTATTGGGGCATTTCCTGTCGCGGGCGCTAGGCCTACCCACACAAGTGAGGTACCATTTGTATCGGGAGACTTGGGGGAACGCTGGGTGGAAGGAAATTTGTGTCTCTTCTCAGATTCCAGAATTTTCTGTCACCAAAATGTGAGGAAAATTTGTTTTTTGGCCAAATTTTGAGGTTTGCAAAGGATTCTGGGTAACAGAATCTAGTGAGAGCCCCACAAGTCACCCCATCTTTGACTCCCCTAGGTGTCTAGTTTTCAAAAATGCGCTTGGTAGGTTTCCCTAGGTGCCGGCTGAGCTAGAGGCCAAAATTCACAGCTAGGCACTTTGCAAAAAACAGCTCTATTTTCTTTGGGAAAATGTGATGTGTCCACATTGTGTTTTGGGGCATTTTCTGTTGCGGGCGCTTGGCCTACCCACACAAGTGAGGTACCATTTGTATCGGGAGACTTGGGAGAACGCTGGGTGGAAGGAAATTTGTGGCTCTACTCAGACTCCAGAATTTTCTGTCACCGAAATGTGAGGAAAAAGTGCTTTTTTGACCACATTTTGAGGTTTGTAAAGGATTCTGGGTAACTGAACCTGGCGAGAGCCCCACAAGTCACCCCATCTTTGATTCCCCTAGGTGTCTAGTTTTCAAAAATGCGCTTGGTAGGTTTCCCTAGGTGCCAGCTGAGCTAGAGGCCAAAATCCACAGCTAGGCGCTTTGCAAAAAACAGCTCTATGTTCTTTGGGAAAATGTGATGTGTCCACGTTGTGTTTTGGGGCATTTCCTGTAGCGGGCGCTTGGCCTACCCACACAAGTGAGGTACCATTTTTTTCAGGAGACTTGGGGAAATGCTGGGTAGAAGGAAATTTGTGGCTCTTCTCAGATTCCAGAATTTTCTGTCACCGAAATGTGAGGAAAAAGTGTTTATTTGGCTGCATTTTGAGGTTTGCAAAGGATTCTGTGTAACAGAATCAAGTGAGAGCCCCACAAGTCACCCCCTCTTTGATTCCCCTAGGTGTCCAGTTTTCAAAAATGCGCTTGGTAGGTTTCCCTAGGTGCCAGCTGAGCTAGAGGCCAAAATCCACAGCTAGGCGCTTTGCAAAAAACAGCTGTATGTTCTTTGGGAAAATGTGATGTGTCCACGTTGTGTTTTGGGGCATTTCCTGTCGCGGGCGCTTGGCCTACCCACAAAAGTGAGGTACCATTTTTATCGGGAGACATGGGGGAACGGTGGGTGGAAAGAAATTTGTGGCTCTACTCAGATTCAAGAATTTTCTGTCACCGAAATGTGAGGAAAAGGTGTTTTTTTGACCAGATTTTGAGGTTTGCAAAGGATTCTGGGTAACTGAACCTGGCGAGAGCCCCACAAGTCACCCCATCTTTGACACCCCTAGGTGTCTAGTTTTCAAAAATGCGCTTGGTAGGTTTCCCTAGGTGCCGGCTGAGCTAGAGGCCAAAATTCACAGCTAGGCGCTTTGCAAAAAACAGCTCTATGTTCTTTGGGAAAATGTGATGTGTCCACGTTGTGTTTTGGGGCATTTCCTGTAGCGGGCGCTTGGCCTACCCACACAAGTGAGGTACCATTTTTTTCAGGAGACTTGGGGAAATGCTGGGTAGAAGGAAATTTGTGGCTCTTCTCAGATTCCAGAATTTTCTGTCACCGAAATGTGAGGAAAAAGTGTTTATTTGGCTACATTTTGAGGTTTGCAAAGGATTCTGTGTAACAGAATCAAGTGAGAGCCCCACAAGTCACCCCCTCTTTGATTCCCCTAGGTGTCTAGTTTTCAAAAATGCGCTTGGTAGGTTTCCCTAGGTGCCAGCTGAGCTAGAGGCCAAAATCCACAGCTAGGCGCTTTGCAAAAAACAGCTGTATGTTCTTTGGGAAAATGTGATGTGTCCACGTTGTGTTTTGGGGCATTTCCTGTCGCGGGCGCTTGGCCTACCCACAAAAGTGAGGTACCATTTTTATCGGGAGACATGGGGGAACGGTGGGTGGAAAGAAATTTGTGGCTCTACTCAGATTCAAGAATTTTCTGTCACCGAAATGTGAGGAAAAGGTGTTTTTTTGACCAGATTTTGAGGTTTGCAAAGGATTCTGGGTAACTGAACCTGGCGAGAGCCCCACAAGGCACCCCGTCTTGGATTCCCCTAGGTGTCTTGGTTTAAAAAATGCGCTTGGTAGGTTTCTCTAGGTGCCGGCTGAGCTACAGGCCGAAATGCACAGCTAGGCACTTTGCAAAAAACAGCTCTATTTTCTTTGGGAAAATGTGATGTGTCCACATTGTGTTTTGGGGCATTTCTTGTCGCGGGCGCTAGGCCTATCCACACAAGTGAGGTACCATTTTTTTCTGGAGACTTGGGGGAACGCTGGGTGGAAGGAAATTTGTGGCTCTTCTCAGATTCCAGAATTTTCTGTCACCAAAATGTGAGGAAAATTTGTTTTTTGGACAAATTTTGAGGTTTGCAATGGATTCTGGGTAACAGAATCTAGTGAGAGCCCCACAAGTCACCCCATCTTTGATTCCCCTAGGTGTCTAGTTTTAAAAAATGCGCTTGCCAGGTTTACCTAGGTGCCAGCTGAGCTAGAGTCCAAAATCCACAGCTAGGCGCTTTTAAAAAAACAGCTCTATGTTCTTTGGGAAAATGTGATGTGTCCACGTTGTGTTTTGGGGCATTTCCTGTCGCGGGCGCTTGGCCTACCCACACAAGTGAGGTACCATTTTTATCAGGAGACTTGGGGAAATGCTGGGTGGAAGGAAATTTGTGGCTCTTCTCAGATTCCAGAATTTTCTGTCACCGAAATGTGAGGAAAAAAGTGTTTTTTTGGCTACATTTTGAGGTTTGCAAAGGATTCTGTGTAACAGAATCAAGTGAGAGCCCCACAAGTCACCCCATCTTTGATTACCCTAGGTGTCTAGTTTTCAAAAATGCGCTTGGTAGGTTTCCCTAGGTGCCAGCTGAGCTGGAGGCCAAAATCCACAGCTAGGCGCTTTGCAAAAAACAGCTCTATGTTCTTTGGGAAAATGTGATGTGTCCACGATGTGTATTGGGGCATTTCCTGTCGCGGGCGCTAGGCCTACCCACACAAGTGAGGTACCATTTGTATCGGGAGACTTGGGGGAACGCTGGGTGGAAGGAAATTTGTGTCTCTTCTCAGATTCCAGAATTTTCTGTCACCAAAATGTGAGGAAAATTTGTTTTTTGGCCAAATTTTGAGGTTTGCAAAGGATTCTGGGTAACAGAATCTAGTGAGAGCCCCACAAGTCACCCCATCTTTGACTCCCCTAGGTGTCTAGTTTTCAAAAATGCGCTTGGTAGGTTTCCCTAGGTGCCGGCTGAGCTAGAGGCCAAAATTCACAGCTAGGCGCTTTGCAAAAAACAGCTCTATTTTCTTTGGGAAAATGTGATGTGTCCACATTGTGTTTTGGGGCATTTTCTGTTGCGGGCGCTTGGCCTACCCACACAAGTGAGGTACCATTTTTATCGGGAGACTTGGGAGAACGCTGGGTGGAAGGAAATTTGTGGCTCTACTCAGACTCCAGAATTTTCTGTCACCGAAATGTGAGGAAAAAGTGCTTTTTTGACCACATTTTGAGGTTTGCAAAGGATTCTGGGTAACTGAACCTGGCGAGAGCCCCACAAGTCACCCCATCTTGGATTCCCCTAGGTGTCTTGTTTTAAAAAATGCGCTTGGTAGGTTTCTCTAGATGCCGACTGAGCTACAGGCCGAAATCCACAGCTAGGCACTTTGCAAAAAACAGCTCTATTTTCTTTGGGAAAATGTGATGTGTCCACATTGTGTTTTGGGGCATTTCCTGTCACGGGCGCTAGGCCTACCCACACAAGTGAGGTACCATTCTTTTCTGGAGACTTGGGGGAACGCTGGGTGGAAGGAAATTAGTAGCTCTTCTCAGATTCCAGAATTTTCTGTCACCAAAATGTGAGGAAAATGTGTTTTTTGGCCAAATTTTGAGGTTTGGAATCGATTCTGGGTAACAGAATCTAGTGAGAGCCCCACAAGTCACCCCCTCTTTGATTCCCCTAGGTATCTAGTTTTCAAAAATGCACTTGGTAGGTTTCCCTAGGTGCCGGCTGAGCTAGAGGCCAAAATTCACAGCTAGGCGCTTTGCAAAAAACAGCTCTATTTTCTTTGGGAAAATGTGATGTGTCCACATTGTGTTTTGGGGCATTTCCTGTTGCGGGCGCTTGGCCTACCCACACAAGTGAGGTACCATTTTTATCGGGAGACCTGGGGGAACGCTGGGTGGAAGGAAATTTGTGGCTCTTCTCAGATTCCAGAATTTTCTGTCACCGAAATGTGAGGAAAAAGTGTTTTTTTGGCCAAATTTTGAGGTTTGCATAGGATTCTGGGTAACAGAACCTAATGAGAGCCCCACAAGCCACCCCATCTTTGATTCCCCTAGGTGTCTAGTTTTCAAAAATGCGCTTGGTAGGTTTCCCTAGGTGCCAGCTGAGCTAGAGGCCAAAATCCACAGCTAGGCGCTTTGCAAAAAACAGCTCTATTTTCTTTGAGAAAATGTGATGTGTCCACGTTGTGTTTTGGGGCATTTCCTGTCGCGGGCGCTTGGCCTACCCACACAAGTGAGGTACCATTTTTATCAGGAGACTTGGGGAGATGCTGGGTGGAAGGAAATTTGTGGCTCTTCTCAGATTCCAGAATTTTCTGTCACCGAAATGTGAGGAAAATGTGTTTTTTTGGCTAAATGTTGAGGTTTGCAAAGGATTCTGTGTAACAGAATCAAGTGAGAGCCCCACAAGTCACCCCATCTTTGATTCCCCTAGGTGTCTAGTTTTCAAAAATGCGCTTGGTAGGTTTCCCTAGGTGCCAGCTGAGCTAGAGGCCAAAATCCACAGCTAGGCGCTTTGCAAAAAACAGCTCTATGTTCTTTGGGAAAATGTGATGTGTCCACGTTGTGTTTTGGGGCATTTCCTGTCGTGGGCGCTTGGCCTACCCACAAAAGTGAGGTACCATGTTTATCGGGAGACATGGGGGAACGGTGGGTGGAAAGAAATTTGTGGCTCTACTCAGATTCAAGAATTTTCTGTCACCGAAATGTGAGGAAAAAGTGTTTTTTTCACCACATTTTGAGGTTTGCAAAGGATTCTGGGTAACTGAACCTGGCGAGAGCCCCACAAGTCACCCCGTCTTGGATTCCCCTAGGTGTCTTGTTTTAAAAAATGCGCTTGGTAGGTTTCTCTAGGTGCCGGCTGAGCTACAGGCTGAAATCCACAGCTAGGCACTTTGCAAAAAACAGCTCTATTTTCTTTGGGAAAATGTGATGTGTCCACATTGTGTTTTGGGGCATTTCCTGTCGCGGGTGCTAGGCCTACCCACACAAGTGAGGTACCATTTTTTTCAGGAGACTTGGGGGAACGCTGGGTGGAAGGAAATTTGTGGCTCTTCTCAGATTCCAGAATTGTCTGTCACCAAAATGTGAGGAAAATGTGTTTTTTGGCCAAATTTTGAGGTTTGCAATGGATTCTGGGTAACAGAATCTAGTGAGAGCCCCACAAGTCACCCCATCTTTGATTCCCCTAGGTGTCTAGTTTTCAAAAATGCGCTTGGTAGGTTTCCCTAGGTGCCAGCTGAGCTAGAGGCCAAAATCCACAGCTAGGCGCTTTGCAAAAAACAGCTCTATGTTCTTTGGGAAAATGTGATGTGTCCACGTTGTGTTTTGGGGCATTTCCTGTCGCGGGCGCTTGGCCTACCCACACAAGTGAGGTAACATTTTTATTAGGAGACTTGGGGAAATGCTGGGTGGATGGAAATTTGTGGCTCTTCTCAGATTCCAGAATTTTCTGTCACCGAAATGTGAGGAAAAAAGGTTTTTTTTGGCTAAATTTTGAGGTTTGCAAAGGATTCTGTGTAACAGAATCAAGTGAGAGCCACACAAGTCACCCCATCTTTGATTCCCCTAGGTGTCTAGTTTTCAAAAATGCGCTTGGTAGGTTTCCATAGGTGCCAGCTGAGCTAGAGGCCAAAATCCACAGCTAAGCGCTTTGCAAAAAACAGCTCTATGTTCTTTGGGAAAATATGATGTGTCCACGTTGTGTTTTGGGGCATTTCCTGTCGCGGGCGCTTGGCCTACACAAAAAAGTGAGGTACCATTTTTATCGGGAGACATGGGGGAACGCTGGGTGGAAGGAAATTTGTGGCTCCACTCAGATTCAAGAATTTTCTGTCACCGAAATGTGAGGAAAATGTGTTTTTTGGCCAAATTTTGAGGTTTGGAATCGATTCTGGGTAACAGAATCTAGTGAGAGCCCCACAAGTCACCCCCTCTTTGATTCCCCTAGGTGTCTAGTTTTCAAAAATGCACTTGGTAGGTTTCCCTAGGTGGCGGCTGAGCTAGAGGCCAAAATTCACAGCTAGGCGCTTTGCAAAAAACAGCTCTATTTTCTTTGGGAAAATGTGATGTGTCCACATTGTGTTTTGGGGCATTTCCTGTTGCGGGCGCTTGGCCTACCCACACAAGTGAGGTAACATTTTTATCGGGAGACTTGGGGGAACGCTGGGTGGAAGGAAATTTGTGGCTCTTCTCAGATTCCAGAATTTTCTGTCACCGAAATGTGAGGAAAAAAGGTTTTTTTTGGCTAAATTTTGAGGTTTGCAAAGGATTCTGTGTAACAGAATCAAGTGAGAGCCCCACAAGTCACCCCATCTTTGATTCCCCTAGGTGTCTAGTTTTCAAAACTGCGCTTGGTAGGTTTCCCTAGGTGCCAGCTGAGCTAGAGGCCAAAATCCACAGCTAGGCGCTTTTAAAAAAACAGCTCTATGTTCTTTGAGAAAATGTGATGTGTCCACGTTGTGTTTTGGGGCATTTCCTGTCGCGGGCGCTTGGCCTACCCACACAAGTGAGGTACCATTTTTATCAGGAGACTTGGGGAAATGCTGGGTGGAAGGAAATTTGTGGCTCTTCTCAGATTCCAGAATTTTCTGTCACCGAAATGTGAGGAAAAAAGTGTTTTTTTGGCTACATTTTGAGGTTTGCAAAGGATTCTGTGTAACAGAATCAAGTGAGAGCCCCACAAGTCACCCCATCTTTGATTACCCTAGGTGTCTAGTTTTCAAAAATGCGCTTGGTAGGTTTCCCTAGGTGCCAGCTGAGCTGGAGGCCAAAATCCACAGCTAGGCGCTTTGCAAAAAACAGCTCTATGTTCTTTGGGAAAATGTGATGTGTCCACGTTGTGTATTGGGGCATTTCCTGTCGGGGGCGTTAGGCCTACCCACACAAGTGAGGTATCATTTGTATCGGGAGACTTGGGGGAACGCTGGGTGGAAGGAAATTTGTGTCTCTTCTCAGATTCCAGAATTTTCTGTCACCAAAATGTGAGGAAAATGTGCTTTTTGGCCAAATTTTGAGGTTTGCAAAGGATTCTGGGTAACAGAATCTAGTGAGAGCCCCACAAGTCACCCCATCTTTGATTCCCCTAGGTGTCTAGTTTTCAAAAATGCGCTTGGTAGGTTTGCCTAGGTGCCGGCTGAGCTAGAGGTCAAAATTCACAGCTAGGCGCTTTGCAAAAAACAGCTCTATTTTCTTTGGGAAAATGTGATGTGTCCACATTGTGTTTTGGGGCATTTTCTGTTGCGGGCGCTTGGCCTACCCACACAAGTGAGGTACCATTTTTATCGGGAGACTTGGGAGAACGCTGGGTGGAAGGAAATTTGTGGCTCTACTCAGACTCCAGAATTTTCTGTCACCGAAATGTGAGGAAAAAGTGCTTTTTTGACCACATTTTGAGGTTTGCAAAGGATTCTGGGTAACTGAACCTGGCGAGAGCCCCAAAAGTCACCCCATCTTGGATTCCCCTAGGTGTCTTGTTTTAAAAAATGCACTTGGTAGGTTTCTCTAGGTGCCGGCTGAGCTAGAGGCCGAAATCCACAGCTAGGCACTTTGCAAAAAACAGCTCTATTTTCTTTGGGAAAATGTGATGTGTCCACGGCATGTTTTGGGGTATTTCCTGTCGCTGGCGCTAGGCCTACCCACACAAGTGAGTTACCATTTTTATCTGGAGACTTGGGGGAACGCTGGGTGGAAGGAAATTTGTGGCTCTTCTCAGATTCCAGAATTTTCTGTCACCAAAATGTGAGGAAAATGTGTTTTTTGGCCAAATTTTGAGGTTTGCAAAGGATTCTGGGTAACAGAATCTAGTGAGAGCCCCACAAGTCACCCCATCTTTGATTCCCCTAGGTGTCTAGTTTTCAAAAATGCGCTTGGTAGGTTTCCCAAGGTGCCGCTGAGCTAGAGGCCAAAATTCACAGCTAGGCGCTTTGCAAAAAACAGCTCTATTTTCTTTGGGAAAATGTGATGTGTCCACATTGTGTTTTGGGGCATTTCCTGTTGCGGGCGCTTGGCCTACCCACACAAGTGAGGTACCATTTGTATCGGGAGACTTGGGAGAACGCTGGGTGGAAGGAAATTTGTGGCTCTTCTCAGATTCCAGAATTTTCTGTCACCAAAATGTGAGGAAAATGTGTGTTTTGGCCAAATTTTGAGGTTTGCAAAGGATTCTGGGTAACAGAATCTAGTGAGAGCCCCACAAGTCACCCCATCTTTGATTCCCCTAGGTGTCTAGTTTTCAAAAATGCACTTGGTAGGTTTCCCTAGGTGCCGGCTGAGCTAGAGGCCAAAATTCACAGCTAGGCGCTTTGCAAAAAACAGCTCTATTTTCTTTGGGAAAATGTGATGTGTCCACATTGTGTTTTGGGGCATTTCCTGTCGCGGGCGCTTGGCCTACCCACAAAAGTGAGGTACCAGTTTTATCGGGAGACTTGGGGGAACGCTGGGTGGAAGGAAATTTGTGGCTCTACTCAGATTCAAGAATTTTCTGTCACCGAAATGAGAGGAAAAAGTGTTTTTGGGCCAAATTTTGAGGTTTGCAAAGGATTCTGGGTAACAGAACCTAGTGAGAGCCCCACACGTCACCCCATCTTTGATTCCCCCAGGTGTCTAGTTTTTAAAAATGCACAGGTTCGGTAGGTTTCCCTTGGTGCCGGCTGAGCTAGAGGCCGAAATCCACAGCTAGGCACTTTGCAAAAAACAGCTTATTTTCTTTGGGAAAATGTGATGTGTCCACGTTGTGTTTTGGGGCATTTCCTGTTGCGGGCGCTTGGCCTACCCACACAAGTGAGGTACCATTTTTATCAGGAGACTTGGGGGAACGCTGGGTGGAAGGAAATTTGTGGCTCTTCTCAGATTCCAGAATTTTCTGTCACCAAAATGTATGGAAAATGTGTTTTTTGGCCAAATTTTGAGGTTTGCAAAGGATTCTGGGTAACAGAACCTAGTGAGAGCCCCACACGTCACCCCATCTTTGATTCCCCCAGGTGTCTAGTTTTCAAAAATGCACAGGTTTGGTAGGTTTCCCTTGGTGCCGGCTGAGCTAGAGGCCGAAATCCACAGCTAGGCACTTTGCAAAAAACAGCTTATTTTCTTTGGGAAAATGTGATGTGTCCACGTTGTGTTTTGGGGCATTTCCTGTTGCGGGCGCTTGGCCTACCCACACAAGTGAGGTACCATTTTTATCGGGAGACTTGGGGGAACGCTGGGTGGAAGGAAATTTGTGGCTCTTCTCAGATTCCAGAATTTTCTGTCACCAAAATGTGAGGAAAATGTGTTTTTTGGCCAAATTTTGAGGTTTACAAAGGATTCTGGGTAACAGAATCTAGTGAGAGCCCCACAAGTCACCCCATCTTTGATTCCCCTAGGTGTCTAGTTTTCAAAAATGCGCTTGGTAGGTTTCCCTACGTGCTGGCTGAGCTAGAGGCCAAAATTCACAGCTAGGCGCTTTGCAAAAAACAGCTCTAAGCTCTTTTTTCTTTGGAAAATGTGATGTGTCCACATTGTGTTTTGGGGCATTTCCTGTTGCGGGCGCTTGGCCTACCCACACAAGTGAGGTACCATTTTTATCGGGAGACTTGGGAGAACGCTGGGTGGAAGGAAATTTGTGGCTCTACTCAGATTCCAGAATTTTCTGTCACCGAAATGTGAGGAAAAAGTGTTTTTTTCACCACATTTTGAGGTTTGTAAAGGATTCTGGGTAATTGAACCTGGCGAGAGCCCCACAAGTCACCCCATCTTGGATTCCCCTAGGTGTCTTGTTTTAAAAAATGTGCAGGTTTGGTAGGTTTCCCTAGGTGCTGGCTGAGCTAGAGGCCAAAATCTACAGCTAGGCACTTTGCAAAAAACAGCTCTGTTTTCTTTGGGAAAATGTGATGTGTCCACTTTGTGTTTTGGGGCATTTCCTGTCGCGGGCACTAGGCCTACCCACACAAATGAGGTACCATTTTTATCGAAAGACCTTTGTGGAATGCTGGGTGGAAGGAAATTTGTGGCTCCTCTCAGATTCCAGAACTTTCTGTCACCGAAATGTGAGGAAAAAGTGTTTTTGGGCCAAATTTTGAGGTTTGCAAAGGATTCTTGGTAACAGAACCTGATCAGAGCCCCACAAGTCACCCATTCTTGGAGTTCCCTAGGTGTCTAGTTTTCAAAAATGCACAGATTTGGTAGGTTTCCCTAGCTGCCGGCTGAGCTAGATGCCAAAATCTACAGCTAGGCACTTTGCAAAAAACATGTCAGATTTCAATGTAAAAATGTGATGTGTCCATGTTGCTTTTCCTGTCGCGAGCATTAGGCCTACTCCCGCAAGTGTGGTACCATTTTTATCGAGAGACTTAGGGGAACACAGAATAGCAAAACAAGTGTTTTTGCCCCTTGTCTTTCTCTACGTTTTTTCCTTCCAAATGGAAGACAGTGTGTAAAAAAGACGTTTATTTGAGAAATGCCCTGTAATTCACATGCTAGTATGGGCACCTCGGAATTCAGAGATGTGCAAATAACCACTGCTTCTCAACACCTTTTCTTGTACCCGTTTCGGTAATACAAAGGTTTTCTTGATACCTATTTTTCACTCTTTATATTTCAGCAAATGAATTACTGTATACCCGGTATAGAATGAAAACCCATTGCAAGATGCAGCTCATTTATTGTCTCTGGGTACCTAGGGTTCTTGATGAACCTACAAGCCCTGTATATCCCCGCAACCAGAAGAGTCTAGCAGACGTAACTGTATATTGCTTTCAAAAATCTGACATCGCAGGAAAAAGTTACAGAGTAAAAAGTGGACAAAATGGCTGTTTTTTTTCACCTCAATTTCAATATTGTTTTATTTCAGCTGTTATTTTCTGTAGGAAACCCTTGTAGGATCTACACAAATTACCCCTTGCTGAATTCAGAATTGTGTCTACTTTGCAGAAATGTTTAGCTTTCTGGGATCCAGCATTGGTTTCACGCCCATTTCTGTCACTAACTGGAAGGAGGCTAGAAGCACAAAAAATAGTGAAAAATGGGGTATGTCCCAGTAAAATGGCAAAATTGTGTTGAAAACTGTGGTTGTCTGATTTGAGTCTGCCTGTTCCTGAAAGCTGGGAAGTAGGTGATTTTAGCACCGCAAACCCTTTGTTGATGCCATTTTCAGGGAGAAAACCACAAGCCTTCTTCTGCAGTCCTTTTTTCCCATGTATTTGAAAAAAACGAAATTTTCGCTGTATTTTGGCTAATTTCTTGGTCTCCTTCCGGGCAACCCACAAAGTCTGTGTACCTCTAGAATCCCTAAGATGTTGGAAAAAAGGATGAAAATTTGGCGTGGGTAGCTTATGTGGACAAAAAGTTATGAGGGCCTAAGCTCGAACTTCCCCAAACAGCCAAAAAAAGACTCGGCACAGGAGGGGGAAAAGGCCTGGCAGCGAAAGGGTTAAACAGAAGGTACATTTCCTTTGTTACATAGTGCAAGGCCATACATTATTTTCCAAGCAAACTAGGAAGAATTCATGTGAGTACGCTTTAAGAACGGGGGGATTCCTTTGAGAACCTTGAACAGTATCTGCCTCTTCACATTGTTAGCAATTAAAATTGGACCCTTTAGCACGCCTAGGCCTTGTTCGTTTACACACATTTTCTCCCACGTACATTTTCCCGCTTTGAAACACACAAACTTTTAATCTTTGCTCTGCACGAGTAGTGAGGCTGCCTCCAGTGTGATCGAAGCCATTTTGTTCCAGAATCCTTTGCGAGCCCAGCTGGTACATAGAGGGAATGTCTTCAATGCCAGCTCTGGTGCTTCTGCTATTCTCATATCTCAGCGACAATGCCAGAGATCAGTTCTGGGACTGCCCCAGCTCCCGTGACATCAGGGGTCTGGAACAGGCTTCACTATCAATGGGCTACTGATGAAGGGGAGTTTTGTTACAAAAATTAGTATATGGAGCTCAAAGTAGAATAGGAAGAGCTGGATACAGTAACCGACAATAGCCACAGAGGTATTGATATGGAGTGGATTCGTCAAAGGGGGCTGATCCTATCGAAGGCATTGGAATGTAATTAATGGGTATAAAGAGTCAACTATCTTTCCCTAAACCCCCTATGCCCTTTCACCTAACCCAGTATTTCCTCACTAACTTAATCACCATTTTCCAGGCTCCTAAAACTGGTTAATTCTTTCCCACATTAGTATTCTCTCTCATGCAACATTAATGTGACATATGCATTCTTGAATTGTTTATTAAATCGTAATACTTTCACAGAAACAGTTACTCATGCAGTGAGATGAGATCTCCCCGTCCGAATGGGCCAAAGCCATGCTAAACTAGGCCTCACGCTACCTACATTTTCACTTCTTCGACAGTCAGTACCAGCAGACAGCCGGCCGCCCATTCCCTCTGCTACTCACTTTCCCAGCGACATTCCACTTTTTTCAGGTTCATTACTTTTCCATCAATGTGTTCCTCGTCCTCGAGACACTTTACTCTTCCATCTCCGAGACCTCCCTCTCGTTTCTCACTGAACTCGACTTCTCTTTCCCGTTCCCCATCATCCCTATCTTCTCTTGCTCCACTCACCGTCCCATACTTGGCTCCCCTTCCATCCTCTCTCTTACTTCCTCAGTCATCTTTCCCACAGTCCCTCCTCTCCCACATTCTTCTACATTATCCTTCATTGTCCCTGCCTTCCCATAGCCACATTCCTTCAGTTCATTACTCAACAGTAGTCATGTCTCCCTTAACTCAGATCCGAACCTTTACTCACCCGTAATCTCCCTCCACTAGCTCCAGTGTCAGTCTTTCCGTAGTCACCTAGAGTCCTTACTGTGGCTAGTCACCTTCACCTTCCCTCAGCCTCCTCACACCTTCCACAGCTCCCTTCCTCTTACCGCAGTCTCCTCAAAAGTCCATAGTCAGCTTCCTGTTGACTCAGACTCCTCGTGCCTCAATACTAAACAGCAGTCATCTTCGCTTCCCCCAGTCTCCACGCTAATCCATTGCGCCCTTCCTCTTCCCCGAATCTTTTCGCTGATCTGTCGCCATTTTCCTCAGGCTCCTCACAAATCTGTAGTCATCACCTCTTCCCTCAGTATTGTTGCTAATCCGAGGTCTCTTTCAACTTCCCTCAATCTCCTTCCAACCCAAATCCACCTTTCTCTACTCAGCTCACAAACCCAGCGTGAGCATCCTCGTCCCACAGATGCCTAGCGATTCCATAATTTCCTTCTTCTTCCCTTAGACTCCTCAAAATCCGTGGTCACCGTGCTCTTCACACATAAATCAGTAGTCACCATACTCAGCTGTCGGTCTTATTACTAAACAGTAGTCTTCTCCTTTTCTCTCAGTCTCCTCCAAACTCGTAGTCACTTTCCTCAGTCTTCTCACTAATCCTAGTCACCCCCTCTTCCCTCACCTTCCTCACTAGTCTGAGGTGTGCTTCACCTTCCCTCAGGCTCCTCATAAATCCGTGGTCACCTTTCTCGCCTAAATTGGTGATCCCTATCACAATTCCTCACTATCCTTTAGCACAGTCACCGCAGTGACTCAGATTCATTACCATCCCATTGGCTCCTCTTACGTCAAGCCATAAGCTCCTTACCAACCCATCACCTACTTTCTAGCCCCTCAGATTTCTTCCACTCTTGTGCATCTCATACTTCCAATCTCCTTTTGCTTTCTCTGCTCCTACAGCCTCCTTTTCCAGGAATGAGTTGAAGACTCACCTCTTTAAAGTACAGAACATCGCACTGCATTACCTATCCTCAACCCAGCACCACCCCCTCCTACTCACGGACTTTATGCTCGTGTTTGACCATGTACACGGTCTCAGTTGGCGATAAAGAAATACCATATACATGCAGACATAAACACATACGTGCATTCCATGTCCCAAGATGACACTTCCTGCTCATGCACACAGCTGAGTTCCACTCCAGCACACGCCTCCCTGGCAGGGTGCGTGCCCCTGCATGGCCAGTCCCTACCTGTCACAGAGGGGAAGTAGATTCCAACGAGAAGCGTAAAGTAAGATGTCATGTCACTGAAGACATACGGCTGTTCCAGGTTGATACCGTCACTTGTAGGCACTGAGGGCACTCCACGCTTCTCTACAACCACGTCCTTGGGTAGGTAATTCCCCCACAGGTTTTCTGAAACAGTATAAGAAGAAATATCATAGGAGGCATCCCATCAAACAGTGGTACCCTACTTAAAGTGCACATTGTTACACCTAGGATCTTCTCTAATATCACTACACCCCAAACTAGAGGATGACATCTCAAATTGAGTAGAACAGATATCAATTCTTTGGCATAGTACACTTTTTCAAGCTTGGGGCCTTCCTGCCAGCATATCTTGTGCTTATCTCTGTTATTGTTGAAATGATACTCTCCATCAAGCTTCTGTTTCCTTTGTCCCCATTCTCTCTAACCATAAGTACACTGTGCCACACTCTCACCTGGATCAGGGACTGCCTGACATGTGCTTGTCTCTCAGTTGATAGGCTCATTCAGCTACCTTCCCTTCACTGTTGACAGTGCATAACCTATGCTACATTCTCACTGTCAAGAAGCCCACCCCAACAAGTATGGCAGTGGTTAATCCCTCTGTGGCTCTCTGTTTGTGGACAATGCCCTCCTTGCAGTGTATGCCCCTAGGCCACTCTTTTACTGTTAAAAGGCTCATAGCTGCCTACTTATTTCCAGATGTCAGGGGTCAACCCATTTCTATCTTTGTGTGTTGGCTCATTAATCTCCACTCATGCCCAGAAGGCAGTGATAACCCATGCGTCTGTCTTCCACTATCAATAGGACAGTCCCTGCCCACACTGAAGTAGATATCTCCTTAAAACTCTTTCACTGTTGATGGGACAATATATACCCATCTCTTCAAGGATGCCAGTAGGTTCCCATACACTAAGCTCTTTCATTAGTGATAATAACAACATTGCTGTCCATTTAACAATTACTTAGTCGCTAACACTCACCCTTGATGATCCCGCTGGCCACCCCAGGGATGCCCTGGATCTCGGTGATGTTGTTCCTCATGAAGTAGTCATCACAGGTGGCATTCAGGAAGCGAGAGCTGCAGAAGAGCTCCCACAGCTGAGTTGTCACAGTCTCATTTCCCTCCATAACCACTTTGGCACAAATGTCGAACCCTCGACGGGATAGAGTCCGGTTACCCAAGATGCAGATCCTAGTGTGGGTGGGAGAGAGTGTAGTCAGGGGTTAACAACACTGCAGCAAACTAGAAGAGGCATAGTGGATGAGAAACCAAATAACATGCAAAATGCTTTACTATAAGCAGTCACCACCCACAAATGAGTACTTGAGGAACCAGGGGGCGGCAGTGGATTTAAGGTGCTCCTTAGTATGTAAAGCAATAATGGTGATCATACTTCAGAAGTAAACATCACAGGGCTAGAGCCATGTCAGGTTTTAAGGCTAGCTACTGAATATGTACACAACTTACATAAAGTTAATTGTCTGAAAATCGATCATCTGTCAACATCATGAATATCTGGCCAGGACCTGGTCCTCCTGGGTATGCTTTGGATATCCCTTGTGTAGCGCTTGAGGCTACTAGTCAATCTTGGGGCTTTCTGATGTTGTAAATAACCACTATCAACTACCTAATGAAACATGTTCCTTTGACCATATGTGGATGAAAAGCTGAGCCTGATCAACCACTATGTGGACCAGTTAACCAGAAGAGTCACACAGATTTCTACAGGAGCAGTATCAACCAAAAGATCTATAGCATCATAAAAATATTTCCAATCCAGTTTCAAACCAGACAGTGTGACTCAAACTCACATCACTGTCTAACACTAAGAGGCCACTATTACAGAAAATGCAATGGCTTACCACATATAAGGCCATGTTGGCATGTTACAACATCCTTATCAATGGGGTTATTACATGGATACCCCAGAGAAGCTGCACATGGGACTAAAGGGCTTTCAGAAATGGACCATATTTGCCTCTGATTAAAAAATAATTGAACAAAATGTGGTTGCCTATATTAAGATTTATTAAAATAGGTAGTCCTGCAGGAAAGACGGCATATACATCCTTGAAAGAAGTGAATAAATCTCCATGATGTGTTTTGTCAATATTATAATATTAATTTGTTTCATAAGATAATAATATTTAGGAATTGTCAAATTGTTTTTAATGTGCTTACAATACCCTTTTATATTATATGTGATTGTTGGAAAATGGCCCTTTTTGCAGGACTATCCCCAACCTTCTTGCCCTGACCTCCTGTTTTTGATCCAATGCTGAATTTTGTTTGTGCTGGCTTATGGACTCTAGGGACTTTACCACTGCTGGCCTGCGCTAAAGTGCAAGTGCTTCCTGTCTAAATGGTATCGCTGATTGGTTTATTCATGGTTGGCATATCTGATTTACTGGTCACTCCCTAGTATAGTGCACCCTGTGTGCCCAGGGTCTGTAAATCAAATGCTACTAGTGGGCCTGCAGCACTGATTGTGCCTCCCACATGAGTAGCTCTGTAAACATGTCTTAGACCTGCCACTGCAGTGTCTGTGTGGGCAGGATTAAACCACCAGTTCGACCTGTCAAGTGCACCCACTTGCCAGGCCCAAACCTTCCCTTTTTCCTACATGTAGGTCACCCCTAAGGAAGGCCCAAGGCAGCATCCTGGACAGGGTGCAGTGTATTTAAAAGGCAGGACACGTACTGGTGTGTTTTACATGTCCTGGTAGTGAATTACTGCTAAATTCGTTTTTCACTATTGCAAGGACTGTCTCTCTCATAGGGTAACATGGAAATTGCCTTGAAATATCTTTTAAGTGTACATTTCCAATGGGAGCAGATATAGATCTGGAGTTAGAGGTCTCTGAACTCACAAATAAAAATGCAACTTTTGGTAAGGTTGATTTTTGAATTATAAGTTTGAAAATGCCATTTTTAGAAAGTGGGCATTTTTTGCTTAACCATTCTGTGTCTCTGCCTGTCTGCTGAAATACACATATGGGTCAGGAATATAGTTGGGCTGTTTGAATTTACTCTAGTCTTCTACACAAAGGGAGCGGAGGTGTACCTTGCATATCCTGATGGGTCTTCCTGGGCTAGAGTGGTGGGAGGATCTGACCCTTGCACCTGAATAGGGATGTCCCTTTCCTTACACAAAACAGTCTCCAACTCCCTGGAGTGTGTCAGGGGCAAGGGCAGGAAAGGCAGGGTCTTGTGCACTACAAAGACGTTTCTTTGAAGTTTGCCTACTTCAAAGGCAGAAATGGGTATAAGTACTTAACCTCTGACCCCACAAAGTTAGAACATTTCTGAACTGAGGACATTCTGCCCAGAAGAACGGCTGGGGGCTGTAGGAGGGACTGCCACTCTGCCTGTTGCTTTGTTGTGCTGGCCTGCTGCTTGCTGCTTCTGTCCTGAGAGTGAAAAGACTGCACTTTGCTTTCTACAAGGGCTTGAAGTGAGCTTGCTTCCTGTTAAGAAGTCTCAGAGACATCAAATACTTCATCTGCCAGTGCCTACGCTCTCCTGCTGAAGGTCCTGAATTGCCAAGTGGTGCCAAATCCAGTCTTTCGGCCCTTGGAAGTGGAAGCTGGTGACCAAAGAAGAAAATCCACGCATCGGTGCACTGCTGCAGAAAAATTTAACACAGCGCCTGCCCCACGGCTGAAAATTTGATGCAGCACCTGTCTCGTGGCAGAAGAATCGATATAGCACCTGTTTCAGCACATATTCATCAACACATCGCGTCTGGATTTTCCACACATTGTCCATTGGTGTCATTTTCTCATCATTCTTGCACCGCAAAAAGGAATCAATCAATCAACCATAGCATTCGTAAAGCACAGCACTATCACTCCTAAGGGTATCTGGGTGCTGAGGATGCTGTGTCTCAGTCGAAAAGCCACGTCATGAGTCTTCTTCTGAAGTCCGCCAGCGAGGGAGCCTTTCGAAGGTGGAGGGGCTGGCTGTTCCAGGACTTAGCAGCGGTGTAAGAGAAGGAGCGGCCTCAGATGTGGCTGCAATGGATGCAGGAGGTAAGTGCGAGGTTTAGCGAGGCAGAGCATAGTTGTCTTGCTGGGACATAGAAGCTCAGTTGAAGGTTGATGTAGGACGGCCCTAAATTGTGGAGAGCCTTGTATGCGAGTGTGAATATTTTAAATTGGCATCTCTTCTGGACGGGGAGCCAGTGGAGGTTCCTGAGGTGTGGGGTAATGCTTGAGCACTTGGGTAGGCTGAGGATGAGTCTGCAGTGTTCTGTAGAGTCTGGACTCTTTTGAGTAGCTAGTCAAGGCAGCTGGTGACCAGGGTGTGCGTGACTGTCTTTCTGAGGTCAGTAGGGATCCATTTAAAGATTTGTAGAGCATACAGAGGATTTAGAAGCAGGAGGAGGCGACTGAGTTTACTTGACGATTCATGGACAGTTGGCCGTTGAGGATGATGCCATGGTTTCGTGCGTGGTCTGATGGAGAGGGCGTTGGTCTGAGTTCTGCTGGGCCACCAGCTATGGTCCCATACATTGGTGTTCTTCCCGAAGATCAGAACTTCCGTTTTGTCGATGTTTAGTTTGAGGCAGCTGTTTTTCATCCATGTTGCTACTTTTGTCATCGCATTGTGGAAGTTGGCTTTGGCTTTGGGGGGAGTCTTCAGTGAGTGAGTGAGAGAATTAGTTGAGTTTCGTTGGCATAGGAGACCATATTGAGTCCATAAGATCTGACAATGTCTGCAAGGGGGGTCATGTAGATGTTGAACAGGGTTGGGCTGAGGGAGGATCCTTGGGGTACGCCGTAGGTAATGTTCTTGGGTGTAGAATGAAGGGAGGAAGGTGGAGGCTCTGCTTTCAGCCTGAGAGGAAACAGGCGACCCCCTTAAGGGTATTTTTTGTGAATGCCTATGTTGTGGAGTCTGTTTAGGAGAGTGTGATGGGAGACTGTATCGAACGCTGCAGAGAGGTCCAGGAAGATCAGACCTGCTGACTCTCTTCAGTCGAGGAGGGTCCTGGTGTTGACTGTGGTGGGGATCAGTAGACTCTACGTTCTGTGGTTGGCCCAGAATCCTGATTGTGAGTTGTCGAGAAGGTGGTTTTGTTCTAGGTAGTTGGTGAAGCAGGGAGGTCGGTCTGTAGTTTTTGAGGTTGCTGGGGTCGGCGGAGAGTTTCTTTAGGAGGGGTCTGACCTCTGCGTGCTTCCATTCAGCTGTGAGGGTTGCTGTGGAGATGAAGTTGTGGAGGATGCGTGTTAGTTCCATGCTAATTGAGTTGGCTTCGAGGTTGAAAAGCTAGTGGGGGCAGGGCTCGGTTAGTGCCCCAGAGTGGATGGATGGCATGATGGATGTTGTGGTCTGTGTGGTATTTGGGACCAGGATGTTATTGTGTGGCTGGTGTTTGCTGCTTGAGGGATGTTGTCTACACTGGAGATGGAGGGTCTAAATTGTTGAATATTGTGGTGATCTTGCTGCAGAAGTAGTCTGAGAGGGTGTAGCAGAGTTCCTGGGATGGGTGGTTGGTGGTCTCTGTGTGCTGCGAACACGTCCCCCAAAACAGCAGCAAGCTTATGCTTGGACAACCCCTATTAGGTCTTAATTGTGTGTGGTACCTTTGCTGCACAGTTTTAAGACCTCACTGTGTGTGCAAAGGTGCCTCCCCCAGGGGCTCGTCAGAAAAAGTTGCCAGGGCTGCTTTGGGTTCCCAGTCCAGCCATGATGGCTTGATTATTCTGAAGAGGTCTTTCGAGTGGTTGGCTGCTGTGTTGATGCGAGCAGGTAGCTGTTGAGAGCTGCCTTGTATGGGGCTCTGTCGGAGGGGTCCTTTGTCACTTGCCATTGTTTCTCAATTTGGTAGTAGTCGTGTGTGGAGTTTCTGAGTTCCAGCTCATGCCATCTTGCTCGCTTGGAGGTGTTGTGGTTTTAGCTGATTTCAGTGGGGCGACTCTGTTGGCAGACTTGGTGATCCAGGTGGTAAAGTTTTGGAAGGCCTGGTTGAGGTCTGCTGTGGGCTTGGGTTGTGTGGTGCCTAGGGCCTGTGCCCATAGGTTCTTGGTTCCCTGCCCCAGATTCTGTGGGAGTTGCTGAGGTGCTTGGAGGTGGTGTGCTGGGAATTGGAGACGGTAAAGAGGATGATGATGATATGGTCGGTCCAGGTAAGTTTAGTCACATGAGTGAAACTGATTCTGTCGCTAGAAGTAAAGATGGCGTCCAGTGTGTGTCCAGCTTTGTGCGTGAGTTTGGTGACCAGTTTGGTTTGGCCAATGTTGCTGAGGTTCTCTAGGAGGGAAGTAGAGTTGGTGTCATTGGTGTCGTTAGGATGGAAATTGAGGTCGCTGACTAGGATGTGGTGGAGGGAGTCGATGGGGAGGGGGGGCGATGAGGTTAGTGATGGCATTGCAGAAGGCTGGGCATAGTCTGTATGCGAGGATGCCTCGCATCATGGTGTTTGCATCGCTCTGGAGTCCGATTTTGAGGTACTCCATGAGGTGCATTGGGACATTGTCGGTGATGGTGCATTGGGCGGTTTCCCTGAAGATGATGGCGATGCCCCTGCCATGTTTGTTGGTGCAGTCTCTGTGTATTATCTTGTAGCCATTAGAGGTGGCTGTGGTGATGTTGAGGTTTGAGGAGGGTGTTAGTCATGTTTCCGGTATGAAGGCGACATCCAGGTCGTGGGTGGTGATGGTGTCCCAGATTTCCTTGGCATGTTGGCTTAAGGAGCGGGCATTTGGCAGAATGCACTGGAGTGGTGGTAGGTTATTCGTAGTCTTCTGCCTGGGTGCAGTGCTAGATTTAGTGTGTGCAGGTGGGCCCGCATTGCAGGAGAAACATCTGTGTAGGCAAGTGAAGGGTCCTTTGGTTGAGCGTGGGGAGGCTGTGAAGAAACTGCTGATGGGGTGTCCGATGTTCAGGGCCTGGAGCTCCTTGGTTGTGTAGCGGTGGGATGACAAGAGGTCCTGGCGCTGGGCATGGTCCAGGCATGAACGGGTGTTGACAGTCTTGCCTATGGTGAGCCTCTGGCACACCGGCAGCCCAGCTGTTGCATGCATCTGCTACATCTTGGAATAAGGGAGGGGCCTTATGGAAGGCAGGATGGCAAGAAGGCAGGAGTGGCAGTGGTGCGAAGGAGGCATCAGCAGGTGCGTGAGCGATGCAATCAGGCCCAGGAATGCGGGCGGACCTGTCACAATCAGGCTCAGGAATGTGGGCGGAGCTGTCGAAATCAGGCAAAGGAATGCGGACGGAGCTGTTGCAATCAGGCTCAGAAATGAGGGCAGAGCAGACCCAATTAGGCTCACGAATGTGGGCGGAACTGTCGGCGCAATTATCTCTTGTCAAACTATTTTACATTCTAACTTACTTCTTCACAGTAACTGAATATATAATTTTATGATAGTATTCACTGATAGTCAAATGTAATGCAATCTATCAATATATATTATACAGTGTAATAATTACATAGACCATGTTCATTTCTGTGAATCATCTCAATAAAAATTTTAAAACTAAAAGGAAAGACAAGATAAATGCCAAATACAGAATGTTTTCAGCGGTGACCATTTTGGTTCATGGCGGCTGTATCTGTGCTAAATTTTCTGGATATTCACATCAAATAAATGTACCTAAAACATGTGTCAATGGGAATTATTTACATAGTCAGTGGTTATCTTGTAAATGTAGCAGGGAGTCTGTCTTCCTAGATCGAGTTTGAACACTCTCAGTTTCGGAAAAGAGAATCTTTCAGAGATTCCTTCCCGCCATAATTAACCTTTTGCCTGAGGCCCCAGCATTATGGTTTAAATGAAGCCTCCAGTCAGGGTCTTTGGTCAGTGTCACTGTGAAGATCCGATACAAACAATTTTCTCTCCAATGATCAAACAGACTATGTGCAAGTGCTGTACTTAATTTGTATAAAAAAAATTAAAAACATAAGTTCAGTGGCGCAATTTGTTTTTTAGGAGTATGCCACCACATGCTAGAGTTGCCAAATACGAAAAATGTCTAGTTTAGATTAAATTGCACCTGATGCCTCTTCTTCCACAGTTTTGCGCTTCCTGTCTCCTCATCTCACACATATCTCTTCATATCTATAGAAAGCACAGTAAGTCTATTTTCTATGATTTAGTGATTTTATCAAAGGTTCTATTTCAACCATAACATTTGAAAAGCGTTTCAAGAGACTTGAGAATATGTGTTTGAGTACTGTTTTTAGGCTTATGATATTGTGTACTAAGCATTTCGTAGTCAAAAAAGTACACTTTCTGGATGCTGAGCAGTACTGCAGCTGTGCACAGGTCAAGCATTGATAATGCCACGAGGTCTCACCTTTTGGCAACTCATACACACATATTGTCTTTGCCAATGCTTTTTTCTGATGTTGTTCAGCATTGTTTAAAAGAGAGAAAACATATTTCTCTTGATGCCGTGTGGCATTGCAAAAAAAGAAAAAGTGCAGTGAAGTCTATGCAAAAATGCGTAAAAATGCATACAGACCCATGCGTCATGAGGCTACGATGGCCCACTGTGATGACATATTCACCACCACAAATAAGCACCACTGCCATTTGTTTTGATCTACCCTTTCCAGATGGCGGACCCCAAACTTGGAGCATAAAAAAGAAAGAACAATTTAAATGTGCATTAAAGTGCATTTTCAAGGAGGAGCTGCCAGCCTGCAAATTGCAGCTTCTGAGCCCTTTACATTTTTTCTAAATATGTATTTTTTAAAGAAAGTGAAGATTGTGATGGGAGGTGTTGGGAAACAATGGAGGAGCAGGTGGTGGAAAAGTAAATGCGGGTGGTAGGAGCAAGGGGACGTGAGGGAAAGGGGCTGGGGAGCAATGGAGGAGCTTGAGGCACGGCGGGAGGAAAGATACTTTTTCTAAAGAAAAAAGGTGAAAAAAGGCAGGTAGTGAGGGATGGGGATGCACTGAATAAGCTGGCAAAGGGGATGAAGGAGCCACACAGAGAGTGAAGCAGCACATGAAGGAAAGTGCAAGAAAGCACATGCACTCATTCACATGGAGAGCTGAAAGAAAACAAAAAGCACTTTTCTGAATATGAAAACGGGAAGGATAGACGTCATCTAATTAAAATGATTGAACTGAAATTGCATTTATGTAGCCTTTACTAGCCTTGATGAGACATCGAAGTACTTCAAAGCAAGCCACGCGCTACTCTGGAACCCAAAGGAAATTGGTGATTAGTTCAGTGGTAATTGGGTTTGGTCTTGTAATCTGGAGGAAACCATTCCACGCATTTACTACAGTTTCCTTGTGGTACATTAACAAGTCAGGTATGATTATTTGTGGGGGCTCTGTGAGAAGCAAATGGCTGCTAGAATGAATAGATATTGTTAGGTTGCAGGAATATGGTTTCAAAGAAAGCGGATGGTAACGAAGCTATGTTCCAGAGGAGAGGCAACCACAAGAACAGGTAGGAAAGCCACTGAATAAGAAGCAAGCACACGAGACTGACAAAAAGGCCAACCAATGGTAAGCAATATGCTAGCCCAAAGCATTAATATTGTCTAATACAGGTCTACGACAAGAAAAAGCTAAAACAACCTGAAGGCAAGCCATAAAAAAGAACTGGAGCAATGCCCACTCACCCCAAGCTTTAGCCTAAGGTGGGTCTTGAATAGGTGGCAAGCAACGCAAGAAGTGGGCCATTCAATGCACGCCCTAGGGTGGCTGCATTCTTTCAGCAAGGTTATGGCAATGATTGTCAGGCCGATAAAAGCACTGCTGTATGATCCAACTTCTCTGGATGCCTTGACACCCATGCTTTCAAAACATGGAGTTTGCATTCTCCTTATCTTTTGAGGCTGTATGTGTGTCAGTACAGAGAACAAGAAGAACCCAGCCACCACCCCTTTTAATGTGGCAATGAAGCATTCTTCAGCAGATACAATCGCGGTGAGAGCATGAGTGCAACCATTTCTTCTGGTACCACCGTTGGAAAAGGCAGAGAGACAGAGAAAGATGCATAGGATAATTGTTCCTCCTAATATGGGGTGTAACACAGGCCTTTGTAGTCCCTGGGGCTCAGTGTGGGGTCACAGCCATTCAGGGGCCCCTCTATCCTTCGTGGGTGGCTCATTCCACTCAAGGCCAATGAATATCTGTAAGAAACGGGAGACTCAGAGACCCCCCTCTCCTTCGTCAAGTCAGGGCACAGCAACTAATATATCAAAGTGGTGGGGCGAGTGAAGTGCCCCACTGCATCAAAAGAAGTGAAAACAGTAAACAAGCATGCACAAATAAAAACTCAAGCATGCATTATATTATAATTAAAAATAAAATAATTGTACTTACCCGGGCTGCGTCGTCCTCTGTGTCCTTCCTAATCTCTGACTGGCACGGGTGGAAGCAGAAACTTCCCTAGGCAATCCTGGCCTAACTCACATGAGCACTTTGCAGTGTCTTGCCCAGCACTGCTGTAGTCTTCAGTAAAAAGAGGACACGCCCCTTATTGCGCCAGAGCAGGGTGATGCGCACTTTGTGAAAAATAAAATGGCAATGAAATCATTTAATTGCCATTTTATTCTTCACGTTTAGCGTGGCTGACAGCGGGTGGGGGGGTGATGCTCCCCCGCCCTCAAGGAGAAACTGCGTCTGTCAGGGCATCATTTTATGTTGCTCCACTGCCCTTAATTACAGGTTGGTGTAGGAATACACTGTGTCACTCACATCAGGAAGGCCATGCTAGTGAGGAAGACAGTAGAAAGGGCTTACAACCTAATACCAGTGAAGTTCACCGTCTGGTAACCCTGTACCACTATGCACTTCACTAATTTATTTTTAATTTTATATAGCGTGGACATGGCCCGAAGACATCAGAGCGCTTTACAACACACAAAATACTGAGTGACATTGGATTACATTGCTAATAATTGAACTTGGATGTTTATGTCAATGTAAGTATACAGGAATTGCCGGAGGCGACAGTTACTACAATAGGGCACAAGACATCAACAGCTAAACGAAGCAGATCAGGATACATTGGAGAAAGTAAATAAGTCTGGTCGAGGGTGAATTAGCCAATATGTCTATCAAATACAAAGAGCTTGAGGTCCTTTTTGAAGGTTGCAAGGCAAGTGGTTAGATTAAGTGAGGGAGGCAGAGAGTTCCAAATTCTAATGGCACTGCCAGAGAAGGACTGATTTATGTATCATTGTAGCCTGAAAGTGGGGGGTTCAGGGAGCAGGGATTGGGCATTTCTGTTACCCCTATTTGCTCCGGAGATTTTCAATTTCTCATTTAGATACGAAGGTGAGGAAGAGTGCAGCGACCTGTGGGTGACGCAATCAATTTTTAATTGGGCCCGCACTTCATTATGGGGCCCTTGGTGGGTTTGCACGGTAGGGGTAAAGTGGTCAAATTACTATGACCCTTGCGGAAAATTGATTGGAGAGTGCTAGGAGGTTGTCTGGATGTGTGTGAGGCTAGTTGGAACGCTCTGCAGCTTTCAATTACTTTGCCTAAAAATGGAGGTGTGAGGACTGGGCAGTTGTTGTTCAAGTTCTCTGGATTAAGACTATGTTTTTGTTAAGAGCGGAGTGATTTGACCCATTTTTATTTGTTCGGGGAAGAGTCCCTGATCAGGAGAGGAAATGACCAAGGTGGTCCATATGGGAAGTAGATGTGTGGCAAGAGATTTGCTGATAGATCCTGGAATAGTGTCCTGATGGTGGTTATAGGGTTTTACTTTGGAGATAGTACGTAGAAGGTCCTGCTCGGATATTGGGGAGAAAGATGACCATGGTAGAATTGATTTGCATGGTAAAGATTCAACCTTTTCAAGGGAGTCATTGATGGGAAGCGAAATATGGATGTCTCTAACCTTTTTATCAAAGAAATCCACAAACTCATTGCAACGGGACACAGATGGCTTGAGAGCCGAAGTGGTAGTGGGGTTAAGAGACTGGGCAATAATCTCGAACGGGCGCTTTGATCTATTCTTTGCAGAATTAACGAGGCTCCATTTGGTAGGGTTTAGCTCTGAGGATTTGGTCTTTGTATCGTTTTTTTCGCTATACAATGCTTAGTCATAGTAAGAAAGAAAGGTGATTTTTTCCATCCTTTCTCATATTGTCTGATAAGCTTTCATTCCTCATAAAGCTCTTTAAAGAACAGGGTCTGGAAGGCTTTGGTCTGGATAATTTGCACTTCAGTGGTGTGCATTTGTCAATAAGAGATTCCATGCAGGAGTTGAACTTGTCAGTGGTCTCGTTGATGTCAAGATGGGGTGTGATTACAATGAGGGTAGGAAGGGTCAGGATGTCTGTGGCTTCTGTGTCAAGGTTGGTTGTGTCTCTAAACCATATTTTCTCTTTCTTGGTTTTCCCATAGGTTTTGGTGTAAGAACCGGTTAGAGAGAACGGGATCAGCACGTGATCAGACCAGTCGACTGGAATGGGGTCTCATGTCTTAAGGTATGAGGAATTGGAGATTATCAGATCCAGAATGGTGGCTTTGTGGTGTGAGGTTTCTGTCAGTGTTGTTAGAGATTGTTGACATTGAGAGAGGAGATAAGAGTGTCACATGACTAAACCTTTAAATGCTTTGTACTGTTGCATGGTCTGTTGTTCCAGAGACTTACACCCTCCTTTTATCAGCATGCCAAAATGTCAATTGAAACATCTACCTGCAAAAATATTTAATTCACAGTATCCACTATCTGGTTATGATCAAGGAAAGTATGTACAGGGAAGTATAGATTTAGCATTCTTCACTCTATATCTACATACCATGGCTATATAGTGGTAACCCATACTGTGAATACGATATTTATGCATGTTAATAACTTGACTGCAACATTGTGACCCCTTGCTATGATCTGTCCATCAAACCACGAAATGGTGCTGATCGTTATTTCCTTGAACAAATAAAAGAGGGCTGTGCTCTCGTTTATCCCGATCATTGCCCTCCAGCTGTTGAAGGTTTGCACATCTGGCGTGGGGGAGGCCATCATCATGTCCCTGGTTGTTTTTTACCAACTGCCCTCTCTCCATCCTGCCCTCTCCTTTGTGGACAGGTGAAGCAGAGAGCCCCGCTCCGTCCTCTAGGAAGGATTGTAGTAAAATATTTTACTGCCGATCACCACTGCCTTCGGCGCACTCCCGACCAGGCTCCAGCCATCGATTACTGTAACAAGAATATATATCTATGCTCTGGTCATTGATTACCGCTGTAACAGTTGATTATGGAAAAAGGGTTTCCTGTCTTCAGTAAAAAGCTGCATTACACGAGGAACAGAGACAGGAGCTGAGGGAGAGAGAGGAAGGGTTGGGGGAGAGATAGAAAGAGAGAGAGAGAGAGAGAAAGACAGAGAGAGAGAGAGAGAGAAAGAGAGTGACAGGAGGCCCCAGGGAAAGAAACACATACAAGGACAAAGAAAGAAAAAGGCAGAACATAATAAATTGTACGAAAGACAAACATTAATGTAAATAGAAGAGCGACGGCGAGAAAGAGAGCAACAAAGACGTACCGAGATACCAAGGAAAGAGAGGAAGAAAGGGATAAATAGAAGGAGCAGTGGTAGGGACAGGTAGAGGGACCTTGAGGTAGCGAAGATGAGGGACTGAAAGGCACTGAAACAGAGAAGCAGAAGGAGAGAAGAGGCAGAGAGCGAAGGAAAGACGTGGAAAGAGCCCCAGCAGGAAGCGGCAAGAGAGAGGAGCGAAGGAAGGGAGACCTCCGTACTGAGCAGAGGGAGGGGAATGAGTGAGACAGACAGCTCTGTAGAGACCTTTGAACAGAAGGAGTGAATGACAAAGGCGGAGACAGAGACATCTGGTAAGAAAGAGAGGGAGTATTAAAAGGGAGAGAGAAAAGAAAGAAGATATAGCTAGACAGGATGATGGACGATGGGAGAGTGAAGAAAGAAGGAAAGAAAGAAAGAAGGAAATAAAGAAAACGAAAGATTACCGCAATCCTAGAAAGTCAGTACATCACCGGCTCGGCAGAGCAGCTGAAGATGAATGCCATGCCGGAATATGATAAAATTCTGCACACACAATACAGCCCATGTTTACCAGACACAGGCCCCCATTATGATCTTGGCGGGATGCCCTGCCGCCAACTGTGCTGGCGGTCAATGAAAGACCACCAGAGGCGGCCGGCATCCTGGCAAATAATGACGCATGGAGCCTGACCGCCTTTGATGGCGGTGAGGGCTGCCATGCGCCATGATGGCGGTTGGTGGCGGGGGTGGATGCTGCTCCACTCTCACCGCCATATCAGACCATACACCGCCATGCCTATAATGAAGCAGTTATAGGCGCGTGGAGGTGTATGGAGAGGCGGTGATGGCGGCGGAGCAGCATCCAGGGAGCCCGTTGCCTCCCAGAGCAGCGCGACGGAAGAGGTAAGTGCTGTCCGAAAGGGAAGGAGGAGGAGGGGTGTGTGTAAGTGCATGGGTGTGTGTGTGAGTGTATGTGTGGGGGGGGGGTTGTGTCTGAGTGCATGTATGCGTGTGTGCATGTAGGTGAATGGGTGCATGTGGATGTGGAGGGTTGGGGTTTGGGGGGCCTGTATGTAGGGGTGGGGATGGTAAGGGTCGAGTTGCATTGGGCCTACATGTGGTTATGGGGGTAGAGGGTTGGGGGTTGGTTTTTCAGGGTTTGGGGGCGCATCTAGGGACTGGGGGGGGTGGGTAGGTGTGGTGGCAAGGGGGGGCTGGCATGTCATATACAGGTGACAGGAATGGTTATTCCTGTCACCCAAATGCTTTCTGCCAGTGATTACCTGGTGGGGTATCTCACCAGGAAATCCCTGGTTGAAATGGGATCAAAATCCCACCAGCGGTCCGGCCACCACCGCCGGATCGTATGTGCCCGCAGTCGGTCCAGCGGTCGAATCTGGGCTGGTGGTAGTTCACCACTGTGTTCAGAATATGGCGGTCTGGACCACCATGCCGTCTGCAGTAATGACCGCCACCGCCGGCATGGCGGTCCCGACCGCCATGTTCATAATGACCACCACAGACCCAATGGCTGAAAACTGAGGATTGAAAAAGGTGGAAAGGACTGGAAACCTAGAGAGATCATTTTCTGTGCTTAGTGAAACTGCACAAGAAATAAACAACGAGTATTCTTTCAGCTATTCGTCTTTCCAAGCCTCAGAGATATGTCAGATATACCCTTCTGAAACTAAGTGAGAAGGAAAAAGACTTTCCAAGAATTATAGAAGATTGGAGCCTGTGTAACTTTCTGAGAAACAAAGTCTGATTGAAGTCATGGCTGCCCAAGGTACTTCATCCCATTTTTAAACTACAGACAACTTGAATATCAATCATATCAACCAATATAATCCAAAACTGAATGTATGAACGCACTGGGTTGATCTGTCAAACAGTGCTAAGTTATGTACTAAGACCGTACATCAATATGCAGATGATACACAGTTGTATCTCCTAAATTCAACCAACGCCCAAGGCACTGTCCTCAGGTCACCGTGGATGATCACACATTGCCTTAAATCAAATCCTACCACCCAATCAAAACTGAGATGCTATTGACTTAGCGCATGACGTCTCACCGCTTGTTCAATCATGGCCTGAAGAATCTTCTTCCATTTGTAACACAACAGACCTAGCTGCTCAAACCAGGTCCTAAAGACTTATCCTTGACTTTGGCCTGAAATTAGACATTATATAAGCCACCCAAAGGTTGCCTTTTTCCATCGTAGCCTCCAACAGAAATGTGTCATTCCTTGCCAACAGCATTGATTGGAGCTGTTTTGTAGACATGAACTGAAATTGATTGACATTCCAAGGGTATTGCAAAAAATATCATGAGCCTTTTGAATCTATATCTTATTCGTTGTTTCTTAAAAGCCTCCTATTTTTGGAAAGTAAACAGCTTAGTGCCATGAGGCCATGAGTAGCAAGGGTTGTGCCAACGGGTATCGACGGCTCTGCTTATAGACAGCCACCTGGAAGGTTTGGTGGTCCCCAGACTAATCTTGGATGATGCAATGTCAGCCAGTCTTTCCTTGTGTCCTTCAACCCCATCCAGGGTAGTATCCATTCGACAGTCAGTCTTGTGTTTGGGCCTGAATAAATAGCAGCTGCCCCTGCAGTCCACCGAGTACACTCAGGCCCTCTTGAGCTCAGGATGAAACTGAATGACTGGCTTTTATGACACCCATATTTGATAAACCATCCAACCAGGCACAAAAGCTGAATAAGTCATATGGTTTACGATGAAGTAGGTGTAACTTTACTCCCCAACTAAAAAATGTAAAAGTAGTACAACACTGAATAAATCTTCACCTGCGGTGGCCATGACAACACTGAACGCTTTACCAATGGCGCTCGTGTTAATGATTAATTTCTAGCATTTTTGGTAAGGGTTAAAAAAAATTCGTTTACATCGTACTTAGGATAATGCTTAGAAATGTTATTGCCTTATGGAGAAGCTGCGCTATATTTTAATCTTAGTTTGGGTTGTCCGTTCTGTAGATATGAATTATCACACAAATGGGAATAAATAATAAAGAGACTGTAATAAAATAAGGAATGTAAAGTAATGCAAAATGTAATAAAACCACACAATCACACAAACACACGATCATAACAAGTAAAAAATAAATGTTAATAAAATGGTACATTGAAAAACGAATTAAAAAAACAAAATAAGGTGAATGGCACAAATCTAAAATATCTTAATCGGCGTCAGAAGCCAGACGTGAAGGAAAAGCTAAAATCAACGGACACCACGCTCTCCACTGGAATACAGGTTTAAGACATAAAGAAATCCTTTAGAGGGATTGATTATTGATCTGGATGGGTGGGAGGGAACAGTTTTTTAACTATAAGGTCTCTTGGACACATTTAAAAATATGAGCTACCCAGACAACCTTTACAAGAGTGAGGGTCATTAATTCGACATTTTACAATTAGAATTTTCTATAAAATCACACATATTAGGTATTAATAAACTGAACAGTATAAACCTCATCAGATGCCAAAGTACAGCAGATGCCTAATTATCATTAAAAGTTGAGGGTCATAAGCGGAATTACATCAACTATTGACTAGTTGTGTGAATACTGGTGCAAGAGTGAAGCAATGCAAGTGTAACAGGTGCCACATCTGATTAAGGGCATCCTCATCGCCAGTTTTGCGTCTTCTTCTTCCAATGAAGATATGTGTAAAGGTGGGTTTCTTTTCATTTACTCAGCAAGTACTTCCACCACCCAGTGCGGGGCAGCTTCTCTCTAAAGCTGTCAGTCAGTGGCATTCTACACCAATATTCCTGAGTGACATTAATAACCTTCTAGCAAGCAGATGGCATACAGAACCTTCCATGAAGCATTAACCTTAACACAATAGTAACATCACAAAAAAAACTGCATCTATTGACCAGAAGTGCCATTTTAGTGTAGAGGAAATGGCATAATGAAATGATATTAGTGTCTAGGCAAACATCCATTTTGTCTTAGAAATGCTTTCCATTGTTTGAGAACAAGCATTGGCATAGCCAACAGGTTCGGCCTATGCGGGAGCTACTGGCTTTGCAAATGTCTTTTAGCTATTTTGTTCAGCAATGTGGAGTAGAGTAGAGTGGAGAGGCATAGAAGGGAGTGGCGTTGAGTGAAGTGGAGTAGAGTGGCTTGGAATGGCGTTGAGTGGCACAGAGCATAGAGCAGTCCTGTAGAGTGTAATGGCATAAGTAGAGTGGTGTAGAGTGAGGTGGCATACAGTGGAGTAGAGTAAAGGGGAGTGGAAAAGAGTGGAGTGGAGTGGCATAGAGTGGAGTGGCAAGAGTAAAATAGACTGGTGTAGAGTGCAGTGGTGTAGAGTGGATTGGCTCAGAGTAGAACTGAGAAGAGCAGAGCAGCATACAGTGGTGTACACTAGAGTGTCATAGCATTGAGTGGCATGAGGTGACCTAGAGTGGAGAGGCGTTGAGTGCAGTGCTGCAGAGCAGAGTAGAATGGCAGAGTGCAAAGGCATAGAGTGTAGTGACATACAGTGCAGTGATGTAGAGTGGCATAGAATGCAGTGGCATAGAGTAGAGTGGTGTACAGTAGACTGGCACAGAGTAGAGAGGCATAGAGTGGAGTGGAGTAGAATAGAGTGGTATAGAGTGCAGTGGCCTAGAGTAGAGTGGTGTGGGGTAAGGTGTAGTGGGGTAGGAGTAGAGTGTTGTAGAGTAGCGTGTCATAGAGTTCAGTGGCACATAGCTTAGTGGTATAAAGTGCAGCAGCATGGAGCAGTGCAGATTACAATGGCATTGATTGCAGTGGCCTACAGTGCAGTGACCTAAGGTACAGTGGTGCAGAGTAGATTGCAGTAGCGTAGAGTAGTGGTGTACAGAAGAGTGGTGCAAAGTAGAGTGTCGTACAGTGCAGTGGCATAATGTGCAGTGGCACAGAGTGATGCAGAACACAGTGTTGTAGAGTGCAGTGGCACAGAGTGCAGTGGCATAGAGTGTACTGACCTAAAGTAGAGTGGTGCAGAGTAGAATGAAGTAGCGTAGAGTTAAGTGGTGTACAGTAGTGTGGTGCACAGTAGAGTGTCATAGAGTGCAGTGGCATAAAGTGAAGTGGCATAGAGTGGTGCACAGTCGGGTATATAATGTTGTAGAGTGCAGTGGTAAAGACTGCAGTGGGGTAGAGTGCAGTGGCTTAGAGTAGAGTGCCGTAGATCGTGCACAGAACAGTACAGTGGCATAGAGTGCAGTAGCATGAAGTGAAGTGGTGCAGAGTGCAGTGACGTAGACTTTAGTGGCGTGGCGTGCACTAGTGCAGAGTAGAGTGGTGCAGTGGCCAAGAATACAGTGGCATAGAGTGCAGTGGTGTAGAGTGCAGAGGTGCAGAATGCAGTGGTGTAGAATACAGTGATGCAGAGTACAGTAGAGTTGCAAATAGTGCAGTGGCATACAGTGCAGTGGCAGAGTGCAGTGATGTAGAGTATAGTGGCATAGAGTGCTGGGTTGTAGATTAGAACAGTGCAGAGTAGAGTGGCACAGAGTAGAGTGCAGTAGAGTGGCATAGAGTGCAGTGGTGTAGATTAGAGCAGTGCAGAGTAGAGTGGCACAGAGTAGAGTAGAGTAGAGTGGAGTAGAGTGGCAAAGAGTGCAGTGGTGTAGAGTGCAGTGGCCTGGAGTGGAGTGGTGCAGCAGTGTAGAGTGATGCAAAGTAGCATGTCGTAGAGTGAGTGGCATAAAGTTCAGTGGCATAAAGTGCAGTAGCATGGAAAGGTGCACACTAGAGTGGCGTAGACTGCAGTGTCCTAGAGTGCAGTGACCTAAAGTAAAGTGGTGCAGAATAGAGTGCAGTGTCCTAGAGTAGAGTGGCATACAGTAGAGTGGCGGCTCAGAGTAGAGTGTCATACAGTGCAGTGGCATAAACTGAAGTGACAAATAGTGGTGCATAGTAGAGCATATAGTGTTCTAGAGTGCAGTGGCTTAGAGTGCAATTTCTTAGAGTAGGGTACGATAGAGTGGTGCAGAGAACAGTAGAGTGGCCAAACTACAGTGCCATGGAGTAGAGTTGTGCAGAGTGCAGTGACAGAGCGCAGTGGCATAGAGTGCAGTGGTGTAGAGTAGAGAGCTGCAGGGTAGCGTGTTCCAGAGTAGAATGCAGTTGTGTAGAGTACAGTGGTGTAGAGTGCAGCGATGTAAATTAGAGTGAAGTGGTGTAGAGTGCAGTGGCACAGAGTACAGAGTAGGGGTGTGGGAGGGAAAAAGCAACATGGAAGGGTTATGGGTGGAAGGGAATATAAGCTGCATGGATGGGGATATGGGTCGCGGACTAAAAACACAAGCACTCCTATGGACTGCTTGAACAGAGAAACAAGTAGCTCCAAAAACGGGAACAGTAGATGGACATAAGTACTTGGACCATGCTCCTGGGGAGGGCCAAACACAAGAAGAGGACAATGTGTCTCCACGCCTTGATAAATGAGAGCTAGGCAAATGGGAGCGATGCTGAAGCTGACAAATGGTTAGGTAAGGGCGGTCTGTATACCTACAATAGGTAAACGAAAGTCTCACTGAGACAGCGCATATACTGTCTGGGAAAAGCCTAAAAAGGGGCATTTTCCCTGCCTTTGATAGTGATTTGACACTATTAGCCGCCTTCTCTTGCCTTAAGGAATTGTGAACCATTCAGAGGAGGTACCTCTAACCTGGGTTCCATCTTTGCTTCTGCTTTGACATTAAGCCGTAGCCCAGTTGGCCGAATCTGAACACTCCAGAGAGCTCACAATTCAAGGTGTACTGAGAGAAACAGCTCTCATTTAGTGAAATAACCGATAAGAAGATGGCTAGAGCTGGTGGTCCCAAAAAACTTTCCAGGTGGGACATGAAATCCCGTAAGCAAGGAAGAGAGAGCTGTCAAAATCCAGAACGAAGATCCTGCATAATTAAACTGGCTACAGCTGCCAAAGAGCTGGAGGCATTTTACAAAACAAACCACATCTGCCACTTGACCGGCAACTCAAGGACAGGAAATGGAAGCACATCTTTTCTCCTTCCAGCAGTGAGCAGGCTGTGGAACAGGGTGGGTCACCCTGATGGCAGTGCCTAAGCAGGGCAGCAGCTGCAGTAAGTCGTGCATATTAAAGATTGTCGAATACAACACACAACACTTAGAGGCCATAGCCTTCAAGGTGATCCGCAAGGAGCAAGTGTCTAATGCCTTTTACAGATCTTCACATCACAGGATATTTTTGATCTGTGACCGATGTTTAAGTTCTGTGTCATGCGCAATTTGGGTGAAGTGTACATTAACCATATTTTAGCTTTATTGGCCAGTTGAGGTTTTGATTGCTGCTTCATGGCAAACTATTGTTTCAATATAGTCAATTGTTCTTGTTTACAGTTTGTCCATGGTCAGTCGTGGCTGTCCACTGTTTCTCCAGGGTCAACGATGCTTGTTCATGTTGTTCATGGCTAAGCATAGTGTCCATTGTTTCTTCCTGATCAACTATGATTATCCATTATTTCTTCATAATCAACTATGGTTGTTTATCGTTTCTCCAAGCAACCATGATGGTGCGTGGCTTTTCTATGGTATTGTCCATTGTTTCTCATGGCCAGTCAAGGTTATTTATGGTTTCAACGTGGTCAATCATGGCTGTCCAAGTTCTCTTTTTATTACCAACCATGGCTGTTTATGGTCTTTCTACTGTAAACCATGGCTGTCTGGGGTTTCTCCATGGTAATCCAGGGAAGGTCATGGTTTGCATCTATTTTTGTCAAGCTTTTGACAGAAGGACAGTTCCATAAAACTGGTTTCGTTCTCAACAAACAATAGCGGTGGAAAGTGTTTTGAGAACACTGGTCTTGCTCCGGATTTACAACAATGCAAAAAAAGACAAAACGAACAAGACTTCCCTTGATCTAGTTCAGCTACACTCTTAGAGTCAGATTATTGTGTAGCATATTTAATAATCCTGTTGCGGTACACTGTTTCATGTTACTTCATATTATATTTTAAGTATACATTTGGCTTTAATTAATGTTATGTATATTTTCTATATATTTTCTAATAACATAAAGTATGGACTCATTTTGTGGTGTGACACCAGGTAATGCTTCTGAGGCAGTATGGGCAGTAAGAAGGTAAAGAATAGACAGGACGCAGCAATCTGGTCTTTGGGGAGCATAAAGAATGGGCTTATCAAAGTGGTTATTAGCAAACACAATATGACAAACACAAGAAAAACAGAGGCAGCGAAGGAGAGAAATAATAACAAACTTACTACCACTACCAATATTCTGGTCAATCCAAATAAACCACAAGTTGTTTGGCTGGTAGTTTGAAAGACAACGCGTGCATCCATAAGGGTGTCTGTAGACTGTATTCTGCCAGGTACCTTCATGGTTAAATCAGTAAAGAATCAGCATCCAATGACCCTCTAATTGTGAGCATCCCACCAATGCACTCATTCCTGGTTCACTTATTACCTCCATGCAGATGCAACATACTCCCCACCTCCACCAGTATTAATCCCCACTATGTTCACCAGAACCACTCTCGTACTTACGGAAACTCTGGTGGTTCAATTGCTGATTTGATGACGCCAGCGTAGATCGCCAGAATCGAGAGGATGACACAGCCCAAGAAGACCAGGGCAAACTTGTTGACGTACTTCACGCCCACAAACACCACGAGAGCCATGAAGCTGAGCACGCAGGTGCCATACACTCGCATGTTGTTCAGAAGGGCCGCTCCCTCCCCTGCGGCATCTTCAGACTTGAAGATAGCCATTGCTGGAAAGAGGTAAGTCTGCAATGAGATCACACACAGGACACGTTAGTCTTTGGACCAGTACTTGACCATCCTGCATCTCTAGTCTATCTTCTCTATTTTTTTCATCTCTATTTTACTGATTCTGTTCCATTCACTCACGTCTTCCTTCTCTTAGAACAAACATTTCCCTAACTTCTATTTATACAATGAACACTGCAGTCAGAAATTCTCTCAGTACTTAACAACAGATGTTAATATTATAGAGAGTAATTTGTTGATTTTGATAAGAGGCTGAGTCGACCACATCAGGATCAAACTTCTGGGTTACACATAGATCTGTCCAAGAGGTGTTTTAGCCCACTGGGCTAGCTCACACTTTCTTTTCCCTTGCCACTCTCCCCACACACCACCCTTTATAACATATCTTACTCTTCCCTTCTTAACTTTTGGTTTATTGATGCTTTAGCGCCACAACAGATAAACAAATGAAGCCTGCCTTTCAAAAAATGAACTATTGTCAGGAAGTAGCTGCACGCATCACTTGTCCTTGTATCACAGAAGGAGAGCTGCTATTGCAATGCATGGGCAGTGAGGGGTCCATTTGGTGCAATGGATGCCCAATGTGCATTCATCTACTCTGTAAACGAGTCTTCTTCGCCATCTTGCAGTAGACAGCCATCCAACACTGCAAATGCAGGATTTGCAGTGGCATTAAGCGATGCCAGTGTAACACTCGGAAAGTGGCACAGTGCCATACGTTTGATGACACGCTGTGCCCACTGCCCCTTGCTGATGTCCCACTTTGCCGCCAGAGTGCTTACCATGTGTCCTGCCACTTCTGCCATGTCTAATTGCCCCTCACCACCTGGCCACCCACCATGATGCCACTGCTTGCCATGTTTTGCGTCACCCCACGACTAAGTGCACGGGAGTGTACCGGACCCCTGCTGCTGTCCTCCTTTCACACGCCACCCCCAGCATGCTGCCTTAGAAAGAGAGGGAGGACTTACTGAGGCTCCTGTCAGCCTCTCCCCTCCTTCCGGTCCAGTGACAGGGACGCAGCTGGGTGCCAGACAGGCACAGCGCGAATCTGTTTCTGTGTCTAGCGGCTGCCATGCTTCTATGCGCCTGCCTCTGCTTCTTGTAGACTTCTCTGTAAACTTTCTACACTCAGGACTAGCGACAGAGGCTTGGCAGGCTCCGGAAACAGGCACGTCCTCTTGTACGGTTACAGGGAAAAGCAGGCGGCAAGACGGGCGAGGTGTGCCTCTGTTTCTGCGGCCTACCGCTCCCACGTCAGTATGCACCTGTCTCTGGAACCTGTCACTGCACTCGCCTCCAGTTCAGGGACAGGGGAGTGACAGGGACGCGGCAGGACGCGGCAACTGAAGAAACAAGAGCACTGCATGGACATGGAAGGGGCAGCTGCAGAGACAGACACGCAGTGCCTCACCGTCTCTGCGCTCTGTCACTTTCCTGTCACTGTAGAGTTTTCTGCACTAGTACAGAAACGGTGGGCCGATGAGGAGGGCCCATGCTGTGCAGCAGCTTGTAATTAGGCCCAAGATAAATTACATTACATCGGCGTAATCCACTTCATTTTGGAAATTTCGAATTATGTTTGTTATGCGAAATTCCTGAAATTATCATTACAACTCGTCACCTAATTACTCTATCATTCACTGCAAAATGAGAATGCCAGTGGCTGTTGCTCACAGCAATTGTTTTTCACGCTTTATTTTAGGACGGAATGCATGCTCATGTCACACATTTTACACGAGGATGCATTTCACTTTGAAATGTAGCACTAAATGATGGATTTTCATTTTGTGTAACTACATTTAAGTATGCACAATGTTCCTGAAATTTGACATAACTACGCGAAAACAAATTACCCACATTGTGCACACCCCTACCTGTAAACTGCGGGTTTTGGAGATGGGGAGGTTGCTAGGGCTGGAGGCGTGTCTCCTCCACACATCTGACATCTGCCAACTCCAGAAGGTTTACTTCAAGTTCCTCCTTCTCTGGGAATTGTGTCTTGCCTGCAGTCAAAGGCAGCAGTGCCGGGCACCAGCTGTGACAGACCATTAAGTGGAAGAAAGATGCCCTTTGCATGTCACTTCCGGGTGCGGCCAGAGATTAACCAATAGATTTCGCTCTCTTTGGTTTAACGTAACTGTTTTAGCTGTTGATAATTCTGTTGTCTAAGACGGTTCCCCAAACCAGGATTTCCAATAAGAAACACCTTTCATATCATTCCTGATTGGACGCCATGTCTAACACGGTATGCGCCCGGAACCTCAAAACTAGAATATTGAGGTATACAAATATCAAGGACAAACTATCAAAACCAAAATACCAAAAGACACGAAAGCATAGATTTTCTATAACTAACTCCGCATATATGTACCTTGACGACCTATATATCTTCGATACAAGTAGATGTGGAGTTAGGAATAGTAAATCTACACGTCCTCCATATGCGCTTATCTTTCGATATTTTGTTCCTCGATATTTTGTGCATGATATTCTTGTACCATGATATACTTTGCCTTGATATTCAGTAGTACCATTGTCAGGAATGCACAACTCTGAACCTTGCCAGCGCTCGTAGAGCAGCAGTTGGAGGCTCACCACGAGTACTCTGAACAGGACAGGTACATTGTCACAGGTGCAGAGAGGCTTATTGTTTTGGAGGATTTTCTGTTTATGCTGCCCTCTTACTTCTGCTCTGGTGTCCTGGCTGAATGAATGAATGTGGATTTGTAAAGCATGCAAATATCCAAAACAATAAACGTGATGGCACTAGAGAAAAAAAAAGTAAGAAAGGAGACAGAAAAAAGCAGAACCATGGCAAAAAGTCTAGATGTTTGAAAAGATGAGTATTCAGTTTTCAACGAAAGGCTGAGTAGCGGGCAATACAGCGAAGAAACTAAGGCAGAGAATTGCTCGGTTTGGCAATGGTGAATAAGATATGGCAAACTGCATGGATTCTTGATTCCCATCTGCCCTCAACAGCAAGTATTCTTTATAGCTTCTCCTCACCTGGGTCCCACTCACACCCACCCTCCATTTATGCCTCCCAAACCCCAACAAGCACACACTTACCAGCAGAATTTCGATGGTCCCGAGAATATACATGGCACCGGCGAAGGTGGTGCCGAGGTAAAAGCAGAGCCCAACTGCTCCCCCAAATTCTGGGCCCAGAGACCGCGAGATCATGTAGTAGGAACCCCCGGCTGTAGAAAAGGAAAAACACTTGTGATTACTAGCAGTCAACAACCAAAGCTACCAATGCAGAGCCCAAAAAGAGTAGAAGTATAATAGCAGCCTAGCAACAGAAGAGGGCATGCACACCAGGTGCGGCTCCTCCGCTAGGGCGGAGGATCGTCACCATCCCGCCGGCAGCAGGAGCTGCAAAACCGTCTCGGGCCAGCCAAACATACATGCGCACTGTGGTCTCTCCAGCCCGGCACTATGTTGCCGGGTTGGAGAGAGCATACACAGACTCCCAGTCTGCCTGGGAGTGCCCTGGCTGGGCGCTCCCAGCCAATCCTAATGCTGCTTTGAGCAGCGTCACGACTGACTGCAGGGCAGGCTGGGAGCCTGTGCCTGCAGCCTGCGATGATGGAGCAGAGTCGATGGAGCGGCACAGTGCGGCGTGGGAAAAAAGGTACGTTTTATTTATTTATTTTTTGTCCCCCCACCACCCTCCCAGCACCATGACGCCCGACGCTTTTCCCTCCCGCGAGCCACAACTGATGCACACGTGATGTGGGGATCTGATGGTTGGGCAGTTATGTACCAGGGTGAAGCGGGCACTGACCGCAGGTGCCACAATTCCAAAGTTGAAGCGGAGGGATTTCAACAGATACGAAGCAACAACACAGTGGGCTGTGTTCGCCTTGTTGGGAGCTTGCTATATGCATGCAAACACTTCAACTTGGCAGCCATGACAGCAGGAGATATATGAATAAGGCCATTGCCAGTGATACCACAGGCCACACACACCTTGGAATGTTGTGAGTTTTTTCTCTAGATGGGCTCATTCTACCAACAGGTACATTCATCAGGTTTGTGGGAAGTGGGTCTCAGAAAAGCAGTGGGCGCTCTTACCAGGTTTGCAAGTATTGCCAGTAAGTGGTAGACACATTACCAGGATAACAATACTACTGGGAAGTGTTAAACACACTCATTTGGGGCTCAGACGTGTGAAATTCTTGCTGGGATGAATACATTTATACCTGAGTGATGGCACTTTTAGAAAAGCCATCACCAGGCTTGGAAAGCTGGCAACACTAGGCACGAGGAGGCTACAATGACAGCAGGAGGACTACCAGAACATGCCATCTCACAGACTCGGGCAGTCTCATCAGGTAACGGGTGCCTTAAAAACAGAGAGGCCTCCATGCAGCCAAAGTACAAATGTGGAGACTGCAGACCGCCAGGTCCCTCAGGATACCTCAGTCACTTGCTCAGCACAGCCATCACTTGGGCGGAAGTCAAACAATTGTCAAAGTCTGAACTTAGAAGGCAACAGGAGCTATTGGGGCTGTTGGGGGACCACAGACAGCAACTGAGAGCTGACCTGTCAAGAACCAGGAGCCTTGTAAACTGGGAAGTCCTGTCAACAGAGGAGGTTTCTGGGTTACCCAGGCCAGAGCTTTACTCCTGGTTTAAGGCTATGCTGAGGAAGTGTCCGTAGGAACGATTGCGGACCTGATTTAGAGTTTGGATATAGATGTAGAAATATGTATAACTATAGTGAAATGAATATCAACCCCACACACGTAAAACTCGTAACCACTATAGACACATTCGTGTTTATATCACAGTATCTTTTGCTACATTCATCCAATTAACCAGCAGCAGCGCGACAAACACATGGATACTTTCTCGATAGGAAAAGCAACAAGCTAACTTTTATTACATTACATATTCATTAAAGTACTTTTGTTTTAGTCGCTAACCTCTATTTTCCGCCTATCAGCTTTACCAATTGCTTTCTTCCAACCAGCAGTTGATGTTGAGTTTCAGATATCTGTTACTCAGACACCACCCAACACATACAAATAATGACATTTAAACCTCTGCAAAAAGCAAAGTTGGAAGGCAAGACATTCTGTAATGAATACTGCAGTAGAAAAAAACTGGAGAAAGACAAGATGAGCAACGAGCAAGCGAAAAAGGCTACCTTACCCTGAGAGAGCAGGAGGAGATACTGATGCGGTTACGTGAGGGCTGTGAGCCCTGCCAAACATTCTGCCCTCCTAGCAACCATTGTCTCGCTAATGCTGATGAGCGCTGTGGCAATTAAAGAGATATGCAAATAATATGATCCCACGAGATTTAGTAAAATACTCATTTACTAGCCTGAGGGCGTTAGCAAAGTCCTTAATAAATAGTATTTTCTACCTCACTAGAATCTCTTTGTATTTCACTTGTCTTTTTTTGGGGGCCATAGTGTACGCAGCAGGGGGGGGACGAATTTCGACTAGTTTATGCGGCAAGAAGAGGTAAATTATGTGGCATAATGCGGCACATGTTATGATAGTATCACTTCATTAATTTGTAATTTTTAAGCATGTTACCGCTGCAGGAAAAAAAGTTTCACCTCATTAGTACCTGTTTAACACTCAAACACGTCAGTAAGAAACTAAAAGTTGAGCAGTTAACCTTTGTAACAGCACTACCACTGCACAGCAAAATACATTGCTGCAGTTTTAGTAACTTTTGATCCACTTGAGGTAGATTTTTTTGCTGAAATATACAGATTATGCAGCAGATGATGGAATATGTGGCAAATGGGGAACATTCATAACTATGTGTAAAATACTGTAGCCACAAAATTGCATAATTCCAGGAGCTTTGAATATAAAACGCCTGCTCCATCAGAGCTTGCGACACCAAATTATCCATAGGAACACCAACCTGGTCTCTTGAGTTTCAGCCCTATACCAGGTGGGCAACTGTGCCACCTGGGCCTAGGCCGAACACCATCTGTCCTATCAGAGCTCAGCGATGCCAAATGGGAGGCATTAGCACCCCATTTACCACTTCCAGAAACACTCTGTGGAACTTCATTTTCTAAATGACCTCAAATTAGGGACCCTTTTGTGCTTCCTCAAAGGTCTCTGCCAAACCGTTTAAGTTCCCTGAGCTATTTAAATGCTATTTGCTTCAAGTTAGAAATTGGGATGTTGGTTGAATGGAGTATGGTTGCTGGTCAAGCAGCAACCATAATCTGAGTCAGGGTAAGTTTCAGGCAAACCCTAAAAAAAAACTATGCTCACCCTCTGGTAGCCTGGCACAGAGGAGTTAGGCTTAACATAGAGGCAATGTGTAAAGTATTTGTGCAACACTTCAAACAGTAAAACAATGAAAACACCACAGAAACAGATCTCACACCTGGTTAGGAAAATAGATCTAAATGAAAAATTTTCAAAGAATAAGCTGTAAAATAATGCTAAGAATTAGGAAGCACCAACCAGGGATATCTGGTCATGCCAAACTGGGACAAAGTCAAAAGTTCAGGCCGACCACAATGGAACGATGGCCAGTTACAGGGACCTAGATGGGCCGACTGAACCAATGTACCTTAAATCCTGTTCACGGAGTATTGTGTCGGTTCCAAACCATGCAGTAGAGGTGATGCATTGATTTTCTCCATATATAGCAGTGATACGTCAGTTCTGATCCACAGTTGAGTTATGGTGGAGCTTTCTGCTGCATCATCTTTAAGGATCCAGGTGACGTGGCTTGCCTTGCAAAGACCTGTGTTAAGGATGCGCTGTGCAGGCAAGACGATGTGCCGGTTCCAATGAGCGCCGAGACTGCAAAGGGGAGATTCAGCTTCATCATTGAGACTGCCATCTACATGCACCAGGAAAAGCACTGCAGTGGCAGTCCTGAAAGCAACGAGCTGGTTCTGTTCCAAACAACAGCGGCAATGTGTTGATTCTGCTCTTGCAACAAAGGATGTGTCAGTTCAGCTGGACCAAACACCTTTGGCCCACTTCCAAGGGTCCAGAACTGGGATGGCACCACTTGACAGGGCAGACGTACAGATGGCAGAGTCCTGGTACTGGAGCAGGATGGTTGGAAGTCTTTTATGTCACTGAGACTTCAGATTAGGAGGGCCAGCTAGCCCTTGCAGTCACTCTGGGTTCAAGTGATACAGGTCCAGATCTTCTCACCCAGGAACGGAAATAGAAGGCAGCAGGGTAGCACAGCAAGGCAGCAGTCCTGCAAAGCAGCAGTCCAGCAGAGAGGCAGTCCTTCAGCAGTTCTTTTTCCTGGCAGAGTATTCACAGGTTCAGAAGTGTACTAGGGGGTTATGCAGGAATAAGTGAGGCTGTGTCCAGCACATCCCTCCTATCCTCACAGGATTGCCCATCAAGTCATGCCTAAGCTCTCAATGTGTGTGGCTTTCTAGAGGGGAACACACAAAGTCCAGCTATTGCTAACTACAGACAAGTGATCAGAGACAGGCAACAGGCACCAAATGACCAATGTCAGAAAATCTCTAAGATGATGGATGGGGGTAGGTCATCAGCAGTGCACCTCATTGACCATTCAACTGCTAATTACACTGCAACATCCGTAATACCTAAAGGGTGCGATCCCGACAGTAAGGAGGTCAGATGTTCCCTGCCTGAATCTAGGTACTGAATGAACCACACTACTTTGGTGGATTTGTGGAATGGGCACTTTCTTCTACCGTCACATTGGTCCAGCATCCACATAGATTATGATTTCCCTGCTTGGTCCTGACAAATTGCCATTGATCCTTATGACATTTAGGCAATAAACGTTTTGACTCCCACTTATTGTAAACACAAAGGAACAACATCTTCCTTCTATGTTAATCTCTGTTTTTCATACTGTGAAGATCCACCACTAGAATAAAGAAGATTTAGGTGTCCCTCAGTCATTTTCACATCACACACTTTTTTTCTTCCATTCTACACTTGTGACATTTACATTTCTTTTTAGTACAAAACTATCTTCAAAAGATCTCTGGTAAAGAGTCTGCATGTGGTGGCCTGTTAGGCATTTCAGTGCCGACATAACAAGGAAATGCCCTACAATGCAGGATATCATCCAATTGGGTGAGTCGTGGATCTTTGTTCTGAATTTTCCATATTCTTTTGACCTTTTCGATATCAATGGATGTTATAAGGTGTATTTGCCTTTGTAGGTTTTAGGAACTGCATACCCCCTTTTCATTGAGGTATGATAGGGAGCACACTGATTGGACCTTGATTGCTCCCAGTCCTCCCCCTTTTGTTAAAGTTAGAAAATGTCAACTTTCTAAAAGTGGCATTTTAGAATTGCAATTTAGCATCTGACTTCACCATAATTTGTAAATTTTAAATTTTGATCCCAGAGACACCAAACTCGAAACGTATATCTCTTCTAGAGTGCAAATTGCACTTATAAGATGTAATAAGGTAACCCCAATGTTATCCTAAGGAAGAGACAGTCGCTGTAGTGGAAAACAACTTTGGGAGTTTTCACTAACAGAACATGTAAAACTTAAAAGTACATGTCCTGCCTTTTAAATACATTGCTCCCTGCCCTCCGGATGGTCCAGGGCCTATCTTAGGGGTGATTTATATATACAAAAAGGGAATGTTTGGGCCTAGCAAAAGGGTGGTTTTGACAGGTCGACATGGCAGTGTAACCTGCACACACACATGCTCTATGATGGCAGGCCTGAGTCAAGGTTAAAGTGCTACTTAAGTGGGTGGCGCAATGAGTACTGCAGGCTCACAAGTAGTATTTAACTTACAGGCCCCAGGCAGAGGTAGTGCACTTTACTAAGGAATTATAAGTAAATTAAATAGCAGTGGTTAAATGCACAGCTTCCTAAAGTCAGCAAAAATGATGCAAGAAAAGCGGAGGAGGTAGGGAAAGAGTTAGGGGTAATACCACCCTAAGGCTGTTAGGTATGACACTTCAGTTTCACAGGAACAGTGTTACTCAATGTCATCATACCTTCATAACCATGGTGTATCGCCTCTTCTTGTGGTTCCATATGGTTTTATCAATGTATGCCCTGACTCTTTTTTACTGGATGTCACTATTTTACTTTTTTGGTGATTATTAGAGAGCTACGCATGAAAGTTTACCTTACACATCATTTAACAGTCTCTACCAGCTCAGAGTTTTTAATACTACTATTTGCATTTTTAATATTAATATCCTGCTGTCTGCTAATCTTTAGGTGATGTTTACACCAGTGTTTAGTGTAGATTCTGGCATGCCTTCTACAAGCAGGTTAAACAAAATCCAGTCTTAGACAAAGCCCAGTTTTAAGCCAATAAAAGTTGTATTTTTGAGCAATTCTCATGCTGTTTTCTGGTTCTCTAACCAGGTATCCTTGTACCTCAGTGTTTTCAGGCTGATTAAAGCTGCATCTATTCCCATTAGCCTAAACTTTTCTTGCAGTAGTGATCTGTTAGTGATGTGGAATCTAGTCTTGAAATTTATATAATCACATAATAAGCATGATTTTTAGTGTGTGTAATAATGGGTGTTTGTAAACCGTTACCTTGACAATACAGCAGGATGGGAGCAATGACCATGGGCAAGAGTCCTGAGATACGATTCAGGATCATTTTCGAGAAGACCGAGCATTTGCTGGTGATTATTCCAATTGTGCACAAAGATAATGTTCTCTGAAGAGGTGAGTCTTCAGCTTCTTTCCAAATTGGAATCAGTTCTGTAGCTAATGAGGATTGTATTGTGTAGCAGCTTTTCATATCATTTCCTCGCCTATTGAAGGCCAAAAGTGGTTTCCAGTTTGGTAATACAACATCTGTAGTGCATGAATGGGTGAAGGGCGTTGGTAGTAGTGTTGGCTTTTGGTGTTGCGTTTGAGGCCTGAAGACATGAGGCAGTGACATGAACCCACTTTTACTCTAGTGGTTGTAAGAAAGGAATGTATGGCTAGGATCACAAGCGGCATATACAGACTTCTCAATGGCTGTGGCAAAAATTGAGCATGGATCTGCATTTGAGACAGTCCATGTCTACATTTCCTGTCTGATTTATTGATGTTTGTTGATGATCCTTTTCCACTTTGGGAGAGTATTCCAGAACTTGTGGGTGTGCAATGAGAATAGCCTCCTACTTAGATGTTTTTATTAAGAGGGTGGTTTCAGGTGATGGTCCATACTTGACGTAAGTTTTTTCCCTGCTTGTATGACCTCAGCTTAGATTGTAAAAAGATTGTTCCTGTCCCATTGATGTCCCTCTGTATAATGCAAAGGGCTTTGAAGGATATTCTTCTTGGCACTAGTAGCCAATGAAGTGATTGAGAACAGGAGTAGTGCGGACCGGTTTGGTTAAATGAAGAAGTTGTCATGCAGCTCTATTCTTGATTCTTTGTAGTTTTACTGTGATTTTTTTTCAGAATCCAGTACCAAGACCATTTGTATAGTTCCAACAGGGTATTATTATCGGCAGAAATTCCTCAACCCTATGTGGAAGTCCTAGGTGTAGGAAGATATGTCAAACTGGTTTAATTGTATAGAATGTGTCGCTTGTCACGTTGTTGTTTTTGGATTCAAGCGAGAGACTTGATTCCATGATTTTGACTTCACTTGACATTATCGGTGGCTGTCTCCTTTCAAGTCGTAGGCAGACATAGGGCTCCACAGATATGTCTTTCCAAATTTAAAGTTTAGTTTCAGGTGATTCTCTGGCATCGACTGTTTGACGGACATTAGACAAGGCCCAGTCTAGAAGTCTGCCTCCAGTTTTAGGATGATTTGGGTATTATCAGCATAATTGTAGCCTGTGGAAAGGAATGTTTTTAAAATGTCAGGGAGATATGCGGGATCAACATTAAAAAGTAAGAGAGGGATTCTTGATCCCTGTGGCATGCCTACTTGTATGGTCTATGTTGCAGACGCCAATGTTGGCAGTGAGACAATTTGCGATCTTTCTTTATGGTAGGATTTTATCCTCTTCAGCACAGTGCCCTGGATACCTGTGTTATGTCAGTGTGTTGCTCAAGTGTTACATAGTTCAGAAGAGTGTTTCTCACTTGTTTTGACGGTGTCAGTGTTTTGAAACTTGCTTTTTTAGTTTTCTTTTTTGGTGGGGAATACCACATCAGCAAGGTGTTGGGTGCGGTGCCTGCCTTTTTAATGAGGTTCCTGTAGACTCCGTTCTGCAGATTCTGTACTGCTTTTGGAATAGCTTTTATCTTTTGTGGTTGGTTTTGTTTTAGCTCCTGGCATCATAGTCAGAAAGACCTTCAGATTTTCTGACAATCTAGTCTCTATGTCAAACAGCCCACTTTTGATAGATGCATCAAGGTGCTCACTTTTGCAATATTTTGTTTCCAGTCTGGCAGTGCCCTGGGTCTTGGAATAGCACTGCTTTAGTGACTTGTTAAATAATCAAGTGGGTATGCGGGGTGCAATTACGTGATGTTTTGTGAATCAGCAGTTCTTGAATATGCCATGGGCTTGTGGGAGGATCCCATCTAGTTCCTTCAACATTTGGGGGATGTGGTTGAATGTTTTCAGGCATTTTAATGATAAGAGACCCAGGAACCGGGCTTCTTTGACCCACTGCAAGATGCATAAAGGAGTTTCCAGACTCAGATCATCAATTCGTTGGTGGGCAATATGTCCCTACAGTACACCTAACACGCAGCCTAGGATGTGTGCACATGCCTGCACAGGTTAGCACAACCTCCAGACCTATGTGAAGGCGTGCAACCATGGAGAGGGTATAAAGTGCAGCTGGGGTAAACCAGCGCCACACAATTTAACTGGAGTGTTATTGTCAGAAGGAAGAAGATGGATTACGGAGAATGCACATGTTTCACTCCGCGTGCTGGGATTAGAGAGCCTTTCCATGCAGTAATACAAAAAGACTGCAGCACATAATATGGTTACATTGCCACTAAGTAGACAGACCACTCACACCAGGCCAAGGAAGAGGACATGTATTGGGCAGTTCTGGCATCCTCAATCTTTCAGATAAAGCTATGTCCTAAATCCTAAATCAGGTGAAGTTACAGGAACTAACGTTCGTATGCTCAGAGGAAATTACGGATCTCTGCCTACAGCAAAACAAACACATTTACAATAGGATAAAGTGAAACCATTCAAGATTGAACTGCAGTGACCTTCAGCTGTACACGTTTGGTCCTACCTAAGGCCCAGTTGGGACATAATGTGAATTTGACACAGTCATGAAGTTTCCTCCCCTTCAAAATACACAAACCAAAAAAAAAAGCGCCAAGAGACCCTCTGGAGGGTGCTGCACAAGCAACCATAACATAACATGACATACTGTGACCAATGGACACTCACAAGGTTGGTGTTAAACCCCAAGCTCTACCTGTATAGTGCTTCTGGCAAAGTGGAAGTCCTCATCATGGTTGTGGCATTGGGCATTGGGGCTGTCCTAAGCAGGATGTGCTGACTGCAGAGCTGCTGACAGCTACATATCAGATATTGTCCAAATGCAGCAGCAGGTGGCAGGTGGTGTAAACAACAGGGAACACACTTATGGGCTGTAGCATTGACAGCAGCAGGGACATGTATGCCTTGTGGTGAATAGGGCACTGCAGGACCCTACTAAAGATCAGCCATGGGCCTTATTTCCGCCTCGCACAGGCCTACATGCCTCACAAATATCATGCAGCATGTAGGGCAGGGAGGACCGCTTCCCGACTGCTCTTATCAGTCAATTCAATTGTACTGATTTATCACACTCTGATGAACAACAACTTGAGTTGGTAATGAGAGATTTGATTCTCATAACCTGCCTTTCACACGAAGGTCTTGCCAGCAAGTGCCTATACTACTCACCTATTTATAATGACTGCATCTTGCAACTTGCAGTGTTCACAAATTAATGAACCCACTGAGCAAAGGTTTAGAATTCAAACCTGTGATCTAAAAATTATGCGCTGTGCTCTGCAGCACACACACAAACCACTAAAATATTGTACCTTTATTGGAAATTGAGACTTGCTGGATACTCACAAGCCAAAGAAGAGGGTGTCTTAACCTATAATTATATGGTTTAGCTGACAAACCTGACCAGTGGCTTAGCCATTTGAAAAATATCTCCTAATGTGGAAATATGTGGAGAACTTGAAGATCGCAAGTTCAAATTTCATGGTTGCCTTTATTTTAATTGCAACTCAACCGCAAGGTTGTGGAAAAAAGGGTTGTATGTGTTTGTCTGTGGGTGCAAATTGTAAAAATAGGTATCGGAAGTCACATTCATTTTTTTTGCAAAGGTGGTCTAGACTTTGCTTCAAACAAAGATATTACCCCTACAGTTGCACCTCCCAGTTAGTACCCCACTAATACCATTAAGATTTGACACTCTGGTTAGGCCTATTTCAGAGGGGTTTGGAGAAGAGTATGGGCGACCCCCAAAAGTTCTCCTACAGATGTGGCCTTGATGAAACCTTTGGAATGCAGGGTGCGAGCAACCTTCTGTTGATACGCCATGTTGGAGAGATGTTGAGAAGAATTGGCCATGATAGGCTATGGGACAATCCTTGGGAGTTTTGCCATCTGATATCTAAAGCTAAACTTAAGTCGAGTTATAGGAATTTTAAGTTAGGTTTCCTATTATGTAGGTCAGCACTGGGATGGATGTCAGCTAGATTTATGCAGCATAAGGATTCCTATAAGTTAGAAGAGTTTCTGAATTTCATTGAGCCCAGTTTGGCAAGGAAACCTTGTGTACAGTTTAGATATGGGATACTCCCTCTATGATCACTTACTCAAAAGTGGGCCAGGGCTGGTATAAAAGAGGAGCAACCTTGCCCAGCTTGTGGCCTGCTTGGTGAAATGGAGATCCACATACCTTTCGTGTGCCCTGAATATAAAGCTGCTAGGGCTAAATGGCTGATTCCTGTATGCAGGAATGTAGTTATCAGACAGCATATGAAAGTGTATAGAAGTCATTCTTAAAACAGAGACCAGTGATCCCATTGTGTTTGCTGTGGTTAGGTTTTTATTTGCTATGTGGTGCTCGAGGCACAAATTGGCACAGACAGATGAGGGAACCCTCAGTTTAAACCCCACACCATCATAGTGAGCCGTCTTCCTGGGGTGGTAATGTATTTTGAGTACAGTAGTTGTATGAATGCTAGGCTGCCCTATGGGCATTTGTTTCATATTTATAATTTGATGTACTGCTAATCTATGACTTTTGACTGTGCAATGCTTTTGATGTGCAATACTTGGTATTAGGTGGGGTTCTGCTGGATTAGAACCATTTATCAAACATGTACACAGCTTTTGATTCTGTTTTAAAAATATTTTGTATCATCTCATTGCTCTGATTTTAACCATAGCCGAAGTAAAGGATTTTTAAAAAAATTAGATTATTAATTTCTAAACTAGTTTCTGGAGAGTCACAGCTAGAAAATATACATTTTTTAAAACAACTGTGTGTAAACTTCTTAGCCTAGCTTGTGCAATACACTCATTTTTAATAAAAATGTACATTTACCTCATACATCTCAACATGATAATAGTTCTGGGTTTAAATAAATGTTGTATCGTAATGTTAAGCATTACAAGTAAATAGTAAATGTATTTGTGTGGAAGAAAAGAACAGGTAACAGTTGGACTGTCAAGACAGTCCTACAATCCCATGTAGGTTATGGCTGCCCTCCTCTCAACGGTGCTGCTGCCAGAGTAAGACAAACAAAATACATTATCTAGTTATCCAAGACACTTTTAAAACATTACATATGTGTTCTCCTGAAAGTGTTAGCTCAGCAAGCTGGCAAAATTACCACAACGATCACAGTGGTAAAGAGCAAGCACTATGTTTGTGGAAGTACATAACTTCTTCCCAATCAAATCATGTAGCCCTGGCTCCCAACATGTGAACGGAGCCAAAACCCCTCTCCAGTGGTACACACATAATTGTCTGGAAACAACTATGCTACAAAAGCCAGACCATGAACAGTGGGGTTGATAAGGATGCTTATGGTTGGCAGGATGAAGAGGTGTAAGGGTGAATCCTGGGACATTAGGACAGCTGTTCTCCTACCTGCTGAGATATGTTCTCTTATAAGGAGTTAAGTGTTCTCTATGTAGTTGGCCAGAGGCATCTTCCTAATTGCCAAATAACAATTTTCACTGGTCTATATATGTTAATTAAGTAACTTGCTGCATATGAAAAGCTTAGTATTCTGTTTGAGGACATACCTATTCAGGAACCTCTCAAACAGATACACCATTTGCCTAGTTATATGTCTAAAAATGATCTATATAATCAATCTTATTCTTAGCTCCCTGACTTGGAGGTTGTACACCCTCACCTGTGCTCTGTGCACCCTCTGCCAGGCTTCGGACACCCTCAGTTGTGCAGTGTATTCACTTTGGTCACAATATTACCTTACTTGGATGCTTTTCTACCCTTACTGGGCTTTTAACCAAATAACCAGGTAATATTCTCAGTATACTTTTTTGGTGGCTGGGCCCATTTTTGGTCCCAATCCACACTGCAGCAGGACACAAGCAAACACACATACACATGTGACCCTCTTCTTCCTCCAAATGGGCAGTAACTGGGTGCACTCACACACAAGCACATTCCTTCTGCCACCCCTCCCGCCCTATTACCCGACTCCATTTATAGCAGGTGTGCTTGAAGGGGGGATGCGTGCCAGGCTGTGGCACAGACAATGCACACACCCTAACCTTTTATTGAGGAGATTGAGGGATTATAGAGCCAGTCACAGGGGTTAACATGTAAAAAATAAGTGAAAGGTGCCCTCATCCGGAGGCCACAGCTGCTTGCACAACCTATGCCCCTGCCATCGCTTACAAGGACATTCCAACACAACTACGCCCATCATACCCCTACAAGTGTGACAGTTCAAACCATCCCAGGCCCGAAAGCTATACGATTGGATTGGGCAACAGGTGTTAGCCATTAGGTAATCTGGCATAATTTTCCTCACTAAGAGGGCCCCCTAGTCTATTGTTGATATATGTATTGTATCCAAAACAGTGGTGGTGGCAGGCCAGTGCTTAATTCAGGGGTCTCCAAACACGGGAGGGAGGCATCAAGTGATCCCAAGGGAGCACCAAGCGCTGGCCAAAAGAAGCATTATGCAAGATAACAGTGCTTTGTTTTAAGCCGAAAATAATTTATTGCACTTTTAAAAAGGTAACATAACTTAACTGAAATGTTTAAATAGGTCTAGGTATATTTAAGTATTGTCAATTTAGCAGAATAACTATGAAAAATTCTGAGGGGCGCCCGATAATTACATTTTCAATTGCGGGCGAGAGCTGCATTAGAAAGTTTGAAAACCACTGGCTAAATTTGAGCAGGTGGTTTCTGGTGTCAGGCACTTGCACTTAATTGTCAGCCCTGGCACTTATGACATTATGTCACACGGCGGAGATGTTTGTATAATTTAGAGGTGAGTACAAAAATAGTTGTGCATTAACTCTAATAACCCTTTCCTTTTTTGTCCCAATGGTTACTCATTAAGAAGTCTCGTTTGTTTTCTTTCATATTTTAATATAACAAGGAAGATATTCCTCAGTCACATTAGGTGGCATACTTCATCATAGGGTTCTCTTTTACCCTAATACAGCTGTTAGAAGAAATGAATTTAATTATTAGGCATGACACTGGCTATAAAAATGGCATTTTATTCATGTTCTTAGTGTCTCCTATGTAATCCTGTGCTGAAGAGCGCCTTCATTTAATTGTAGTACTTCTATTTTTTGTGAAATGTCCTAGTTTCTGGCATTAAAAATCTGGTCACCCTACCTGTTTTGCGTCCTCCATTACTCATCCTTCTTGGGCTAACTACATGAGTACACGCGCACACATTGACAGCGGACATTTGAATTCATTAGTTCGTTCATTCCTCTCTCCATAGGCCCGGGCACGGAGAGATAAGCTGAAAGAACAGGCACAGGTGAACGAGCGGTACTTTCGCCTCACTGCGGGAGCAGCAAGCGGCGCATGCAGCTGCCCCTGGGGGGCAGGTCCTGGCCCCGCAGCTGAGGGGAGGCGCGCGCGAGCAGCTCCCAGGCTCCCGCACAGGCATTCATATTGTTTCCGTCCCAGGGGGCGGCGCGCGGGTCCTCGCCTTCCTCTGGTGGATTCCCAAAGCCAGGCGGAGATCAATAAGCGTCGCTCGCCCTGACACCGTGATAAATAGCATTAATTACACACGCCCTCCCCTCCTCCCGTGCAGGCTGAGAGGCTCTGAGAGGCGGAGGAGGAAGGGGGCTCGTGTAGCCCAAGATGGTTCCTTCAGCCCTTCCCTGTTCGCCCACATCCCTCACTACCATATCCGTCCTGACACCCCTCTCCCAATCTCTCTGTACCTCAGATACTGCAGACCTCTTCTCCTGTAGTTTTCTTCACCTAGAGTCAATCTCTCCTAGTTGTGACTCCCTCTTTCATCTTCTTTACAGCTTTTTCTATCCCTCTTTCCTTGCACTTTAGCATATTTAATTTCTTTCTTTTTATTTGTTTTCCATCAATCTCACATTTATTATTCTTTCCTTCCTTCCTTTGTCCATCGGTTCTTCTTCCCTTTCACCCCTATTTATCCCTCCCTCCCCTTTTACTCTCGCTCTCTTCCCATACTTCTTTCTACAATCCTTCTAATCTTACCTCCCATTCTCCTACTTTCCATTCTCACAAAACTCTCTGACCCTTCCCGCCTTTTTTTTCTTCTTTCTCTTCTCACATTTCTATCTTCCAACCTCAACTCTTCATCCTGCTTCAAATGTGCCTTGTAAATTGGATTTTATTACTTCTAAATTTTTAAAGTCTTTTCTTCTTTTTTTACCCTGTGTATTCTTTTTCCTTCACAGATTTTATTGTTTTTTTTTGTCTTTTTTTTACTTTCCCCTTTTAGGTCTAGGTTTACAGAGCAACTGTCGTAAGGTGGTTATGATCAATACAAGACTTGACAACTCACATGGTGCCACTGTGTGTCACACGACCATGGCTCCCTTCACGCGGTCACCAGGTAAGGAGCCGATAAGATAAAAGATGGTGGCTTGGAATATGAGCTGGAAACGAGTTCAAAGAGTGCATTTCAAGCTTGTCTTTAGAGGCTTTAAACAGGCAATGCTCACTAAGGGGTGTGAAAACAAAAAAGCACATCAACACAAGCCTCAGCAAGATTTTTTTCAGGGTGGGGGTTAGTGGGCTGTAGGTGGCACAAGTGCCTCTTAGGTATGTCTCAGCACAAGAATCAGCCCTCTCCAAGGCCAATCCCTCCTCCTCCCATAGTCTTTTCTTAATGTGGCAGATCGCTGTACAAAAAGGACTTTAAGAAGTCCTACGAGAGTGAGTCTTTGGCCCTGCCCACATGTTGATCCGATTCCCTACAGGATTGGATTGGGCAGAAGGTATGTGCTTCTGATGAAAATGAGGGCTTGTATTTAACAAATTATGCTTAATAAAGTACGCCTGAGTTAGTTATAGTTAAAATAGAAGCAAGAGACAGTACTGATTAGCTGAGTAAAGTATAAGTGTGGATTGCAGTATTTTTTTTAGTTTTAATGTTACATTTTAACTGACATTTTAACTAAACTATAACTTCATTTTAAGCTTTCTTCAGAGAATTCCTGATTTTTCCTAACTATAATATCATGTTAACTTTTGTTTTCTACAGTGAATTTCTAGTTTTTTTTTAACATAAGTAATATCTTACTACTGTACCCAACCCGCTGTGGGATGCAAACCCCGGACACAAATGGCCTTTGGCCATGCGCGCAGCATAGAGATGGGTGCAGAGGTAGGCCTGTGGCCACATCCTGCACCTGAACCAATGTGGGCGGGCAACCCCCCCCCCCACCTCGAACAGCCTTTGGGAGGAAGGCGTTGGATCCCCCTACCCAAACCAGGACGATTTCTCCTAGAACACTATAGTTTCCTGCTGGGAAGAGTGCGGGCGCACCAGGCACACCCTGCCCGCACTCTGGGCAGGGGACAAGGCATGGAACAGACGTTTGCTCCCGTCTGGTGGGAGCAGTTAAAAAATACTGCTCATGCCTTGCTTGGAGCAAATGAATGGTGCTGGCTCCCTCCAAAACCCAGTATAGAGCTGTCCGGTAAGCTGGCAGGACCCACAGTTGCACTGGGTATCCCCTCAGGGCCCCCAACAAAGGCAGGATTAAGGGAGCTTGAGTGGGAACTGGGGCACCATCAAAAAAGTTGAAAAATGGACAGCTCCTGTGAGGAGATCCCGCAGAGGCCTCAGGAGCTCTGGATCTTCCCACATTCTTAAACATGCAAAATGCTGTGGTGAGTCTTGGGTTTCTGGCTCCTTCACAGCCCCTAGGGTTTTGTTTGCGGGGTGCCAGTGGTGGTGAGGGGGCCCCTCCAGCTCCAAAACAAAAATTAAAGATGTGGGTGTCCTGGGTGGGCACCAGGATACCCCAAAAAAAAACGTTAAAAAGAGTACAAATGGATAATATATGAGCGATAGAAGCCTCTTATTTATTAATCACTGCTGTGGCTTTGAGTGCCCCATAATGTGCTGCAACAGCTTTTCATGTTCCTTTTTTTTTATCCTGGTGTGTCAAAAAGTGACGCAAATGCGGTGCAAAAAGTATAAATATGGGCCAAAGTTTAAAGGGATGTTATAGCTAGGTGAAAATGTCAGTTAAAACATACCATTTTAAATGAAGAAAACCACTGAAATTCACTGGTTATAGTGATCTCAAATAACTATAACTCATACCCTAAAGTAACTGTAATTTGAGTCTGCGCCATGCACAGTGTTGTAATCAGTGATGTCATTATAGATGTTGCAATGATGGTATCAATGGAATATGTGGTGAGTGATGTAGCATTGACAGTAATTAGCAGTGCATTGCGAGAGCATGAGGTCTCAGATTAAACTTCCGTCCTAAGCCCCAGCACAAGTACATCCAGTATCTTATAGATGCTGGAGCTAAATGAAAGTCAGGGGGACCATATTAAATTGCTTGCAATTAGGTAACTTGGGGCAAGGGAGCACATCCAAGTACTATGCTGGGAATATTCCTGACTAACTAACATGCACACCCAACTACCATGCAACCAACATTCTAGTCCCAACACTTTTACATTCTGCTTCTGCCCATGACAGAATATATATTGGGCAATAGGTCAGTTAGCATCAACCATTCGCTTTATTTCCCTGTGAGTAATGATGTTTGATCAGATCACATGTGCACACTCTCTTCAAGATGAATGCACTTTGGTTTTAGGGCTGGTGAGCCACTTCTCTAGTTTACATTTTTTTCTTTTAAGTCAGCCCGTTTCTTTTCTTTCCTTCTCCTTTATCTATTTATGTATTTAGAGCATCGGGCATTCCCCCCCACAAAGTGCACTGAGCCTCTTGCTTGCCACTTATTTAATCTGTAGTGTGTCGCATGCCGCATAGTCACTACTCTGAAGGCCACTTTGGAATGATATTGTCTATAGTCTAACCTGAAGGCCACTTTGGAATTATATTGTCTATAGTCTAACTTGAAGGCCACTTTGGAATTATATTGTCTATAGTCTAACCTGAATGCCACCTTGGAATGATATTGTCTATAGTGTAGCCTGAAGGCCACCTTGGAATGATATTGTCTATAGTCTAGCCTGAAGGCCACTTTGGAATGATATTGTCTATAGTCTAACCTGAAGGTCACTTTGGAATTATATTGTCTATAGTCTAACTTGAAGGCCACTTTGGAATGATATTGTCCATAGTCTAACCTGAATGCCACCTTGGAATGATATTGTCTATAGTGTAACCTGAAGGCCACCTTGGAATGATATTGTCTATAGTCTAACCTGAAGGCCACTTTGGAATGATATTGTCTATAGTCTAACCTGAAGGCCACTTTGGAATGATATTGTCTATAGTGTATAATTGTTTTACCATTCCGAAATGCCAGACATGCCACTTTTACAGGTGACTATCTTGCGGAAAACTTAAAAGAATAATACTTAATGAACAATACCATTCCAAGATGGTTAACCACTGCCATGGTTATTTTTTTTATATGCATGTCACTTTTATCTACCGGCATATTGTTTCTTTTTTCTGCTTTCAAAGTTTTAATTTATCTTGTTTTACAATGGGTGGCTGTCTGCAACAATGAGTCAGCGGGGTAATGAAAGGATGCATAAGTGCAAAGATGAGTGAAAGAATGCATGTATGATGAGTGAATGAAAACCCAAACCCACCTGTTCCAAAAGAGGCACTTTCAGTTTTCAGCCAATGTCAATGCTTGTTTTTCAAATTTCGGTTAACCCTAATACCCCATTATCTGTCATCTTTGTTTTTCATTGTTATTTTCCTTCTCCATTTTCTCATAACTAGGGGAACCTCTATACTTTTTTTATCCTCTACCTTACCAACTTTTCCTCTCATTAATTTCTTTTTTCTGCTCTTTTCCTAAAGTACTTTTCTTGATTTTTAACGTTTTTGTGTCAAATATTTGAATATTTCAATTGATTTTAGAAGTAAAACTCTAGATGTAATAATTTGGAAGGTAAAAAATTCGAAGTGTTGAGGTGATACCCTTACTTTCTGTCAATATATTGTTTGTTCATTATCTAGGTAGCTCCTTATTTCTACACAACTCACTCAATCTGTAGTGAGTACAAACCTTTTTCCACTTAGACCAACCTTCTATGGTCAGAGCAAACAGCTGGGTCCTTATGGGACCTCCTACCTGCTCTTCTTCTTGAAGCCCCTCATGCAGAAGTGTTATGTGTGTAATGCTGGCACATCAGCCCAAAGTCTCTGAACGTGTAACCATGGCTTGTCATTCATCAGCATTTCCTAAGCCAGGAGAGACAAACAAATGTTTTTGTCCCCCCAGATCTGTGCCATGTTTCCAAACGAATCAGTGACTTTTTGAATGGTTTAACTTAGATTAATTGATCTCGTGTCAAAAATCAAGACATTCTGGAATGGATCCAAATTGAAATCAAAGAAAATGATAACACAATAGAATCAACCTTTGATGTCCACCTGTCCATGAATATACAGGTACATACAACAGTGTTGGCTTCAAATGATCAAATAGAAGAACAAGCTACCTATTGGAGGACGAAGATTCTCCTAAGATTGCCAGAGTCGTTACTGATGGCAAAATAGATCACTGTAAGTATCTTCAAGTTGGTATTTCAAAAGCTAATGTGCGTAAACGGCGAGTCCTCGTAAATGCTGCAGCAAGGGCTGCAACCATTTTAATGAATAAATAACAGGGTTAACATTTAAAGCTCTATCACTGGTACTCAGTATAGGGTACAGTAGTGCAGTGAGACTTTGCATTTACCACCCTATGCAGTTTTTATAAACCACTGATAAAAAATTGCTGATGCTGCCATTGATTAGAGGACGCAGGCCATTGGTTGATCTATCCATCCACTAGCTTGTACCCTTTGGAATGGCTTGACCAAAAATCTAAGATTTGTCAAGAAATTGCTACCATCTAAAATACCGACTGATTTCTAGGAATTGAGGCTGTTGACCCAAACCATCAGATACCATCTGGATTTGGCCATCCTGGAGTTAAACTAGGGACCACAGTCGTAATCCAAGGCAGTGACCCTGTACGTCCTACCTCTTATTTCCACCCTTTCTCAACCTTGATTAATTTTCTGATCTCTTCTCCAGATCCCATGTGGCCAAGAATGGTCCTCTGATATCAAGTAGTTCTTCTCCATCCTACACCATGTTTACATTCAGCCATATTTCTCCTGTAACATATGGGCAGTCTTGTGCTCCGTAGCAAAGCACTTACCACATAGGTCACGCAGCAGTCACACACGTCATATCCATCCACACACTAATATCTAATTCTGAAGCATCTTGTCTCACACTGCATTTGACTTCCATCCATGCCAAGGTGTTGTGACCAAAAGAACATAAAACTGGTCTAGAAGCATAAGATCCGAACACTACTGACATAGACTAAATGATAGACACACACACAGTCTTACACCCAAGGACTGACCACCTCTATAATGCACTTCGGAGCCTCATCAAGGGTATGAAGCAATATGTACATGAAATTACAATGACATTGGGGCCTCAGCAGTGATTCCAAGTGGTTAAGTTGGAGGCATCTCTGCGCAGTTCACCGCGCTTGGAAGCGGAAACACAGGCATAGCAACACAGGCATAGCAACCGCTGCCTGTAGCTGTGACGCTGTTGAACTCAGTGGCTTCCAATGGAAGAGCTCATATGTTCCTCTCTGGGAGGGAGCTCTCCCACTCAGAGGGGAAACAGGAAGTTCAGATGCCCATTCTCTCTTATAGAGGACATTAAAGTACTAATTATCTCAATAGGAATGCTAATTACCATGTTGCTAATTACTACCCCTGAAAACAATTACAGCCAACGATAATGAGATTAGTATAGAGGAGTCAGTGTTAAGAGCAAACTCTTCAAATAAAGTTAAGACTTCATAACGCCAGACACCAAAGGAGAAAGAGGAGGAAAGAGGCCAATGAGAGAAGGGGCAGATGAGTGGGTGTGAGTACAGGGCACAGCGACTTACAGTATATGAAAGAGTTCGGAAAGGGAGAAATAGTAAACAGCGCAAACCAGAGAGAGCAAAGCATTAAAAGCAGGCCGAGGAGCAGAGCAACTAGAGAAAGGAATGAGGGAGAGAGTGAAAGAGAGGGAGGGTGAGCGTGTGAGAATGTATAAATGCATAAAATGTACTAAACAATTTGGAGGATTCAAATCCTGTGAAGCAAAAAATCACAGGGCTTTGCAACCACAAAATAGTGTTTGCCTATGAACGGACTCCCTTTTTGCTAGTCAGAAAATCCTTTAGGACTCATAGAAGGGGGCTTGCAATGGATATGAAATAGTATTCCCTTCCTAATTGTAATTTGCAGGGGTATGTATCGATGGTTTCAATCAATCAGGATTTATAAAGCGTGGCAAATCACCCGTGAGGGTCTCAAGGCGCTGGAGCTGCTAGGTGCTTCCCGTGCTCTGTTGCAACTGCATTTCTAGTAAAGCACTCTTAAAAATGTGCCGACACCTTACAAAAGGTGGAATCTGGCGAAGCTGTTCTCCTGAAATGAAATTACCTTTGGGGAATGAGTAGTGCAACCCCGGATGCGGTAGGGATGGGAGTCATCTAGGGTACCATGGCCTGCTCCACCAGATGTATTACGAAAGGGGAAATATGTTTTTTAAAACAGCTCCTTCCTTTTTATGGACATTGGCCACATTACAAAATGATTCCTATTTGGAAAAGGCAACTGCAAAAATGATGGTCTTCTGACCCTTGTGAGCCATGTTACCTGCATTTACAGCCATCCAAAGCGGTCATAAATTGAAAGATGTCTAATATATTTTCTCTAAGCAGGTGTTTTTGTGACTCCTGTGAATGTGGAATTTGCAATGCAACTTATGTGTACATGGATAGCTTTGAAAATTGCTTGATCCTTCACAAACCAGTTGGTGTGCCTGGTGTGTGAGTGTCGCAGTACACAAGGCCCTAGGTGTATGCAAGAGTGCGAAAGACAGGAGAAAATACACACCGAAGTATACAGGAAAGGGAGAAAAAGAGAAAGAAGCAACAAAAGAAATAGAAGAGAGACCAAAGAAAGTGTATCTTTTCTTTATTTTAAATTCAACCTTAATGGCCATTACAATCATTATCGTGTCTGCCAATGATGGGAAATCAGGGACAATAACTACCCCAGGCTGCTCAAAATTGACATTCCTGTAAACTCTCAAACCTCTTTCTCATGTTGAAAAGATAGGTCTATCCTTAATGGGAAGTCAGGGATAGCAATTGCTACCCCAGGTTCCACAAAATCGACATTCCGATAAACCCTCCAACTTCTTTTTCATATTGTTTCATATTGAAAAGCTAGCATCAATTCAATTTAAATTTAATTTAAATACTTCCACAGGATATACTATACAACGACAAGGTTGTGGACCCGGTCGCAGCCTGAAGGTGTCCACTGTTACTGCTAGTGGTACTCTAATCCCCGCAGTGTGGGAATGTTGAGTGATTCAGAGGTACTGGGATTCAATATTCTGCACATGTGATCGAAATCCCGATAGACCGCGACCCGAAACCGGGAATATTGGGAGTGTCTCCGGTGTGGGACAGGAACCAGGGTCAAAAACTGCTCATTAAGATAGGCTGCACGCTGGCCAAGTGTGACATTGCAAACTATTGGAGATACAGTGAGGAACCATGAAATGGTAAAGAGGGACGGACTACTGCTCAGTGGCGGAAGAGGCGCTATAGAGGTCCAGAGGTTGCCCTCAAAAATACAACAAAATCTGGGGGCAATGGAGGGAGCAATATGACACACCATGGCTGGGACTGGAGGGGGCAATCCAGCAGGAGCAGAGGAATGACCCCACACTTGAGGCGGGGAGAGGCAGGCCATGTGGCTCACACAACTACTCACTAAGCTGTGCAATGGGGTTCGCAGTGAAGAGGGGATGTTGAACAACCGGGGTGAATGGGTAAGAATTGATAGTGTATTATTAGGGAAATAGAATAATGGTATGTTCTTGAATATGAAAAGCACAATAAAGAGATTGTTGAGAAAAGCAAGCATTTTTTTTACCTATCCCATGTAACAAGAGGTCTCAGTTATCTGTCACTGGTAGCTATCTGGTTTCTTTGCCACACGGATGCAGTTATGTTCCAGGGCTTCAGTCATAGCATTTAATAATCTAGAGGCTGGGGCATTATGGATCTTGTAATAGAGTGAACCGGCTCAGCATTGCCGGGCTTGGCAGGAATGCAACTTGGACTGTTTTTCGATCTTCAATGAGAAGTGTCATCTGCTTCCAGTTCTCCATCGTCCATATTCCCCGCTAGGTGCACAATATCTGTATAATCAGGGCCACCGGAAAAAAATCTGATTGCGAGACCGCTATGTTCGAGTGATGATGTAATTTACTGCGCTTTCCACGTTTTTACCCTTTTTTTGTATGATTTGCAGATTTCAACAAAAAATGTTTGTATTGAAAATGGATCAAAAAATACCACAGAAACTGGGCACCACACGAGTGGCGCAGCTCTATGGCCAATACTTTGCAAAGAACAAATAACAACCTTACAGTGTCGATTTCAACATTCAGGTATTAAACTGGTAATAATGAGGTGAACCCGTTGCCCAGGCATTATTAATGTCACCGATAGTTAGCATACGGAGCAACTTATTTCTGCAACATGATAAAAACACATTCTGACACATATAAATGTGTTTCATTCACAGTTGATTGCTTTTTTTGTGTCGTAAAAATATTTTGCTTTACTATTTTTGCAAATTCATGTTATACCACTTGCACTGTTTTCAAAACAGCAGCTATTTCAAGAGGGCAGTCAAAGTACAGAAAAACCACAAAGCTTTTGCTCCTTTTTTGAGGACTGAAGTCTTACATCTTAGAATGTCTCCTTAAGACACTTAAGAGTGTACAGATAGAATGTAAAATACTGTGGTTCGAGCTTGCTTAGTAAGGGACATTTTAGTTTTTAGGTAACACCAAAGACGGACGCCAGGTCCAAACCATAACTAATATACCGAGAATAAAACAGCACCCCCTGTATTAAATGAACACGGTAAGCATAGGCTTGTTGTCTGTTGAGTGAAACCCTGTATGTTTACACAAATTCTTACACTCGAAAACCTAGAAGGAACAATCTGCTCCTGTTCTTCCATGCAAAACAAATCAGTTTGTGATTACATTATCGCCCCATAGTACACGGACCTTACAAAAAACATAATTGGAGCAGAAATAAAGCCTCTTACCTGGCACAACGCCATTGGTTGCGATGGCACTCATTGAGATGGCCGTCAGCATGGTCTAGAGAGAAGAGACAGGAGTTAGATTGCAAACTGTGGTGCACAGACCTTCAGAGACTCCTGCAGATCTGTTCTCTCTGTTGCTGATGCAGAGAGTCAGACGGTTAGTGGCAGTGAGCAGTGATTACCGGCTGAAATAAATGACAGATGAAAAAGTACTTGGTACCGATTTCCAGGAAAGATCACGGTGTAAAGGGTATGATGCTGTTATAACCAATACAGCCGATCTTGTTTTAGAATGGTCTTTGGCCACGATACAGTGGGAGGCGATGCTGTGGGTAGGATATTTTTGCAGTACAGTATTTAAAATACCACGAGTAATTAAGTAAAGAGTTTATTGATCAGTTAATTAACACTTTTACAATTAAAAGGCGTTCAAACAAAGTCAGCAGCTCGAAACTACAACTCATCATATCAGTTCTTGAAGTACTATAATGTAATACATCGGATATAATTTAACAGCAAAACTTGTTTTTGACACCAGGGAACAGATAACTCAATCTGCACTTAGCAGAGCGCCATAAGCCATCATTGTTTTGCCTATTTACAAAAGTTAAAAAGTCCACTCAGTTCTAAAAAGTACTAAAATCCAAAGAAATACAAAGAAAAATTATAAACATTTTAAACATTGAATTACTGCCATTATTAGAAGCCAAAATGGGGCCACGTTTTTAAAACAATAATATATAGGTAAAAATACTGTTTCCCAAGTGTTAGGACTGCTCCAGAAACATTGAGATACCAGTTATTTTGCCAAGTTCTCTAGTTCAATTCGACCTCGTAGGTTGCATTAAAACACTAGGGTCCTCATTATGATGGTGGCTGTCTTTTTCCAAGACCTCCACAGCCGCGGCCGCTGGAAGACTGCCAGTGATGGCGGTCTTCCATCCGCTGTATTATGAATGTCACCGGATATCCGCACCACTGGCAGTCAGATATCCGGCGGCATTCATCACGGCAGTTGGTGGCGCTTAGGCAGTTCCACCTCTGGCACCGCCAAGCCAGAAATAGACTGCCTACAGAATTACAACCAGTAATTTTGTGTAGCGGTCTTCTGGTGGCATAGCGGTGCTGGTGGGGGGGAGTGCCGGTCCCGTCCCCTAATGGAGGAGCACCTCATTGGACGCGGTAAGTGCTGTTCGCAAGGGGAGGGTGGTGGGGGGTGTAAATGGGTCTGTGTGAGTGTGTGTATGCGTGTCATGAATGGGGAAAGGGAAGGGGAGTGTCTGTGCTTCTATGTGTGCTTGTGTGTGAATGTGGCGATGGTGATGCTTGTGTATTTTCATGTGGACAGGGGGTGGGGGATGTGCATGGGTGAATGTGTAAGGTGTAAGGGGGTGTGAGTGAATGCGTGCAGGTGCGTGTATGTATGTAGTTGAAGAGAAGGGTTGGGGATGGAGAGTGGATGTGTGCGTGTGTGATGTGTATGGGTATGTATGCATGTCTATGGGGGTGAATCTTGTGAGTGTGTGTGTGAGTGGGGGAGTGTCTGTGTGTAATTGTGTGTGAGTGTGTGTGTTGGTGCATGCGTGCGTGTGTGCGGAGGCATTTGGGGGGTATCCTGGTGACAGGAACACAAGTTCCTATCATCGGGATATCTTACCACCAGCATTTTGTGGCGATGAGACAGCCAGGAAAATGCTGACGGTGTTCCAAGTCGGAATGACGCTCGGCGGTCATCCAACTCCTGCTGGACTGCAGGTGGAAACCTCCAGCCCGGCTGGCCGCAGTATAGCGGCGGGATGGGAAGGGACGCAGCGGTTTTGGCAGTGGACAAATCGCAGCTGTTGTATTATGGCGGCGGTGAGACTACCACTGCCAGGGTCATAATGAGGGCCTAAATGCCTTGTGTAAACTGCTTCTAGATCACCTCATGATGTCCTACAGTCCCTTGCTCATTTCCTTACAGCAGGTGTTGGATATTATGCCTGGATCTCCTGATGGCAGTACTGGGGATGCATAACATGAGATTGGCTAACTCCCCGGAGTACTGGAGATCATCCGATCTTTTTTCACTAGGTATTTCACAAGACTACAGCTAAGTTGAATATCCGTCCCTTTTAAGCAGGCTAAAATTGCCCGCTTGCCCCTACGTAAACCTTTCTGATTCCAGACGGGTCTAAGAATACTTATCTGATGTTCCAGATTGCCTTTGCAAATACACATCTGGTGAATCAGTGTCTCAGGGGCTTGTCCACGAAGTCAGCATAACCTGTCATATATGTACGCTTCCATAGAGGAAGATGCGGTTCCAACGCCAAACACCCAATCAGAATTTTATAAAAGCACTGTAAGGGAATGAGATTGTAGTTGTTTCTGCTCCAGATGTGATTTATAAGTACCCTTACTCTCTAGAAGGACCACTCGGTACTTGTATTTCTGCACGACTTCCATTTTGTTGGCCCCTAAACATCACAAGTATGACTGCCGCTTTCTAAAAGACATTGTTTTTGATTTTTTTTTCAAATTAATAGTGAGAGCATTGGCAGTGGAGTATTCAGCTATGGTGTTCAACAGCCTTTGAAGACCAACTTTTGTTCGACTAAGGAGGATCAGGCCATCTGCGTACATCAATCATGGCAATGGTTCCCAATTTAGGCGCATGAGAATTAACTCTTGCTAAAGTGGTTGGAAAGTCAGCCAGCAAGAGATTAAAAAGAGTTGGGGCTAACACACCCCTGTCATAGACCTTGATAAGTTGTAATCTCTCTAAAGACAAGAACCATCTCCAAACTTAATCCTCATCCTAGTTCCCGTATTAAGAGGAGTTATTGCTCTCAGCGTGTGGCTGGGAATGATCAAGATAGCTAATTAAGTTAAGACCTTAGTTTGCCTCTGTCTACTCTGTCGAACATAGTCTTGTAGTCTATGAATGACAAATTTAGAGGTTACTTCATTATCCTACTGTGGTTAAACAGTAGAGATATCACCAATAAGTCTGCAGATGTGCCCACACCATTAGAAAAACCTGATTAATTAAACAGAATTAAGTTGTTTGTTGATCTCCAAGCTTCCAGTTCCTCCAGAAGACAAACTGCAAAAATGTTTGACAAAACATTCAGGAGTGCTATTAACTGGTAGCTGGCTGGTTAGTTCGCTACACTCTCTTTAAATATTAGGGTGGGGATTGAGCCTTTCTATGAGTAGGGGATGGAATTAGATAATGTTACACTTTCGTAGACTGTTTCCAAATAGGCAGACCAGAGCGCTGTATCCTCTTTGGAAAGTCCTACTGGAATACCGTTGGATCCCCGAGCTCCGTCTCGCCTACATTTAGTTATAAGTTGTGCGATTTCCTCCGCTCGAATGAATGACGTGTGAAAGGTTATCCACAATTTGAATTGCCTTAGCTTTCTGTCATATAAAATTCGTATTTTGAGTTGATGTCGGGATTGGACAGCCAAAGTGCTAAATTAGGACTGAAACCAGGTCTCTTCAGAGATATTTGCTGTAGCCCTCAATTGAGGGAGATTATTTAAGCTATTAATTTGCTTCCAAAACCTTGCATGTCTGTTTCCCTTAAGGTCACTTGGGAGCTTGATCGCTAGATTAACTGCAGCTTCTTTTTTCAGTTGCCACAGATGTTTTCTGTACGCTGTCCTGGCCATGATTAGGTGCTTCCTGAGTGCTGCATCACAAGGATTTTGTTGATTTTGATGTAGGGTGCGATTCAAACCCCACTTAAGTGACTTGATCTTCCCACTTTTTAACAAGGGTTGGTATTGTGGCTCAGTTTAAACCCCACCCCAGCATGGATGGCTGTTCACAAGCTCTTTCACAAATGACTTCCTGGCCGCATGTGCAGAGCTAGCTCTAGGATGGTTTACTACCCACATACATTTTGCCTTCTCCAAGAGGCTAGCTATTGTGCCTGTGGACCACTTAAGTTTCTTTCCGTTTATTGTATGAGTTGCACTTTGTAGTGCATCAGCTGACTTATGGTGAGTCATGGCCAGGGCAAGGCATAATTCTTGCTGTAGATGATCACTTTCACTTCTTATGGTGATCTGAGCAGTGGAAACTAGATGGAACGGGGGGATGAAAGGCCTGTGAAGTTAATTAGTGTGCACGCCTTCTGTTTATAAAAGGATAAGGACAGCGGCTGATCTGTGTGAAAACGCAGCTTGCAAATTCATGAGTTCCAGTTGGCTAATCAATGACTTACTGAGTTTGTCAACTCAGAAAACCTGACTTTGTGCTTAGTCAGGAATCTACCAAAAGGTATTTTGAGCTGCCAGGGCTTCTTCATCATGTTTTGTACCCAGCAGGAAGTCCCGAGAGAGTATTATTTCAAAGGAGAGAGGGCCATCTTGCAACTCAGCTACTTCCTTGCTCCTTGAACACCTGTTCAGAAACCGACAATTTAAACTCCTTTAGTGGAATGCAGACTTTGATAAAGCTAGATTGAGTCTTCAAGAGTCCCAATCTGGGAGTATACAACTGTTGGTCCTTTTCCAAGCAGTGAGAGGCACGAGGTGGGTCCTTTGATTAGCAGCATGAATAGAAGTCCCACGGTCCCTGCTTTGGTGGCCATAATGGGCTCTTTTTAAAGATGTAATAGAATAGCTGATGTACCCTGGGGTTGCCTGGGCTACTTCAGCCCATGTTTCCTGCAGCATAATGATTTGAAAGGAGAGTAAATAATTCAGTATATTCTACTCTGTCAACTTAGAAAGCAAACAGTTGATATTCCAAGGACAGATGTGTAGCGTATCACGGGATCCGGAAGAGGCATTTGCCAAGTTGGATATTCATACTTGTCTTAATGGCTGGTTCCGGGTGCTTGAAAGCCAACTCCAGACATCAGAATGAGGGAGGCCCTCGGCTCCTTGTAGTGATTGAGAGGCACCTTGCTGAAGCAAAGGCAATGGTGACTTTCTTTGTGAACCTCTTAATATTGAATTTGGAACATTTTTGGTGCAGGTCAGCACAGAGTCAGCTATTTGTGTTTGTAGAATATGAGTGCACACCTGCTCAATGATAGGGTAACCTGGAAACCCCAGTTTTTGAAGACTCCTCCTGCTCCCAGAAACAGGTCTGCTGCTATTTTATAAGTCCAGGTCACCATAGAGATCTTGTTTCCTCGTGCTTCTCAGGGTGGAAGAAACTCAACCAAAGCATTGCCAACTGTGGACAAGTTTGGAGTCTCTGGAATTTGGTTCAGTAGACAAAGGATGTTGCCACAGTTGAGTACATTGAGTAGGCCTCTTCACTTATATTCTGGGTACATTAAAACAACCAGACTATAATCCATGCTGGAAAAAAGTTCTGGGTGGCTTAGATAAAGAACTGGATGGAGCCTATGGCTTAGCAGCAGTGATGGCAGAAATTCAAGGCTTGGTTGTGCATTCAGCTGATGCTAATCTGTCTCTATTACAAGAGCCTTGATTCTCTGAATTAGGAGCTCTAAGGGCATCTGAGACTCGTGCTTATGTAACTGTGCAGGTTATTTTTATCTGATCAGCAGCCAAATCTGGCACTACTCCCCCACTTGCAAAAGAAGGTCCGTCTGAAAGAGTGCGTATTAAATAAAGACCCCTATTTTTCAGGGAGTCTTTTTTAAGATGTCCATTAGATCTTACATGGTCTGTAGGAATCTGTTGGGGTATCATGGTCGCTTGGTTTTTGGGTCCTGCCACAGCCGCCTACTGGGGATGTATTGAACTGCTACTCATAAGGTCCTGAGTGGGGCTCTGAAGGTAGTTTTCAATACAGTCTGAGTTCTTCTCTGGTGCCTCTTTACTGGCTTGGAGTGGCTACTCTGATTACTGAAGAAGAAATAAACAGTTTTCTTCGCTTTGGTTTTAACTCTATGTTTTCATGCTTTACGTCGATTTTTCCTAGATAACACTTCAGACTGTGTTCTACGGCCTAATACTAAGGTTTTTCCTTGAGACCAAAGGGCAAATATTGAGAACCCCGTCAGGGCCCAGAGCTGGAATGGCATGAGGGCCATAAGGTTGTGTTGCTTCTGCCAGGGACTGACCCAAGTGCTGGGTGACTACTGATAACAACAGAGGTTGTGTAACTATCTCTTGGATCATTTGAGATGCTAGCTGAGATGGACAAGTAATGGCCTCTGTATTTGGAATAATTTATCAAGACTGGTAAATTCACGGAGGTCCTTAGATCTTTAAGAATGCCACCGAGCATGCTTGGAAGAGTTTCCAATTTATAAAAAAAATGACATGTATCAGTGTATTGAAATCATGTTGAAACATTCGTCACTTTCAATTTGAGGTGGTAATTGATTTATGAAAGAGAAAAGGTCTCTTTGGGTGCCCTTCCACTTTTCCACTGAAAGTTAAACAAAAATGTTTGTTGGAGAGCAGGTAGTAGTTAAACGGATCACAATCTATTCTCTAAAAAACGTTTTTTCTTTACCAAAAAAGTCAACATTCTTTTTTAAACGCAGCCCTTATTCCTTTAAGGAAAACATTTTGTTTTTTAAAAACAATACCACACTGAAAGGCAGTCACAGACTTGGTGGTCTGCCGACTCATGTAAGCTACCATCCATTTTGTGGCCACCGATCAAAGTGAGTTGCCATTTGTGACCTACCTCATCAGTATTAGTGAGGGAGGTTGGGTTATAACTCACCCAAATTCATAATTTAACCATCAGACCTATTTGTACACAGGTCGGTTTGTAAAATTCTTTACTAGTCTCAATTTGCTACCAGTTTTTGGCAACCTGTAACTCATACATTTGCCCCATACATATTGTAGCATAGCAACAGTACATATCTGTTTATCACAGCAGGGCATGCCACTATTATTTACAATGTTTTACACTGTTTCCTGAATGGATATACACGAGAACAAAGTAGTATCAGTGTGTGCATGAAAATGTGAGTCTTGAGGAGACTGTTGGCTACGAGGATTCGTAACTGTTACAAAGACAACAAAAACAATAAGCGTTACACAAATCAAAGGTGAAAAGATGCAGTAATATCTATCACTGCATACGTACTGAGCCAGGTCAAGACCCGAAGAGATCATGGCTTGACCAGTGCTTGAGCATAGTAGGTATTTGCTATCAAGGAGGAGTTTGAACAGCAGCAAGGTGGTGAAGGCTGGTGGGACGGGCATGAACAAATTTGATTCCCTTTCATTCAAGTTTTAATTTTATTCTGTTTGAGTTTTTCTGTGAGGTGCTTTTTACCACCCAGCATTGTCCTTAGGGCAGACTGGGGCACAGAAAGAGTCTGGATGGGGATTGGCAGAGAGATGTCAGTGGGCAAGTGGTGGTCAGAGTTTTCTGAGAAGCAATCCCCATACCAGCTCTAAGATGGGCATAGTGAAAGTGGCATGGAATATGTATAGTGTAATTGTCTACAAACCAGTGTGGGTGTAAAAAAACACACATGGGAAGGAAAGTGGCCTTGCAGTCTAGAACTGCGGACTTTGCAACCTGGGAGATTCAATGCCAACCTCAGTGCTTGATTCACAGTCAAATATTCTGGCCAAATCACCTAAGAAGAAGATTGGGTGTAACAGCCAGAGTTGTTGACTTTTGAACTGGGGAACCAGGTATGAGTCTCGATGTCGGCTCAGCATTCTGCGATTCTGGCAAATCACTTAATCTATCTGTGCCTAAAAACCCACAAAATTAATTTGTCCTTGTGGAATGTAACTGGTGCTTATGTAAAGCACTCCAATACCTTTGGGTCAAGTTTGTGCTATATGAAAAACAGCCAAAAAGAATCTCCCTGTGCCTAGAAATGTGAATTATATTTTTGTAATCAGCAGTTGTTGTACACGATCAAGATTCAATCAATATCCCCAAGTAATAGACAGCACTGTTGCTTCTGAGCTAGGCTCGTGGCAGGGTCGAACTGGGACAAAAATTAGACCTGGGGCACAAAACTAAAAGTGGCCCACATTTGTGAATTATAAAGCTAAAATAGAGGCCCAAATGTGGGAATTAGGAGAGTTTTGAACTTATAAAGACACGATATGTAAGGTATGGAAGACTGCATAGATTTGACTTTGCTGCTAACAATATTTAATTATCGGGGAAATCAACTGTAAATACCATGATCAGACCATAAAACAGGCCCACAGACACTTAAAATGTTGGCCCATCCACAGGGGTTTGGGGGCCTTGGGCCAAGTATTTTGGGGGCACCTGTTTAGAACATCTTTGAATTTATGGCACGATTTGAGCTCTTTCATGCCCTCTTTGGCGAGGTCCCTGAGAGTGCACAGGCGTACACTTACACATTCTTAAATTGTTTACATCTAATATTCAAGGCTAGTGATGTGTGTTTTCAGTATTATAACACAGAAGCAGCTCACTAAAATTACTGCAAATAATCTCTGTGACCCTCCCATTTATTGTTTGTGAGGTCCTGTTTTGATATAAGAAACTTTTTTGTGGATGTTGTATGAAACATATACACATTTTTTTGCAAAATGCCTGTGATAAACTCCCACACATCACCTACAAAAAAAAATAAAGGAAAACGGCATTTAAAACAATCTTCTCAAGAATGATTAAAGCTCATAGGGGCAATTCTCTGCACAACAGAGGTGGCTCTATCAGGTTGGCCCATGATAGGCTAGAGCCCTGGGGGAGCGCCCACGTTGCCCATGCCTTAAAACCCCCTGGGCACTGCCTGCTTCTCCTATTGGGCAGTCCGACCGTGGGACGCGCTATATAAAAACCAATGCATACAGACTTGAAGTATGAGTCTGTGACTGTCCTCACTGCAAGTGGTCGGGAAGTATAAAGTTAAGAAATATGGGAGGCAGCTGGGTTATTTTTAGAAAGCAGGGATGCGTTGATCTAGATCAGAGGGAAGTGGTGGGCCCACTTGATGGATTTGGGGTGCAGAAGATCAGTCCCAGATGCAATTTTGTTACACCTTCAGCAAAAACATCTGAGATGACATTTCAAGCTGATTAAATAGCATTTTAGTGAAATACCAAGGAAGCTGGCTCTTGTTAGATGCAGATATTAACCGAGCTGCAGACGTACTGAATGGAAGGGAGCAACAAAATGCGCCCATTAATTTTAGAGAGCAGGAGAATAAGAAAATGTATCCAGAGTGCTCTCATCTGTGCCTGGAGGATGGGCGTGTCATCCCTGTTTGGTAACAGACACGTTAAATGGAGGGGTCGGATACGTATTAGGAAAGATTAAGAAAAGAACAAGTAGACTGCATGGGTATAACTCACATCAGTTTCTCGGGGTGTAGGATCTCGCCAGCGGAATAAAAGTCTTTAATCTTTTGTTCAATATTAATATTAATGAGAGACTGGTCGGTCCAGAGGGGCGAGAAGGAAGGGCAGCAGTGACGCAGCAAGGAAGATGGACCCCACTGTCCCTGGTTGGGTAGTAACTGACACCTTATACATGGTTCAAGGAGCCCCTCACTCCCCGGTGCCACTGCACCTGTTGCACTTTTAGTAGTCGTGCCAGTTTGCTGAGGTCAGTAAGTGAAGTGAAGTTACTTGGTAGAGGACAGACGTGCCAAGAAAAGGGGTTGGAGAGTTACAGCCAAGTAGAATGGCTAACGCGTTCAGGGGCCTGAGTGGAACATATATACATGTGTTTCTTGTCTGTTAGGACTCAACTATATTGTATTACCAGCCTTACATAAAACAAAGTTTAATCAACTTTAAATTCGTTCTTCAGAGTCCATCGTCATAGTCTCCAATTGGGTTTGCAACATGTGCGGCGACCCCCCGAGCTATTGAGCTATCTTACAAACAATGCACGGTTCCGGTGTGGCCTCGCTTTGAGCACAGTGGCGGGGTTTGCTCCTCTCTGTCATGGGGAAGGAATGCAGCGGCGCGGGGCACCAGGAGATATCAATCATGTAGGTAGAACCATGAGCAGGGATTACTGCTCCGTCACCGAGCGTATGCGGCCTGCAGCTGAGGAGATTAATGGCGGATATGCGAGACGCCTGTGGGACTCAAGGAGACAGGTGCTTGGAGCCGCTCGAGATCGGTGTTGTGTGTCCCTACTGGCTGGTGCCTCTGTGAGAACCAGAGTCTTATAGTGTGACTGACTCCGTCCCGGCCCCGTCACTTAACAGTCGTCATATTCTTTGTTTATGGGTCATATGTATCTCAGCTGGCACTGTAAAACAGGCCCGCCCCATTGCCGTGATAGGACTGAGACATTACTCCATGTCAATGTCACAAAATAAAATGATGGGTGGAGTGTTAAAACTTTTCAAACACTCATCCCCAGTCACAGATCTGGGTTTAATCCATTATTTTGCTTGCCACGTCACCAGGGCTGGTCCTCCCTGGACATGATTCAAGCATCCTGGGACCATTTCGGGGCATCACCCTCCATCAGCCAGGCTAGCTGGAATCTAGTGGCGCAGCGAGCAAGGGGCCCACGTCAATACTGATTTGCATACGGCTGGGTCCAAACTGGGGTGGCATGGCGAGCAAAAGAACTATGGATTAGACCGAGATCTGTGACTGGGAGTGAGTGTTTTCATTGTTCAGTACTCCGTCCATCATCCTTTTGTGTTGCTAAATTTGCCCTAAGTGGGAAGGGTATGCCCAGACATGGGTCCCTTGCTCACTGTGCCACTGGATTCAAGCTAGTCTGGCTGATGAAGGGTGATACCTTGAAACCAGTCCCAGGATGCTTGTTTCCGGTCCAGGGAGGACCTGGCTTGGCAGTTCGGGCTGGACTGTTCCCATGAGGAACAGAGTCAAGACTGATTTGCATAAGGCTGGGTCCAAACTGGGGTGGCATGGTGAGCAAAAGAACGATGGATTAAACCCAGATCTGTGACTTGAGTGGGTGAAACTTTTCAGCACTGTCCATCATCCTTTTGTGTTGCTAACATTACTTCAAGTGACATCTCTTCTTGTGACTCAAGGCGTGCTGAACAGTAAGCTCTGGTTTCTTACACCATGTGCCTCTGAAAGGCACCCCAGGCTTGTTGTATGACTGACTCTGTTCAGCCCTATCACCTTTTCAAAAAAACATATCAGTATTTTAAACAAAATAATGGGCCCCAGCAGAATGTGAAAAGAGGCCACTGATTCTCCCATATCTCACAGATCTTCATTGGGTTTGAGCTGAGTGAGGGCCCTCTGAAGGGACTGGGATCTCTGAAAGGTTGGCCAGGCCCTGAATCGCAAGAGCTTGGCATAGACCTAGTTACTGTATGTCAGCTTTGCAGTTTCGCTCATCCCAATGCTGCACAGGTCGGAGTGCACCCCTGTCTTTTTTTTGGGGCTTGCTTAGGGCGTCGAGAGCCACATCTCCCTGCACACGTCCCTGCAGTGCCTAGGTTTGCATGGACTCCTTACAGGCAGGGGTACTGGAAAGATGCAGTGGGGGAGCACCAAATCATGGGAGAAGGTTGGCCAAATTATATGGCCAGAAATTGAAAATGATGCGGCATAATGAAGCACATTTTTTTTATAACGTTACTTCATTAGCTTTGCCATTTTTACACATCGTAAATGTGTCTGGGCAAAGATGTTACTTCATTAGTACCAGTTTACCACCCAGATACAAAAAGGGCAAGGAAAAGATGACCAGTTAATCTTTAAAATGGTCATTCCACTACACCTGAACCCATGTTGCTACGTTTCCAGTAACTTTTGCTCCGTTTGAGTACGAATTTTTGTTGATGTTAAAAATCTGAAATTATGCTGCAGATTATTGATTATTTGTCGAATCCGGTAAACCTATAATGCACAAAAAGTTGTGGCTGCAGAATTGCATAATTCTAGTGGCCATGCAAATTGGAACGCGAACGTCCACTGGAACTATGTGGCAATAGAGAACCAAAATAATGTGGCACGTTGTTGAATTCATGCGGCAAGAAAAGTACTAGTATGTTGCACAATACAGCGCATTCGTAAACAGTGTTATATCACTAGGTTAACATGTTAATAGTGGGCGAAAGGTTTGCCTCCTTAACTTCATTAAATACCTAAATACAGAAATCACCAACTGTATTGTAATTGTAAACTGCATTAAAATCAGGGCCATTGGACTTATACAATTCTGCATCTTATTTTGTTGGTTGTGGATTTGCCGCATTTGCCACGTAATCCACCTGCTATATAATCTGCAGTTTTTACATAACCTTTTGTTTCTAGTTCACATAGATCAAAAAATGTACTAACTATGTGGCCTCATGTGTTTGCGCATGGTGGAAGGCCCTTCCCAAAGGTTAACTGGTCATCTTTCTAGTGCTTATTTTTGTGTTTGCTTGTTAGACTTGCACTAATGAAGTAAAATCTTTGTCCAGACAGTATTATCATATGTAAAATTACAAAGCAATGAATTAATACTACTAAAAATTCACAAAGAGTCTGCATCTCAAGAGCCATGTGTGGCACTTTTTTAGGTAAGTTTTGTAACTTAACAACGTTTGATTCACTTGAATTGGAAATATATATTTCTGGAAATCTGCAACATCCCCAGGTTGGAGGGAATTATGTGGGCGATGTGGCAAATCCTTAGTTATTCTGGAAAGCCAAAGAATCGCAAAATTCCAAAGGTCCAGTGTTTAGGAAAAAACGATTGCTCATTCAGGGCCTAGTCACGCATTGGGCTTGCAAAGTAAAGTGGGTGGGTGGGGACACGGATGAAGTAAGTTTGGAAAGTAGCCCTTGACAGTACATTTAATAAATGAAGGCCTTTAGGCAGTTTAAGTCTCGCTGGTGTCTTTCCATTTACCCATGGTGACACGTGATTGAAAAATTATTATTATTATTAGGTCAGTCAAGAAAGGAGACGGATGGCCTTGCAGTTCTGCAGGGATGTCCAGGGTAAGACCAGGACGGCTGGATCCATGCCAGATTTTGAAGATTACCACTATGAAGATTTCGCTGATTGAGTGTCAAATTATTATATGATGAACATCTAAAAATCTGGCATTGTGCTAAAAATCCCTGCTTGTGCTGGACACAGCCGTGAGAGGTGTTTGTAAAGCAGAGCCCCTTGAACCCTGTTTTATGGCCTTCAACAACTAGTTGCCGTGTGTCAGTACCCCGGGAAGGATGGGCCGGTAACCCCTGCGGTGGCTGCCCGGTGAGGCTGCCACGAGATGGGCAGCGATCCTGGGATCAACGGGCTGGCCACGTCCTGCGGCGCCGTCCATATGGCTGTGGCAACCCGGGCCCGCTGCGTCGTGCCACAGATGGTAAATACGCCAGTGTGTACAAAACCGGCCGCTTGCAGGCTGTGCTTCACCACCGCGTCCTTGTGACACAGGCCGGCTAGTCCTAAATTACTTCGGGGCAATGCATGTATCTAGTGTAGCTGATCACACATTACTTTTGGGCACTATGGGCCAGATGTAGCAAAGGGTTTTACCCATTCTGTGTCTATGGGAAAATGTGTTCGTACATACGGCCCTATGTGCTTATGGTTGGATATATGGACGCAAGTAACACGTGGCATGCTAGTTTGAATCGCTGTAAGATTTTGGTCGCATTGATGGCAGTACTTAACTAGTCCCACATTATTTTGGTGCCCTGTGTGCTTATGATTTAAATAATGGAAGCCCTTAACTAGTGTCGTGCTGGTTTAAATCACTGTAAGCTTTTGAATACTTAATGGGAGCACTTTACTAATCACACATTAGTTTGGGGCTCATTTATGTGGGTGTGATAAATTCATCGAAGCACTTCACTAGTTACCAGCTAGTTTGGGTCACTGGACACTTTTGACTGAATTAAATTAAACTTCTGAGTGAATTAATAACAGTAGGTAACAAGCCTTTTTTAATTTGTTGGTGTATGGGCTAATGGAAACTAATTAATGGAAGCTCTTATCTAGTAACACTTTAGGTTGGGTCAGCGTATGCTTTTGATTGAATTAGTGGCAGTACTTATCTAGTCACACATTAGTTAGGGCACGATGTGCTTATGATTGAATTTGCGAAAGCACTTAACTAGCTAAATGCTAGTCTGGGTTATTAGAAATTTGTGATTGAATAATGGCAGAAATATTCTTGTTGAATTAATGGCAGAACTTAACTAGTCATTCATTACTTTGGAGCACTATACTCTTATGAGTTAACCCATGGCAGTACTGACCATCATAAATAGGTTTGGAACTTCATGCTTATTATTGAATTTATGGTCGCCCTCAACTAGTTCCACACTAGTTTGGGGGGCACTGCACTCTATGCTTATGATTGAATTTGTGTATGTCTTTGGCTTGTCACACATTAGTTTGGGGTACTGTATACTTATGACTGAATTCATAGAAGCACTGAACTGACATGCTTAGCTATAAGCTTTTGATTGAATTAATTGCAGCACTTTGCAATTCACATATTAGTTTGGGGCACTTCATGCTTATGATTGCATTCATGGAAACTAGTGGCATGCTAGTTAGAATTACTTTATGCTTTTGGTTGAATTAATGGCAGTATTTAACTAGTCACACATTAGTTTGCGGCTCTGTGTGCTTATGATTAAACTCATGAAAGCACTTAACTAGGGGCATGTTATTTGGAATCACTGTAAGCTTTTGGTTGAATTAATGACAGTACTTAACTAGTTACACAAGAGATTGGGGCACTATGCGCTTATGATTAAACTCATGAAAGCTCTTAACTAGTGGCATGTTAGCTGGAATCACTGTAAGTTTTTGGTTGAATTAATGGCAGTACTTAACAAGATTAGTTTGGGGACCTATGCGCTTATGATTGAACTCAGGAAAGCACTTAACTAGTGGTATGTTAGTTGGAATCACTGTAAGCTTTTGGTTTAATTAATGGCAGTACTTAGCAAGTCACACATTAGTTTGGGGCACTGTATGCTTATGATTGAACTCATGAAAACACTTAACTAGTGGCATGTTAGTTGGAATCACTGTAAGCTTTTGGTTGAATCAATGACAATACTTAACTAGTCACACAATAGATTGGGGCACTGTGTGTGCTTATGACTGAGCTCATTGAATCACTTGGCTAGTGCCATCCATCACTGTAAGCTTCTGGTTGAATTAATAGCAGTACTTAGCTAGTCACAATTATTTTGGGGCACTTTATGCTTATGATTGAATTCATAGCCATGCTTAGTTGGTCATTATACACGTCGCTGGATGCTTATGATTGAATTCGTGGGAGCACTTGACTAAACACACATTTGTTTGGAGCATTTCATTTTAATTATTGAATTTCTATCTGAATTTAACTTGGCACACTCATGATGAGGATGAGATAGATTTATAAAGCGCAACTCTACCCTAACAAGGATGTCCCGGCGGTACCAGACTGACGCAACAACCTGCTTAGTGAAATGAACCATGTTTTCAAACCAGTTGGGAAAATGTAGTTGGTTAGTTTCACCTCCTAACTGAAGTGGTTCCACACCACTTTCAAGAAGAAAGGTTCAAGAAGAAAAGGCACAGGGTTCAGACAACCAAACTCTGCAGCTTCGTGAGTGTATAGGGTTCAAGGAAACTTCCACAGTGGATACGTCAGTGAGGGCTCTGAGTACAAGAAGAGTCCCACAGTGGACAGTTTTGTGGGACACCATGTTCAAAAAGACTACCACAATGGGAAAATTTGGGCCAACTTTGTGAGGGCTCTGGGGCCGAGGAGACTTCCACACGGGGCACTTTTGTGGAGACACCAGGTTCAGGAAGACCGAGCACCAGTTTCAGGCAGACCGCCTCAGCTGGAAGCTTAGAGGGTGTATAGGGTCGAGGGAGCCATCCACTGCGGGCACCTTTGCGCGAGCCCTAGGTTCGAAGAAACTCCAGAGAGGGCACTTTTGTGGGGTTCCCGGGTCAAGCAGACTACCTCTCTAGGAACTTTCTAGAGCCACTGGGTTCAAGGAGACATTTGCTTGTGCGAGGGGGACAGCTTTGTGGGTGCACAGGGTTAAATAAGACCTCTTCGTGGCAGCTTTGTGTGGGCTCCGAGTTCCAGGAGACATTGGCATAGGATTCAAGGGGCTGCAGGCAGTTTTGTTGTTCATTAGCAACACCAATGTAATTGGTACACAAGGGCCTCAGGAGAATATCATTAAAGACACTCTCTCCTGGGAGCGCTTAGCACCGTAGGGGGGGAGGGGGGGGCTAGTCAGTGGACCGCGAACCCCTTCTGTCTCCATGATGTGCATTAGGATGACAAACGCTCCTTGTTGTCATGGCGTTCATTAATTAAAAGCCCCGGGGAAGCTGCTCTCCTTTCTCCTCAGGAACCCGCGGTACTTAGCCAGGTGTTTCTTTAAATAAGCCCGGGAAAGAGCGAGGATGGTAATTCTGAGGCCGTTAATTAAACTTTGGCTCTGTGCAGTGATTGAGCGCCCACGCCTGAGGCTAAGCCCACTTCAAAGTTTCACGCACTGGGCCTTTCATGACGGACGGACGGTGGGTGGAGATGTCCCCCGACATCGGATAGCTTCTACTTGCACGCGCTATCCCTGTCAGCCAAGAAGCGGAAAACCCTTACTGGCCTCAATCTGAGTGTCACCCGACCCGGAAGCTAACACTATTAACGCAAATATCCCACAGTTCAAAGAGATACACACACGCCTACGCTATTGTCTATGCACAAGGTGCCCTATAAACCACGTTCCATACTAATCTCCCAACCACCCTGTACATTGATAGATCATCCATACGCGCATACAAGTGTACCCACCTACACACAATTCTATCACACTGCACAAATCTACCGCCACAAAAAACACACCAGTCTGCACACACGTATCACCTTACATGAATTTAACACCCGAAAGTCTAAAACCGTGCACACAGATATACCACCCTACACGCAAATCTATCACTTTCTATAAATATCTGCCACCCTGTGCAAGAATTTAACACCCAATAAACATCTCTATCAAACCATATACAGATCTAGCACACTGCACATGGTATGCTAACTTAAACACACATCTACCACAAAACACACATCTACCACCCTACACAAAGGCATGCCACCCTACACAGAAATCAACTATTATATGCATCATTATTCCACCCTTTTGACAACTGTATCACCGTACAGTTATAACAACCCCAAAATAAATATTCACCACCGGTATACATATTTATCACTACATACAGAGGTCTATTTACTTCAATAATGTCTATCACCATACACATAATCTTACCATCTAGAACACAAATCTGCCACCACATAAAATATACCACCCTTCACACACAGTTATAGCAACCTGCCAGAGAGATCTACCAACCTACATACAAAGTTATCACTATATATGGAACTATGCCGGCCCACACATAAATATACAAACTCACTCATACATCAACTATACATCAACTATCCCGAACACAAATCTGCATCTTGTCATACACATCTATTACCAAACACACAGCTATACCACCCTATACATATTTCAATCTCTTCAAATAAACTGACCACATTACACATATGTTCTATTTCCAATCCAGAAAAAGCCACTACTATCAGACCCTGTTTCAATTCCTTTGGTAAACCCTTTGCTTAGCAGGATTTTTTGGTCATGAGAGGGTAGCTGCTGGCATTGCAACCTGACAATAACCAGAGCCACGTTGTCTGTTGAGGATTCTGTAGGCATTGGTGAACAGTGAGAGAAACTGCCCAGGTCATGGTCTATGAAGGCTAGTTCTGAAAACATCAATGATCTTTAATGGCTACTATTTTCCAGAAAGTCACAGCTAGATGAGGCCACCCACCATGTCTGCCACGGCATTACCCCCGCTGCCCGATTTGTGCCTAGCAGTGACAACCAGGGTAATGGTACTGCACTGAAGAGCCAGTAGCATCATTGTGGTACTTTCATAATGTGTTGCGTCCTGTGAACACTCGTCCTAAACAGTAGGCACAGCTTGCACCCTATCTTCCAGGTGGTGGAAGCCTCTTTGTACCCACCTTTTTAGAAGATATCTGTGGGAGACTTTCAAGCAACAGACAGCCTCGAACCCATCGTGAAGGTGTGAGAAAGTCACCATTTTAGCATATTCACCGCCCACTTTTTCTGACTGATACTGGTGGTAACTGACCCTGACAGTGTCCTGGGATTTGCTGAACAGGCCCAGGGCTAGTGCTCTGAATAAAAGGTAGATGGTAAAAGTGTCACAATTACAATTGGCAATGACAGACCCTGTAAGTCCCAAGTAGATAGTAGGGCAATGGGATAGAAACTACCTATACATCCCTAGTACATAATAGGGCAGGGACGTTTAAAGGTCCAGTAGATTTCCTGCACTGGAGTGTGCACTGCTGTGTTACCTGCTGTCATTTTTGAAGGCGCCCCTGCCTTGCAGACTGTCTTTAAAAAGTAAAACATATGTAAATTCGACTTTTGGATTTAAGGTACTTCCCAAGTGTTAAACTACCTTATCTTTACCTAAAAGTCACCCCATGGTCTACCTCAGATGCCCCAATGGTAGGGTCCATGTAACTATAAACAGGGACATTTTAAAATATGGTTTATATGCCCCGGTGAGAGACAAAGTGCACCTTTCATTATTCCCCATGGTAGATACTTAGCTCCATAGGCTAACATGGGAATATTTTCCATAAGCATAAGCATTGCCAGGGAGGTGCTACAAATGTCACAAAGGGACTCAAATGAATGGTGATGATGAATCCAATAAATTGAATTTGTTGAATTTATCATAACTAGTACAGAAAATAAGTTATAACACTTTCTTTTCTGTAAGTCAAATTCTAGTCTGCTAGTGGTCTCTCCTGATTAAACAGCTCTAACAGGATTAGCCGGGCTTCTTTGATGATGTGATAAGTGAACTGCACTGAGCAAAGATTATCTGATGGGGAGATTGGCAGAAGCTGAGTCTAGGCCAAGAAGGGGGCTGGGTAAATCAAGCTGAGGCTTTTAAAGAAAGCTAGTCAGAAACGAAGACAGCTATGCCTGCTCTCTCACCCTGCACCCCACAGATAGTGAGCTCAGGAAAGGAATTTGCAGATGACCAGATGGGGAGTTAATAGAAATGAACTTCATCAGTGGGTTGGGTTAGCCAGGTCTTACTCCTCTGGAGTACTACACACTGAAGTGCTACTCCTGTTGCACACTAGAACCACAGCCCAAAGGGCTTTGCCTTGCTTCAAGAAGAACTTGGGACTGGACTTCCTGAAAGCAACTGGCTAAAAGAGCCTCCTTGCACTAACTTCTACTAAAGTCACCAGGGTGTAGAGCGTCCAGCGGTCTTGTAAAGGAATTGGGTGGGTGTATTGTGAGAATTGAAGTCCCAAACTTCCAAGGACCATTTCAGGGCTCCTAGATTCTTCCTTTTATGTTTTGGACTCTTTGAGGTTAAAAGGAGAACTTCTGGAATGAACTCCAGAAGTTTGGAGAACTTTTGTGAAAAAGCGCCATACGGTGACTGCCCAGTTGGCAAGAGCCAAGCGCCAATGTTAAATCGCGACCCGGCCTGGATTTCAGGTTCATCCCGCTGAAGGCTACAGAGCTCCAGACTTCCAGAATTGTGACCGGGGCCTCGCTGGAAATCAAGCTGTTATCGTCACATTAGATCCCGGCCTGAAGGGGACAATGAGGTGAAAAGCTCCAGAAAAGTGCGAAGGTAAAATTTTGACTGAGGCATCCCGTTCAGTGTATCTGAGCAGGGGTCTCATGCGGTCGACTTCGAACTTTGACTTTGTCCCGGGCAAGTGCGACCAGATGTCCCCAGTTGGCACTATTGATTATTGATTCTAAGCACTAGAAAGCACATTTTTGTATTTAATCTTTAACAATTATTATCTCCAGTTCCCTATGTTGGATTTGTTCTGGTGTTATTTTAAAGATAGAAATATTTACTATTTGTATGGATTGGTGTAGGATTTTTACTTTGTGTTGTGTCTTACCTATTTACTCTATTGGTGTATTTAAATGCTTTACATACCTATTTCCTAAGTTAAGCCTGCCTGATCATTGCCAAACTACCAGGGGTTGAGCCAGGATCTGATGTTTATGAGACCTTGACTGCACCTAACACTATCTGGGGCCCTTATTGCTAGTGGTAGATGCATACTTACCTCTACAAATAACCAGCTTGCAACATAATTGGTGGCAGAGGTGGGAGGTGAACTTGTGTTTGACTTGCACCATACAGTAAAGTGAGTTAAGAACAGGAAAAACCCACTAAATTGACTTTGAACAAAACTTTTGAAATTTGGACTAAAACTAATTTTTAATCCATTCTTTTGATTTTTTCAAATTTGTTCTATTTCTGATTGTGAAGTTTGTGTGACCCAAAACTACAGATACCATGGAGCTGGATCTGGCAAATCTGAACAAACTCAAAGTGTCCGAGCTTAGGGTTCAGTGTAGGTCCAGGGGGTTACCTAATAGAAATATTATCAGGAAGGCTGAGTTGATTAGATCCTTGAGGGCCTGGGCACAGACAGCTCTAGAGAATGAAGGAGAGGGGGAAGGTAAGTCCTCCAGCCACCTCCACCAGGAGGAGGATGATGCCCTGTCCACAAAGTCCAGTACTAGGATTGTGCTCCCAGCGATGGGAGGGAAAGAAGGCTCTCGCATAGGGGAAAAGACTGTCTCTTGCAGAGAGAGAGCTTCAGGCTCAGTTGAAAGCCTTAGCTATAGAAAAAGAGAATCTAGAGCTGGAAAAGAAGAGATGGGCAAGAGAAGAAGAGAGAAGAAATAGTGGCAGCGGCCATGAAGAAAGGTGCTGAGATACCTAAGAGGGTAGGGGCAAGCCCAGGCATCCCAAAGGAATACTTCCCTTGTACACTGAGGGGGATGATATTGATAAATGGTTGACTGCATTTGAGAGGGCTCTTGAGATACAAGAGGTCCACTCTAAGTATTGGGGGGTCACTCCTGTGGGAACTGATTCCAAAAGCTGGGAGAGATAGGCTCCTGACCCTAAAGAGCGATGAGGCAAAATCCTACTCTCACATGAAGCAATTTTAAGTCAAGAAATTTAGGCTAACCACAGCACAGTACAGAATGAAGTCGAGGGACACCCAGAAGGTGAGCGTGCAGTCCTGGTTGGACTTTGTAGATCTCTCAGCAAAGGCATTAGAGGGTAACCAAGTGAGTAGCTATGAGGGGCTGTATAATTTGATTCTAAAGGGCACATCCAGACTCATTGTGTACAACAGAAATTATGAAAGTATCTACTAGACTCAAAGATGTCTGGTCCCGGGAACTGGGGGAGACAGCTGATGAGTGGGTGAGAACCCATGTTTCTAATCAACATCAGGGAGGTGACCAAAAGAAAGGAGGACAAGTCCCCTCCCAGAGAAAAGACCAGGGGAAAGAAGGTCAAAAAAAGAAAGAGTCCTCACAGGGCTGGAAAAAACCTTCACAAGAGTGTGGGGCCCGAGCCACAACACTTTCGAGAAGAAGGAGTATTTGGGGAAGAATTTTTATCCTACAAAGGATAGAAGGTTTCGTGACCTAATGAAGGCAGGTCAGCGTTTTAACTGTCACCTCCCAGGCCACAAAAGAGGAGATGCTGTTCACGCAAAAAGCCCCTACCGGTGGGGAGTGGACAGGGATTGATAGTGTAGGTGTGGGGGTGGAGTCTGTCCTAGAGATGGGGAAACAGAGGCCTCCTTAGTGTCCATGGGTAGGTTGGAAAATTGCAGCCCTGGGCCTCTTGCCTCCCAGCATGGAGAGGTACAGGTAGAGGCCTACAATTAATCAAACTGAGTTTGAGACTCTGAGAGATACAGGAGTCTGTGTGATTATGGTCACACAGAGATGGTTTCTCCTTAGCACATCATACCTGGAGTACACTACCAGGTAACCTAAGCAGCCAACATAACCAAACTCCATCTCATGGCAACCGTGAGTTTGGAATTGGGAGGTGTGACAAGTCCTAAGCAGGTACCTGTGTCCCCTGCACTTCCAGTGAAGTGTCTACTGGGAAGTGACCTTGAAGTTTCTGATTGGTCGGGGTGCAAAGCATGGTCAGTGCAAGAATGCTGTATCTCCATGAGTGGATATGCGATGTGACTAGGGCACAGGCTGCTCAGCAGGGAAAGGCTTGAGACTTGGACTCTGGAATAATGGGCCAAGTCTCTAATGACAAGAGAAAGGGCACTGGGATTAGTGAGCCAACCCAGAGAACTCCAGAGGTGCTGGAAGATCTGACCTCTGTGGGTGGTGTTTCACTCCTGTAAAATCTGCCCGGCTTTGCAGAATTGACAGCAGCTGGCCCACCCACCAGAGAGGAGTTTTGCCAGGGACAAAGAGAGTGTCCCACTCTTGAAAGCTTGAGGCAGACTGCCTCTATGCATGTGGAGGGTGATGTGAGCAGATCCCATAAAATTTACTGGGATGAAGGAGTCCTATGCACTATAGCCAGAGACTCCAAGGAGGACGCAACTAGGAGGTTGGTGGTACCTCAAAAGTATAGATAATTCCTTCTCACTCTGAACCATGACATCCTCTTGGCAGGTCATTTGGGCCAGAATAAGACTTTGAACCAGTTGGTGAACCATTTCTGTTGGCCCAACATTTCTGCCAAAGTGATGGAGTTTTGTAGCTCCTGTGCAACCTGTCAGACCAGTGGCAAGATAGAGGGCAAACCGAAGGCTCCCTTGATACCACTGCCAGTGGTTGGGACTACCTTTGAGAGGGTGCAGTAGACATTGTTGTTCCCCTAGACCCACCAACTGCATCAGGGAACAAGTATATCATGGTGGTAATGGACCATGCCACAAGGTAACCTGAGGCAATTCCCCTCAGAACAGTCACTGCACCTTCAGTGGCTAGGGCCCTACTTGGTGTGTTCACCAGGCTAGGTTTCTCAAAGGAGGTAGTTTCAGATAAAGGCATGAATTTCATGTCCAGCTATCTGAAGGTGATGTGGGCTGAATGTGGTGTTTCCTACAAGTTCACCACACCATATCATCCCCAGACTAATGGCCTGGTGGAAAGGCTAAATAAGACCCTGAAGGGCATGATCAATGGTTCGTCGGACAAACTCAGGCGGAGATGGGATGTTCTCCTACTACGCCTACTGTTTGCCTACAGGGAGATTTCATTAAAAAGGGTTGGCTTTAGTGCCTTTGAACTGTTGTTTGGGCACCCTGCACGAGGCCCATTGTGTCTGGTGGGAGAGTCTTGGGAAAAACCTCTTAAGGAGGCCAAGGACAATGTGCTAGACTACGTACTAAGCCTGAGATCTCACATGGAAGAGTACATGTACAAAGCAAGCAGGATCTTGGAGGCCAGCCAAGAGCTCACGAAGCTCTGGTATGACTAGAAGACTACCATGCTGGAGTACAAACCAGGGCAATTGGTGTGTATGTGTTGGAGCCTGTGGCTCCTAAGGCACTCCAGGGCAAGTAGACTGTGCTATCCAATCCTAGAGAAGAAGGGTGAATTTACCTATTAGGTAGACTCTAACACACCCCACAAACTCTCACAGGGTCCTGCATGTCACTAGGTTGAAACCCTACCAAGACAGGGCAGACATGACCATACTGATGGACACAGAGGAAGGAGGAGAAAAAGGAATGGAGCCACTGCCAGACCTCCCCTCCCACAATGTGCAAGATGGGTCAGTGGAGGGAGTATTACTCGCTCTCAAATCGACAGACCAACAGCAAAGAGATTGCAAGCTCATACTGGGGCTGTTTGCTGGCCTGGTAGTGGTAGGTGCATACTAACATCTACTATTAACCAGCCTACAACAAAAGGCATCACCTAATGTCTGCACAGGCACTATGAGTTCCACCTTCCCCCGATTAGGGAGGTTTGCGCATCTATTCTGTGAAGGATGGCCATGTGAGGCACTGACTCTCCACAACCTCCTAAAAATAAGCAGATACTCATCCACCTTAACATGTCTGCAAATGATGATTGAGTTTAGGGATCCTACCTTAATAGCAGCTCTATCTAAAGATTTCCTGGGTTTCTTCTGTGTGATTTATTGTTTTTTATTGCACACTACTGTTTTATGGATTAAATCAAATGTTTAATTAAAAAAAAGAACTAAATCCAATTGGACATTCATATTTATTAACATTTTTAATAATTGTGTCATACTTTATCTGGGAGCAGTCCTCACTCATTCTCCAAAGGAGTTTGCGGTTATATCCCTACAAAGATGTGGGTTAGAAATAATCTGCTAAAGAGAATATTTATCACAACAAAAATATTTTTAGATTACTAAAATGAAAAAGACACAGTGATACACGTTTGAAAAAATGCATTGAAACAAAAGAGTTCAAGATGCTATAAAGAAATCATGTAGGAAGTATTACATAGGGTAAGGATTAGTGTCATTTAAATTTAGGAGTCTCCAAAATAGCAATTAAAAATGTTGGTGTTGTGGTTTCTCTGTTGAGCTTTCCTCGTAAAGGTATTCCTTAGATTGATATGGACCCACCACATACCCATGAAATCCTAAAAGACGCTGCTTTGACTGTGATTTTCCTATGTCGTATTAATTAGCTTTTGTTGACTTCACACTTAACCAGTGCTTAATTTGTGCCCACGGTGAGCACTGCTATACATTTTTGTGGACTTGGGCTTAGTTTTCATGATCAGACTTTGACCAGGGCAAGAGAGAGAAAGGCAGAAAGGAAAACATGGAGAAGAAAGATAAAGGATAACAGGGACCATGGGAGAAAGTAAGGATAAGCAAGAAGTTGCAAGAGTGGGATAAATAGACAGGAAGTTGAGGGTGGATAAAGATAGGCGTGGAATCAAGATAGGCATCCACGTTATACAGCACGCCCAGCATTCCGTAGTGCTGGCAGCAAGCTACTATTTATAGCTTTGGCACATCCACACTTGTTTCATGGCGCTAGATGTTTCATATTCCTAGGTTACAGCACCACAATCTCCAGTTTTTCTCTTCTGCAACTCCATGATAGACCCACCTTCTTTTGTTACTTTTTTCTGCAAATGACTTACTTTGCATAAACCCTCCCTTTGGCAGAAGAATATCATTCTGGACAGTGATACCTCACTCAATATAATATTTGGTGCTATTCTAGATCTGATTTGAAACACAGAACCACCTTCAAGAGACCTTGACAGATCTACTTAGCTACTAAAGGGATAGAAAGCAATTAAATGGTTCATTGTATTTACGTTAATCTTATAAGAAGTACTGAAAGTCTGCATCTTGGATTTAGATTGGACATCCCTGGTTATGGATTAAGATTAGAACCAGGCACTGGCTGGTGCCGAGTGCTTAATTCCAGAAAGCCATAGGGTAGTTAGAACAGTACTGATTGCAGAGACAATAACATGTGTAGGGCACAAGCCTGGTGTTCTAGACAGGCTAAGGAGGAATTTAGTGGTTCAGGGATTATTCCATTTGTTGGTGTGAAAGAATCAGGTTCGATCTCCCCGTTGGACCACTAATTAAACAGAAGGACAGATCCTGGGAGCTGGGCAGTGTTTAATTTGTCCCAGTGGTTGCAGGTGGTGGGCACCAGCACTCATTATTGCGGGCGGTTAATTATTTTCCGTCAACAGACTTTGGCCAACAGCAAGATAGAAAGGAAGAAAAGGGTGAAAGAAGGAGGATGAGAAAGGTTTAAAAAGAGTGATGAAGGGAAAAAGCAGGGATGAAAAAAGAATCTGCATGAGTGAGATAAAGGAACAGGAAGTGTAGGGTTAAAGAAGAAAGAGCCATGAGGTTGTATCAAGCAAGACAGACTAGGTATTCACCCACCATGACATTTGACAATGCCTGAAGGTTCGTAGGAAAAACATGAGCCGCTGCATTTTTATTTTTGCAGCTTTATGTAGCACAAACTTGACTGAAACGTATTGGAGCACTTTACATGAGCATAAGTTACATTACTCTGGGTCACATTTTTTTAGGGGCGAGCGCAAATCGCTTCGTCCCCTGATGTAATCTCTCTTTGGGCTTCAAACCACACCCATGTCACGTTAGTCCCTTACATTGGTTTGTGGGCTTGCCTTTTAAAATCCGCTTGATTTCATTAGTGTAAGGTATGCATACGTTCCAGTGTTTAGCCCTCCTTGAGCGCACCAACCAACTACTGGAAACATACAAGGCTCCATGTTTTCCGTATGGTTTCTTGACTACTTTTATTTTGCAGCGCAATCGCGGTCATTTTGTTTTTTTTTCATTTAATGTGGCAAGATAAGTCTGGTTAGGAGTTTACAACGCTAATAGCTCTAACTCGACAAAATGCAAGACCCCTTGCATTGCAAATGCTTGTCTGTTTTTGGCATGGGCGATTAAGTGATTTTGCCAGAATCACAGGATGTTGAACCAACACCAAGGCTCGAACGTGGTTCCCCTGTTCCAGAGTTCCTGGTCATAATGCCACATCCCCTCCCCTATGCTATTACAAAATAGGGTATCAAGTTGGGGCTCACTAGGTAAGGCTATCAGGTACAATCATCACATAGTCAATAGAGATGAGTCAGGGTTGTGGTACCCAGGGATGGACCAATGGATTGTGCACACAAAAGTATCCTGCCTGTATGGTGACGGAATGTCACAAGGCAGAATGATTGACGGGGATCATGACTATGCAGAGATCCATTCCTAGGATAACAGAATAATACCATTTTGTAGTGTTGAAAGCAATGAGGCTTTTGAACTGTCATCCAGTACCTTCTTTATATGGGGGTGTATGCCAGAATATAATTAGCAAAAATACCATTTGCCAAAAATATCATCCAATTGGGGTCAGATTTTCTATTATTACATCAAACGGAGTGATATTTTTAAACAATATTTTTAGGACAAAATATTTCTGTTAAACAATACTTTGGTTATGATATTGTGGTACCATACAGCGCATGCACATTTAGTCATTGTGCATATCACATAGTGTCTATAAATATATGTAGCTGTGAGGAAAGGGGAAAAGAGAACACACAGATTTAATATATTGCCGTGTTCTTGGCACCCCAGTAATAGGATCCACCCTCCCTACGAAACACTACAGTAGATGATACCTTCATCTTAGAGGACCTTCCTCTCCACTCAGCATGAAAAACATTGATTGGTTTTTTTTGAATTAGCAGGTTTAACTCTGCCTAACAGAATGTAATGCGCCCCAAAATTAGCAATCAATGTGCAGTATAAATCGTTTGAGCATTATAGGCAGCCTGAATACTCTTCAGAAGTGAGACTCCGAATAACAAGATTTCAACAATCCAAGGGTTGAGAGATTATAAGGATACAGTTGTAAACAAATCATAAATACATTGAGGTTTAACTGCTTTGACTGGCTTAAACAACAATTCCACACTACACTGTCTAGCAAGATCTCTACCAAATCCCCAAACAGAAGATACCCTCATACACAGCGATAAAACCACCTTAACCTCAAATTAGTTTGCTCTCCAGGTTGCGGTGATACACCTCTCCTCCCCTCTTTGGAATATACCTGAAATACCCACCATCCAACCCAACACCTCTTTACTACATTGGGCATAGTCTGTCCACAGACAACTTCACAATGACCATACGGAGAAAACCCAGACCTGCAGAGACACGTCTCAATGGACAACTTGGTGAAGTGTGCTATATAAAACCGCGTAACACATTGTGACCCATCATGGCCCATTAATGTAAGTTAAGGAAAGGATTATGAAATGTACCAGTCACAGGCCAATTTAGGAACCTCTATAGAAATAACGTATGTAGAGGAAGTGCTAATTCAATGCCAGATGCGCAAACTAGGGTCCATCCTTGGAAGTTCACAAGTAGTGAAGGATGCCCCAGTCAATCAGTAACACTTTATTCAATCATTTTGGCCATAAAAGCACATAATAAAAAACACAATTTACAAATATAACAAATACAGAAATGCTGACATAAAACCAAAGTAAAGAGTGTAATCTTAAAACAGAGAATATGCATTTACACTTATAAAAAGAGCCACGAATCAGGCACTGCACAGCCCTTGTGTCACCCTCATCATTTTACCTTGCAACAAAGAATCCTCAAAAAGGAATCCATGCTAGGGTAATTTTGAAATTGGAATGCAATAATGGTACCTAAAACCTAGTTATGGCGAGGCATACATCTTCCTGATCTTTAGGGCCCAACAAATGTGTCTGATCACCCAGTCATTGCCTAACATAAGCGATGCCATTGGACAACTAAGTGCGCCACTATAAAGTATTCTACACACCTTCAGAGCCTCAAAGATGCACCAATCATTGATCAGATGAGAAAGCTTCACATCTTAGAGCAAACACCAATCAGAAGCCTGCACGGAAAACCTGTGATATCTTTCAGTGGGAAGCTTTGAAGCAAGAAATGGTGAACCGAGCTGGACCCTGTGTAGGACGCACCAGACCACTAAGCAATGAACCAGTCATCCCTAGTAATGTAACCTCCACTAATCTAAGATTTGCACAGTCACAGTGGCGCTCATGAAACCCTACTAAGAACTGCACCAATCATGGTGTAGCTGCCGTGGCAAATAGCAAACGGTGGCCTTTAGTCATTCCATAGGCAGGAGTGCATTTCTCATCATGCCTCATTCTATCTTGGGGAAGTGAGGAGAAGTAACCCCCCTGCCTCATACAGTACTTACAGGACAGCTTAAACTCAGGTGCCCCACATACAGACAGTGACATAATCAACAGGCGCTTCAGGTGCCTTCGGTGGCCCTAAAAATCAGGGAGGCAAGAAGCACTCTCTTTTGTTCTTTGGAGCAGACCACTCATCGGATCTCTTTTCACCTACTCTTTGGGTGCTGGTTCCATGTGGCAAAACACCCAGTTGCCCTCATTGTATGCAGCAGCACATTTCTGAGAATATAATGCGGTCCTAAGACATTTTGCTTTTTTGCTGGTTTGTCCTATTTATGGGGAAAGGATTTCTGGAGCAGTGGGATAGCTGGAGGTGTGACTTAAATTCTGGGTGTCCAGGAAGGTTATGCCCAACCCTGGGTGCCCTGGGTTGGCTACTGGCAGAGCTTTCCTTGGTGGCTGGACAGACCACCAGTGCCCGCCAAGGCAATGCATTAAGTGATTCCCTGGCTATGTGTGTTTTTTGGTTTTAATGATATTTCATTTATTCCATCACGCGCCCACTTAAGCTGTGAAGCATGTTTAAATGTTGATGGCGTTATTTGCTACCGACCTCATGGCTGCGGGAGATAAACAGTTGGCATCCTGTGCTGCCCGTGCAGGAGAGGTAAATGGAAATTTTCTGTGTGCAATGCTACTATTACCTTGTGCAGGTACAATGGGGAAGCCTGAGCCGTTTTACCACTACAGAATCACTGAATCATTGCTGTATGTTTGTCTGTCTTACAATATTTTAAACCTGTTTCATGCTGTGGAAATTTCTGTAATGCCTTCATACTGATTGTGTATGTAAAATGACTTACAATCCTTTACCCTTTTATTTGAATAAATAACTAAGGGCTTGATTTAGATCTTGGCGATAAAGGTAACCCTATCAACTTTTCAACTAAAAGCCGGTCTGCAGCTATGACGGTCCACCTGCTGTATTTCGATACACCACCCGCATTGAAGGGGGGATAGGGAAAAGTGGATGCTGGTGGGTTCCAGCCACCCTTTCCTCCATGCAGATTTGTATGTGCCTTACCGCCAAGAAAAAAGTGACGCTCCGACCTCCATGTCGGAGTTGGCGGATCATGGGGAAAAGTCAAAACTTAACTTTTTCCCCATACCACACCTGTCTTCGACGGGACATGACTGGACAACATCTGCCATCACTGCTGCCACTGACCCACGGAGAAAACATGAACCCCTGTCACCAGACTCCAAGGTAGGGACACCTCATTGCCAGGTTATGTTGGGTGGGCACTTCAGGAGTAGTCGGGACCACTGCAGGGCATACACATGTCACAGTAACATTTTTAAATTATTGTGACATGCATATGTGGGGTACACAATGGTGTCACAAATGGCAGGAGACACACTGGCACAACACGCATTTTGCACACATATTTAACTATCATTGTGGTGTCATCATTCATTGCAAAATTAATGCTGGCCCCTCAATGATGGTACACTCACACTGGACACCAGTGTCGATGTGTGTATATTGCAGGGGAACCTGTACATGTAGGTTTGTACTATCTTTTGTGCATGTGAGTCATTACATGTTTTTGTGTCCGTGTTTCAATTGACTGGTCGAGATGGAGGGAGCTAGAGTGTGTGATGTGGTTGTGTCTGTATGTGCGTCACTTGCATGTGAGCTCGATGTTGCAGTCTATGTTGTGTTGCCGTGTGACACATTCGAGTGTTGTGTTGTGTGACAGACATTGTAGTGATGTGTGTAGTTGTGCAAGTGTGTGAGTTTGTGTAGCTGAGTGTGTAGTTGTGTTGGTTGCTGTGGTTGTGTTGTTTGTGCAGTGTCAATGGTGTGTGTTGTGTCATGGGTGTATGGCAATATATGTTTTTGGCATGTACGGTTGTGTTGTTGTGGAACTGTAATGGATGATGGTGTATATGTAGTGAATTGCATAGCGTGTAGTGTAGTGGGACACATATGGCAGAGGGATAGTGTCTGATTCCATAACCTGGCCATTGTACAAGGTCCATTTGGTCCCACTGTCGTATACCTCTGTCAGCAATCTGTTGCCAGTCCTCCGCTTACAGAGCTACAATATCTAGATATGGCTGGCGGAACATTGCCGACTTGACGGTGCTCTCGGGTCCGCCGTCCAATCGGCTTGGCAGTAACACCGCCAAGATCTAATTCAGGCCCGCCTTTATTTGATCACACACCTGAAGCCAGAGTCTCACCTGCTGTTGCTCCTGAACATGGGGAGGGGACTTACAGGCTGTCTTATGATTTGTGTGTTAGTGACTCACACGTTGTGAGAGTACTATGTCTCATCGTACAGAGCTGAATGCCACTAAGAGATGAGATGCGCAATTAATGCAGACGGTAGGATGTTTTTGAGTATTATGAGATGCACAGATTATGGCCCGGATCCATAACTCTTCAGAGCTAAAAGTCACCAAGAGAGGCATGTGGATAAAAGCCCATGGTGTCAACGAATGCACCAATCATGTGCCAACATTAAGAGCGCCACATCAGTGAGGGGTAAACTACATAGCAACAAAAGAAGTACAAATCAAAGGTAAGCCTGGAACACTGCGCATACAAAGCAGTACAAAAAACAATCTGAAGTAGTCAAATTAAAGGAAAATGAACCCAATTAAAAAACCATTCTGGCTGGTTAATGAGACCCGAAATTGGAAGGCTGTGTGAGGGGGATACACGTGACAAAAAGAAAGAAGTAGCGGGTAGAGAGAGCAAAGAAGGGCTGTAGGGGAAAGTGGAAAAGGCGAGAAATGAAAGGTAAGCAGAGGGGAGGGGCGCTCGCAGCACGGATATGGCATTAGCCACACAGGCGCAGTGACAATTTATTTCTGAAAATAGGCCCTGGGGCGAGGGGCAGAGGTGGAAGGAGTAACGCAAAAGTAAAAAGGGGGGTAAAAGTGTGAGGAAAAGGGAGGAAGGTGAAGGGCCAATTACATCGTATTTTAATAGTATTTATATAGTGCTTACTACCCCTGATGAGGCGTCGAAGCGCTTTTCGGCGATTAGCACTCTACTCCGGAACCCAAAAGGAATTAGTGGTGGATTAGTATAGGGAAATATGAGTACAGTTTGAGTATTATTATGAGTTAATTTGAGCCCCGGATATGTGAGTTTGTTAGTTGGATTGAAGGGGTAGAGGAGGGAAGAATCCAGAAGTGTTAATCAGGAGTTTAAAGTAATAGGATGAGGCTTAAGATGAGTAAAGAGGGGATGGAGGAGGGAAGAGTCTGTGGAACGGGTTAGGGGGATCATAGTGGCAATAGGGGTTTTGGATGAGTCAAAGGTGAGATAAATGAGAGAGAATTTAGTAGGTTATAGAGAGAGATCAGATACCCTTCTGAAAGGAAATGGAGTGAGATACGAGGTAAAACTCTAAAGGAGTGGGAGGCAAGTGTGGGTAAAGATGGAGGGGTTGTGTAGGTAAAAGATAAAGATGTAAAAAAGGAATTGTTTGAAAGGAAGACAGGGAATGGAGTGAAAATGAAAGTGAAAGATAAAGAGCAAAAAAAGGAATTGTTTGAAAGCAAGTTAGTATGGGTCTACGAAAATGAACGAAGGTGAGATACGATTACAGCGGGTATTTAGAAGCATAAAGAAGAGAGGTAAAGAAGTGAGTGGGAAATACATGAGGCTTCGAGAGAAAGACTGAAGAAAGTGAAAGAAATAAGAAGGCGGTCCGGAGGGGAGAACTTGAGGCAAGGAGGGGGAGATGAGCCACAAGGATGAGAGGTGACTGCAAAAGGGAGCGAAGTGGAGAAAATGAAGGGGGAGGTTGGAGTGAACCGGATGTAGATAAGGAAGGGAGGGCAGAGCAGCGGAGGAAAGGGCTGCCTGGCTGGGAAGTGTTGGCGAGTGGGGACAGTGAATGGAGGGAATGACAGTGAGTGACGTTGTGAGTCTAACGAAAGACTTGGAGAGTGTTGTGACAGAAAGAGGTGGGAGATTTGGAGAGTGTCATGTGGGTGAAGGTACTGACAAGAACTGAGGGAGAGTGCAGCTAAGGAAAGGGCAAAGGCCGAGAGGGAAAGTGGGGACAAAGAAAGGGGGAGTGAGGGTGAGGGAAAGTGTAGATAAGGAAAGGGGGCAGAATATGTGAGGGAGAGGGTAGATAATGAAAGGGGGCAGAAGGGGTGAGGAAGGGGGTAGATAATGAAAGGGAGGAAGAAGGGAGTGAGGGAGAGGGCAGATAATGGGAGACTGTAAGATTGCAAATAAGGAATACCAGAGTTTGAAGTGGGCAGGATCTGAGGGGAAGGACATGTCCATACGTTTTTTAATTTGACAAAAGCAGTTCCCCTACTTTACTTAAAGGGCTTACATCCCACAACGGAATTCCGACGTTTGAGATGCCTCGGCTGAAATGGAGGGGAAGAGTGTCTCCTGCACTGTGAAACCGAGGGAGGGACAAAAAGTAGAACAAGAAACAGGCCTTTAGACCTGGGGGACAGCTCCCTGAAAGAAACGCAAACATGTGCATTTTGTTACTCTTCAAATGTAAAGGCTGCTTTGGAGCGGGTATTGGCTTTAATTGATGGAATCACTTGTAGAGTATTCTTTTTGAAAGCACTTCCTTAACCTTAAACCTAAATATTTTGTGCACTTTGTGGCAGACAATCTTATACAGTGTGTAAAGTAAGTTTAAAATAATGACATATTCACAGTGCCTTCTGTCACAGGCTGAGACCTCGTAACACTAAAACCCATAAATTCCTGTCCACCACTGCACCAACAAGAATTAAATTCTGTGGCTCACAGATATCCACAGTGATCATATTAACCAATAGAGGTTTCACAACATAAAAAAGAGTGTCTCTCACTAATTAGTTTGACGTGCATTTATTTATTGTTTAAGAGGTGAGTTATTTTATATGCAGTTACTTGAAGGTGAAAGCCCAACAAAATAATTACAGAACGTTTTGTTCTTTTCAGTCCTACCTTGGATCCCGCCCCCATTCCCACTGACCCCGCCTCCAGTGGGCTGAGGATCACAATTCCCATAAATGTTTTAATGCTCTTCGACCGCTGAGGAAAACAGGGCATGGAGGGAGTGAGCACAAGAACTGATAGGCAAAAGAGAAAGGGTCAAGGAGTAAGGGGCAGATAACGGAAGGAGGAAAGGGAGTAAGTGAGGGGCAGCAGGGATAGTAACAAGAGGGATAGAGGGGAGGAATGAGAGTAGTTCTGATTTAAACAAGCATCTGCAGTGCAATGGGTCTCGGATTACGTTGAGTTAGAGCTATTAGGGTTGTAAACTCCTAAATGGACTTTTCTTGTCACATTAAATGAAAAAAAAAAAAAAACAAGTGCGATTGTGCTGTTTAAAACACAGTTCGATCGTGCTGCGAAATAATGAGAAAACGTAGTCCAGAAACCACACAAAAAACATGGAGACTCGTATGTTTCCAGTAGTTTACCAGTGTGCTTGAGGGGGGCTAAACACCGGAAAAGGCATGACGTATTCATGCCTTTCACAAATGAAAACAAGTGGATTTTAAAAGGCAAGCCAATAAAAATGATTGACGTACCATGGGCGTGGTTACAATCCCCCTAAAGAGAGATTAGAAGAGGGACGGAGCGCTTTACGCTCGCCTCTAAAAATGATGGCTCGAGTGGGAGCTTAAGGGAACAGGATACAATGCAGGAAAGGAAAAGACTTCAAGGAAGAAGGACGAGCGAAAAAGTGCACTTAAGAACAAAGGGGAGTGGGAGCAAGCAAATGGGAGTGCAGAGAGGAAAAAAAGCCAGGGGAGGCAGGACTCCAGATTAGGAAATCAGGGGGAGCGAGGGACAGTAGTGCCAAAAAGGAAAGCCTGGTGGAGGGACCTAGAGGGGTTGTATATAAGTTAAGGTGGGGACTGGAGTGAGTGGCAGAAGGAAGTGACATTTCTGCAGATAAGGGAAAAAGTGAGTGTGATGTGGTGATTGAGTTCAACTAAAGAAAGGGGGAGCTGGAGAGTGTGAAGGGTGCAGATAGGGAAAGGGGGAGCTGGAGGGAGTAAGGGGTGCAGGTAGGAAAATGGGGAGCTGGAAGGAGTAAGGGGTGAGGATAAGGACAGCTGGAGGGAGTAAGGGGCGAAGATAGGGAAAGGGGGAGTGGAGAAGTAAGGGGTGCAGATAGGGAAAGGGGAGCTGGAGGGAGTAAGGGGTGTGGCTAGGGAGAACTGGAGCTGAAGGGAGTACGTGATGCGGATAAGGAAAGGGGGAGCTGGAGGGGTTAAGGGGTGCGGTTAGGGAAAGGAGAGGTTTGAAGGACTACCAGGAGTAACTAAGAAAATGAAGGACAGGAGGGTGTGGGGTGTGGTTATATTTAAAAAAGAGAGCGGGCGGAGTGAGGATGGATGATAAGGGATCAGGAAAATTTGCAATAGTTGGGATTAGAGGAGAAGGGGGTGAAGATTATGAAATGTGTGGGAAAAGGAGGACTGTCGTGGAATAAATGAGGTAGGGGAGGGAGACAGGACGATGTGTGATGGATTTTAAGGGAATGGAAGTGGAGAAAGAAATTTGGGGTGAATAAATGGAAAAAAAAAGTAAAAGGATTGAAATAAAGGAGTCAGGAGACAGAAGGAAGATGCAGCGCACAACATGTCAAGGAACAAGGAAGGCATATGCGAGACAAAAAGAAACAAGCATATGCAATGCAATGGGTCTCACGTTTGCTCGAGCTCGAGCTATTAGCATTGTAAATTCCTAACTGGACTTTTCTTGCCACATAAATTGAAAATGAAAAGTAAAACAGTTCACATAAGCGAGCCGATTCAATGTGCCACGGCCGCCATGATCATGAGTGCGAAGGAGAGACAGAAAAGGAAAAAGAAGTTTGCTCGCCGTCAAACGTATCAGTAAACGTGCAATTATCTATATAACAGTGTCTATGGCAAAGGCAGTAACAAAACTGCCCCATGCAGGGACATACATAAAGCAGTTAGCAATGATAACAAAGGATTTTTGAAAGGCAAGCCCAGGAACGAGTGATAGTGAGGGCGTGTGGTGGGTGTGGTTAAAAGCCCACAGATAGATTACAACAGGCCAGAGCACTTGTTCTCTAGACCTAAAAAATGGATAGGAGGGAAGACGGGAAAACCAAAAGAGGTTTCTGCAACTTGAAAGGCTTAAGAATTTTTTTTTAAAGAGGCAAGTGGATGTAAGAAAGTTTGTAGGAGGCTGGCCTGGTCTGTAGCGGGTACCAGGTCCAGTTATCCCTTATTAGTGAAATGTAGTCAGTGTCTAGAAGCCAGGCTGACTAGGGGTAGCTGTAGTTAGCAGCCAAGGCATACCTCGGAGACATGCAAAGCTCTTGCAATACCACTGTAGTCACACAGAACTCACACACGAAAGAAAATACTCAGTGTTACAACAATAACAGTACTTTATTTTTAGTGACACAATGCCAAAAATACCTTAGGAGGTAAGTAATATACACAGTATATACACTAGAATAATGAAATAGCTGTAAAAACATCTAGAAAACAGTGCAAATAGTGCAAATCACAATAGGTTGCAATGGGCCTAGGGGGAACACAAACCATATACTAAAATATTGGAAGCGAAAGTCGGTGTCCCACCTAGGCAAGTGTAGTGTGTAGAGGGGCACTGAGACTGTAAGAAAACACCAAAGGTCAGTAATAGAACCCACCCCAGAGCCAAGGAAAACAGGAGTTAATCACAGTAAGTTTCCTAGAACACACAAGAAATCATGATAGAATATTAGGCAAGAGCCAGAAGAGACTACAAGACACCAATGATGGATTCCTGGACCTGAAGACCTGTGGAAGAAGGGGACCAAGTCCAAGAAGCACTGAAGAGTCCATGGAGAACAGGAGCCCCTGCTAACCCGGATGAAGGTGCAAAAGAAGAACCACAGGTGAAGAAGAACAGTCAGTACTGCACCCATGAAGATTGATGTGGGTTCCTGGTTGGTGCAGATGATGTACCACCCCGGATGGAAGATTGCCGTGTGGTTTGCATCGCTGGATTCTGGCAACAAGCCTTGGCACACGCAAAGCTCGTGGTTAGCGGACAATGGTGCTGCCAGGACCAGGAGGTACCTTGTGGCCTCTACCCAGGAGGGTGAGACCGATGGGGCTCCCAGCAACTCAGAGAGCCCTCAAACGACCAGGCAATGTACACAGGGGTCCCACAGCATGGGGACAAAAAAGGTGCAAATGGAGGCCCACGCAGCATGACACAAAGGGATCCCACGGCACCGGAGAACCACTCAGGAAGCTGTCCGTCACAGGAAAGAGTGCTGGGGGCCGGAACTGTGCTGTGCACGAAGAACTTCATGGAAGCTCACACACAAGCCTTGGCAACTGCAAATCACGCAGTGCATGGGGGTATTGTCTTGCGTGGAGAGGCAAGCTCTTACCTCCATCAAAGTTGGACAGCTGGACCTTAGGACCATTGGGACAACTTAAGTCCACCACCTGTGTTGCTGGATCCATGCACTTTGTCAGGAGAGGGGACACATGCCACCGGTCATCACTGCAGAGGGGTGCCTGCTGGCACAGGGAAGTGACTCCTTCACTTCAAGGGAGATTCCTTTGTTCTTCTGGTGCAGGCTGATGACAGAATGCACGGCCTGGAAACAGTTGCAGTTGCTGGCAGGAGCTGAAGATACAATGTTGCAGAAGTCGTCTTTTCTTCTTTGTTGCAGTCTGTAGAGCTCCTGGAGTACCTGGAATCCAGATGCAGTTTTGTCTGTAGAAGGTGAAGTAAAGGATGCAGAGGATTCCTGCTGGGGTCTCGCAATCCGAATCTGAGGAAACACCCAGGAGAGAGACCCTAAATAGCCCTGAAGCTGGTATTGGCTAGCTACACAGGAAAGCACCTATCCGGGGAGGGCTCTGATGTCACTTCCTGGCACTGGCCACTCAGATGCTCCCAGAGTGCCCCACCTCCTTGGAATCCAAGATGGCAAAACCCACTGACACTCTGGAGGAGCTCTGGGCACCCCCAGTGGGGTGGTGATGGACAGTGGAGTGGTCTCTCCCCTTTCCTTTGTCCAGTTTCACAACAGAACAGGGACTGGGGGTCCCTGAACTGATGTAGACTGTATTATGCAAGGAGGGCACCATCTGTGCCCTTCAAAGCACTTCCAGAGGCTTTGGGAGGCTACCCCTCCCATGCCTGTAACCCCTATTTCCAAAGGGAGAGGGTGTAACACCCCTCTCCCAAAGGAAATGCTTTGTTTTGCCATCCTGGACTTGAGCTGCTCAAGCAACAGGAGGGCAGAAATCTGTCTGTGCAGTGGCAGCAGCTGGGGCTGTCTGGAAAACCTCAGAAGGCTGGTATGGCAGTACTGGGGGTCTGCCGTGGAGCCCCCAGAGTGCATGAAATTGTAAAACCAATTCTAGAATCAGTATTGGGGTACATCTCCCAGATGTTAGACACCTTATATGGCCATATTCGTAGTTACCATTGTGAAGCTGGACATAGGTATTGACCTATGTCCAGTGCATGTGTAAAATGGCGTCCCCGCACTCACGAACTCTAGGAAAATGGTCCTGGACGATGTGAGGGCCTCTCTGCTAGTGCAGGGGTGCCCTCACACACAGGTACTTTGCACCCAGACTTCAGGGGTGGAAAGCCTGACATATAGGTGACTTATAAGTGACCTGGTGCAGTGTAAATGGCTGTGAATTGGTGCATGCACCATTTCACACAGGCTGCAATGGCAGTCCCATAGAAGCATTTGCAGGGACTGGAAATGGGTGGCAAAAGTGATGCTGCAGCCCATAGGGATCTCCTGAACCCCAATATCCTGAGCAACCAAGTAACATATACTAGGGACTTATAAGGGGGCACCAGTATGCCAATTTGGGATGAAATTCTGGGTTACCAGTATGTAGTGACAAATTTGGGAGAAGAGAGAGCATAAGCACTGGGGTCCTGGTTAGCTGGATCCCAGTGGTTAGCTGGATCCCAGTGACACAGTTAAACACACTGACAAACAGGCCAAACACCATAAGCAGGGGGTCCTGGCTAGCAGGATCCAAGTGACACAGCAAACACACTGACAAATAGGCCAAAAGTGGGGGTAACCATGCTAGAAAGAGGCTACTTTCTCACAAAGTAAGACTGCTTGGAGCTGATGTCCCACACTGAGCTTTCTTTTGCCTTATTCCTGAGAGTTCTCCAGTTCAAATATTTATGTTGTTGGCCTTGGACCCCTTGTGGTACCCAACTCAAAGTGTGCCCCAGCAGAGTCCTGGGGAACTGCTGGCCAGAGGATGGCCTGACGTCAATAGTGTCCCTTTGGTTTCATTTCTCTATAGGATCACATCCCTCAAATCTTTGACCCTGGTTCTGAGTTGCACTGTACTGCCGTGGAGGTGCAAATTTACTGTTATGGTAATTCTATAGCAGTACTGCGCATTTACAGTTTAAGCTCCATGGAATGGGTAATTAACATCTGGAGCCATACGTACAGGTCATAAAATCGCACATTCCATGGGGTTCAACACATGCATTTACCATCTGTGCTGAGCAGGTGGCAAATGTATGCTTTTGCTTCAGAGTGTGTTGGGTGGCAGAGGGGAGGGTGGGGATCTAAAGAAGTGACAAAATATGTAAGTTCTGTCAGCGGACAGCATTGGATGCTCCACCCACCAGAAAAAAAACAGACAATGAAGCTTCTGCTGCAGTCAAATCATCATACAATTTTCCAGTTGAAATTAACACACAAAGACCCAGGTCAAGCGTTCCGACACCCGAGAACCCCTAGGGATAGATTTAAAAAACTGTCACCCTATGCAGCGCAGGAGCCAAAAATGCTGCGCTACGTCGTGTGACAGGGAGGGAGGAGGAGAGTGTTATACCTACAGAGACATCTCTCGCCTCCACACTTCCTAGCGCCAGTGCAGAGTTTACCTGCCAGGCACCACACACACACCTTTGAGCCATAGTGCAAGGGTATGTGGATGAGTCTAGCACAGGCTTTGTACTGGAAGGGTACCCTTCCAGGACAAATACTATGCATAGATACATTATAAGACTTTTCTTACTTTGTAAGTGTGCTGCACAGTGCAGCACACATGCAAAGTGGGAAAAGAAAGAAGAAATTAAAACATTTCTTTCTTTTATTTCAAGATCAATTTTATTAGGGTTTTACATGAGTAAAGAACAACAAAAGTACAGCACAAGTGAGGATATAAGAGAAGATACAAATGTATCTTGGGGTATCATTTCTATCATTTAAAACCAATACCATAGGTAAAAATTTCTCCTTTTAACGGCTGGTTTCAAAAGGCATTATTTTTTGATGCAAAACCCTGTCCCGTATTTTTAGTAGATAGGGTTTTGCGTCAAAAAGGGTGGGTTGTTGCATGGGAATGCCCATGTAATGCCCTCTTGATGCTAAGTAATGCAAAGCAGCTTTTTGCGCTACTTTGCGTTACTTTTAGTTTTGCGCGGGAAAGTAAATAATTTAAGAAAAACATTTTGTACTAGTTTGCATCACTTTCGTGATGTAAACCCTGTGCAAAATGTTAGTATATCACCCCCCTAATGCGTTAACAACAGCTAACTGAAAGTCAGGCAGAATGGAATTCCATATCCGTTCCATTCTGTTCCAAGCAGATCTGAATCAGGCAGTGCCTTTTACAGGTAATGTCCTGGTTGATTGCAAGTGTGTGTGTGTGTGTGTGTGTGTGTGTGTGCGTGTGTGTGTGCCCCCATGCGTGCGCATGTGGGTCTGTGTGTGTCATTTTTACTGCCACTCCAAATTCTTTGCACTCAAGCTGGCACCGTCCAGTGGGCACACAACCTCAAACTGATATGTCCTTAAAAACTGTTGTTATATAGGCGGCGTTGGTAGGAAAACACATTTTTCTTACCATGCCTGATCTCCAAAAATAACCTCTTTGCTGACTGACCAAGGCATTTAACCCCTTTGGTGCCCAGGATGAGGTTGTCTCGTCCTGCGCCACAGATGTTACCACTTCGTCCTGGTATGGGTCCTCGGGGGAAGCGCTAGCACTCCCCCTGAGGGCCTTGCACCCCCCCATGGGCAGGGGTGGAAGGGGAATCGCTTCCCGTTCCACCACCCTGGACCCCCCTCGTGGCATCTGATGACCTCATCAGAGGCTGCCCCCACCGTGCTGGAAGCTCAGCTTCCAGCGTGGATCGGAAGAGAAATGCAAAAGCATTTCTCTTCAGATCACGTGGAGTGGACGAGAGAGGCATCAAAGGAAAGGCCTTTCCTTGATGTCTCTCTCAGCATTTCTGCAGCCTTACTGTAAAGCGATCGGGCTACAGAAATGCCCGCTAGACATCAGGGAGTTTAAAAAAAATGTTATTTATGCATAAGGGGAGCGGCCCTTTGGGCAAGGGCCGCTCCCCAAGGGGGCAAATTATTCTAAGGCCATCGGCCTATTATGATTAGGCTGATTGGGGGCAGAAACCTCTAGACCCCAGAGATGATTTTTTTTGTTTTTGTTTACTTTTTTACACATGGGGAGCAACCCCTTAGGCAAGGGTTGCTCCCCTGGGGGGAATATTATCCTTAGGCCATTTCTGCCCCTCCTTGGGGACAGATCAGCCTATTTTTATTAGGCCAGAAACCACTAGACACCAGGGATGTTTGTTTTTTGTCAATTTCACACAAGGGGAGCGACCCCTTGGGCAAGGGTTGCTCCCCTGGAGGGGCAAATTTGTATTAGGCTATTTCTGACGCACCTTGGGGGCAGATCAGCCTATTGTAATTAGGTTGATCTTCCCCCAGGGGGGGAAGAAACCTCTAGACGCCAGGGATTATATATTTTTTTTGTGTTTACTTTTTTACATGTGGGGCGCAACCCCTTAGGAAAGGGTCACTCCGCTGGCGGGGTTGGGGGGGTCAAATTTGTTTTAGGCCATTTCTGTTCCCCTTTGGGGCAGAAACCACTAGGCACCAGGGATTATTATTTTTTTTTTTTACAGATAGGGAGTGACCCCTTAGGCAAGGGTCGCTCTCGTGGGGGACAATTTTATTTTAGGCCATTTCTACCCCCCTTTGGGGGGCTGATCAGCCTATTTTTATTTGGCCCCAAGGGGGGGTAGAAACCACTAGTCACCAGGGATTTTTGTTTGCACCAAATTTATGCAAGGGGAGCGACCCCTTAGGTAAGGGTTGCTCAACTGGGGAGCAAATTTATTTTAGCCCATTTCTGTCCCCTGGGGGGCAGATCAGCCTATTTATATTAGGCAGATCTACCCCCAGGGGGCAGAAACCACATAGGCACCAGGGATTGGTGTGTGTATGTGTGTGTTTTGTTTGGGGGGGGGCGGCCCTATCTGCTCCCATTGGGGGCAGATTTGCCTATTTTTGGAAGGCCCATCTTCCCCCAAGGGGTCAGAAAGCCCACCAGAGACCAGTGAAGATTTATTTTGCAAAAAAAGAGGGTGGGGGTATGGCCATACCCCCATCCCAAATAAATGGGGCCAAAGTTGTTCTGCCCACCTGTGGGTGGATGGGGCAATTACCCCCGATCCACTACCCTGGGCGGGGGGCAGAAAGCCTACTAGAGGCCAGGGAATTATAAAAAAAAAATACTGGGGTTGTGGCTACCAACCAGTATGGGCATGGTTATACCTCCTCCCGAACTGAAGGGGGTAACAGTCTTTTGGCTCTCCCCTGCACACTAAAACATCTTATCCCACGGCAAGCAAGAGGACATTTGATTATTTTGGGTTTTGGTTTTCCATTTGGGCCATGAGAGCTTGTCTAACTCTCAAAATCGTCCCACTTGGAATGGTGAGGGCTGCACTATTTGGACATTGGGACGCTTCTATGTAGAAAAATCCACAAGACCTAGACAAATCTGAAAACTAAACATCTGGGTGAGTCAAGGGTAGTGTGCTTCACATGCACCCCGCGCCATTTTCATACCCACACTGCCCTGCAAACCTCCAACTTTGGAGAAAATCACACATTTTCACCCACATTTTTTAGATGGAACCTCCTGGAATCTGCAGGAATCCACAAAATTCCTTCCACCCAGCATTGTCATATCTATACCGATAAAAATTCTGCCCCACTTGTCAGCCTAAAAATGTTTTTTTTCAAACTACCCTTTTGGACCCACTTTGGTCCTCCCTTAATTTTGACATGTTTTTAGCTGTTCCCTACACGAGTGAGGTATAATTTTTACCGGAAGACTGGGGGGGAACGTTGAGTGGTAGGAAATTTGTCCCAGTATGGTGATACGACACAGAAATGTGGGTAAAAAGTGATTTTTGTAGCTAAATTTGAGGTTCGCTGAGGATTCTGGGTAAGAAAACACAGGGATATCCATGCAAGTCACACCTCCCTGGACTCCCTCAGGTTTCTAGTTTTCAGAAATGTTTGGGTTTGTTAGGTTTCCCTATATGGCTGCTGAACCCAGGACCAAAAACACACATGCCCCCCCACAAAAACAGGTAGTTTTGTATTTGATAATTTTGATGTATCCACATAGTATTTTGGGGCATTTCCTGTTGCGGGCACAAGGCCTACTCACACAATTGAGGTACCATTTTTATCTGGAACTTTGGGGGAACGCTGGGTGGAAGGAAATTTGTGGCTCCTCTCAGATTCCACAACTTTCTGTCACCGAAATGTAAGGAAAAAGTGTTTCTTTGCCGAATTTTGAGGTTTGAAAAGGATTCTGAGTAACAGAAAGAGCCCCACAAGTCACCTCATCCTGGATTCCCCTAGGAGTCTAGTTTTAAAAAATGCGCAGGTTTGGTAGGTTTCCCCAGGTGCTGGCTGAGCTAGAGGCCAAAATCCACAGCTAGGCCCTTTTAAAAAAACAAGTCAGATTCCAATGTAAAAATGTGATGTGTCCAAGTTGCATTTCCTGTCACAGGCACTAGGCCTACCGACACACGAGACGTACCATTTTTATCGGGAGACTTGGGGGAACACAGGATAGAAGAACAAGTGTTATCGCCCCTTGTCTTTTTGTACATTTTTTCCTTCCAAATGTAAGACAGTGTATAAAAAAAACATCTATTTGAGAAATGCCCTGTAATTCACATGGTAGTATGGGGCTCCTGGAATTGAGAGGTGTGCAATTAACCACTACTTCTCAACACCTTATCCAGTGCCCATTTTGGAAATATAAAGGTTTCTTGATACCTATTTTTCACTCTTTATTTTTCACCAAATGAATTGCTGCATATCCGGTATACAATGAAAACCCATTGCAAGGTACAGTTCATTTATTGGCTCTGGGTACCTAGGGTCCTTGATGAACCTACACGCCCAATATATCCCCACAACCTGAAGAGTCTAGCAGACTTAACGGTATATTGCTTTTAAAAATCTGACATGGCAGGAAAAAGTTACAGAGGAAAACATGTAGAAAAGTGGCTTTTTTTCCGCAATTTCAATATTTTTGATTTCAGCTGTTATTTTCTGTTGGAAAACCTTGTAGGATCAACACAAATTACCCCTGGCTGAATTCAGAATTGTGTCTACTTTTCAGAAATGTTTAGCTTTCCAGGATCCAGCACTGGTTTCACACCCATTTCTGTCACTAACTGGAAGGAGGCTAAAAGTACAAACAATAGTAAAAATGTGGTATGTCACAGTAAAATGCCAAAATTGTCTTGAAAAATTTCGTTTTCTGATTCAAGTCTGCCTGTTCCTGGAAGCTGGGAAGATGCCATTTTCAAGGAAAGAAAACAGAAACCTTCTTCTGCAGCCCTTTTTTCCTATTTTTTTAAACAAAACTAAAGTTTTACTGTACTTTGGCTAATTTCTTGGTCTCCTCCAGGGGAACCCACAAACTCTGGGTATCTCTAGTATCCCTAGGATGTTGGAAAAAAGGAAGCAAATTTGTCGTGGTACGCTTATGTGGACAAAAAGTTATGAGGGCCTTAGCGCGAACTGCTCCAAATAGCCAAAAAAGGCCTGCTACCTGAGGTGGAAAAGACCTGGCAGCGAAGGGGTTAAATTTCAAATATCTTCTGAAAATGTCTTAAACAAAACTTTGCAGGGCATATACTCATTCAAAAGCCAGTCCATCTTGGAACTGACTGTCATCAGTAACTGCAGAAGAAAATCCAGTAAAGTCATCTTATGGAAAAATTATTTAACGTTCACTAACTGAAAAAAAAAGCTAAAATGTGTAAATGCAAAGCTGACAGTGCTCGTTGTGCAAAGTACCCATCTTTGCCAGTACCTGCTAATCCAACTAACTTCCGTTAATCAGCAAGAATAGTAACATACCCGATGTACACTGCACACGCCACTGTTTTTCAAAGGTGCAGAGAAAATGGCCGAAAGAGGAGGAAAAAACATTTGGGAATCAATGGAGAATATTCAAAGGAACAGTGCTTAATTTGAGTGGGTGGTTTCAGGGGCGGGGCACCAGCACTTATTTTTGAGGACCAGCACTTATTTTTGAGGGCCAGCACTTATTTTTCTGCAGCAAGCATTTACTGTGAGCAACAGACACATATGGGAGAGACGGAGGAAGAGAAACACTAAAAAGCGCCACATGGGTATGAAGCAGAAAGCTGCAAGAGTGACCTAAAGGGGCAGGGAATAGCTGTAAAGGGATTAAAGAGGCCCAAAATGGCTTAAGGATTACGCTGCCTCGGTATTCCGTGCTCACACATTTAACTGCAGCAGTCGCGTCTTTCAGAGGTGAGCTTTGGGCACCAGCATGTTTTATTTACAAATTAAGCACTGCGAAGGAGTCTTAAGTAAATTGTTATTTGCATAGCGTTAATTTATAACTGATATTATTTTGCTGTGATGCTTGGAAAATTCTGCAGGAGAGACTTTGACAGGTATTTAGTTAGATGAACTTACCTAACCACAGGCCACATGTACGTAGATTAGGAACTGTGATTTCATAATTGCGTTCCAAGCAAATCGCAAGTAGGAAATAACAATTCCAAATGTATCAACTCTATTGAGTTTCTTTTGCGATTTCCAGTGGGTTGCAAATGGACCTACCTCATTAACATTAATGAGGTAGGTCACAATTTGCGACCCACTGGGAATCCTAAATCACAGGGATGGTGGCCAATGTCTGTGACTGCTTTTAAATAACTTAGAGGAAACAGGCTGGTTTTAAAAAGAAAAAAATGGAAACGTTTCAGTTCCATTTTTTAAGAATAGGCTGTGGTCCCAGGGACCACTGCCTGCTCTAAAAACGTTTTTGCATGCATTCACAAAGGGGAAAGGGTCACTTGGCGACCCCTTCCTGTTTGCAAATACGTTATTACCAAGTTGAAATTGGTGTTAAAAAGTGAATGTTTTGCAACCATATTCTGGTAGCAAAACATTTATACATAGGACCTCGAGTCGCTATTAGGAAGGGACGCCCTTAACACGCCCCTTCCTAATACCAAATCACTAACCCATTTTGAAATTCGATCAGATCAGATCAGAGCCTCACGGACAGAAAAGGCCTCAACCACCTCGAACTCAGAACAAGGACCTTGGAAAAGGGCCTGAAGGTGGTCTGCCGGCCAGCTATTTTCCTGTGAGCAGAACAGATACAGCGCGATGCATCCCGACTCTGAACCTCACAACGCAGCCCGCAGTCTCCTCAGAACCGCCACTGCCTGAGACATCCTCGACGCAGGCCTTTGCATCACAAGTGCTTCACCAGCAAAGACTCTGCATCACAGCTCCGAGATTCTTCAGAACCGCCGTGTGTGAGGCATCTTCGACGCAGGAGTTCACAACGCATGGCACTGTTTTTCCTCAAAACATGGAAATTCCATATCTTTGGTTTCTACTTATTGAATTGTTGTCATTTTGGCCTCACATTATTTACCACATTTTACTCTATTTTTCTAAATTGTGTGGTATTTTTATGGTGTTGTGTTTTCACTTTATGCCTGTCAGAAGTGCTGCATAAATATGTAACACATTGTCTCTAAGTGAAGCCTGACTGCGTTTGTGCCAACCTACCAGGTGGTTAACCACAGGTTAATCTGGGGCTTCCTTGTGTTTCACCCTGACAGAGACTGCGGTTCCTGCTTGAGTAGGGTTTCACTCGCCTCAACCATTACTCCAATTTCCAACACAGATGCTATACTAATGAACAGAGTTGGTGATAGTGGCTCAGTTACATAAAGGCATCTATCTGAAGTCATTTTTTGATCTGCTAATTACTTTGAAGTCTGGCTGACAAATCTGCATGATAGGGTGCCACCAGAATATCAAGAAAGAAACTAAATCTATACTTCCTTGAGATGCACTTACCTTTTGATATTTTCTCTCTCAATATTCTGTTCATGACATTGTGATACCACAATAATACTGTGCTCAATATTTCATAATACAATCGGAATTACACAAAGTTGCTGGCTGAGAAGATTCCTTTTTAAATATTTTGTGGCTTAATCAAGAAGGGACTTATTTATTTGGGGTGTTCTAAAATAAGTATTTTCCATTTTAAGTTCCAAAGGAATTTTTGCTCCGCCTACTGCAAACATTGTTAAATAAAAAATTGTTAAACACAATAACACCAAACTTAGCTTCAAGATGGAAACTTATTTGGAATAGATGCGTTTTGGTGTTTGTTGGGAATCTGTTTTGTAGTTGCCGACATATTTGATTGACAATAAAGTGTAAGTAGATTTCAAATGATTAATCTTTTGTACATTTTAACAGTTTCGAGAGACAATTAAAAAAAACCTTCAATTTGAGAACCGATTTTAAATAGGTAAACAAATGTTACTAACTAGATTGCTGGTTTTTGTGGTGTGATGTGATTTCTCTTACGATTCTCAATAAATTCTAGAAACAGTTCAAAACCCTTCAGGAACTGCTGCCTGTCACCAAGTGAAAATGTTGTCCTGGATGTTGGTTAAACTGTGTAAACTGTAAGCTATATTTTTTTAGGTAGTGCATAGCAGCACACAAGCGCTGCTTTTCCGATGTGTTGGAATTTATGTGGGCTTTTAACCACACCCACCTCACGTCCATCACTTTCACTCGTTCGTGGGCTTGCCTTTCAAAAATCCTTTGATGACATTGGTAAATGCTTTACCTTTGTCCCGCCTTGGGGAGGTTTTGTTACCTCCTTGGGGACCGACCCTGTGATATGGATAATTGCACGTTTGCCAATATGTTTGACTGAGAGTGAACTTTTTTTCCTTTTGTGTATCTCCGTCGTGCTCACGCTCATGGCGGTCGTGGCTCTTTGAATTCACTTGCTTCTGTCAACTGTTTTACTTTTCATTTTCAATTGATGTGGCAAGAAAAATCCCGTTAGGAATTTACAACGCTAATAGCTGTAACTCGAGCAAACGGTAGACCCATTACATTGCAAATACTTGTTTTTACATAGACAAGACAGTAAAGTTTGTTACAAAAAGTGAAATCCGGCAAAAGTTATAAATTACTGATATTTTCCCGTTATTGAGGGAAATGCAACCTAACTGTCACAAGACAGTGCCCACGATCTTGCACATGATGTCACACTTTGTGTGTAAAGTTACCTTTTTAGATCTGTGAATCCACTTTGAGACCTCCCTCCCCCCCACAGCCCCCCCAAAATGAAAAAAACAAAAAAGCCTGATGAAGCAGAAAATGAAGGTTTTACATTTATTAACGCGTAAACGTAGTGTGAAATAATCATGTGTGACTTTAACCGAACTAATAAAGATTGTACGGGGACAAAATGTGCCCTCAGAGTAGTTTGCCAACATTTATAAGCGTGCTTTATATAACGTGGTGTATTAGAATTGCACTAATCCGACATAATCGTAAACGTGTGCTATGATTTGCTCGTTTGAAATGTTTTAGCTTGGCATTACTTTAGTGCAGGCTTTGGCCTAGTTGCCTGGTCTCACGGTTTAGATGCTCATATTTTTCCAATGTGCTATTAAACGTGTATTTCTGCTTGAAGCTGTACTTTTCCACTGAGATCGTTCACATGCTTATCTTAAGGTTTCGTGCCAGCCTGGCATATTTCTCTTTACTCCAAGGTCGATCTGCAGGTGCGGACAATGGAGGCTCTGAAAGTGAGTTAATTGGTATAAAATGTTGCAACTTGCGTACCCATCTCCAAGGATAATGTATGCTTAAGTAAAAGCTTGAGAACTGTCGTTTTTGATTGGACAATTTGAAGCTAACCTATGAACCCTCCAATGGAAGACCCTACTGGATTTGAACTGTTGTCTATTTAAACCAGGTGCACGAGAAGAAAGTAGCCATTACCCGGACATCATAGCCATTATTGGACATCGCCCATACCCGCCATTTTGCAGCTATTATGGCCCACTTTGCTGCGACGCCATTTTGAAAGAGACTTTGATGCTTTCTCTAATCGAGAGAAGGAGACTTTAAATGATTCTTGCCCTAGAGACTTTAACTTTGATTTGTCCCTTTGCATGAAGTAGTAGTTTTACCCTGCCACCGTGAGGCAATTGCCCCGTCCACCCCTGCCCCTTTGCCCCGTCCCATGCCGATCGAAACGGTACCCATGCTGACCGAAGAACGGTACCTGTGAGACGAAGACTTCCTTGTATGCTGATCGTAATTGGTAAATATGAAAGGAAATTGTAAAAATTGCATTGTGTTTCTTTTAGGTAACCAACTGCTGATTTTGATAAATTGTTTTTGCATGAAGTCCCACATGCCGATGCTAATTTGAGGTTAGATGAGGATTCCTTATGTCGCACATTGCAATTTGAGATCTTGTTATGCTGACTAAATGTATGCAATTAGTTCGTTACAGATTATAGTTTTAGTGATTTGCATTGCCATTATCGAATGCCTTGTGATTCAAATGCTACATAGATTGCACTTGTTTCGCCGCTATGGACAGCTATTAATGTTCATTTACGTTTATCATTTGGTGTTGAGACACATTTATATTGTGCTAGCTTTGTTAATATAGGGAAATAAAGTCACTAACTTTGAATAAACCGGTGTGGTTATTCCTGACTGAAAGGTCAGGGTTCGCCGAAATGTATTCTGGATTAATTGTTAAGTGTTATGTTGATCAAGGTATTGCTTATGTTCGTTATTGATTATTGATTTGATTAAATTGCCCAATATAGAGTACGGAGAGTCCCACTTAGTCAAAAGATTCATCGGCCTAAAGAGCGTCCGAATACAGGTAAATTATTAGTACGGACCGCTCTAGCAGTAGATGGTAGCAGAGGACGGTTTCGTCTTTTGGGACCCTGTACTCTTAAAGTACATGGTGTTGAATTAACGAGCACGCATTTTGAGACCCCACTCGAGAAGTTGAATTAGATTTTTCTTGGGTAAAACAGATTGACAGAATGATGATGGGCTAGGTCCACCGCGACTTTCCCGGGATCTCGGAGCTTGCGAATGGAGAGAATGGAGGTATGGATTCGGCGTTGGCGGTACTAGTGATGGTATGAGTGAAGTTAGGGTTTTGCGCTTGCACAGCTTATTGCCGCAGGGTGTGTGAAAAGGTTGCGAGGATTTTTCTTTTTAGAAGATAGCGGAGGTGCGACTCCGAGTGTAGAAGTAGAGAAGTCGTCGAACTTCATAGAGATAGCGGAGGTGCGACTCCGAGTGTGAGAGTAGGGAAGTCGTCGAACTTCATGTGCATGTGGCGCTTTGTGCATAAAAAGGTCCACGTGGTTGTTGTTGTGGAGACGGGCCCTGCGAGGTCAAGAGACCCCGGAGTATGTTGTTCTATGTTGTGGTCTGGGCGGTTTAGTAGGTTGATCGGGCGTGGTCAACGAGTCGGTACGTGTGTAAGGGAGTGAAAGAAACTTCGACTTCGGGCTTTGACAAGATTCTAAGTGCACTAGAACAGATCATTGACAAGTTGAGAGTAGGTCTGTGGGTCAGATTTGCTTGCGAACGTGGGGACCGAGAAAGACGGAATAACTGCCGAGGCTAGTGAAAAGTCCCTAAGGTCCTGAAGCGATTGTGTTACCCTTCCTGTAGTAAACCGACAGATCTGTTTTATTTTTGGTAGCTCGCGATACATGCCAGAAGTTGTTACGAGAGGAGCTGAGTGAAGGAGGACTAGCCGCAAGGCTTTGTCAGCCGCAGTGTGTGTGAGTGTGATGTCACTAGGAGGCGCGCTGGGATAGGTTGGTTGCAGAGAAGGGTCGCGCACGGATTGGACGCAGTCCTTGGGACTCGATTGGAAGGGGAAAGGCAAGCGAAGAGTATTCCGGGAATTAAAGTCACCTATTGATTACAAACTTTGTGAAATAAAAGGACGAGAAAATGAAATTCTTTAAGGCATTTAGGAGTGCGATGAAGGGGGAGTCTTACATTAAAGCGAGCGTAGGAGAGGAAACGCCACCCGAAGGTACACCAGCTTACATTGTAATGGAGGAAAAGGGGGTAGCTCCGTGTCTTTGGCTAAAGCAATGGCACAAACTGACAGAGAAACATGGGAGCGTAGCGTTCCCGATACATGGGACATTCAATATAAGGATCCTAGAGAATTTGAGATTCACGATGTACGACATGAAGGTGCCTCCAATGCCAGCACAGTTTGAGGCTCTAGCGATTTGGGAACTAATGGCCAGACAGCAACAGCAGAAGAAGTTTGAGACCAGGATGAGAAAGGTAGAAAAGACACTAGCGGATGCTAGGTGGGATAATGCACAGAAGGTGTGGAGGTCAGATGTATTGCAGGGGATAAAATTGTTTCCCGCAATTACTAAGGAAGAAGAGGAGACAGGTAAGAAAGCTACCTGTAAGACAAACAGGAGGTGTTCCAAGGATAGAGAGGACGAGGAAAAGTTGAGAAGAGAAGAGGAGTTAGAGGATGAGGAGTTAATCATGCAATTGCTGAACGACCGTCCACCACCTTATGCGGAGAGTGGACAAGGTCCAAGTACCAGTTCTGCCCCTCCGGCACCGGTACAGAACAGTGAAACCCAGAGTTCAGGAGCATCATCGGGATCTAAGGACCCGAGTTTACTGTTCACCCCGCAGATACCGCAGGTTAGGAGAATATATCCAGATGTGCCCATGTTGAAACCTGCAGAAAATTATCAGCCGCAGGTCCCAAGGTATTACAGCAGCGACAATAGTACGGGAATGATTCTAGAACAAACCGTAAGGGGAGTACAGAATGGTCACAACCAGACATCGGCACAAGCCGAATCAACCCAGTTTTTGATGCCTCAAAAACAGATGCAGGGGGGAACAGCACATGCTCAGATGACGGGGAGTCAGATGAGCATGCCGGCAATGATGACCCATGGTGTGGGCATGAACATGCCTCAGAACATGGGAAATGGACAAAACCCAGATGCGATATCACTACCCATTACTGTAGGTCCACCGGTACCTTTGTACAGTCAGCCTAACTTAGGTATGAGCGGGCAGGGACCAATGCTGCAGAGTGGGACAGAAAGGAGGTGCATAGAAAACACCCCAGGGATAACTCCTATAGCGGCTCAGCCAAATGGGTCTGGGTCCTTGATGGAGTTTAGTCCCATATGTGCTGAGTCAACACTGGTGAGGTCGAGCCCCCCACTGATAATACCTCTAACATCGAACACTGAAAAGTTGCCGCAACCATCAATGGCAGTCGATGTAAATGCTACACTTATGGGGTTGAATGCGCAACAGCTGACACAGTGGTTCAACAGTCTGAATTCCACACAAAGCTCAGCCAGTGGGAAGGGAGAAGATTATATGAATAGGATGAGGCTGAACATGGAAGCACAAGAATTGGTGGAAGGGACTATGGGTGTGAATAGGTTAGAGTCCTACTCGGAAGAAGAACTGAGGTATCTATGTCCCAGGATTACGAAGGAAGTGAACAAGGTACATAAGAGCTTGCAGGAAATAGCCGACAAAAACGGGGTTGACATAGACAAGACAAAACACTTGAGCAGGAGCTACAGGTTGGATTTTGGGACCACAGATTTTGAACACATGAGGTCAGCAGGCATGAAGGCACACCTTAGAGAATTGTTGCAGAGTGCACAAGTGTGGAGGTGTTTAGACAAATGGGAAAGCAGGTGGGTAAAGAGAAAGGAAAAGAGGAGGGACAGCGCTACAGAGCACAATGAGAAAAGACCACAGAGCAGTGATACAGTAACTATGTTACAAATGAGGGAGACAGCAGGGGGAAAATTAATACATGTACCATGGCACAGAAGTGACATTCAGTCTTTTACGGATGATTTTCCCAAACTGAGAGAGAAACCGATTGAATGGTATCAGCAGACTGACAGGTTTGTGAAGCTTGCAAAATGTCTCTGGGAAGACCTGAATACTCTCTTTGAGATTGTGGTTCCGGCAGATTTGTGGGAGGATTGCAAAAGAGCTGTAGGTTGGCCGACGAGTGAACCAGAGAGAGACAGGGAGACGGGTGCACCATCACCTATGGTGATGAGCCTGTACTATAAGGTGATTGAGCATTTGAAGACGAAGGTAGCCGTGAAAAATGTGGATTGGCAGAAGATCGATCGAACTGTCCAAGAAGCTAAAGAGTCGATTCATAGTTACTATGAGAGGTTGCTGAAGGCGTTCAAGAACTACAGTGGCACGGAAACAATAGAGGCGAAGGACATGCTTCATTTTGTGTTCAGATTTGTGGAAGGGCTGAGGCCAGAGATAAGTCAGATGATAAAGTCGCATTTGATTTGCTGGCAGTCGAAACCTATTGACGAAGTATTGAATTATGCGAAATACTGTAGCGACGAAATTGAGGTGAGACAGAAAAGGTTGAAAGAGAAGGTGATGATGATGCAGCTTAAGGCAGCTCAGACAGGTTTGCAAGGTCTGCAAGGGTTGCAAGGGTTCCAACAACAGGTACCGCAACCGCAGCCGCAGTTGCAGGGAACCATGGCGTTTCAGCCACAGGCGAGAGGCAGAGGCAGAGGAGGTTTTGTGAATAATGGTCCGGATTTGAACACTGTTGTGACTGGTGTGCAGGCAATGAAGAAGGTGATGCCATGTCACGTGTGCGGAATTGTCGGTCATTGGAAACGCGAGTGCCCGATGGTGGTGCAAGAAGGTGCAGGTGCAGGTGTTGGTCAGCAAAACAATGATGTCAATGCATTTCAGACAATGAGGGGACCGAAAATGAGAGGTCCAAACCCAAATTTTCAGACCGTAAATCAGTTGCAGGGATTACAACCTATGCAGCCGCAGCAGATGCAGATGCCTCGTATACAGATGACGCAAATGCAGCCAATGCAACAGCAGTTACCCATGGTACCTAATCAGCAAATGCAAATACCTTTGGCACCAATGAGTCAGCAGCAAGTGATGGTTCCTCCACAGGTCTCGGGTCAGGTAATGAGTACGAATAGCACCGTACAACAGTTCCCACTACACAGTGAGAGTGGAATAGACAATGTGTGGGAGAGTGAAAGTTCAGGAGAGGAGGCAGATTGTGTGCTTGCAGCATCCTTGGAAGTTGATCAAAAGGGTCCGTACGTGGAGGGAAGAGTAATGGGTCATCGTATCTCCTTCCTGGTTGACACAGGAGCAACACGTTCAACTGTTAAGAGCAGTGAAGTACCAAATTTGCCACTCTCAGGGAAGACAGTTCAAGTGGTGGGAGTAGCAAACAGACATCTGACGAACCCAATAACAGATCCGGTACCAGTCAGCATCGGTAACTATCAAGGGGTACATCAGTTTGTGGTATGTGACTCAAGCCCGATAGCACTGTTAGGGAGAGACCTATTGTGCAAATTGGGTTGTTCGATCATGTGTTCGAACGAAGGAATAACAATACAGACGAGCAGTGATGGGGAAGAAGAGGACAGTGTGGAGGGGGATGAGATGGAAACTGTAGATGAAGAGTATCCTCTGATTTGTCTTTTCCCGATGATAACTGAAGAAGATATTCCAGCCGAATTACGGGAGACAGTCGGAAAGGAAGTGTGGGACATGACAGGGAAAGAGTTGGGATTGATGAAAGGAGTGGAACCAGTGAAAGTGACTGTAAAGCCCAATGCAATCTTTCCCCAGACCCCACAATACCACATGGCACAAGACACCCTCATGAAAGTTGCTCAACTTATTGACGAATTTGTAAAACAGGGGGTACTGAAAGAAGTGTTAAGCAGTCCATGTAATTCACCAATAATGGGACTAATAAAGCCAAGTGGAAAGGTCCGACTTGTGCAGGACTTGAGAAAAATAAATGACATCATAGTCAAGTGCTGCCCTGTCGTACCAAATCCAGCTGTGATAATGTTTCAAGTCCCTTGCGATGCTGAGTGGTTCTCAGTCATCGATTTGTCACAAGCGTTCTTCTCAGTGCCTCTTCATGAGGACAGCCAATTTCTCTTTTGTTTCAAATTCCTAGACAGAGTGTACAGTTGGTGTCGAATTCCTCAAGGGTTTTCTGAGTCACCGTCAATCTTCAATCAGATTCTAAAGAAGGATTTGGAAGCATTAGAATTGCCATTCGAGTCAACCCTAGTACAGTACATTGATGACTTACTGGTTGCATCAAAGACAGAAAGTGGCTGCACAGCTGATACCATTGCTCTGTTGAATCATTTGGGAAGGAATGGACACAAGGTGTCTCCTTCCAAATTGCAGTTCTGTCAGAAGAAAGTGAAATACTTGGGTCACCAAATAGAGAAAGGGTCACAGAGAATAATGAAGGAAAGAATAACAAGCGTACTTCAAATGAGTCCACCAAAGACAAGGAGGGAGGTGAGGAAGTTTTTGGGAATGGTGGGCTACTGTCGCCAGTGGATTCCCAACTTCTCAACTCTAGCGAAGCCTCTACTGAAACTGACCCAGAAGGATGCTTTGGATCAAATTGAGTTGAAAGGAGATGAGATGGATGCTTTTGTTGAATTGAAAGAGTGCATGTGCAGGGCTCCAGCTTTAGGTATGCCTGACTACACAAAGCCTTTCACATTGTTTTGCCACGAACGTGATGCATGTTCTTTGTCTGTCTTGACTCAAGCCCATGGTGGCGTAAACAGACCAGTAGCGTATTTTTCAGCTACTTTGGATCCGGTCGCAGCAGCACTTCCAGGGTGTTTGCACGCCGTAGCAGCAGTTGGTATCAGCCTCACTCAGAGTGAAGGAATAGTGATGGGACACCCAGTAACAGTCATGGTCCCTCACTCAGTTGAAATACTTTTGACCCGCTCCCGAACGCAGCACATGACTGGAGCAAGACTCACAAGGTATGAAACGATAATTCTGGGCTCACCGAATGTGCAGCTGAAAAGGTGCACTACGTTGAATCCAGCAACCTTGCTTCCTGGAGAAAATGCTGAAATTGAGAACGCTGAAGACGTCGAGCATGACTGCCTTCAGGTGACTGAATTTTGCACAAAACCTCGACCGGACATTAAGGATACTAAGCTTGATGAAAATGACCAAATTCTTTTTGTTGATGGTTCATGTCTAAGAGACGGGATGGGGATTTTGAAAGCAGGATATGCTGTATGTACTGTAACAGAGGTCTTGGAAGCGGGATGGCTTCAAGGAGTCTATTCTGCACAAGTAGCAGAACTTGTAGCCCTTACCAGAGCATGTCAACTGTCGGCATTGATGAAAGTCACCATTTACACTGATAGTCAGTACGGGTTTGGGATTGTGCACGACTTTGGACAACTATGGTCACAGAGAGGTTTCCTGACTTCTTCAGGATCCCCAGTGAAGAACGGGGAGAGGATAAGGGAATTGTTACACGCCATTCAAATGCCAGCCGAAGTTGCAGTGGTAAAGTGTAGTGCTCATACGAAAGGACAGGACTATGTTTCTCTGGGAAATGCATATGCGGATCAAGTCGCAAGATTTTGTGCCTTGAACTGTATATTACTCAGCAATGAATGGAATTCAATAAGTGAGCCAGAACTCGAACCAGCTGAAGCATTTGCCTTGAAGGTCGTAGATACAATAGATGAATTAAAAGCATTACAAAATAATGTCAGGGAGGATGAAAGAGATTCCTGGATTAAATCACAATGTATAAAGAGACCAGATGAGTTATGGGTTTCAAATGAGGGAAAATTTGTTTTGCCAAATAGTCTCTTATCACAGCTTGCGCGGTTCTATCATGGGCAAGCTCACCTAGGGAGAGATGCCATGATAAGATTGTTCAAAACTGATTGGTTTAACCCCAGATTTCGTCAAGCTGCAGAAGCAGTTTGCCATCGATGTGTCACTTGCCAGCAGATGAACCCAGGAAAGGGAACAGTTGTGAACGCGAGCCACATTGGCAGAGCCAGTGGACCATTTAGTCGAATGCAGATGGACTTCATCGAGATGCCTGTGCATGGAGGTCTGAAGTATGTGTTGGTGATTGTGTGCATTTTTAGTCACTGGATTGAGGCATACCCCACACGTAGAAATGACAGCCTTACAGTTGCAAAGCTATTGTTGAGAGAGTTGATACCACGTTTCGGATTCCCGATCTCTTTAGAATCAGATAGGGGAAGTCACTTCAATAACGAGGTGATAAAGTTACTTTGCGAAGCGCTGAACATTGAGCAAAAACTACATTGTAGCTATCGCCCTGAAGCCTCAGGACTGGTGGAGCAAATGAATGGTACACTGAAATCGAGAATGGCGAAAATATGTGCATCGACAAATTTGAAATGGCCTGACGCATTGCCCTTGGTGCTAATGTCAATGAGAAACACCCCTGATAGAAAGACTGGATTGTCTCCGCACGAAATTCTCATGGGCAGGGCTATGAGACTTCCTGCAGTTCCCGCAAATGTGCTTTTGAATATTACAGATGATATGGTGTTAGACTACTGCAAAGGTCTGGCTGACGTGGTTCGCTCTTTCTCTCACCAGGTGGAAGCGACCACCTTGCCACCGATTCAAGGTCCAGGACACACACTGAAAGCAGGTGACTGGGTCGTGGTAAAGAAGCACGTGAGAAAGTCGTGTCTGGAACCCCGTTGGAAAGGCCCTTTCCAAGTGATCCTGACGACAACTACCGCTGTGAAGTGTGCGGGAGTTCCCAACTGGATTCACGCCAGTCACAGAAAGAAAGTGTTGTGTCCCACAGATGAGGAAGTTGAAGCGCTGAAACTGCCAGTGCCTGATAAAACAGTGCTGAGTGCTGAGACAGAGCAAAACCGAACTGAAAGAGAACAGACAGAAACAGGAGAGAGAGAAATATTCTCTGAGGACGAAGAGACCAACTCGCTTGGGGAAGACCAAGGAGAAAGTTCAGACAGCGACGAAGCAGCTGAAGGTGACAAAGAACCTGAAGCAGCTGAGGGTAGCAAAGAGCCTGAAGCAGCTGAAGGTGACAAAGAACCTGAAGCAGCTGAAAGTGATAAAGAGCCTGATGAAAGTAACGGTGACGAAGGGCTCGAAAAAGGTGAAAAAGCAGGAGAGCCTGATCAGAGGAGGGCTTTCCCAGAAGCAGACGGTACAGAAAAAGAAAAAGCGAACGTGATTGATTCCCCAGAAGGAGGGGACAAGGCAGAACAGAACGAAAAGGTTCAAGCTTCCTCAGAAAAGATCGCAGGTCCATCAAATGGACATGGTGCAAAGAGAAGACTAAGCATATCACCAATAAAACAAAGGACTGAAGAAAGTTTGAACGACGGGGGAAGGCCAAAAGTGAAAGAGAAAAGAAAAGAAGTAACTGTCGGGGCACCATCCCCGAGTGAAGAAAAAGACTTGACAAAAGAGGAAAGTACCAGCGAAGCAGAATCGAAAAGGGAAGCAAAATTGAAAAGGAAAAGGATACCAAACAGGAGATATTCCGGTCCTGAATGGGCATATGTAGTCAATGACGATTGGACTGACGAGTTTGTATCTCTAAGCATCGAGAACGAAGAAGAGGAAGAGATACCAATAGAAAAGAAAAGTTTTATGGACTCTGTCGATTGAAAGAGTAATAAATGATATTGCTTGCTACAATCTAACGTAATACAAACAACCAGCTGAGACATATTGCTAAACCGGATGAGACATTTGCTAAACCGATAAAGACTGAGTTATTGCCGAATTGAGACAAATGCTGCTAACCGATAAGTGACTGGCCTCCTGAAGAAGACGGTGTGAATATTGTGCTCGTTCAGCTTTGTAATTGAATTGCTAAATAGTTTCTTTTACAGGTGCTTCTAGCTCTCTGATTCTATACAGATCATGACGCAAAACAGTAGAAAGAAATATTGTAAATATGTGTGTATAGGCTTGGTAATTGCATGTGTACTAATAATAATAATGGCAATTGTGCTTGGAATACATGGTAAGACTGAGAATGAGAGAATTGATGCTTCTACTCTTGCTCCTGTTACTGTCACTGAACTAACCGCATTGAAAAGACTAGAATTGGATGAGAGACTCTTGCACGATAAGAAGGAGCTTTCGTATAACGTTTTCTATCGCTTGCTAACAGAATATGTTGAGACTATGGATGCAAAAGATTGTTATGTGTGTACACAGATACCGACATCAGTGAAGGAAGGGGTGACTTATCACCACATGCCTCTTACATACGGGATTACATGTAGTATAGTAATGTCTAGATTTTATGGTCAAACTAACATACAGTATTTTTACTCAAATTATGATGTTACCTTTGCATATGTTCCTATAATAGCGCAGCTAAGCCAGATTGCTAAAGATTGGGATGCTAAAATTATGAGGGAATTTTTCGAGCCAATGCAACCTTTTGAAACGGCTCACGCTCATAGGGAAAACCTTACCTGCTCGCTCTCTGCAAAAGAAATAAGCTTTTTAGATCGCACAGATGATAGAAGGGCACAAATGAAGGCGAAATTAGAAAAAGAGCTACATAAGAGGACTTCAGTAGATAATTATGATTTTGCTGCAATAAAGACACAAGGGAAAATAGCTTTAGATGCTTGGCATGTAGGGAAATTTTGTATATATCGAGGTGAATCTTATTATGACAACATTTTTGTAGGAGCGAGTGAGTGTAAACATACGTTTATCTTTAAGGCCAAATGGACATTCATGATGAACGGACTTGACCCTGTCATTCCAGGTGTATATTACATTTGTGGGTATAATGCCTATTATCGTCTTCCAAAGGGATGGTGGGGGAGATGTTATTTGGGTATAGTGTTCCCAAAGGTTTATCAACTGGATGACCTATCGATGATTCAAAAGACATCTGGATCCCATCGTATCCAGAAAAGAGAGACCGCAGCTGCTGTGGTAGGAGATATATTTGGAGCCATGATTCCTTCATTGGGAGTTGTGCTGAATTCCATCAAAATAAGAAAGTTGTCTACTATAGTGGATAACATGTTGACAAAGTTTTCAGGTGCTATAATCCTGATAGATGCTGAACTTGCAGCGGAAAGAGCTATGACTCTTCAAAACCGGCTTGCTTTAGACATTCTTTTAGCAAAGGATGGTGGCGTTTGCAAAATGCTTGGTGCACAACACTGTTGTACTTATATTCCTGACAATAGTGTGAAGATTAAAACTATGCTTGCTAATCTAACAAAAGAAAGTGCAGATTTGAAGGAACTGAAAGAACCAGGAGTGTGGGAGAAGGTTGGAAAAGGACTTGCTTCAGTGGGACATTGGATTGGGGGAATTTGGAATGGAATATTGTTGAAAATAATAGAAGGAATTTTAATAGTTATAATTTGCATATTTGGAATTTGGGGAATAAAAAGGGGAATAATAATGATTATGGAAAGAATTAAGAGAAGAAAAGAAGAGAAAATTATGAAAAGAATGGCAGAAGAATACAAAGCGCAAACTAGGGGAATTAAAAGGAAAAGGGAACTGACAGAATTTTAATGGAATAAAATTTGTGGGCATGGTTTGGTGTGATGACAAGTAGTCATCAGAGGAGGGATTGATGAAGCAGAAAATGAAGGTTTTACATTTATTAACGCGTAAACGTAGTGTGAAATAATCATGTGTGACTTTAACCGAACTAATAAAGATTGTACGGGGACAAAATGTGCCCTCAGAGTAGTTTGCCAATATTTATAAGCGTGCTTTATATAACGTGGTGTATTAGAATTGCACTAATCCGACATAATCGTAAACGTGTGCTATGATTTGCTCGTTTGAAATGTTTTAGCTTGGCATTACTTTAGTGCAGGCTTTGGCCTAGTTGCCTGGTCTCACGGTTTAGATGCTCGTATTTTTCCAATGTGCTATTAAACGTGTATTTCTGCTTGAAGCTGTACTTTTCCACTGAGATCGTTCACATGCTTATCTTAAGGTTTCGTGCCAGCCTGGCATATTTCTCTTTACTCCAAGGTCGATCTGCAGGTGCGGACAATGGAGGCTCTGAAAGTGAGTTAATTGGTATAAAATGTTGCAACTTGCGTACCCATCTCCAAGGATAATGTATGCTTAAGTAAAAGCTTGAGAACTGTCGTTTTTGATTGGACAATTTGAAGCTAACCTATGAACCCTCCAATGGAAGACCCTACTGGATTTGAACTGTTGTCTATTTAAACCAGGTGCACGAGAAGAAAGTAGCCATTACCCGAACATCATAGCCATTATTGGACATCGCCCATACCCGCCATTTTGCAGCTATTATGGCCCACTTTGCTGCGACGCCATTTTGAAAGAGACTTTGATGCTTTCTCTAATCGAGAGAAAGAGACTTTAAATGATTCTTGCCCTAGAGACTTTAACTTTGATTTGTCCCTTTGCATGAAGTAGTAGTTTTACCCTGCCGCCGTGAGGCAATTGCCCCGTCCACCCCTGCCCCTTTGCCCCGTCCCATGCCGATCGAAACGGTACCCATGCTGACCGAAGAACGGTACCTGTGAGACAAAGACTTCCTTGTATGCTGATCGTAATTGGTAAATATGAAAGGAAATTGTAAAAATTGCATTGTGTTTCTTTTAGGTAACCAACTGCTGATTTTGATAAGAGCCCTAGTTAGGAGTTTTCTAAATTAATGTTGCTAAATTGTTTTTGCATGAAGTCCCACATGCCGATGCTAATTTGAGGTTAGATGAGGATTCCTTATGTCGCACATTGCAATTTGAGATCTTGTTATGCTGACTAAATGTATGCAATTAGTTCGTTACAGATTATAGTTTTAGTGATTTGCATTGCCATTATCGAATGCCTTGTGATTCAAATGCTACATAGATTGCACTTGTTTCGCCGCTATGGACAGCTATTAATGTTCATTTACGTTTATCATTTGGTGTTGAGACACATTTATATTGTGCTAGCTTTGTTAATATAGGGAAATAAAGTCACTAACTTTGAATAAACCGGTGTGGTTATTCCTGACTGAAAGGTCAGGGTTCGCCGAAATGTATTCTGGATTAATTGTTAAGTGTTATGTTGATCAAGGTATTGCTTATGTTCGTTATTGATTATTGATTTGATTAAATTGCCCAATATAGAGTACGGAGAGTCCCACTTAGTCAAAAGATTCATCGGCCTAAAGAGCGTCCGAATACAGGTAAATTATTAGTACGGACCGCTCTAGCAAGCCCAAGGTGCTAAAATGACCACAGAAGACAGGAATCTGTGCTCTCCATCAATTTCCAAGTCCCGAGGCTTGAAGGACGCTTTGAAAAGCAACCAAAACACTTACATGCGGTCACTTTACCGGGGTGACCAATGATGCCTGGAAGCCAATAAATGCTCGCAGACTGAAGTTTTTGAGGCATTGAAAAGAAAATCCCTCAAACGCACACCTACAATGAACTGTGTGAAGCTCTTCAGTAACCCGCAAGATTCCTGAAGGAATTACAAAAGATTGTAGAGCATCATCGGTCTATATGATAACAAAATATACCTTTAAGTTGTATAACTGATTTATTTCAGATTTGCAGCAAGCAAGAAAACGCTGGGGACCCGGAAGCAAGTTGGAATCTCTCCGTTTCTGTGCTTTGCAATGACGTATTTCTATTGGGGTTACCTTGTCTAGTAAAGCAAGGGCGGTTTAAGGACAAGGCTGGAGGGGGCAAGAGAGTAAATGATCTGAAGATATTTTACTTGCTGTACACCAATCAGCACTGGTATTTAATGGTTTCTTCCATGGTTGAGCAGACGCCATGTCACATGAACTCAGGGCACTTAAACTAAGATGGGCCTGGGATGAGGGAGAGGAGGGATAAATGGAAGGAAGGAACTGATGAGGTGGGTGGTAGGAAGGAAAGAATGGAGGGACAGATGAAAGTGAATAAGGGGAAGGGAAAGATAAGAAAAGAGAAAGAGGGGTGAGAAGGAGAAAAGATGCAACAAAGAAAAAAGGGAATTGTAGCTGCAATGGAGGTGACAGAGGTTGAAGAGTAGATGGGAGAGGCGGATGCAGGGTTGACAAAAGTAAATAAGGACTGGGGGGAATGAAGTAAGAGAGGGGTGGGGTTGATGAAGGTTTGGATGAAAGGTATACAAGGAGAATGAAATACAGAGCAAAATAGAATCTCCAGAAATAGATTGTGCAGGGATAGGTGCTTGTCTACCCCCAAATGTTGGTTCTCTGAGCTGTCTCAATTGTCTACTCCAGGGTTGTGAATCCCCTGTGTGTATATATATCCTTAAGATGTGTCCCTCTCTGCAAGCTGTCGGATGGGCTTCTAGGTCATCTGTCTAGGTTACCTCTAGGACGTGGCTCTCTCTTGTCCCCACGTCGACTACAGCTCTCAGCCCAGCCAACTGTACTCTAAGCTACTCGTGACCATCTGCTTCTTGTAGTTCCACAACACATGGCTGTCTCACATGTCTCACTCACGTAGTTCCAGAATTTAGTTCTCGAAGCTGCATCTGTTGTATCACTTCAGTCTATGTTTCTCTTCAGTCTCCCCCATGCTCCTCCCAGATCTGACTCTCTCTCTGTGACTCTTTCACATGTCATACTGATTCACCTCCAGGATGTGGAGCTCGTAGCTGTCACTCATGTATTCTATACACTTACATTGAAGCTCTCTGAGCTGTTTCCCCATTGTAAATTCAATGATACTATGTACTGTCTGTTTACTATACCTACAGAATGTGGCTTTCAAAGTTGTCACTCTTGTACACACCTACACTGAAGAGTCTGTTGCGTCACCATTGTACCCTACGCGATCCTATGTGTTTTCTGTTTAGTGTAAATATACATACATCTGGGGTCTCTAACGAGTAGCTCGTGGGCTACTAGTAGCTCTTGAGCTACTCATAAGTAACTCTCCTGTGTGTAGCCAAGCCTACAAAACTGAAAAATATATGTTTAAAACAAACGTGTAAACTTTTTCTGATGTGGTCAGTATTAAAATTCTAATGATATTCGTAGCTCAAGATGATTTTCATCAACATAAGTAGCTTTTACTACAAAAAAGGTTGGAGACCCCTGATATATATATATATATATATATATATATAGAGAGAGAGAGAGAGACATTTATACTCAGTCTCTCCAAAGTCACTTCTGACTGATCCTACACTACCCAAACCTATTGTATCTGCAGTGCAGAATGTAGTTCTCTAAACTCTCTTGCGTATCATAGGCGCGACTCTTTTCTCTCTCATGTATTTCAATACTGTTACACTCTAAGCTATCTCACTTGTGTAAACACTGATCGGTCTGTAAGAGCACCCATCCTTGAGACCCTTTCTGGAAACATTGAAGATACTCACGCAGGAGCAACACATGAAGACCATGCAGAAGGACTCCATGACGCCACCGATACCCACCACCCAGGTGAGTCTCAGGAAGAGGATGACCCCGAAGATGTTCTGAAGGCAGGGCAGGTAGACACCCATGAAAGTGCCCATGCGCGGCGCCTGTAGGTAGAAGAACACCCAGACTGTTAGTATCAGTGAAATCATGAACATTAGTCACATGAGTAATCTTACCACAAAACCATCAGTAGACTATGGGGCTCTGGTATGAGCATCAACGCAGCAGACAGGGGCTGAGCCTTGTCATCTAATCATGGTAATGAGAGAGCACAGAGTGGCATATGTACAGCTTTACTTACAACATTCAAACAAAGTCCTTGGGCCTGCACAGTCTACGTGACCAAGAGCAGGCCTAACTAGAAAGAGCTTTACGACTCTTATGTTGAGATCAGTCAATTTGTAAGACATTTTTAAACTTTTACAAATTCCAACTGGACACCATTTCTTTTGAGGACTAGATAAGGGACTTTTTTGAGAAAGGTCAACCAGGCAGTTTTAACTTCAGGTTTTACTGGAGGCTGTCGATTCTACCTACAAATGCATTTTCCTCTAAGTAGTCATGAAATAAATAGTAGGAGAGGTGGGAGTCAGTTTTTATTGGACATAGTACAGGCTTTGCCCACTTGACGAGCAAGAAGAGTAACCATAAGCGATGGCTTGGGGTTTCCCTACTGAGCTTCCGGCATGATGTCTGGGTCCAGCTACATTGGGTGTGTATTATAGCACAATACTGCAGCCGCAATATTGTTCTATAGACATATCCTGGCAATATCGACAGCCGTTGTTAGGGTCACAATATATCTGGAGGAGTGTGCCCCGAGAATATTGAGGATAGAATATCAATGGCACCAAATATTGTGGACACATTATCGAAGGACACTATATATGAAAAGGTAGGTAAATATACATTTTCTATACTTATTTCCACATATATGTACCTTGATCATATATATCAATAAAGTCCACAGATGTGGGGTTAAGAAGAGTAAAGCTATACTTCCTCTATTGCACTCGCCTTTCGATATTTTGTCCCTCAATTTTCTGTTCACAACTTTGGTGTAGCATGATAACCCGCCCTCCAATAGCACAATTATCTGGAGGTCAATAGCAGTGATGTAACAAAACTTGATGGGGCCCCTGCAAAGTACTTGTAGGGTGCACTCTCCCACCTGTACCCAGTCAGAGGCCTGCCGCCCGTGCACAGCGTACTGTGCTGAGGGACCCACCCACTCATCGTGGGGGCCTTTGTTACGCCACTGGTCAATATTACAACAAAGTATTGCAACGTAAAGCTCAGGGCGTGAAAGATTAGGTATTGACGAAGGTGGAAAGAGATCACAATATGTATCAACATCTACTACAGTGGTGCATACATGTCAGGATGCAAAGACTTCCTGTAATCGCTGCCAAAACTATATAATTAAACCCCGAGACACTGTACACACAGGCTGGATTAAAATACAGCCTGACAGTCTACACACACTGCGTAAAACTACTACCACACCAGGGTCCATGAGACAAACCCAAGTGCATCTGAATATAACCTGAAATAACCCCCAGCCTGTACACACCGACCACGTGAACCACGGCTGCAAAAGTGCAGATACAGACTGCCTGAATCACTTGCCTGTATAAACAACCAAGATGAAATAATTTCCACATTTTATATATGGACTACAAATCTTCAAACACTGGATAAACATGCTGCCAGGAAACGTGTATACACAGGCGCATCATCATATTTGAAAATACACACGAATTTCCACCAGACTGCTTAAATACCTTTACAATAGCTATACAAAAGTTTGCAAGATCAATACAAAAACAAGACAGCAAAATTACAAATGAAATGTAACATTCAACTAGGTATTAGTAAATTAATTCTGATTTGTAATTTATACATGTAAGTTAGTTTGAGGACCTTCTTAGCTAATGTGGTGCCTTTTGTGTTTGTACACGTCTTCGTTTCCCCCCACGCTTTCAGTATGTAGATTGCTACACTATTGGATATTACTATTTTCTATGCGTTGGAGAGGCTTAGTGCAGATATTTGGGGCCAGATGTAGAAACGAAACATTTTGCGACTTGCAAATAGCGAGTCATAGCGACTCGCTATTTGCAACTCGCAAAATGTTATGCAGTACGGTGTCTCAGACACCGACTGCGACTCGCTATGGGGTCGCAATGACCCACCTCATGAATATTCATGAGGTGGGTCGCAAATTGCGGCCCCATAGCGAGTCAAGGCGCTCACGGGGATGGTGGCCTGCTGTAGTCAGCAGACCTCCGTGTTCGTGACTGCTTTAAATAAAGCATTTTTTTTTTTTCAAGTGTAGCCCATTTTCCTTAAAGGAAAACGAGCTGCACTTAAAAAAAAAAACGAAACCTTTAGTTTCGGTTTTTTTTCAGGGCAGGCAGTGGTCCCTTGGACCACTACCTGCCCTGAAAAAAATGTTTGGGGTCCATTCACAAACTGGAAGGGGTCCCATGGGGACCCCTTCCAATTTGCGAGTGGGTTACCATCCACTTGAAGTGGATGGTAACTGCGATACGATTTGCGACCGCATACGCGGTCGCAAATGGTATTGCATCCCACTCAGACTCGCAAATAGGAAGGGAACACCCCTTCCTATTTGCGAGTCGGAAATGCATTTTGCGAGTCGGTCCCGACTCGCAAAATGCATTTCTGAATGGGAAACTGCGATTTGCGAGTCGCAAACGGCAAATTTTGCCGTTTGCGAGTCGCAAACAGTTTCCTACATCTGGCCCCTGGTCCTTTATTCCATGACTATTAGTAATTTTTTTGCGTTTTTTAGGACTGGCTTTAGCAAAAACCAATTCAATTCACTTGAATTATATTTATAATATACTTACTGTAAGGAAATGCCTCCTTGGCATGGTTGCCCCCTGACTTTTTGCCTTTGCTGATGCTATGTTTACAATTGAAAGTGTGCTGAGGCCTGCTAACCAGGCCCCAGCACCAGTGTTCTTTCCCTAACCTGTACTTTTGTATCCACAATTGGCAGACCCTGGCATCCAGATAAGTCCCTTGTAACTGGTACTTCAAGTACCAAGGGCCCTGATGCCAAGGAAGGTCTCTAAGGGCTGCAGCATGTCTTATGCCACCCTGGAGACCTCTCACTCAGCACAGACACACTGCTTGCCAGCTTGTGTGTGCTAGGGAGGACAAAACGAGTAAGTCGACATGGCACTCCCCTCAGGGTGCCATGCCAGCCTCTCACTGCCTATGCAGTATAGGTAAGACACCCCTCTAGCAGGCCTTACAGCCCTAAGGCAGGGTGCACTATACCATAGGTGAGGGTACCAGTGCATGAGCATGGTACCCCTACAGTGTCTAAACAAAACCTTAGACATTGTAAGTGCAGGGTAGCCATAAGAGTATATGGTCTGGGAGTCTGTCAAACACGAACTCCACAGCACCATAATGGCTACACTGAAAACTGGGAAGTTTGGTATCAAACTTCTCAGCACAATAAATGCACACTGATGCCAGTGTACATTTTATTGTAAAATACACCACAGAGGGCACCTTAGAGGTGCCCCCTGAAACTTAACCGACTGTCTGTGTAGGCTGACTAGTTCCAGCAGCCTGCCACACCAGAGACATGTTGCTGGCCCCATGGGGAGAGTGCCTTTGTCACTCTGAGGCCAGTAACAAAGCCTGCACTGGGTGGAGATGCTAACACCTCCCCCAGGCAGGAGCTGTGACACCTGGCGGTGAGCCTCAAAGGCTCACCCCTTTGTCACAGCCCAGCAGGGCACTCCAGCTTCGTGGAGTTGCCCGCCCCCTCCGGCCACGGCCCCCACTTTTGGCGGCAAGGCTGGAGGGAACAAAGAAAGCAACAAGGAGGAGTCACTGGCCAGTCAGGACAGCCCCTAAGGTGTCCTGAGCTGAGGTGACTCTGACTTTTAGAAATCCTCCATCTTGCAGATGGAGGATTCCCCCAATAGGGTTAGGATTGTGACCCCCTCCCCTTGGGAGGAGGCACAAAGAGGGTGTACCCACCCTCAGGGCTAGTAGCCATTGGCTACTAACCCCCCAGACCTAAACACGCCCTTAAATTTAGTATTTAAGGGCTACCCTGAACCCTAGAAAATCAGATTCCTGCAACTACAAGAAGAAGGACTGCCTAGCTGAAAAACCCCTGCAGAGGAAGACCAGAAGACGACAACTGCCTTGGCTCCAGAAACTCACCGGCCTGTCTCCTGCCTTCCAAAGATCCTGCTCCAGCGACGCCTTCCAAAGGGACCAGCGACCTCGACATCTTCTGAGGACTGCCCCTGCTTCGAAAAGACAAGAAACTCCCGAGGACAGCGGACCTGCTCCAAGAAAGGCTGCAACTTTGTTTCCAGCAGCTTTAAAGAACCCTGCAAGCTCCCCGCAAAAGGCGTGAGACTTGCAACACTGCACCCGGCGACCCCGACTCGGCTGGTGGCGATCCAACACCTCAGGAGGGACCCCAGGACTACTCTAAGACTGTGAGTACAAAAACCTGTCCCCCCTGAGCCCCCACAGCGCCGCCTGCAGAGGGAATCCCGAGGCTTCCCCTGACCGCGACTCTTTGAATCCTAAGTCCCGACACCTGGGAGAGACCCTGCACCCGCAGCCCCCAGGACCTAAAGGACCGGACTTTCACTGGAGGAGTGACCCCCAGGAGTCCCTCTCCCTTGCCCAAGTGGAGGTTTCCCCGAGGAACCCCCCCCCTTGCCTGCCTGCAGCGCTGAAGAGATCCCTAGATCTCCCATTGACTTCCATTACAAACCCGACGCTTGTTTCTACACTGCACCCGGCCGCCCCCGCGCTGCTGAGGGTGAAATTTCTGTGTGGACTTGTGCCCCCCCCGGTGCCCTACAAAACCCCCCTGGTCTGCCCTCCGAAGACGCGGGTACTTACCTGCAAGCAGACCGGAACCGGGGCACCCCCTTCTCTCCATTCTAGCCTATGTGTTTTGGGCACCACTTTGAACTCTGCACCTGACCGGCCCTGAGCTGCTGGTGTGGTGACTTTGGGGTTGCTCTGAACCCCCAACGGTGGGCTACCTTGGACCAAGAACTGAACCCTGTAAGTGTCTTACTTACCTGGTAAAACTAACCAAAACTTACCTCCCCCAGGAACTGTGAAAATTGCACTAAGTGTCCACTTTTAAAACAGCTATTTGTCAATAACTTGAAAAGTATACATGCAATTTTGATGATTGGAAGTTCCTAAAGTACTTACCTGCAATACCTTTCGAATGAGATATTACATGTAGAATTTGAACCTGTGGTTCTTAAAATAAACTAAGAAAAGATATTTTTCTATATAAAAACCTATTGGCTGGATTTGTCTCTGAGTGTGTGTACCTCATTTATTGTCTATGTGTATGTGCAACAAATGCTTAACACTACTCCTTGGATAAGCCTACTGCTCGACCACACTACCACAAAATAGAGCATTAGTATTATCTATTTTTACCACTATTTTACCTCTAAGGGGAACCCTTGGACTCTGTGCATGCTATTCCTTACTTTGAAATAGCACATACAGAGCCAACTTCCTACATTGGTGGATCAGCGGTGGGGTACAAGACTTTGCATTTGCTGGACTACTCAGCCAATACCTGATCACACGACAAATTCCAAAATTGTCATTAGAAATTGATTTTTGCAATTTGAAAAGTTTTCTAAATTCTTAAAAGACCTGCTAGGGCCTTGTGTTAGATCCTGTTTAGCATTTCTTTTAGAGTTTAAAAGTTTGTAAAAGTTTGAATTAGATTCTAGAACCAGTTTTAGTTTCTTAAAAAGTATTCCAACTTTTAGAAGCATAATGTCTAGCACAGATGTGAATGTGGTGGAACTCGACACCACACCTTACCTCCATCTACAGATGAGAGAGCTAAGGTCACTCTGTAAACTAAAGAAAATAGCAATGGGCCCCAAACCTACCAAAGTACAGCTCCAGGAGCTTTTGGCAGAGTTTGAAAAGGCCAACCCCTCTGAGGATGGCAACTCAGAGGATGAAGATAGTGACTTGGAGGGAAATTCCCCCCCTCCAGTCCTACTTAGGGAGAGCAGGGCTTCTCAAGCCCTGACTCCACAAATAATAGTCAGAGATGCTGGTTCCCTCACAGGAGGGACCAACAACTCTGAAATCACTGAGGATAACTCCAGTGAAGAGGACATCCAGTTAGCCAGGATGGCCAAAAGATTGGCTTTGGAAAGACAGATCCTAGCCATAGAGAGGGAAAGACAAGAGATGGGCCTAGGACCCATCAATGGTGGCAGCAACATAAATAGGGTCAGAGATTCTCCTGACATGTTGAAAATCCCCAAAGGGATTGTAACTAAATATGAAGATGGTGATGACATCACCAAATGGTTCACAGCTTTTGAGAGGGCTTGTGTAACCAGAAAAGTGAACAGATCTCACTGGGGTGCTCTCCTTTGGGAAATGTTCACTGGAAAGTGTAGGGATAGACTCCTCACACTCTCTGGAAAAGATGCAGAATCTTATGACCTCATGAAGGGTACCCTGATTGAGGGCTTTGGATTCTCCACTGAGGAGTACAGGATTAGGTTCAGGGGGGCTCAAAAATCCTCGAGCCAGACCTGGGTTGACTTTGTTGACTACTCAGTGAAAACACTAGATGGTTGGATTCAAGGCAGTGGTGTAAATAATTATGATGGGCTGTACAATTTATTTGTGAAAGAACACCTGTTAAGTAATTGTTTCAATGATAAACTGCATCAGCATCTGGTAGACCTAGGACCAATTTCTCCCCAAGAATTGGGAAAGAAGGCGGACCATTGGGTCAAGACAAGGGTGTCCAAGACTTCAACAGGGGGTGACCAAAAGAAAGGGGTCACAAAGACTCCCCAGCAGAAGGGTGATGAGACAACCAAAACTAAAAATAGTAAAGAGTCTTCTACAGGCCCCCAAAAACCTGCACAGGAGGGTGGGCCCAGAGCCTCTTCACAAAACAATGGGTACAAGGGTAAAAACTTTGATCCCAAAAAGGCCTGGTGTCATAGCTGTAAACAGCATGGACACCAAACTGGAGACAAGGCCTGTCCCAAGAAAGGTTCCACTCCAAACTCCCATCCAGGTAACACTGGTATGGCTAGTCTCCAAGTGGGATCAACAGTGTGCCCAGAGCAAATCAGGGTTCACACTGAAGCTACTCTAGTTTCTGAGGGTGGGGTGGATTTAGCCACACTAGCTGTCTGGCCGCCTAACATGCAAAAATACAGACAGCAACTCTTAATTAATGGAACTAGAATAGAGGGCCTGAGGGATACAGGTGCCAGTGTCACCATGGTGACAGAGAAACTGGTTTCCCCTGGCCAATACCTGACTGGAAAAACTTACACAGTCACCAACGCTGACAATCAGAGAAAAGTACATCCCATGGCAATGGTTACTTTAGAATGGGGAGGGGTCAATGGCCTGAAGCAGGTGGTGGTCTCCTCAAATATCCCAGTGGACTGTCTGCTTGGAAATGACCTGGAGTCCTCAGCATGGGCTGAGGTAGAGCTAAAAACCCATGCAGCAATGCTGGGTATCCCTGAACTGGTGTGTGTGAAAACAAGAGCACAATGCAAGGCACAGGGTGAAAAAGTAGAGCTGGAGTCTGGAAAAATGGCCCAGCCTACCAAGAGAACAGGAAAGTCAGTTGGGAAACCAACTGCAACACAGCAAAAGAAAGGGAACCTCTCTTCTCAGGAAGAAGTTCTGCCCTCTGAGGGAACTGAGCCTTTGGAGCTTGAACCTTATCAGGTTGAGCTCTTAGGCCCAGGGGGACCCTCAAGGGAGGAGCTGTGTAAGGGACAAGAAACCTGTCCCTCTCTTGAAGGCCTTAGGCAGCAAGCTGCTGAAGAGTCCAAAGGCAAGAAAAATGGAACACATAGGGTCTATTGGGAAGATGGGCTCCTGTACACTGAGGCCAGAGACCCCAAACCTGGTGCCACTAGGAGAGTGGTAGTGCCTCAGCTGTTCAGAGAGTTCATCCTAACATTGGCCCATGACATTCCCCTTGCTGGACATTTGGGACAAACCAAGACGTGGGAGAGGTTAGTCAACCACTTCTACTGGCCCAATATGTCCAACATGGTTAAGGAGTTTTGCCTCTCCTGCCCCACCTGTCAAGCCAGTGGTAAGACAGGTGGGCATCCAAAGGCCCCCCTCATTCCACTTCCTGTGGTGGGGGTGCCCTTTGAAAGAGTGGGTGTGGACATAGTTGGTCCACTGGAACCCCCCACAGCCTCAGGAAATATGTATATCCTGGTAGTAGTGGATCATGCTACCAGGTATCCTGAAGCTATTCCCCTTAGGTCGACTACTGCCCCTGCAGTAGCCAAGGCCCTCATTGGTATCTTTACCAGAGTGGGTTTCCCTAAGGAGGTGGTGTCTGACAGAGGTACCAACTTCATGTCAGCATACCTAAAGCACATGTGGAATGAGTGTGGAGTGACTTATAAATTCACTACACCTTACCATCCACAAACTAATGGCTTAGTTGAGAGATTCAACAAGACATTAAAGGGCATGATCATGGGGCTCCCAGAAAAACTCAAAAGGAGATGGGATGTCCTCCTGCCATGTCTGCTTTTCGCTTACAGGGAGGTACCACAGAAGGGAGTAGGGTTCTCACCCTTTGAACTTCTGTTTGGTCATCCTGTAAGGGGACCACTTGCCCTTGTTAAAGAAGGCTGGGAGAGACCTCTCCATGAGCCTAAACAGGACATAGTGGACTATGTACTTGGCCTTCGCTCTAGGATGGCAGAGTACATGGAAAAGGCAACCAAAAACCTTGAGGCCAGCCAACAACTCCAGAAGTTTTGGTATGACCAAAAGGCTGCACTGGTTGAGTTCCAACCAGGGCAGAAAGTCTGGGTTCTGGAGCCTGTGGCTCCCAGGGCACTCCAGGACAAATGGAGTGGCCCTTACCCAGTACTAGAGAGGAAGAGTCAGGTCACCTACTTGGTGGACCTGGGCACAAGCAGGAGCCCCAAAAGGGTGATCCATGTAAACCGCCTCAAGCTCTTCCACGACAGGGCTGATGTCAATCTGTTGATGGTAACAGATGAGGATCAGGAGGCAGAGAGTGAACCTCTCCCTGATCTTCTGTCATCAGACCCAAAAGATGGTACAGTAGATGGAGTGATCTACTCAGACACCCTCTCTGGCCAACAGCAAGCTGATTGTAGGAGAGTCCTACAACAGTTTCCTGAACTCTTCTCCTTAACCCCTGGTCAGACACACCTGTGTACCCATGATGTGGACACAGGAGACAGCATGCCTGTCAAGAACAAAATCTTTAGACAGTCTGACCATGTTAAGGAAAGCATCCAGGTGGAAGTCCACAAGATGCTGGAATTGGGAGTCATTGAGCGCTCTGACAGCCCCTGGGCTAGCCCAGTGGTCTTAGTCCCCAAACCTCACACCACAGATGGAAAGAAAGAGATGAGGTTTTGTGTGGACTACAGAGGGCTCAATTCTGTCACCAAGACAGATGCTCATCCAATTCCAAGAGCTGATGAGCTCATTGATAAATTAGGTGCTGCCAAATTCCTAAGTACCTTTGACTTGACAGCAGGGTACTGGCAAATAAAAATGGCACCTGGAGCAAAAGAAAAGACAGCATTCTCCACACCTGATGGGCATTATCAGTTTACTGTTATGCCCTTTGGTTTAAAGAATGCCCCTGCCACCTTCCAAAGGTTGGTGAATCAAGTCCTTGCTGGCTTGGAGTCCTTTAGCACAGCTTATCTTGATGATATTGCTGTCTTTAGCTCCACCTGGCAGGATCACCTGGTCCACCTGAGGAAGGTTTTGAAGGCTCTGCAATCTGCAGGCCTCTCTATCAAGGCATCCAAATGCCAGATAGGGCAGGGAACTGTGGTTTACTTGGGACACCTTGTAGGTGGAGGCCAAGTTCAGCCACTCCAACCCAAGATCCAGACTATTCTGGACTGGGTAGCTCCAAAAACCCAGACTCAAGTCAGGGCATTCCTTGGCTTGACTGGGTATTACAGGAGGTTTGTGAAGGGATATGGATCCATTGTGACAGCCCTCACTGAACTCACCTCCAAGAAAATGCCCAAGAAAGTAAACTGGACTGTGGACTGCCAACAGGCCTTTGACACCCTGAAACAGGCAATGTGCTCAGCACCAGTTCTCAAAGCTCCAGATTATTCTAAGCAGTTCATTGTGCAGACTGATGCCTCTGAACATGGGATAGGGGCAGTTTTGTCCCAAACAAATGATGATGGCCTTGACCAGCCTGTTGCTTTCATTAGCAGGAGGTTACTCCCCAGGGAGCAGCGTTGGAGTGCCATTGAGAGGGAGGCCTTTGCTGTGGTTTGGTCCCTGAAGAAGCTGAGACCATACCTCTTTGGGACTCACTTCCTAGTTCAAACTGACCACAGACCTCTCAAATGGCTGATGCAAATGAAAGGTGAAAATCCTAAACTGTTGAGGTGGTCCATCTCCCTACAGGGAATGGACTTTATAGTGGAACACAGACCTGGGACTGCCCATGCCAATGCAGATGGCCTTTCCAGGTTCTTCCACTTAGAAAATGAAGACTCTCTTGGGAAAGGTTAGTCTCATCCTCTTTCGTTTGGGGGGGGGTTGTGTAAGGAAATGCCTCCTTGGCATGGTTGCCCCCTGACTTTTTGCCTTTGCTGATGCTATGTTTACAATTGAAAGTGTGCTGAGGCCTGCTAACCAGGCCCCAGCACCAGTGTTCTTTCCCTAACCTGTACTTTTGTATCCACAATTGGCAGACCCTGGCATCCAGATAAGTCCCTTGTAACTGGTACTTCAAGTACCAAGGGCCCTGATGCCAAGGAAGGTCTCTAAGGGCTGCAGCATGTCTTATGCCACCCTGGAGACCTCTCACTCAGCACAGACACACTGCTTGCCAGCTTGTGTGTGCTAGGGAGGACAAAACGAGTAAGTCGACATGGCACTCCCCTCAGGGTGCCATGCCAGCCTCTCACTGCCTATGCAGTATAGGTAAGACACCCCTCTAGCAGGCCTTACAGCCCTAAGGCAGGGTGCACTATACCATAGGTGAGGGTACCAGTGCATGAGCATGGTACCCCTACAGTGTCTAAACAAAACCTTAGACATTGTAAGTGCAGGGTAGCCATAAGAGTATATGGTCTGGGAGTCTGTCAAACACGAACTCCACAGCACCATAATGGCTACACTGAAAACTGGGAAGTTTGGTATCAAACTTCTCAGCACAATAAATGCACACTGATGCCAGTGTACATTTTATTGTAAAATACACCACAGAGGGCACCTTAGAGGTGCCCCCTGAAACTTAACCGACTGTCTGTGTAGGCTGACTAGTTCCAGCAGCCTGCCACACCAGAGACATGTTGCTGGCCCCATGGGGAGAGTGCCTTTGTCACTCTGAGGCCAGTAACAAAGCCTGCACTGGGTGGAGATGCTAACACCTCCCCCAGGCAGGAGCTGTGACACCTGGCGGTGAGCCTCAAAGGCTCACCCCTTTGTCACAGCCCAGCAGGGCACTCCAGCTTCGTGGAGTTGCCCGCCCCCTCCGGCCACGGCCCCCACTTTTGGCGGCAAGGCTGGAGGGAACAAAGAAAGCAACAAGGAGGAGTCACTGGCCAGTCAGGACAGCCCCTAAGGTGTCCTGAGCTGAGGTGACTCTGACTTTTAGAAATCCTCCATCTTGCAGATGGAGGATTCCCCCAATAGGGTTAGGATTGTGACCCCCTCCCCTTGGGAGGAGGCACAAAGAGGGTGTACCCACCCTCAGGGCTAGTAGCCATTGGCTACTAACCCCCCAGACCTAAACACGCCCTTAAATTTAGTATTTAAGGGCTACCCTGAACCCTAGAAAATCAGATTCCTGCAACTACAAGAAGAAGGACTGCCTAGCTGAAAAACCCCTGCAGAGGAAGACCAGAAGACGACAACTGCCTTGGCTCCAGAAACTCACCGGCCTGTCTCCTGCCTTCCAAAGATCCTGCTCCAGCGACGCCTTCCAAAGGGACCAGCGACCTCGACATCTTCTGAGGACTGCCCCTGCTTCGAAAAGACAAGAAACTCCCGAGGACAGCGGACCTGCTCCAAGAAAGGCTGCAACTTTGTTTCCAGCAGCTTTAAAGAACCCTGCAAGCTCCCCGCAAAAGGCGTGAGACTTGCAACACTGCACCCGGCGACCCCGACTCGGCTGGTGGCGATCCAACACCTCAGGAGGGACCCCAGGACTACTCTAAGACTGTGAGTACAAAAACCTGTCCCCCCTGAGCCCCCACAGCGCCGCCTGCAGAGGGAATCCCGAGGCTTCCCCTGACCGCGACTCTTTGAATCCTAAGTCCCGACACCTGGGAGAGACCCTGCACCCGCAGCCCCCAGGACCTAAAGGACCGGACTTTCACTGGAGGAGTGACCCCCAGGAGTCCCTCTCCCTTGCCCAAGTGGAGGTTTCCCCGAGGAACCCCCCCCCTTGCCTGCCTGCAGCGCTGAAGAGATCCCTAGATCTCCCATTGACTTCCATTACAAACCCGACGCTTGTTTCTACACTGCACCCGGCCGCCCCCGCGCTGCTGAGGGTGAAATTTCTGTGTGGACTTGTGCCCCCCCCGGTGCCCTACAAAACCCCCCTGGTCTGCCCTCCGAAGACGCGGGTACTTACCTGCAAGCAGACCGGAACCGGGGCACCCCCTTCTCTCCATTCTAGCCTATGTGTTTTGGGCACCACTTTGAACTCTGCACCTGACCGGCCCTGAGCTGCTGGTGTGGTGACTTTGGGGTTGCTCTGAACCCCCAACGGTGGGCTACCTTGGACCAAGAACTGAACCCTGTAAGTGTCTTACTTACCTGGTAAAACTAACCAAAACTTACCTCCCCCAGGAACTGTGAAAATTGCACTAAGTGTCCACTTTTAAAACAGCTATTTGTCAATAACTTGAAAAGTATACATGCAATTTTGATGATTGGAAGTTCCTAAAGTACTTACCTGCAATACCTTTCGAATGAGATATTACATGTAGAATTTGAACCTGTGGTTCTTAAAATAAACTAAGAAAAGATATTTTTCTATATAAAAACCTATTGGCTGGATTTGTCTCTGAGTGTGTGTACCTCATTTATTGTCTATGTGTATGTGCAACAAATGCTTAACACTACTCCTTGGATAAGCCTACTGCTCGACCACACTACCACAAAATAGAGCATTAGTATTATCTATTTTTACCACTATTTTACCTCTAAGGGGAACCCTTGGACTCTGTGCATGCTATTCCTTACTTTGAAATAGCACATACAGAGCCAACTTCCTACACTTACCCACAGGGGCTTTCAGTCAAGGCTCGTCATCCATTGGTTTGTTAATACCTCATTTACATTTTAATTCTGTCTTCCACAACATACATCACTTACTGTGGGGCAACCTACTTCAGCCATTGTCTGGCGTCCCTGTGACTGTATTCTTCCCTTTCACAAGGAGCACATTCACACACAAAATAGTTCCCCCAGACAGCACAGACTATGGCAATGTGTGACTTTCGAGACCCCAAAATATCATCTTTTTAAATTGGTGAGGGTCCTGCCGCTTCTTCAAAAATAACGTATATTTAAAAATTATTATCGACAGAGCCAAAAGCCTGGCAGACAACGCTGGACTAATTTACTTTGCCAATGCTCGTTTCTGATTTGTGGCTTTTAAAGTACATAAGAGCAAGAAATGAATATCATCTTTGACAGTATAGTCTTAACAGTGGCAGAGGCTTGAAGCATTTTTATTTAATTTGCTTGTGGAGTTTCTTAGAGGTAATATGCCTGAAGCATGCATACCGGGATCGTTTCCAGAATGCTGTAATCCGGAGCAACCCTCTCTGACAGGCAGGAATTGTGAGCTCAGACATCTTGAGCCCCCAACACTCGTCAGGATAAAAATCACAGTTTATTTTTTGACTTTGTCCCAATATCTTGTCTTAATTTGTTCTATGGAATTATGTGTACATGCAGTTGGAAAGGAGCGAGACAGTAATTAGGGCTAAAGAATATAGGCCCTTATTTATCATGGATCTTCATCGCCCTGGCACCATGCAAGGGGCACAGGGGGGCACATAGGTGACCTTGGATATCTACCAAGCCATGTAAGGCGACCTTGCCTTACCATGCATAGTTTGATAAATGTGAGTAATGCAAGGCACCGTTACTCTGACTATTAGTGGTAGACCTGGGACTGCTTCAAAATGCTATGCCTCCCCAGGGGGACGTAACAAGGAGAAATATGTTTATTTCTCATTGTTTTTCTTTTTTCTACACGAGCTGCATTCTGCAGCACACATACAAAGAGGAAAATGGCTCTGAGGATTATCTTTGTGCAAAAAGGTGTCCCTTCCTGCACAAAAGGAATCCTGCCCATGACGCATTGTACAAGGGTGCCTGCTTTGGTTTGAAGCCGCCAAATGTGCGCCAGTGCTAGGAAAGGACATGAATGCACCATAGATTGTTAAATACGTCACGTTCCTGTCCTTTCACGCAGCATAGCAAGCAGTAAGGTGGCTTCCTGTTGCTTTGTGTTGCATAAATATTTGGTAAATATCTCCCATAGTGTCTCCTGGGAGGTGCAATCAAAGTGATCAGTAATGCTTTTTCCGTAGGTCTGCTGCAGTTTATGGAGGGATCTTACCATATTATTCACCCAGAACTTTGCTCAAAATGAAAAAGGTATTAAGTTTGAGACCTTAGCAGGGGCGGCTCCCCCATAAGGGTGGAGGAGTATCCCCCCCCCGCCAGCAGTGGCAGCTGCAAACCTTTTCCCCCAAAAATGATAATAAACTGTGTTTATTATTGTTTTAGGGGAAACGGGGCAGGGCCACGGAGATGACAAGCAATGAAGGGGAGCGCTCAGCGCATGTATGTTTGGCCGGCCGTTTCGGGCCGACCAAACACACATGCCCAGAAGGGTCTCTGCAGCCAAGCAACACAGTTGCCAGGCTGAAGAGAGCCTACCCAGGCTCCCAGTCAGCATGGGAGCGCCCTGGCTGGGTGCTCCCACCTATTCCTGACGCTGCTCTGAGCAACGTCAGGATTGGCCACAGGGCAGGCGTGACGGAGGAGCGGAGCTGCGCGTCCAGGAGAGAGGTAAGTGTTTTTATAAAACAAAATTCTAATGTAATGTGTTCCCCCTTCACACGCACCCGTTTTTGCTGCCCCGCCCCCTCTGCGAGCTGCGACTGGACCTTAGCTAAGATTCCAACTCTCATTTACATTTTCAACAAGACCATTAAGGTGGAGGTTTAAAAAAAATCACATTTGTTTTTAGTCAGCAGGGAAACATTTGTGTGCCCCACAGCGTGCGCCTGCCACAGAGTTCCCTTTATTCAGTTCTTGCGCAGAGGGCACGGGACCTTTTCCCAACTTTATTTGTAATGCTATAGTTAGACCGAGATCACACTGTATACACAAACTGCACAAAGTAACAGCAGTCAGACTTCCTGAAATCTCCCTGATTGTACTTACACATTCTGAAATTATCCCCAACTAGTGTATTGAATCTCTAACAGTATATATGTAGAGTCACTGAAACCGCACTTCAAAAGTGTGTGTAAAGACTGCATGAGGTCATTACTAGTCAGTGCAGACACAATCTGCCTAAAAACACACATCAACAGTGTATGTACAGCCTGCATGATGTCATTCCACATACAGTACAATGCGACTGCCTGAAATTACTCAGTACGGTATATACAACATGCATGAAATCGTTACCATGAAGCATATATGCAGATTGTCTAGCAACAATTGTATTTTCATCATCACTAGGCCCAACAATGGTGAAGCCAGACAGAACAATGGTGCAGCTTAAACCCAATATGTGCCTAAGGATCAAACATCAAATGGTATTAAAATTTGTATTCCACATCTCAGACCTATTGGTGTACTTCATGTCCATCGCTCACGGTGAGCCTGTATGAAGCCTACCACTTCCAACCACTCACACCACAGGGGCTGTGCTTCGGGATTCAATATGAGATACCGGAGTCATAAACCTCATTACAGTACGGCAGAGGTATTAGCTTTCTGATAATCAGATTCTCCGCCGCTGCCTACTCAGCCCTAACTCAATCCCGGACAGACTGATCTAATGTGTTGGCTCATCAGCAGACTATTTTCACCTGCCTTGAGCTGAGCATCCCCTGAGTATTTTTCATCACAGCTGCCCATTGACCGCAATATCTATTCTCTACCTGCTTGCTGCTGAAGGTGGAACCCCACCAAGCGAGCGCCACCTGACATCAAAGGAGAGCAGATTGCCAGATTCTAGATACTGTAGGCGCCGCATCTGTGTAATGACGTTTTTCACAGTCAGTGGAATGTCATTTTCATTCCACAATATCTATACTCAGTGCCTACCTGGTGCTGAAGGAAGACTTCACCAAATGATACCCAAGCAAGCAGACACTAAGGCCCTGATTACGACCCTGGCAGTCATAAGACTGCCAGGGTCGCAGTGGCAGTTGAACCGCCACTAATGTGGCAGACCGGCCTCCACATTACGACCATGGTGAACGCGCCACAGTCGGACCACTGGCACCATCACATTTCCGCCGGCTTGGTGGTACCGGCAGTCTCAATCCACCATGGCATCTCTGCCCTGGGGATTACAACCCCTCTCTCCCCAGGCATTTAGACAGTGGTTGCTGGCAGAGACAAGTGCAGGACCCCCCCATGGCCAGCCCCGTCGTGCTTTGCAGACGGTGAAATGCACGACAAGTGCTGGTGCACTCTACCCACCAAAACATTGCCGCCAGCTCAGTTATGAGCTGGGGTCAATGTTGTTGTGCATTTCCCCCTGGGCCAGCGGGAAACTCTTAATAGAGGCTGCGGGAGGGCTGCTGCATAGGCGGTAACCAGACCGCAGGAATTTGGCGGGCAGCCTTTTCTGCCCACCAAACTCATAATTAGGGCCTAAATAAGAGGTTTTGACAGAACTTTGATACTGGAGTGGGGTAGATCTGTGGAAAGAGTTTCGAAATCAGTGGGATTTGATTAAATGTAACAATATCTATTCTCAGTACATGATGACTGGTGGAGGTGGAAACCCGACCAAGCGATCACAAAGCTGGCCATAAAAGACAGTAAATAAGAGCAGATTCACAGGTTTCAGATATTGGCGGGGTCACATCTGTGTGAAGAAATTTGAAATTGGTGGAAATTTGAATACATACTGGTTGCTAAGGTGGAACCACACCAAGTGGTCACCAAGCAAGAGCTTTCAGACACTGAATAAGAGATGATTTTCAGATCCTAGATACTTGAGCGGTTACATCTAGTTAATTAAATTTGAAGTTGGTTGAATGCGACTTCACATCTATTGCCAATACAAAGAGTACTACTGCCGAAATATAGTCTAACAAAAATAGTGCGTGATAAATGCCATTCATAAAAATATTTCTTCATTTGAGTTAATGATAGAAAATCGAAAACCCCATACCTTTTAGCTTTTGACTAGAATTGTAGGTGAGAGGGATAAATCGGATAAGTGGAATAGAAACAGAAAGTGAGAGGGTAGAGTGTGGATTAACAAAAGCCTGTCCATAATGTGTTGAGAAGTATGGTGGCAGGCAATGAACCTTAAGGACCTCTTTACCACCGGAGCAGAAACACATTAGTGTTAAATGCATATTGTACCCAAGTCAGATTTGTAACAGCACTGAGCCTTGATATGCACAAGCGAAAGGCGCATTCATTGAGTTACAGGATGTCTGCCCATAGACTACTGCACAAAGAATGACAGTTCACTGTCCAGACTTCTCCTTCTCATCCGACCCATCCATCTCAGCCTGGACTTCACCTTCAGGCTGTCTGAGAGACGAGGGCCTCTTGCATCACACATTATCATTTTTATACAATGTTGTTATCGTCAGTGATGTCTTTGGCTACGTCATCAGGCGTGATCGGTGTTGTGTGAGGTCCTGAACAGAGCACGGTAGGGTATAAGCTCCAGTCTGCATAGCATACTGTAATACTGTAACTGTGGCATTTCAGTGGTGTTTAGGATTTCAACTACAACTGTATTGTCAATTTAACTTTTTTTTTTCTTGGAAAGTCAAATGTTAATTTAATATGAGCAGGGGTTGGTATAACTAACCCTTACCAAAGATTAATATACTGTAAACAATGTGCATCCTACTGTACCAGGTAGTGCATTGACTTTGACCATGTGCAATGGGTGCTTGGAGCAGATCTTGGCCCATGACCAAGCCTTGCATTCCGGCTCCTACCCAGTGAACCAGCTGTGCCCCATCCCATCTGCTCGCAGACTTTTGCTGCATACACTGGCTTCTAGACTCGAGGACTGGTCTGAGGCTACACCCTGCACCTCGACTATGCCCCATCGCACCCTAACCGGTTGTGCACAGTCTTTTGCTTTGCACAGGAGGTTGTTGATGCAAGACCTGGCCATGTGCCTATGCTGCATCTTTGCACTGCAACCAATTATGGTTGCAGCAAAATAAACTTTCAGTTGCACCTTACTAATTAAATCACTCAGGCCTTCCATTAGGACACAGGCCTGTGAATCAGCATTGCACCAAGGAAAGATGTTCCCTGACCAGTCAGATTCTTTGCTTTTTAAACATTTGATGGACAGATATTTCAATTCCTATCCTTATATATTTAAATTCTCTAGACCTCAGTAGGCCATTAATTTTTGCCCCTTTTGTAAGAACCACTAAATAGATCTTCACCAAAGGTGGGCAAATTGGACCAAGCACGTCTCACCCAAATGTGGTGAAAATTCCACCAGTGGATAAATTAACTTGATTAGGGCGGATGTCAACATTTAGCACCCCCTTGATGGGTGGTCCCAACCAAACAGCAAATAGCACCAAAGTAAAAAAAAAATGCCATTCTCAAGAAGTGCAATTTGACTGTATGTATAGAGTCACTGTACTCAGTTGTGTGATATATATCTTTGTTTTTAAGGTTGAAATATATAACTGTAATTTGAGGTGAATCATCTAAACAATAAGTTCAAAATATCTGACTAATTTTAAGTGATTAGTCAAATGGTGCAAAAACGATTAAAACAAAAATAATATTTTCCATGGGAATCATAGCTTAGCTATAAATACGAATGACTAACTCTTCAGTGTGTTTTTTTGTTTATTCATCTTGTTTTCTTAGTTACGCGAAGCACGTTTCCTTGACCCCTTCTAGTGCTTTGTCAGGCGGCTTTTATCTCGCCACTTACGAAATACAACTAATCTAAGAAATAAAGCAGTTATCACCCTAAGAGGTAAGGGAAGACAAAGCATGGCATTCACTCAATGTGGGCGTAAAACACTTAGCGGCACACGGCAGGTGCAAACAGCTCTCACTTATACGGGATTTGTTAGTTGTATCTTTTTTATTATGCCCATACCTCCTAATCCATTTCCATTGGACAGTTACAGGATAAGGTATGTTTCGGATCTTAAAATTATCAAATGGTTTTAAGCCTAAAAAGGATGAGTTTAAAAATGTTCTCGGCATACTTTTCTTGCAAGTAGTAATCATCAAGCAATGGTGTTCAGGTATTGATGTTTGTACACCCAGGAGGAAAATTACTTAATATTTAACAATACTTCACCTCCAGTTACAAATGTCAACAAGGATGAGTTACACATGGTAGTGGGTACCACCGTCAGATAACACTGAGACAGTAGAAAAACTGCTATAGCCAGCACGAGAAGGTAAGTTAATGTGTCATAAAATGAAAAGCCATTGTAAAATGGAAAGTTTTATAGCGGTCACTGACAAACTAACAAGCATCAGAACTTTTAATACACTGCCCCAATCACATTTAATTTTCCAAGTTTAGATTTATTGAAAGTAGCATAGATCATCTTTGCACAAAATTACAAAAAACTCTTTAAACTGCAAAATGAAGTCCACAACATTCGGTATAATATCGGTTGTTTCTCATCTTTTCAGCACCTACGGATTGGTTAGTCCGTCAATCAGTATTAGCTAGCTCTAATTCATTCCACTTCATCTACAGATTCTATTCTATCCTTGCCTTTTACCTTACAACTTAACATTTCACTAAAATACTTGATTATATCGAAAAGTTTTGGTTATTTCTGATAAAGCACCAAATCTTCTCTGCACTGTAACATAGTAACATAACGAACTTCATAAAGAAGGCACATTCTTTTTTTGTTACCTGGAAAACTCTCAACCTACGAAATAATACCCTCTATAGTCCTCTTGCACAAAAGCAAAACATTTCCTTTTCTAATAACACAGGATATTTGTTTCTGGTCCAGGATGTTTGTTTCCGGTCCAGGGAAGATTTGGCTTGGCAGTTCAGGTTAGACTGTTACCATGGGGAGCAAGGCTAAAACTGATTTGCATATGACTGGGTCCAACCTGGAGTGGCGTGGCAAGCCAAAAAACAATGAATTTAGCCCCAGATCTGTGACAGGGTGTGAATGTTTGACATTGTTCAGAGTTCCGGCCTCACCTAGCTATTCTTTTTGCATTTGTCACCCTAAGTGGGAAGGGTACGCCCAAACGTGGATCCCGTGCTCGCTATACCACAGAGTTTAGCTAGCTTGGCTGATGAGTGGTGATACCCTGAAACTAGTCCTAGGATGCTTGGTTCTGTTCTAGGGAGTACCTTCCTTTGCAGTTTGGGCTGGATTGTTCCCATGGAGAGCATTGTCAAGATTGATTTGCATATGGCTGGGTCCAAACTGGAGTGGTGGGGGGGCAAAAAACAATGGATTTAGGCCAGATCTTTCACTGGGGGTTAATGTTTGACATTGTTCTGCATTCCGTCTATCATCTGTTCTTCTTGCAATTATCACCTTGAGTGGGAAAGGTATACCCAGATGTGGCTCCCGTGCTCGCTATGACACCAGATTCTAGCTAGCCTGGTTGACGAGGAGTCTTACACTGAAACCGCTCACAGGATTGCTGTTTCTGGTCCCAAGAGGCCCTGGCTTTGCAGTTCGGGCTGGAGAGGGCTGGCAAGCAAAAAAAAAAACAATGGATTTAGCGCCAGATCTGTGACTCAGGGTGAATGTTTGACATTGTTCAATATTTCGCCCATCATCTGTTCTTTTTGTACTTTTCAGTTGAGGCATTAAAGATAATCATGCCTATTGTAGTTGCTTCTCGGTCACATTATGCCAACTCTATTTATCTCTGCCTTGCTATAGGCAATCTAGCAAAACTAGGGCTGATACAAAATCCTGTAGCCAGGATGGTATTAAACTACCAAAGAAAACCTACATTACCACCCTCCTGACCAAAACTCCATTGGCTATTAATAAAGCAATGTATACGTTTCAAAGATTGTTGTCTTATTCTTAACGCCATGAATGGATTAAATAATCATTTCCTACCTAAAAGAATCTTAAAATATACCATCCTAAAGGGCTAAAGTTACTTCTCTCCAAACTTGCTGGAGCACCCAGATTTTTAAACAAACGAGATATGAAGGGTGCAGGTTTTCTAGCCTAGCCCTGATGAAACGGAACTCCCTTCACTCCCAACCAGATCTGCCAACTTTTAAAGCAGCACGGAAAAGATGGTTGTAAGGGATAGGTGCTTAATTGGGCCCCAGGAATCTTTGACACTCTCTGCATAATTAGCGCCATGAAGCCATAGGGTGTATGAGCACTTAAGAAATACAATGAACATTCAGGGTCTGTGACATTAGAGCAGGAGAGGACTTAGGGGAGCAAATGCCCCATATGGGCAATGAAGAAGAGGCAAAACTCCTCAGAATGCATCCCAAAATAAAATATTCTCAATCAATAAAAAATATAACCCACTGAGATATGGAACGGAATCAATCAAGCTGCAGTAGGTTAAATGCAAGGCATTGAACCTTCAAGAATCTTGTCAAAATGGCTATAGATTTGTGAAAGTGTATATCAAATTGTATACAAGGAGGGAGTACATTGCTATAGAAGCGGTAGAATATGATAAAGGACTGCAAGTAATAACTTAGGCCCATATTTATGGACTTTGTGGTGCAGGGCAGTGCAGCAAGTCAACTTGCTGCACTGCCCTACGTCACAAGGAAAGGGCAGGAATGCACTGTATTTATCCAATACGGTGCATTCCTGTCCTTTCCCACTGGCCCCCTTTTGGCTTTCTGGCGCCAACACAGGCACCCTTGCACTCTGGTGCATGGGTGCCTGCATTGCATGCAGGATTGTTTCTGTGCAGGACGGAACACCTTCCTGCATGAAAACAATAATCCGAGGCTTTAGTAGCATTGTTATTCTTCATACGCAGTAAAGAGGAGCATGCGCTAGCTGAAGATTACTTATGGTGAAGGTGTTTCTTGAAGAGGTGAGTTCTCCATTTCATCGGGAAGTGGAGGTGCAGTAGCGCTTGACCGTTCATGTGTCAGATGCAGCTCCAAATCCTGAATGTCTAGATTCTAGACCATTTCTGTCACTGAGTGTTGTATTGGACAGCAGAGATTTTGGACTTATCTGCTGGTGAGGGGGGCATATTGGAATTAACGTCAACAGTGATGCTTCAGGTCTTGAATGTGAAATGCACTCTTGGGGGTGTAGTAGAGTTCCTAATGCGGTGATCTGTTCATTCTCAATCTCTTGTTGAGTCACACAATTATTACCTTTTTTATAGGTGGAAAGGATTAATGCTTGAATAGCCATTTAATTTGGGGGTGCCTGCCCTGGCTCTGCAAATAGAGTTGGTTCAATAATGCTATAGGAGGCCTCTTGGTGTTGAAGCTGTGGTCAATATCAATTTGGAATGCGAGAGACTTAGTTCTCTCTGATATTTGAGGGATGGATCTATCAAGGTTCAATGCTTCGGGCATTCCTTGTACACTTGGTAATCAGTACAAACTCCATTTCCGGGGTGCAGTCCAACCAGGCTTTCAACATCCAGTGGCAATAAAACTTTCTAGAAGAGGAGTGTTCTCCTTGAATATGTGGATAGTTCACTACTCATTCACTGCTTATTGATGGCTTAATCTTGCAGAGTTACTTAAAACCAGGCACAACGTCACATGCTTTGTTTCTATGAGCATTAGCTATGAACACAAAGCACTCACATATTAAGAGGCAATGCAATGAATGAAAATATTGCATCTGAATGTTTATTGAATCCAGTAGTTAAAGAAGGGTCATTCCAACATCTTTGAGATCTTGAGGCAATAACTTGTTTTTAACTTGCACAGCGGTGTTGTAACTCTTAACCTAGAGGCCAGCGCAACAAGACGGCCTTGGCAAGACCCCACTGTTCATTCTTTCCACATGTTCATACCGATTTTTACAATACAGCACTTGTTTCTTGAGTGGAAATCATCAACAAAGGGACACATTTGCTGATAAAAAGCAGAATTTGTAGAAGAGTGAAATGATTCCCCCGTTCATTGTTAAACATGAATGTCGACTCAATTGACGACAAATAGCTTGTCCTGCATTTGCCAGTCACTTCAATCATCCCCTCTCCACTCTCTGAAATGACTCACTCTTGCTTCCTTTGTCCTACTTTTGCTGATATGACTTTTACAAACAATTTTCCACAGCACCACCGCGCATCCATATTTTTGATCATTTAGGAAAAGAGTCTGAATTGTTAATGGAACAATTGCTTTCCTACTGCAGTGCTCTCTGGTGTATATGTTTCTTGCCTGAACAACCATGAAAGATGACCCTTCCGTATAATGTCGGCAAGGCACACCATTTAGGAAAAGGCTCCATATTTGTGCAAGTATGTCATCGAGCAATCTGCCAAGTCCTTGTTCTTCTTGTCTTCCATCTGAAATGTTAGCATTCAAAGGCAGGTCATTGGGCTGACATTACTTGTACCTAACCAAGCACTTTCATTCTCAGATACAAATCTCATAAAACCACTACCTGCCATTGCCTTTATTATCAGATGCTTTAGACAACCTCCAATCTATCTCAATGCAGAGTTTATTGTGTTAGCCTAGAAAACGTAAGCTTCACATCTGCTACTGCCACGTCTTTGGTGTACCATAGGATGCTCTCATTTATAAAGCATCCTTTAAGCCTAGGTCAATATCTGCTCCATTGAAACCTGCACCTGTGCACCAGTTTATGTTCCAGTTACAGTGATTCCGCTGGTAGAGCCGCTGGAGTTAGTCTACTGACCCATCATTGACTACACCAGTCTTCAATAAATGGTTTGTTGCCACCGACGTCAACACTTGGCTGGCATTTTGCTTTGATCTTTTCCCAATAGTTTCTTCTCATCACCTTGTTTCATGACTCCTAATTTTATGTTTTGACGCTACTAGAGGCACAATACCCTAGTAGATGTATTCTGGACATTCCAGAAGATGTCCATAGATCCCTTCGCTGTGTGTTTGTGCTCCCCAGTAAAGAATGCCTTACATGCCTGTGACTGTCACTGGGCACAGCAGAAGGCCTTTGTCAGCAGGGACATAAACAACTGTACATGAAATTTATCTGTGAGCAGTAGGTGTTATGTGAATGGTCTGGATTTAAATTTTCAAGTATGCTATTTGAGAAGTCATCAATGATGTCATTTAACAAATTATGAGTAATGTAATAAGTTAGGTCATAAGCAGGGCATACAATTAGTCAGGTCATAATCAGTGCACGGCAGGGGTGTACAGTATAATTAAGTCAATAAACTCTTACCGGTAAATTCATTTTTTTCTTTTATAAATGTTATTTTTTTCTTATTTCAATACCTAACTGCAACATCACTTTAACCTTTGGTTTTATTCAGTGAATTTCTGGGGGAAGGGTAGAACATATGCTCACATTTTATTACTATGGCTAACTATAATGTCTTTAACCTTTCAGTTTTTTCACTGAATATAAATACTCCACCAAAGGTTCACCAGATCACACTGTCACTCACCCAGCCCTAACTATAGTGAGGCCACCATCACTCATTTTTCTTAACTGGGACAGCTCCGAGGGGCATGGTAGCCCAGATTTTTCCTAAAACAAACTGCCACTTTAAGAGTTTGTTTTCAGAAAACAAAACAATTTGCAGTACAGGTGCATTGTGAGGATGTTGGTGTACTATATGATATGACTGGTGGGCTTCATCATGAAGTACACTCACAAATACCGTCTTGGGTCGAGTCAGGTACTTTTATTTAACCTTAAGCCAGGGGTGGGATGGCTGGAGGGAAATGAATACAAAAACCCCACTTACCTGGATCATCGACGCCGCCGCCACCATCACCACGCAGCTCCCAGCCTGCCCTGCGGCCAATCCTGACGCTGCTAAGAGCAGTGTCAGGACTGGCTGGGAGACTGGGAGCCTGTGCCTGCTCTCTCCAACCTGGCAACACAGTCCCTCGAAGTCCTCTACATTACAGAAGCAGGCCAGCTGATGCTGGGCTCGTGGTCAGTCTGCACCACTGCTGGGGCAAAATTCGTTGATGGGAACCTGTGTCCTTTGAGAACAACAAATTTGGTCATGGATTGTACTCTAGGGTTCAGCAGACATGGGTGCAGGTTTTGGCTATCTTGGATTTGTCAGCTTGGGTGTCCTGCAGCTGGTTGTGGCAAAACGTCTGCAGTGGCTACCAACTTAACGACTTGGGCATCTTCAGCTATTGTGTCCCTGGAGCTGGTTCCAGGTGATCAGCTGACTGCTTCTCAGATTCACTGCTATGGTTGGATGTTGGGATTTCAACTTTCCCCAAGTCAGGAGCCATAGGCACAGTTCAAACTTTGCTAGCCCAAAATGCAGCAGGTGTAACCTTCCAAGCGTGCAGCCTTTCTTTGTGCTGGTCCCAGGGCAGCTGAGCAGTCCTTTTTCTGTTCTCTCTCTGGTTCCAGCATGACCTGAGGGTCAAGGTGCCATGGGTGTCTTACTTATTCCAGAAAAGTGCCCTGAGGGGACCACACTGTCACTAGCCAATAGGCTACTGGGTCCCCTCCTACCAAGTGATGAAGTTCATGTGATCTGTGGCATCTGGCTATCCAAGAGTGCCACATTCATGTCCCTTTCAAGATGGCACAACCCTTACTCAGTCATCAGGAGTTTGGTAGCCCACCTTAAAGGTGTTGCTACCTGGGGGCTAAACGCCCACATTAAAACCGGTCTGGGGGCAAGTATCTACTCTCTGGTCTTGTCTTCATGCTGTCTACTAGAACAATAGGCATTGTGCTCAGGAGTTTTTGACCGGTGGCACATCAAAGACGGATGCCCTTTTGAAGTTCACCTCTGGGCTAACCCCCCGAGTGGCCATCCTGGCAGAGAAGGCGAGGCCTCATTGCTGTGGCACTGCAGTTGTTCCTGCGCCTGGGAGTTGTTCACATATCTCCTCAGGCAGTCAGAAAACTGCCTGCAGGGGTGCCTTTGTGAGGCTATTGGATGAGCAGAGCACAGAGTGGAAACTTTTTAAAAGTTGCCTACCTTTAAAAGTGGCATTCATTTCCACCTGGTCATCAGGGCACACTTAATGCCACAATTGATTTGATACTTTATGTGAACCAGTTTTGTAGTCCCAGTCAAAAGTTAGCCAGATGCCACATGGTAACTCTGCATTAGCCAATAGGGCCACCAATTTTACCCACAGCAAAACCGACAATTTGGAAATGCTGTTGTCAAGACATATCAGAAGACATATGTCCTAGTTAACAAAATACAGCTCCCTGCCATAAGACTCATCAGGCCTTCCTTAGGGGAGACTTATATAATGTTGAGGGATAGGGTGGCTTTGCCATTGGTTTCAATGACAAAACCGAACTGGCAGTGAAACACTGCCCTTTCAGTCTGCAGTGGCAGGGTTCAAGCAATTTTGTAGCTTGTAACACGAAGGGTGGCACAATGGTGCATCAGCCCTGAGTGGACACTCTGGTGGTCATTCTGACCCTGGCGGTCTTTGACCGCCAGGGCGGAGGACCGCGGGAGCACCGCCGACAGGCCGGCGGTGCTCCAATGGGGATTCCGACCGCGGCGGTAAAGCCGCGGTCGGACCGGCACCACTGGCGGGGTCCCGCCAGGGTACCGCGGCCCCATTGAATCCTCCGCGGCGGCGCAGCTTGCTGCACCGCCGCGGGGATTCCGACCCCCCCTACCGCCATCCAGATCCCGGCGGTCGGACCGCCGAGATCCGGATGGCGGTAGGGGGGGTCGCGGGGCCCCTGGGGGCCCCTGCAGTGCCCATGCCACTGGCATGGGCATTGCAGGGGCCCCCGTAAGAGGGCCCCTACATGTATTTCACTGTCTGCTGCGCAGACAGTGAAATACGCGACGGGTGCAACTGCACCCGTCGCACAGCTTCCACTCCGCCGGCTCGATTCCGAGCCGGCTTCATCGTGGAAGCCTCTTTCCCGCTGGGCTGGCTGGCGGTCGGAAGGCGACCGCCCGCCAGCCCAGCGGGAAAGTCAGAATTACCGCTGCGGTCTTTCGACCGCGGAACGGTAACCTGACGGCGGGACTTTGGCGGGCGGCCTCCGCCGCCCGCCAAGGTCAGAATGAGGGCCTCTGTCTTACATGCCTTGGATATCATACACTAGGGACGTATAAGTAAGTCAGGCCTTGCCAATTGGGTGTATCCAGTTCAAAATGTAATTTGTATGGGGTTAAAACACTGACACTATGATCTGGTTACCAGGCTTCAGTGCACTCTCAGAATCGTAAAAACCAGCAGCTAATTGTCCAAATGGGGGCAAAAAGTGGGGGAAGCCCTGCGGAAAGCCTGTTTCCTTGCAAACATCAAGAATGGTACTCACTAGGCAAAGAGTCAATGCTGTCAATAAAACTGCTATGGTGGTGGCTCCTCCGAAGGCACAAAGACCCCTGAATGACTAGTAGGGATCTGTGTACCTGGTGCGTTGTTATCAGCTATCAGAGGCCAGTACGCCCTTACCTGGAAGGCTGCCCAACACACCTTAAATAAAGCCCTCAGTCTTTGACAGTCCAATATATCAAATATGAAATAAAAGTACCCAAGGATCCTCAAATTTTGTTCAGGAGCAGAGGGGACAGAAAAGGTGTGCAGTCATGGGGGTGGCAACATGAAGGACGGTGTTATGGAGGGGTACAGTCATGATGAAGGGAGGTGCCACGAGTAGGAGCAGAATTAATGCGAGTATTGTCTGCCATTACTCCCGCATTCATTTATACAAACTCAGCCCTCAAATTGATAAGGTACATTAGCGAAGTTGTTCTGGATTAATTCATTGGTTCAATTAGGGACTTAACGCACATGTTGCAGAGATCTATGTACATTCAGCAACTCTCGTATGTAATGCTATAAGGACAACTTAGCTATGTACTTACTGTAAATATATGTGTGTGAGGGTAAGTTCTGGACACACTATAGTATCATCACATAGCTCTAAGGCTTCATATGGCAGCAAAGCACTTCTTGATACATGTAGCTCAACGACTTGAACTACATAGAAAATACCTCAGCTCGTTAATGATTTTGATGCAGAGAACCTTGGGTAACCCACAGGGCACGAGTTACAATCATGGTCAAATAGCTTTTTGCATTGTGCACCAGTGGCAAACAGCTGCATGTAATCTTCAAGGCTCAAGTCGGAATTCTTGTAGATTTTAATTCAATATTTCGTTATTCTAAGGTTAAATGCAATGGGTTGTTTAAATGCATATTGGTAAGCGCAAAAGCATCCCTCTATTGCATGCTAAATAAAGTGTTCTGATTAGTCCATTCGCTCACACACACACGCTATCTGATATGCCCAAAGTAAACACTGACCTGCACACCGTTCACTGAAAAAGAACTTGTAAAACTAAAATACACTTTCAAACTACTGTTTCTCTTTTATCAGCTGGTGAGGTGAAAGGCTGAACATATCTTTGCCCTGAGGAAGGGATCCAGCCTTACAGCAAGTGGTAAGTGTTCAGCCAGGGCCGGCTTTAGGACTGATGGAGGCCTGTGCAACAGTTAATTTTGGCAACCCCCCACCCCATGACCACCTCCTTGGTTTCACTCACTACCACCCGGCAAATGTGCCCCTTATCTCTCCATAGCCCCCTTTCACATACATTAATTTGTTTTAAAGCACTTGTAAAGGCTGGCTTCACTAATCCACTCAGTTAGCCACATAAAATATAGAGGCATATTTAAGAGCCCCTAGTGCCATTCTAACGCCACATTAGCATCATTTTTTTTATGCTAATGTGGCGTTAGAAGGCCAGAAACGCCGTGTCATATTTACAAAGTAGCGCAATGCATGTACATATTTCTTTGCATCCTTTTTATCCGGCACTTTTAACGCCTGCTCAGAGCAGGCGTTAAAAGGAGGCTTACATTGGTTAAAATGGGACTCTGGGTGCTTTTCAGGATTAACATCAAAGTATTTAACGCTAATCCTGCCAAGCGTCTTACTAGCGAAAAAAATTGTGATGCTAGTACCCTAACTATCGCCATGGTGCGCTGTATTTTAAATACAACACACACGTGGTGGCATTAGGGGGAGCTAAGGGGCGCAAGAAAAGTGGCACAGCGCTGTGTGCAGCGCCACTTTTTTCAAATATGCCCCATAGGGGCATATTTAAGAGCCCCTAGTGTCATTCTAATGCCACATTAGTGTCATTTGTTTTACGCTAATGTGGTGTTAGAAGACCAAAACCGCTGCACCGTATTTATAAAGTGTAACTCTTTGTGCTACATTATGCCTGCACCAGGCATAATGTATGCAAAGGGGCATCCCTCGTTAGGGGCCAAAAAAATGACGCAAAGAAATCTGCCAGATTTCTTTGCATCATTTTTTTTCTAGCACCTTTAACGCCTGCTGAGAGCAGGCATTTAAAGGAGGCTTCCATCGGTCACCATGGGCCTCTGGGTGCTTTGCAAGATTAGCGTCAACGTTTCTTGCCCCATAGTTCTGTTTTTTAGCGGCAGGCATATTAACCCTCTATGCTACTTTATGTTGAGTCAAAACTGCCACTAGGCAAAACTCCCATCTCTCTCTAGCAGGAACATTAATCACAAGAGTTATCTTGACATTTTAATTGTTTCCTGAAAGGCTGGACGCACAAGAAACTTTTCAGCCGGTGCTTTTAGCAAGTTTTGGAATGTATTGCTAAACACAGCGCCCCCCTGAGGTCAGCGCCCGGTGAGGCCGCACTGCTCGCACCGCCCAAAAGCCAGCCCTGTGTTCAGCCTTGCTCCAGGTGATCTCAAGCTCCAGCTCTCAGTCAGAACACAACTGAAAAAAATCTATTTGCTGACTGTACGCAAGGTGAGTCATTTATTTTGCACCCAGGCCACTATGAGAGTAGAAAGAGTCTCCAAATCGTCCTGCCGTGATGCATACAATGAATGTCGGCTTGTGCTTGCGTAGGCAGATTGTCACACCTGCTGCTGCTTACCCTGTGATGTAGCAAACTTGCCATTTGGGATCACTTCCTTGCTGTTACAACACTACAGCCATGAGCAAACACCGCTGTCTATGTGTGATTACTACTACACCAAGAACAAAAACAAACTACTCAGGTGGAGGTGGGGTTGTGGAGGTCACTATTGGGCCATGAGAACACTGATAGCAGGTGTCAAAAATGCAGGCATAGGGAACATGAGAGCATCACCAGGTCATACACAGACACTAGCGAACCAGGTGGAAACATTAATGTGTATGAGAATATACCTGGCCAAGAGGCCATACACAGACATTACAAGGCATATATGAGCGATAACGGGACATGTGCAAACGCTATCAGGAACACATGCATGAACACTGTCTAGTCACCTGTGAATACTATCAGAAATGTATAACCATTACTGGATTATGGCAGATGCTGCAGATCATGTCTGGACACTACCAGGCCATGTGTGGTCACTATAGAGTGGGCATGAGTGTTCACTTCTAGATCACGTGCATGCACAAAAAGGTATGAATGTGCAACACTCTCTTGTCACCCCAGCTGCAGTGCTTTAAATGGGAATATACTGCTCGGTACTGAGGACCTGCAATCTTTAATTTGAAAGGGAGAGTACCTACATTTCTCTGCACTGATGGCATACATTTTTAATGGTAGGGTACCGGCTTTTTTCTGGATCAAAGAGCAGTCGTGGCTGGCAACTGAGCAAAGTGGCGGGTGGGTTGGGGGGAATAAAACAAAAGTGAAAAAAAAATATATATTTTTTAAACTTATCTGAAGCTCAGCGCCACTTTCCGGGCACAGACTCTCAGCCTGCCCTGAAGCCAATCATGACGCTGCTCAGAGCAGCGTTATGATTGGCTGGAGCGCACTGGCTGGGTGCTCCAACGCAGACTAGGAGCCTGAGCCTACTGTCTCCAACCTGGCAACACAGTGCGAGGTTGGTGAGAGCCCTGCTCTCTGCTAGCGGAGGTGGGGGGAGGAAGGGGACGCTCGTCTGCCATAGCGGAGGAGCCGCCCCTGTCAAACTGGTACTCTAAATAGTGAGTACCTGCACTTCTATATTTTCATTTAAAGCCCTGCCCAGCTGCACAATGTGGAGAAGTCATGAAGTTACCCGCGGTGGGGGGTAGGGTTGCCACCTGTTTCCTCCACCACCGGTATCGGCCAGTACACAAATAAGCAAACTAATCTAAAGCTGGTACTTTTAGTCCTTATCTGTACATACTTCAAACAGCAAATATAAATAGGAAGCACTTTTAATTGTGCTTTAGAGTTGGGTTAACGATCTGTGACTCATAAATAAAGTGAATACAGACAGAAAAGTCGTGTTACAAATTATTGCAATCTATTTTCTTTATAGTCCCATTTAGTATCATGCCCAGGCCTTTGCACACTCTTAAAACTACAACAGATTTCCAGTATTTATCTTTTCGAAAGGTGGCAACCCTAGCGCGGGTGCGGGAAGGGGCTCAGATCAGTCTCTGCGGATGGATTTCGTTAATAGGGTGGAATGAGTGCCAGCCAGCCAGCGCCACCAGTGGCTGAGAGAGTACCCGTTGACTTCCGGAAGCCGTTCCCGACAGCATGCAGCGAGCAAAAGCGAGGTTAGAACGGTGGCTCTCGAACTGGGGGAACTCCGTTTTTCATTAATCGGTGTCCTCTCCCGCCCTTTGTGGCAGGCCTCTTCTGACTTCAGGCTGCACACAGACATTAGCCAGGAGCAGACGAGAAATGAGGCCCTCAAGTACATGGAAACCATCCATATTTGAGCAAATGCCGCCATGATTCTGAAACCGTGCCTGGAAATATAGCGCTTCATAGCTAGGGACTCTCTTAACGGACGAAAAACAAAAGTGTGCATCATTGAATCGGAGGCCTTCCAATAACAATATGAGAGGAAAGTGACCCATAAATGCCAAAAGAAACGATGCAGGATCAGAACACTTTTTAAGCCAAAAATGTAGCTGGCTTCCGGCAAAAGTTGCCTTTTCTTAAATGAGGACAATAAAGTCCCCCGATTTTTTTTTTATAATCTCACTTTTGCTTGTTTCAAAATATTGGCATCTATGGTGGCCTCTTTCGTAGAGGTGGGCGAGCCCGAGAATCCATAGCATGAGCCGAACGAAAGCAGAGCTTGGGGTCCAGTTTGGCTTTCAGAGCCAAAGTACGAGCTGATCCCTAAAAATATGGCCACTCAACCTAATTTAATATATGTCATGAATTTCTTTAATGCGTGTTACCTCACTTGTGATGCAGAATGTGGTTGGTGCTAAATGCATCCACTGCTAAATGCTAAAAGTGAATAGTGAGCTTGGTCTAGCCTCTTACACACAATTTAAACAACTCCAAATGGTAAACAGCTGAAAAATGCATTCTAAAGGTGTGTATTTTGCTGGCAAGTCAATAAATGACTTGAGTAAAGGACATGTGCAGGGATTTCAATGTACCCATTTGGATGTTGTGGCTTCTTGGCCATTAGACCTTCTCGCCAGGACCAGCTCTGCCCTTTTAAGAAGTTGCAATTCACTGATGTGAATTGAAAACAAAAGGTTAATATTCAGCCCCAAAATGCCCTACCCCTTTCTATGGCTTGATCAGCTATGGTGACAGGGCAGAAGTAATCCAGCTGAGTCTCAGGGAGTGACACCCGTTTCCCATGTCTGGGTGGACTTCCGCCTTTGGACAAAAGGGTTCCAACCCAAGAGGTGGTACACTGCTGCCTTTGTTCACTGTTCATCAGGCAAATTTAGCTTGTTAAGCCTGCAAGTTGTTAATTGCCTTTAGATCAAGCAGACCCTCGATGCCAAGACTGTCCAGTTCTTCTAAGTATACACCCCTAATGCTGAGATCTGCAGCAGGCCACAATTTTGATTGCTGGTTTTTAATTTTATATGTCTACAAAAGGACCACAACATTCCGGAAACACACCTGTGAGAAAGAAATGTGTTTCACCAGAGTACCAACAGCTATATTTAGAGGAGTGTAATTAGTTAACCATCTAGTGTATTCTGGGTTGCCTTTGAGTGACTCCCTTCGCAGGCACAGTGTACCGGTATGGTGTTAATGTATGTTCTCTGACAGAGGCTATGTCTCTGTGAGGCTGGTTGAGTATGCTAGTGCTGCCAATAGCTGAGCAGGCCTTAATTTGAGCCGGTGGTTTCCAATGCTCAGCAGTGGCATTTAGTTGCCAGGTCTGGTGGCTTAGTGGACTAATGTGACCACTATAGGGGCCTGTGTTTGACCTCAAGGCCACCGGTTCAAATCCCAGCAGGTCCACTCAGCCTTTCATCTTTTTGAAGTTAATAAAATGAGTACTATTGAGTAGGGTAACAATAGAAATCTCTTATTCAGCGCTAAGATCTCCACAGGTGAACGTGCACTTTACAAATACACATTATGTCAATTGTCAACACTGGCACTTAGGACAGTCTGCCACATGGTGGCACCATCTGTCAAATTTTTAGATGAGTGCAACAACAGTTGTTTATTAGTACAATATACATTAAAATGACTAATGCCTGCAGCCCAGGACAATCCAATGGCTTTGGGAAGCAGGAATAGTCTAAACTGTCACACTTGTGGGAGTATGATGGTAAGTGATTGTGATGGCACTGTCATTGGCAGCAATGGCAGGGGAAACGGGTGACACAAGTTGCAGTGGCCTCCTGATGATGGTCTTGGCATGTGTTTTGTTTTTGTGGCTCACCCACTTCTACTGTTTTAGATATTAGAGAAAGTGACCAGGGGATCCAACAGAGAAAATTCTGAAACAATTCAAGGATTTTAGATGGATAATTATGTAATGATGAGATAGAAATAAAATACAAAAATTAAACAAATTCTGCTATTGGCATGCCTGCTGTGTTATTTACTTTTGTTATTTTTCGTGTTTTAATAATACAAGCAAAGGGCATTCAAAGTGTAAGAGAAAAACATACAGCTATCTAAAGGTGGAGTGCATATGTTTGCAATAAAAATGACAGATCGATCACAAAATCTAATTAAATAACCATGAAATTAAAGCAGAAATTAAAAGAGACATTTGACCACTAATTTAAACATTGATCTGGACTACTTTTTATGTGGATGTGCACATGTGCAAGAAAAAAATGCTGTCACAGAGTGAGAACCAATTGCTGAAGAGGCCAGACCTATAGTTTCATGCTCTGATGGGCACAAAATAAATGTGAGTGTTAACTGAGCAGACCAATGAATGAGGAGGGCTCACCGAAACAACCATTGACCCTTACCCCTCCCTCCATATATTACCTACTGGCGATCACCTAGGTTCCATAGGAAAGGTGTTTTTATTTTGCTAATACCTTACTTGGTGTCGTTTGACGAATCTTCAAATTTTCAAAACTAGTTTGCCACTCACCTTAGTTGCTGTTTGGAACGTTTCGGGTTGATTCGTCCTGCAATTTGTACAGCTCGGATCGCTGAAGGGAATTACACTAAATTTGTCAGAATGCTAGATATTGTCCAGAAAGATCTCTTTTTGTAATTTGGTGTAAATCTGTTCAGTAGTTTTGGAGTTATTAAAGAAAAAAGGTTTATTTATATCTAGACGGGCAGATCCACCCCGATCCAATACGGGTGACCCTCAGATCCACAAGCCAACAGCAATGCTATAATTGTCTGCCACCACTTCAACCAGGAAGGGGGCATGGTAGGAATACCCTGACCCCACCGCCCCCCCAGGGCTGGTGGTTGGGTCCCACAGGGACCCATCTGGGACCAAAACATTTTTTTAAAGCATTTTGCTGCAAAATCATGGCGGATCTGCAGCAAAATAAAAATAAAAAAATAGTACGGTTGCCTGTGCTTTTATTTTTTAAGCTCTCTGGGTGGAGCAGGTCCCAAGGGGCAACAATATATATATTTGGGGGGTGGGAGCACATGTGGTCCCACTCCCCAGGCCGATTTCGGCCCCAAAGACCCCAGCCCACTGGGTCTGGCCAATTGTAAAAAGGGGGAGGGGGCCACTAGGCCACTCCCCCCAGGTCGATTTGGCCCAAGGACTCTATCTCCTGGCACCCAGCATTAAATAAAAAAAGTGGGAGGTGATTGCTCTCACTTCGGGGAAGCAATTTCAAAACTCCTGCCAAGCGGGAGCAAACACTAATTCCAATTCCAGCAGACGGGAGCATGAAAAATGATTCCACCCACTGGGAGCAGAACTTTCATCTGTTTCATTGCCTGCATTGAAGCTAGCAGGGAAACAGATGAAAAGATTGCATTTTTAGCTGCTCCCTGCGGGCAGCAACAATGTCGGCTCCTGCTAGTTATGAGGAGTTGGCTGATGCAGTGGGGGCCTTGGGGCTTCCTCCGCGGCCCCCAACCATAGTGTGGTGGGTTCCCTGGGTGGGCACCAGTGCACCCACACTTTGTTTGCCATGCACAGGGAACAGGGTCCCCGGGACCACAGTGTGCTCAGGGATGGGGAGCGTGCAGCCCCCTTTGCCCTTTTGACATTTGCCAGGCCCCAGGGGTGGGGTCTCCAGGGCTGAAATCGGGGGTGTGCCCCCTCCCCATTTTTTCAGTATGGCAGGGCACTAGGAGATGGGATCCTAGAGGCCAAAATTGGCCTGGGGAGTGCCCCCTCCCCTACAAAAATTCACTACGCCCAGGAGATGGTGTCTGTGGGTCCAATATCAGTCCAAGGAGGGGCCACATGCCCCCTCCCCAACAAAATGTGCGAGGCCCCTGAGGATGGGGCCCAGGGATTTGGCCCAGCGATGGGGGGGGCGCATGCCCCACCATTAAATATGGTGCTGGGCCACGTGGTCCCTGTGGCCAAAAGTAGGCTGGGAAGGGACGCCCAGTGACCCCCTCACCCTGAAATATGTTGCCAGACCCCAGGGAATGGCATCCCTGGGACCAAAAGCGGCCTGTGGATGGGGACTTCATGTGCCACCTCCCCCTAAAAAATGGGCCAATGCCGGGAGTTGGGATCCCCAGGGCCAAAAGCAGCCCAGGAAAGGGGCGCACAGATTGGATGCCTTTGGGGGGTTAGCTGCATGAGTGGGTAGGCTGAAGTTCAGGCCCTGCGGCCAACCTCTGCACGCACATCCAAAGGCTGTACGCAGCATGGGGTTGGATGCATCCGGGGGGGGGGGTTGGCTGCAGGCCCTGACTTCAGTCAGATGGACCTGTGAATAAATCCTGATTTAGTCTCCACATAGGCAATTTTAAAGATTGCCTCATATAAATCCCACAACCTTTATACTTAAAAAGTGCTTGGTTGTAAAGAAAGAAGTCACAGCATGCCTCGACCCACAGAGGGTCAGGAGCAACTCGATGATGAAGCTTGTCACTGGACAACGTTCAGTGAATTAGAGTTCCTTTGAGAAAAAAGTCTTTCCTTTCTATCCACTGGGCCGACCCTAGATGACTCAAGGTTGATTGTGATGCTGAATGGAGATATGTAAAAAAATACTGTGTACTGACTTCTTTAAAAAAAATCCAAAACCTGGATATCGTGTGCCCCTGTGTCATGGAGCCATATCGTAAGTTAAAGACCACTTTAGGAGGACAGTGGCTATCCCCTCAAGAAATTTTATAGGATTGTTATGAGAAATGAAGCATTTTAAAGCCCATTGTACCAGTAAAACTAGTTAAAGTCAGAACCTTTTCAATGGATTTGTGGCTGGCTGTCGCAATGAGTAAAACAAATATTGTTGTCATCTATTCTAAGGTGACTATGCTTTATTTACCGCTTTTTATGCTTAATTAAAACTAATTGTGTTCTTGGCATGAAATTTTATCTTCCATTAGGAATAGGTTCAAAATGTACAAAAACATTGCCAAATGTTTCACATGTAGCTGCTTCACACTGCAGGCATCCAGGCATGAAAAACTCATGATGGTTAACATCATCCGACTATAGGCAGAGAACACCCACATAAAAAAACAACTTCAACCTGCCTGCATAGCCTCAGGAGTGTGTACCTAGCTCATTTAGGCATAGCATTTTATTTTCAGGACTTCATTGTAAGTCCTGGATTTACAGTGGGAAAAAAGAAAGATTACCAAAATGCAAAGATCACAGAAGAACCAAGAAAGAATGAGCTATTCTTACCTTATATGGGACAAAGATCTCCAGTTTGCTCTTTGCACTACACTTGACACTAGCTATGCAGGTATAAGTATGTAGCTTGCTCATCGGGTATATACAATGGTGGATTCTTACACCACTTTAGGGAACACCTCAGAACTCATTCCCATTGGCACCATCTGACCATGTTTTGACTAAGTCCAAAAGCAACATCAGGGAAGACTCCAGGCTTCCACCGAAGTGGAAGAGATCTCTTTGCCATAAAACCTCTTTCCAAAAATAAGCCAAAATGTTCACATTCATGGACTAGAAATGTGTGTAGAGTAGCTTTTCTGAAAAGGTTGGTGAAAAGATAATTAAAATTAAATAAAGGAATCCCATGAACTTATTCTGTAACCTTTTGGGGCCTTTGTTAAGATACAAAACAATAGGGAGCTTCGGGAAATAATGTTCCATAAGATCTGATTGGGGTCAACGTGTTTTTTGTCTCGTACAGTCCTCGAAAAGATCAGTGGCAATTTATCAGGACCAACTATCTAATACGTAATCTACGCGTAGGGTTATACCTAACTCAGGAAATATTTAAAAAGTGACCAATATTGACCCATACCTGGTGTCACATAGGTAGGAAAAACAACAGTTACCCCTATCCTCGAGAGTACTCATGTGTTGCTGCAGTAGGCCCTAAAAGGTATAAACCAATGGCACAAAACAACATACACCAGGTATAATTTACTATTTTAATAGCAAGTAAAAAGGTAACTAACTTGTTTCCCTAGATGTGTCCTACCAGTGCTCACTGGTGCAGCTCATGTGTGTTGATGATCATTGCATCTCACACTTAGCATGCAACAAACCATGCCTCGATTACTGTTTGCGGTGGTCATATTTTTAGAAGCATAAACGGGGGTCTACCATGGAACTAATAGTGAAGCTGGTCCCATGGGTAAGAACGGAGAAAAGACCTCGATAAGGATTTCCTAAATAAAGGAGTTTTTTGAGCTCATCCCATGGGGGATTATAGGAAACTGGGCACTGCTCGAAACCAAAAACTACAGATGTGCCATTTACTTGTCCTTGTTGCTCGGGAGGACCCAGTATTGAGGCCAGGATGGTACCTTGGAACACAAATATTGTAGTCCCACTGTTCCTCCATCATATGGCCTGTAATAAATGTTTACTCTTGAGAGCAGTTTATGGTTCATACTATCTGTAAACTTCCCATCATATAGCTCATATTATCCTTCTTCGTGATGCACTTTCCCGCCCTGTTAAGTTCCCACCACTGCCCATTTCATACCGAGTCTTGTTCAGCAAAACTTACATGCATGTAGGTGTGAACTCTGGGGAGGCTCTGTTCGCCAGACTCTTCTTTTAGGTACCTCACCATTTTGTTCTATTGAAAACACCATGTTTGTGCTAAAGATTCCTCCCTGCTACCAAGTCGTAGGTGAATCTATTTCTCTCAGTGGGCGAACACACACTTTAGTCTGGAGGTCTATTTCACGTCTGAAACTTTTTTCCTAGATATACTCCCTGCTACCAAGTCGTAGGTGAATCTATTTCTCTCAGTGGGCGAACACACAGTTTAGTCTGGAGGTCTATTTGACGTCTGAAACTTTTTTCCTAGATATACTCTTTACTTTTAGGGTCTCTTGGCTTGGGCATGTCTTGATCTGTTTTAGAATAATCTGCTCAATATTTCCTAAGGAAGACTCAAGTTGGGTGTGTTTATTGTGCAGGCTTCAGAGAACCAACAAAGTGTTTTACTCCACTATTTATGGCATAAGACCCATGTGAGAATGCCATCATCAACCCTCTCCATGTTCCCTCCTGTGAGCCACAACTTCACCCTCTTTCATTGTGCAGAGACGGAATTTAAATATATCAGCTAAGTTGATATGGTTCTCCTTTGACTGTAAGTTACACAAATGTGGGGTTTATTACTGTAATATCAATGTCTGCTGTATTCTTCAATGTGATTTTGGACCGCAATTACCTTCTATCATTTAGAGCACAAACACTCACAGCTTGTTACTCTAGAAGGTTAACCCATGCATATAAGAATCTAGATTCTGTTAAATAGACCCAGAAGGAATCTTCATGGAACCTACCAAATGAGGAGAAAAAACCAAACTTGATTAAAATGGAAGATGGTCAGTACGTAGCTTTTAGCAGGGTGGATTGAGACAGTAGACTGCATGAGTAAAGGTCACTGGCAGAGCTTGATTAAAAAAATCAAAATAAAGAAAACGTGCAGGACCCAGTTTTTTCTTATGAGTCCATTGCAACTGGGGCCAAGCTAACCATGAGGGCATCTGCACATGCTTCTGAAGGCTCTCAGAGTCTGGTTAAGATTTTCTACTCCCCGTCTTCAGCTATTTTAGCAGGGGAGGATCATGATGATCTCCTGGTTCGGCTAGGATGGGATTACTGCACATTTGCTGTTGAATGCTTTCTTTGATACTGTCAGGCCGCAGGTATTCTTCGGTGCTGTGGTTAGTGGCCATCATCATATCTGGACTAGAGACAGGAAAACAGGGGGAGTACAAACGTCATTGGCGTTCCATCTGTTTTTCTTGGTCACAATCTTTTTGGTCTTCAGCGTGATTATGTGGTATAAAACCTCTCAATAATCTGAAACATGCTTCACCCACTCAGTGGCAGACATATATTCTGTACTGGGGTCGCTACATAGACAACTGTTTCTTAATTTGGACGGGTGGTATGGATAAATTGTTAGAATGCTGCGAATTTCTGAACTCGAACACTATGAACGTCAAGTTTACATTTCAATTTAGCTCGGAGAGTATCGAGTTTCTTGATGTGGAGCTTTTTGTTGTGAACAACAAAATACAGAGTAGGCTTTTCCGCAAGGCAACGGCATGTAACTCTATTTTACATGCCCGCAATGCCCATCCCAGACATCAGATTGCCTCCATTACATATGGTGAATTGGTAAGAGCACGACGTAATTGTAGTTTGGACCATGAATTTTTGTGCCAGGTGGATGATATGGGGATAAGGTTTGCCAAACGGGGTTACTCTAACCGTGTGATAAAGAAAGCAAAACGACACGCTAGACAACTTAAGAGGAGCGATACTTTGAAAGCAAAAGATGTTACCCAGGATGATACGATTTCGGACGAGGTTAGAATTGTTACGAATTATAATCAATCATCTTTGATTTTAAGGAAATTTATGTTAAAACATTGGAATGTATTACTTCAAGATGGTTCTTTGAAAGACGTGGTTCCCATGAAAGTACACACTTCTTATCGCAGAGGTAGAACTCTGAGGGATATTCTGAGTCCTAGCTTCACAGTTGTTACGCCCACTAAAACATGGCTTTCACCACAGGGTATGGGTTTCTTTAAATGTGGACATTGTGGTGTATGCCGCTGGGCCTGCCATAATATTCATGAATATTCCGTTTGTAACCAACAGACTTATAAAATCACTTCAATGATTGATTGTAATACCTCATATGTTATCTATATAATACGCTGTAAATGTCTTCGCATATACAGTACTATTCACCCACTGAAGGTCAGAATTGGCGAACATGTCAGAGCTCTTAAGAATTGTGATGTAAGATTTCCTGTTGTGGCACACATTACGAGTTGTGACTCACGGAATGCTCATAAAAGTTTTGAGTTCTTTGGATTTGAGCAGGTTCCCATGAATCCGAGAGGAGGCAATCGGGAATTGGCTCTACGCAGGAAAGAAGCTATATGGATAATGAAATTGAGAGCAGTGGAGTTTGTACTTAATTCCGATAGAGAGCTAGAATATTTTTTGGGTGACTAATTATTAATTCTAGTACTTACTATCATATGTAGTTTTGTTGTTCTGTTTTATAATATATTTGTTTTCATATCTATACTTTCTACTTTATTTTCTAGGCTGTTAATAATGATTTACTGTTTTTATATACAGTCAGTATTAATGTATGTTGTCCTTGTAATATACAATTTCGTTTTTTTACAACATTTGAGTGGATAACCGGAATTTACTTGTTTTGTTATAAATGCCAGATATTCAGTCGTATTGACTCATGGACTGTTTCTTATCTTTATTCTTTCAGCACTTCTTGATCAGTCTTTGTCTATTTCACATTATTTTTTCTTGACTGATTTGTACTGGGTTTGTCTTTTTCTTTTTCTTTGCTTTTGACATGGTTAGGAATTTTGGTTTGAATTTGTTATGGATTGTCCTTCTTTTCTGTTCATGAGCCTTTACGTTGCCTTTATAACTTTGGCTTCATGTTTGGTGTTTACTAGTCCTCTTTCTGCTTCCATGTTATGTGTCATTTGTCCATTGTTATGGACTACTAGACTTTATTTGTACTCTCGATGCCAGCGACCGCAGACAGCGTACTCGCGGTCTTGCTGGGATACACACTGTGCTTCTGTTACTTGGTAAGTGAGGATCGGGCCAAGCGCTCGTGACAAGGCGCTTTTCTGTTTCATGGCGATTTTCTAGCCAAGGGCTTTCTGTTTAACGCACAGCCGGGGAATTTTTCTTACTTTCAGTGTAATGCTGATTAAATAGATGTGGTCTGATTGAGTACATGGAACTTCCAGCACGAACATTTTGGTTGATTTACGAATGAGTTTCTACAGGTATACTGGTTATTTTTCTAATTTGCTTTAACAGTTCTGCTAATGGTTCTGGCACCTTTTGGGTGCTTATCGTTTATTTATTTTTAACATGGGTGTTTAAATATTTTGTAGTTGGACTCGAATTGCTGACATCGTGTCTTTTTGATCTTGATGAAATCTCGTTATACGATGATGTTTTCATTTTGAGGTAAATACGTATTTTTATTTTTACACTTGCACATTTCATTGGATATTTTACATGACCTCTTGGGGTGTTTATCATTTTTAGGTCTTGGCTGCATGTTCCACCATTAAGATTTATTGGGCTTTTTGCTTGAGACATTTTGATTGCCTTTTTCGCAGGTTTTAATTTTCAAGTTCACATTTAGCAGTTCACATTTATATGGCTCTTAGACTTCTGGGTTCTTTGCACTAGGGGCCTTTGGTGATCTTGTTGATTTTTTGATGTATTTTTTTTTTTTTTCCACTGTAGCGCACTTTGGAACTCATGTTTTTCCTCTGGAAATGTTTGGATTTTTCGTGACTTTCAGCTATTTTCTTGTGTCTTGGGCACTCTCCTTCTTCTTCTTTTTTGTCATATATTATTGGGCATTGTTACCCATTGTAACATTGGATACATTTTGTTTCTCCACTCAACTGCTGTGTTATATAATTTACAGCCCTGAAGAAGTCGTGTGGGACATTTGTCCCATGACAAAACACGTGTTGGCTGGCTTGAATGCATCTTAAGATACATCTGTTACATTTTGAATTATATTTAGGGAGCTTCAGTGTGAATGGATGTTTTGAAGATCGCATCTTCTAAGAGAACTGTTCTTTACAATAAACTTCAAGAAACTTGTTCTGTCATACATGGACTAATTGTGTTACCTATTTGGAGACGTCTAATTACTTTATTGTATTACTTTTGTATATATATGCTTATGCTATAACTGTGTTTGAGTGCCTCACGTAGGCATTTTTGCCATCATCATATCTGGACTAGAGACAGGAAAACAGAGGGAGTACAAACGTCATTGGCGTTCCATCTGTTTTTCTTGGTCACAATCTTTTTGGTCTTCAGCGTGATTATGTGGTATAAAACCTCTCAATAATCTGAAACTTGCTTCACCCTTTACTGGGGCTTTTAAGAGTCCTGAGGTCTCAATATCATCCAGAAGAGGTTTTTATAGATAGCGCCAGCATACTTTGGCTATTCCTTCCTGCGGAAAAGGCAACTGGTTTTCAGCGAAGGTCTGGGGTCAGGCTTCCGTAGCTCCTTTCTGAACCTCTAGTGAAGCCCATTGTTTGTTCATGACTATTCCATTTCTCCAGGTCGACATTTTACATAGGAAGAAGAATTCAAAGATTTTCCCTCAGCGGGAAGGTCCAATTTCAGATTCATAAGTTCTGAGGGATGTTCAGCAAGACTACATAATTGAATTCTGTTTTCTTCCACCAGATTCCAGTATACTAAGAACACATTGGCCTCTGTCCATAGACAGAAAAGTCACTCTTCAGAAGGGAATTCAGCCCCTATTGGAGAGGAAAGCCACTGCTCCAGTTCCCCGGGGCAGTAGGGTCAGCACTGCATAACAAAATCCAGTTGATTCTGCAGACAAGTTTCCTGCAGCTCTGGATCTGGAGGTTATGGCCCTTCAAATACCAATTTGGCCATCTCATTTAAAATTTATATGGTTTGTAGTCATGCCCAGGGGCATAGCGCGGACCCCTGTAGCCCCTGATTTTCCCTATGGCGCAGGTGGGCCCACAACCTTTCAAGGGGGTCACATTCACCAAACGCAACTGAACATCTGTGATTTATGGGAGAAGATAGGCCACTCAACACATTAGGCAAGGTGAGCCCTGTAATGATGAGTTATGCCACTGGTCATGTCATCCTACTTTCAGTTCGATGTTCTCCCTTTCATCCTAAAATCTGCCTGAGAGCTTTCTCTAAGGTCGTTGCTCCTGCGGTGACAGTACTGTGTGAGAAGGACATGAGTCTCCACTGATATCTGGATGACTGGCTGACCAATGCAGGGAGCAGATTGAAAACATTGACTAAGTGCCAACAGTCTCCCAGCTGTCGGTCTTGTTGGTGTTCTTGATCAACATTGCTAAGTCCAGGCTGACTCCTGTTCAGAATCTAAAGTTTGTTGGTGCTCACTTTCAAATGAATGTTGGGATGGTGTCCTTGCCTGTGGATCATGTTAGTTTCATGTCAGCTTGTGCATCTTCTCTCCTATCCAAGCAGATGGTCTCAGCCAGTAGATGGATCAGGGTACAAGCAGATATGGCGAGGACAGGGTTGCAACTATATGTTTTGATGGGAGTCTCTGAACAGTACAGTTCCTTTCTTTTCCCTGTTAGCCTCAGTGTTGTTTGTTGTTCTTTGGACACTGTTCCTTCGGGGTCCAGTGTCCAGAGACATTGTACGATGGTAAGACTCACTGCATCATTACAACAGCAGTATTCCGGTTCGAAAATACACTGTTCAGGAGGTGCGATGGGGCCTAGTTGATTCTTAAATGGTGAGAAGTGGTTACCCTTTCCATCCCTTCATCCGATAGTATTAACAACAGTACCTGTGAGTTTTGTCGATTGAAACAGAACGAGGACAAGTTATCCATTTGTAAGGCGCTGACTGTGGATCTTCAAACTCACTAGTCTTTCAGGATTGTGTCCTGGGCAAAGAAGTTCTGTTGAGGGCAGACAACGCCATGACCAAGGTTTAAGCGAATCATGAAGTGGGTATCGCGTGTACTAAATAGTCAGTGGCTGACTAAGGCTCTGGCTAGAGGAGAACCTTCTCATGCCAGAACAGTCCACATAATGGTGGATGGACAATATTCAAGTGGATTTGTTCAATCAAGCATTTCTCTCCTTCCAGGGCGTTTGTCTATCTCGGTAGATATTTGTTCAGGTTCGTCTTATGTTTGGCACCCCTTTGATAGATCTGTTTGTGAATGTTCATAACTCTGTTACAGAGGTTCTGCTCCAGGCAGCAGATTGAATGAACATGGAGTATAGATGCTCTATCATGTCAATGACCGAGTGATTACCTGTGTGCCTTAAGTGAACCATTACCTTTTGAATTTGGATCTCCAGGAACAACTGTGGCACTGTGTGTGGTAAAATTTCTCAAAACTGCGTTGAATTGAGATTTTTGTTTATTTAAGTGTGCTGGTTCTGGCACTCTGCTTTGGTGTGCTGTACTTTATTTTTGTACAGTTCCAAAGCCACTGTAAAAAGCTTGCTTGGGTTGTCCCCATATGTAAAGGATGAAAAAGAAGGATGAAGGGATAACGTCTACATTACCTTCAGATAACCTCATTACTCTTATTCTTTCCTCCTCATCCCCAGCCTTTTATACCCTCTTTCCATTGGCCCGCAACTTCGGTAGAGGCTTGGGTATGGTAAAGAGAGAAATTAAGGGTTGGTGCCATTTTATGTGTGCCTTTAAGTCGGAAATCTAAAAAAAGCATATAAAGGAGTTGTGTTATATTCTATGAAAGTGGGTGACAGGGAGGCAGGACCTTCTCATGAGTAAGGGCCTCTGATGAAGAAGAAGAAGAAGGAATTGAAGCAAGGAAATTATCGATTAAACAAGCTAGATCAGTGGTTCTTTACCTGTGGTCCGAAGACGCTTGGGGGTCTGCAGAGCCTACTTAGGGGTCCGCAACTGTTTTACAAAATTAAATAATAATACAATTAATCCATTAAAATTAATAAGAGTATATAAGTAAAGAAGCAAAACTGAAAATGGAAAACGTATTCTATTTTTGATTGTGAATTACACAAAATATTTCAACAATTGTGTGGTGTGTACTTATTATTGTGAAAATTCTGAATATATGTATGAACTTAAGACCCCTGAATTGCAAATAAAAGGCTCTGGGCTCTGTGCTCAGCCACTGCAGCTTTTCATGATACTGCCCCAGGAGGCCATATCATGATCTCATTAGTTGTGCTGTGCCAACGTAGAAGGGTTTTTGTGTTCTTCAGCACATACATTAACTCCAAAAATATCCCAGTGATTGCATGGGCTGCAGACAGCAAAGCTCAGAAGCATACTGCCCAAAGTGTGCCTCTTTGAGCACCAAGACCACTGTTCTGTACGAAAGTCATGTAATATAAGTTATGCAGGTTGTCAGATCAAAGCATGATATATCTTGGTTTGTCATGTTATGTTATGTTATGCAGAGTTGTAGAGTGTGCTATCACCCTGGAGGGAATCCTGGCACTGAGCAGGTGTGAGTCTAGCCATACCCAGGGTCTTGTGGGACGGCTCGAAAAACCAGGTCTTCTTGTGGAATTCAAGAAGTGAGGAGAAAGCTCTTATGTGTAGTGGCAGGTCATCCCATGCTGTTCTATTCACTCGACCAGCAAGTCTAATTCTGCCTGCTTCCAGAGACAAAACACAGGTCCCCGGAGGCACGGTGGAGCATGTACGCATAAAACTGTTAGGAGTAGAGGGTGGTGACATGTGGGAGCCTTAGGAACCCCCTCATCACCTTCTGCAGGGGAGCTTCATCATTTTGCATTACCCCACTGCATGGCGGCACATCAGAGCTTGCACCTGGTTGCAGAACAAGCAATAAGTCGCAGAGCAGTGCAACACTTAAACTTCATCCCGAAACCTTGCCCAAACGTTGAAACTAGCCTTCCTTGCCCACAATTTGTATACATCATTTGCTGCGCAAAAATGCGAAGTAGCATATCTCAGGCTACTGGCAAATATCGAACTTATGAGCAATAAAAACACTTCCTCTTGAGCAATAGATCCACCATGCTACTATAGCCTATTACCTTTCTTTTCTCCCACCTATGTCCTCTCTTTAGCATCACCCCTCCAGCAGCCCAATCTGTCCCTATTTCTTTATCCATTCCAAGCTCTCTATTTCTCCTTGTCTTGCTCTGCTTTTTTGCTTTAGATGTTGCCTCCGCCTGTAGAGGTGACGCAAACAGACATCGAGAGCATTAAGCCGGTGTATGTGGCACTGTGCTCAGTTCAGGTCCTGGGCTTGGTGCAGCAGCTGATGCACTCTCTCTGAGCTTCCACCTGCTGGGTCTTTCTTTCTCTGGCTCCATTAGCTCAATGGCTGTTCCCTGCATCCTGCCTAGGTGGCTAGAAATAACAAAGGCCTCACCACCATTGCCCTCTCACTGTGTTCTTTCTCTTTGTCTGCTTTTCATGGTCTGAGCTGCATCACCTATTCAAAATCATTTTTTATCCATTTTTTAGGGCTAGCTATAGATATTTTTAGTTGTTTGGAATACATCAAGCCATCAACTCTAATAATGGGTATCATGAGATGTACAGAGAGAGAGTGGGCTTTTAGGCAGGCCTTCTCGGCCATTTGTTTTTTAGTCTGTTCATGGTTTAATATTGTTTGAATAGGCTGTCTGTTAGGCCCACAGCGTTTCGTGGAATATTATAATTTCCCCTCTGTGTTTCCATTACCTTTTAGTGATTGGGCTCAAGTAGTCTTGTTGGTAGAACTGAGCCATTGCGTTCTCTTTGATGTTAATGCTTAGCTGACAAAAATAGGCGCTGCATTATGGCTCTTTCGTTTAGAAAGTGTCTGCTGTTTGGATGTCTTAGCATGTTTTAAAGCTACAGTGTTATTTACAAATTACTGTGGCAATTTCAGTTGTTTCAATTTTCTGCCCTGAGAATATGAAGTTGGATTTTCTTTTTTTTATATTGAAAATTAGAGAAAAGTGTACGCACAAGCATACTTAAAGAAATTAAAATATTCTAATATCAAAAGTGCCTATTATTCAGTATTTTGCTGTGTATACATGTTAAGTTCAGCACTTGTGATGGAAAATTAATCGTCTGACTGTAGCCCTCTTCTTTGAGGATATAACTTCTATCTTGTAATGCATTTTTGTTAAGGAAAGGGGCCCTGCTCACAGTCCCCATATTGTTCTTACTCAGGTTGTTGCTTTATTTTGGGATTTTGTTTCTTTGACAGCTGAGAGCATGGCTCACAAGTCACCCAATTATTTCCAAATACTGCCTATAAGAAAGAACCTGTCCTATTGGTTCTGCTAATACGTATTCGCCTTTTCTGTCCCCAACCTGTTCACACCCCCATTTCTTGTGACTATCTTAGTAACCAATTGATTTCTGTTTCCTCCTTCTCTGTGATATGCAATAAGTAGCCTGTTTCTTATCACACAAAGGGACCAATTCTATGAAATCTGACAGAGTCAAATACCTCTTGCTAACATGCAGTCTTGGTATTTGACACAGGTCTCCATTCACACTCAGGACCTGCGGCAAAGCGGAGGACCGGAGTACAAGTCACGTGTGCATTTTTTCACCATGAGTCATATGGATATAATGTCAGATGCATAAACTAATGTAACTAGGCTCCTGTCTCTGTACCCATACCGTCCAAGGGAGCAAAGTGGTATTTAACTACCTTGGACAAACTATACATGTCACTTGAAATAATTAATTTATATCCATAGGTTAGGGGTGGAAATATAATTACGTGGTCCACCGAGTGTGAGTGCATGTCTGCAATTAGACATTTTTGATCCTTGCCTCTGTTGACCTTGATCCCTACTAGCTGCAGCACACAGGTACACAAGCACAGTTTTCATCTCATCCATCTGTATTCCAATAGGTGCCTATCACACTCACAACAATCTCCTTAATGTAAATTTTGTGCAAGGGGCAAATGCACCTACTTAATGCAATTTGCAAAAATGCAGAATAATTTGGGCTTTTGCACATTTGCTTTGTGAATCCACACATATGCAAAGTGTGCCATGTCGGTGAGATCACTTTTGCATGAAAATGAGTTACCACCAATGTGGTGGGAAAGTTGCAAGAGTCGGTTGCTGCAGGCTGAGTGGAAGTGGGACCTCTACTGCCAATTCAGCTTGGAATTCTTCCAGGGCAACAAGAAATACAAAGGGCCCTATTCACAAACTGCACTGTGTAGTACATTAACATCCCTACAATAGTACCACTCAAGTACTCCAAAATGTTTTTCACTAACGTACGTGCTGTTTTGCATAATAAAGTAAATTTCTGTAGTCATGTCTGTTAATCCATAGGTCTTACATAACTTTTGCTTGTAGCTTTGACAGAGGTTGATGAATCTGCAAAACAATTTCCCAACAAATGTAACTCACTTTTGTTGCATTTTGGAAATCTCCACGTAATTAGTAGAGGGTGGGGTAGAGGGGATTAGGGATTTAAGAATCTTATTTTAAGTCTAACAGGGATCTTTTAGCCAATTGTCAAAAAAACACTGGAAATGACACCAAGCTTTTGAAGAAAGTAAAGGCCACTACCTTATGTCTATTTTTTTTAATTTAGGTATAATCTGACAGCGGTTTTTGAGACATTTGTCATAAAGTGAGGTACAATAAGCAGAATTTGAACCTGGAATCGTGACTGACACCACTGTGAAATATATTAGAGCATGGGTCTTCAGACTGGGAGGCAGGACCCCCCCTTGGGGGAGGGCTCAAGTAATCCCAGGGGGGGGCGCCAGTCCCCGGCCAAAAGAAGCATTACACACAGTGTTTTCATTTAAGCAGAAACATGCTATTGCATTTTTAAGAAGGCAACAGTACTTAACTGCAATGTTTAAATACCTCTAGACAGATTTAAACATTGACATCTTCATAAAATAATTATGAAAAATTCTGAGAGGGGCCCAATGATTTATATTTTTCAAATGGGGGGTACTGTATTAAAAAGTTAGGAGAGCACTGCAGTAGAGTGAGGGCAGGGGTAACTCCCAGAGTTGTTCAAAATATATCTTTCTAGAAGATAATGCTTATATTTGGCCTCTGGTCTGCAAATCACTATGCAATGTTTTTATTCTAGGCCAAATTAAGGGTGAGATTACATCAATGTTCATCCCCCTAGTAATCTTGAGTCTGACCTCAACCCAACCTCTTTACTATGCCAGTGTGTGTCCTTCATGAAGGGCAGGGTCCACCATGATCTATCTCCGCGCCAGTTACTACTGGTACTATGATGAGCCTTAGACAGACATTTTTACGTGCTTATATCTTTGACATTGTATGAAAAATATGCTAAAAAACAAGCAAAGATAAAATACGAAATTCTACGTTTACAGCTCTGGAGCAGCGTATTAAATATTCAAGGGGTAAATCATTTGTTGGGGTGGGGGGTTAAAATGTTGAAATTCCCATTCCAGTTCTTTGAAGGTGAGAAATCGAAAGTTGTTACTCTATGTACATCCACACTGGGCAGCACAAGGAAGGGAAATGAGCAGAGATTGTGGCTGAAAGCAATATCCCTCTCCCGGTCAGGCACTGGGTATGGCGATAGAGCGAAGGACACAACCATGATGTCATCCCCTTGGCTTCTGAGAAGAGCTGGTGGACCTGGGGGGGGGAGGGTGGGGGGTGAGCAGTCTGTATGTCTGTATAGTTGAAAGATAGTTTATACCCAAAGCTCACTCCTGGTTTTGCCAAAGTCAGTGTCTGAGTCACCAGGGGCAGGGCTGTGGTACATGGCATAGCTTATGGCGCCTAAAGGCACTAGGCAAGGAGAACTAGGAATGCAGCCTGACTGGAGACGTACCACATGCCCATTTCAAGGCAGTCACAGCTGTGGGGAGAGCCCTGTGAGTACTGCGTCAGGTGGGAGTGGTCGTAGGGCGTGGCTGTTCCCCGTGTCTATTGGACATGACTGCACATCATGGCCAGTGTGTACTCGTCACTGTGGTACTGTATAGATGGTGTGGCTGAAGACCGGGCACAGTGCCAGTACACACTGGACCCAGCTGCAAGCCACGTCAAGTAGGCATGGGGGGCATCGGTGTGGACATTCTCTACTCATGACAAGCTATACAATCATAACTCACGCCTGTGCACTGCCCTTCACTTCGTATATGACATCACAGATGATCTCACAAATGACATCATAAATTAGTCCATTGGTGTAACCACAAACCACATCACCATTGACATCATCAATGACATCACGAAAGCGACAAATTATTCCTTTTCCCACAACTGTTCGCCAAGAGTGGAAAAACAGCCATGTGCTGTGTTGGGGATGATCTAGTAGAAAGGCCTCAAGCAGCCTCCTAATAATGATTAATTAGGGGTACAAGCATTTCATTTTCTAGTGTGCATTTAAATGCAATAGTCGCTATTATCTATGTGCACAGACACCCTCACACATTGTACAATCAGCGAGTTTTGTCATTTTACGCAACATTGATGAAGTCATAGAAGATTGTTCTTTTCTACGTTGGTTTATTGACACTGAAAAGACAGCCCTGTTCCAATATGTATCCATTGCTGAGCTTTTTTGATTTTTAAAGTACCGCGGCTGCCATCCAACCACATTTAATGTAGTCGGAAATACCACATTACAGCAGTGTAGGACTGGTCTTTCAGGCTGTCGGGTACTGCCAGATGGGCCTGCTTGACAGGGCCAGTGTGTGGGCTGAAGAAACTGCAAGATACTTGCCCTTTCAAGGACGCCCATTTGGCAGTGCCTGACAGCCAGTCCAGTACTGACGGGCACAAAGTGTTGGTGCCCCATCCAAGTTGTTGATGTTCTGTGATGATACTCTACACACACCATTTTCACCCAAGCACATTTAGGCCAGACTAAACTTCACTAAATATTTAGGGGACAACTGGACGCAAAATGGAAAAATGGACAGGATTTGCATATGAAAACTCTGATTCTACAGACAGAGGAAAATTCAGAACTGGGTAGTCAGTTGCCCAAAGGAAAACCTGCAAGCTGCTCTAACTGATTTTTCTTTGTCTAAACCCATTGGAAACTAACCACAGAACATGGTCTTCACCAATAGTAGTCCCCATTCACCGAGCCGGGTATAGCCATCGTCAGGGCCCCCTTGGCTGTGAACAAATAGCATGGCCTGTAACACAATTTTTACTCAACACCCTGTGCCCAGGTTGAAGCGGGAAGCAAATCGAAACTGTAGTGCGGCCAGGAAAAGTACAGGGAAGTTTTGGCTACCAGCTGTAAATTCTACGTAGTTACAAAAATAGTGAGTAAGCCAAAGTTATCCAGTGGAGGTTTTTGGCAGACATATCGGACACCCATCAACAGCTACATGGTTTATTTAAATATGAGTACAGCATTACTACCTAAAAATGTTTTGCATTGATGGTTGGCGACCATTTGAGACACGTGCGACCTGAATACTTAGCTGTAGTTGTCTGGCGTGAGTAAAATCAGCAAACCTGTCCCTTCTAGAAGATCTCATGGAAATTTCTACCAAGGTTTTGAAGAAAATGGAGCCAAATGGCCCGTTTAGAAGCAGAGGTTTTAAAGAAATTGGCTAAGTTCGGAAAGTATATGTTATCCACTTTTGTATAGATTTTTGGGGAACCCCCACGAGACAATTTAGAAAAAGGAGGCCAGACAGTTCGTTTTAAGGCACACTTTGCCATAGGAAATGTCTTAAAATCCACAGGTCTCACGGGCAGTTCAAATAACATAAATTTGCAAATTCGCAAAACGTAACAATAGCTTCATTCATGTCTGCTTTCTGCAGCCCTCCATTTTCCATGGACGACCCTTCCGGTAGAGTACCATAAGTACACTACAGCAGAGCATCACCGGCTAAAGGATATCAAGTGGTAATTAGTCACATGTTTAGAAGGCTAACGCAGATGATGCATCTCTCCATATATCAAGCCTCAAACACCATAGCCATCGCTTCCGCTAATCTGATGTACCAGTATCAACTCTTAAACAGCCCCAAGTTATAGTGATGTTAGTGCCAGGAAATGGCACCACATGGTGTGGTGAGGTTCTTTATTCTCCTCAGCATTGTCATAACCAAAGTACAAAACCACAATTGAGTAAAAAGTTTAAAACAAACCTTTAGCCAATATAAGTAGGTTAAACGCTAAAAATCACTTTATATTAAAAGTCGATATAACATTCTTGCATATAAGAGACTTATCATTTTAAAATACACACAAAATCTGACATGACTACCATTACAAGGGGCAAAATTACATAATAGAAGCAGTCATCATCCTACGGGGTGTAGATCTGGAATATCGAGTATAGGACATCAAGAGGCCACAATATCACAAAACAAAATATGGACAGGTATGTATGTATTTATTTTCTATACCTAACTCCATATCTATATACTTTGAGACTATGTATATTATCAAGGTACATTTATGTTGAGTTAGGATTAGCAAGTCTATACCTATTTATATGCACTCACTTTCTCAATATTTTAGTTTTTGATATTTGGTCAATGTACTGTGGTCGCTCAATATACTATACTCAATATTATGAGCTATAACCACTGCATGACAGTCATTCTTAAGATTCAGCTTCAATTACTAGTCTTTCACCTTTCCAATGTGCTACTATGCCCGCCAAATATGTGACGCCACTGAAAAATAAATTCATCCTATTAAAAGGGTGCCAGTGTGCGTTAGGATGTGCAACACCTGGTGCATGAACAGTGGGTACACACATGTGCTATGTTGGTGAATTGGTGCAAAAGAGCAAAGAGGGTTCCCTACCCCCTGCGTTGCAATCATAAAACGCACTATTGTATTTGTCTTGACCCGATTTTACCTTATAGGTTCCAGGAGGAATCATTCAAAGTCTGAATTTGAGGAACATGGTCTGGTATGCTTTTGGGTTCTACTCAATTTAAATTGGATTCAAAGCCAGGATCTCTCTTACAGGATACCTAGTCACTATGTGGTAGTCCCATGACTTTACACACATTGTAAGCGACAGCAGGGGGCTTGCAACACGCATGTCCATTTACCATATAGTTTCAAACCCACGTTGGTAGTCATGCTTTGTCAGTGGATGCAGGGTCTCGCAAGCCCAGAGACAGATTGGTATACTAGGAAGTACTAGAGATTTCTTGCTATAACTTCAAAAACATCAGCGGCAACTCTGGAGAATATCTGTAAGAACTAAGGTCATAGACACGTTGACTCGTCCTGTCCCTTGTGATGTAGCTGTCATCGAGGCAGTCACTGATTTCACAGGAGGCAGGAACATGGCCCTGAAGGGTGTGGCAGAACCAGAGAGTGACCTATCAGAGTGGCAAAGGGCCAATGCAAACTAAATAGTCAAGTACAGTGTGAAAATCGAAACTAAGAAATCTTTAGGGTACATCCTGGATGAAGAGAAATGTACAATGTATGTACCTAGTATTTCATACTAAACGTTATCCTTTTTCTAACAGCTCCTAATTCTGGCAGAAGTTAAGTGAGGCTTTGAAAGAAAGTGGTTGTCCAGGATCTCAGATCTCAGTATTTAAAGTGTTAAATTCATACTGATGAGGTGAAACCTTTGCCCAGACAGCGTTAGCATGTATGAAAACGACAAAATAGTGAATACACCACATGATTTTCCTTTTCTTACAGCATAATTTAGTCAACCCTGCCACACACTTTGGACCTTCTGTGCCGCATAATTCCATTGGTACTGCTTACAATGCCTTTGCATTGTCGCCAGACCCCTGACCTGCCACCGTGTGACGTGCCCTTCCCCTCACCCTTCGAAATATCTATGGCTATGCCAGTTGGCATTGCCATGCAATTTTCAACACCAAAAAAAAAAAAAAAAAAATTTAAACCGTAATGAGTGGCTTATTTTGTTGTGTATGATTTCCGTGTCCAGGAGCATCTCACTCACTAGAAGGATCATTCTCCTAAAATTCTTGTATGTCTTTCAAAATGTCTTTGTCAGCTCGCCCAGCTTAAATCACCCAAGAAAGAAATAGCTTTCTTTCTGCGTTAATTTCAGTACATTGTGTTCATTTTTCATTCATATGTAGAGGGAGCGCTGTAAGACCCTGGATCTGATATATCTTTCCAAGCGGCCCTGCTGGCAGACATGGCTCCATGGCACATTTTCAGATTCAAGGCCCATATGCTCCTATGGAAGGATACCAGGTTTTACAATTAGATGTTTCACTCTGCTGTTGGTTATGTTGCTCATTTGAAGCTGGAAAGCCAGCATCAACTTGTCCACTGAAGCCACTGGCATGGACACTCTGATTAATGAGTATGGTTATATACATGGGTTCCCCACAGAAGCAAGGGAGGGTAGACTACTCGATGCCACAGTATGATGGTGTGGCATCATGTGCTAGAGGGTCCCATATTTGTCAAAAGTAGCCTCAGTGTACCAAGGTAGGCTGCATTCTACCAGGAGAGCCCTGGAATTCTGGGGATAGCCGCCTTATGACAAGGACAACAGTGTATGCCAGGAAGATCCATCCAGTCATCTTCTCCAAGGGTGCCCACCAGAGGCCAGGAGACCATGAATGGCCGGGATGGTATCAAATACCAGAAGTGGTCACCATGTGCCAGAGGTGGCCAATAGTGGTCAGTAGCAATTTTTAGATGCCAGCGATGACCAGTGGTTGCCAGTAGATGCCAAGGAACATGATAGTATGTCTTTTATAGGCCAAAGGTGGCGTCTTTTTACCAGGTCAGATGATAGTAAATCAGGGGTTGCCACAGTACGCCAGAAAGGGCTACCTATTAGAAGGGTGTCCATCAGAAGACAGGTAGTACAAATAGCCACAAGACTACAGTAGTGGTCACCAGATGCCATGGTTGGTCACTGTATGCTAAAAAAAAAGTCACCACATTCAAGACGGGCCACTGTGTGCCTGGAGTACCATTTAGGCACCATCGAGATGCTCCAAATATGAGAAATGGCCACCAGCTGTTGCGATGGTCAACAATTGCTGGGACTGGGAGTCGCTAATATATATGCTAGAAAGGATCATTTATGTCACAAAGAATCACTGTATTCCAGGAAAAAAACATTTCATGCCATTAAAAAGGTTCCAGGTGTGGTGAACAGGTTTGAGAAGTGACTACAAGAGGCCACCAGATGCCTGGAGTGTCCACCAAACTTCAAGATTGGCTACAAGATGTCAGTAATGTCCAGCCCACCTTACATAAAGGTGTTGCATCCTACTCTAGAGAAGCAGGCCAAACATTCTCACACACAGATGTGCATCCAAACATACTAACAAGTACACACAAACAGAACAAGTGCACACAAATATTTGGGCACATATTCGCATTTACGCATGTACACATGCTCACACATACACACACACACACACCTCTCCCCTAACAAACCATGGGCTAAGTTCATCACCTACGACTCCCTGTCACTGTCACTCCAGCATTCCAGTGCAACACTACATGCAGGTGCAAAAACAATAGCTCATCATTCCCTCCACCCCTCTGGCAACAACAACATTAGACGGCAACAGACCCATTCCAAAATAGATACTCATGAAAAACCTAGTATCTTAACAGCACCAGTAAATGACAACTGAAGCTGAACAAGTTCGGGCTACTGGAGAATTGGCCTTCTGCTGGCCCCAAACACCAACAATCATTAATGAAGGTTCTGAGGCTCCGAGACATAGTGAGAAACTATAGACATTGTGTACCTTTCTTGGGTTCCTCAAAAAGTCCTAGTACACCCATTAAGGCTCATATTTATACTTTTTAGCGCCACATTTGCGTCATTTTGTGACGCAAAAGCGGTGCAAAGTTGCAAAATACAATTGTATTTTGTAAGTTTGCGCCGTTTTTGTGTCAAAAAGCGGCGCAAATGCGGCGCTAAAAAAGTATACATATGGGCCTAAGTTTGCCATTGATAAGCGGTGCCCTCTACTGCGTATCTTTAGTCACAGCTCGAAGAAAGGAGTAACGCTGCTGCGCTATCTTGAACCTTACTAGACTGTTGAAATGGAGTTGATGGACAGGTAGCAAGACGTATTATTTAACCATTTTCTGTGCCCCTGCACCCAAACAGTGTACACATTGAAGCCCCAGCGTTACGAATTGTTTGCAGCCTTGTCCCCAACGGCTTACACTGATGTGTGTTTTGTTCCCATGGGATAACAAGGTGCAGCGTCTGCGGTCATATGTATGTCTCCAACCATAGTGCAAGCCACTCAGGTATTTCACATTAGGATTCTATTTAACCACTTCATTTTCTAGTGGTCTATTCATTTTAAAGAAATAATACACATGGGTGTTCACTGAATGTGATTACTCTTGTATATTATTATATCTGACTCCAAATGGCTAACCATCTCCTGCTGGAGAAAGCTTGATTGCTCGGCCGCGGCTACCACTGGAGAGTCAAGGAAGCGAAGAGAGACCTGTCCAACCAGTGTGAGCAACAATATCTAATATCCTGCGACCGCGAGGAGCAACACTGGCTATCTATGGAAGACGTGTAATATAGGTGGGCGAGGAATGCTGACTAGGTGAAATGGTGCCCACTCTGTGAACCATAGAAATATAGTATCGTTGTTGTGTTTTGTTTTTATAGAACACATTAGTGCAACATGTGTGGCATCTTGGTGTTAATAGACTGCCGACAATAGAAAAATATGCATATCCCAAAGCTTAGTTACTGCACGGAAATATTAGTAGCTTCTATAGTCAAAGAAAGAAGTGAGCTGTTTTCCTTTAGAAAATAGAAATATCGTTCTACAAAAATATTGTGGCCTAAACATCGACTACCAAAATAACGTGAAGGCAAGAATAGATTTAACATTCTTAGCTCATGTACTTAGACTAATCTATCTATCTATCTATCTATCTATCTATCTATCTATCTATCTATCTATCTATCTATCTATCTATCTATCTGTATTCAAGGCATGTATATGTAAAGTATAGGAACGTTTACTTACCTATCTATACTTAGCTTGAAGATATGTTGATAGTTGATATTTATCTCTGATATAATTATAGCACAAGATGTTTTCAGAATATTCCGGTTCTACACTTCATGGTTATGATTATGAATGACATTCAGTGACTTGATTACTATGCACGACAAAGACTAAAAACTCAACTAGCAGTTTTGGTTGAACTTTTTAATCTTAATATGGCACAAGTAGGTGGATCTAAAACATCTTCCTGGCTGCTTTTGTTCTAAAAGCTCAGCGAGGAACTGTTATTATAGCCCTTTTTAAAGCCAGTTGTAGTGGTCTAGGGCATGTATGTGTCTTGACTCTGGATGGACAGATTCTTAGATAAATCTGTTGCCAAGGAGGATGTTTCAGTATTACCTTAAGGTGATACTGGCACAACCACGTTGGTTTGGGAACCCAGGGAGCCGTCTATATCAATGATTATGCATTGAATGTTAAATAAACCTGGTGATGGGAAACAACATTGACCGGCTTAACTATTTTAGGTATGGCGCTAGAGACAGCTTTAGCTGTCTCGTCCAACTATTGCTTTTGCAAATAATAAATACATAATATACGTACATAGGGTTTCTTTCTTTGGTCCATGCATTGGTTGGTTGAGCAGCCATTTACATTTTACCTCCATTCCTGCCCACCACAACATGTAGTATGTGGGTACTGGTAAAGCCCACTTTGCCCACTGGTTATCTTCTCTTGAGTGACTGCACATAACCTATGCACATTGTTCCCATCCGCCTAAAAATAGTTCCTTCTCTTCAGTGGTAACACTGGCTGAAAGTGTACTTTTTAAAAACAGTTTTTATCATAAAATATCAGCTAGTTATTTTGCCTGCACTTCGGCTGCCCAGTTACATAGGGGTTTATTTTCCACCTGCATTTGTAAGTTGCTGTTGTCCCGTGATTAAGCAGCATTGTAACCTTGTAGATGTCTTAAGTTGGAGTACTTGGTTAAGTTGTGATTTATTCTTGTATATGGCACCAACAGCAGTATTCAAAAATGCATGGAGCAGCTTGAAGTTTTGTTATCTAAAACATAACTAATAAAATAGTCATAGCTCTGATTTTTTTTTCAATTTCAAATTTGTATTACAGCATGTTGGGCATGTGATTGGAATAAAATAAATAAAAAAAATCACTCTGGATGCACATTCCATCAGGAGATATAGTTGAGTGTGGTCGCGTATTACTGGAAAGAGAAACCGTGACCCATAACCAATGCACTGAACATGGATGAGGACAGAAGAGACCTCATGCGGCAGGGAGAGGAGGGGGTGCTGAGGACTGTACCTGGACACAGTGAGTGTAGGGTTACTCTGGAATAGTTCCAGTCTTCCTGGGACACACGATTATAAGTAGAGCAGTAAACTAGAAATTATAATTTAGATAGAATCTAGGGTATTACTGAAAATGTCAGTGTGCCGCGGTGCAGACTGTTACCAGAGTGTCCATTGCTTGCACATGAATTGTAGACCTCCTGCTGATACCAGCGTCTCGTTCTTCTGCTAGTGCAAGGAATTCTAGATTGTGTCATTTTGCAAGGGACTCTAGTCCCTCTACTTGTACACAAGATAATGGTTCCTCCGTTTATGCGAGGGAATCCAATGCGCTGTTGTGCACTAGATTCTAGTTCTTCCACCTGTGCAAAATTGTCTGGTTCTCGTGTTTATGGAATTTTCTACGCTTGCACAGCTAATTGTAGTTATGGAGTTTAAAATAGTCTATCACTCCTGCCTGTGCAAGGGTTCTTATTTCAAAACTCGTTCAAGGGATTCTGCATCATTTGCTTGTGAAAGTGACCCATTGTCCCTGCTTGTGCAAGGAAGATTTCAACACGTGTGCAAATTATGCTACATTCTGTGCTCGTGCTGAGGGAACAGATTATATTGCCTTATTGCATGTGTGGGCAACAGTTGTCATCTCCATTTCTGAGTTATCATATATTACAGGACAGACCTAGGAATGTGTGCTGCCAGAGCAAGAGGTCATAGTCACTGTCTGAGCTAGAGAAGAAGAGCCTCCAGATTTGATGGGAATAAACTTATGTTGGTACCACCTGTGGAACCCTCAATATTTGATTGGTGTAGATGGATTTACGTCACTGCTCAAAGTGGGAGCCTCCATGTTTGAATGGCATGTGATAGGCTTATGGCACGGGTAGTAGTGGCATTGGTTCTGTGTGATTGGCATATGATAGCTTTAGGTCACTGCAAGTAGAGGGATCCTCAATGTTTTAATGACAGGTAGTTTACAACACCTTCAGTAATACCAGGGTCCTCCATCTTTGAATGGCATATGCTGGCTTTATATGCTAGTGGTGAGAAGCCCCATGTTTAATAGGGTTATGATAGCTCTTTGTCTGTTCTAGTAGTGGAAGCCTCCATGTTTGATTGGGATAGGATAGCTTAATGCTTGTTAATAGTAGGAGTCTCCATGTGAGATTGTGGTATATTAGTTCAATATCTTTGTTAGAGAGGAGTACCTACATAATGCTTTGGGATATATCAGGTTTCCCCTCTAGACCCCGATGACTATTTGTAGCACCTAACAGTGACAAAAGTGGAACTGCAAACTCTGCTTCCGGAACCAGAATCCTGTATATGGAGGCGGAAATCACTGAACAAGGCACCACAGTTCTATTTTACCACCAGTGGCTGCTGTTGGCAAGAAGGCAAGAGTTAACATATGAGAGGCGGGAGGGTGGGATGGGAGGGTGTCACCAAACACAGGGAAACACCAATTATCAAAACTTGATATTTGGGGCAAAGTTCTCCCCCGAGGTAGAACTTTTTCAATGTATATGTATTATACACATAGATTTAAACACAGAACAGATAAAATGAGGATTTGAGTTAAGAAGAAGCAGGTTCCTAATCTGTATGGCTCACGAGTTATGACCTCAGGTTACTGCTTTTCAAATGATGGGGCTTTGCTAACTACTGATTTTGCCAGGTCTGGGAAATGCTTAAGTCCTCAATCTCTGCAGTGCACTCGACGGCCCCTCCTTGCGGACATCCAGTGCGCCAGTGCTACAGTGAGTGAATACAGAGCACCACAAGGTGCTTTCCCAATGGAACAGTGGGCGCTAGATAGTCTCCGCTCGTGCAGCACCACGTGGCCAGAAGCCTTCCCAAACCATAACACTGGCTGAACTCCAGTTCCCTTGAAGTCTACAGTGTGATGCTGTGTTAGCTGATGTGTTTTGCTGATGTCATAACAATTTGGGCAAGAAATCAGAGTTTCTGAATTGAAATGTGTTTCGCTATTTCTTGGATGTTTTTTGAGTCGCTGTTGTAGCTTTCTGAACCCAATCGAGCACCGGAATGTCTTGCGTCTCTCTGGTAGGGTTTGAAACGGTCAGGGGTCTAGGAGGAAAAATAGGGTGGATCCTCCCCTGGGTGTGGATCATAGTGGAAGAAATAAATTGTGGAGCGCGCAGAATAGAGATTCACTCACTGGATGCCCTTTCGATAACCAATGCGGAAGCAATGTATGATTGATGCGAGTGACGTGTGCCTGTGGTAAGTCTACACATTGAAAAGGAACAATTGTGGCTTGATCCTGGAAACAACTCAGTGGCCCCAGGGAGGGGGTTTTAATTACAGGAAAGGACCCTTGCTTAAAAGGCAAACATGAGTAAAATGTTTTTTTCCATGAAAAATAACCTTCTATTCGGAAGTCCTTAGACCACCAACACTGTGTCATAATCTGTTCTTGCTTGCCATCGATAGGTCCCTGGTTGCACTAGTCACATTCATAGGGAAATGCTATCGTTGACTCCTGCCATTTCTAATTGCATTTATCAAATGCATGCCTGTTGGTTGGCCTGGTTGTTGAACGCCCTACCTGTTCACCACAGGCTCACATTGACTGGGGTGCAGATAAGGGTGAGAGCATCAATTTCCGATTGCGCACAAGAGCTCTTTGTCCTTCTTGTTTGATTGGGGTAATACATCTCTATGGCTGCACAAGAAGGGATGTTAACCCATGTTCTGTTGGAATCAAAGAGTTCTTTGGCTGTAGCAGAGGCAAGAACCTCGTTGTTCGCTTGCAATACCTCTGTAGCTGTTGTAGAGTTGAAACCTTCATGAATGTTTGAGGCACAATAGCTCTATGTCTCTACTAAACTTGAGAGCCTCCCTGCTTGATTCCGTAATGGTACCTCTCTATCTGTGCTTGAGACGATAACCTCCTTGTTTGATTTGGGCACAATAGCTCTGTCTCTGAGCAAGAGGCCAGAGCTTCCTTTTCTAATTAAGGTGTGATGTTCTGGAGCGACTTCTTCCTTTATTTGGGATGGAAATTTAGACATCCTGTTACAAGTTGGGCAGAACAGATCTCCTGTCTTGAATTCACCTCTGCCCGTCAATGACTGGCCTAGTGTTCCTGCATCTGGTTTTCCTTGTGTGGAAAGACAGACCCGTTTTTGCTGGACAGAAATTCTAGATCGTAAAATTGCAGTAGCCATGCTTCTGACCCATCTCTTTCTTGTGCGAGGGAGGGAGCATGCAATCCCCCCACCCTGCTAGGACAGTTCCCCCCTTCTTTCCAACACCTTTGCAACTCTCCTGTCTCTGCTGCCACACTGCAGATAAGCCCCAGCTCAGAGCAAGTGGTAAATGGATGCGTTAAAAACTTATGAATAGGAACTACTGTGTAGAGTTCCTCATGGTAATTCTGTGATAAAAAAATGTATTGCACTTTCCAAAGTGTCTAATTTAGAATTGGACAGTAATGGTGGGGTTCTACAGCACTATACTGGTTTGCCACCCTCCTGTGCCGTGTAACTCATAATCGGGCCTATGCTCATGCTAGCGGAAATAGCCTCAATGGCTCTTTGGGGCAAAAGGGTCTCTGTGTTTTGTTGGGGTGCAATAGATGCATTGATCATCAGTGGGGAAAGTTTCTTACATGTTTCACTGGAGCATAATAGATCTGTCAGCACCACAGCCAAGATCTTCCATGTCTTACTGGAACGTGATATCTCTATGTCTGTTCCAGCACACGTATGACTGGGATATGGTCTGTTATCAGAACTGTACAGAGCTGTATAACTCTGTACTGCCATCAATGTGCATCTGTAGCAGAAAAGAAAGACGCCCCATATCTACACATCTGTGCAATAGCTGAGGGCCCCCATGCCTGATTGGCACACCATGGTTCTTCTTGCATGCTATAGGCGAGTGGATTAATGTTTATGATAGCACTATGCTGCCCCAAAGTGAAGAAATCAATGTGTTTTTTGAGGTACAATAGCTCTGTTTGTGTTACAGCGGAGAGCCCCCAACCCTTTTTCGCGGCAGGACTGCTCTATGGTTATGGTAGAGATAGGTGCCCCCATAAATGAATCCGGTACGGCTACACAGAAAGGAGCGACTCCTCCATATTGTATTAGGCTGTGATACCTCTTAGTCTGTCCTGGTGGCGAGCACCTCCATGTTTGATCGGGAAGGATGGCTCTATTTAGCCAGATAGGAAGGGAGAGACTCCATGCTTCTTTGGGGTACGATAACTGTAGGTTTGTGCTAGCGGCAGGAGCCTCTTTACTCGTCGTGTTGTCGTTGTCTCCGTGTGTGTCAGTAAGGACGGCTGTGCATGTTATAAGATATTTCCATACTGGAGAACAAGAGTGCAGTTTCTCCTGCAGGGGCGGCAGGATTATCTCAGTGAGCTGTTCTGCGGCGCACACCCTTCGCACAGTGATGGGCTACCGCCCCCACTGTGCCGCATTGATTTCCTGTTAGCTCTCTGATTGGTAATTTCCTGCTTCTGTGCAAAGCATGATCACTTTCTTTATGAGGGTAGGTGGTCGGGGACCTGCATTCTTATGATGGTTTTCCCGCCAACGCTGGGATGGAATTCTGCTCGCTGAAAGGAACTGTTCTGCCCCATCAATAGGCTGATTTCCATGTAAATTGAAAGCGGTGGAGGCGCGTGGGCTGCCGAGGAAGACTCCAGTGTACCGTGGCACGAGGCGTCATGACAGGGGAACATGAAAGCGCGTTGTCAGATCATCTCAGCGGAGAAATGTCCATGTTCACTCATGACACGCCTAATGACATCTGATTGCGAGTGACTAACTCACCCGTGTCCCCACAGACACCCCAGCAGCGATTAGCGCGTAACCACCTGAGCTGTGAGCTCACTGATAACCGCCCAGCTGAGAGTGCCAAAGCTCGCTAACAGGCCAACCCCAAAAACATATTATAATGATGAGCGCAAAGCAAGCAGCAGAGAAGCCCGCAGGAAGGAGCCCAGCGAGCTCTTGCAAACACCTCAGTGTTAAACTCTCCTGTAAAGGAGCTACAAAGAGCACCTGAATGTAGACCAATATCAGGGAAGCTTGCAGTGATGAACTATAATGTACCTCAATATCAGGGAAACTCTCAGTGATGCGCTACAAGGCAGCACCATTTCGGGGAACCACTCAGAGATGCGCTACAAGGCAGCACCATTTCGGGGAACCACTCAGAGATGAGCTAGAAGGCAGGTTGATATCAGGGAAACTCTCAGGGATGTGCTATAAGGCGTGCCGATATCAGGGAAACTCTCAGTGATCAGCTACAGGGCAGGCTGATTTCAGGGAAACTCTCAGTGATGAGCTACAAGGCAGCGCCATTTCAGGGAACCACTCAGTGATGTTCTACAAGGCGTGCCGATACCAGGTAAACTCTCAGTGATGTTCTACAAGGCGTGCCGTTACCAGGTAAACTCTCAGTGATGTTCTACAAGGCGTGCCGATACCAGGTAAACTCTCAGTGATGTTCTACAAGGCGTGCCGATACCAGGTAAACTCTGAGTGATGAGCTACAAGACATGTCGATATCAGGGAAACTCTCAGTGATGAACTACAAGGCAGCACCATTTCAGGGAACCACTCAGTGACGGCTAAAAGGCATGCCTATATCAAAGAAACCCTCAGTGATGCGCTACAAGGCATGTCGATATCAGGGAAACTCTCTGTGATGCGCTACAAGCCATGCCGATATCAAGGAAACTCTCAGTGATGTGCTACAAGGCATGTCGAAATCAGGGAAACTAAGTGATGTGCTACAAGGCATGCCGATATCATGGACACACTCTGTGATGAACCGCAAGGCATGCCGATATCAGGCAAACTCCCAGTGTTGAACTATTAAATAAACCAATATGAGTGTAATCCTCAGTAACAAACAAGGGCGTGAACCAATTCCAAGGAAACCATATGGCCCTCACTATGAGTGCCTGTTGTTAGGTATAGTATTTATCCCACCCAATAACGTTCGATTCTGCAGGAGCCAAATTTTACTGGATTGGATAAATAGCTCCTATACCAAGTCTTTGAGGAATAACATGTAGATTTCTGTGCTTGCTACAACAAAATCCACACACATTCCAGTAATTAGGAGGCATTTCTGACTTGGTACATTTCACTAGGTTTGATCCTCCAAAATTTACCTGGAAAACTTAGAATTCTGGTATGTGTGGTAACAAGTGTTACTGCATGTAAAGGAAATATATGGAGCTCTCATAATGAAGGCCTTAGTGTTGAACTACAATACATACAAATATAAAAGAAACCCTCAGTGTTGTTCTACTCTGCAAACAAATGACAGGAATTCTACAGTGGTGATCTAGAATACCAACACATCTCATGGTAATCACTGACAATACACTGTGGCAGAAATCAATATCATGAGGCGCCCTCAGACTAACAACAGTTCAGAGGAATGTCTGGATAAGCATCAGTAAAGAAGTACAGTACAAACCAATTGGAGAGGAAAACTGCGTGGTCAACTAAATATAGACCAAAATCTGGGCAACCTTCGATAATGAACTGCGATATAAACCAATACTATGGAAACCTGTGATGATGACTTTCATTATGAACTAATACAGAACACCACAGAAATACAAAGTGTGATAGATTCAATCTTAATTTAGCTCCCCAAAATACACAGAGCTAGCCGCCACCATTAGGGAGCGCAGAGGCCTTCAGCGATAGACTCCATCTGAAATCAGTTCCAAAATACCCTCATGACTAGACCTCACCATAAAGGAGACAGGAACCCCTCAGTGATAAAATCCATCTTAAATCAGCTTCCAAAATACTCTCATGGTTATAGCCCACCAAGAAGAAGGACAACAGAAACTCTCAGTGATAAACCCCCTCTTAAATCTGTTCCCAAAATAGCCTCAGTGTTAGACACTACCACAGAGAAGGAGCACAGAAACCCTCAGTGATAGACCCTATCTTAAATCAGCTTCACAGTTACCCTCATGGTTATTCCCCACCATAAAGAAGGCACAAAGAATCCCTCAGTGATAGACCCCATCCTACATCAGCACCTTAAAACACTCAGAGCTAGACACCAGCATAAAGAACAAGCCGAGAAACCTCAGTGATAGAGCCAACCTTAAATCAGCGCCACCAATATAACCCTCATTAATAGACACCTGCTTAGAGACGACCATCAAAAAACTAGGTGATAAACCCTATATTAAATCAACTCACATTAACCCTCAATGCTAGACACCACCTTAAAGAACAAGGACAGAAAATCTTTGTGATACACCCCATCTTAAATCAGCTCACAAAAACCTTCAGTGCTAGACATCACCATAAAGAGGGAGCACAGAAAGGAGGTCACTGCATCCATGTTGCAGAGTCACGGGAGAGCATTCTTTGTTGACCAGTTTTGACCATGTATATTAGCACAACATTTGTGGTTTAATTTAGTTCTATTCGGATTCCATTATTCGCCACCTTTGTGTAGGTGGAAAGTTACCTGACAGATTTGTCTATACAAGGCAATTAAAGAAAATATGATATTTCTGGTACCGAGTTCTGAAGTGGGTTATTTGTATTAATGACAGTATTCTCAATCATTCTTTGTTGTCATTCCCAAATGCAAACCGTTTGAGAAATAAATAAACTTTTCTATAATCTATCAATGAGGAGTATAGTTCTGGGTGAAAATTGTATTGTAGGGTGGGGGTTTGAAGGAGCCAGAAATTGGATTTTGTGAATGGCAGTTGTACTCCAAAGCACAAACCTCCTGTTGGCCATTTTGAAGGTAGAACAATGAGGGAACAATGATTGAGACTAAATTCCAAGCACACCCACAATTGTCAAACTCTAGAGAATAGGAAATCTGTTAAACATCTGAAGTCATATGGCAAAAGCTTTCCACTGGTGCAAAAAGAGTGCTAATGCATTGGCAACACCTTTGCTGTTTGTGTGATACGGATTAGAGACATTTTATTTGCACTAGGAAAAACATTGAGCAAATTAATTTCACACTAAAGGGCTTATTCTGCGTTCCCCAGTAGATAATGCAGTTGTGCACTATGGAGAATTACCAATACGACAACGTTCCATTTTTTTCATGGTGCTGTAAAACAAATTCCTTCCAAGTTCTGGAGGGCAGACCAGGGTATAAAGTATATCAATTTGTTTTCCTACTTACCTGCTTCAAATCTTGTAAAATTGTGGGGATTTGCCCTCGAAAATGTTGGCCTGGTTTTACCTGTTGAAGTTTGTACAGGGAAACCCACTGGGTGTGTGTGGTAATTTTGCAGAATGTGTAATCTTGATTTTGGCACAAACGCCTGTTGGAATGAAAGTAACGCATATTTGCTGTTTCTACAGTAAGAAATGTATATAATGCATTTAGTGAAACGTGAACATGGGCCTCCAATAGAGGCAAAATTAGTTTCTTCCATTTTCAATTACATTAGTCGGAAAAATGAATCAACATTAGGTTGCTTAGGTACGGTATTTGAGCGATTAGGATTTTTTAGTGAAAATTTCTACAACTCACAGGGATTTATAAAAGTACATGTTTTGCATATGGCTTGACATTCAATTTTTGGCATTTTTGCTATGGTGCTACCTTTCTTTGACAGGAAATGGCACAGAATTACTTTGTTCTATATTATGTTGAGCATTCAGTAAAAATTATGCAAAGTAACATGCCATTATTTGCACCAGAGCCATGTTTCTGTGATAGCATCCCTAGAATCAGACGTTCACTACAAAGGAAGTGAACCGCCATTCGAGACCCCCAATGGAGAAAGGGATTTTTGAAAAATTACGAAATGCCAGCACTTGTGAATGTAATTTAGAAATGAGTTAGATGGACACTTACAAATTCAGTGTTACCTTCTGTTCCATATAAAGTGTGTCCATTGATGGTGCCCGTGGATGGTGGGCCTGGCCTGTGGGATCACTAATGATCTTATTAACTCATTTTAAGATTTAGCCATTCAGCTGGGTGTATTAATGAGCTATCATACAGCTCCATGCACCCCAAAGCGCAAGAAAACAAGATGGATGCCGCAGGCAGAGGTGCTCTCGAATGCATAAGATAGTTCAGTGGTTTCAGCTCTCATTAGAGGGATCTTTGTGAAAGTCAAGGATTTTAATTCCTCTCAGGGTAAATTCAGACTGCCCTACTGCCGTACTTAATCATTTAAAAACATTAAGTTGAACAACAACAGAAATGATTATTAAAAGCTAAAAAACATATTTATTTATGAAACGCACATGAGAAGTGCTGGGTGTGATTCTAATATGTCCTCACTCACAAGTACCTCAGTACAACCTAATGAATGTTACAACTCTCTAAAAGACTATGCGAAGAGGAAGTGAATGAAGGGGTGGAGTAATGTTTTGTGCTATGATTAAAATCTCTGTTTATATGTAAATATTTCTACCTGAGGTTAACAACAGGGATATATTGGGGCACAGGACCTGGAACATAATGTCCTAAAGGGAAGGGATTGAGGTCGGTGAATAGCAGCAGTCCAAGAGCACCATTTTTAAATATGTTTTGTTCCACCAAATTTTAAGCAGAAACTAAGGACCTGATTGCGAGTAGGTCTGCATCTGATACCAAGCTGTTCGGAATTCAAGAAGTGCATTAATTAGCACCATTTTTAATATGTTCTTTTCCACGAACCAAACTTTAAGCAAAGCCTAAGGACCTAATTATGAGCAGGCCCGCAGCTGATGAAAACCTGAACCTGAGGTGTTTGGAATTTACCATGTGCATTAATTAGCCCCTAATCTCACATTTTGGGGGATAACATGCAGATGTTGGTGCTTACCGCGCCCAAACCCTTATGCCTTGTGAAAACTGGGCCTATTGCTCATGTTTAATCACAGCATGTCTTGGCCTGCTGAGATGTAAAGTAGGGTGCAATCTTTAAAACACTTGATAATTATGGGTGCGAGCAACATCACACCACCTGTAATTGTTATGTCTGCACAGTGATATCAGTTTAAGGGGCCACTTGTAACTAAGCCCTGAGGACCAACCTGTTAATAACACACTATTTCAAGCTAACTTCTGCCCTAAAGCATAAGCTTTAAATTGTGCTTCATTTATTCTGCTTGAACGTATAAACAATGCCCTTGGGACTGAACCAGGTCCTGCAGCGCAAATGCAAAGCATACATACACCATTTCTAACACAGGCACTGAGATGCAAAACACCTCCAGAGTGGAAAAGTAATAAGATTCATGGGTTTTCATATTCATAAAGCTGACTGCATTAACAAGAGAGGGAAGACACCACCATATTCCAAATGTAAGGGTGACATCTCTCACTGTGAGAACCTTTTGCTGGAACATGTTCTTGATCTCTGGGGACCGAGACCTTTCGGTTTGCTTCAACCTCCAATGCTTTTCTGTTAAGAAGCCGATTTTCAGCCCCATACAGTTGAGAGGGGGTTAAAGAGTGGGGCCTGATACCAGTCAGATGGCTTGCTGGTCTGTAGTTGGGGATATTGATTTAATAAATGTGTACCCATTGTGTTTCTGGCATATAGGCTCACTGTTTCTGCAGCTGGAGGAAGAGCACTTATGTCTGCCTGTCTGCTGTGCTGCAGGCACACCTGCAACGTTTGATGCCTAAAAGCCTTGCATCTATTATTTTTGATGAAAAGTCCTACTTCTGAAACTAACCCTTTAAAGTGCGGGTGTTGGCCAACGGCTGACCCATGCCCTACCTCTCGACTGAATGTGTCAGCCATTGGCCAGCACTGGGGAGGCGCAGGCCTTTATTTTTGATTAGGCTGCTCAGGAAGAGTTTGCCGAGCAGTCTGACCCTTTTGTGTTTTATTGCAAAGACGATCAGCGTGTCATTGCAGTAAAAGTGAAATTAAAAACGAGCTGATGGTCTCCTTCTACTTTCACAGAATCAGTGCTTGGGAGGGGGTATTCCAGCCCTGAGCATTGATTCTAACAGGAGAGGTATCATTGGAAAGGAGAGAATCTCCCCTTTTCAAAGGTCCCTTGCCCAGTGGATCCCTGCTTAGGGATCACCACAAGAGAGTGATCCCCAAGCAGGGATTCAACCGCTAGCCACAGGGATGGGGGAGCAACCCCTTCAGCAAGGGCTTGTGCTGCCTCTGGACATATTTTTTTATTTCAGTCTTTCTGCCCCCCCTGGGGGGCAGGAAGCCCACTAGGGAGCAGGGATTTACTTTTCAATTAAAAATAGAGGGGTGGGGGCACCCAGAATGGGCATGGCCATGCCTCTACCTCTAATGAAAGGATAAACAGTCTTTCTGCCCTCCCCCTAGGGAGGTGGGAGCAGGTGGGGGCAGTTGTCCCAAATAGGGCCCCCAATGGGGGGAGAAGGCCCACTAGGTACCAGGGATTTATTTTTAAAATAAAAATAGAGGGGGTGAGGATGCACAGAATGGGCATGGCCATGCGCCCACCCCTAAAAAAGGGTAAACAGTCTTTCTGCACCATGGGGGAGGGGGGGGGGCAGAAAGTGCACTAGACACCAGGGATTTATTTTTAAAATAACAATAGAGGGGTGGGACTGCCCAGAATGGACATGGCTATGCCCCACCCCTAAAAAAAAGGGTAAACAGTCTTTCTGGCTTTATCGTGGGATGGGAGATAGGGCCATTTGCCCCAGACCTCCCCCCCAGGTGGCAGAAAGGCTACTAGGCACCTGAGATTAATTTTTAAAATAAAAATAGAGGGGTAGGGCAGCCCAGAAAGAGGCTTGGCCATGCTCCATACCTAATAAACGGCTAAACAGTCTTTATGCCCCCGAGGGGGCAGAAAGCCCAATAGGCTCCTGGGATTTATTTTTAATATAAAAATAGAGGGGTGGGGGCTGCCCAGAAAGGGCATGGTCATGCCCCCACTCCTGATAAAAGGGGTAACAGTGTTTCTACACTCCCAGTGGCAGATAGGGTTAATTACCCCTAATTTGCTGCCTAAGAGGGGCAGAAAGCTCACTAGACACTAGGGATTTAATAGAAAAAGAACTATAGGGGAGGGGGCTGCCCAATTGGGCAGACATGACCCCACCACAACTAAATGAGTCAACATGCTTTCAGCTCCCTTAGGAGGCAGATTGGTGTAATTGCCCAGATATGCCCTCATGGGTGGGGGAGGGAGGCAGAACGCCAACTGCATGGCAGCAATATGTATTTTGTAATAAAACAAAGTAGTGGTTCTTTCCCATCTTAACATCAGGCTCCACCCTTTCCCACAAAACATTACGAGTCTTTCTGCTCCTTTGCGGACTAAAACATCCCATCCCAATTGCAAGCAAAAGGACATTTGATTCTTTTGGGTGTTATTTTTACAAATGGGCCAGAAGAGTTTGGCTAACTCCCAGTATCATCCTACTTGTAATGGTGAATAGCTTCGTTTTTTGGGCTTGGGTAGGCTGCCACCTGGAAACACCTGCCAGACCCAGACATTTCTGGAAAGTAGACATCTGGTGGAGTCCAGGGTGATGTGTTTTTCATGCATCCCACACCATTATCTTACCCACAATACCCAGTTTCCTACCACACCACTCTCCCCCTAGTCTCTCAATAAAAATAGTACCTCACTTATGTTGATGGGCCAAGAGACCTTGACACAAAAGGCCCTAAAGTGCTACAGGGAAAGATCAGCAATAGAGGTAGCTGCGGGATTTGTGGAAATGCTTGGCCATCACCCCAGGAAACTTACCAACCATTAAAAGTAGATGACCAGGGGATTCCTGGGTGGTGTGCCTTGTGTGAATCCCATGAGGTGTTCTTCCACACAATGCCCTGCAAACCTTAATCTTCGCCTAAAACCACACATTTCCTGTCACAGGCACTAGGCCTACTCACACACGTGAGGTAATATTTTTTATCAAAATAATTAATCAAATGCTGGGTGGAAGGAAGTTTGTGGCTCCCTGTAGATTACAGTGTGTAAGAAACTAGAGATTTTGAAAAGTACCCTCTAAATCATATGCTTCTACATGTACCCACAAATTCATAAATGTACGAATAACCACTATGCCTAAATTCCATATCTTGTCCCCATTACATCAATACATAGGTTACCTTGATACCTATTTTCCACTCTATATATTTCACCATATGAAATAGTCTATCCTCAGTACACAATGATAAATCATTGTATGGTGCAAGTCAGTTGTTGGATCTGGGCACCTCGGGTTCTTGGAGAACCTACAAACCCTATATATCCCCCACAACCAAAAAGGTCTAGCGAACGTAAAGGCACATTGCTATTGTTAATCGATCATCATAACTAAAAGTTACAGATGAAAACATTTTCACAAATGGCTGTTTATTTCCTACTCATTTTCAGTATTATTTCAACACTTGGGTGGTCATTTTGAATTTGGCGGTCTTTTACACAGACTGCAGCCGTGGGTGCCATAAGACGACCAATGCTGGCGGTCTTCCGACCGCCATATTAAATGTACTGAAGGATTTCCGCCACAATTTGGGTGGAAATCCTTCAGCAGTCATTCTGGCGGTCGGCGGCACAGAGGTAGTTCCACAGCTGTCACCGCCATGCCAAAAGGACTCCACCCACCGTATTATGAGCAGTAATACGGCGTGGGGATGTCCTGATGGCAGGGTGCTGCCGGTGGTGGAAGCGCCTGTTCCAGTTCCCTGGTGGACGACCTTCTCGCCGGACAAGGTAAGTCGATCGTCCGACAGGACAGGGGGGAGGAGGTGGAGGGAGTTGTGTATGCGTCTGTGAATGTAAGTGAGTATGCGTGTGTGAATGTAAATGTGTACGCATGTGTGACTGTTAAAGTGAGTGCGTGTTGGTATGTTTGTGTGAATGCATGTCTGTTGGTGCGAGTGAATGCGTGTATGAATGTGTGTTGGTAAATGCGTGTAGGTATGCATGTTGGTGAATGCACGTAGATATGCGTGGTGGTGAATTCATGTAGGTATGCGTGTTGGTGAATTCATGTAGATATGTGTGTTGGTGAATGTATGTCGATATGCGTGTTGGTGAATGTGTGTATGCAGGGTGCATGTGGGTGTGTGTGTGCGTGTATGCGGGGAGGGTGGTGCTGTTGTGGAACGGGGAGAAGGAGGTGCTGTCTTGGAAGGGGGGGTCAGGGGGTGGTCATCTGCCTGCGACAGGAAAGAAATTTCCACAGATACCCTGGTGGGCAGGTGACTCCAAATACCACCAGCGGTCTTCAGTGGACAGCTGGCCTGGAGGTGCTTTCCTCCAACCTGGCTGTCCTACTGCCCAGATTTCTTTATGTCATTTCTTTCGGCACTTTTAACGCCTGCTCAGAGCAGGCGTTGAAAGGAGGCACACCATTGTTTACAATGGGCCTCAACCGGCTTTGCAAGATTTTTTATGCTAATCCTGCAAAGCTCCGAACAAGAATTTTGATGCTAGTTCCCTAACTACCGCCATGGTGTGCCGCATCTTAGATTCGGCGCACACATGGCGGCGTTAGGAGGGCGCTAAGGGGCGCAAGAAAAGTGGCGCTGCACTGGATGCAGCACCACTTTTCTTACATATGGCCCTAGGTTATTTAATTCAGCTCTGCATGTTCCTGAAAGCTCCGAAGATGATGACTTTAGCAAAGCAGACCGTTTGTTGATGCCATTTGTATGAAAAAATCACACACTTTTATCCAGAGCACTTTTTCCTATTTTTCCCAAAACCCTCAATATTTAGCTATATTTTGGCTATTTTCTTGGTCCCCACCAGGGTTACCTTGGGTACCTTTAGAATCCCCAGGATGTGGAAAAAAGGACACACATTTGCTGTGGATACATTATGTGGTCACAAATCTAAGGAGGCTTAAGCACAAACCAGCCCAAATAGCCAGAAAAGGACTCAGAACTTGGGGGGGTGGGGGTGGGGGAGGGGTGAGGGGAAGAAGGCCCAGCAGCTAAAGGGTTAATTGGACACCGTATTGCTTCCAAAATCATCAAAATACTGCTTTATTCTAGTCTGAATATACAAAGCCATATCTAAGTTTCCCATGGAAATATCCTTTTCTGATTGGATAGTTCTGTTAGTGGACACTATAAATTCTTACCTGAGTCATTACCATGCCAAGTACTTAATTATCTGTTAGTTTCACAGAGACCTTCACCCACTTAAAACATTGCATGGGAGAGCCCACCCTCTATTCTTAGCAGCACCCCTTTCAAGAAGAAGTGGGGTGAAAAAACACACTTGTGAGACCCTCCTCACAAGTAGAGACTTCTTTCACCTTGGAGGTAATCTATGAGATTTTGCCAATATGAACCCAACTCTCACAAATTGTCAAGGTGTAGGAAAAATGTGTTGTTCAATTTAGAGAAATCTTGCAACTAGTAAACTTTAGGCTTCAGATTAGGATTTAAAGCATTTCCATATTTTTTGACACAGTGAGCACTCTTACTTTATTAACATTACAAGAAGATGTATTGATTCCCACATTAAGAAAACACAAAGGAATGTTTTCACATAATCTGATGGTCTGTAAATTTGATACAAGGACTGGAACCACCAGTATCCGGACAGACTCCCGCTCCAGTAGAGTGCAGAGCCTCCTGTGCCATACCTTTCTTAGTACTCCCAGCTCCGGTGGAGTCCTGTACCATACCTTTCTTAAGTGCTTCATTTATTTAAAAAAACATAAGTGCCAGGGTTCTTGTCAGGAGGCCAGTTCCGCTTGATCCATCCATTGCCCCTACCAGTGTTGCCAATGACAGTAACAACACAACTACTAACCATCACACTCCTACAAGTGTGATAATTCAAATCCAGGCACCCGACACTATTGAATAGGTTGGTCGACAGGTATTAGTCCTTTTTAATGCATATTGAATTAATAAATGACTGTTGTGCTCATTTCTAAAATCGGCAGGCAGCACCACCATGTGGCAGACTGTCATAAGAGCTGATGTTGGCAATTAAGTGCCAGTGCTGAGTACAGGAAAGTACTGACTTAAATTAACCGCTGCATTTCTGCTGTAAGCAGGCCATACATCTGTAGTCTTGAGTGACTCCTTGGCAGCTATGCGCTACTAAAGACAGAAGAGCGAGCTCATGCAAGCATCCTTGCAGCAAAGAGCTGAGTTTGTTACATAGACAATGGGCACCCACATGCTGTACCAGACAGTCCTGCCTATTTCTCTGACCTTGTCTTGGTGGTACTGGTAGTACTGTTGCTGCTGCCCACGTTTTAAAATTATAGATGAGAAAGAAAAGTTTGGAATTTCACTGTATAATCGTGGAGCCACAAGTGCCCCTCCAAGAAAGGTACCAATTCAACTACACAAAGATCTTCCAGCATGATATTGCACAATCACAGCTTGAGCCCATGAAGTCAAATTCATGCACCTAAATGGCAATATCCACTGAGCCAGCCCAAGTCAAAAAAACCTGCAATAGAAGATCTCTGCAAGACGATTCCTGTTAGATGGTCTTGTTATATTAAGCACCGGCCAATAGGTTCCTTCTTCTGTCTTGAGCTTTTGTTTTCCAGTTCTTTTCCTCCTCCTCAAGATCTTTCAAAAACATAAATATCTATGGATGCATACTTGGATGTTGACACAAAATTGGATTTTGCAAGCTTGCTCACCAATCTGTTGTCATTTTTTGTTTAAGCCTGTCGTAGTTCTAATTGCAACCGGTGAAAATCTAGCAGGTTCTCCGCAGTACATGACTTGCCCCATGAAATTGTATTTAATACCTCATCCCAGTGACTCTTGAACTTCCCTTTACCCTTCACAATAGAGCCCCTCAGAACTGCCCCAGTTATGCTGCCACACTCTCCCACCCCAGTTACAAAATGGCCACTGAAACTGTCCCCAGAACATGAAAGTGTCACTGACAAGCTGGACAGGGGCGGCTCCTCCGCTATGGCGGAGGAGCGTAGCCCCCTCCCAACCCCAGCCAGCAGCCGGAGCTGCAAACCATTAAAAATAAAGCGATAATAAACGATGTTAATTATCATCTTATTTTGAAAGGGGTGGTGCCATGGGGGTGACGAGTACTGAGGGGAGTCCATAGAGCACTCCCCTCAGTGTGCATGTATGTTTGGCCAGCCGTCTCGGGCCAGTGAAACACGCATGCGCACAAGGGCTCTCTCCAAGCCGGCACTGTGTTGCCGAGTTGGAGAGAGCAAGCCCAGGCTCCCAGTCTGTGTTGCAGCGCCCAGCCAGGGTGCTCCAGCCAATCATAATGCTGCTTTGAGTAGCGTCATGATTGGCCGCTGGGCAGGCTTGGTGCCTGGAGTGCGACGGAGAGCGGTGGAGCTGCAGCGAGGTGGTGAAGTTCAGGTACGTTTTTTTAATATACATTTCTTTATTTTTGTTTTATTCCCCCCTCCCCCAGCCACTTTTCATAGTCGACAGCCGCGACTGAAGCTGGAAGTTTTCCCCTAACAGGTTAATGACAGTGTGGTCTGCCATGGTCTACTTAGCGGTCTGTTACAGAGTGGGCACTAATGACAATGCGGTAGACCACCAATCTTTCACAGGGTGCCCTGTCTGCATCAGACCCATACCCACACATGGCACTCCCGATGGCAGGCATCTGCATTTGCTGTTCCGTTGCCCCATCCCTTTCCACTCACCTTCCACTCACTGCATGTTCCCCATAAAGTTACATTGTTTCAATCACACTCATATTACAAGTTGCCACCAACAAATATCATTTTGATTGCCGGATTGTATTTGCTATCCTTTGAGCTCTTATTTACATGGTTTCAAAAAAACAGACATCTCCGCTTCTTAAAGTGTGTAAATCTTCATTGCATAGGTTTTTTCATAATATCATGATAAAATGTTTTCACATTGGAAACATATTTATATAGCTATGCCATGCACGGCATTTAACAATATAAAGCACCTCTTCTCTAAAAATGACATAAATATTTCACGCATTACAATAAATACAGCCATGTTTTTCTGACGATGTAAAGCAAATATTCCGCATGTATTGCAAAAAGAATTGATTGGACCCCATTAGCACATCAGAAATGATAACCAAACTGTCCTGGAAGTAGATTTGCACATTAAGGCCTTGGCCCACCCACATTAGCATTGAGGCACAAGGGAACTGGCTGTCAGAGGAAGCCTTTTATTAAGTGGCATCCTGTCGGATAATTAGTTGACTATTTTGACATGTTAACACACAATACAATAATGCATGTGCAAGAGGTTAACTCAATGACTGCCCGTATTGGACCTGGTTATATCAATCAGCAACTGAAGGCGACCAGTTAATCAGTGCTTAATTTGTAAAAAATAAGTGCGGGGCCCAAAGTTTTTCTCAGAAGCCGCCAGCCGCCGAGGAGTCCTCAATACCAAGGCAGTTTAGTCTTAATTCCACTGATGTCTCTTTACCTGCCTCTCATGTTTGCACATCTATTTCAACCCTGCTTTCTCCCTTGTTCTCTGTTTTCTGCCTATTTTTAACTCCTTATTTTACCTTTTGTGTTTTTCTCCCTCTAGCTCAGGGTTAAAGTTTGCTGAGTTAAAAACAAGTGCCAGTCACCAGAAATGAGCGCAGATGGGCCCTACCTGCAATCACCGGCTCAAATTAAGCACTATGTAAAGGCCCTGCCACTGTGTGGCACCACATATGGCCCCTTTCTTAGCAAATTATGGAATTTCTGGTGGATTATATGGCTAGTGCAATACATCCAAAGTTATGTAGAAAATGCTTCAGTTGCAGACTTGCTTAATTCCAGTGACTCCGAATAAACTCCCTTCGATAACCCATTAGTGGTTCTACAGATGAAGATTAGGTACATATACATTACACATTATACAGATACATTTAAAATTGCATTATGTAACCGTCTACTGATATTCCCTAAATGAAAAGAATAAGAACACAATGATCACAGGCAAATAAGATACAGTCCACGCATTATAAAAATATGCTCTAGGTTAGTGTAAAAAGCACTAACACAGCAGATTAACCTCAAGAAAAAGTGACTCCCTAAAGTAGCCGGATATACCCTCACACTAAGAAGTATTTTATCTGCAACAGTAGGAATAGTTTTTGTGACTGTGATGGGGAGGCAGATAGTGGCTAAGTACTTGTGAGAAAGGACATCCCTTTGTTGAGGTCCAAGACTCAGTCACTGATTGAAAGTAAGAAAACTTCAAGTAAGAATCTCACTGAGAAGACAGAGACGGAAGGGGATAACTTGCCTCAGTACAGGCAGCAGTGTCGCCTCGCGGGCTCAGAGCCAACAGCAGAAAAATAAAACAATATTTCACTGTCGTATTATTTTTCTGCTGATGGCTGAGCCAGCCGTACAGGGAGTGGCGGGACCAGGCCATGGGAGAGAAGAGGGAGGAGGTGGGAGTGCAGTGTGCCCTTAACTATGCACGTCTGTTTGGCCGGCCGTTCTAGGTCGGCCTAACAGACGTGCAGTTATGTTCCTTTAACCCAGATGTATTTGACAGCTGGGTTGGAGAAACAGCACATATTTGCTCTGCCTGAGCGAGCGGCAAACCAGCCGGCTTAGGCCAATCCCCGTGCTGCTCTTTTACTAGGTAATAGCATGAGAGCCGCATGAGAGCCGCATGGGGATTGCTCAGGGAGTCTTTGATGCTGGGACTAGGAAGCACAGGAGCATGAAGCGTCCGGCAGCACCAGATAAGTGTTTTTTATTAACCCCCCCGCACCACCCAACGCACCCCCTCCATCTGCCCCACCACTTTTAATTTATGTCAGCCACCACTGAGCATAGGTCCTAGCTGAACTTCAACCACACCTTAGCTAAAATGTCACAAGAGGCAAACCAGTGGTCTCTTTAATGTACCCTTGTTTCAACCTTTTGAAGCATGAGCCAAGCTCAAAACCTGTTCTGCAGAATGAATAGGGAGCTAATAAGAGTCAATAACTCAAATAAGCAATGAAGTTCAAACAATTAGTTCCAAACTAAGCTTTGGCAAGAGAACATATAATAAATACCTACCACAAAAATGTGGTGAACGTTGATGAAGATAAAGCAGAGAAAAGTATTTACACTATTCCAATTGAAGTTTGAGCAAACAATGGTCTTGTGGGAAACAGTAGGAAAAGTAGTGTCATTATTGTTTGTTTTGGAGGAACTGGGTCAAAGTTGGGCCAACCCGTGTCTACATGCAGGTGGGCTTTGATATTAGTTTCTTTACAAATTAGGAAGTCCTTCAGAGTTTAATGGAAGGGCTGGTCATTAAATCTTGCAGCTTGTCCACCCCATTTAAGGGTGGGCGAATAGCCAGGTTTTTGCCAGTGTAGCCTGAGTCACCCATTTTACCACCCCGAAATCCAACGTGGCAGAGGGGTCTGTTCCCTGGCAAACTCATTCCTCTTTGCTTTCTTGTCCTTGCATCAAAGAGTAGGCCGTCTCTAGGTCAGGAAGAGTGAGTTCCCCACCTTTAGGCCTTTGAGCAAGAAGTCAACTACAGGCCTACCATTTTTGCTAACTGCCATTCTTTTGGATTTTCCTGAGCTGACTGAAGAGTAGCTTTCAAAGCCATATTTCCCATGCGGTCTCATTGACATTTTGGTAGCCCTTTGTGAGTCAATTGCAGCTAACGTACTGGGTGTATGTCAGTACGACTGACGGAATTAAACCAACCAGTTTTTACTTCAGAAAAAAAGTATATGTAAAATACATAAAAAAATCTGATCAAATAAATATGAGATTAATTAGGCTCATACATAGTTACATACATCTTTGAATCTTCTTGTATGTTGATGCTACCACTGGACAGATATACATTCATATTTTTACTCATATTACAGAGATTATGGAAACAACAGTGGCAGAAGAGTCCCACTTGTATGTGAGCAAAACAGAAGAATAAAAGACATGGAGAGAAGCTAGCATTACAATTGACAGTACCTTAAAAGCTCCACAGAGTGCTGCAAGAGCTTTTGCCCGCATAAAGGCAAAGAATTGATCAAATGGCATTCTTACCTATTTCAGCATGGAAATCCTGGTAAATCTCTTTATCTGCTGGCATCTCTAAGTGTTTATATGTAGAGTGCAAGGTAGAAAGTGTAAATACAAGTGGTGGAAGAGATAAATATGGGACCCCAAGCCATCCCAATAATAGTGCTGCTCAACACATCACGCCCTGGTCTCTATTATCTAGTTGCCAACAAGTTACACACATCATACAGTTCTATGTACAGAAGCTTGATTTTAAGATGCTCCTAATACAATAAAATGTTCTCTAATGAGTGTGTTGCTACTACTTTTAGATAGATTTGCTATACATTAAAAATCATAAAATATACTGAATTCTTTGTGTGCTGTACTTTTTATAAAAACAGTATTCCCCGCGTGCAGGCCAACACACCAGAACAGTGTAGATTTTGAGATGTAGAGTTGGTACAATTAACAGAAGCACATGGGGAATGAGTCAAGGAGTACAGACATCTGTCATCAGTGGAGGTAAATGCAAAGATCAGAAAAGGCTTGGGGAGTCACACAAAGAAACATAGCACAAGCGGGATACGAGGGCTCGCTCCTTTTACCAAGCACTGTCAATATTACTCAATCTCTCTCTTGCTGTAACTTAATCAAAATGAATACATATGTGGAGCTAGAATTAGTGATGAAGAATAACAATTAAGATTATGAGGAGGTGAGATTTTTGTTTTTTTGTTTTCGCCCTAACATATCAAATCAATAAGAAGTTTTTTGCCATAACATATTAAATTCAATGCTTAAAACATATGCTGCCATGGCGAGCTGTATGCATGAATAGGTGACTAAATATACTATATAAAATAGAAGAAATCCAGCTGAGATATCTCAGTCTTAAAAAGACTGTTTTATGTTTCAATTTTCATTTTCGAAGTCTAGAATAGGGACTAAAGCATGGGCAATCATTATTGTTTTGGGAATTCTTGTTATACCCTCTCCTTCCCATCTACCATTCTTTAAACCCATGCATATGCCGAGAGAGTCTATGAAGACACCTCAAATCTACTAAAGGGTGTGCGAGCATTGGAAGGACCCTGTGCTAAATGTGCCACTTTTAAAGCCATCCCTAGTCTAATGGAATATGATAAATCAATTAGAGCAAGACGGCAGACTTTAGAAATGAGCACACACAAACATGCAAAAAGCTATTTGTAAGAATGACAACAAAGCAATAAAAGGTATCCATGAAAAAAAATTCAGATAACCATCTTTGAAAGATGTTCTTGTGAGTGAGAGATTATTTAGACTTCTCTCTACAAGGGTATATTTCATTATATTCTAAGACCACTATGTGGATGATTACATCTCATCCAGTACATTGTGGGACATTAGATCATTTCGGTGAGCTTATACCCTAGCTATAACCTTTTTTTCAATTTAATTTAGTTTCCTTTCACCTACATTTTTGGTTTGGTAATGATTATCCTTATCTTATTTAACTCTTATACTTACCTTATTTTTAATGTAATGTCTCTAATGTACTGAAGTTGATATCCTAAAAAGCCACCAAAAATCATCTACCTCTGGATTGATTGGAAAAAAGGACACAGGTGGGATTCAGGAGGATAATGTGTTGAAGTGGAACACTAGGTTGTATTTTTATTTATGGTGGAAACGCCAAAGTCTTCCCATCTTTTTTAAGGACCCTCTTCTGAAATCTCTAGCCATTTAAAATATGCCCCCTCACACCCTGGAAGAAGTCAGGCATGATTGAGGGCTTGTTGTGCTCTCCCCTTACCATAAGATATGCAAATTGAACATGACTGGTTTGCAAACAGGATTTAATTTGAGATGCAACATTTGTACTAATAGACTGCATCGCAAATTGATCATTCACGGGCATCATTAAACAACCTTCCTAATTAATTTTAAGTACATAGGTTTCAATTTGCAACCTCTGATGATTAGTTGCAAATGCAGAGGTAATGACCTGTAAAGAAAAGTAAACCTTCATCCTTACATTTGTTTCCCAAAAGGGAAAGGTTTTTTTTTCTCCAAAAGAAACCCTTGTTCATTGAAGGGACTTGTGCTGCTTGCAACTTTAAAAAAGTTTCACATTTGAAAACATATTTGAAGATCATGCACTGGTACCCTGGACCAATGCCTGCTGCCTCACCAAGGTCATTCAACTCAATACTCAAAGGGTACCCAAACTTGGTATTTTTTCAATGGTTTGCAACTGCAATTCTGGTTTCAACCAATAGTACTTTGCAATTCTAGAGGACTGGAATGCTTCTATTATGCCCCCTTCTGCTTGTGATGCGGAAGGGGTTGCTAAACCTTTTTTTAGAATTTGAATACAATAATCTGGCTTAGAAAAGTAATCTTGTACATTTTGAAAAAGTGTTTTGTTCTCACAAAGAGTGATCACAGGTTTTGTAACTACAAAACCTTCAGTACACTAGATCCCTTCTCCTTTAATTTCTGTGCATGTCTTTGAACAATCCACATGTATATGCTGCAGCTGCCAAGCAAATATACCGAAAGGGACATCATTTCCCCAATCTGTATCTAACAGCAGTTTGTGAGGAAAGACATTGAGGAGCAAATTTAGAAATTAAATATAAAGCTTAGACTTGATCATATAACCTGTTTTCGTGTGTGCTAGTCTGCAGTACTGTGTAATTTAGCAACATGTTATCAATGTACAAAAGTCTGCTTTTTTGCTCCATTTCTTTTTGTGATGTTCTGTACTTTTTTTTACGGTGGCAAAAATCGCTAATCTTTTTTGGCTCCCTAGCATATAGTGATTTTCTCTTCATACAAAAAAATCAAAATTTCTTATTTTTTCGAACTTCATTCCAATTTTTAGATATGATGCTAAAAATGTGCATGAGTTTGCATTTGAGCCCACCTGGCGGACCTCGTAATTAATAGTAAGGACTCAGTAAGCTCAATGTTGATTGTGTCATGGCCGCAGCACTGGCCACAAGGCGAACTCATGGCGTAGAGTTTAGAAAGCGTGATAGAAGCCCCACCTTTTTCAGGAGGTGCGCGCGGTAAGGAGAGCCCCATCTGGCATTCCAGTTTAACCGCTTTGTTTGGTCTTCCCCCTAGGCTTCATGGCCTTACAGTTTATTGTTTTAGGCAGGTATTCTTTTTCACTGCTGCAGCATTTTGAAACCACAGCCACCGTATCCGGAGGCCTGACTGTCATTACTATCTGTTACTTTGTAGTGTGCGCACCGCAAACTGAGCTGCCTCTAGCCCAGCCCCCAAGGGACACAGTGACTGTATAACCATGCTAGTATTGTCACACTGCCCCCCAAACCCCCCCCCCACCCCCGGCGCACTTAGGGTCTCTCTAATGGTACTTCCTCACCACGCAAACATTGATGACAGGCTCTCATTCACCTTTAGCTGTAATTTCTGTCTATCATATTTTCAGTCCAATTATTTTTTACCTTTGTGCAAGAAACCTACTTCTGGACCTATTTTTCATTAATCAATAGTTTCTGCTAAGACCCCTGTAGATCCCAGTTTTATTTATTATTTTTCAATGTTATAGTTCACAGACCTAAAAGGAACCTGGGAAGGGCCTGGGAATGGTAGGGCAGGAAACCTGAATATGATCTGTCCACATATATAAATCTCTTCTAGGACCTCTCCCTACCATATATTAAAGGTTGTGTTTAAATAGGGTCACCAAAATTATGTGGCAATGGAGGGCCAAACTAAGCAAAAGGGTTGAATAACTTATGCAGTAAGAAAATGCAAATTAGACAACACAATGCAGCACATTCTATGGCTGTACCATCACCCTATTTAGCCATTTTACCACAAAATAATACTATATGGGCAAAGGTTTGACCTCATTTGTGCCAGTTTAATACCTAAATGCAGCAATCAATGACTAAAAGGTAACCTGTTAACCGCTATAAAGGGTCTGTGGGATCGATTGGAGCTAGAAGCAACATTCTGTGTTGTATTTGGACATTATGTAGTAGACTGTGTCCTATGTGATTAGTGATTTTAAACTATAATTATGAAGAAAGCACATTGCCACTGCAGCATATAATTCAGCAGCCCTGAATGTAATCTATGACAAGGCTCTTTCTCCAGTCTCTTGGCTCAAATGTGTACTTAAGATGTTCTCCTCTGTTACATCAAGCTGAAGAGATCTTTTGGTTACTCTTCAGACTCAGAGATGTAGACAGCCATAGTATGAGATAAACTCACATTTCCAAGCCCTGACACTCTAGGCTGATGGCCAGAAAGGCATTCGATGTCCTTATTGTCTGCCAGTCTTATCACTATGATTCTTAACTACAAGGTGACTCCATTTCATAAGTAACACCTTCAGCTTGTCTTTACTTTTTGACTGAAAGCACTTTTCATGTTTGTTAGACCTGACACACTTAGGGTGGTTTTCCCCCAACGTTTTGTCTGCCTCCCTCCATTTTTCCGATCTTATTTTTGCTGGTTTTAGGATTCTGCCCACTTTACCAATGCACACCAGTGCAAAACTGCTTGTGCTCTCTCCCCTAAACATGGTAACATTGGCTCATACCCAATTGGTATGTTTAATTTACCTATACTTGGTCTATTGGCATGTATCTTTACATGCCAAAACTTTAGAGCAGGCAGGAGGGAGATTTCAAAAAAATAGTCAGGAGTATGTATTTTTCCCAATTACTTATATTGAAGCAGAGGCAATCTGACTGAGTTGGGTATATTGGCTTGTATGATGACAGTCAATCAGTATTTCATTTTTGGCAGTTTAATATCATGTACAAACAAAAACAGAGTTATAAACTCTGTTTTTGTATGCACTATGTAACACTGCCTGAAATAAAATGTTGAGGGCTGTTACGCTCTAATATCCTCCTTCAAAAATTAGGCATAAAGCGTTACCTTTTTATGTCAGAAGTAATTCTTGGAGGGGGAGATGGGAGCTTGCGTGACAAGGATCAACATTTCACTTTTGCCTTGTTTCCAACTAATCATGATTTGGCAATCCAAATCAGGGTTCTGCATGCAGGAATCGGGAGGAGGGAGACTAGCCTTGAAATCGGTAGTCTCCCGCCTGAATCAGGAGTGTTGGCATGTATACTTACGGCGGGAAATACAAGGAGAACTGCAGTCAGTTTACTATGTTTATAGTAAATAGACCTCTATCTTCTGCTATAAAGAAGTGTCAGCAGTTTATTTACTATGAAAAAATTCAACATCCTGCAGGGCAGGGATGTAGGCGTGTAATTCAAAAGAAAGACCCAGTAGGTGCATTTTGTAACGCAGAAATCTGTTTAGAATACGTTGCTCTTATCATGCCTTCACTCTGAATTACAAGCCTGCTGAGTAATGCTGCATGTAATGAGTTTTCTACCGCATGTTACGTTTTTATTGCTAAGATGATAGACTATTCACTATGAACACGGTCAATAGACTGTAATGTCGCCCGCTGGACTATAATTTTGACCAAGGCAAAGGGAAGGACAGCTTTGTTTAGATTACAAAATGGCCACGATGCTCTATGTAGGCCTATTCTCTCATCAGGGTATATAATAAAAAATAAAAAAGATACAGACAAAAGACCGTAGTGCATTCCACAAGACCCCATATTTAGGTTGAACCTAGGCAGCGCACCTGAGCTGTCTCTCAACATGCTGTAATCTACTTCTGTGGGCTTTCACCACACCCATCACACACCCATCAGTTTAATTTTTTCCTTGGCCTGCCTTTCAAAATTCCTTTGGTTTCTTTGGTAAATGTTTTATTTTTGTGCCACCTTTTGGCTGTTTTGTTCCCACCATGGAGTCTGACCCTTTTACATGGATTATTGCGCGATCGCCCATAGAGGTCAGGACGGCGCACTACTCTTTTCTTTTGCGTTGGCTTGTTTTGTTAGTTTCCTGCTTGTGTTCTGCTCCGTTTCCGCATCGTTCATTTCAGGACATTTGGCTTGTGTCCGGGGGAACGCGCTCAGCTGACACCATTTGCCAACCAGAATGTATCTGTGTATGCATGAGTAAACAAACTTTAATTTCTGATATGATTTTGGAGCCCAGGCAGCTTGGTACCATGCTTCATGTTTCACATTATTGTACATTTTCCATTAACTGCTCCCCAGTTCCAAAGTTGGTAGCTCTAAATGTAATGCCACACATCCTCTCTCCAATACAATGGCTCTGTTTTTTAGGGTAATGTGTAGCAATTGTATAGCTCTTAAAGCCCTGCCAGCACAACGCCCTGGATAATGTGCTGCTTGGTTAAACACTTATAAGGTCCCAAAGGCGTGACCTACTGGCTATGCCAAGGCTTGTTTAAATATGTTCCACTGCCGAGAAGGTAATATTTAGCAGCGCTGGGTAATTCAGATTTCTTACTATTATTAAATGTTAAGATGTTGTCTTATTGTTCATAAACTGGAATTTTTTAAAATTTTGTGTACTGTTGTGGCCATAAGGACATTTTTGCTGTCATAAACATGATTTTTATTGTATCCCCATAGGGAATATGAGTTTTTAGAAATGATGGGTTGTGTTCTCAAGAAATACATAATTTTGTGTACTTTTGTGGTCTTTTGTTGGCTGAATAGTTATTTGACGACGATGATGATGACTTAGCTCACTCTTCATATCCTCCGTTGCAACACTATGGCCCGTATTTATACTTTTTTAGCGCCGCATTTGCATCATTTTTTTACGCAAAGTCGGCGCAAACTTACAAAATACAATTATATTTTGTACGTTTGTGCCGCTTTGCATAAAAAAAATATGCAAATGCAGCGCTAAAAAAATATAAATATTGGCCTATATCTCACAGCACCTTTCTTAAACTTCTAAACATTATGTTGACCTATTTCTTCACTCTCTGCCAGAGGTAATATCATCTTTACTTATTTCTTCACTCTCTGTCAGAGGTATTATTTTTTGATCCATAATTACATTTATTATATTGTCTTATAGAGAATGGTGTCCTATGGCTACATAGAATGGGCACCATATTTCAGCCCTGCTTTCCTTTTGCAACCCATTGTATTTGACAAACCATTAACCTTGTTTAGTTTTGAACCAAGACTATAACTCCCAGAAAGCAACAGTGTGTTTAATGAAAGCCCATACTGGAAACATGGTGTTTTAGAGACATGGAGCTCAATGGTCACCTTACTGTATTGTGTTCTCCCTGACTGACCAAGTGACTTACATGATAAAAAAGTAATAGTCATTTTTGATTAATATGCATGGGAAAAAGACAGCATTAGGATTACACCATCAACCAGACACCTCACAAAAGAGAGAACCATTTCAGAGTTCTACTGTCTCCACATACCTGCACGGGCTTTTTCTTGGCACCTTCATTGTTTTCTGCTTCCTCGTGTTCCCGCACCCCTTGGGTTAAGTTGGTATAGTTTGCCAGGCCGCCAATGAGTGAAGAGACCATGGGACTGGTGTCCATCTCTTCCTGAACATTGGAGAAAGCATAGTGATTAATGGTTACCCTCTTTCTATAAAGCACCAAGGGCCTTCCAGAACATGAGTGGTTACACAGAATTATTGTTCTTCCAGAAGCCCACAACTGAATAGATATGTCCAGTGTCTCCAAAACTGTTGTTTCCATCTCTACAACATTCATAACATCTAATCACTTCTTCCTTTCTTCTGATTTAATCAATCAAACTCTTGTGCTGCCTCTCTTAATTAATACTATTCTCTTTCTGTTGAGCTCCCCAAATGTGTCAATGATCCATTTGTAATTATTCAGGGCTGCATAATTTGTATTATATTTCCTCTTGCACATAAAGCCCACATGTCTCTGTACACTGCTCAAACTGGTTGTATACCCATGCTTCTTTAACTGAGGTTTCACTCTCTTTGACTCATCTCTAAATGTGTCCACTTAGGTTCTCTTGTTAAACTATGTAACCCCCAAATGTTCCTTATGCCTCATCCTATTGTGGGTCCCGAGACCCCGAATGTCACCCCTCTACCTTCTGTTTGTTTGTCCTTCTAGCACCTAGTCTGTGGAACTAACTTCCTGTCCATATTAGGAGAGACGTATGTTATCTAGATGTAAAGCACTGCAAAAAAACAATTTCATTAAACTACCTAACCAAACTTGACCTAAGCTGTTTTCTTGCTATGACATCTCTATCTTCTGATAGTGTGTTCACCGTTTTCTACAGCTTTTTTGCGAAAAGTGCCATGGGTAAATGCAGATTCACACTTCTTATCCCAGAAGTATAGCCTCAAATCTGGCACTCTCATCAAAATCCTCCTCCTCTGAAATGTTCTTTCCAAGCGACTATTCTCTTCGCTCACATACAAAATCATCGCTGTTTATGTCAGATTCATCCACCAAACTCAGCACCACTGTCTTGTTTCACCTCCATATCTTTCGACCAGCCATCCTTATTCCCAAACCCTTTAGGTATTCAACCTACACCCATATCTGCACTTTCATATTATGCAACACACTCATTGCAGTCTCTTTCTTTTCTCACTGCCAATCTCTTCTCTTAACCCAAAATATACTATTCCCACTCACCTCTTTATATCCCCCATCAAAAATTATTTACCAGTGTCTACCTTAATTTTCAACTGAAGCGGGATCTTGATCTGTCCATTACATCACCTGATGGACATTGATACCCATATTCCCAGTTTATCATCCTTGCATTTGAACCTTTACAATTAATTATTGCAAGGTTAACGCGGACTTTATTAGTACAGTTTGTCATTTCTTGTGGATTTTCTTCTCTATTCTGCAAACTACGTTTTGTTTCCACCAACGTCTCTTTCACCATCAGCCTTCAATAGCATTTTAAGGAATATCCTGTTCCCGTCATTGTATCTTTCTTTAAATTATTAATACAATATACATAGGCTCTCCAATTAAATGTGAAAAATACTTTTGATAAGTAGAAAAATGAATGTTCATAACAAAATTCTAAGGTTTTTTTGGATTCACTTCAAATTAAAAGCACAACTGTTCTGCTCTTATCTTTTTTCAAATATCTATTTGAAAAAAGGCAGAAATAAAAACATAGAAAAAAGGTAGATAGGTGTCCTGTCACTCGAAGGTGTCCAAGGCTCTAAATTTCAGTCAACTAATCACTGAACTGACTGAAATCTGGAACCTAGATTTTGACTTTTCAACTATTTTAACTCTGCAATTTGTTTTTTTAAGTTTTTTGTTTCTTCTGTGTTTTGCAGAATTATTGAATCTGATCATGCTTTTGCCTGCACTATGTTGTTTTTATCTTATTTTGCTCTAATGTTTACTTTCCTATGTGCCCACATATTATGCCAGCAATATTATTCTAGTGTGTATCAAGTAGTGTTATCATTTTCCAAAAAGATGAATATGTAGTTGAGACAGTCAGTCTGACAGGCAGTCACATTCTGAGTGAATTCCTTGTTGTTAACATATCTTTTAGGAACATGATGAGTTCTGGGAATCTGGCTACATGTTATGTATCTGTTTGTGTCTTTTAACGTTCTAACCCATCAGTAGGTCCCATTGGGAGTGTTTTTCTAAAGAGGAAATTGTATGACCCTGCCCAGACACCCCTAGACAGTATATGCCCTTAATAATTGCCATTGCCTTTTGGCAATGGTGGTCATACTGGCAACCTGGCCAAAATAGAAGGTTAGCTTTTCATCAATGTCTCAACAACAAGGATCCTGATGCCAAAGCATATGTAAAGTACTTGACACAGAGGCTTTACATTGAGTACTTCTTTAAAAAAAAATTCTGACAACAGGTCTCGTCTAGTAGCAGTAACCTTAATGAGCTCCTTACAGGACCAGATTCAGGTGACTCCAGGACTCACCCAAACTTCATTCCAAACTTGAGCCTCGTGCCAAGTAGCATCAGTGTACTGCTCTATATGAAGCAATTCATCTCAGATCCTCTTTAAACAGACTACTTAAATATTCTCACCCAATGAAGTGAAGAACACAAACTTTGCATCTTCATGGAGTGTGCTCCGCTGAATAGCAAATCAACAGTATCGGTGGGACAGAATATCAAAAATAAAATAGCAACACAGACAGATTTTCTTTACCGTACTGCACATAGATGTCCCTACACAGTACATATATCGTCAAGGTACGTCAATGAGGAGTTAGGAATAGTAAAGCTAAACTACCCTATATGCACTTTTCAATATTTTGTCCCTTGATATTCTGTCCACGATATTAGTGCAACACAATATTGTTGATGTCGATATTCAGTAGCACAATCTTCATAGAGTGCCTACTCGCCCAACTCACCTGAATCAATTTCTTGAAGGATATTTCCAATTTATGACCTCACTACTTTTAGGGCATGATGATGAGCGCTGCCCTACTTTTCTCTGCATTCTTACGCCTTGATTTTAAGTATCCATCCTATTTGGGACCATACAGTCCTGAGACCTGCTTTACTGGGCAGCTGAATTAGTTGTTAGACTTCTAGACCCTACAGTGAAGCATTCCTTACTTCTGCAAACAGAGGGATTATAAGAAGAAGTGGGCTCCAGGGTCGGTTACACTGTTCCTCTTGAGCAAAGAAATGCTGGAACCAATGACTGTCTGGGCGGTGCATAGAAGGAATCTATGCTCCACTCCCTCCATGGCCAATCCAGCCAAGCAAACCCATCACATCAATGCTGCAGAAAATACATTAAGCTACTCCATCCACCACCAGGATAACAGCGAGCACCAGAGTTGTGGTCATGGGCAAGTACGACAGGTCCCTTTGGGCATCCACTGAACATTTCGATAACTACACGCTCAGGGGAAAGAGGCAGGATTTTGGGCTATCATAAACAAGGAATGCGCAGCTTTCAACTAGCCAAGAATACTGCCATGGAACTTCCATGACTGGGTTCTCCTAGATCTAATCATCAGCACTTTACAACCCCTTGATTGCAACAGCAGCCTCAAGGGTAAACATAATTCTGACATATGCATGGGCACTGGAGGAACTAAAACAGAGGAATGTGGCCTTCAGCAACGTCTAGAAAACTCACATCTCTTCTAAGGCAAGGTCTTGCTTGTGTCCCTTCCTCTTTCAAGGAACCAAACATCCCACTATAAAATCGTCCAAAACTCTCTGTCCTTATTCCTCTTATTCAGGAAGTTCAACTGCTCCAGAAAAGGACTGTGATTGAGAGAATGTCCAATTGTCGACATGGTAAACAGGTGATACACAGATTCAGCCTCTTTTTTTGCAGTACAACAGGCAAAAAGGGGACCACAAACATTTAGACTCGAAAATAGTAAATAAACAGACTAGGGAAGAGAATTAGAATGTAGACATTTCACATGACTTAGGCAGATCTGATTATAGAATACAGTATGTAAAGAATAGATGTTATGGTGTACATTTTCATATCCCTTTATCCAAGAATTACCATACATTTCTGATAACTGCTGTAAAACATGAACACCTCCAGGACAAAGTTCAATCTTGCAGCAAAGATATATTTAAGTGCATGGCAGCAGTGGCAGCCATCTCAGGAAATAAAGATCTACACCTTACCATACCTGAACAACTGACTCCTCAAGGCAAATACTATTTGTCTAAGATCTTGTGACAACCTTAAAAAGAGATCTAGCATTTTGGGTTTTAGGTAAAAATCAGCAAGTGATGTTTTGTCATGGCACAGAAAATAAAATACCTGTAATTTGTGTTCAGGACCTTTTGGGACTGACTGTACCCATGAAGAGATGGGTCAGTATTGATCTGCATAAAGAAGGCCCTTGTCTAGAATGGCATGGTGGGTGACATTAGTTTGAGCTTTCCATCCATCTCGTTGTTGTTGTATTTGGAACCTTAAGTGTGACGAGTATGCCCAGAAAAGCCCAAAGTAGGACAAAACTGGTCTGGTGTTGCTTGTAGTCCCTTCTGGTGGGGACCTCACCTTGCAGTTCAAGGCAGATAGTTCCCATGAGGAGCTGAGTCAGCACTGATTTGCATAAGGCAGACCTTTGTCTCCAAAGAATTGGTGGGTCAAACACAGTGGAATGAAATGCAGCCCCAGTGATTGCCAGTGGCTGGGATTGATCCAAGCATTCTATTCATCACCTTGTTGTTGTGGCACTTGGTGCCCTAAGTGAGACAGGTATGCCAAGATGTGGGCCATGTGCTCACTGTCCCATCTGACTCATCTTACACTCTGCTGACAAACCCCTAAAAGGGCAAAACCGATTTGGGGTTGCTTGTGGTCCCTTCTGGTGAGGACTCACCTGGGATGTCAGGACAGGACTGTCCCCTTGAGAGGCAGCGCTTGTATCGATTTGCATAAAGCAGGCCTTTGTCTAGAGTGCCGTGGTGGGCAAAACATGATGGACAGCAATGCAATGAGTGATTTGCTGTGACTGAGATTAATTTATGTATTCCATTCATCACTTTGTAGATGTTGCTGTTAGGCACAAGGGAAAGAAGTTTTTTTTTCCTACTGTGAAGAGCTTGTTTTCGATCTGGCGGATGTGTCTTCTGACTCAGTCTGATACTCGACCAAAATATCTGCGTATTCACCCTACCTCATGCGAGGCTGTAAATGAAACCTGTGCAGGAATGTCCTGGATATCTATAATGTTAGAAGGTGTGAAACTGGGAGGACAAGCTAGTCTAAACACCAATAACTTATTAATAACTTTTACAGTGGTGTTAGGTAAAAATGTGAAAATTATACTTTAGAGAGAGAGCCCCTGAAAAATACATTCAGTAGAGAAGAATGTCTTTCTGACAGAGCAATGAGCACACATGGACCTGCAGGTGATGTGATGTACATGATTAGAAAAGGGAATGTTGTACGTGTTCAATAAGATGGAGTTTTACCCACAAATTATCCATTGGTTCAATAGCATTAAACAGCGCTCAGATGCAAGCATGGCCGCCATGTACTATCTCAACAAAACAGGAAGCAGGCACAGAGCACTCTCAGAACAGTCCCATGCAATCCAGCACTGGCTTCTTAACCAATTTCTATAATATATAGAAATCCAGTTTCAAAATGTTGCAATGTGAAAGCAGAAACCTTAGGAAGATCGCTTTCAAAAGATTGGAAATTGGTTGTCAACAATGAAATACCAGGGGTCATATTCAACCTGTGGGGAACCACACAATAAATTCTCTTTTCTCTGGGAAAAACTGCCAAAATGCATACAACTCATGTTCAGATATCCTACACAGAAGGAGGTTAAGAGGCCAGCGAGAAGATCGTCCAAGTGATTCCATTGAAAGCGATCATGCATACGGAGCTTGAGCAAGACAGTTGACTCAAGAACATGCCAGAAAAGGGCAGTACTATCTTACCAGATGTATCCTACAAACCTGTTTCTTTAGCTTCAGCTAGCAGTTAGTACGGTATATCTCAAATATTATTCACCATTCTAGTCTTTACTGATTTTTTACAGCATCGAATGAAATTCAGTATTTAAACATTCTTCCCTGGGGAAGTGAATATGTTCCTTTCCAAATTGATGGGTTCCCTTTTAGAAACCATGTACATATGAGACCACAACACTTGTCTTGACTTCAATAAATTTCTGTTTTGATTAAATAGCTACTTGCAGTCTTTTTCAATTTTTTTCCTCGTTTTATCTTAAAAGGGGGTGTTCAGAAGAAGGTAATAGCAGCACAGTAGTGCTGTTAAAGTAATGTTTGGTTAAACATATGGTGTTTAACAAAGACAAAGCTAGAAAACATTGTTATTTAGTTGTGAAAAGAAAGAGTTACCTTTCTTAAATGTTTCCAGAACCGTCACCCAGGCAGCTATATTTGATGTCTGTGAAGTTAATGAGGATACTCATTATGAAGAACTGGAATTACCAGAAGGGCTTCATTTGATGTGCCTACAGGCAAGTGTAACCACTTGTGTTCAGATTTGGCTAATTATAGCTTGTCCTGTAGCACAATATGCAACTGCAACTTGCAGTGAAAATATTTGCTCCACTTGGGCTCCGATGATAAGAAAGAGATATTATCTTCTACATGCCACCACACTTCTTGTCCCAAAGGGACCATGTATTCCTCACCATCTATTCATCATTATTACCCCCTCACATTTGGTTTCTTATTTGAAGCTGTATCCTCACAATTTTATTTTCTTCTCTCCTTTGCACTTCCTCAATGCTTCTCTTCTTAACCATCCCCTACCTGTCTATTATTCAATCTTCTAAACCGCAGAGCTTCCCCACACGCTATCTCATCCTTTCATTCTTCTACCACCATCCTTCTCTTAGAATCAACATCTTCTTAAACACCTTCAAACAGCTATTATTCTTTATTTCTTAACAATACCTTTTTCTCATCTCATCATCCCCTTCCTTCATCATAATTAGATTCGCATTACTTCATTCTAAACTCCTTTACACTCTATTCTATTGGTTCAATCCATCTTTTCATCTCACTAGCCTTTCAAACTGTGAAGATCTGCTCTTCTTCCCCCAGAGAGCCTGAACTCCTTAGAACCACCATCACCATTCACGTCAGCTCCTTAGAAGCACCATCACCATTCACGTCAACTCCTTAGAACCACCATCACCATTCACGTCAACTCCTTAGAAACACCATCCCCATTCACTTCAACTTCTTGAAACCACTCAACATTCACTTCTACTCACTGCCATCCTACACCAATAAACAGCCCCCCTCCTCAAATTAATTTTCTTCTCAAACAACTATTTTCTATATCAAAATCACTTTCATACCACTAGCCCACTTATCCTCCTTTGGCCTTCCAACTTCCATCACCTGCTTTTCATACAGTCGCCATTGTATTTCACATGACTCTCTACTCAAAGATCTTCACCATTTGCTCATAGCTTTCTTCTTCTACCCCACAATCCTATTTTTCCTGCAAACATTTTCTTTTTCCCAGCACCATCTTCTCTTTCTCAATGTCAGTTTTGCAGCTTCCAATGATCCCCCAATCTGTATATCGACAAAGCCATTTACTGTACCAAACATAGGTAAACTTCCTATCTTCATCCTCATCTCCACATCATAATCCTCCTCTTTTCCACCATGATATTCTTTCAGCACGTCCTCTTCTTCCCACATCTTTTTCCACCATTGTTGTTTTATTCTAACATCATCGCTTCACCAAACCTGATCTTCTTCCCATTCTCTTTCTTTAATATCATCTTCTTCAGTGCAAACTCATCCACACACATCTTTCGCCAACACACTCAACTCTTTTTCTTCATTCTTTTCCCCTTCACCATACTTCTCTGTTCAATACCACACCTTTCTCTCTTCAAGGGACTAGCCTGAAAATTAAAATACCCACCACTTCGAACAAAATCTTTAGATGGCACCAATCAAGTGAAGCAAATGAGCCTACCTTTCTCTAGAAGAGCTCCCTTCTCTCTTCTAATCAAGCATCTACCGATTCATCCTTTTACTTTCCATCCACCCAGTGACATCTAATATTACACCTTTAAATTCTGTCATCCATTAATTCTTTCAACCATCATTCAATCTTTCCCCAATCCATCCATTAATACATCCACTCTGTCATCCATCCATCCATCCATCCTACCACCTACCCAAACACTCTGCCATCTATTCTTCCATCTCTCCAACCTGGCATCAATTTATTCACTCATCCAACCACTCTGCTATCCATCCATTCATCAATATATCCATCCATCCATCAATCCACTCTGCCAGTCATCCATGCATTCATCCATCCATCCATTTACCCATCCCCTCTGCCATCCAACCCACCCCTCTGCCACCCATCCAACCAACCATCCACTCTGCTATCCATCCATCTTCTTATTCATCCACTCTGAACTCCATCCAGCCATCCACTATGCAACCCATCCATCCATTCTGGCATCCACCAATCCATCCATCACACATTCATCCACTCTGCCATCTACCTATCCATCCATTGATTTATTCATCCACTCTGCCTTCTGTTCACACACCTTTTTACCCACTCATCATCCCTTTACATCGCCATCCTTTTACCTGTCCGTCCACCTTCAATCCATCCCTTGTACTCTGCCATCTTTCCGTGTGTCCATCCACCTATCTATTCAGTCACTCATCCATCCATCCCTTTACTAGCCCACCCTTTCACCTGTTGATCCACCTTTCCATTCAGTTATCCTTTTACCGACTTATTCATTCACCCATTCATCCACACATCCTTTCATCCTTCCATCGAATAATCCTTCCATCTTCCGTTCGTTCTTGCTCCAGCGTACTCTTCCAGTGGCACTGTATTCCTTTCATAGAGATTGTCTGCTGAGTTGCAGACAGAAGATGCCCGCACGGACCCCAGCCCCGCTGGAGCAGCCATCGAAGATTGGGGAGGGTTTCACGACGCCCCTGCTCTCACTGCCTGACCCTCCTCTACACACATTACACTAACCAAGCTTTCTGACACGACCAGCGCCTTCCCCGCTACAATCTTTTTGGCCCATCACAGCTCCCTTAGCCCTAAAAACGACTTAGGTCAATGTCTCCCAGTCACTCGTTGTTTCCTAACATCTCAAACAAACGATGTTCTATTTGTCAAACGTTCTCGCCTCTCCACCTTTCTTTGTTCTTGCTGCAAACATCCATGTTCATTAAAAGTCATCCTTGTACCCAGAGAACAACATGGTAATAGGAAGTATTCCGCAGTCAGTACTGCTGCAGGTAGATATTAATGACCCTGACATTCTGACACACGCTCTGCTGCAATCAGTGTCCCCGGTTCCCCCTGGAGGGCATCTCACGGTGTGTGCAGTCCGCTCCTGCGTCTGGTGCTCGGCTCCGCACTCTCCGTGCGGACCCCTCACTTACACCCTCTACCAGAGCCTTCACACGCGCCCCCCCACCGAGCCTTACCTCGAAGAGGGCCATGTTCTTCCCATCGTATTCCTTCCCGGTCTCCACGTCCGTGCTGTTAATAAAAGGACTGCTCTCCTTGGGGTTTCCATCGCCTGCAAAACACAAGCGGAAGAAAAGATGTCAGCGAATCCCAGTAATGTTTGGGTTAGTGCAAGCGTGTGTTCCCACCACTCTGTCCAATTAGCAATATAATATAATATAATATAATAAATATCATATAATATAATTGATATACTATAATGTGACATAAGGTAATATAATATAATATATTATAAATTAATATATGTTTTGTTTCAGAGTGCTTACTAGTTTTAATCAGCACTGTCGCCCTTCTTTACTCGTTTATGGGTGAAAACTAGGTAGATAAATGATCTCTCTACTCTCACTTTCCGGCCTCTTTTTCTCTCTTTTCCCCCAGCTCTTCCTCGGTATTGTTTTCCCTTCTCCTCCTCGTCCCTGCTTCTATCTTTCTTTCTCTCTCTTCATCTCTACATTTCTTTCTTCTTCTTTTGCCTTCTCCTTCCCTCTCTTCTTCCCTTCCACTCTCTTTCTTTCTCCCCATCTCTCCTCCCTCTCTCCATCCCTTCTCCCCGTCTCCATGGAGACGCACGGCCTCTGCCATCATAGCTAATCAAGCAGCTCCTGGATGGGACGGCTGGTGAACCCCCAGAGCTGACGCTGAGGTATATCCTCAATCTACCACCTTTTATGAGCACTAAAGTGCAAGGATCTGAGGCGATCCAGCTCACAGTGGGGCTCAAGGGACGGTACACGCTCTTACTTTTGGTACCAGCAGCCTTTATGCTTTGCAGGTTACTGCCCCTCTCTCTGATGATAGCAATAAATAAAGGGGATTATCCGGGCTGCGCACAACCACCCTCATACCTTCCCATCAACAACGCCCGTGCCCAAGGTCGCTGATCGCCAGCTTTCACTGCAGCAGACTCAGTGTCACGCTGCTGAATTACTAGCACAACAAATCTGCCTAATTCTTGCGAAGCACTGCCTAGTAGGCATGGAACCTGGAATTCAATCCAGTGGTTACAGAGCTGAGCATCAGGCAGCGGGGATTTCTGCCCAGCGTCTGCAGAACTGTGCCCTGTGACAAGCATCAAGCAATTCTGCCCAGTGCTTCAAGAAACCTGACAGTGTGAGCATGCATCAAGAAATTCTGCCCAGTGCTTGCAGAATCCTGACAGTGGGCATGCATTAATAATTATGCCCAGTGATTGCAGAAGCCTGGCAGTAGCATGCATTAAGAATTCTGCCCAGTGATTGCAGAACCCCGACAGTTAGCATGCATCAAGAATTCTGCCCAGTGCTCGTAGAAACCTGGCAGTGAGTATGCATTTAGAATTCTGCCCAGTGCTTGCAGAAACCTGGCAGTGAACATGCATTAAGAATTATGCCCAGTGCTTGCAGAAACCTGGCAGTGAGCATGCATTTAGAATTCTGCCCAGTGCTTGCAGAAACCTGGCAGTGAACATGCATCACAATTTCTGCCCAGGGCTTGTATAAACCTAGCAGTGGGAATGCATTTAGAATTCTGCCCAGTGCTAGCAGAAGCCTGGCAGTGAGCATGCAATAAGAATTCTGCTCAGTGCTTGTAGAAACCTGGCTGTGAGCATGCATTAAGAATTCTGCACCGTGCTTGTAGAAATCTGGCTGTGAGCATGCATTAAGAACTCTACCCAGTATTTGCAGAAATCGGGCAGTGAGCATGCATTAAGAATTCTGCCCAGTGCTTGCAGAAACCTGACAGTGAGTATGCATCAAGAATTCTGCCTAGGGTTTGCAAAACCCTGACAGTGAGCATGCATCAAGGAATCTTGTCCAGGGCTTTCAGGACCAAGACCTGTGACGACGTATCAAGGAATTCTGGGCAGTGCTTGCAGAACTTTGCCATGTGACAGGCATCAATAAATTCTGCCCAGTTTTTGCAGAACCCTGGCACTGAGTATGCAACAAGGAAATATGTCTGATACTTGTCGCCGCTGCCCACTGTACATGCATCAATGAATTCTGTCTAAAACTTGTAGAACCCTGCCCAGTAAGCATCTATCCTGAAATCACCCATGCTTACAGAAGCCAGTGAGCAGGCATAAAGCACTTCTGCCCAGTGCTTGAAGAACCATTCCCAGGTCTAATACTACAGAATACTTCACAGTGAGTATGCTCCAGGCGATTCTGCCTAATACATGCCAAGGCCAGCTCAGTTAGCACGCATAATGGAATTCTACCCAATGCTTACAGAACGCTTCCCAGTGAGCATGCACCAAGGAATTATACCCAGTGCCTCCGGAACACTGCACACTGAGCATGCACCAAATAATTCTACCCAGTGCTTACAGAACACTGTGTAGTGAGCATGCATCAAGGAATTCTGCCTGATGCTTACAGATTCCGGGCAGTGAGAATGCATTGAGGAATTCTGTCTGATACTTGCTGGCCCTTCCCACTGTGCATGCCTCAACAAATTCTACCTAAAGCCTGCAAAACCCTTCCCGGTAAACACAAATCCTGGAATTCTACCACTGCTTGCAGAACCCCACATAGCAAGCAGACACCAAGCAATTCTACCCAGTGTTTGCAAAAATTACAACCAGTTCTTCCAAACAAAAGCACAATGATGTGAAAGAAATCAGAGGCAAGCAGTGGCAAAGCCAATAGGTCTTGTCTTGGCCAGCTGGTATAATGGTAACATTTTTCTTCCCATTTTATTACAGGGATGTACCACAAAAACAAAAAAACACAAAAACATGTCACCACATAAATGTGGCTATAATATGCTTGCAATAAAATGTTACATACGTCACTGTCTTACGAGTGATGGTTTAAATTCAAATAACTACCATTTCAGTTGTGCCATGCATTTGTTTGTCAAGGAGAGAAAAATGCATCACCACCAATTCAAGCACTAAAATGGCAGTCGATAACAAAGTTGCATTGTCACATAAAGACTTTATAATAACTTTAAAAAGGAATCATAAAATGAATTACTATTTAACAGGTTACCTGAAAATAAGTAGTTGGTATTTAAAGTCAATATAAAAAAGCATATGTTCAACTGCGTTTGTCACTGAGGACAAAGGAACTAGTTTAGGTGGATGTGAACAATGTGCTGTCATACAATGTGAATGGACTCTGTGGGAAAACTGGGAAAGCTATTGCCCAATGCTGTATGATGTAGATTGTGGAAGCAGAAAGTTAATGACAATTTAACTGACCAATGGATGAAGCTGGCTAACCAAAAGCTCATCTGAATGTATATTATGTGTGAATTATTTGGACTTTAAACATTAAATGAAAAACAATAGTCTGGTGAGAAAGCTGAATCTACCTTTAATGACAGACCTAAAAAAAAATAAACATCTGGCTTATCACTCAAGGTGGCTGAGTTTCCAGTGGGAACAATTGTTCAGAAACCTGGTGCTTGAATCTCCTTTCTAAGGGAAAGGGCCTCCCCCCAAGATGGGGGGACGTGGACCCTTAGGAAACGGGGCCGCCGTGGCCCAAACCCCTTCGCACTGGTTGTGTGTGGGGCTGGCCTATTACTTCCACCCCCACGCCTCGCGAGGTGTGAGGGCGGAAGTCAAAAAGAAAGGGAGCGTTTCGGCTGCGACAGCCGCCGATCCAGTTCCAGCCACCGCACGCCGGTGGAGGGCTACATAAGCGCCCCCAGGACGGCTCGGCCTTCTTGCGTCATGGTGGCTGGACGAGCAGACGGTTCGTCACTGTCCCACCCACCCTCTCCTTAATTTAGGTTGTGAAGAAGGTATTAGCAGAAAGTGAAGTATTAAAGTAACCAGAAGCAACAGAGGGGTCCACAAGGCTGGGGCCCCGGGGTAACACTAGAGATAGGATCCTGAAGTCATGAGCCAACCTGCGGATATACACACCAGATTAAGGGGTAGGGAGCCCAGATCGCTTGGGGGGCCATGGGGCTCCCGCTCCTGGCCGCCCCGTTACACCCCTAGGCAGATTGGTGTTTGGAGGGGGGGCGGAACCCTCAGCATGTGGGCAAGGAACGGTGAAGTCAGGGCAGCCGCCCCCCCAGGGATACAGGTGAAGTATGGTTCACTTGTGTGGTCCAATGGTGGTTCAGGAAGGGATCCTGTCACAAGAAAATGATTTATGGTTACAGAGTATATCTTTTAAATGTGATTTATGTTTTGTAAATATGACTGAAGTTTATTTGAAGTGATTTATGGTTTAGATATGTGTAATAAAAATATCATGACTAAAATTTGTAATAAAAACTTCTTCCAACAAATACGTTTGTCGGTCTGATATAGCTGGTGTCGGGGTGAGGGCCTGCTGGGGGTCTCTGGGTTCTAAGAATCTGATAAGAAAGACGCAACTCTCTCGGAGCCACAATGATGACATGCAACAGAAAGAAGTGCAGCAGACTGCTAGACTGAGGCAGCACACAGAGAAATCCCAAAACCAGACTCCTAGTGGCACATACAGAACCAGTGACTATGTACAGGGCTACTGCAAATATAAATTTGTGTGGCTCTGGCATAGTTCTTGCAATTATGAATTTACACATTTGCCACATAATGCACATTATGTTGTATAAATGCTCAGTTCGGCAAAGAATGTACTTACATTAAACAAATCATATTTACTAATACAGTATGGTATGCGCCGAAAGTGGTTCAGCACAATGGTAATAACTTTGCAAAAGTTTAACCGGTCACATTTCACTTGTGATTGCTGGATTCAGATATTAAACTGGTACTAATGGTGAAACATTTACTCAGAGAGTATTAAGGGTGTGTACAGTGCAACTTACAGCACATTGTTCTAGATATGTTGGCTAGACAAAGTAAGACAGTGCGGCTCAGAACTGACGAAATATAGCAATGTTGTCTCTGACTGTACAGGAATCCACCAGCCAGTGTGCACTTTGCCACAACATGTAATGCACAAATTGCCATGCCAGTTTCCATGGTACTCCAGTAGTGAAAAATACATTTCAACTGTATTTTATACAATTCCATGGTATATAAAGAATGGTTGTCATGCCAATTGTCAATTTTCTTGAGGGTGTAAATCAACCTTTCAATATATATATATATATATATATATATATATATATATATATATATATATATATATATATATATATATATATGTATTTTTTTTTTAAGGTCCCAACTTTGCATTCTCAAATTGCTGGTCAATATATAAAACCACCATCACCATAAAACCATCTACATTTTCCCAGTATGAACTTTTTGCTTCCTCTTCAGAATGTACATGCAAGCATCTACACGGCCTCCACCTGAAATGCATACATTGAATGGTCAGTAGCACATTACCTCCCGTCCCTCCCTCGCCTTCCTTTTAACCAATGAGGCCTCCCGCCTCCCCTCTAGACCCTCCCTTCCCCTTTCAAAACCCCCCCCCACCCTTATCCCCTGTTCTTTTGTCTAGCCCACGCTAGACGGTTTTCTTTCCCTTTCTTACCTGCACGGCGGGGCCTGGAGGTCGTCGATGGAGGCACTCCTCGGGACGTGGAGCTCCGCGAGGAGTGCTACGGCTGGGTCGCGTCTTGAACGAGCAGCATGGTTGCTCGAGAGGCGTGTCCTGGAGGCCGGCTGACGGGGTCAGCCGGCCCTCTGTGGCTGGGACGTTGATTTCCGGGTTTCAGCGCCGCGGAGCCGCGGGGAACCGAGGGACTTCAACTCTGAGATGCTCTCAGGTAGGACGGGCGTTCGGCCCGTGGTTTTTATGTATTTTGATGAAATATTCCAGCAAAGAGACGTAGGATTGTCTCTTCTTCCTCGGAGGAGAAGGGGGGTGAGGCTAGCATTACTACTCCTGAGAACTCACAGGTGCCTAGCAGGGGTACTCCCTTCATGTCCAGAGAGGAGGTTCAGGATATGATTGAGGTGGCGGTGACCAGGGCACTACAAGCAGGCGTGGCCAGGACTGGTCAGTCTAAATGTGCGCATTCATCGGTAGCAGCTAGGAAATCCTCATCGGAGAGTGAGGATGAGGCCCCATCGACGTCATCTGGGGGGAAATATGTTTCCAGAGAAGATATGTGGGAAGTGATGGCACATGTTCGGGACAATTTGGGTTTCCCAGTGTTTCAACCTGCAGACTCGGATTCTCATTTATTTCCTCAATATAAGACACCTTCAAAGTTTGCCATGCCTTTTCAGGGACCTGTGAGGGAGATGGTGTTTCGTGAGTGGAAGGATGTGGATAAGGCTCAGGTTCCACGATTCCTTCAGAAACTTTACTTACTTGAGGGTGAGGAGGTTTTGCCTCCTTCAGTACACCTGGACTCTATTTTGGCTACTCTGATTGGCAAAACGGCAGTCAATCCGGAGGATTGTGTGCCTACGGATGCCACTGACCTTAAAGTGGATTCGGGTCTTAAGAGGGCTTTTGCTGCGGAAAATCTGGCGCTGAGGGCAGGGATTTATTCTGCTTATGCGTCACAGTCATTGGTTCAAGACTTTGATAAACTGGCAGTGGCTGTACAGGAAGGGGCGGAATGTTCGGAGCTCCTGGCTGGTATGGAGCAGCAGGCCAGATTGTTGGCTGATGTGTCTTCGGATGTGGTCCGTACTTCGGCTCTGGCATCTGGGTCTTTGATTGGGGCTCGTAGGTCCCTCTGGTTGCGTTCCTGGAAGGCTGATCCGGGGGAAAAGGCGGCCTTGTTGAGACTGCCGTTTGAAGGTCGTACCTTGTTTGGAGAACAATTGCCATCCATGCTTTCCAAGGCTTTTAAGGAACGGAAGCATGCCTTACCTTATAAAGGGGGTTCTTCTTCGGGTAAAGGGTGGAAGAAACAGTCCAGATCTTCTCCTACTAGGGATGCTAAATCCTTTTCATTTAGGAAACGGCGTTTTCAGCTGCGTTTTTCACCTAAGAAGTCTGCTCCTGCGACCCGGGGTGGTTTCAAGAAGGGGTCCTGACAATCACTGTGGGCCTGGCAGAGGGCCGGTTGGGGGAAGACTGAGTCACTTTCTTTCGGCTTGGAAGGACAGTGTAAACGATCATTGGGTACTAGACATTGTGGCCAATGGTTATGTCATAGATTTTGTGGTGGTTCCTCCAGATTCAGGGGTACGTCCCACACCTCTGCCTTCAGAGGGGTCACGGAGAAGAGCATTATTGGACGGAGTGCGGGACTTACTGGTCAAGGGGGCCATTTCCCACGTTCCGCTAGACGAGCGGGGTCAGGGCACTTATTCGGTCTTGTTTCTTGTGCAGAAAGTTTCAGGGGGATTTCGGCCGGTGCTCAATCTAAAGGAGGTGAATACCTGGATCAGGACAGTGCATTTCCGCATGCTGTCCATTCAGACTATTTTTCCATTTGTCAGACACGGGGACTTTCTGGTGTCACTGGATCTGCAGGATGCTTACCTACACGTACCGGTGGCAAGATCCTCTCAAAAGTTCCTGAGGTTTGCTGTGGGTCAGGACCATTATCAGTTTTGCGTTCTACCTTTCGGTCTAAAATCTTCTCCTCGAATTTTCACAAAGGTGCTGGCTCCTCTAGTGGCTTTGCTTCATTCAGAAGGGGTATTTCTGCATCCTTATCTAGACGACATTTTGATTCATGCCCAATCACGAGACCTTTTGCAGAAGCAGGTGGTCCATGTTCTGGGGGTCCTGCAAAACCACGGGTTTTTAATCAATTGGGAGAAATCAGACTTAGTGCCGTCCCAGGATCTGGTTTTTCTGGGAGCTCGGTTTCAGACTCTTCTTGGGTTGGTGACTGTGTCAGAAAAACGGCTGGGTGTCCTACAGGCTTTGGTAAAGAAGGTATTGTTGCGGTCTGCTCCCCGAGCTCTTCTATGGTTGCGTCTGCAGGGTCATTTGGCGTCGGTGATATTTCTGGTTCCTTGGGCACGTTTCCATCTCCTGTGCTTGATGACATGGTTCTTGAGAAGGTGGACACCAGGGTCCGGTTCTCTGAAGGACAGGGTTCCAGGGTCCGGATTGATTCACAGAGAGTTGCAATGGTGGTTGGATGCAGACCACCTGAGGATAGGGGTTTCTTTATCGCCTCTGAGACCCGTGGTGGTGACGACGGATGCCAGCCTCTCCGGTTGGGGGGCATGGATGGGGTCGGCTCAGATTCAGGGGTTTTGGTCCCCTCGGGAGGCGAGTCGGTCGTCGAATTGGCGCGAATTGAGGGCAGTATTCCTGGCTCTGGTCCATTTTCAGGATTCCCTGAGGGGTGCGGCGGTTCTGGTTCGCACAGACAACTTAGTGGCCAAGGCTTATGTCAATCGGCAAGGAGGGACCAGGTCAAGGGCTCTGTTCAATCTAGTCAGGGAGATTTTTGTGTGGGCTCAGGAGTGGGTTCCTTCTCTCAGGGCTACGTACATTCGGGGGGTGGTGAATGTTCGGGCGGATCGGCTGAGCAGAGTGATTCCTTCCTCTCAACTTTTCTCTCTCCGGAAGTCTCTGTTTCAGCATCTGGTTCGGCTTTGGGGTCTTCCAGTGCTGGATGTGTTTGCGTCAGTAGGGAATGCGAAAGTGGATCGCTTCTGCTCCCGGTTTCGATGTCCCCAAGCATGGGAGGTGGACGGGATGTCATGTCCTTGGCCGCAGGGCCTTTTGTATGCGTTCCCTCCTTTTCAACTACTCAGGGCGTTTCTGTTACGTGTGAGGGATCTGGGGTCCAGGGTTGTCCTAATTGCGCCACTTTGGCCGAGGGCGAATTGGTTCCCCTTGTTGAGGCTGATGGCGGACGGGAGGATGTGGCCTCTGCCTCTTTGTCCGTCTCCCCTGGAGTTTCCCTGCCTCCCATTGGGGTCATTGAGAAGGTTACACTTGACGGCCTGGAAGTTGAACGACGGGGATTGACAGGTCTGGGGGTGCCGGTAGCTTTGAGTTCTACATTGCTGGCTTCGAGGAGACGTTCCACTTTGCTTTCTTATGGTAGACAGTGGAAGGTGTTTTCGTCATGGTGCTTAAGTCGTGAGTTAGATCCTACCTGCGCTTCTATCTTTGAGGTGATGCAGTTCCTGCAGGACGGTGCTCATTTAGGGTTGTCAGTGGCATCTCTTCGGGTGCAGTGGGCGGCTATTCAGGCATTCAGAGGACCATGGCGTAATCTTCAGGATGAAGGGCGCTTGATGCCGAGATTTTTTCAAGGGCTTGTTAATTTATTTCCTCGCCCGGTACGTTCTTTTCCTTCATGGGATCTGTCCTTGGTTTTGGATGTGTTGACGGAGCCCCCTTTTGAACCTTTGGGGGACTGTGATTTGCGCCATCTATCTTTGAAGACATTCTTTTTGGTAGCCATTACTTCGGCTCGTCGGTTGGGGGAATTGGGGGCATTGGCTTGTTCCTTTCCTTTTTGTAAGATTTTTCACAATCGGGTGGTTCTGGTTCCGGTACCTTCCTTTATTCCTAAAGTCAATTCTTCGTTCCATTCCCGGCAGGAGGTCATCCTTCCTTCATTTTGTCCGAATCCCTCCTCAAGGGAGGAGGTCCGTTTGCATTCGTTGGATGTGCGCAGGGTTTTGTTAGAGTATCTGCGGGTGGTGGCTCCTTTTCGTAAAGGGGATTCACTGTTTGTTAATTTTGGTCCGGCTCGCAAAGGTGAGAAACCTTCCACGGCTTCCTTGAGTCGGTGGGTTCGATCTTTAATTCTGTTGGCCTATTCCTTGAAAGAGGTGGTTCCTCCTCAAGGGATTCAGGGGAGATCTACCAGAGGCATGGCGGCTACGGTGGCGGAGCTTCAGGGGACTTCCGTGGTGGAAATTTGCAGGGCCGCCACTTGGGCTTCTCCTTCGACGTTTGTGCGTCATTATAGGCTGTCGGACTTGGGTAGTTTGGAGTCGGTGTTAGGTCACCGGGTCTTATCCTCTATGAGATAATGTTTGGGATGTTCTTGGTGCAGGATATTAAATAAAGGTCTTGCAACTCGATGTCCGTCTCCTGTGTGTTTTCTTGCTATGTCTCATTGGTTAAAAGGAAGGCGAGGGAGGGACGGGAGGTAATGCTTCCATTTTCTTACGATAATGGCATTACTCCTAGTCCTACTCCCTCGCCTTCCTTTTCCGTTCCCTCCCACCCTCCCGGTACGGACTGTCCGAGTTGCAGCTTGGGCTTGGTTTTTGTACAGGAGGGGATAAGGGTGGGGGGGGGTTTTGAAAGGGGAAGGGAGGGTCTAGAGGGGAGGCGGGAGGCCTCATTGGTTAAAAGGAAGGCGAGGGAGTAGGACTAGGAGTAATGCCATTATCGTAAGAAAATGGAAGCATTCTCTTTCAACAAGTAAAGTTCCCACTGCTGTGCATTTATAAAATAAATGCATGACAGTGCCAGTATCCACATTGCCCATCAGTAGGTAAAACAACCATTTTCATGCCAGTGTTCACATTCATCCCATTGATCTGATTTGCTGGCTTGGTTTATCTATTTCTGTGTTAATGATGATATGTTTTCTGCTTTTCCTTGATTGTTTTTTACTCTATTTTGGTAGATGGTTTGTTTTTAGATTGTCTTGCCAGGCCCGTGCTTCTCAATAAGTATCTTGCAGATCCAGTTCTGATGGAGCTATCACGAGTTGGAGTCAGAATAACCAGATAATCGGCACATAGTCAACATGTTTATCTGTTTCACGAGATGGAAGGCATAAGATAGGGGTAGTGTTACCACCAGGAAGTTTTTGCTGGCTTGATTAGTAGGTCTATATATCATTCAGTACAAAATTAGGATAACCAGCAGTATTCTCCCTCTTTATCAATATATACTTGAAATGCTAAATATAAGATTAAAGAACTTTAAAAATGTTTTCCTGCTCTGCCATTATGATCCCTGTTGGATAATTCTGATTAATAGAATTTTCACCTTGGAAATGATAGCTGATTACTAACATATTATCGTGCCACAGGATTTCCACTTATTTATGTCTATTGCTGGTTGAGTTACAGACCCATGTGTCAAACAGTCAGCCTCTTTTTTTATTATAAAGCAGACAAAAGTTAGCTTTTTTGGTATTTTACACGTATTTATTTATATTTGTCATGTTAAAATGGGGTCAGTGGCATACAGTTCAGGGAGCACTTCAATCAAACTATTATGCCAACTAGTGTTGTTGGCAAAGATGTGCATTTTTCTTTTACAGATGCAGCTGCAGAAGAGTCTGCTTAACTACTGCTGCCACAGACCACCCTGTAGCTAATTGGGTTAGTTTACTTCTGACACAAACACCCCTATAGTTGATCTGGTTTAGAACATTTACTTTCCTTGTGTAGATGGGGGGTATAGTACCAAAATATTGTGGAGAAAATACAGTCTAACAAAAAATAGCATGACCTGAATGTTGGCCACCAAAATACTGTGAAGGCAAGTAGTTACACCTGTAGGTAATTATACGTTTATGTTTGATCAAGAATAGTAAATAAATATCTAGATACGGACACCTACTTTCACATTATGCTGAACGTCAATTTTTTCGCCAGAATATTTTTGTGAGATGATATTTCTTTATTTAGTTATTTTTTTTATTGAAGAATCAAGCAATACATCAGAAATTAGGCCAGAACGTCATATAGACAACAACGTAGTAGGATGTGAACAATATATCAAAATAAAGAGATAAAAAAGTAGGATGCTTTTTCTGGCCTAGTGTTTGAACATACAGATGTAGGCAAGTCGTCAGAGGAGTGTACTTACGCTACCGGAGCCACAGACTGTAATTACTTTAGATTAAGATACAGAAGCTGTTTGTGTGATTAAAGCAATTCCCTTTTCAGCCATGTCTCAGGGATGTTCAGATGCCACAGAATCAGATTAGAGTTTCATTAGCATGCCTGAATCTAAGGGGGGTGTTTTAGTTTTTCGTTGTCACACTGTCAGCTACACAGACATAGTTTTTATTTAGGATTTTTCGGGTGCCTTTGATTTTTGCCAAGCAGTGTCTGATAATCCTTAATGACAGTCTATATTAAGTTTCATTTATTACAAAATAAATACGTAATTTATGGGGTTTTTTCATATTAAAGCCTTCATTGAAATTCCTTAAGTGGTCTTTTCAGAATTTATCATTGTGAGCTTTTACTGAAGGTTTGTGTGGGTTTATGATTGCCTTTTTTATCCAAAGACAAGAAGTTGATGCTCTAGGTAGCTTTCTCAATTCCAAATAGATTTACTTTAATATAATTGATTCCGTTTTTTCTCTTTTGATTGGTGACTGGTATTCTTAAATCAAGTGTTCATAGGTGTAAAGGAAGTAAGTGTTGGATGGCTCCTTTTGTTTTGACCGGATAGTTTTCTCACTTTTTAGGTCTGGCTTGAATGCTTGCTTACCACAGCTAATGTCAGCGCAGCACACAATTTACAATATAACACACAGAGAGGGGTTTGGATAAGTCTACTAAAGCCGCTGGCTTATTGTGTAAGAGTCTTTCCTTGATAATCAAAACATGATTTTGTTTTCTTGTGTTTATTCTTCTGAATCATTTGGATTTTAAACGTTGGCTTCTTGGTGAAGGGTAATATTAAGGCTTATCAAGGCCTGGTTTACGTTCAGGAAATGCTGGTTCAAAAATTGAATGTAGGTTTTTTTAATAATGTTTTCTTATTTCGTTTTCTGTAATGTCTACAGACCATTATTACTGAAAGGTGGCTTTGTGGCATTCTGGTGATGGATGGGGTGTCTGACAGTGGGTGACTGCGACGTAAATATATGAGAGAGTGGCCTGGAAGATACCATTGTTTTCAACCTATAAAAACACCAGTTTGGTTATGGTGCATGTCAATTACTGTGTAGTCTGTTGCACTGCTCACTTGTGATGTGAATGTAAATCTCCCTACTATGTCTCATTTGGTCTGCCTTTGAGAAGGTTGGGTGCAGTTCACAAATATTTTTTCTGCGAGTAGTTTACTCATCTTTGTGAATCCGTCCCCTCAGTTCCCAAGACATGTACCTGTGTTTGACAATATCTTTGTGCTTCTATCAATAGTAACAATTTCGGATTCTTTGCGCATATTTACCTGTTTTGTTCGCTGAGAATCCAGTTTGACTGTTGTGCTCACATGGCAGTCATGTCCACACGTTGTCAATTACTACACTGGCTGAGTCTGGTCCAAACCTTGACATCTCTTCTGTGTCCTAGTGGGGAGTTCAGGACATGGCTATACATTGAGCATAAAGAATATGATTTCTGATGAGATGAGATCCGTCCTAAAATTCTGTCAAATGTTGTGCTTCTTTATCAAAGAAATTGTTAATTGTTTATAGCAAGCAGGACTTTAACATTTCAATTTCCTGTTGTGCGCATCTTAAAAATTCTCTTTTTTTTCTCTCTCAATGGTCCCCTCCTCTTTATGCCCTTTTTTCTATCTGGGTTTCTTAATGTCCCTTTTTTTCTTTTTTCTTTCTTTCCCGGCCTCTGCTTCCCTTTCTTTCATGTGTTCTCACTGCACAGGTCACCCTGTTCTACCTCAGTTAAAGTTGCTTATTCTTGGTTGTCATGAGAAACAAAAAGTGATTTCTCTTGTTTCTAATTGTTTTCCAATTAACCTTTCTAACCTCCCTCTTACGCATGAGCTCACACGACATATTTCTGAAATGTTCTTCTGCTGTCCAGAGGAACCCTTCTCCAGCATTTGCAAACCTTATGGACTCTGACATCTGGCCTTTCTCCTCCCAGGCCTACCCATCGGGCATTGCGCCACATCACACTTCCTTCCACCCGGGTGATTATGGAGATAGAAGGGGCTACTGTGCCTGTCCGTCACATGAACCTTCATTCCATCAGCCTGTCCATTTATCTTCCTCAGACTGTCGACTCCCCTCACTATGATAGACACATAAACCCTACCTCTTGCACACCTATTTTATATGTCAGTGTCTCTGTGTTCTCTGCTTTGCCTCACGTCCTTGCAAACCCCCTTAACCTCTGTTTGCCTCTCTTTGATATAGTTCCTCTTTTATTTTCATCAAAACAAATGTGCTTTCTTCTTCTCTAATTTTATCTGTATCTGTCTATCTCTCCTACTCTGCCAGTCTCACTGTCTGTCTCACTCACCCTCTGTCTCTTACACTGTCTGTCTCTCCCACTCTCTGTCTCACTCTACAACCAAGAGCAGTGATTAGCATGCGTGTGGGCTAGTGATGTGTGGCACCATGTAAAGACTCTGCTATTAATCACAGATTCATTCATCCATTCACACACTTCTACTCTCTCATTAATTTAAGGCACATTAATCCAACTAGCGCCTAGTCCAAAAGAGAGAATGCACAAAACGGCATCACGCCCTTCCTGTGTTAAGACTAGTGAGACGTAGGAGCCAGGCTCAAACTCCAGTGGTGAGGGATGAGGCTTTTTGGGGTTGGGATTTTTGGGACACAGCGTTGGTGCGCATTTGTGGGTGCAGAGACTTTTTATCTGTTTCCACCTTGAGTTCCCTGGTTACTGTGGTGAGAGGGGGGCTTCCTTTTAGAGAAAGATCAGAGAGAGAATCCGGTGGTCCCAGCAAAGCTCTAGGTGGCTGCTTAGGCAAGGGAACTCTTCAGCTCTTGCCCCTCACATAATGAAAGTTCTGGGGGGGTGGTTCTTTGGATGCCTTACTGTGGGGTAATTGCCTGGCACCGGTCAATTGATGATGTTTGGTGCTACAGCACCAATGTACCACTGGGGGGTATGCTACTCTACTGTTGCCCCACTTTGTACAATACAGTCGTCTGTGAGTGGATTATGTCCCGCTCACCATCAGTGTTTGAGAGTCTTGAGAAGGCGTTTGAGTGCCCACGTCTGTGTGTGTTCACAGTGCATTAGTGAAAGGCGGAAAGGCTCGTCTAAGCCACCAGTTTGCCCTTGAATTGAAATGGAGGCTAAGCCGCATTTGTAAAATGGGGCAGGTATTCCCCTACAGGTTGATGCAGTAGGCGCACCCACCTTAGGGGGGTTGTCTGGGGACTTCCCGAGACCCCATTCTCTACTTCCAAAAGGATGTTGTTGTGGAGCCACCTACATGTCGAGCACAATTAGTGAACCCTTGCACCCACTGTAATATAAAACACAAGCATTTTGGGAAAGGGTTCCTTATTTACGAAGGGCCAGGCCCTCACGCTAATGAGGAAATGCTCCCCTTTGACTTCTCTGGTGCGCATATTAACGCTGGCATGACCCACTGACCCATATTACAGAAAGTGCCATGTACAGGTTTTTTGTCCCGTTCTGCAATATGTAAGTGCCCAGGGTCACAAACAGGGGGGCCACGTTTGCTGCACCCTCCGGCACTTCGTTCAACACAGTCTATCCAGCCTCCCAGGCCTCTTCCATTTTCTTCCTCTTCACTAACTGGGTAGAAACCACAAACCTTCGCCCTCTGGAAGAATTACTGCCAAGAAGACCAGAACCAGTAGCAAAGACAACAGGCTCATCAAGCTGGTAGAAAAGTACTCTCTGCTGTGGCTCTGCCAGAAACAAACGTGTTCTTCCTAGGGTGGGTGAAGGCCTGAGAAGATGCAACCAATGTGACTGGCTGTCTCACAATCCTTTTGAGTAGCACTAAAAAGAGCTAAAGGCCTCCCTGCCACACATCTTTTCCATACGTAACACATATCATACAACTAATATGGCAGGAATAATATTCCTACTCTTCATTAGGAATAAAATAAATTCTGTGTTACAGGATAATAGATGCAATGAAGCATAAAGATATTGGATGGAAAGGCCTCACCCACTCTTTTGTGGCATGCTTCATCATCAGCCAGTCTTACCTGCCATGTTAAGATGATATTAACATGCTGGGCTCAACCTCATTCGGGAGGGGAATCAAAAAATGAATGTTCTGGTCATGCAGGGGGTCCAGTTATTACCATCAGGGCATTCTAGGTTCCCCTGAAGTCCAGGTACCCCTGTTTAGTCCTTCATGCACCACTCAGGTGCTTGCTGGTAAGAGTAAGTCTTACCTATCAGTCAACCTTTTCCACGTTATATTATTTGGGTGTTATATCATGCAGTCACCCCGGGGAGGAACCTCTCCTGTAGCCAAACATTTGACATGGTACAGATTCCTACTGAAGACCTACAGTAGCCGTTGTGGACACAGAGATGAAGAGCACCGGTGGCTGCTGTATGCATGCACTTGAGTGGTGCATGAAGGACTGACTATTGGCGTACCTGGACTGCCCTGATGAAGAACCTAGACCCTTCTGTGAGGGATCCGACCGAGGCTGAAACATGTTGGCAATAATCTATTGATGTGATAATTGAGACATAGGCTCCCCGTATCATCCTTAGGTTTTAATACAACCAAGTGTACCCTAAAATAAAGGTAATCCTTTATGTTGTTTTAGGATAATAACTGGACCCCATGTATAACCCAAACATTAATATTCTTATCTCCCTCACTAATGAGGTTGAAACCACCATGTTAGTATCATCTTAGCATGGTGGATCAGACTGGCTGATGAAGAAGCATGCCACAAGAGTGGGTGAGGCCTTTCCATCCAATATCATTATGCTTTGTTGTGGCCATTACCCTTTAATACAGAGTGTATTCTATTCCCAATAAAAGGCAGGAATATTATTCCTGCCATATTAGTTGTGTGATATGCACAATCCTTTGGAACAGTGAAAGCAATCAGATGTACAGTGCTTAACTGAGATGGGCTGAATATACATACATTCCACTTCACCAATAGGAGGAGCCGCACCTGAATAATACCCAGGAGGGCTTGTTGATGCTTCTGGATGGTAGTTACATGATTCTTGTCTCCTCATGGCACGACAAAGCTACCAAGACAGGGTCTTTGAGAAGTATTTCATGGATTGCCCAGCACCATAAAGACCAGTTGAATCTTTCAGCACATGTAACCCAATCTCCCAAGCCCCTTTTCCCCCTCTTTATCATCTCCTTGCCATATAGCCTCAGACTAGGGTGGCATTCAGATGTCTTTCTACCAGCCATAAGTTGGGCCTATTTGCCAGAACAGCAACACAAAGCCACACTTGGGGCCCTCAAGATCCGGCCTCGTTAGGCAGAAATCAAAAATTCAGCTGGCCCAGCATCCCGAATCCAGACTTTGTGAATCTAGATCCTAAAGTACAGTGTGTGGAATTTCAGCTCTTCTGGGCTGCGATTACAAACTACATGGTTGGTGTTGGAGGCAGACCCAACCTCATCCTTCATTGAGAGTAACTTTGCATGAATCTATTGGATTAGCATCTGTGGAGCGGGAGATTTACCTTCCTGACTGAAACAGGGAGTCACCCTATAGCATAAAAACATTGAAAGTGTCGGACTGTGAGCAGTGCTTCTAAACACTCAGCATTTAAGTTCTTTGGTGACCTTTCTTAACAGACACTTGTACAGTGTCCTAGTATTCCAGGGCTACTGGAAATGTTTGACCGTGCTAAGGAGGCTCTAGGAGGCCCCAGGACTGAGGGGGAGCCATAACACTTTGATCATGTCCGACAGGAACTAGGACAACTGGATATTTATCTAACTTTGATTAACTTTGAATTTTCTTGATTCGGATGTTTACTTATTCCTCAAAATAAAACAGTATTATTAACTGAGATATCTTGGAGAGGGTCAGTAGTGAGTCTCTCTTGGCGTAACTTTTAACTACTTGTGTCTCTTGTCTCTAGTATGCAAGTGACACCTCTATTGACATAAATGTTAAAGACATTCAGTGCTCTTTACTGCTCCAAAGCTATGCATGATGCTGGACAATCGTATTATAACTGTATCCATCTAGTTCCTAGAAAGCTGTTCTCTGGAAATAAATCGATGGCCAGCAACCTGAACTGACCAAGAATCTGTGGATAGTGCCCAATCCTAAAAGTATATTCTAAAATGTCTCAGGAATAGTCTGTTCTGGGAACTAAATAAGATGATGTCTCATAATAGGACATGTATAATGTTCTAAGAGTAACCTTACAATTATTTCGGAGTGTAGAAGGGATTGGAACATTCTACATTCTGAACAAAATGCAGTGTAGGAGCAAATGTGTCCAGTGAGGATGGGTGGGCGCGTTAACATTTTTGCCAATTAAAGCTCCTGAGAATCTGTAACGTTTCTTTAGAAAACCCACTATTCTTTTTTAATTGTCCATTGCTATTACACATATTTTTTTTATTAAAGTGTTATTTCTGTATAAGTAGCTACCCGGACTGGGCGTCCAGATTTATTTAATGTACATTTCCGCCGCTACCTATGAGTTAGGTCTTGTCTGCATAATCACAGGTATGACTGAAGAGTCCAGTGATTTGCAGGCCTCGCTTCCCTTATCCGAGCAAGGACCCGGGTGAAGAGGGACCAGCTGAAGTTTCTTCTTTAATTCCTTTAGTTGGTCACTACAACTTCAGGATACGGGGAAACATCATGCACTACTATTAAAACACATTTATCTCTTTTTTAATTGTTATTATACTAAGAGTAAACATTACAATAAATTAAACAGAACTTTAATGACAACCCAGAAAGAGACACAAAATCTAACAGTATGTAGTGTAAAACTATTAATAAGATACTTTAATATTCTGAATCAAAATATGTGACTCAGGGGATGGTCTAAAGATATGAACATGTCAATTAAAAATACCCGTCTAATAGAGTGTCAAAATAATATCAAAATAGCAATGTAATGACCAAAATATCAAATTCCTTCTTACTTCTGAATAGAGACTATGGAAACTACCAACATGTTCAAGGAGTTTTAGCAACTTCATCATTTGCAGTTGTACACAAATCAGAAGACAGAAATGTTATTATTAAATATACTGTCAAAGGTAATCAACATTTGCTATTTTTATGAACATCTGGATCAAAGCACGACAAACAGTAATAATTGTATGAACATAACATATTCCATTCCACCATGCCTTACAGGAAAGTTTGGAACAAACTTTCCACTTTAGTGACATTTGACACAATTACAATAAATGTGTTGAATAATTTACCTTTCATTGTGAGACATTAGCAATCATCAGCTATGCTTCCAAGAAAGATATTTTGCAATAATACGAGAACATTAGTTCGGAATATAATTTTAATCTTTTCTCAGACAAGTTTCCAAAATTGCTAAACTAAACTACATTAAAAAAAAATATGTGTAAAAGTACTAGGAGAATATGAGCATGACCAACAAGAAATTGAGATTAGAGTATTAAATGTATTAATAGAAACTGGAGTGGAAGAAAGCTTGATTATAAATAAAATACGAAGTTTTGTTGATAGTAGCAACACATAAAGTTGACCTAATCTTTGTCCAATTATTTTTCCAAATTAAAATGTGAAAATATTTGAAAGGTATATTTCCCAATCTGCCTCTATTAGGATTTAACATGTAACTCCTTTATCGTAATTTAAATAATGCGCATATTACCGAACCTTTAGGGGGTAAATTCAAATTGCATATATTAAAAACATTCTGCAAAGGGCTAAAAGATGTTGACATAGTTCCCCTATGAAATTCCACATGGAACATGTGTGTTAGCACACGCTAATTGGCCATGATATTTTAGGAATGTAAAGTGCGAGGTGAATGGTTTCATAAAGACATGCTATGGATTCCTACACACCGCCCTACCTGGAGAGACAGGAGTGTAAATATTTTGCACAAATTGCATGAACATGTAAAACACGATGAAATGCGGAAATCAAAAGTAATGTTCCAGATATATAGGTGAGCGTGAGTGTAGACCAAAGACCAGCATTGCCATGTAAACTAGATTTGTGCCTTATATACTAAGTGAATGTCACTAGGAGAATGACTGGGTGAGTAGGATCAGTGGGGAGAATAAACGGCTTTTACTTAACGCTCCGGATCACTGTTCTAGGCACCACAAATCAATAACCTTTAACCCTGATTATGTGTTCTCTTGAGGGTGTTGGGACACATTGTAAAATCTGATATCCCAAGGTTTGGAACTTATCAGATACAACAAAGACCACCTATTCCATTCCCCCCTAAAAATGGTGCATGCTTGACGTGCACATATTGGAGCATTCCACGCCAAAAAACGCGTTTTGTTATTCACCAGGTCCGCTCCCCTCAGTAAACTTGCGCAGGTTGGACCGGCCGAAATGTATCCAGAGTGCAGACTTAATCCATGCTCCATTTTTAATTGCGCTCGCTCTGGAAACTGGTCTGTGTACAAAAATCGTTAAAAACTGAGGCGCGGGTAATCGAGGCCTTTGTTATTTGTATTTTAGTCTGATGTGGTGCAGTTTTCCTTATGGTTCCAAATGTCTCACAAAAGCATCAGGATTGCACGCACCTGCATAAAAGCACTTAGCGCACAAACACACATTCATTCAGGTACATTAAGAGACCTTTAATTTCCTCTACCTCCAGCTTTGTCCCTGGTCTTACCTAGGACGCTAAGTGTGAAATTAAGAAAGAATTGATTGATGTATCCGTTATTAATAGAACTTTCTATTGGCTCCAGGGGAGAATTTTGCGCAGTGGAGGTAGGCGGCGCGAGACTGATGGGGAGGCGGGGAGCGGAGGCGTACAGGAAGTGAGGGGTGTCGGGGGACGGTCGACACTTCCTCTCATCTGCCCCTGTCAGAGTTGTGAGCATGTGGGGGTGCCCCCGATGGCAGCTGTCTGTGGCAGGAAGGACTGTCACCAAAGACACTTTCATTAGCGCCGGAAGCTGTAATCCGAACACACCGGTGCGGAGGTGCCGTCCCAGAACAAAGCGCTTATCTTATCTTCCCCACAGTGTACATCTCTGCAGCGAGGTTAATCAATCCTGTTAGAGTGAAAGCCCATCTCGGCGAGTTCTCTCCTGCCCTATCGCTCTCACGCCTCCTTCACCCTCCCCTCTAATTGACACCACATAATCCCCTTTCTCCTCTCATCTGCCCCTCCCCACACGCCATTCCGCCACTTCCCTTTCGTGTCTGTTCCGCGTCGGCCCTCCCTCCACTTCTCTTTGGCCAGCCTCTCCCTGCCCTCCTCTTGGTCTCTATTCTCTGCTGTGCCCTAAATGTGTTAGTGCCTGCTTCCGTCACCATCAGCCCACCCCCTAAATCTACCTTCACTTCCTGTCTCTCATCCCTATTGGCTCTCTCCTCCTCAGTTTCAATCAGGTGAATCTCCTTTCATCAATCTCCATCCACCCCCATGTTCCACCCCTTCTTTTTATCTTCATCCTGGACAAGAGGTGTTCAAACTGGGGTGTAGGCACTGTGTGTGTGTGTGTGTGGGTGGGGGTGGGGGGTAATTAATCAGAGGGAGGTATGCCAGAAGGGCACCAGGCACTGGCCTAGAGAAGCCTCATGCTGACAAGAGCACTGCATTAGTTGTGAAATTAGCAGGGTGGCAGTGAGACGCTATGTGATGGGTTATCACTAGTATCGTGTGTCACTCATTTCCTGTCTGGGTGTAGCAGTCAATGGTGGCGGCTGCCGCGGGGGGGCTCCAAATAAGCCTCAAAGTGCCTCCCCCTTCTTGACACAAGAACACACTGTGGATATATTTAACCTAGAGAGACAAGGCAATTATTTTTTTTAAGAGGGATAACTGAACATAACTACAATCTTTGAAATTTTAAATATGTTAAGTGCTCCCAATTCTGTAACAAACCCGTGACCAAAAATGATCATTATGAGGACCCCTGATTACATTTGGTTTGACAAAGGGGGCGGCAGCATTAAAATGTTTGAAGACCGCTGCCCTAGAATGTTCCCAAGCCACTATCTCCTTCCTTTCTGACACTACTGATGCCCTTCTCTAAACCCTGCCTTTCTCCCACTCTGGTGTCCAGATGTATCATAGGATTATATTGCCCTGGGGTCACTGAAGTGTGCTGCAAAGGCTGCAATCCGTGAGTCACTTTTGCCAAGCCACGCAAGGACACCTTACATGGCCCTGTGTTGCGTAGTGAATCTGCAGTAACACAAGGCAGCACAAGTCTCTGCCCTGCCTTACTCTGCACCAAGAAGGCGCTACATGGGTGAGAAGTGGGTGTTCCCACACATCCACTCATTTATTTGGCGCATTCCCTCATTTACCAAGACAAGTAAACCTGCGAATGTGGCAAAATGCTACGCCTTCCCCAAAGAGGTACAATGAGAATAAATATCTTTATTTCTCCTTGGTTTTTCCTCTAAGTGCGCTGCATTGTGCAGCACACATGGAAAGAGGAAAATGCTGCTAAGATTTGTTTTTGTGCAGGATGGTGTCCCTTCCTGCACAAAAACAATCCTGCCTGAAATGCAGGCATCTCGAACCATGATGCAAGGGGACCTGCGTTGGGACTAGACTGCACTGAATATGCAGGCGCAAGGAGAGGGCAAGAATGCTGCATATCGTGAGGGGTGTGGTGCATTCCTGCCCTCTCCATTTGACGCAGTGCAGCCAGTTGTCTTGCTACGTTGCATATCAAATGTTGATACATCTGTGCCTAGGTGTTGGTCCTTGGCAAACTCCACTTCTGTTTTTTGTGCCCTCTCCCACCGGTGGCACTCTGTCTTGCTGCTCTCACCTGTCTGTCTCCGATGTTATTTGCTACTCACTCACTGGTTTTATATGCTTATTTAGGTAGGTTGTTAGGTCTTTAGCAGCTGTAGCATTTGGATCAGAATGGAGAGGAGAAGACTGAGTGAGGCTCTGCTATTGGCTGAGAGCCAACCAACCTCAGACATGGGCTCTTGGTGATGGAGGGAGCATAGTACCAGGGTTGTCAAGTCGGTCATCTTATCAGAGGGACACTGCTCACTGCTCTCTTCCTCCCTCACATCACCACTTTCTCTTCTCCGTCCTCTTATATGTGCCTCCTTCCTCTTACATGTACTTTCCATATCCGCTCTCTAGCTATTCAGTTTACACACCCCCTCTCTCTCCTTAACACTGATTTCCAATGTGTGCTCTTTCACAAAGGCATTTTCCTTGGCCTGCAATTGTATCCATCTCCCCTTAAGCTTGTTCACCCTTTCTCCCTTTCTGTCACACCCCTTCTCTGACCTTTCACAACCATCACTATTCATATTCTTTCTCTGCTGTAACCTCCTTTCATCCTCCACTCCCCATTCAGCCGCTCCTCTCTGCCCTCTTCTATCTAGCCCTCCCTTTCTCACTTCTTCGTCTATTCCTCGTATTATGTTTTCACTTTCTTTTACTTCGCCCTGTTATTGCCCTTATTTCATATTTATTCTCAATCACTCCTTAGTCGTTCCTACTGTCTTCCCTTTCTCCAGTGTCTCTTGCTTCCTTTCCCCACCTTTCCTGCTAATCATGTTACTGTATGCCATGTTGTGCTGTTTGTGTTATGCTTTTATTTTATGTTATACTATGTTATGCTATGCTATACACATTTATGCTATGTTGTACACATGTTATGCTTTGTTATACACATGTATGTCATGTTGACTTGAGCGGGGCCGCCCGTATTTCTGCTGTTACACAATCTTTGCTCCTGTTCCCTCCCTCACTCTGCGCACCGTCACCCCACCCTCTGTTCCATACCCCCTCTGGCTCTTTCCCCTTTCTCGCCCCACTTTTCTGCTCTTCGGCTCTCTTCTCTCTCCAATCCTGTCTGTTACTCTTGGTTTATTTCCTTCGTGCTCTTATCCTCCAGTCCTCCTCTGCTGTTGTTCCTTGTCTCCACTACCTACGTAGCCTCTCCCTGTTTTCTTTCCTCTGTTCCTTCTCTGCTGTCTTCCCTCTCTCCACCTGTTTGTCTCTACCTCCTCTTTGTTTTTTGTGGTGTGCGCACTGTTCACTCCCTTGTTTCTCTAGTAATTTTACCTCTCTCTTCCTTCTCCCTTCTGTCCTCCCTCAGCTCTTCCCCGCTGTCTCCTTCCCCTCCCGCCCTCTCTCTCCCCTAAAGATATATCTCTCCACATTCTTTGCCCTCTATGGTGCTCTGCTTCTGGGCTCCCCCTCCCAGCCCTCTGTCCCTTGCGGTGCTCCCCTCTTTCTCTGCAGTCTTTCCTTCTCTCTACCGCCCACCTTGTCTCTCTGCCCTCTCTTTCCTGTGCGCCCCCTCTTTCTTCCCTTCTCTCACCAACCGAGCTGTTCTCTCCCATGCCTGTGCCCTTCAAGGTGATTTTACTCCTTTCCTGTTGTCCTCCTTTCTCCTCCTCTCAGAAGGCACTTCCCTTCCTCAGTGCTTCCTCTCTCACTGTCAGAGAAAGCTATTGTCCTTAAAAAACAAGGATTGGCATAGCCAATAGGTCGCACTTATGAAATAATTATTTGCATTGCCAATATGATTCAGCCATGTTATCCACCAGCGTGGTTGCCGTTCATCTTGGCTTAAAGTTAGTTAGGTAAAGAAAAGTGGTGTGGAGTGTTGTAAAATCCAGTAGGGTGGAGTGTTATGGAGTGGCATAGTGAGTTGTGGAGTGGCGTAAAGTGGCATAGAGTAGAGTTAGTGGTGTAAAGTGGAGAGGAGGTGTGAAGTGGAGCGGTGTGGAGTGGAGTGGTATTGAGTGTTGTGTAGTGTCGTAGAAGGATTAAAGTGGAGTAGAGTTGAGTGGCGTAGAGTGGAGTAAAGTGAAGTAGAGTGTCAGAGTGGAGTAGAGTGGAGTAAAGTGGAGTGGCATAGAGTGTCGTGGAGTAGCGTAGATGGTGCTGCGTAAATTGGAGTAGAGTGTTGCAGTGTAGAGTGGAGTAGATTGTTGTAGAGTGGAGTGTCATAGAGTGGAGCAGTATATGGAAGTGGAATGGCGTAGAGTAGAGTAGAGAATTGTAGAGGCGAGTCCCATAGAGTGGAGTGGCATAGAGTGTCGTGGAGTAGCGTAGAGGATTCTGCGTACATTGCAGTAGAGTGTTGTAGCGTAGAGTGGAGTAGATTGTTGTAGAGTGGAGTGGCATAGAGTGGAGCAGTATATGGGAGTGGAATGGCATAGAGTAGAGAAGAGAATTGTAGAGATGAGTGCCATAGAGTGGAGTGGCATAGAGTGTCACAGAGTGGAGTACTGGAGTGGAGCAGATTGGAGTAGTGTGTCATAGAATAGAGTTGAGTAAAGTGGCTTGGAGTAGAATGGGAGAGTTGCGTACAGTGGCATAAAGCAGAGTGGAGTTGAGTGGTGTAAAGTGGTGTAAAGTGCAGTGGTGTAGAGTAGATTGTTTCAGGATAGAGTGAAGTGATGCAGGGTAGAGTGGTGCAAGGTAGAGTGGAGTGGTGCATGGGAGAGTGCAGCAGTGTAGAGCAGAGCAGCATTGAGAGCAGTGGTGTAGAGTTGACTGGTGTAGAGTGCAGTGGCATAGAGTGCAGAGGTGCAGACTAGATTAGAGCAGCATAAAGTGCAGTGATGTAGAGTGTTGTGGCATAGAGTGTAGTGGCATAGAGTGTGCTGGCATAGAGAACAATAGAGTGCCATGGAGTTGAGTGGTGAAGAGTAGAGTGCAGTGTGGTAGAGTGCCGTGGCACAGAGTGCAGTGGTGCAGAGAAGAGTGGCGTTGAGTTCAGTGGCTGAGAGCGCAGTCTTGCAAAGTAGAATTTCATAGAGTGCAGTGTCTTAGAGTGCAGTGTCGTAGGCTGCAGTGGTGCAGGGTAGAGTGGTGCAGAGTAGGGTGGGGTAGAGTACAGTGACAAAGAGCACAACAGTGGAAAGTGGTGTAGCGTGCAATGGAGTAGAGTGTTGCAAAATAGAGTATAGGGGCATAGAGCACCACGGCATAGAGTACAGTGGCACTGAATGCAGTGGTGTAGAGTAGAGTGGCGCTGAGTTCGGTGGCAGAGAGTGCAGTCTTGCTGAGTAAAGTGTCATAGAGTGTACCTGTGCAGAGTACAGTCATGCAGAGTAGAGTGGTGTGGAGTGCAGTGACCTAGAGAGCAATAGTGTAAAGTGACAGAGTGCAGTAGCATAGCACACAGTGGCGCAGAGTGTTGCAGAGTAGAGTGTAGTGGTGTAAAGTGCAGTGGTGCAGATTAGTTGGTGTACAGCACAGTGGAATAGAGTAGAGTGGTGCAAGGTAGAGTGGTATAGCGTGCAGTGGCACAGAATGCAGTGGTGTCGAGTAGATTGTTTCAGAATAGAGTGAAGTGGCACAGAGTAGAGTGATAGTAGAGCAGAGGTAGGTGGCATAGAGTGTAGTTGAAAAGAGTTCAGTGGTATAGATTAGAGTGGCGCAGAATTCAGTCACAGAGAGTGCAATGTTGTAGAAAAGAGTGTCATAGAGTAGAGTACATTGGTGTAGAATGCAGTTGCATAGAATGTTGCAGAGTAGAGTATAGTGGCATATAATGCAGAGGTGCTGAGTAGATTGGCACAGAGTACACTGGCTTAGAGTGGGGTGGTACGGAGTAGAGTGCAGTGGCATAGCATGCAGTGCTGTAAAGTAGAGTGGAGTGGTGTATAGTGCAGTGGGAAGGAGTGCAGTGGTGCATACTAGAGTGCACTAGCATAGAGTAGAGTGGTGTAGAATAGAGTGGTGTAGAGTAGAGAGGTGTACAGTGGAGTGATGCAAAGCAGAGTGCAATGATGCAGTGTGGAGTGGCGTAGTGAGGAGTGGTGCAGATTAGAATGCAGTTGTGTAGAGTAGTGCAGAGTAGAGTGGAGTAGGGTAAAGTGGAGTATGCATGGTGTGGTAGCGTACCGCCATTACAGCCAGCACATCTGCGATTTAAATGACCATTATATTTGCACAGACATGCAGTTTTACTGATGAAAGTATACAGAGTACAAACAATAAAGTGTGGAAATGTCATCATCCAGTGTATTGATTTGTTCTGATCGTTTCCAAAAATGTGCTTAATCTGTGCTGTTCTAATTCTGATATATTATGAAATAACCTCATAGTTCATTTACCGACATTTACATTTTGTTGTGTGCTACAAAAAAATAACACCATACAGCCTTCTGTCCAGCACACCCCAAGTAGCCATTATGATTGCTACATAAATACTTCCACTTTGAAGTTAGAGAAGGAAAAGTAAACACCAAGCTCTCTTGAAGACAGAGCCTGACTTCTGACTTCTATCTTTAACGGCACAACAAATGTGACCAAATAAGAACAAGATTTAATGGCCTGTTTACAGACATCCAGTACTGGTGGTGGAATACAGTAAATAAGATTTAGGCAAGGGGAGGGACAAGTTCAAGCTGGACAGCCTAAAACTGATAAAGCCAACAAACAGAAAGCAAGCAAATGTGAGTTATAAACCACAAAGCCAATGGTAAGCAATGAGAGGCATGCATTCCCAGGGAAGCTTTCCGACTGTCCTCAGGATGTCGTTTGGAAACCAGACAGCTTGCTGTCTGGTAGACTTTGACCTAAAAAGGGGGCTTGGAGCTTGCCAATTTCTTACCTTTCCTTACTATTGGTTGGCTTTCACATCACTCTTGTTTAATTGCATTCCATTGGCCAGCTGCTCCGCCTGTCGTAAGGCACCTTCCTGGGTTTCAGAGTCTTTAGGAGAGTCTTCGTCCATGCCATGAAGCATGGACCAAGTACTGCTTCCTGTGGCCAGTGTCCTTCCACTGGCCAGCAGGTACTTTTATTTTTTTACCTACCAGTATTCACTCAGTGTGTGCACCACTCTTTCCCTGCTGCTTTCTCACCTATCATTCTGTCTCCCCCACTCTCTTTCCTTTGTCAGCTCCACTTCTTCTTGTCGGTCACCCCTTCTCTCGTCTACCCATCTGCTCTCTCCTGGTTTACTTTTGATAATGGCCCTCCCCTCCTTCGATGCTGCCTTCCCTTCTCTCTCCTACCCATCTGCAGTGGAAAGTGATGAACTGGAAAGAAAGTAATTCAGTGAGGAGGAGGAGAGATTCTTAAAATAAAGAAATAGATGGCAGAAGGAATCGAGAAAAGGAGATACAAATGTGTACAGACAAATTAAGAGATAGCTTGTATAAGACAGAGGCATAGTGTCAGTACTCCCAACTGATGTGTATGTTTCTGCAAAATTCCACTTTTTGCCATGTATTCTGATTCTGTTGTCCCTGAAGTCTGCCGAACACTCCAAAAAAACATGTGCCTTTTCAAAATCAGTCAGTTGAGACCCAGTAACACAGCACTTGCCCACCATGTTTTAACAGGCCAGGTGGCTGACATGGAAATGTGATAGGTACTCACAACTAAACCTTTGTAAAACCACTGTGTGCAGGCAGGAGATGTCGTTATGGCACAGGGAAATAAATTAAGGGGATGTTTTCTCCTCTACAGAAACTGGCAGATAATCAGGTTCATGTTTCCAGCTCAAACTGCAGCCATTTCTCTTAAATATATCCATAATTAATACCTCTGTGCTGCTGGAAGTGGGTCAGATTCACCTTGCATACCTGTAGGCAAGTTTTCATCAGGACAACAATAAAGCAGCAGAAGTTTGATATCTCTTTCCATTCAAGAGATATGAGCATACACCGAATGACCTTAGTTTTCAGTTCAGAGTTGAATAAAGCAAATACAGATTTCTGTTGAGGAGAGGGAACTTAGTTAAAGGATGCAAATGATCCAAGTGGGCATTGGACCTCTCTCAGGACGAACCATTGCCCATAAATATCTGTCAAGTGAAAACGGAGAGAGCCTAGCAGGAGCTCCATTTGATGTACACATTAGCTTCAGGTCTATTGCCTTGTCTATTCCTACTGAATTGCTGAAGCATCCTTTAGTGATCCATTTGCACAACACTAGACCTATCAGTACTTGTCAGGACAATGAGGAGACCTCTTATTGTGTTGGGGCTTAGACCAGAAAACTGGGGAAAAGTGTGTAGCTTGGAAGGAGCTCTGACCCAAGGTGACTCTAATTCCCCATAGTGGATTTTATCAGCAAAAAGGTGGTTGAAAACTCAAGAATCAAGGAGTACTCCAAGGGCGGGAATGCATGGTTTTGCAACAAAGGGAGATATCTTCTAGGTTAGGGATTTTAGAGTGACAGGTATTCGATTTTCTCCAGTGATAATGGTTTATGCCCTTAAAATACCTATGTTAGGACCATTGTTCCTCAGAACCTCCATGGAACTTAGAAGAGGAAGTGAGAAGATCTTCCTCCAAGGACTGGCTCGCTGGATTGTAAAAGTGAATCTCATGAGTTTGGCTATCTGGGACATCCCAGTCTGCTGCCCCTTGGAAGCTGTGTTATCTGCTGCTTCGTACAAGAAACCTGTGAGTGTTTGGGAGTGGACTGCCATGTGTAAGTGAGGCGAAGCCTAACCTTTGAGGATAACCTCCTACTGATGTGGTGTTATAGGGAGGCCCATATAAATACCGGTCCCATGGCCAGTGCTCTGTTGACACTCATCAAAAACTGGAAGAGTCTGAAAACCATTTTCAAACTCTTCTACAAATCAAGCTACTGTATCGGAATTTGACATTCATTGCCCAGAAATGACTGCATAATCGAGTAGTTTATTCGACCTATCAAACCTTGACAGTTTTCAACTTCTGACCTGAACACCAGCAATTAGCTCAATGTGACTACAGCTTTATGGTTTTATCTTCCATCTTCAAGCTGAAGTCTTCTTCACCAGCATGAAGACCCAAGGGCTCAATAGACCTGCGTCTGATTTCAGCACGGCCCAGCAGCTACTGATGGAGATTGAAATCATCTGCTTCAACTGCCCTTTCCAGGAACTTCTAGACTTTACACTACTAGAGGCTCGATTATTCCATCGTTCAGCTTAAGCACGGTTCACCAGTACGGCCACCACTTTGAACGTGGGTGCCACAATTCAAGTTGCCTCTCTTTGCTGCTTTTCACTGTTACCTTCTCCCGTTTTTTAGAACATATGACCAGGGCCACTGGCATTATGGGAGTTTGCAGCTGTGGAGTTGTCGCATACCACACTTCCCACATCATTCACCATCTGCCTCATGACTTGCACATTTGCATAATAAAAATTGTTTCTAATTCAACTGAATCGAAGTTACTAAAATTGGGACACAGTGCTGCGCAGTACAGATCCTTTGTGGAGGTCAACTGCCTCCCTTTCAGTTTCTGATTGCGTATTCTGGTGTTAAACTGGGACAAATGAAGTGAAACACTAGAATTAATGTGCGATGAAATGACCAAATTAGCAAAACAATAGACCAGCATTAGGTGGCATAATTTGCCTTTCCTTGGTGCATCATTTAGTCAAGTCTGCCGACCAATGTGGTCCTCCTTCGCTGCATATTTCTGGTGGCCCTGAAAATGGCGAGCTGCACATTTTCTTTTTATTGCAACATATACTAATGATTGATAACTCTTGGTCCACTGATCCAAATGTAATCAATGCTGCCCCTGCGTTTTTAGTTACGTTTATGAATTTTTATCTAAATTTGCTTTAGAGCAATAAGTTCTTGATTTCTTTGCACTGTGCTGGTATAGATTGTCACTCATTCACCACATGAACTTTCCTCAAAGAGGAGTGACTTGCTGCTCGTATCACACTACCAAAGGTGAGCCATGGACACCTTTGTGGGTTGGACTGTAGAACATACACCAACCAAAGGCAGGTTTCCGTTAGACAGAAATACAGGGAGGGAAGTCAGAAAGACGAAAGCAGGTAAGGTGGGAGGACAGGGGTCAGAGATAAAAAATAAAATTATGGAACAGGGAGAGAGGGAGGTAGAGGAAAAGAAGGGCGCAAGAGCGAGAGAGTTGAGTTCCGGCACCGCAAGACTACGCAATATAAACTTGACAGTGGCATAGTACGTGCCCAGCAAGTGACCTGTAAAGGAAGCAGGTAGTTGGTGATAACAAAAAATTGCAAAATTGCATTTTTTGTTTTTTGTTTTAAATAATAGCTATGGGATAGAAAGCTTGGTTATTGAGCTTATAATGGTATATTTCCAAGAAGGGCTCCTACTATACCTTAGCATGTCATACGCATGTGCAATTCTTGCCTTAAACTCAGCCCCTGAGAATCCGTGTTTACAGTGATTGCTACGCAGACACCCCTCTTCTCTTTATCACCTCCAAAGTCATATAACTGAGCTAAAAAAACAAGTGAAATAGGTCGATTCTATATTTGAAGAGCAGGGGGCAGAGTTGCAAGGGATCGATTGGAAAACAAACCCTTGAGTCTTGGACAGGTGTCACTCACGGACCAGTACCCTGGACAACCTGAATACAATTCACCAATCAGTGCAGGCAGAACTCTGAAAATGATGGCCCATCTCTATGGCAACGCAGAGGAACATGTCGCAGCCTTCCATTCTGCAATCCTCAGCAGTTCAAAATCTAAAGCAGGTCACCATAGAGCGCAAGTAGTCTGGGAAAGCATCCTGGCACATCTACAGCTAGGCGGGGAGAGACCATGTGAAACCCGTGGGAGGTCTTCATATGGCTCAAAGAGTATCCAGTTGGTTTACTGCCAATCTCTGGAATCTCTGGAGGGGTGTGTATACTAAATATCGAAGTTAGAATATTGATAATACTAAATATCGAGGACAGAATATTGAAAAAAAGCCAAGTCTTAATTCTCTTTACATAACCTTCCATATATGTACCTATTGAGTACATATTTCTTCATGTTAACCTATATGTGGAGATAGCAATGATAAATCTATATTTCCCTAAATGCACTTTCTTTTTGATATTTTGTCCCTCTATATTCTATCCTCGATTTTGTTGTATGTCAATATTCAGTAATACAATCCCCTGATTAGCATCGCAGATCACCAACTATTGCCAGGGCAGACAGCAACAACTCCTAATAATCTCCAAAGCAGACCTAAGGTCTCCTGATACTCTCCAGACTACAGGCACCAAAGATCACTGACAACCTCACAGGATTCCGTCAAAACTTGTTTGGGGGTACTGGGGCACTTAGGGTTTTTCTGAGCCCAACCTTCGGGGTTTAGGGTTTTGTACCACTTCAGTCCCATGGTCTTACCTACAATGGCCACCTAAAACCTGGCATCAAGCACACCTTTTCAACACTAGATTCTCAGGATAGCAATGCAAACAGTGGAAAGCGGTGTGGAGCCGAAAACACATAGGGGGTCATTCTGACCCCGGCGGTCTCAGACCGCCAGGGTCGGCGGGAGCACCGCCGACAGACCGGCGGTGCCCCGCAGGGCATTCTGACCGCGGCGGTCCGGCCGCGGTCAGACAAGGAAAACCGGCGGTCTCCCGCCGGTTTTCCGCTGCCCTACAGAATCCTCCATGGCTGCGGAGCGCGCTCCGCAGCCATGGGGATTCTGACACCCCCTACCGCCATCCTGTTCCTGGCGGGTCACCCGCCAGGAACAGGATGGCGGTAGGGGGTGCCGTGGGGCCCCTGGGGGCCCCTGCAGTGCCCATGCCCATGGCATGGGCACTGCAGGGGCCCCCGTAAGAGGGCCCCACAAAGTATTTCAGTGTCTGCTATGCAGACACTGAAATACGCGACGGGTGCCACTGCACCCATCACACCTTCCCACTACGCCGGCTCAATTCTGAGCCGGCGTCCTCGTGGGAAGGTTGATTTGCCCTGGGCTGGCGGGCGGCCTTTTGGCGGCCGCCCGCCAGCCCAGGGCAAATCCCAAAATACCCTCAGCGGTCTTTAGACCGCGGAGCGGTACTTTGGTGGGGGAACTTCGGCGGGCGGCCTCTGCCGCCCGCCGAAGTTAGAATCAGGCCCAGAGTTCACAATCTAACACAATATTTTTTTTTATAAGAAATGTCCTGCCCTGTACTTTTATTTATGAAAAGAAAAAGTACTTTAATGTAATAATGGAGGAATATGACACAAATAGAATAGGTGCAAGGAACACTGGATATGATTATGATGCTACAGGAAAGCCATTTAAATGGATACAAAGAGGGAAATTCATACGTGCAGACTCACATCAGAGGATGTAAGCAGATTACTGTAGTTACCATATATCTTAGGCAATCTCTGAAGGTCATGCATGTGCCAAAGAGAAACTCTTCTATCCCAAAAGACCACAGGACATCCAGAGCGGACACCAAACCCCCTGAAAACCAAATAGGTTTTCATAAAACACTGGCAACCTCAGGGTTAACTTAGTGCTACTAATGTCCTCTTGGTTACCAAATGACCATGGAATCTCCTAAACACACATAAAAATCCATGGATACGATCATGGGTACCACAGTCCACATGTAATGTTTGGGGCCATCCTAGCTCCAGTGGTAACCTCAGATCTCAAAATATCGCAGAACCTTTAGCACAGGCTTCAAAGGCCAGTAATAATCTGATAGTTACCGTAGAACACTGGTAATATCAGGGGTCGCCCTGGAGCCACTCACAAGCACTCAATATCAAGAGACAACAGAAACTTTCGAGTAGATAGTACCTACTACGACTACGGGCAATCTCATAGTTGTCAAAGACCACAGTAATGTCCAGGGTCACTGTGATGCCAGTAGCAAACACTGGGATTGCAAAAGACCCCAGACTCTCCAAAGTGGATACCTGCTACAACCACTGACAACCTGATAATTACCATAGACCACAGGCAATCTCTGGGGTGGCCCTGGTGCTAACAACAAACTATTGGATTTCAAACCCCCACAGAATCATCAGGGAAGACACCCATTATAACGCTGGCAACCTCATAGTAACCAGTGACAATTAATGGAATCCCGAAAGACAACAGAAAATCTAGAATGAACACAAAGACCATAGATAACCCCCTAGGTTGCCACCAATCACTGGCAATCCTTGAGCTGCTGATATTCTTTGGCATCCCAAAGATCTTAGAATGTCCTTAATGGATACCAAAGATCACGGGTAACATCAGTTGTTACCATAGAGCACTGTGAATCTCCGAGGTTACCCTAATACCACCCCGGCCTGCTGTTACACATCCAAGCCTCCCCCTCACTTCTTCAATTCTGCAAGACGCTAAAGACCAAGCTTTTCAGATAATCACATTGGACCAGGACTTGGCTAGATTCGCTCCTACTCAGTGGCAGGATACCCTCCCAAGCCAACTGCACTTAACAAATTTACATAATATAACATAGCTCTTATAATTCAAAGGAACACAAAATCTGCTGAGCAGACAACAAAGAACACTGACAGCCTTGTGGGACACTTTCAAAAGTGTCTCTGATAACCCATAGCATTTTCCTTTGTAAAATAGATTGCCAATAAGTCAGCATCATTGTAATGGCTCAAAAGTTAGTTAGGGAACCAGGGGATTAAACACTGGCATGAAACAAAGACTAAAGTCTTCAGACGTCCTCTAAACCCAGTCTGCTAGTCTGCTACTTACCAACAATCATGTCTAGTGGCTGATTATGAGTTCAGTTTATTGTCGGTGTTTCTTTATGTAATCCTCACACTCAGTTGCCATGGATTCATAATTCCTCAAAAGGACGTTTTTAACTTCCCTTCTCAATATTAATAGCAGGAGGTGCCGGGGGGGGGGGGGCAGGTTTATATGACAACGGGCTCAGACTATATAAATAAAGCTGCATCAGCCAAGCCGCAGTGTGGGTGTTAATTCATTTAAAGCAGTCTTTAATTGCATGTGTCTTATCACAACTCTGTTTGGATTTACTTTAGGACAACCAAGCAGACTTGGCATCGGAGCAGGGGAAACACAATCAGAAATAGAACAGAACCCCTGAGAATTAACGGGAATGCGCATGCGCTCGGCCAGCCAATCAGTCATGGCGGTTTCGAGGCTACGCTTTACACGTAAACCCTGTAGGGTCTCCAGATGGACTACTACACAGACTGTAATGACAGCACTGACGTTTTTTATTTAAAAAAAAGTTCCTCAGATGCATGAGGCGTGTAATAAAAAAGTGAATCAATTAACTGTAGTTGGGGCTGCAGGACGTGTGCGATTCAGCAATCTTTGTCTTTATTGCAATGGTGTGTATTTAACACATTGGCCACATAATCCACCATCTGATGCGCTTTCTGCAGATTTCAACAAAAAATATTTACATCTGAGATTATAAGCAATAAAAAAACATATTAAGCACCATACACGGTGCTGGGCAGTGACAGTACCTTTCCAAGGAATAAGTGACCACCCACTTTGCAGTTGTTGATTGCGGTTGGTAAGGAGGTGGAACTTTTACCTACACCTTATTAATGTGTTAAAATGAATCAATCCATCAATCATGTTTCTTGTAAAGTGTGGCTAATCACCCATTTGGGTCTCAAGGCACTTGTGGCGTAGGGGAGGAGGGGGGTTTGGCAGCTCACTGGAAGCACTAGTTGGCAGGTTCAGTCAAAGAGCCAGGTCTTGAGGTCCTGAATTTAAGCAGAGAGGGAGATTGTTTGAGATGAATAGTTTCACATCTTCACAGTGAGGTAGGAGAAGGATCTTCCTCCAGCTGTGGTCTTGCAGATCTGTGGGATGGCAGCCAGGGCCAGGTGAGCGGAGCGGAGTTGTCTGGTGGGCATGTGGAAGGCGAGGCAGTGGTTGAGGTGTGCAGGCTCAATGTTGTGAAGGGCTTGGTAGGCATGCGTGAGGAGCTTGAAGGTGATTCTTTTGTTGGTTGGAACCAATGTGGGCATCTCAGGTGCTCGGAGATGTGACTCCGGCGAGGGATGTCCAGGATAAGTCTAGTGGAAGCATTTTGGATTCTTTGCATATTCTTTTGGAGCTTCTGGGTGGTACCTGCATAGAGTGTGTTATTGTAGTCAAGCTTGCTGCTGATGTGCGCCTGGGTGACATTTCTTCTGCATTCAATGGGGATCCACTTGAAGATCGTGTGGAGCAGGCAGAGCATGTGGAAGCAGGAGGATCACATCGCATTGACTTGGTGGTTCATAGAGAGCGTGGAGTCGAGGGTGATGCCGAGGTTACATGCCTGGTCAGTCGGTGAGGGGGGCTCTGAGTGCTGCGTACCACCAGGAGTCTAAGCAGGCAGAGGCAGTGGTGCCCAAAATGTGAACTTCCACCTTGTCGGAGTTGAGCTTGAGGCAGTTATCTTTCATCCAGACAGCAACTGCCTTCATCCTGTTGTGGAAGTTGGTCTTTGCAACTGCAGGATCATTGGTTGTGGAGAGGATCAGCTGAGTGCCGTCGGCGTAGGAGACGATGTTGAGTCCATGGTTTCTAACAATGTCTGCTAGCGGGTCTATGTAGATACTGAAGAGGGTGGGGCTCAGTGTTGAGCCTTGGGGGATGCTGCAGTTGATCTCTGTAGGTTCGGATGTGAACGGTGGGAGCCTGATTCTCCCGGTACAGCCGGTGAAGAAGGAAAGGATCCATTTCAGGGCCTTGCCTTGGATGCCAGCATTGTGGAAGCTTGTGCAGACGGTGGGGTGGGATACGGTGTTGAAGGTAGCCGAGAGGTCCAGGAGATGAGGGCTGCGGTTTCACCTTGGTCCAGGAAATTGCGGATGCCTCCAGTTGCGGCGAAGAGGGCAGTCTCCATGCTGTGGTTGCTTCTGAACCTGGATTGGGAGAGGACCAATATGTGTTGGTCTTGATGAATTTGGTGAGTTGTGTGTTGATCACTTTTTCAATTACTTTGGCAGAGAAGGGGAGCAGTGAGATGGGTCTGTAGTTATTGAGGTCCATCAGGTCTGCGGGGGTTTCTTCAGCAGGAGGTTGATCTCTGCGTGTTTCCTGTCTTCAGGGAAGGTGGCTGTCTTGATGGAGCAGTTGATGCGGTGCGGCAGAGCTCGGGGTGATGGTGTCACTGGCTCGGTTGAAGATGTGGTGGGGGCAAGAGTTCAAGGGGGCCTCGGAGCGGATGGTAGGGTGTCTTCGGTGGTGAGGCTGGTCCAGTTAGTCAGGGTCGGATGACTTTTGGGTGCGGTGGTTGCGGGTGGAGCTGGTGGGTCATGTTGTGGTGTGAACCTGTCATAGATTTTGGAAATCTTATGGTGGCAGAAGGGGGGGATGTCCGTGGTGTTGGAGATGGGGTTGGTGAATTATTTGATCACAATGAAGAGTTCTTTGATGTTGTGTGCGTTGACGTTGATTCATTCTTGGATGGCATTTTTTGTGGCTCTGAAGAGGCAGTGGTTTGATGTGATGTGATGGCGGTTTTGAGGGCTGCATGGTTGGCTGGGGTCTTGCTGCTTCTTCATCTTCTCTTGAGTCGTCTACAGGTGCATCTGATCTCTTGGAGGGCAGGGGAGAAGCAGATGTCTTTCTCAGTGGTCTGTTTGCTGCAGGGTTTCCTGAGGGAGTCCAGAGTGTTGGCACCATCTGAGATCCATCGGTGGAAAAGGTGTGCAGAAGTGGTGGCATTCATCGAGGTTGGTGGTGGTGTGTTGCGGAGGGTGGTGGCAAGTTGGTCTTTGGTGACCTTGTTCGAGCTTCTGCACGGGTGGTGTGGAGGTGATGAGTGGGTGTGGTAAAGAAGTGGATGTAGTGGTGTTCAGTCCATAGGAGTTCGGAGCTGTGGCTGAAGGAGATGTTGCTGCTGGCAGAGAAGATGGGGTTAAGCGTGTATCCTGCTGAGTGCGTTTGGGAGGTGACCAGTTTTTTGAGTCCGATGCTGGTGAGGTTCTCCAGTAGGGATGAGGTGTTAGGGTCGCTGAGGTTGTCCATGTGGCAATTAAGGTCTCCAAGGAGGATGTAGTCTACAGAGGCGAGGGTGTGGTGAGCAAGGAAGTCGGTTATGGATTCGCTGAAGGGGGGGTAGGGTCCGGGGGATATCAGGATGAGGGCGTCGCTTAGGGTGATGTTCGGGTTGGTCTGGATCTAGAAGTGGAGGTGCTCCATTTCTGGTGCATGGTCGTCGGTGCTGGTAGTGAGGTGGAGGGTGTTCTTGTGTACGAGGCCGATGCCTCTTCCCGGTCATTTGGCGCGGTCCTTATGAATGATCTGGGATGGCGTTGCAGAGGTCTGGTGTTAAAATTATGAAATAAGGAAATAATACTGCCACAAAATGTGCCACATTATGCGTTTTCTTGCTGCTGAACAATTTAACCCTCCCTTGCCTCATAATTCTTTGACCTTGAAAGCAGTGCTGCCTGCTGCACTGTTGTAACTTGTAGCGTCTTTAATAACAGCTCTTAGTTTCACCCAAGTCACCTGGTTCTCACTTTTATAATTTTCAGAAAACTATAAGGCTGCACTTTAAACCTGATTGGGGTCATACCACTGAGCTTCAGTTTGCGCACATATTTTTACAGCAATTGCTTTGAAACACTGAGATAGCTCCTGAGTACCTGCGCTCCTCTAGGGGCCACCCCTGCAGCAGTGAATTAATGTACTGTTTTTGCTGAAGGCGTCACAATGCTTTCTGTGAAAACATATATTTTACGATACTCAGTGTGTTCTTCTGCGGCTGCAAACCCTGACTTCTTGCCTCCGCGGGCTTCTCTGCAGAAAAGTGCTTTTCGAAAGCACTTTGAATGTCTCTCTGATATTTTTATTGTGAGTGATAGCGGGCCATGATTAAACTCAGGAGAGACCACAGCGAGCTTGTAAAATGCCCTGCGAAGGCCGATTCTGACATAAATTGCTGCTCTCGAGCTCTGCCCGGCCGTCGCCTCTCTAACATGTCTGTGGACTGCCCCACCTCAGGTGCCTAGCGCTGAAGGAAGAGGTTTGCCTTCGGTAGGCTGGGAGAAACAGGCAGCATAAAAAACCTATGATATGTATACATGTCTGTTTACCTTAATACAAGAGGTAGCGGAAGTGACAGCATGCAACCTTTGACACCAGATGACATCACAGGCTGCCCCCCCCCCCTTGTTCTACCCTCCGACCTGTCAACAGCGTCTTATTTGCTTCTGAGATGCTCGACCTATGTCTCCAACCAGTTGAGCTAGCTCACTGCCTTGAATTTATTTTTAACTAAGAACAGGGTCATATTTTTCTTTTGAAGTCAAAAGACTTCACCAGGCTGAAGATACCAGAGCCTGATAATGAGCAGTGTGCTCAGTTAGATGTATGACCCAGGCTTCCGCTGGGACACCATGGTGAAAAACTGAAGCATGGAGTTATTTAACTCTTAAATAAAGGTCCTTGTCAACTCAAAATTGGAGCATGGGGGGACAAAATGATGTTGCTGAATGTTGTTAAATGGAAGAAAATTCAAATGAAAAACTACCTTAATGGTTAGGTTAACTCTTAATTTAAATTTTCTCCCATTTCAAAGTGTCACATTTACAAACAGCGGGCCTCGTGCTCCCATTGGCCAGTAGACACCTTGCCATATGTATAAATGAAAAGTACAGTAATTGTTTTTTAAATGGGAGAAATTTCATTTGCAGAAAATGTCTCATATTTTGAACATTTTCGCAAAACATTTTTCTGCTCTTTAAATTTCTCCCATTTAAAAAAAATGGTTGTATATTTGTGTTATACATGTAACTGTGCCACGTACACGAAAGGAATATCCTGTGCCACAAGTACACACAACACAGGCTTTCAGTCACCCATACACCGATATGCCATTCATACACACACATATTTATATATCCCCAAAGACTATGCTCTCACTTACACAAATGGCACCCCTGTCATAGTAGTCAAAGTCAAACCATAGTATCTGGTTTCATGGACATTAGGCTTAAAGTCAGTTAAGCTGGGAGAGGGGCTGTTTGGTAACAGTGCGCAAGATGTTTGGTCTTCAGTAGCTCACAATGACTTTGACTGATCAGAAGTAGCTCTCACCACAGAAAAGGTTGGAGACTTCTGTACTAAAGGAAGGGAGAGTAGTGTAAATTTTAGAAAGGAAAAAGGGATTTGGATATTTATGTTATGGGGGCTTGTGTAGCGCTATAATACCATTAGTATGGTCATGTAAGGATGTTCGATTTCATCTACGTTCATGCCTTGTATCGAGAATTCCATCACTTACTAGCGCCTGTTTTCTGACTGACTTTGAGAGTCAGTATTGCAGATGTGGCTATTATGCTGCTTTTGTGTCTACATTTAGTTGTAACAGTGTTCCTATGATTATTTTTTATATGGAGTGTGTAGTTGGAGGCCGTTACCAATTTGATGCCTGCCACCACAGAGGTTAGGTATATGGGGTGCTGAACTAGACATATTTGTATGAGGTAATTGAGAGCAGGGCATCTTCTTGGTGTCCACAGTATCCCTTTAAACCGGACTAGCTGTGAGGTATTGTGAGTGTTGGTTTAGAGCGTGATCTAGAGTTTGGCAGAAAGAGTACTGTCTATCAGGCTGGCGGAGGATGTTACATCTGCTGCCCTGATGGACTACTGCACCCTGACACACTACCATCAGCCAACCTTGGAGCTCACCACCTGCTCAGCAGTAATCCCAGTACCTTGGTAGTAAACACTGCCATGGTGGTTCTTGTCAATGTAAAAGAAGATTGGTAACAGCCACTTGTGGTATTGGCATCTCTTTAAAAAACATTACAAATGTTTTTGTTTTAGAAAAACAAACAACTTCTGATCCCCACACCAAGGAAGTTTTTTCCCCGGGTTGTGGGATCATTATTTTTTTTCTGACCCTCATTGTCAGGTTTTACCTGTTGGTGATGGGCAGAAAAAAAGACCTCATCATTGCAGGGGAGCCTGTGCTTGTATCCCAGTGAATGCTGGGACACCATATCCAGGCAAGACAAGCGTGAGGCAGCAGGAGACGGGTCATTGTGGCGGAGGCAAGTACTCCCCCTTTAGATTTGCGGCAGCCACCGCTGCCCACTGATAATAAACACCTCAGCTGTGTTGGGGAAAAACCTCTTTGTTATCCCACTGTGCCTTCAATCATGGATCACTGTCTGCCTGAAGCACGATTATGGTGCAGTTGTAGTAGCAGGTGATCCAGAAATCACAAGGCCTTCAATCCTGTCATCTTATTCCAGGGTTTCCTTTACTTTCCCCAACTCAGCCACGAAGCTAAACTCTTGCACCCCCTAGTGCCCACATAACAGCAATATTTAACATACGGCGCACCATGGCAGTAGTTAGGGAACTAGCAACAACATTTTTGATGCTAGTTTTCCGCTTTGCAGGATTAGCATCAAAAATGTTAACGCTAATCCTGCAAAGCACAATGAGGCCTATTAAAAACATTGGTGTGTCTTCTTTGAATGCCTGCTCTGTGCAGGCATTAGAAATGCTGCTAAAAATGCAGCACATTTTTTTTTAGATTTCATTGCACCATTTTTTTGGGGGGAATGCCCCCTTGCATACATTATACCTGGTTCAGGAATAATATGGTGCAAGGGGTTACAAAGTGGTACAATGCATGCATTGAGCAACTTTGTAAATATGGCACAGCCATTTTGGCCTCGTTGGGCTTCATTAGCCTAAAAAAATGATGATAATGTGGCGCAAGGAGGCATTAGGACCTCTTAAATCTGGGCCTAAATCTTTAGTGATAGAGCAAGGCAAGTAAGTCTGACCATTCCTTGAATTGTTCCATTGACCGTGACATACTCCATTCTTGCATGCTTTTTCACCTTTTCATCCGTTCACACTTTCATTCATCCTTTAGAAATTCCATCTATTCCACCCATTCCATCCATCCTTTTACCCATTCATCACACTGTCATTATTTCATCTAGTGCTCATTGTATCCATCCATCCAGCCATCGTGTGCTATATCGTTTCATTCTTCCTTCCAGCCATTCTTCAATACCTGCATCTATCCCGCCAGCCTTTGTTTTATCTTTCGTGCCTTCCTTCACCTAGCCTTTCACCCTCCCTTCTTTCCATGTTTCATTTTTCGTCTTACATTTTCTTTCACTATCACTTTCCTCCTTTTCCTCTGTATCCTTTCAGATTTTTCCTTTCCCTTTTTCCATTCTGTTTCCTCTCACTCCATTTACAGCTGTTTAAATCTGCCATAATTTCTCTCACTCGCCTTAAATTAACTTGTTTTATTTAGCAGCTCTTGACACTCTCATCTCAGGCCCGACCTCGAATTAACAGTCGTGAGAAGCCTTTCTGCAAAATCGAAAAATACTAATGAACGTGTTAAAGGGGCGTTTTACCCGGCCACGGGGCCCAGTGACAATCCCCTCTTTAGCTGCTAAATCCGGGTGGTGGAGGGGTTTCACTCCGCAACTGCCTTCTGTCCAAGCACTTCCGTTGTACACGCTTGCCATCCACAAATGCGCATTCTTAAATGTGTAAAACCTATACAAATGCAGCTCCGACAATACAGAGGCGAGTCTCCAGCCCTACTGCCAGGCCATACCTGGATTATAATAGAAACACCCCTGTAGCGTAGGGCGTAACCACGAGGACACTGTGGTGTGGGGAGAAACGTGACCTTTATTCAGTCACTGCGCTTTCTAACTAACCCCGCCCATTTCTGTCCTACGCTTTATCCCTTTGTGACGTATTTCCCCCGGCCGGCAGCACAGGCGATAATTACAGGGTTGTTAGGATATTCCCCCCGCGGGCATTCACAGAAGTGGTGCCCTCTACTATACCCCCACCCCAAAAGAAAACAAAACAACATAACGGGAGAACAGAGTTCACACACTTAGACTTCAATGTAACTAAGTACCCAAGGTAGAGGCAGAAGGATATATGGCATTACAAAGTCAGCATACCGCCTGGAAGGGTAAGGGTTTGAGCACAAATGGTAAGGTCTGTCCCTTGTTCTCCCGGGTGATCCCCTTGTGATCCGGCCCCTAGTCAGGATCGGGGTGGGCTGCACGCTGGATATGGGTGTCTCCCACAGGGCCGAAGAGTCTGTTGGGGTCGAGACTTCTGGGACCAGGCCACTGGCAGCCGGCTTGGAGAGAGACTCGCCCGTGGGTGATCATCCTATGGGTCATCGCCTAGGAGGGACTCACCAGGATCTTCTGTGGGGGTGCAGTTCTGTAGTCTCTTAAACAATGCTGCGGTCCGCGTGCCAACATCACCATCTCTTTCCGCGGTCACAATGGTGCCTTTCACAGCAACAACTATCCAGGGGTGTTTCTCAAAGGGCAACTGGAACTTGCTGCCCGGATGGCATTCTTTCACCAGCACACGGTCGCCCATTTGGATGACACCCCGCTTTGTTCTCCTCTTCTTCGAAGCATTAATCATAGGTGCGTGCTCGCTGAGCTTCCGAGGAGCTCGCAGGAGTGGGCTGGGTGGCCCCAGTGCTTAATTTGTGCTTGTTGTTTCTGGTGCGGAGCACCGGCACTTATTTTTGAGGGCAAGGGCTTATTCTTCTGCCTCAAGCATTTGCTGCGAGCAAAAGACACATATGGGAAAGACGGATGAAGCGAAAAACGAAAAAGCGTCACAAAGTGAGAAAGTAGAAAGCTGCAAGAGTGAGCTAAAGGGGCAGGTAGTAGCTTTCAATGGATTGAAGAGGCTTCAGGATTACACCGCCTCAGTATTCCATGTTCCCACATTTAATTGCAGCCGCCAAGTGTTTAAGAGGAGAGCCTTGGGCACCGGCACGTTTTTATTTACAAATTAAGCACTGGGTGGCCCATATAGGATGATGGGGTATCAAGTCTATCACTGTTTGCCCAAACCACAATTGGCTCAGAGCTACCTATGTCATTGCATGGGGAGTAACTCAGTATTTTCGCAGGAAGTTGTAGATTGCTTGTTCTACACCTCAGGCTTCTGCCAGGGCTATTCAAATGGTCTTTGAGAGTGTCCTGACAAAATGCTCTACTTCTCAGTTGTCTTGGGGCCACCAGGTTGTTTTGCAACATTCTGGGCTTGCAGAAACTCAGCCTACTCATGGCTGTTAAACGGGGGCCTGTTAGCCGTGCGAACCTCCCTGAACAGGCCATGCGTGGCCATTATCTTCCTCATCTTTGAGATTAAGTCAGCTGCAGTGGTTGACTTGAGAATCTCAACTTCTGAGTAGCGGGAGTAGTCATCCATGACTATCAGGATAAAGGACCCATCTGGGAGGCTCCCAAAATCCACACTGGTGCATTGCCATGAAGCTGTGGGGCCATCCTCAGTGACAACGGGTTCTGGTGGATCAGGTTGCCTACTTGCCTGCCAGATGGTGCAGCTTCTCACAACCTCTTCTACTTGCTGGTCAAGACCTGGGAACCACACCTTGCTCCGGAGTCTGCTCTTGGACTTTACATTCCATTGGTGGGTCTGCTCATGGACTTTACAATCCCTTGGTGGGTTCCATGGGCCCGAGACCTTAAGCTTGCGTGCATGACACGGCGGGCCCTCTCAACAGGCAGCCATCTTCACTGATGGAGAGTTCTTGCTGTGGAAGGAAAGGAGGGTGAACCTCGCTTCTTGGGTGCAAACAACTGCTGGACGCTGCAGGGGTTGCCAATCGCCCGACCAGATGGCCTCGACAGCCAGCTGTAGGCAGTCATCCAGGGAGGCAGCCTCTATTACTTCTTCGAGGGGTATGGGGAATGGTCTTGCTCAGGCGACTATAAGTCTGACATATTCCTCCGTGTCTTGCACTTCTCGGGTCTCCTGTGGCATGGCTGGGCACGCATGTCTTGACAAGAAGTTGACTGGATTTTGCATCCCTGGCTGATATTCGACAATGAAATCGAACTCTTGGAGCTGTGGAGAATTCACTTTCCTGTCCTTGGGGGTGACTTGGAGAATGACCCCTTGAAAAGTGGGAGGAGTGGTTTGTGATCCGTGAGGACAGTGAAGAGCTTTCCATAAAGGTACAGGTGGAAGTGCCTGCAGCCCCAGTGGATAGGTATGGCTTCTCCTACAATTTGAGAATATCGCTGTTCGGGGGGCACAAAGGTTCTGCTTGCATAGGCCACGGGTGCTCATTCGCCACTGTCCTGCCTTTGGCCGAGCACGGCACCAAGTCCGATGGGGCTGGTGTCAACAACTAGCTGGGACTCCCATCGCGGGTCGAAGTACACAAGTGTGGTGTCGGCGGAGATGGCTTCCTTGGAGTTGCGGAACACTCGCTCTTGACCGTCTCCCCCATACCCATACCCAGGAGTTGCCAGCTTTGGTCAAGTCTCGCAATGGGCCGGTGATGTCTGACAAATTCCTCATGAACCGACCACGGTAGTTGACCATGCCAAGGAAACATTGCACCCCTGACACTGAAGTTGGGGCTGGAGCCTCCTGAATGTCTTTCATTTTAGTGGGGTCAGGGCCGATTCTCTCAGTCAATCTGTGCCTGAAGAAACTGATGTCCCTCCTCCTGAACTCGCATTTGTCTTGATGGAGCATCAGCCCACACTCTCTCAGCCTGGTGAAAACCATTCATAGGTGACTGAGGTGGTCTTTCAAAGTCAGGGCGAGGACCAGGATGTCATCACTGATGTTTAAGACTTCAGGTATACCTTGCAAGACCCCTCCGATAGTGTGTTGAAAGACCTCACCTGCACTGGAAATACCAAAGTTCAAATGGGTGTACCTCCAGAGGCAGGTGTGAGTCGAGAAGGTGGTGATTGGCCGGGATTTCTGGTGCAACAGAATCTGGTGATAGCCAGATTGGAGGTCCATTTTTTAAAACCACTTTGAACCAGACAACTTGCCAATTATATCGTTGATGGCTGCCTCTACCCTTTGATGGCTTTATTTGGCACCCGCATGTCCACGCAGATGCACACAGCGTCCGGTTGCTTTAGTTTCTTGATGACATCTATGGGGGACACCAACAGGTTTGGCTCTGACACTTTCTCAATGAATTCAGCTTCTTCTAGGATCTGCAGCTCTTTTTCTACCTTCGGGCAAAGGCGGAAAGTAATCGTACGGTGCCTCAGTGCGACTGGTGTCCTAGACTTGTCTATGTGTAACTGGAGCGGGGGATCCCATAGGCACCCAGTGCCTTTGAAGGTGGCGGAAAATTACTGAAAAAGGTTCTCCAGGTCGTTGGCATGGGCGCTGAATGCAAATTGGACAAGGCTTAAGCTTTGTGCGGTCTGGCATCCTAGCAGGAGTCCTGACCCCTCTTGTGAAACATATATTTTGGTGGTTGTGCCAGTAGACTCATGGGAGACGTTTGTCATGAAAACACCACTTATCTGCAACGGCTTGGTGCTCCCAAAAGGGTACACTTGTACCTTGCTTGGCCGAAGGCTGGGGTTTCTGGCAGATGTCTGTACACCGCAGCGGCCATGAGGTTCATGGAGGCACCAGTGTCTATCAGAGATGATATAGGGTGTTCACCATCACTTGGCATGTTGGTAGCTTCTGTTGTTAGCTGCATGCAGAGATCACAGTCTTTATCACATGGACTATTTTTTGGTCATCATCCATGTCACTGTTGGAAGACGAGGTGGGGGGAGCGGCAAAAGCTTTTCACTGGCCTTTTGGAACTGGGTGGCAGTTTTCGGGGTGTCAAATGGCATACCTTGGTGAAGTGGTTTAGTTTTCCATACACGCTGCATGTCTTCCCTTTCGCAGGGCATTCACCTGGGTAGGGTAGTGGGCCTCCCCACCACCCACAGACACGGTTCTTTGCTTTCAGTCTGGACCGTTCCGACTTGGGTTTGTGGGCTCCCTGAGAACAGCATTAACTGGTTCGGTCTTGAAATCTGGGTTTGGTGTCTGGTCCATGTGCGCTGCCCGGGCTTTGGACAGTTCTTTTGAGAGCCCTGGCTTTAGGATGTCCTTCATGCTCATGTTGGGTTCCTGGAGGATGTGCTTACGCAGCTTGGAGGATGCGCATCCTTGGATTAACTATTCCCTTATTTCATCTCCTTCGTCCGGCAGTGTGCAGGTGCTAGCTAGTTCTCGTAACCTGGTGTAGAAGTCATCTACAGATTCGCCTGGCTTTTGTCGGGCTTGTCGTAGTAGGAACCTTTCATAGTCGGGATTGGCGTAGGGCTCGATATGTGCTGTGATGGCTTTTTTTTGTGTTGTGTACGTGTGATGCATCGCTTTGTTGATCATCTTGGTGATTTTATGGATGTCCGCACCAATTAGGTGTAGGAGCAGCGGGTGTTTTCTTTCATCGTCTGCCTGATGGCTTTGAAATAGGTTTCTAAGCGTTCAACCCAGCCCTTCCAGAGGGCAGCTTGCATGGGCAGAGCTCCTGTTATCGTGAATGTCTCTATGTCAGGAATGTTGGCCATTCCGGATGGCAATGGGTACGAGATGGTTGCAGTCCAGGTGCTACGTCCTCAGGGAGTATTATAATGTGAGGTGCAATGTCCTGTAGCTGCGGCTCTTTAGTTCAGCCTTTGCAAAACAGTTTTTTTTGTTTAGTTTCTACTTGGCACCACTACCATGAACATTTTCTTTATTTCAGTCCTTGCAGTTTTATTTTATATTTACTCTTCTTTTGCTTGGAAGGGGTGAATCTGCAGATGGAAAAAGGAGGACAGACCTACTCTGAGTCCTGCAACAGCTGGCTGGCCTGGAGTGGGGTCGTGTGCCGGTAGGGAGGCAGGGCGGTGGTGTAGGCGGTATGATGCTGCTCGGAGAACCCGGAGCAGCTGTAGAGTGAAGGCCAGGCGGTAGGTAAGAATCTTCTCCTTTGACAAGGCTGCAAGGGTGTCATGCGTTCTGCAAAGATTGCCGAGAGAGAGAGCACCTCTTTGAGCGAGCGGGCTGCCGATCGGTGGAAGTCCGTAGCACAGGGTGAACAAGAGATGGCCACGGTGGGAGGCGGGGCGCGTGTGGGTGAGTGCTCGGCCCCCTTCATCACCAGTGTAGCGTATGCCAAATAACCACAAGGACACTGTGGTGTGGAGAGAAACATAACCTTTATTCAGCCACTGCGCTTTGTAACTAACCCCGCCCATTCCTGTCCTATGCTTCATACCCTCTTTGTGACGTATTCCCCCCAGGCCAGCAGCACAAGGGATAATTACAGAGGGTGGTTAGAATATTCCCCCCGGCAGGCGATCACAGAAGTGGTGCCGTCCACTAATGATGACATTAAAACCCCCTTAGTCCATGTGCAACCTCTCTCCCAGGCACCCCCCCACCGTCTTCGATACATGCAGGGGGCACCATTGGCTTGTCTGTGTCCTAGAAATATATGTGCCTTTCTATAGCAGTAAGAATGTGCAGCATGCTGAGAGCGGGCACCAGGGTCGGACTGGCCGTAGCGGGCATCAGGCGTTTCCCAGGGAGGCTGGACGAGTTGGGACCAGTTTTGTAACTGAGGGCCGGCTTTGCAGCGGTGCTTGGCAGTTGCAAATACCCACCAAGGGATTGTAAAGTCCAAGAGCAGACTCTGGCCCCCCACCCCTCACCACCTCCAGAACCACCGACCCGGCAGCAGGCCCGACAAAATTGCCAGGGCTACTGTGGGGTCCTAATCTGGCCCTGGCAGGCACCGTGCTTACACAGTGCTGTAGAGAAACAAAACTTGTTCCCTACCAGCCAGTGCCAGGTTCTTTCGCACAACATGCTTAGGGGCATATTTATACTCTGTTTGCGCCGAATGTGCGTCAAAATTTTTGACGCACATTCAGTGCAAACACTGCCCCATATTTAAACTTTGATGCCCGACCCCGCGGACGTCAAAATTCCACCATGTACGTCATGTTTTGGAAGCGGGAAACTGCCTTGCGTTAATGATATGCAAGGTAGGCGTTCCCTTCCAAAAAATGACTTTAAGGCCTGTGCGCCTTATTTATACCCCAGCGTTATTTTGACTCACAGGAGGGGGTGGGTCTTAAAAAACGGCACACAGCCTGTTGTGCGCCGTTTTTTAACACCTGGGTCAGGGCAGGCGTTAAGGGATCTGTGGGCTCGGAAGGAGTCCAGAGGTGCCACCCCCAGCCCCGAGGGACACCCCCTGCCACCCTCGCCCACCCCTGGAGGACACTCATGGATGGGGGGACCCATCCCAGGGAAGTAAAGGTAAGTTCAGGTAAGTATTTTTTATCGTTTTTTTAAAAGTGGCATTGGGGGGCCTAATTTGGGCCCCCCTACATACCACTATGCCCAATGACCATGCCCAGGGGACAGAACTCCCCTGGGCATGGCCATTGGGCAAGGGGGCATGACTTCTGTCTTTGCTAAGACAGGAGTCATGTCAATGGGGATTGTGCATCAAAAAAATGGCGCAAGTCCGGTTTGAGGCCTGATTTTTGCCTCAGACCTGACTTGCACCATTTTTTGACGCACAGCCCCCATTTTCCCCTACGCCGGCGCTGCCTGGTGTGAGTCATTTTTTTTACTCAGACCAGTCCGCAGCACTGGCTAACGTCATTCCATAAATAAGGCGCCCGCATGGTGCGTTGGAATGGCGTTAGCCGGCGGTAAAATTTTTGACGCGCAACTGCGTTGGCGCAGTTGGCGCAGTTGTGCGTCAAAAAGTATAAATATGGCCCTTAGTGTTTTATGTTATGTTATGTTATTTTATTTTTGAACCGCTGAATCGGAAGGTAACAAAGCTCCCAAGCCCCTGAGGAATGGAGGACAGGCGTGAAGCTAGCAGAAGGGCAATCGTGGGGTGCCTGCCACCCCGGCTTCATTTTCTCCCATGTGCGTGCCAGCACAATCAGCACTGACTTCCACCGGGCAGCTGCCAGCTTCTAAATCGTTTTTCTATTAAATTTCCTAGGTTCGACTGTCCTCGCATAGTCACTGTGATTGACAGTGCTGGGCCGGTCACAGCGAGAGCGTGCATGGAGTCTGTCAGGCCCTCCACACTCTTGTCCTGCATCAAGACGTTTTTGTTCATCTACACAACAGTCGGGCCCTTTAAATGTAATGTACACCACACACTCTATTTAAAACGACCCACTAACACCTATGTGTCCCTACCCATTTGGAAAAATAGGCATTAACAGTGCTTATGTAACCGACTACTGGTTCACCCTGTCAGTATCTGAGCTGCTGACCACAAACATATTAGTTACACGCCCAGTTTACGTCGCTTGCACATGCCTGGGTTTTCCATTCACTCAGTCGGATATTCTATGTGCAACTAACTTGCAAACGTTTGAGAAGCCTGCCTTGCACAGGCTGACTAGCCTACAGAGGTTCCTTATCATTTTGTTTTTTTCTACGGCATTACCACTCAGAATAACTTAAACTGTTTCCAGTTATCTACTTTGCCCATCTTAAAAATTATTTTTTGCTCATCCTGTCTTATGTGGACGTTGGGTAAGCTCACCCGTTGTGCTAGTCTCGGGCTGACACGCTTCAGGACTTGTATTCGTTGAGGTAGATTATTGGGTTAATGCACGTGCTGCGGAGATAAAGGTGCAGCCAGCACATCACTAGCTCAAGGTGGGCTCAGCCTTCCAGTGTGGCCCATAAAATAAATACCCCGGAGTTTGAAACAACAATACATAATAATTAAAGCATCTAGATGCACAAGGCTAACTAGCAATATCCAATTATTATTAGAAGCATGACCAGAAAGAAGAAACGTTGAGAAAAAGTTTGGCATTTTAAAAAGTCAGTCTGTTTTGACATGCTGTGAGGGCCAGAACAAGTCTAGGTGAAAGTAAGACTTACATCTCTTACTCCATAAAAGAGGCATGCAGCCATGTGCTGTGCAGTGGAGCACCACCAGCCCTATTATAAAGCAATATTCAGTCTCTTTGTTAGACATAGCACGTAATCCTGCACTCCAGGCAGGGCTGGCTTTTGGGCGGTGCGAGCGGTGCGACCGCACCGGGCGCTGACCTCAGGAGGGCGCTGTGTTTAGCAATAACTTCCGAAACTTGCGATTTAAAAGCACCTGCTGAAAACTTCATTGTGCGTTTAGCTTTCAAGAAACAATTAAAATGTCAAGATACTTCTTGTGATTAATGTTCCTGCAAAGAGAGAGAGGGATGGGAATGTTGCCTAGAGGCAGCTTTGACTCATCATAAAGTAGCATAGAGTGTTAATAAGCCTTCTGCAAAAAACAGAACTATGGGGCATATTTAAGAAAAGTGGAGCTGCACACAATGCAGCGCTACTTTTCTTGCATCCCTCATATTTAAAATACGGCGCTCCCTGGCGGTAGTTAGGGGACTAGCATCAGAAGTTTTTATGCTAGTCCGGCGCTTTGCAGGATCAGCATAAAAAATGTTGACACTAATTCTGCAAAGCACCCAGAGGCCCAATGTAACCAATGGAAGCCTCCTTTTAATGCCTGAGCAGGCGTTAAAAGTTCCAGAAAAAAATGGGGCAAAGAAAACTGTCAGATTTCTTTGCGCCATTTTTTTGGCCCTCCTAACAGGGGGATGCCCCCTTTTCATACATTATGCCTGGCTCAGGCATAATGTAGCGCAAAGGGTTACAAAGTGGTGCAATGCCTGCATTGTGCCACTTTGTAGATATGGCACAGCGTTTTTGGCCTTCTAACGCAAAATTAGCTTAAAAACAATTACACTAATGTGGCGTAAGAATGTCACTAGGGGCTCTTAAAAATGCCCCTATGGGGCATATTTGAAAAACGTGGTGCTGCACACAGCGCTGCACCACTTTTCTTGCAACCCTTAGCGCTCCCCTAACACCACCATATGTGCGCTGTATTTAAATACGGCGCTACATGGCGGTGGTTAGGGTCCTAGTGTCAGAATTTTTTACATTTGTCCGGCGCTTGCAGGATTAGCGTAAAAAATGTTGATGCTAATCCTGCAAAGCACCCAGAGGCCCATTGTAACCAACAGACGCCTGCTCGGAGCATGCATTAAAAATGCTGGGGAAAAATGACGCAAAGAAATCTGTCAAATTTCTTTGCGCAATATTTTGGGCCCTCCCTAACAGGAGAATGCCGCCTTTGCATACATTCTGCCTGGCGCAGGCATAATGTAGCGCAACGGGATACAAAACGGTGCAATGCATGCATTGCACCACTTTGTAAATATGGCATGGCGTTTTTGGCCTTCTAATGCCACATTAGCATAAAAAAAGACGCTAATGTGGCGTTAGAATGGCACTAGGGGCTCTTAAATATGCCTCTATATTTTATGTGGCTAGCTGAGTGGATTAGTAAAGCCAGCCTTTACAAGTGCTTTAAAACACATGAATGTATGTGAAAGGGGAGTGATGGAGAGATGAGGGGCACATTTGCCGGGTGGTAGTGAGTGAAACCGAGGAGGAGGTCATGGAGTGGGGGGGCACCAAAATAAACTGTCGCACAGGGCGCCACCAGTCCTAAAGCCGGCCCTGACTCCAGGTAGTCTTATGCTCCTGCTATTAACCCCAAAATACAATCCATTTCATGGTACGCAGAAATTGCGATAAATACACAAAAAATAATACATGCCCTTTAATTATTTGCTTCCATAATGTGAATGGCCAGTTAGCCATTTAATCCCTAACTCCCAAGTTGACCTGGCTCTATACAGGGCAGAGAGAGAGTGAGTGATAGAAAAAGTGTGTGTGTGTGAGAGAGAGAGATGGCAAGATTTGCCCAGGAGCACGCCAGTCAGTGAAACAAAGAAGCTAGGACTAGTACTCAGGTCTAGTTAATCTAGTGGCTAAACGTCATCGCTAACACCCTCCTTGTAGGCGGGAACGCAAACTATTCCATATTGTTTGCTTTTGAACCCTGAAGTGTGGCAAAAAAGCACTGAACTCTTTTGAGGATGCAGGGATATTAGCACTATATTGAAGATGGTTAAAGGTGACATATGAAAATCATTTTGAAGTTCAGGTCGGTCCTGTTTTAAAAAAAGACTGAACAAGATCGGTCTATCTCCACTTTACAGAAAAAGCCTAAAAATTGTGGATTGATGTCTATATCGGTTTGTTTCTCTATTCCTTTGTTTTTAATTTCAACATTGTCACACAGACCTCTTCCAGGGGCTTGGAAGGTGCCCTAACTGTAGATAGACATTTGTATTAAAATGGTATATTTCTCATGTAATGTTTGGGGTTTGTTGCTTCCCTTTATCCTAACAATAAAGGGTGTTTTGTATGTCTCTCACCACTCTGCCATACTTCTTGGGCCCAACGCTGCATGTTTTGCTTCATGAAGTTAACCCACGTATGTGTACACTTATGGATTTTTAATAGTAACTAACCAATGTTTGTAAATACAAGTGCCAAATTGCAGCATATTTTGGGAATTCAAGACACTTTGGTGCCCACCTCCCATATGATGCTGACAGAATGCTACTCCTGTCATAATGGGGGGGCATAATATTGATCATTCTTGGCATATTGTGGGTTCCGATCAGAGAGATAGTAGAAATACTTGCCATGATTCTTTTGTGTGATGGTTATATAAGACAAACTCTGTCCATAAAGGACATGCTAATGTCGCCAGTGACATCACAGACTTCGTCGCTCTCCTCATCATCATCACCAGCACCTTCATCGTCTTCCTAGACCTTAACTTTCACCTAGAAGACTGCACCAAAGCAAACTCTATGTCCTTTTATAAAAGCTCTTGAACCTTTGCGTCACCCAGCACGTTACAAAACTCACCTACACGACTGGAGGCATGTGGGACCCAATTTTCTCCTCAACCAGCAATATCAGTCTGCAAGCCGGAAACTGTAATCTGGACAGACCACATCCTCATCTGTTTCAGCATACCCATCCCACACTACCACAGACCTACTACCACAGGAACCATCCGCAGCAGCTGAAAAAGCATCAAAGAAGAGGAGTAAACTTCTGCCCTCTCCAAGCACTGGCCTGTGTGGAGAGGGCAGAAGAAAACCATCAACCTGACGAAAGCCATCAAGAATCTCAACAGCTGGATTATCGCATGTACCAACATCTAGGCTCCCTTCAAGTGCTACCCAAAGGCAGAAGCCTGACAACAGGTCAGTTGATACACAGAGGAACTAAAGCTGATGAAATCCTACTGAAAGTAGGTGGAGTGCAAATGGAGGACAAGTCAAGATACTATGGATAAAGACATCTTCAAATCAGCCCTAGGATGCTTCCACCAGCAGAAATGAAACACCAAGCGCACAGCTCTTGCGGATCACATCAATACAGGTATTAACAGTAGCAAGGGAAACTTTGCCATTATCAAATGTTTCAAATGCCCCCCCCCACCAACTCCAGCAGCATCACCCCTCACAAGAGCTTTGCGACAAGCTCTCAAAATTCTTCTGTTACAAAAAAAACTCCATAAACAGCCACTTCAACCCTCAACTGGACCACATCACTGCAACAACTCAACTTCCCATCTTGGTCGAAAACCTTACCCTGACCTCTGGACCCGCTGCCACCACATTGATATCACTGATACCAGACAATTATTGACTCAGAGGCCCATATGACCCTTGCCCCCACCACGTCTTCACCAAAGGAGTCCGCCCGATCAGCAAAGCACTAACACTGACACTCAAAGCCTCCTTCACTCACCCAAATTCCCAGACATCTGGAAGCATGCCATTGTCACACTCATGTTCAAGAAACCATTCTGCTAACTAAACCATGCTTTCCAAATATATCTTCTTCCTATTATACCCAGTAAATGACTTAAATAACCTAATCAACTGATGCCTCATCGACCACCTCAGCAACCACCAGATCTTTGACATCACACAGTCAGGATTCAGGCCCAACCACAGTCCAGAAACCACACTCATTGCCACGACAGACAATAACAGCAAGATCTCTGACAGAAGAGACATGGCAATCCTCATTTCATTCTCCTGGTCCTTTCTGCAGCATCTGACATAGTTTCACACCACATCCTCATCAGCCACTTGCACAAGATTGGCATCCAAGTACTCGTTCTCCGCTTGAGCTGCTTCTTCTAAACAAATAGAACACAAGCTGTCAGCCTGGCACTTTACTCATGGAAGCCCACAAACCCATCTGCAGAGTGCCTCAAAGTTCATTGCTCAGCCTTACCCTCTAAAATGCATTTATGATCACTCTGGCCAGCGTCATTCTTGCAGACGACATCAATAACCTCTCCTACGCCAATGATGTGCAAATCATAATCTTCCTTGTGGATAAAACCCACAACACAAAAAAAAAACAAGTTCACTGTGTGAACGACCTAATACACTAATTTGATGTAAGCCAGCTGTCTCAGGCTCAACTCCGACAAGACAGAAGGAGTGAACTTCAGCAAGAACATCTCATCAGGAAACTCCAAATGGTGGCAGATCGAACTTGGACCCACACCAAGCATCTATGATAGGAATCTCGGAATAACCATCAACAGCAAACTGGACATGACCACACAAGTCAACGCTGACACTGCATGATGGTTCCACACCCTGAAGATGCAGAGGAAGATCTTCAAATGACTCCAAAACCGCACTGGAAAAACTGTCATTCATGCCCTTACAGGAGCAACCTCTACGCCAGATCACCAAGCAACTCACTAGAGGACTACAAACCATCTAGAACTAACAGCTAGACCCATCCTCAACCTCCCACACACAGCCCACATCACACCAGCCCCTCGTGGAGCTCCACTGGCTCCCAATGCACAAATGCACTCATTTCAAACTCCTCAAATAAACATTCAAGGCGCTACAACTTAGACCCCATCTCCCTGAACAGTTGCAACTCCTTCCACCAGCCAATCAAACATTTGCTCTCACACACAACCTATACATACACAGAACCAAATCAGGCAGACCGGTATTCTCCTACATTGCTCCTAAAGTGAGGAATAGCCTCACCCTCCACATCATCTCTTTTTGATTGCACAAGAAGCTAAAACCTTACTTTTCAATTAACCAACCTCCATAGGCAGGGCTAGACACACACAACTGCTCAATGCCAGGATAATCTCATGGTTTATAGACACTTTACAAATACACATAACAGAAATACTATTTAAAATCAGCCATTATAAATCTTGTGCCAAGAAAAGTCACTCTACTTTTAAATCCTGTGACACGAGAATAGATACCACAGCTCATGTGTCAGTGGACATCTCCTCAGAATTAAAATATCTGGCATCATTTTGGTGAGCCTTTGCATTATGTGTGCCAGGAACGGGCAGCACAAAAGAATACAAAAGATGTGAATCTGTGCATTGGAAGCTGTAGGGATAGTACAGAGCTCTAATGAAAGAGAACCATGGAAATGAAAAGAAGACTCCAAAGCAGCAGTTCTGTCCTTGTCCTCTACTCAGAACGAAGAAACCCAAATGTATTTCTGCCTCTTACACCTTCAGTGGGCTCACTTGCAGTACCAATTGACTCTGCCATCCAGAACTATTGGTAGCACTGAAATCTTCAGGGGTGGAATAACCAGAATTACCAGGTGGCATAATGGAGCACTCAGAATGAGACATTAAATGAACAGACAATTTTCTGAATGGAAGTACCACCACTTTATGGTAGAGCAACTTGCTCCACCAAACTATAAATAACCCCTTTAGTGTTCACCATTTGTAGATAGCTTTCATTTGCACCTGCACATTCCCTACAAATGTGCTCCCTTATTTAAGTGCTGGTGAGGGTCATATGTAGTTAGCCCATACATTTCTATTATTCCATAACTGGTTTCTCTTTGACACTAACGTATCATGGAAACTACAGCTGATGCAGGTGGGAGAGTTGAAGCACATTTACAGGATGGTGGATGACTCAAGGATATGGGTATTAGGAGGGGTGCTCACTATTTCTTTCAGGGGGCACTCAGAGAAAAAGACATATTACTAGGGGAGCTAGGACAGATGAATATATGGTGGCAATCACAGGGCCAGGTAATACTGAGCGATGTCAGGGCCGGATATTCAGCATAGTATACTGTGGGAAATCCCGTAAGTTTACAGTTGAATTACTTTTCTGTAAGGGAACCCCTACTGAGACACCATGTTTCACTCATCTGGGGGCCTTCCTCTCCACCCTACCCAGGGAAATCTTGGAAACAGCCACAAATATAAACTTGGGAGCACATTGTACCACCCTTTATTCCTTGAACTTACCTGCAGTCACACACTGACACAAACTGCAGTTAGTGAAGGAAGCCCGAGAAGCACATCTCACCAAGGCAAATACCCATTACAACATGGCTGTTACCAAGGATGACCTTTACCACACATGCGTTACAACACACGCATCATTACCATGAACAGCCTTTACCATGCGTACCATTACGACGAAATATCTCGTAAGGGTATGCATGGTAAGGCGTAAGCCTGGTAATGGTGGTAAAGGCTATCAGCATTGTTAGAGGAAATTGAAAGATCCTTCTGTCTCCTCTGAACGACCTGTGCCGCGCCGCGAAGAGCTGGCTCTTTGTCGTGGATAGGGAGGTAGGAGGGATTGGGCCGGGGGGTGGATGGTACTGTTTTAGGGCTTCAGTGGTGGTGTTTCGTATGGTTTTAGGGCAGGGGGCAGGATGGTTTTTGGGCTTGGGGTCAGGGTGGGGGAGGGGGGAGTTTTAGGACTCAGAGACTTTGTTAGGTACTTTGTAAGGGCTCAGGGGACGTATACTTTTTAGAAGGACAGGGAATCTAGAGTCGTGGTGGGGTCTGGTTTTAGGGCTCAGGGCAGGGGTCGAGTGGTTTATAGAAGGGCTGGGGACCAGGGGAAGGGGTGTTGCAGAGGGATCTGGTTTTAGGGCTTAGGGCAGTGGTCGGATCATTTGTAGAAGGGCTGGGGGGCAGCGGGGTGGGTTTCATGCTGTGGCCTAGTTTTAGGGCTTAGGGCCGGGTGGGGTAGTTTTTAGAAGGGCTAGGAGCCGGGGGAAGGATTGTCGCAGTGAGATCTGGTTTTAGGGCTTATGGCAGGGGTCTTGTAGTTTCCAGAAGGGCTGGGGTGGGGGGGGTGACGCACTGGGTTCCTGTTCTAGGGCTTAGTGCAGGGGTCGGGAGAAGTTTTTAGAAGGGCTGAGGTCTGGTGGGTGGTCACTCCGGGGACCGTATTTAGGAATCAGGGCAGGGGTCAGTGAAAACCTTTACCACCCATATGCCTTTAACCTTCATGCTTTTACAAATTGTTTGTTGTGAAGGCATGCGTGGTAAAGGTTATGTGTGGTAATGGCATTCTCGTTGTAATGAAATGTGTTGTTCTGTCATACAACCCTCACCAATAATGGACCACCTGTGCACCCGATCACCCCTTACACACAGATTCACTGGGAGTAGTAGAGGGAATCAACAGGTTGGGCTCTCCACCCCAGGCTTTTCAGGCATGTTGGTGTGGCCCAGGGGGCATGCCGCAGAGGCATTCTTGGCAGAGGCTTCTTGGTGAGTGGGATGGGGATAATTTAGGGCAGGGTGAAGCACTGAAGGTCCTCTTTGGGCTGAGTAATGGAGCTGGAGGATTACCCGCAGAGCGGGGCTTTTAAAGTCCACTCTTTCCCCAACTCTTGTTTCTATTTTGATTTCTTGTGGATTGAAGTTAGGTCCACATGATCGGGATCGGTGGGCTGCAATGACAGAGTTGTGCAGGCTAGAGGACCAGAGAGGTTGGTTGCTATGCAATATCTATGTTTTTGCTGATGATTAGGTGCAGTCACAGTTGCAAGTTGATAAGTTTCTCACTGTAGGCCACAAGCATTGGTGTGGCTCACTTCTGGACAGGAATTCCAGCTCAAGGAAAAGGAAGAGGTTTATAGCTGGGAGGATTTTGAAGTTGTTGTGAGTTGAAGTACAACATGTTTGGAACAGTTTAGCCTTGGGGCCTGAGTGCAGGTTGGATTTTTTAAATGGGGGAAATACCTTGATGGGTTAAGTGACAACAGGAATATCCTGGTTTTTAAAGGTGGGTTGTTCGTGAGGATTACATTGATCTTTAAAGTGAATTTATTAAGTAGTGAGTAAGGCATCTGCCAGGTAGGAATTATGATATGCGTCTATTTTGTTAAAGTAGCTTTTTTCACACTTATAAAGTTCTGGTTCTTGTGTTGGCCTATCTCACCGGGCACTTGAAGTGAGGAAAGGCGACACATACACTGCTGCCAGTGGTGGCTGGTTTATATTTACAGCAGGGGGTGGGGGAAGAAGGGGGGAACAACAATAACAATATTTGTTTTTATAAAAAAGAAAAGGCACTTACCTGAGGGCGACGGGTCTCCCGCTTCTCACGACAGCCTCCTTTCATCGTGGCTCCAACGAGGCGTGGAGACCAGGAAACAACGCTACCAATTGCTGATGCTGGTTTTATGCTGGTAACCAGCATGAAACCAGCATCAGGATTGAAGGGAGTGGCCTCTCTCAGCGCTTATGTGAGTGCAGGAGGCCTGTGCTTTCTCTAACCCAGCTGTCTTAAGGCAGCTGGGTTAGAGAAGCTTAAAGTGCGCATGTCAGGCTGTCCGTAGCAAGACGGCCTGCCAAAGGGACATGCGTACTTTAAATGAGTACACAGCTCCCTGCTGCTGAAACTCAGCAGCAGAACAGAAGTGGCCCCGCCCCATCCTCACACTCCTCTCAGGACGGGGTGCTGAAAACTAAAATGATAATAAAGAAAGTTTATTACCATTTTATTTACAGATCTGGGGCATTTTTGCAGCATTTCTTTAGTGGGGTGATGCTCCTCCGCTCTCTTGGAGGGGCAGCCCTCAGGAAAACAATTCTACTTGCTGGGCTGAGCGCAGGAGGCCGCCCCAGCAACACCAAGCCCCGACAGGCAGAGGGCGCCCATATCCTGCTGATCTCAGAGAAGATATATCTCTGACCCCTGAACCACACTTCCACTTCCTAAAGTGAGTCAGGAGGCATTCCCAGGAGCAAACCGCCCACAGGACAGACACACTATGACCTGCAGTTTACAGAACAGACAAACCTCTCTCCCTATACATACTTAAGTTCCTCTTAAAGAGATGAGTAAGGCCACCCCACCAGCCCACAGGCCAGGCAGCTATCTCACGTCGCATGAGTCGGCGGCTTCCAGCGGGAAGACAATCTGGACCCAGATTAATTAATTTCAGAGCCGTGTATTCTGTAGGGACGGATACAAACAGAAGCTATGACGTGAATTTGACTGAGAGAAACAGGAGGTGAGTGCGAGAAGACGAGGAGAGATGGGCACACTGAGAGGAACGAAAAGCGGAGAGAAGTCCCCATGAGATAAAGTGGGTGAAAGTGAATGATAAATAGTGGCGCTGAGAGAAAGAGATACGGGGAAGAGAAATGAGTGAAAGGAGGGGTGAAAGATGAAGCGAAAGCAAGGAGAGCCGGTGAGAAGAGTAATACAAAAGAGTGAATGCGAGCGGGGACAGAAATAATATGGATGTGGAGACAGGAAGAGATGCAGTGAAAACAGAGAGAAGTGGAGTTGAAGTAAAGAACGGGGATGAGAAAGAGATGAGTGGGAGGGAGCTGCAGTAAGAAAAATGAGAGAAAGGGTTGAATGATGGCTCAGGAGAAAAGAGAAGTGTGAGAAAGATGGGGAGGTGAGGGACAAAAGAAGGATAAAAGAGCAGGAGGAAAGAAAGAGGGTGAAAGAGGAGGGGATTAGGGAATAAAATGGAGTGAGGGCTGGGCAAAACGAGTGAAACAAAAATAAGAGATAGAGGAGAGAAAAGGGGAATGTAGAAAAAATAGGGTAAAGTGAGTGGATCTTAGAGTCAGCTGAAGAGAAACAGCCACAAAGAGATGGAATGGCAGTGGAGATCTCAAAGGCATCCTATTAGGAGAGTGCTAACTAAGTGGGGGAGGAGAGTAGGGCGAAGACAGGCTTACAATTGAAATTAAGAAAAGTACCCTCTGAATGCACCTGATATATAGCTGTGGAAATATCCCCTGGTACATTATAAACCATGATCAAGGGAGCCAGAGAATTAAAATACCCCTACGTAGAACTAAGGGCCTCATTACGAGTGTGGCAGTTCGAGGTCTGCCACGCTTGTGGTGATGGTCTGACCACAGCACTCCAGGCACTCTGAATGCCATTTTACAACCCTGGTGGGCAGACCTGCCTGGGGACCGCCGTCACCACCAAGAAAATCATTCATTGTCGGCGGGCTGACGGCAGAAAGCTGAGTTGTACTGAGCCACAGCGGCACAGAACCATGGAAAGGCTATCAGAAAGCCAGCGCCTGTGCCACAGGTGGGCCCAGTGCAGGACCCCCTCCCCAGCACCATCAGAATACGCAATGTCTGCTTTGCAGACAGTGCGTATTCCGATGGTGCTGGTGTGCTATGGTACTGGCCTCTGCTCCCTTAAGGGAGCCGAGACCAAGACCGTAGCACTGTTCCTGCCAGTCTGCCTGGTGGGAACGGCGTAGGACAATGTTCCCGTCGGTCAGCCCGGCGGGAACAATGTAATACGCTTGGGGGGGGGATGCCATGGCGGTCACTTCCTCCCCCTGAATTTGACGGTCGGCTCGTCCAACCACCAAACTCTTAATGAGGCCCATAATCTGTAGTGATAGGCAAGCAGGTCTGACCCTTCATTGAATTGTTCCATTGACTGTGACATCCATCCATCTATACATTCATCCACCCTCCATTCTTCCATACTTCACTTTTTCATCCGCTCACACTTTCATTCATCTTTTCAGCATTCCATCCATCCTTTAACCCATTCAACCATGTTGCCATAATTTCATCCAGTGCTCATTGTATCTATACATCCACCCACCCAGCCATCGTTTCATTATTCCTTCCAGCCATTCTTCAATTGATGCATCTATCCCTCCTTATATCCTTCCTGCATTTGTTTTATCTTTTGCGCCTTCCTTTCACTCTTCCTTCTTACCATGTTTCATTTTTAAGTCTTACATTTTCTTTCACCATTACTCTCGTTCTTTTGCCTTGTCTCCTTTCAGGTTTTGACTTCCAATGCTCTTTTATATTTTTTTCTTTGCCTTTTACCTTTCTGTCTCCTCTCACTCCATTTGCCATAATTTATCTCAGTCTTCTTAAATTAACATGGCTTCCTTAGCAGCTCTTGACTCTCTCGCTTTAGACCTGACCTCGAATTAACAGTTATGAGAAACTTTGTTTGCAAAATCGAAAGACACCAAATGACGCTATAGAGGGACACTTCACCAGGCCTCGGGGCCCAGTGACAACCCCCACTTTAGCTGCTAAAGCGGGAGGTTCCTGACGCCGCTGACCATGATATAACAGGGCAGATCTGCAGCCCTTTAAAGCTTTTGTTGGGGCTGCCCACACAGGGGGTGTAGCTATCAAGAATGCGCTGGGTGTAGTGACATAGAGGTATACGAGGACAAGGGGCCCTCTGCTCCCCAATTATGGTTGCATGTGGTACTGACACTGAGGGATGGAGCATTCTCCTTGTCTACAATACACTGCAGCGCCCTTGCTGTGGCACTGAGTGAACGCCCTACTAGTGTCCCGTGACACCACCACCAGCACCACCTTCACCACCGCCATTGTGAACGTGTCCTGGGCTACCTGGGACTAAGGCATTTCCAGCAGCTGCAGACATCAATGTGTGCACACCTTCTAGAGCTACTGAAATTTGGCACAAATAAATAAAACACCAGCTCCACCCAACACGGGCCTTGTGCACTTCAATTGTGGAGTCCTTGTGCACAACTTGAAGGCCCCACCACATCCATTGTGTCCCAACTTGCAAATAGTATAAAGCAATTTTAAGCACAAATGCAGACAAAGGTACAAGCTCGGAGACGGTAGATGGAGACCAGGCTATTGCAGACTTTTTGGGACAAGCTTCCTGAACAATTGTAGGTACTCCTGTGAATTGGGAACAAAACAGAGGCTGGGGCAAAGAGGGGAACTATTGGGGACAAGAGACGGCTGTAGAAAGGAAAGAATAACACGTGCAGAGAATGAGCAAAACAAATCTACTGGGGGTCGATCTGCACCATCTGCATAAGTGTGTCGAATTGTGCACCCTTTGCACCAACCAACCAATGCAGCAATGGTATTTGCACTGATCGACAGTACAAAGTGACGTCTGTCAGCAGCTCAGTGTAAATGAGGGTATAGAATCAATGCCTATTAACTCAATCTTGGAAGTCTGAGACTTTGCGGTTTACAGATGTGTGAAAGAAAATAAATTAGTAATGTACTGGCGTGTGTGTTTGTGGAGTGGAGTGAATTCAGTACATGTCCCTGTACTGTTTGCACACTTTGCTGTGTCTGGGAGCTTTATGCATGACTCTGTTGATTTTGAGTGTCCTGCATGTGTTTGAATGCGTATTGTGCGCATGAGTGTGTGCAAATGTGTGTCCGTGAGTACGCAACAAGCTGTATATTGACAGGGCAGAGTGTGTATGTGTTTCGTGTACGTCATATATATGTGTGGGGAATGAGTGTATAATGCCTGTACTGTTTGCGTTCTGTGACGTGCTTGTAAGTATTGTGCATTTGTATGTTGTGTGTGTATGTATTTTGTGCGCATGACTGTGTGTGCACATTGCAGTGGCGTAGAAAGGGGGCCTGATGCAAGCCTTCAGAGTCGGCCCATTCCTATGGGCAGTAAAAACATTCACAACTGATATGAGAGGGGCTCACAACCTTGGACCCCGGTGCCGCTACACTTGCTGCACTATTGACAGCTACTTCCGTGGTGCAAGTGCGCGTATCATGGAACGAGGTAATGGGAAGTCGAGGTGTGTGTTCGCGCACACGCACTGTTCCATTCAGCAGGGAGAGCTCAGGCGGGTGACGGAGACGGTCATTAATATTTACATTGGCCCGCTCCATCACGGCTGGTGACACCTGCCTGGAATTAACATTTAAAGAGAGAATCGACAGTGCGCAGGCGGAGGCCTGGTCAGCTCTGGCTGCCGCCACAATTAGAGTGTAAGAGGGTATTGATTAGTGGGGAAGGGAGAACGGGGGCTTGACGGTCAGTGGTCAGGCAGGGTGAGGGGAGCGGGGCCAGTCTATTTGTGGTGTGATTTGTGAGCTCTGCACCTCCGTAAGAGAACACTTAGACACATTGCCCCCTGAGCCTGCGGAACCCAATATGCAATAATGTTGATTGAGACTGGTGCCCAGAGAGCAGAAAGCCGGTACCAAAGGGGCAGGTGATGCAGTTCAGAAGAATTTGTCATACCGCTCCGGGAACGTAGCAAGGATGCCAGGGGCCCGTTACAAGCAAGGAAAATTGTCCTCTTTACTGTTATTGGAGGGGCAGTACAGCAAAAATTATGGTTCAGTTGGCCCCTCATGACTTTGGGCCTTGGTGCCACCGCACCTGCTGCACAGATGTAGCTACGCCCCTGTGACACTCAAGAGAAACGTACACAGAGTACACAAGAGCATAAGAGAACAAGCATTTGCAATATAATGGGTCTCACATTTGCTCGAGTTAGAGCTGTTAGCGTCGTAAACTCCTAACCAGACTTTTCTTGCCACATAAATTGAAAGAAAGAAATCGAGCCCGATCACGCTGTGTAAACCCCAGCGCGATTGCGCTGAAATTGAAAACCAAGAAACCAAGCGCAATCGCGCTGTGTAAAACCCAGTGCGATCGGGCTGCATGGAAAATAAAAAGGTAATGTAGTGCAGAAATCAGGTTGAAAACATGGAGTCTCGTATGTTTTCAGTAGTTGGCGGTGCGCTCGAGTAGGGCTGAACACCGAAAAAGGCGTATGCATGCCTTTGACTAATGAAATCAAGCAGATTTTAAAAGGCAAGCCCACAAACCAATGAAAGTGACAGGCGTGACATGGGCGCAGATAAAAGCCAAAACAGAGAATACAACAGGGAAGGAGTGCTTGGGCGCTCAACCCTAAAAAACCCTTGCTGCCCTAGCTTTGTTAACTGATTTACTCAATGCACTGGAGCACGTGGGGTGCCATCAACAAACCACTCACTGACCCTTCAGTGGAGGCAGTTCCTAGTCCGCTGCACAAGCAGGCCATCCATTGAGATGCCAGTGCCATTTCCTCTCAACCCACCTACTGGTCCCCCTTATTACCCTTTCTTAAAGGTCCTGTTCAGAACACCAACATTACTGCCCACTTACTGGTGATTTGTCACCTATTTTTATGACCATGTTGCTTTGGTCTATTTGCAGTAGGAAATTTGGTTAAAAGCAGTTTCCTTTTAGGTAAAGTATTTGATTAAAACGTGTGGCAATGTATTGTTTCTATAGTTCTTAAAATCCCCAGTGAGGCACGATATGAAACCTTGAATCTGTTCTGACGAAGGTGTGCTTTTCTTGAGAACTGAAAGATGTTAACCTTGTCACTTGCCTTGGATCAGTCATTCCAACTGGTGTCATCTTGAACAATAGTTTTACTGTGACTATGACTGATAACATCGCCACGCACCAGCCTTAACTTAGTCTCATGCTTTCTTTTCTCAATTTTATTTCAAAGATACTTTCCACCTTATCAGTCATTTATTTTGTTTATGTATTGGACACTATGGCCCTAATTTTGACAATCGCGGTAAATGCTGGTTACCGCCATGGCGACAGCCTCCAAAAGACCATCGCCATTGCTACTTACCATCGCCCATATTATGACCGTAGCCGGAATTCCACCAGAAGGCTGGTGGAATTCCAGCTACGCTCATGGCAGCAGACGGCGGTGGCAGATGGCCAGTAGAACGCCGCCGACCGTATCATGACTCATGATACGGCCTGGGAGTGTTCCGCTGGTGGATGCTGCTGCTGGCAGTAACGCCGCGTCCCCTCTCCTGCCGGAGGACCCCCTGCAAGCAGGTAAGTCGGGTGCTCCGACAGGGGAGAGGTGTGGGGTGTTGTGTCTGTGTGTTGTGGTGTGTGGGACTGTTTTTGTGTGCATGCATGTGGGTGTTGAATGTGTGTGTGCACGAATGGGTGTGAGTGTGTGTGTATGTTGTGTTGTGTGAATGCGTGTGTGCTAGGATGTATGTCAGTGTGTGTTGATGTGTGTGTGTATCAATGTATGCATGCGTGGTTGAATGTGTGTATGGGTGCGTATGTCTGCATGTAAGTGTGTGTATGTCGGGGGGTCGGGAGGGGGAGGGTGGGGAAGGACTCTTGGGAGAGGAAGAGCAAGGGGGGCAGGGAGACCCCTATCAGTGTCAGGAAGGAATTCCCTGGCACTGATAGTGCCTACCGCCATGGTTTTCGTGGCAGTAAGATTGCGTTAAGATTGCCACGAAAACCATGGCGGTAGGCAGCAGGCGGAGTCGTAATCCCAAGATTGGGACTGCGACGGCCGCCTGGCTGGAGACCGAAGTCTCCAGCCCGGCGGCTGTTACCGCCCTGGCGGACGGAGTGGTATATTGGAGATTTGGCCAATGTCATATTTTGGGGAAAGGTACCGCCAGCCTGTTGGCAGTACCTTTCTCCAAAATAACGCTGTCCACCAGGGTCATAATGAGGGCCTTTGTCCATCCTTATTGGAGAATTTATTGAAAGTACTTGCATCAGAAACGATTTATGGTTATACCACTCCCTGCATCTTTTTTGTTAAGTGCCTGAGCGCCACAATGACACCTACACAAGATTTTCTGCATATTTAAGCATGTCTTCACTTCCAAGGGATTTTCAGTACAGCTGAAAGGTATATGAGTAATATTATAAGTAGCACAAGTAGAAATCAACACACAATCAATATGCACAAATAATTTACAATCGACGTTTAAACGTTAGATGAAACGTAACGATACAGGCAATATGCCATTCTATAAGACCGCAGAATGAAAATCACAAGGTCTAAAATATACTTAAAGCACAGAGCCTAGGAATAAGTGCAGTTGCCAGCATTGTCTATTTATTATTAGGTGAGTGCAACATTTACATAAGTATGTGAAATTTTGGAAAAAATATGCAGAATTGTGTGTACTTCCATTAAATGCAAACACATTACTTGGTGTTGTATTTTAGTGCATCCGTGCGTCTATTTTGGATGTGAGGGTGCATTTCAAGTTACAAAATAACAACAAAAAAAGACAAGACTACAGCAAAAAGCAGCCCCTCACATTCTGGTCATTTACGTCATTCCTTTTTGCTGACACTAAATGATTGCTGCAAATGGTGCATCATTATGCAACGTGGCATCGTAGTGTAAATTCAGGAGCTTCGTCTAATGTGAAAATATCAAAATTACATGAGATTACGCCTGAGCCTAGTTGCTATATATTAGCATTTAAACCTCTGAAAGGAATTTAAAAATATATTTTTTTAGACTCTTAAATTATTGAGTTTGAAATCCATCACATAAAAATATTATGTGTTCTTTCTTGTTATGCACAGAATTGAGTTGTTAATGTTGAGCTGCTTTACCAGGAAAGGCCTTGCATCTGAGTTGCACGAGTCAATTAGCCACCAGCTCTGATCCCAATAAAGAATGGAATCCCCCGGGAACTTTTCATTCAAGCAGCTCCTTCAGCATTCCTCTCTCGTGCCCTACTTGGGTAACAAGAGTAATGGAACTGACACTGCGGAGCCTCTGTAAAATAAAATGCCTCATCTTTTTCAGGGATATTCATTGCCGACACACTTTATTCTAGCACCTTCCATGAAACCGTTCTCGAGTGCGAGTTCTAAAATATGTTCTTTGGGTGAAATTCCAAAAGTGATTTCTACACCAAGCTTTGCAAAGCAATTAGGGCTTGATTTAGATATTGGCGGATGGGTTGCTCCGTTATCGCGGTTATGGATATCCGGTCCGCCAATATCTAAGTCCCATAGGATATTGGCGGACAGGATATCCATCACCGTTGTGACAGAGTAACTCATCCGCCAATGTATGAATCAGGCCCTAAGTCTGGCCTTGGCTGCCAGGCTTTTGGCTTTGTCAATGCTTGTTTCTATTGTCTTTAGTGTAGCAACACTATTGTTGGGGAAGCTGCTGGGCCCTCAAGAATGAAAAAAACATTTGCTAAAAACAAAAATATGGTTTTGTTCTCAAAAAGCACACCTTGTCATAGTAAGGGAACTACTCTGTGTGTGGATGCCCTCCTTGTGAAATGTCAGAATGCTGTCACTCAAAGTGAAGCAAATGATTGAAGTGGGCTGATCCACTGCCCCATGCTGAATGCTGTAGTGGGCAGGAGAAAAAAGTGACGGGCACAATATCAGGCCAAAGGATGAAGAACCTGCTGAATATTACATGCATAATTTAAGTAAAAACAAAAGTCTTGGCTAAGGCCAGACCTAAAAATGTAAGAAATGGAGACTGAAACTATGAATTACTCATAGAGAAAGACTAATAACATCTAAAGAAAAAAGCTTCCTTAACCTCCTCTTCCTTAAAAAATGTTCTTTCTTTTCCTGTTTAGATGAATAACAGTCAAGACTTGTGAGCGCAGATGACAAGATGGTGGGCACGATGTGACCTGCATTCTGCCCTGCTTAAACGACAATGTTTTCATACTGAAGTAAGGCATTTTGATAAGACACTTTCCGCAAATTTAAAGCCTTTACCTGTAGACTGCTGGTGTTTTCCTAGTTTTATCTCAGAGGGTGGAGTTTTATCCACTGCATCTCATGTCAGGTGATTGTGTGAGAGATGGGCTAGCCGGAGGAGAAGAATCATGCTTCACCAGTTCCTTAGTTTTCGTAAAGGTGCTGCCTCTTTATGCTTTACAGCGCCTAAAGGCATAGTGTGACAATCCTTTCACTGGCAAGCCACTTAAGGCTCCCTCCTTCATTAATCCTTCAGCCAGTTGACTATTCTTTGAAGTGATATTTATTATTACTCTATTTCATTTCCAATTTGACAGTTGGCTTTCCAAACACGTTTCCAACATGTCCAACTCTGAAATGAAAGTTACATTGCACATATCTAATAAAAGGAAATAAACAACTTCACCTATACATACTAAGGGGGTCATTATGATCCCCTGTGGTGCAGACCGCCATGCCGGCGTTGGGTGAAAAGATCGCCACCGGCAATCCCCGGTGGTTCAGACCGCCATGCCGGCGGTGGGTGAAAAGACCGCCACCGGCATATAAAGAACACAGTGAAGGCCGCCATAGGCAGACCCCCTCCACCACCAGGTTGCCTCCGACAGGCAGCTTGACGGTGGAGGGAATCATTATCCTACAGGGCAGCGCTGCTGCCCCTCGGATAATGATCCCTTCTGCTACCAGCCTTTCCCTGTTGGGTTCCCCTGCCAGGGTAAGGCTGGCGGAAGGGGTGCTCTGGGGGCCCCCTGGGGGCCCCTGCACTGCCCATTCACTTGGCATGGGCAGTGCAGGGGCCATTGTGCAGTGCCCCATCGCACAGGTCACTGCCTGATTTATGCACAGTGATCTGCACGATGGGTACAGCTGAACCCGCTGCACAGAGGCATTGACGGTGGCTCCATGTCGAGCCACCAGCAATGACCAGGCCATGCATTCTGCTGGGCCGGCGGGCGGGAACAATGTTTCCGCCCGCCGGCCCAGCAGAATGTTCTTTATGTGGCCGGTACGGTCCAGGGGGGCTGGCGGTCAGTTAAATGACTGCCAGTATGAACACGGCGGTTAACACCGCCGTATTCATAATGAGGGCCTAAGTCTAAAATTCTTGAGTCACATGCACAGTCAGTGGCAAAAGTTCTGCAAGAAGTTCAAGCCCTCCATAATAATTTACTCTGTTATTAAGGATATCCAAAATGACTTAGCCAGTTTAACAATGTAAATATCTCTGATAATGAGATTCAGATATGAAATAACAAAGCTACAATTGCTCATTGAGTGCATCAAGTTACACACATTGTGCCCACATGCTGTTGGATTTGGAAACAGAAATTGTCAATATAAATTACAGATGTTTAACTTGCCTGATAATATTGAGGATCAGAATTGCACAGCCATCTTGAAAAATCTGTTGCCATCGTTATGAAATTAAAATTCTCATATGCGTTTGAAAGAGATAAGGCTCATTGCATTACCAAACATTACAAACCTAACCAATGTAAGCTGTAACAAGTCATATTTAAATTGCTGTGTCATCACCACCTCATATTAATATGTAAAGCTGTCATAGAAATTACATCCTTAATGGTGGAATGCAATAAAATATATATACATCTAGACTTGCTAAATAAATTGTTGTGCTACATAATCATTTTACTGATATCTGTCCTTGACTTCGTGAAGCAGTTTACTAATATGGACCTTTTGATCCATCAATCATGAGAATATGGAAAAATTATATATCTAAGTCTTTCTGTTCACCTGTGGATATGGTTGCTTATTATGTTTTTCATGCTCCAGTTGCAATGGATTCTCAAGCTTTTATTCTTGATTCATGAGTTTTTTTCAGCCATATTGTTTTTAAGTCATTTTCATTTCTTCAGCAGGCACCATGGTGCTCTACTTCCATCTTGGATTGTACCTTCGTAGTCTCAATGGTTCAATTACTGTTTTGTTCCCCTGGGGATTTAACTATTTTGTCGGCCTTGCCTGTCCTGTTTGCTGTTATCAAGGGACAACTTTCTCTATTATTCCTTTTATTTGCCTCTAGTTTTCTACTTTCTTTCTCATTGCTCCTACGTATTTGTATTATATTGGCAAATAGATATACTTTAAAAACTGCCCCATTAAATGATAAAGGTCTTCATCATCCAATAAAGGGTACATAAATGTACTGTGAATATGTTATGTGTTTCCTGCAAGAAACCCACCAATTGTGGGTTGGTAATATAATTTGGACACTTGAAAAGGGCATAAAATTGGTGTGCTTATTTTTCCCTCATAAGTTACAAGCTACCATTTCAAGTTGCAAACATGATTGTTGATACGTGTATGTTCAAATATTAATTGATAAATACCTCATTCATTTCTTTAATCTGTATGCTCCAACGCAAGATTATTCCAATTTTCGGAAATCAATTTGTTTAGAAATGTTGACTATTGGTAATACGTAAGTCTTACTCTGTGAGGAGACTTTATATGATTTCTGATCCAACTTCAGAAAGAATTTCAACCGTTAAATTTTATTCTCCAGGGTCCTATGGCATATTTAAAGCATTCCTGGCTAATGCTAAGTTAATTGATCATTGGAGACTTACCCATTTTACTAAAAAGGATTTTACTTTCTATTCTAATGCTTATTCTACATATTCCTATACTGACTACTTAATTTATTCTAGGAATTTAGGCCATTCATATTCGAAGATAGAACCCATAACCATTTCAGACCATGTCTTAATGTCAATGTCATTGTCTTTAACTCTCGAGGATATTTCCAGATATAAGACCAGATGGAGAATGAATATTGATAGTCTTCTATCTGATGCAAACCAAAACAAGTTATTATCTGCTATTTCTGAATACTTATATATTAATCAACTAGAGGATACCTATAATATTACACATTGGGATTCTTTTAAGGCTTATTTTAGAGGTGTCACTATCTTCATCTTGGCACATGAAAATAAAATATCTAAATTAAATCTTAATAGAACTATACATTTCCAAGCTGAAAATATGTTTGAATCCTCTTTAGACATTCAAGTCAAAACACAATTACAAAATGTTATATATCGATATAATATTCTACTTAGTAAAAGAAGAGGCCTTTTCATTGGCAAAAAGTCAATTTCCAATTCAATGCAAATAAATGTGGCTGCACTTTTGCTAATTACTTGCAAGAAGGATGGAAACCACATACCTGCGATACAAAATATAGATTGCCATTTACTCCTCTGTGCCACAGAAACAGCTATACAATTTCCGAAATGTTACTAAAACCATTATGGTAAACATAAAGATACCATATTCAATAAAATCTTATTCAATTGCAGCTTACCAGTCTTATCATAGCAGAATGTTATAAAACTTTTACAAACCAACCTTCTCTATTGCTATTATTTAAAAAAAAAAAATGCAAATAAAGGTTCTGTGGAGGGATATTTTAAAGAAGCAACAATTATTGTTCTTCTTAAACCAGCTAATGGTCCTACAGTAATCTTTAATTATTGCCACATTTCACTCAGTAATCAAAACTGCAAAATGTATGCTAAAATTCTAGCAACAAGACTTTCTTTAACTCTAAGCCATATTATTCATTCTGACCAGGCTGGTTTCCTGAAAGGTAGATTATATCGCACAATACTAGATTACTATGTAATCTATTTCATCACTAAAGAAATTTAAAAGACTTTATTGTTAACTCCCAGCCACCATTTTTGTTAAAGCCATTAACTCTTCCCCTTTTTGCCTGTTTACAGGCACTATGTAGGGATGTCCTTTATACCCCTTTACTTTTTCTATTAGTCATGGAACCACTATTCACCCGTAATTTGTATTTCTATGGACATTACCAACATTACCATCAATGATGAAGTTCTCAAAATTTCAGCTAATGTAGATGATATTTTCCTACATGTTAAGCATTCTCTGCCTGCTATATCAGTGATGTTAGCTATTATTGTATCTCTATACATATAGCTTTTGAAATCATCAAAATAACAGTTGATTTAAATTGCAATAAATTGTTACTAAAAATAACTGAAAAGTTAGATAAATAGTTTTCTGACAACCTACTGCAGTGGGGGGAAATTGAGGCAATTAAAATGGTAAAATGTCCACAGGCGCTATATGGACTATCAATGCTACCCATTACATTTCCCACATCTTTTTTTACAACTATTAATAAACTGCTTGTTATTATTTTTAAATAATAAGGCTCTGTGAATTAAATATAGAGCTCTGTAGATTTCCAAATTAGAAGGGAAATTAGGTATCCCAGATTCTAAGATATATAATTTTTCCTTTCTAACCTCAAAAAGTGTTTATTGGTTTTCTAAGTTGGATCCCACTTAATGCCCTCATCAGTTTTGCTAGAGAGAAATCTTGTAGCACCGTTTCCTTTACAATCAATACTTATATGTATCTCAAAAAAGCAAAGTTGTATCCTCCAATACTCAAAAGTACTGAAAATGCTGCATTAAATTTGTATGCAACATTTAGTAATGGGCCTATATTTTCGAAGAAAGAATCTTTATGGAAACATCCCATGATTAACAGGAGCACTCTGTTCTCATATTAAGATAAATGAATTCATGCTGCTATATTTTATATTTCAGATGTTTACCGTACTAATGTGTTTTTGTCTTTTTCTGACTTAAAGTTCAGTTTCAGATTCCTGCTTTTATATATCATAGATATGTTATATTGAGCATCGCAATTCTCAATGTTTAAAATAGTGCTATTCCAGATCCTCAATGTTTGTTATGAACGTGTTTTTCAGTATGCATTGTTAATCTGGTGATTTTGCCTCTAAACCTTTTAAAAACTTAATGGAATCTTATTTTAGACAATAACTACTCTAGCAATTTAAGAAAAAAATTCTGGTTGAGTAATATCTCAACTTGGCCTACATCCTCGATATGCCTGGGGTATTCTTTCATATTGAACAGTTGGTATTGGACACCTGTTAAGTTATATCATGTAAAACTAACAGACAAACTCGATTGTTGTTGGAATTTAAAACTGAACTAGGTTCCTTGAAACATATGTTATTTGTGTACCCACTTATTATTAAACTTTGGTCTTATGTGAGGTACCAAATCTCACAACATTTTCATACTGATCATCCTATTAGATATGCAAATTATTGGTAAGTCTTTGGTTATTGTATATCCTCTTTCATATATGAATGCTAACTTTTTTAGTTTATTAATGTATTCTGACATTAAATTAATTATTACAAATTATAAATATGCTAAGGGTATGTCTTCAGCTTCCTGGTGGAATTTGATATTTTATATAGATAATTGTATTGAATTCTATTTTCATAAGTATAAGAAGCCACTTTCTATTGCATCTTTGATTTTTTAAGACTTTGGATTTTTATTTATGTTAACTAATTTATTACATGCTATAAGGTTGTTTAGATAGTGCTATTTAGGTAGCCTTATATCTTTTTATGATTTATATAGAATGCTCATATTGGAAAGCATTTTCTACTTCATACTGCATGAGATATATCCTTAGATGGATAACTATTTTATTGTTATTTTTTGTTTGTGTTGTTGTTCCTGATTGTGAAGTTCATTAAACTGTTTTGAACAGTTAAGAGGAATGACAGTCGTTCTATGTCTGTTTTTTTGTGTGGATTTTATGTGAGTCTTTGTACATTCAAACCCTTTCCTGCCATCGATCAATGTCAGTAGGCTGGGAAGGGAGAGGGCTACGAGGACAGTAATAGTTGGCAAATGAGTTCTCAAAATGCTACATTTAAAAAACATAATTTTTAAAAACAATGTTATTTGAAATAGAACAGCATGCAGCATTATCATGATATAAAGCTATTTTCTTCTTGTGACTTTCAAAGATCTTTACTTGTTTTTGTTCCACTAATTTTCAAATATTGTGTTCCCTTTTTCTGGCGAGAGGATAAAACCTCTGAGGCATTTTAGTTCTGTCACCTTTACTTGAAGGTTTTTATGAAATATTCAAGGAGTCTGAATTTTCTAAATGTGTATATATATATATATATGAGTAGAGCTGTGTTTCCAGGTTACTCGCAGCTACACACTAAACTAGGTTTGATCACTTAGAACTATTTGAGAGCAAGGATGATGGAATGATAGGTGATATAAATGAATGGGAGGTGATGGACTGGTTACACACAGCCATGGTAGGTAAACAGTGGAATAGGCATAAGATTACAAATGTGGTATGAATTGTGGAGCATGTAAAGTTACTGGCGGATAGTAGAGTTGAGTTGTTAGACGAGGAAGATCTGTGGACACATTTACAGAGTATGACGTAAGGTATTGCTCCTGCTGACAATGGTAAAAGAGAATTGATGATTCATAGAGGTTTGCAGGCCATGTGAGGTAAGACTTGGTGCTTTGTTGAGGACTGCAAATGGGCATTTTCCCAGGTAAAAGTTGGTGTGTGCTTTTAGGGTAATGAAAGTGATGTGTGGGGAATAGCAGAGGATGACTAGAACGGCCAACGGGGCAGTACAAATAGTTTAGTTCATAATAGGGGATGCAGTTACAATAAAGAAAGGAGGGTGTTTCAGAATATGTTGAATCATTTGAAATGACTATGGTTTATTCCTAGGGATGACCACTATAGAATGGTGGCGAGAAAAACTGATATAAGTTAGTAGTTGTTCCATACCAAAATGCATTTTTGTGATCGCAAACGTCCCATTGGGCCATTTGTGATCGCAAAAATGTTTGATACATCTGGCCCCAGAAGACTTAAGTGTAGCTTAATGTTAGGTGAACCACATGTACTACATATGCAGAGCTGTAAGAGACGATCAAGGGAGGTGAAGTGTGGTGAACAGCTGGTGGTAACTGATCCAGACAGAAAACAGGTTCAGTTACCTGCTGAGACGTGCCTATATGTGCAGTTGTTCGACTGCGTAGTGGGTGGTAAACTGCAAAGTGGCCACTGTAAAATTTGGGTAGAGTTCGAATAAGGGAGAATGGCAAGGCATACGGATGAGGACAGGAGGATTAACTAGAGAAGTGTGAAATGAGGTGGCCATTTTCCAAGACGAGGTAGGATCAGGAGAGGGCATGGGAAATAAAGACTTCCAAAGAGAGGATTCCGGTTTAGGTGGATGCTAGTTTGAGTGGCTTAGGTGTAACTGTGATGGGGGGGGAGATAACACATGAGATAAGAAGTAGGGATTCCGTGTGAGGTGGGAAGTGAAGGTGAGAGGTGGAAGGGACTGTTAGTTTTTCTAACTCCCTGTTCTCGGAGCTGCTGTATGAAAAAGTGTTAAATTCTAGCTGCAATTGTAATGAGTGACATGTCAGAGCTGTAAGCCCGGCTGTAATCCTTTCCTTCCCGCATCTGCTGCCTGCTACACGCTCTCCAAGGCCCCCTGCTCCCAAGGGTAGAGGGGAGGTAGAAATGCAGTCCACAGAATCTGCCCATGCTGCAAACTTAGCTCATTCCATAGAAAAGTGAAAGCCCAAGGACAGGAATTAAGTCCATGCTCACCCTGACAATCAGCAGTCAGATGTCAGATGGAAATGTGTGTGATCTAAAGGGGTGAAACATAAAGAGAGAGAGAAATATCGAAAAAGAAACCACAGACAACCAGAAAAGGTGACAGAAAGAAATAGAAAGAGAAATATAGAAATATTTGTGATGGTGCCGGCTCCAGGACTTTGAAAATTCACCCAGCCCTACTAAACAGTTGTGTCAACGGCACATCTGCAGTGGCAAGAACAGAGAATTACTTATGAAGTAACCTGCAACACCTTTCATCCAATTACAAATGAACAAGCCACAGCAGAGCTCGAAAGGAGCAAAGCCTCAGCAGTAGGGAGATAGGAAGTCAACAGGAACCTTTCCATCAATTGCAAAGAGAATATACTCAATATCCGCGGGGCTTCAACGCGCCTCAAAAGCCATCACCAATGTTCTTAAAAAGGCAGCCATCTCTTCATTAACTGTGGCAGAGATTCCCAGGAGAAGGAACAAGAAGTCCCAGAACACTTGCTTTAACTCTGATTGCTACAGTATCCCTGTGAACCGAGGAAGTTATCGAGTCAAAGGAACGACGATTGTGATGAGAAGGCTTTAAGAGCTGATTACAAAGACTCTTCGAATGTTCAAGACAAAGACAAGCAAGAAAAACAAAACCCAAGTTCACATAAATCTGTTACAATTTGATGAAGACATTCAGTCTACCATTTTTTTTTTTAAAGCGAGAGAGACATTTGGGGCCAGATGTACGAAAGGATTTTACCCATTCTGTGTCTATGGGAAAAAGCTTTCGTACATAAGGCCCTTGGTCCAAAAAGATGGGAAATGGGGCTGTGATTTAGAGCCAGAACCTTGAGAAACCATAATTTCTCAGGGCGGCTGGATAATACCAGGAAAGCCATGCAGTGTAAGAAAGGCCAGATGAGCATTGTAAGCTGACTTTACAGACATTCGGAAGCCCTTGAATGCCGCAGAGAACAAGCATTTGCAAAGACAATAGGTCTGGCTTTAAAGGAATGTTGCATGGTAATGTGGAGCTTTACAAGTAAATAGCATGGGCATACATATGTACTACTGTGGGAGCAAGGAACTGCAGAATAATATTGGTGTAAGTCAAAAGGTCAGGTGACAGTTACACTGTCAAGTCAGACCTAAAATGCATGTAGGTTAATGGCTGCCCTCCTCCCACCTGGGCTGCTTCCAGAGAAAAGCAGCATAAATTATCTAGTTATTAAAGGTGCTTTAATAGCATTCATTCCAATGTCATATGTGACCCTGTAAGTTCAAGCTTAGGCTGCGGGATAAATGAACAAACTGAGCATATCTGTCAGAGGCCTTAAAGTGGCCAGTGGAGTCCTGTGGGGTGTGTTCGACCGATGGGTTGAGGATTAATTGATATGGGGTCCAAGTTTGCTTTCTGTTACACACAAACAGGCACTCTTACCAGATACCTGGTTGTAAGGACGACTGAGCATACTAGATAACTACCTTAAACAATGATGAACATCACTCACGTAGAATTCTCGAATCCCACTGGAGTTAATGATAGAAAATCTACACCCAATTGATCGATATTCTTGTACAGTATATTTAGACCACAAATATTTTTGTCAGGTGATATTTTGGTCATGATATTTTGATATACAACCATTTACTACTTAATAAAGAAAGAGACTGTAAAGTAGTTGATACACCTTTGGGAACGCAGCAGGTGAACACAGTTGAACGCAGTGCAAACAGCCACACGAGACAAATAATCCACTCTATTGATAAATATTTCTTCGCACCAAGCTAGGACCAGATCTTCCCAGATAAATAGTAGTCATCAAGAAACATAATGGCTGGAGAGGTTATCGAATGAAAATAAGCGAAGGTGTGCTACCTCCTGGGAAACTCGGATAGTGACACAAAGCAAAATGAAATGCTACAGGCCGCCAGCCAGGATCTATCCAAGCTAAATATCTGCTCACACCAGACACTGGATAATAATAACCACCTACTGTCAGAAATCCATCTCTGGACTCTCCTGCTGTGCCAGGCAACAGCAAGGAAGCACTCAGTTGCATCCCTTTGTGTCCTTTTAGAATGGAGGCAGATAAACAAACAGAGACAGACACTGGTATTAACTTAATTATCAGGTAAGAGCAGGAACTGGGTGGCTATTGTCGGATGTGGGGCTCACATTTGGCAGGAGAGATGCATCTGAAGTGTCTTCAGAGACCTCCAGACCTAAGGGATGCCTTTGTGTCCCAAGACCGGTTGAGAAAATTATTAGGCCTGTGCCTGAAACTGTAGCTCCTTCTGTTCTGAGGAAAGCACAAAGAAAGCCTTGAAGGGGTCCCCTGCAAAGCATTCATTGTACTATTTTACTCAATATATCCTGTGCCAGGGAGCTGGTCTCTATCTGACAAGACTGTTCTCCTTTTTATAGGGTTATCCCACAAATTCTGCTCATTCCCCTGACTTCACCCTGGACTCTGGGAGAGGTTTTGAAGATACTGTTTTTACCTGAAACATTTGCTTGTTTTGCACCCAACTTGCCTCCAAGTAAGAATCCAAAGAACCAGACCCTTCAGCCCATATTGTACACTAAGGTCCTCATTAGGAGTTTTGCAGACAGAAAAGGTTGCCCGCCAAACTCCCGCAAGTCAGGAGGTCGCCAGTGCGGCTGCCTTCCCACTGGCCCTGTTATGTGTTTCCCGCTGGGCCAGCAAGCGGAAACTCAGTTTCCACCCGCTGGCCCAGTGGGAAACGCACAACAACATTGACGCCGGCTCATAATAGAGCCGGCGGCAATGCTGTTGTGCATCAGGTGCACTAACACCCGCCGCACACATCACTGTCTGCAAAGAGGACAGTGATGTACCCGATACGGCTGGCCAGCAGTGGGGCTTGCACTGCCCATACCAAGTGCATGGGCAGTGCAGGGCCCCCCCAGGGGCCCCCCAGTCTCCGCCAGTATTTACATGGCAGTGAAACCGCCATGCTAACACCAGTGGAGAAAGGGGTTGTAATCCCCAGGGCAGCGCTGCATTCAGTGCTGCCCTGGCGGATTGGGCCCTCCGGCACCGCCAGGCAGACTGGCGGCCAAAATGTGGCAATGCCGGGGTTTCGACTGTGGCGCTTTTGCCATGGTCGTAATGTTGCGGTCAGAGAGTCCGACCATGACCCTGAGGCCCTAAATGCCATTTGTCTCTTCTTCCTGATGGCAAGGTCTTCCCCATTGTATTGCGTTAAGAACAATATGCATGATACAGAGGCTACTGAAAGCAGAGAAACAACATTTGGAAGCTTACTTCTGGGGTCAGTAACCTAGGAGGATAAGTTGCTCTGTTTCTCTTGGGGGCAAATGTTGATCTAACGGTTGGAGGAGTGAAGGGGAATCGGACTTCCTTCGTGTCTATATTTTTGTTAACTTGGTGTTCTGCTTAAAACAAAGCAAATCTTAGGTGTGCAGTGCAGAAGTTGTGCAAAACCCCAAAACTTGGACTTTACCATCGTCACGTGACCTTTCCTGCAGAGCGACAAGATTTGCAAGAACCAACTATTCAGTGGGAGTAGTCAAATACTGTGACTGTGTTGAGCGTACTGGATCTCAGCTGCACAACCTAAATGCCATCATGGAATCTCCAGCATCTGAATACACACTCTCCATCCAGACAGATTTCCCACTGAGTTGCCATGTACTTCGCTACAGTCCTCTCTTTCAACCTGATCCCATACTTTCCTTCAAATTTGTTTTCAAGTATACATGAATGCTGACATGGACTAAATGTTTTGGAAGTCATGTACGTTTGCAGTTAAAGCTACTGAAGACATTTGGACTATTCGGTGAGATTGGGACCGCATCGTTTAAAAAAAATATATATCTTTATATGTGTCATATATTCTCTGTAGGATATTTTGGTAAGACAGTATTCAAAGCTCAATATTATGGTAGTATGTGTCAAGTGCATCGCTAATGTAATTGTGCTATTCCACAATATCCCAGAAGAGGTGCCTTGTTCTCGAACTCCTAACAATAGGAGAGTACCTGTCCCATTCATAGTCATTTCTCCTCACCTTGGTACAACTACATCATCTCGATGTACTTACCATGCACTGGCCACCTGTCCTGCTACTTTCAAGGGACATAGTCCCACACACACACCACACCACACACAACACTCAGAACTTGGAAGACTGGGCCTGTCAGCGATGTGACTTGGGCCTTGTCAAAAATGAGAACCACTTCTTCATATTCTGACCGAAATACTTGGAACTACAGCGCCCCCAACTTGGTAAATTCTCCGGCTGGACCACTCCCTTCACATGGTTGTGGATTTGCAGCATCCAAAATGGTTCTGGAAGGGAATCATTGCTGTGGTCAGTGATTATTGTGATAACCTGGCATGGATCGAGAGGGAATGTAAGTGGAACTCTTTTGCAAAGGCCCTCAATCCAAAGGTCAGTAATCCGTGAGCCATGCTGAAATGGAATGTTCTACTTCAATCACAATTAGCGCAAAAATAATTCACTTTATGATCCACACAAATTTCACCAGATACCATTAGGTGTAATTCACGAGATAAAAACCTAATGCTCTTTATTTCTGGACAAAAAGCGTGGAAAGTCATGTGATTTTTACCTAATTAACTTCCTTCCTGAGGTGCAGAGTTGGCAATGCAGACCTGATACTGTACTTAGAAAACATTGCACCCCATTCTTTCGGTGTGTATAAGGAAAGAAATTGTACCCTAAACAACATTACACTTGGAATGATTCCCATTTTGGTTATTCAGAAATCTTGGTACAAATCCATCCCTCCTGGACCTACACTGGTCACCCTACTGAATAATGGCTCACTTTCATGTGGGGGCACCCGGAGATCTAGAAAGAGCGGCAACATTATTTTCAGCTTTGAGAATACCTTTATATTTGTAAGTCATATAAAAAAGAAGAGAAGATATATATATATATAATAATAAATAGACTGAAAAATGAGTGTGTGATGGAGGCAGAGGAAAAGAAGAGAGCAAGGTGAAAGTGGTTGGAAGGGAAGACAAAGGACAAATATGTGCACAGGTTATTTCCCTTTAAAATGTTAAGCCTTAAAGGATGCACAATAAAATAATAAACAATCATGAAAATAAAGAAGAAGTGAAAGGAATTTAAATTGACAGATGATAAATGAAGTATAAAGCCGTCCTCTTCAGTTTCACATGTCCCATGATTTACACACATCCTGCCTTCAGAGCTTTCCCGAACACTTAGCATCAGATATATAAGAGGGAGAGGGGAGGAGGCCGGTGGAGAAGAGGGCGAAGTGTGGTGTGTCGACAGTGTAAGGGAGAGGAGAGATGATGAAGGGGCAGTGAGGGTATAAGAGGTTATAGTTATATAAAGGAGGGTAGTGAAAAGAGGTGGAAGAGATAAGTGAAGAGATGTCGTGAAAGATGGTCAGGCAGTGAGAGGGCCAGGCTGCAGAACAGAGGATGTGAGGTGGACAAGCTTCGAGAGGGTGTGCATCCTAAATTTTTAACCTACAATATCGGTGGGACAATATATAAAACAAGCATTTGCAATGCATTAGGTCTTGCATTTACTTGATTTGGAGCTATTTGCATTGTAAATGCATAACTGGACTTTTCTTGCCATATAAATTGGTCGACTTTGCTACATAATTTAGGCATCTCTGCTACAAATTTCTTGGGGGGCAGGAAAGGTAGAAACACGCCCACAGACAATTGAAGACATATCTACTCAAAAACTGTGATTGCATCAGTAAAATAAAGCTTTCAAAAGTTGCTATTTACTTGGGCCATCAACAAGGTGTAAAATAAACTAAGGCACGAAGGGCCAGATGTAGGTACGTGACAAATTGCGACTTGCAATTTGCGAGTCAGAGCGACTCGCAAATTGCAACTCGCAATTCGCGATGCAGAAAGGTGTCTCAGACACCTTCTGCTACTCGCTATGGGGTCGCAAAGACCCACCTCATAAATATTTATGAGGTGGGTCGCAGTTTGCGACCCCATAGCGAGTCTAGGCACTCACGGGGATGGTGGCCTGCTGGAGACAGCAGACCACCATGTCCGTGACTGCTTTTCAATAAAGCAGTTTTTTTTTTCTCTTTGCAGCCCGTTTTCCTTAAAGGAAAACGAGCTGCAAATAGAAAAAATACCGAAACCTTTTAGTTTCGTTTTTTTTCAGAGTAGGCAGTGGTCCATAGGACCACTGCCTGCTCTGAAAAAATAATTTTGTGAGCATTCACAAAGGGGAAGGGGTCCCATGGGGACCCCTTCCCGTGTGCGAATGAGTTACCATCCACTTCAAGTGGATGGTAACTGCGAGTTGATTTGCGACCGCTTTCGCGGTCACAAATCAACTCTACATCGCGGTGCGACTCGCAAATAGGAAGGGACCCCTTCCTATTTGCGAGTCTGAAACACATTTTGCGAGCCAGTACCGACTCGCAATATGTGTTCCAGCATCGCGTGAGGGCATTAGCGCCTCGCAAACGGCGTTTTTCGCTATTTGCGAGGCGCTAATGCCTTCCTACATCTGGCCCTATAATCTTTGAATATAGTTATAACATGATTTGCTTACACCTAGTGGTATCCAATCACGGCATTGAGGACAGAAGTTGTGACTGAAATTCAAATTGGTAAAAATAGCCCCTTAGCCTTCTACCCTTTGTAGTCATTCCCCCGCCCAAGAAACACAAAGCTGAGTCTGTAAAGAGCAAAACAGGTATAAAATGCTAACATCTGTCATCCAGATATCAAACTCAGAGAATTAATATTTACCAAACACGAATTCTAGAGAGAGCGTGAAAATATTTCTACCACGGAACAATAAGCCCCTGTCATAATTCTGGAAGGTTCTGCGGTGAATGTATTAGACAACTTACAGTTGATATACAGGCAACAAAGTCCTAGAATTTTGAAAAGAGAGGCATGCAAAGAGGTGTCAAATGTGCCCAAAATCAGGACACATCAGTGGAGACTAACGGGGGCTCAGTATAAGGGTTGCAGAACAATGCGCCGAGCACAGCGCTCACTTCAGGGTAGGTAAAAACAGGAAAACGAAGAGTGACCAAGTTACTGCCCACTTTTGTAGTGCAAACGCTAATCTGATGTGATATTGCAGCAGTGAAGCAATATTAGTGCACCACGGCACAAAAACAATACAAGTGTACCATTAGCATCAGCTTGGACTGTTACTTACCAAACTTGGGCCCATATTTCTACTTTTTTTGAGCCGCATTTGCATCGTTTTTTGACGCAAAATCGGCGCAAACTTACAAAATACAATTGTATTTTGTAAGTTTGCGCTGCTGTTGCGTCAAAAAATGACACAAATGCGGCGCTAAGAAAGCATAAATATGGGCCTTGGTGTATAAACAGGCAACTAACAGTTATTTGTTATTTTTCCAAGGGAAGACCAAATCAAGAGCCAACACCCACTAGAATGAAATCCCTTCCTCTGTGCATTACCTCTTGGAAGTTGAATAGATCACTTATGTGGCCCCGGCACTACTGTCCAGTTTTAAAGTATGTGTGCAATGTCTGTTAGAAACCAAAAAATGGAGTAAGGCTTTTAGTAGGGTCACCACGTTTCTTTCTGGAATCCTAAAAAACAGAGAGTACAGTCATAGACACCGTGACAGGTTTCCAAGATAGTCCAAACTAAGATGAGCTCATCTGATTCACCTGTGAACCAACATGGAGCTATTACCCATGAGAAAACTGTGCAAGGCAAACACAGACTGGCAGGAGAGCACGGAAATTACTTGGTAAGAGTTACATCACGAAAATCTAGGTTTTTATTTTCTATTTCTGAAACTGAAACCAAATGTTTACCCCTTCCTCCTGTGCTGGGTCGTATATCTACTTCCTCAATCAACAAGCCTGGCAGGGGTGCAGCAAAGAAGCCGCATACGCCTTTGTTTTATGAAAATGGTGGCCAAAGTAAACTAAAAGCACAAACACTTATGAACACGGCGCCAAACGTGGACAAGTGGGGATACAGTGAATTAAAATAGTGTGGGGCAAGATAATAAAAAACAAGCAAGCAGCGGTAAATTTCCACTGTCGGAGGTGGCAGCATCGTCTTAGTCCGGGGGATGCTATCTTGAGAACAAGCTGTGTATTTCTGCAGGCAAATCTGGCTCACATGTATTGCAGTCAGGATGAAAAACTGGTACATGGTGCACAGTGTGAGAAAGCAGCATTTGGGCAGTGTCGGGAGGGAGAGAGCAGTGGTTAGTATACTAAAAACAAAGGACATAAACCATGTGTTTGGACATCAAAGCGTCATGGCTGCCATGGAGCGTGAAGGGGCGAGACAAAGGAGAAAAGGAGTGCGCACACACTAAAGTTTATGGCCGAGCATGCAAAAATCTATGTGACAGGGTCAGTTTGCAAGGAGTAACGAAACAGCCTCGAGGTGAGACAAACCTAAAGCATTTACCAACGACATCAAGAGATTTTTGAAAGGCAGGCCCAGGAACGAATGAAACTGATGGATGTGAGATATTAGACATGGCTAAAGCCCACAGAATAGATTACAACAGTTCAAAAGGCAGTGCTTGCACGCTGCTATGCTCAACCTAAAAATAAGATATCAACCGGTACATACGTTTAGTTTTTCTATGCCTAATTTCACCCATACATGTACCTAGGTGATGCATATATCTTCAGAGTATGTAGATTTGGAGTTAGGAATAGTAAATCTGCATTTTTCTATATGACCTTGCCTTTCAAAATTGTTGTACCACATTTTTGTTGGTGTTGATACCCAGTAGTACAATCCTTCGAGGGAGTGAGGTAGAATAAAATAAAGATGGTGAGTGAGAGACAAGCCTCATGAAAAGAAGGAAGAAGAGTAGATTATGAGCCGAAGGTTTGAGTGACAGCTCCGAGAGATGTCAGAAATTATTGAGAGACAATAAGATGCAGGGTACAGGCCAGAGTCAGCACTTGGTGCTGTCTTGCCTCCTCGCAGGCACGAAGGCGCTCAGCCTTCCCCTTAGGGGCTCACAGCTGCAGAGGTGCCCCACACTCAAAAACTAGAAATATAATGATTCCCTACAAACCAGGCCTCGAGGTACCCCCTCCACCTGTCTTGGAATGCTGGCCTCTTTAAGTCACCTTGACGTCCTCCATAGACATGAATGAGCAGACGAGGAGGATCTCACAGGAGGTGGTGCCGGGGAGGTGCAGGTGTGATGGTTTCAGGCTGTGGTTACACCGCACTTTGATAACTCAAGATAGAAACCATAGAAATTCCAGCACACAATATGCAATGAAAGAATGGTGTAATACAATGTGGCAATGAACTAGTGGCCTGAAGCTTTGTATTCAGTGTATGGTTTACAATCACTAGATCATTGCGAACTGGAGCACAGTCCTGCAAGAAAAAGCAAAATACCACAAAGCATGGAGTTTTTAAGCTGTGGTAAGGTTAAAGAAAACGCACAGATGATGAGGTACACCAGCTAATCATGATCAGTACACTTCATATGGAGGATTTGCAATACCACCCAAAATGATTTACCGTGTTACAAGTCTGTAACATTTACTGTTCACGGCCCTAAAATTCACTAGTGCTTGAAACAGTGCAAGTACACAGCAAAAGCAAGGGGCAAACATATAAGTGTTCATGGTAACCTTCAAAAGAAGGAGACAGCATTTATTGGCTCAAGGTAGTTGGATTCGGTGCGCCACTCACTGCCTGTGAGTGGGGCACCGCAAAATCTTCAAATCTTGCTGCCTAGTGGTCCTGGATGCCCTGGCTTAGAAGCTCCACACTTGTGTATGAATTACAGAAACAGAATACAAAATTCAAAGGCACAATTGTCTTCCCACAAGCCACAAAGGCCTTCAATAATCCAGCTATCAGGCCAAGCCAGGTGGATGCTGGCAAACTTCCTGACACAGTGTCTTATTTATGAAACACCAAGTCAACCCACCATGAGCAACTTTCAAGCAGGGGATTCCTTGGACAGTAAGGAGGGTTTATAGTTACAGGACGAGAACGCTGCAGAACCAGGGTCTACAGATTTTTGCTGATGTCTGGTCTGTGCCTCCTCTTTACAAATAGAAATCAAACACAACTTGCCTTCTGTGTCATGGCTGCCTAGCGACTCTCTTAATATACACCTTCCTCAACCACCTCCAAAGAACAGTCTTCACTCCTCCCGCACCCCCTGTACTGCTTGTCGTCACACATACTGTTTTTCACTACTCCTTGAATCAATATCTGAAAATCCTAAATTAATCTTCAGAAGTAAGCGCATTTCCTGGCTTGATCTGTGTGCATGTGGGTATTCATATTTCTCACTGTATTAAAGAAGCGGTCGGTAAAAATGGCACTCATCATTCAGCTTTGAGGTTTTACAGCTATGGTAGGCATAAAAGACAAAAACTTCCTTTTGCCTCTTGAGCCTTCAAAGGGATCATCAGAAGTGCTCATCCGGGCTTCTCTTGAGTAGCTGTTTGCGGCCTCCAGCTGAAAGAGTGCAGCTGCTACCAAACTATTGCATCCCTTTGAGAGACTATTGTATAGATTCTCTGAAATAAGTTTCTGGTATGTGGAAAGGGCACAATGTTCCTGATCTGGTATTTCTGTTGGGATGCTCGGCTCTCTCACTAGTCTGTGTAGATGTTAATATGTCTGTCTAACTTGAATGAGGTCACACTAACCAAACCAATGACCTACACAATCTACAGTGACAGCCTATCCAAACAATGGGGAGAAGCACCCAGGCGAGAGCAACATGGAAGGAACAGGAAGAAGCAGACATGCAACAGAGCAATACAGAGTGCATGGAAGGGGGAGGAAGTACATAGAGACAGCTCAAAACTCATAAACTCTCATGATGTGTTTAACACAAAAGAAAAAAAGGTCCTTGAAAAGCAAGCAGTGGAAGCCTTGAAGGCAACAGGTTAAAAGAGATGCTGCATAGATGGAACACACACAAGATTGAAAAGCTTGGACATAAATATGAATCAGGCAAATGAGAGTGGCAAGGAAAGCCAGCCAATGGTAAGCAGTGGCAGGCCCAAGTCACTTTATGTTCCTGATGAACCGCATTATGGCTTTCAATCAATAGTGCTTGTGGTGTCCAGGATGCTTTGACCTAAAAACGGGTTCAGAAGCATCTTTCTGGGGTTCTTATGGTACCAACTCAGCGGTTGTCCATGACTTTTGTGCCCATGGAAATGGAGTACAAACAACAACAAAGGTTGTTACACAAGTCTAAGGTCAGATTGTCCAGTCCCCTGCAAAAATTGATTTTTCCATTGACTTTTCTTTTGTAGAAGATCCATATGACTGTTGACCCATAGTCATACTGTGGCCACACATGGCACTACTTCAAGACACACACCACTTCTGATCATGTGCTCCTTTTCCACAAGTCCTAGAACTAAGGGACCCATAATTGTCACAAATGTGAACACTTATGATGTCAACTGTGAGGTCATGAAGACTCCATGGGGCAGGAATTTAAGTTTTTTTGGTTTCATAACCAGAGAATATCTGAATAATTAATTATATTTTTCATATTCTTAGTTTCATCCTACTACATTTTTTCAGGGAAGTTGTAAGGGCCTTCAGCTGGCTGGTGAGAACGAAACACACCCATCGGTAGAACAGAGAGCACAGGACAGAGTAAATGCTATCTGGAAATATATTTCAACTAAATAGAAAAGAGTGCAGTTGATGTATCAGCGTTGGCCCTGATTTGTGGTAAAAAATAGGTCATTGAAATTCATTACAGAGTCATTTACATCCTTTTAAATGTATTTGTATTTTTCTTGTTACATTTTAAGGATGTTTGGAAATGTTTGTTTTTTCTGGGTTATGGCTTACCATAATAACAGACCGCTCAATGGCATCCTTGGCAGTTTGGACTGCTCCTATTGAAGCAGGGTCACGACTGATTTGCATATTGCTGGATCCAAACTGAAGTGATATGATGTGCAATATAATTGTACTGGAATGCGACCCAAGTAATTACAAGTGGTAGAGATTGATTCAAGCATTCCATCCATCACTTTTTGTATCCTAGGAGCAGAATGCATGGTTACTAATTATAGATGTCTTTCTGTTGCCTAACAGGTGTCGCTTTGTCTCACAGAGTTGCTACATAGAGTAGGCAGTCGTTCACTATTATGATACAAGCATGTGTCTGTAATGTTTAGTCAACTGTAAATATTTTTTTCAGTGGAACAATCCATGAAATACAATCATAAGAGTGACATGCGCATAGCAACGAGGTCTCCGAATCGGTGTAATATTCTGCAGAAACACGCATGCACTAGGACGAAGGCTGCAAACCGCCCTCCACCTTGTAACCCAAGGTGTAGTCATGCACAGCCGCTTCAGAGCCAGAAATCCCTCCAACATATGAATTGTGGTGTTCCACCCTGTGAGCACATCTTGTTCAAATTGCCGGATTGTTGGATTGCTCCACGTCTGAATCTTTTTTTAAGGTCAGACACGTCTTAACCGAAGGCCTAAAATAGCTTCACGCTTTGCAAGCAGCTGCTGCCATGTCTTCTATGGCAGTACCCCCCTTCAGAGAAGTGTGCCTACTGTTAAAAGAAAGGCACGAAATACGGTATAAGACATCATTTGCTATGCAACTTGAGTGTCAGCCATATGTACAACAACCACAAAACTTTTATGGATAGGTGTAAGTTTTAGTCATTATGAAAAGTTAGCTTAGCTTATAATTTACCTCATAGGTTTTTTTATTACAGAGTATTGTTTTGGAAAGCGAATGGAAAAGATGAAGGATGACAGTGACTGGGGCTCAATGTGATGTGATCTGGATCTTAAAGACTCCTTTACATGTCTCTTACTAAGCACACCTTATTACTGTTCAAGGCTCTTGACGGACAACCTGGGTCACCATTGCTGAAAGATGGAGGTAGGTGAGGAGGTCTGCTCAAGCCACAGTATTTTGCCATACGTAGCCCCCTCCTTATGTAATGTGCATCGGGATGTAATTGCTATTGCCTCTAACAATGTGGGCTCCAAACAACAGAAGTTTACTCCCCAAACTTAATCCACAAACATGAACCACCTAAGAAAAAGAACGCATGATTTCAAACTTGCTACCTATTCAAGATGGGTGAAGATGTGCACACTGTGTAGGGGCAGCCAGGAGGGATATATCTTTGTATATACCCAGTGGCGTAGCGTGGGGGGTGCAGGGGAGGCCGGCCGCACTGGGCGCAACATCTGGGGGGGGGGCGCGCTCGCACTTGCGAGTGCTAAAATCCACGGGTTAGGGGGCGCAAATTACTTGCCTTGCCCCGGGTGCTGACAACCCACGCTACGCCACTGTATATACCTACATAATTACACAATTTGGAGATAGCTTTGTAAGTAATCTATTTAACAAAGGGGGACATCTGTGCACATGACCAACCACCTAGCGATAACGGAGGTATCCTGTGCATGTCCCCTAGCTACCGACACAAAATGGAGGTATGTATTGACATTACCTAAACAACATGGAGATATCATTGTACATAGCTACCTACTCAAGATGGAGGATGATGGTTCGGTTGTTCTTCACTTCTTTGCTGTGTGGGGAAATTATTTAGGCTATGCTATCCAGTATACCTTGTACAACTGAAGGACAGCAGCCTTTACTGCCATTTTCTTCTGGGATCATATGTTCATTTCTTTTTCATATCTTCTACTTACATTTTTTTTTATTTGATTCTGATCTGACATCCGTAGTACATCCGATCGTTTTTTGTTACTGTCTGGGAGTTTATTTGCGGTCTGCCCCATCCATCTTAACTCAACAGCTGGGCTTATTCTGTCTGCCTTTGCCCTCGCATTTTCTTTGCTTGGGCATTTGGTCACTCTTCTGTCACTTTGCTTACCTGATCACGAAATGCAAATTCTCCAGTTATTGTTTAGTGTGATCTCCCTCTGGATTCACACTTTTTTGGGGATGGGATATTTGGACTCTGACCTTGACGAATTTTCCTAAAAAAATGTAGTAGTGATGCACACTGCTTTCGATACTGGAAATTATGTTCAGAAGATTCATTTTCAGACCAGTGAACCAGAGGCATGAGGTTGTCCTGCATTCTAGGCACTCTGCAACCTCTTGCTCATATTTTGCAAGGTGGATGTATGTGGGAGGCTCCTAGCCAAACATCTTGCACATTCATAGCCGGTCAAGGCACATCAGTATCAATACAATTGCAACTTGTGTTGTTATATGTTCTACAACAAGGACCACCATCACAAGTCCAAAGTAACCCTCTCTAAATTTAGACCTTTGCATGGACTTGTGAACTGTTTTCAATCACCACTCCCATCGCTATCAATGTGATATAGGAGAAACTAACACAGTATACAATAGTGATTGCAACCATTTCCAGGAGCTGTAGGCTAAGTAAGTGTGAAACCAAGGTGAGAATCCTGTGACGTAAGGGCTTCATTTATTTTCATGTAACCTGAAATTGAGAACTGCGACGATACACCATTTGTTGGACTACATCATGTCATTACTGGCTCTTTCACCTTGTTTCATTTTACCAGTGACACAAAGAGACAGATAGCCAAATCTCTATAGTGGACCATGTTGAGAATGGTCTGCTATTCGTTGTACATCTGCAGTGAACGCTGGAAGCAAGTTTGCAGCGTGGCCATGATTTTTTTTAAGGATAGTGACATTGGACTTTCCAATGTGGGAAGAGGCTTGCCCGCATTGGATTTACTAAAGAAAGAACAGATCAAGTGTTCGATGTATTCTTTGCTTGCTTTGCCATAAATGCCAAGAAGAAACAACATAGTGAGTAGTTAGCCGGATGTGAACATATGTGAGTCTATAATGTAATTACGTTAACTGTAGTGATCTTCTCTAAGGTACAGAGGGCAACCCAGTGAGGTGCGGGCTGAAAATATTGTGCACTTGATGTAAAGGAGTAAGGGCCATAAGTACGAACACTTTTTCCCGTAGACACAGAATGGGTAAAAACCTTTGCTACATCTGGCCCCAAACCTCTTAGGTTCCACTGCCTGGTACTGACGTGCTGCCTGCCTAATGTGGCAGGTTAGCTTGTGTGAGATGGTTAGTGCTTGTGAGTGATGTGGAGCATTCTATGCAGTGTTTCTCAGATCAGGATTTAAGTAGACCATGTAAGAAAGAAGAGCTTCAGTGTGAGGACCCTGCTTTCTGAAGATGTCTCAGTACTGCTTGTGAATTGCTTCTCCAGACACTGGAAATGCTCAAACCCACCACCATTGTGGAGATCGAAGTGGTATGCGTGGGTAGAGGTGGTCCAGTTCTAGAGATAGTTGTGCTTGTGGTGGGACAGTCTTCTCTGCCGACATGCCAAGCATGAATGTCTGTTAGGAGGATGGTATGAAAGATATGATAAATGAAGCAGAGTTTGAGTCTTACAAATAACAAAAAAATGTGACATGCTCCTGTTGTTGTGTAAGAAAAGAGCATTCCTTCATTGTTTGCTGCCCATACAGGTAAAAAGAGAGGTGCATAAGAGAATGGTGAAGTTCCTGCCATGTTTGAGCCTTCTTCGTATATCCATCCAAGTGGGACATCAGGCCGGCAGCGGTGTCCTTTGCCTGTGGTTTTTGACACTAATATGTTAATCACCTCTAGATTGGACTGTAGAAGGGTTATGATGGAAGGCCACCCCACAGCAGCTGTAAACTCCATTTCCCAGGCTCATAAGCTAAATCATAAATAGTAATAATGAGTGGCTGGGGTATAAACCGATCAATGCTCAGAGCACGCCCGTCGATTTCACTATACGCATCGTCGATTTCATTATACGCATCTGTATCATGGGTTCACATCTATGAAATACATTGTTTGAAGGACATATGCCTAATAACAACTTAAAAAACACGTGGAACAATATTGAAGATTTAAAAAATTAGACCTGAATAAGTTTGTTTAGAATTCAACTCATTAGTGGTTAAAATCATTTTAATGAAGGCTAAGTAAAGATTTGAATACAACCTAGGATGCTGCCTATTCCTGAATACATTGGATGTGAACTAATGTGAATAATTGTACAACTTGTAGTTATCTCACATATGGAAATATAGGACAGTGCGACTACACACATATGTGGTGTGCTGATTAACATTATTTCATGAGCTATATATCCTTAATTTTCATGAGAGGAGCTGGTGGCTTGTGCATGAACGTATTAGTTAGGATCTATTATGTCACCCGTACCTCCTTGAGACTATAAACAATCTGGTTCCTTGAAACTAAAGCCCGATTTATTACACTGTCATTGTATGTTGACTCATCAGTTCATGAAATCTTTTTTCAATGGAATTAGACCTAGTCTGTCAGGCTTGTTTAGCGTCTGCTGTCGGTAGTCCACAAGTCTTTATCAGCAGACATTTTATCCTACTCAACGCACAACAACGGCAGCCAGCATTCTTATGTTGGCTATCTCCACCATGCATACATTTAATAGCATGACCTGAAAGTGCAAGAACATGTATATGAGATATTTCCAAATGGTATTCATGCCAGTAAGGGCTTCAATTCACAAACATGTGACCACTTCGATATTTCCAGAAATAGGCACCGCTTACGGCATTTGATAGAGTAACTTGAATGGTGTCAGAGAAGGAATAGTTTAAAGCAAAATGTGTGATTTCCTAACAGGCCCACTTGCTACCAGGCTCTGAATCCTTGAGCAGAGTCAGCCACTTGTTACACTGTCTCGAGGGGCTGGCTGATCACTGATAGCTCCTTGGAGGAGCTTCTGATGTTCAGACCAGGAGCTCCTGCATCTGTAGGTAATTTTTTGGTTTCTCAAATGAACACTTGTACTGTAATACTACTCAACACCAACCATCATGATAGTATCTTACCTTTTTATGTAGAGTCCAACACATGTATTAACTTGCTGTATTCGTTTCTACATGTAGAATTGGTGTGTCTAGCTCTGTCATCAAAGTTACACAGTGAAGTTTGTCTGAATGAAAAGCATCAGTAATGCTCATCAGCGTCTTTAGATCTTGTGGTGGTACCGATGTTCTGTAACCAGTCGCCGTAGGCTGTACAGTTTCTTTAAGTATTAAACTCTCATGTTATGTTAAATACACTGTTCAAAGCCTCATAGCTAAGCAGAAACATCAACTAATTTGCATGAAATTTCACGCCACGGCCATTTGTGTAATTGACTTCAAACTTTTCAAGTTTCATGAATATTGGTTCACTGTTTTAAAGTGAGGCTTAGCTCCAAAGGTACAGTTTTCTACAGATGTCCCATCAACATTCTGTGCTTATTGTTTGTAGCATGCAATGGCAATACCATTCCAAATCACAATAATTGGGGACCAAATGAGCACCCAGTACAATGTTTGAATTTTTGGGATGATGAAAAATGTACTGCTATTTCTTATTAATATAATTGCATATTATACTTTTTGGTAATACAGTGCAAAGTTTTGCATTATCTCTTCTTCACTGTACCTTAAAAAAAATTATTGTTCTCATGTAGTTCTATTGTTCACTCTTCATGATTACAAATATGCACATTGCAATCATTGTAGAAGTGCAATGCACAACATAAGATGATAGTTTAAACATATATCCCTTAATCCATCCAAATCTCAAAATATTGATGTTCACAACCCATTTTTACATCATGCTTGAACACTAGAGGTAAGGCGACTAGAATTATGTTTTTGCAACCCTTTGTATTTTTTTCTAATTAAAATCGATTTATGTACTTGGAGGACTCACCTCAGGTGTCAATGCAAGCTTAAATTTAGCTCAAATTAAAGGATGAATTTGAACGATGGAATGCAATCGAGACTGAATATTTATATTGGCCGTATAGGTCAGGTAGGAATATAATGGGAGAGTTTGAAATAGGATGAGAGAAAGAGACAGAGTGGTATACAGAATCTTAGAGAAAGAAAAAATAAAGATCAAAGAAGAGAGACAGTGAAGGAGAGATACAGAGCGATTGAGGGAAATATAACCGTGTTGCAAATTAGCTGAATTAAAAAACACAGTCAGTGCCAGTAAATTAGAGTAACACATTTAGTATACTAAAGACATGCATGTTACAAGTTTTATTCATGGTCTCAGAACCTCTTGTTCTGTTGTTCTAATGACCTATGTTCTATTTCACCCCACAGCTATCCCAATTGCGCCACATTATAAGAAGGTTCTTAGTGATCCAGGAGGAGGAACATTGTTAGAACAACACAACAACCAGTACTAAGTAATGTGTGATTTAGAACCAAATGTACGAATATCTGGGTGTGAAATACTGGTCAGAAATTGCTACGAGCATTTTTGTGGCCAGTTACGATTTTTAAAAGCCATCCCAAGTGCTGATAGGTTGATTCATAAATATCTGAGTTATGGTGAATTTGAATTGAACATACATTATGAATATTAATCAGGTAGGTTACAAATTGCGACTCACTACCATTGGAATGCATCACAGTGCTGGTGACCTGTGATGGCCAGAGGACCATAATGGTTATCATTGCTTTGAAATAAAGGAATTGTTTTAAATGCAGCCCATTTTCATGAAAGGTAATGGGTTTTCGTAAAATGTTTTCGTTTTTCTGAAAGTTAGTTTAGGAGATGGCAGTGGTTCCCCTGGACCAATGCCAATTCTTGAACAATTTTCGTACATTGCCAAATAAAAGGGGTCCCAAACTGTGCCAATCTCTTTTGTAAAAGCATTAGCACCTCCTTTGCGATGTTTGTACATTTTCGATGTTTGGCAATTGGATTTTGGTCGCAAAGCATTGATACATAAAATACTGTTTTGGTAATTGGAAGGAAGGCATGCAACACACCCTTTCCAGATATTGAATTGGTATCCATTTGGAATCCCATTTTAGGTATCAGAAAAAGGGGTCTGACTCCATAAATAAAAGCATTGTAAAAGTCACAAATGCTGAAATGTGGCATTTGTAACCCTTAAAATGCTTAGTACATCTGGCACTTGGGTCGAACCCTATTCAATGTCTACTCTCCACTCACGTGTCCCATGGCCTATTTTACATAAAGCGCTAAAGCACTTCAGTCAGCTATAATAGGCTTGCCAATGCAAGATATTGCATAATTCATCAAATGTCAAATAAAGATTATGGCCCACATTACGAGTTTGGCAGGTGGCAAAGTCGTACTGCCATCAGGCTGCCTGTGCGGCCCAAACACCGCTGGCCCTATTAGAAGTTCACCGCAGGGCAGGCTGTTTCTTCCCGTTGGCCCTGTGGTGAACAGGGCCTTAACATTGACGTTGTCTCCTAATCGAGCCAGCGCCAATGTGGTGGTGCTGCGCGTGCAGCAGCACCCGTCGCGCTTTCCACAGCCCAAATTATGGGCAGTGGGAAGCGCGACGGGTGCTGCTGCACCCGCCGCACCACCACATTGGCACCGGCTCAATTACGAGCGGGCGTCAATGTTAAGGGCCTGTTTACCGCAGGGCCGACGGGCAGAAATGCTGTTTCTGCCCGCTGGCCCTGCTGTGAACTCTTAATAGGGCCGGCGGTGTTGAGGCCACACAGGCGGCCGGATGGCGGTACGAGTTTGACGGGTATGGGGGCCTATGGGCCTGATTACGACCTTGGCACAGGGGATTACTCTGTTACAAATGTGACGGTTATCCCGCCCGCCATAATGAAAGTTCTGTCATATCTTATGGAACTTGTAATACAGCAGCTGGGATATCTGTCACGTTTGTGATGGAGTAATCCCCTCTGCCAAGGTCGTAATCAGGCCCTAAATGTTAGTAAGAGACTATTGTCATTCTGATTGCTACTGGGAATTAACTACCACTGTCACGCGGCATAGAGGTATGAAGTTTGTACACAATCCTGAATGGATCTGCTGTTAAAAAAAAGCAATAATAACAAAAATGGTTCTACGATCAATAAAATAAGTACCACTTACTATTGTAATAATAACAGCAATTTTCAAGCATCAAGAGACAGTCCCATTTGTTGCATGCTCCATATAAATAGTTATTGTGTTTTTTTAAATAATTGCACACATAGTCCAGAACTTTGTAGGCTTCAATTCTCCTCTGATTGAGTTAAGTCGCATTAGCCGCTTCCATTGCGCCTGACGTGCCGCAGGCACCAATTCCCAGTCCTTGCATTTCTGCATGTATTTTGGAACGTATGGATTTCTGCTTGCCAGATTTGTCAGCAACTGATGAACCTGCTAAAAGCTATTTTGGTCTCCCTTTTATTGCACAGCACAGAGCAGTCACTGCATTATCACTGCGCCCTCATTAGAACGGACCGCGCAGAGCACAACAAATTAAGACTGCAGGATGGCGGGCTTTGAATTGCCGTGTTTCTGGTTGGGTGACATGAGGATAAAGACATGAAAGGGCCGCCACAATTTGCACACAGCGATGTGTGTTATTGGATGATGCGCTAAACCGGCAGTCGGAGCCGTTGACAGCATTGTATAGAGAATGTCGGTTTTTTTTTAGAATTGCATCCTGAATGTTTGTACTTTGGAACTGAAAAGACATTCTACTCATTGCCTTTCGGTTTCAAACAAAATGACTTTTTGATGTTCCAGTGAATGCAGTCTTTGCGCGCTGACACGCTATGATAAACCGCCCAGGGTATCCAAGCCATCCGGCAGGTGGCCCATTGCGCCCTCAGCAACAGATCCGTGGCATCAATGCTGGTTGATGTCTGTGGTCCTTTGGAATGGGCCCTGGGCTCGCTAAGAGCTGAACGCTGTCATCCTTAACAATCCTTAGTCCGTAATTAGTTGATCTCTGTGATCCCTATGGATAGGACTCTTTCACGCCTAACAAGTAAACCAAGTCTGCCTTATCACCCCCTGCACCGCGTGCTGCTCTCTGTCACCCGAGGGCTTCTCCCCTTCCCCTCCATGTTGCGTTCGCCCACGTGCTTCCCCGCGCCCTCCATGCCGTTTCCCTTACGTGCTGCCTCCCTGTTTCTTTCCAGTACCTCCCGCCCTCCCATTGAAGTTTTGGCTCCCCCACCACCTGTGTTGCACTGACTACCCCTTTCCTGTGTTGCTTTGGCGTCCTGCCCTTCCATGTGTTGCTGTGGATACCCCCCACCAACTAAAAAGAAAAAAAAAGTTCCTGCGTCATTTTGTAGGCGCGCGCGCGGCTGGTTTGTGAGCCTACAAATCGACGCAGTGCTAGTCAACGTTTTTTTTTTTTAATTTTTAAACTATGGCCAAGCTGCACAGCATTGGGGGTTCACTACTGCACGGCTAAAAAACATCGACAAAGCCAATAGTTCGCAAAGTCAACCTCTGTTTGCTTTGCCAGCCCGGCGCATGTTTTTTGGAGGTTGTTAGGTCTGGCTACGGGACTGCACAAAGCTGTTGGAGAGACAGCAGCAAGGGGCCAGAGCCTTTCTAAAATCTGAGTGGGGAGCTGGAAGGCATGCCCGAGACATGACGAGGGAGCTTTAGAGCCTGCCAGAGGGGCACGGAGTGGGGGAAGGTCTGGCGCGGGAGTGCACAAGAGAGCCGGGGTCTGCCGAAGCTGCACAGCTCCATCAGCACACGGAGCATCAAACGGGAGTGATCTCGACATTTGTCTTAATTGAATTGTCTATTGATGTGAGCAGGCTGGTGATTGATGCTCTCAATCGGTCTGTCCCAAAGGAGGGCTGGAGGAGGGAGCGAGGATAGGATCAGCCTGGCAGAGGCAGCAGCCTCGCAACACTGGGCCGGGCGGCAGAGGGTGGAGAGGCACTGCTGGGGCAGGGCTGCAGGGGGGATGATGTGTTACTGCATTCAGAGGCAGAAGCTTTGCAGTGCTGGGGCCGAGACAGAGCTGAAGTGGTGGATGATGTGTTACAGCAGCCGGAGGCAGCAACAATGCAGCGCTGGGGCTGGGCTGCAGGTGGCGGATGATGTACTGCAGTCAGCCGTAGTAGCATTGCAGCACAGGGGCAGGGTTAAGGGGGATGGATGATGTACTGCACCCAGAGACAGCAGCACTGCAGCACTGGAGCGAGGGCAGAGCTGCAGGGAGTGGATGATGTTCTGCGGCTGGAGGTAGCTGCATCGCAGCACTGGGCCGGGCAGGCAGGGGTGGATGATGTACTGCAGCTGGAGGCAGCAGCATCAAGGCACTGGGGCCAGGGCAGAGCTGCAGGGGGTGGATGATGTACTGTAGCCAGAGGGAGTAGCAGCGCAGCACTGGGGCTGGGCTGCAGGGGTGGGTGATGTACTGCAGCTGGAGGCAGCAGCATTGCAGCACTGGGCTGGGCTGCAGGGGCGGATGATGCACTGCAGCCAGAGACAGCAGCATCGCTACACTGGTGCTGGGTTGCAGGAGGGGATGATGTACTGCAGCTGGAGGCAGCAGCATCAAGGCACTGGGGCCAGGGCAGAGCTGCAGGGGGTGGATGATGTATTCAAGCCAGATGGAGTAGCATCGCAGCACTGGGGCTGGGCTGCAGGGGTGGATGATGTACTGCAGCTGGAGGCAGCAGCATTGCAGCACTGGGCTGGGCTGCAGGGATGGATGATGTACTGCAGCTGGAGGTAGCAGCATCAAGGCACTGGTGCCGGGGCAGAGCTGCAGGGGTGAATGATGTATTGCAGTCGGGGGCAGCAGGATTGCAGCACTGGGGCCTGGCTGCAGGGGTGGATGATGTACTGCACCCAGAGCCAGCAGCATCACAGCACTGAGGCTGCACAGTGGGGGGTGGATGATGTACTGCAGCTGGGGGCAGCAGCCTCACAGCACTGGGGCCGAGGCAGAGCTGCAGGGGTGGATGATGAACTACAGCCAGAGTGAGCAGCATCGCAGCACTGGGACTGGGACTGCAGGGGTGGATGATGTGGTACTGCAGCAAGAGGCAGCAGCATCACAGCACAGGGGCCAGGCTGCAGGGGTGGATGATGTACTGCAGCAAGAGGCAGCAGCATCACAGCACAGGGGCCAGGCTGCAGGGGTGGATGATGTACTGCAGTCGAAGGCAGCAGCACTGCAGCACTGGAGCCAGCCGGGGCAGAGCTGCAGGGGGTGGATGATGTACTACAGCCAGAGTGAGCAGCATCGCAGCACTGGGACTGGGACTGCAGGGGTGGATGATGTGGTACTGCAGCAAGAGGCAGCAGCATCACAGCACAGGGGCCAGGCTGCAGGGGTGGATGATGTACTGCAGCAAGAGGCAGCAGCATCACAGCACAGGGGCCAGGCTGCAGGGGTGGATGATGTACTGCAGTCGAAGGCAGCAGCACTGCAGCACTGGAGCCAGCCGGGGCAGAGCTGCAGGGGGTGGATGATGTACTGCAGCCAGAGGTAGCCGCATTGCAGCACTGGGCCGGATTGCAAGGGTGGATGATGTACTGCAGCCAGAGGCAGCAGCATCACAGCACTGGGGCCAGGGCAGTGCAGCATGGGGCTGATGATGCACTGCTGGAGCCAGCGCAGAACTGCAGGGTGTGGATGATGTACTGCAGAGACAGGGCATCGTAGCGCTGGGCCAGGGCTGCTGGGGGTTGATGATGTGTTACTGCATTTAGAGGCAGCAGCATCACAGCGAAGGGGTTTGAAGCTACAGGGGGAAATGAAGTACTGCAGTCAGGAGCAGCAGGACTGTGGCACTGGGGTTGGGGCAGAGCTGCAGGGAGTGGATGATGTTCTGCAGCTGGAGGTAGCTGCATCGCAGCACTGGGCCGGGCAGGCAGGGGTGGATGATGTACTGCAGCTGGAGGCAGCAGCATCAAGGCACTGGGGCCAGGGCAGAGCTGCAGGGGGTGGATGATGTACTGTAGCCAGAGGGAGTAGCAGCGCAGCACTGGGGCTGGGCTGCAGGGGTGGGTGATGTACTGCAGCTGGAGGCAGCAGCATTGCAGCACTGGGCTGGGCTGCAGGGGCGGATGATGCACTGCAGCCAGAGACAGCAGCATCGCTACACTGGTGCTGGGTTGCAGGAGGGGATGATGTACTGCAGCTGGAGGCAGCAGCATCAAAGCACTGGGGCCAGGGCAGAGCTGCAGGGGGTGGATGATGTATTGCAGCCAGATGGAGTAGCAGCGCAGCACTGGGGCTGGGCTGCAGGGGTGAATGATGTACTGCAGCTGGAGGCAGCAGCATTGCAGCACTGGGCTGGCTGCAGGGATGGATGATGTACTGCAGCTGGAGGTAGCAGCATCAAGGCACTGGTGCCGGGGAAGCGCTGCAGGGATGAATTATGTATTGCAGTCGGTGGCAGCAGGATTGCAGCACTGGGGCCTGGCTGCAGGGGTGGATGATGTACTGCACCCAGAGCCAGCAGCATCACAGCACTGAGGCTGCACAGTGGGGGTGGATGATGTACTGCAGCTGGGGGCAGCAGCCTCACAGCACTGGGGCTGAGGCAGAGCGGCAGGGGTGGATGATGAACTACAGCCAGAGTGAGCAGCATTGCAGCACTGGGACTGGGACTGCAGGGGTGGATGATGTGGTACTGCAGCAAGAGGCAGCAGCATCACAGCACAGTGGCCAGGCTGCAGGGGTGGATGATGTACTACAGTCGAAGGCAGCAGCACTGCAGCACTGGAGCCAGCCGGGGCAGAGCTGCAGGGGGTGGATGATGTACTGCAGCCAGAGGTAGCCGCATTGCAGCACTGGGCCGGATTGCAAGGGTGGATGATGCACTGCAGCCAGAGGCAGCAGCATCACAGCACTGGGGCCAGGGCAGTGCAGCATGGGGCTGATGATGCACTGCTGGAGCCAGCGCAGAACTGCAGGGTGTGGATGATGTACTGCAGCCAGAGGCAGCAGCATCACAGCACTGGGGCCAGGGCAGTGCAGCATGGGGCTGATGATGCACTGCTGGAGCCAGCGCAGAACTGCAGGGTGTGGATGATGTACTGCAGAGACAGGGCATTGTAGCGCTGGGCCAGGGCTGCTGGGGGTTGATGATGTGTTACTGCATTTAGAGGCAGCAGCATCACAGCGAAGGGGTTTGAAGCTACAGGGGGAAATGAAGTACTGCAGTCAGGAGCAGCAGGACTGTGGCACTGGGGTTGGGGCAGGGCTGCAGGAGTGGATGATGCACTGCAGCCAGAGACAGCAGAATTGTAGCACTGGGGCAGGATCAGCCGCGGCCCGTCCTTTAGGGCGGAGGGGCCACGCCCACCCACCTTTTGCCCCTCATGAAGAGGGCCGGACAGGCTGAGCAAAGGCCTACCAGACAGACACTCTTCATGTTCAGATCAGGCATCCAGGAGCAGACGTGCGATTTGCACAGACTCCTGGCTGCCTGAGCTGAATTTTGCTGGGCTGAAGAGGTCACAGCTCCTATGGGCGTGACCTCCTTATCTCAGCAAAGGTGCCTCAAGGCACTTCCCCTCGGTGATGAGGGGAATTGTCACCCATTGACTTCGACCTGGGCGCTTCAGGTTTAAGTCCTGAAGCTCCCAGAGCGAGGGTCAATCCGTGATAGTTCATCAGAGAGTGGGGTGGGGACAGCAGTCTCACTGAGCCCATCCCACTCTGTGATGAAGTTGGGACTGTTGCCTTACCTTATTGGCTGACCCAAGGCCAGCCAGAGAGGGAAGGCAGCAGTCCCAACCCTCCTGGTACCTCTGAGCTGAAGGTAAGTGTGTGTGTGTGTTTTTTAAATGAATGTTTGGTGTGCGTGTATGTTTGAATGTTGATGAGTGTTGTAAATGGATGTGCGTGCATGTGTGACTGAATAAGTGTGAGTGTGATTTCCGCCCACCCCCCTCCCTCCTAAAATTACCGGCCGCCACTGGGCAGGATGTACTGCAGCCAGAGACAGCAGCATTACAGTACAGGGGCTGGGCTGCAGGGTTGGATGATGTACTGCAGCCAGGTGTAGCACAATTGCAGCAGAATGCATGGTGTGGATGATGTGTTACTGCAACCAGAAGCAGCAGCATTGCAACACTGGGGCCAGGGCAAAGCTGCAGGGGGTGAATGATGTGCTGGAGATAGCAGCATTGCAGCACAGGGGCCAGGCTGCAGGGGTGGGGGCAGTACTACAGCCAGAGGCAGCAGCATCGCAGCATTGGGGCAGGGCTGCTGGGGATTGATTATGTACTGCTGGACTGGGTCAGGAATGCAGGGGTGATGATGTGTTTTCCGCATTCAGAAACAGCAGCATCGCATCGCTGGGCGGGAGGCAGCAATGATGAATGATGTACTGCAGGCAGGGGCAGCAGGATAGGAGCACTGGGACTGGGGCAGGACTGCTGGGGTGGGTGATGTGTTTCTGCAGTCGGAGCTAGCAGCATCACAGCACTGGGGCAGGATGGTGTAGATGGATGATGTGCTCCTGCAGCCAGAGGCAGCAGCATCACAACACAGGGGCCGGGCTGCAGAGTGGATGATGTACTGCAGCTGGAGGCAGCAGCATCGCAGCGCTGGAGCCAGAGCTGCATGGGGTGCATTATGTGTTACTACAACCAGAGTCAGCAGCATCACAGCACTGGGCCAGGCTGCAGGGGTGGATGATGTGTTACTAAAGTCAACGGCAGCAGTGGGGCGGAGGGGCATTTGTAAGGGGTAGATTATGTACTGCAGTCAGAGGCAGCAGAATTGCAGCACAGGGATGCTGGGCTTTCAGGAGTACAAGTGTTGGATGATGTGCTACAGCCACATATAGCAGCATTGCAGCACATTAAAAGCTGCAAATATGTGTGGACTTCTTTACTTCCTAACAACTTACTTAAACAATTAACCATCTCCTTTTTCAGCCCTCTGGTTCAACCTCCTGCTCCAATAAGTTCAACTCCATCTTATGTTATGTATGTATTCTAAAGGTTTTAGTGCTCACTACCCAAAAAAAAAAATGGCACAAGTGATATATTAGAAGAAATAGGTTATTTATTGGTGTCCAGTGTTCTGCTATTCCAGTATTCTAAAGACACTCCATGTCCCCAGAAACAAATACCTAGATTGGTAGGAGTGGAGATATGGACCAATTTTGGATACCTAGTGCCCGTAACTCCAAGCATGAAATATCGAAATCTTAGCATCTCTGGGGCACCAGAAAATCAGATCCACAATTTCTGCAAGTCACTCCAACTTTTCATAGAAACTTTGGGCCCCATTCTATCTTAGGGGATTCATATTTCGTAAGACTGGATATCCATCACTCTTGTGATAAAGTAGCCCATCTGCTGAGTTCTAAATCAGGCCCCTACTGTTTTCAAAGGACCGTTGTCGGGACCAATGAACTTTTGTGTCACCCCTTATCGCACCAACACTTATTTCTTTCTTTAAGGCAACCTCAGAAGTTGAACTGTAAAAGCCTGGAGCTGGGCGGTTTACAAAGCTTAATGTTTGGAATTAGAGCAAAAGAGTCTGTTGTAGTTTGTAAACTCCTCCATAGGTTAACATAGCCCATTTTGAGTAATAGGCTTTAAGCTCATCTTTGCTACGTCACAGTATTTTACAACAAAAGAGTTTGTGGGTCTTCTTGGGAGAATCGTGTAGACCTGAGACTTCTGGTTTTCACCTGTACATAACTCAATTCTCACCTCATCACTTTCACATTTTCTGCCAAACTACCAAAGAGTGTCACAAACGCTTTGGTAACTCAACTTCCCCCTAAGACCAAGCACTCAGAATCTTGGTAAGTAGAGAACACATGCGAGTCACCTTTGATTGAGCTAAGTGGTTGCTAAAAAGTTATTAAAAAAATAATTATAGAAACTGACCGGAAAATGACCATTATGGATTGTGATAGCTTTGTGTTACATTGTATTTCAGTGGGAACCACCTGCCATGAGTCAGGCTTTGACTGATTGACTCCACCCTCCACTGGACAGTACAGAAAACTTAGGAAGTCTTGGCTTACTAGTGTGCGTGAGATTCACTTACTGCAGTCCAGAGGGCACAACCGGCAATTTCACCTGATGCTGCAGCATATCGGGCCAGCTTAATAGAGAATGAAGAGGGAGTGAGAAAGCAAAATGTAGAAAGCGAATGGAGGTTGTGTACAAGTGAGGGGTGAGCAAAAAATTAAGAGGAGAGGGTAAATTAAACAAACAGGAAAGAAAGGGGTGGTATAAGGAAGGATCGGAAAGGAGGTACTGAGCAGTATCGTCAGCTGGGATGCAAAGTATCAGTGCGGTTTCAACCTTGGAACTGCTCCCTACAGTCAACAGGATTTGGAGTAAAGAATTTCAATTCTGATTTGTAATTCATAAAAAAATCTCATAATTCGCTTTCCTTCCAGAAGTTTTTCTTTCACCCCTGATCTGAACCATCTTTATTTACTCTAGTCTCACAGCGCTGTCCCATAGGGGCATGCAGTGCTTTCTTGATTTTGCTAAATCATTGTCTTCTTTCTCTTGCGTTACAGCAAAGTGTGTCTCTCCGGTCCCAGTTACCAATGTTCTCTGATTCCATGCACTTTTCATTTCTTGTCCCGCCCAAGATTCCCACCGCCATATGTTACAGCAAACTACGTTAAATCCCAAATCTAACCAAATTCAGGGCTGAAAACAATATACATTCCCTAAGTGAAACCGTATTAAAAATGCTACAATTCAGATTTTGGACTACTAGGATCCCTACAAAAGCCTGGACAATTCTTCAGAGCCTGCAGCCCTTCAGATGATTAACACCTATAATGACATCATTTAAACTACAGAGGAGACTTTTTAGATATTGTACAAGATCCAGGTGGTGCGCAAAATGATTGAATGTCGGCCCTTGGACAGGATCTATACTTCAGGGACAAGCATATCTCAGGACCGCTGTTTTTCTCCAACTTATGCTTTTTTACTGACATTGGGTCCATCTCATTTTGACTAAGACCTACCACTTGGCATCTCAAAGGACTTTCTTTCCCCAACACCTTAACATGGTGTTAACCTGCATGATTAAGCTTGCGTGAGGATGCTGAGCGGGAAGTCCCAGAAAGGTTGATATTTTTTCCTTATCATATCTGATCGCTAAATACAAGGTCAGCAACCTAGACTCTGTAATTTGTTGGTGCAGTTCAATAAATGGTCTTCTCAGAAGGTTCCCCTTGTCTTTTACAACTTTGAGATATGCATTTTATCTCACTTCTCTGGGAAATAATCTCTCCAGCTTACTTAGTATAGTTTTGATTGTTGGTGGTACTTGGTATTGCATTGTTTTTAATGTTACATTTTGCTTATGTGGACAAACTTGCAATTTCGTGCAGCCTGGTTTCAATTAAAATTAATTTACCTTTTAATCAAGGCAAGTTTCCTCTAACTAGGAAGAAAGCGAATATTTTACGAATTTTGGGGAATGAAAAGATAAGCTGCCCTTGTGTGTTTGGGCCTGGCTGCATGGACGTCATTTGAGGGTCGCCAGGGGGCACCAGCTTGCCCCTTGTGAGCCCGGCACTGCCTCTGCGACCCCTGGCCTCAGAGTTGGCAAAATCAGTGCCAGAAACATGGACAGATCGTCCTAATGGACTTTGCTTGGGTTTCCACTTCCTCGTTTTCAATCAGTCTTTTTATTACACTAATAGTGAATAATGGATTATTCACTATTAGTGTAATAAAAAAATGGAGTACAGTTAGCTAGAATATGGCCCACTTTGGTAGCAGAGGTAAGTAAAAAACACTTTTAAGTGTATGTTAAGTGCAGGCTTGCGTGTGAGCGTGTGCTTATGTAAAAGAGAGTGTGTATGAGTGAATGTGTTTTTGTGTAGGCACATTTGTCTGAGTGAAAGTAAAGTTGAAATGGCGTGTGATGTCACTTCCGCTACCCCTGGCATTGTGGTGAATTGACGTACATTCCTGGCTGGGCGGTCCAACTCCTTAAAAAAGATTCTCTGCAATACAACATTCAAGCCTTTAGTGTGCCAGGCTCACTGCTAAATTCGACAGCTTGCCTGTACACTCTCACCAACAGTTTATTTATTTTCCTGTGTCATTGTTTTTGCTGAGGGAATTAAAAAAAAAGCAAAATAACATAATGGCATGCCAAAAGCATGACACAAATAAAAACACATTAAAGTATATTAAAATAACAAATTATGCATTCCCAGATAGGAATGCATTCTGTTTAGTTGTGTAGAGCTCAGAATGTTTATATAACATCATAGGTAGAATTTTATCATTCGTAACTTAATAACAAAGAACATTGTCCCATGCTGCAGCCCATTTTTAACTCTGACTTCTAAAGCCTAGCATAAAGGTCGTATGTTGATGGTTCTGTAGCAATTCATAATACCATTGATCAGTATTTTTTAAATACCAGTCACTACAAGTCCAGCAACACCAATATTTAAATAGAAAAACGGCTCCAACACTTTCCAGGAGCAGATTGTTTGGACTGAAAAATATAAGTCGTGAAGATGGGTGTATTGTCGCTAAATAAATTCTGCATGTTTTCCCCAAAAAGTGCATACTTCCATTCAAGGTATGAAGTAGGTTGGGCAAGATCATTCCATCTGGGGGAGACTAGGACCCTGCAGATTATATTTTGGACATTTAGTTCACACTCAAATACCTCCCCACTCCCACCTTAGCTGTTCCTTTCTCACACAATGCAGGCTCTTCTCCCAAACCCTGAAACATTTCAGAGCTGTGATTTGGTAAATCTTAACATAGCCTTAGAGCCCGCTGCCACGGGCTATACCAGTAGTTACAGGCCCTGAACCCGTGCTACTGGCCCAAGCCGCAGGCGGAGGCATATAATGAGGGAGAGGGAACACAACAACCGGTATAGCCAGAGGCAGAAGAGCTTTAAGGCTGTTAAAATATTTCACTCACTAAGGGTACAATGTTCTAAATTAAAAATGGAGAAACGTAAAGACGAACATTGCAATGTTGGAGCAGAACACCTAGATGAGTCATCATAAGTCCGGTGCTACTCAGTTGACTTCATGGAACACTCAATGTTACAATTTTCTAGTGTGTGGTATTGCCTCTTCCTTATTTTTTGCCAAAATCTTAGCCGGTATTTAAGAGTTGACTAGAGAGGAAGAAGCACAAAAAATAAGAAAAAAAAGACAAAGCACAAGGCCACCTATACCTGCATGATCCCAGGAAGGTCTTAATCCCGCTCAAATATAATAACAAAACTGAAGCCATACCTGTAGACATCCTGAAACAACAAGAATCTACCCCCTCTTTCCGGAATATCGGCGACCACTACATTGTCAAGGTAAGTACATTTATGTAAGTAAGAAGGTAGAAGCCGACTTGTGAATTATAAAACTGGTTGAAGCAAATACCGAGACCTTCCATGAAAGAATCAAATTATTTGCCTTTGGATGTGGTGTAGAATGATGCATTGCCCTTTAAGGACACCTTAAAGTTGTCCATGCATGTCATCTTCCCTTGTTGATCTGCTGATCTCCAGTCCTTTGGGCCTGTAACTAGGGTTCAGGTGTGGCACTGCACACCGAGTGCCACTTTGTTGAATGTTATGATTGCGGTTTACCTTCTGCGGCTTAATACAATTTTATCAGCTGGACTCAGGAAGCGCAGCTGAAGGGGAAGGTCTTGTAAAAGAATGCTTGGCACATCCTCCAGCTGCTGGAATATTCCATCATCACCTCTGGCACATGGGCCACATCTGTAGCTAGATCTCTACCTCCAAAGTGTCTTGTCACTAACTCTTTCTGTTATCCCTATCCTCTGTGTGTAAAGGCGGCTTAGACTGGAGTGTGTACCTTACAAAGTACTGATGGACCCACTACTGCCCAGATGATCCTCTCACTCGTGTTGTGTCTGTTGTCATTATGTGTTGTGAACTACAATGTGTTGATTCGTACAGGGATACGCTAAATTGCGTTGTTTTTCTCTCTTATTATAAATATGTTGAGTTGTATTTTGTTGCATAACAATGTTTTACATTCTGTTACGATGCAATGTATTGTGTATTTATAAGTTGTGTAAATTGGCACATGTATTGTGTATACACTTCATTGTATCAGGTTACATTATATTAGATAATGTTGTGTTCTGTTGTGTGTGTGTACTATTGCACTGTAGCAAGCAGCTGGATCTGGCGGTTCAGTGTACTATGGAATTGGTGTTTGACCTCTTGTTCACAGATTCAATCCCAGTGGGTCCACTCATCCATATACCCTTCGTAGGTTGATAAGTGAGTACCACTGAATTGGGTAACATTAAACATCTGTAATCTCCCAAGCGCGGCAAGAGACAGCTCAGGGGCGAACATGCGCCCTAATAATAAGGCCTGTTGTGTTTTATGTGAAGATCCTGTGAGCAGGACTCGCGGTCTTACAGCTGCGTGTGCGATTATCCCGCTAGAGGACACATCAAAGAAATCCATACCAAATTTAATAATAATTCTACACGTATACTGAACTCTGCCATTTTCCCAGTTTTTAGGTGCAGATAACAGGTGTTAATTATTATCCAACTCGATGATACTTGTTATATCAACACCAGTGCAGAGAGACCACTTGCCTAGGTGCTGGTAACGAGTGGTGCTGTTACCCACATGAATGGTCTCATTTTCTATATATTGGACGGATGAAAGTCTAAGTGAACCCTCAGGGGTTTGAAGATATGACCTTCAGGTTACACACGAACCTCTATGGTGGGTGCTCTAGTGCACAGAGCCCTTTTACTTCGCTCCCTTGCAAGCGGGTGCTACAAGCGGGCATCGTGCTTGTGGAGTTGGAAAATGTAAGATACTGTGCGCCTTCTGCCAGAAACTAGGGCAAGCAGCTCCAGCGGGGTCATAGCCCCATTTGTTGAGCTCAGAGCTCAAAGTGTGAAGCTAGCTCTCTGCTACCTTGTTCAAATCCTACCCACAAGCACGACTGCCATCCATATGCATTTCACACATATCCCACTGTCAATCCCACGATATGCAAATAACGTCGAAAGAGGCAGATGGGATTCCTGAGTTCATCTCCGTTGCTGGTTATCACTTCAATTATATTCCATTTGATCGTTTTTTTAGCTCGTGCCAGTTCACAAAGTGGTCAACCGCATGCAGATGGATAAGTCTTGGCCGAGCTTAAAAAGGGACCGCCCAGCCCAAGCTTGGCCATATCCCCGCCCGCCATATCCCCCCCTTATTAGAAACCAGGGGTAATGAGTAATTAAAGGTTTCCGGGAGTTACTTTTGTGCTCTCCCTCATAATTGACACATACATTTCCTACACCCTACCTTTTCTCTTCATACATGCTCAACATGTATTCCTCAGGCATACAATGGTTCCCATCCTGCTTATATTATAGCATTCTACTCCGCTGTAAAGAATATACATATTTTTACTGGTTTTTAAAAGCTGTGAACCTGAGGACTTTTAACACCCTATAGCCCATTCAATAAAGGCTATAAATCATTTAGAACATTTCACTTGCTCAGGGCAGAATGTTTCAAAATATAAAAGAAAAAATAGAAATTTGAAGCTGAGGGCCTGTACCTGCCATTAGTGGCACTCCATTGCCTCCAGTAGAGCTCTCAACAGTTCAATGTTCCATATATAAATGAGTGTGTCTGTGTGTATATATATATATATATATATATATATATATATATATATATATATATATATATATATACATACATATATATATATATATATATATATAAAGGTCTCCACAGTCCCAAACAGCTGCCCTCCTTGTGCAGGAGCCAGCATTGTTTTTGCACACAGGGAGCAGCTAAAAATTCAGCTTCCTGTCTGCAAAAGCAATTGTTTCCTCTGTTTCCCTGTCCGCATCTCTGCATTCAGGGAAAGAGAGGAAACCTCGGCTCTGAGCAAGCAAGAGCTGTTTGAGAGCTTTCACTTTCTGGGACTGGAGTATTTGCTCTGACTTGGTGGGAGCTGTGAAAGCTCCTGTCAAGTCAGAACAAACAGTGGGCACCCCGAGACATAGCAGGAGCTGGCCCTGGGGGATGGCGGTCACCGGGACCATTAATGGCTCCTTGAGGGGGACCGCGTGGCTCCTTATCCAATATGTAAATAGCCCCAGAGAGGTGGCAGTCCCCGGGGGGGGGGGAGGACCCCCATAATTTAAGTAAATCGCCCTGAGGAGGTGGCAGTCCCCGGGGATCATGGGGGGGGGGGGGCGCCCAGCCCCCTATATTTTAAGTAAATTGCCAGCCCACGCATTTCTTTCACTATTTGCCCTGGGGTGGTGGCAGGCCCAGATGCAGGGAGGCCATGCGCCCCCCCCCCCCCCCAGCATATTATGAAAAAAGGCCCCAGGGAGGTGGCAAAAATAAGCCTGGGGGGGTGTCCGTGCACCTCCCTCCTTTATTTTAAACAAGCCCCTGGGAACTGGCTAGCCCGGGGGCTTTAATCAAACAAGCACAGGAAACCATGTTTTTTTATTATTATTTTTACCACAAATTTGCAGTCTTGTTGGAAATTCATGTTATATATGTTTTTAAAGTGCTTTTTTGACCTGGCTGGGTCGCTCTGGGGCCCCAGCACCAGAGATGTGGATCCAGAGTGTCCCTACCCTGGCCTCTTTTCTTTTTTTTTATAGACTCGGGTGAAGCCGAGTCACAAGATGGCTGTCAATACTTCCTGGTTGAAGTGTTGGCAGCCTATCAGAAGTCTGCATTTCCCTGTACATACTCGTCACTATTCACAAAGTCATCATTGCCTGGAGATTTACAAATTTGGATTTCCTTAAATTTCTCAATAACCATTGAACGTATTTAAACAATATCTAGCTTTCTGTTAAATTTGGTGTAATTCCGCTCAGCAGTTCAGGCTGTAGTCATGTTCAAAACTCCTATAGGAATTAACATGAGATTTGCACGTTTTTTGACCCCCCTTTTTCTCAGCCCCCACTTCACGGATCACTCAAAACTTCCTGTGCACAACAAGAAACACTGACACAGGTTTTTGGGAAAATTCCACGATGATTCATCATCCACCCCAAAGATATAGGCAAGTCAAAAAATGCTTTTTCTTTTGAAACAAGCTCCTAACTTTAACCAACTACTAGCGACCGCCAGTAGGTATTATATTATATACACCCTGTTCTTTTAAATATCTCCTTAGATCTCTTTCTACATCCTTCATACCATCTTTGTCAATGCCATTCTCTATTAGTCTTTCTGCGGCTCCCCGCCTTTGCTCACCGCTCTCAAAATGTAACATCATACACATATCATCTGCCACAATAGCCATTCATCTTTGCATCGCCTGTGGACGGTAGAGTTGTAAATTAGTCTTGGGAGAGAAAAGCATCTGCTTGGAAACTAAATATATATTCTCACACAGATATTTATCTATATGTATTTTTTTTTTTTTTACATAGCGCAACATTCACCTCTTCCCAGGACCCATGCCATTGTTATATTTATCAGTATCTAAACATTTTTGTGTGCGAGTTATACGGTTTCTGCATAGAGGGCTCTATGAAGGAAGTATTGTTTTGTATCCTTATTCTACCTGTACTCTCGCAGATGTTCTACTCTCACTGGTAAGGAGGTTGAATATTTGACTTGGAGAGTCATATCAGAAAAAGGTATCAAAATGTCCTAAGTTCAGAGACTCAGGGAAATAAGGAGAGTGACAAACGTTTAAGTGCTACCTTCACAGTGCAACACTGTTGGGACTGCTGGCAGTCCTGAAAATGAGGACCAAGATGAGGTATAAGTTCACTCAGCTAGGACAGCTCCTTGCCAGGCAGCGCATTGCTATTCATTGGGCGAGCCCGCGCCACCAGCGGAAAACAAGTAGAGGGCAGACTTACTGAAGTGGGTGGTAGCCAAGGACTGCCTACTTCGTAGAATCTGCTGGAATCAGAATGCAAAACAAGATCTAGAGATCTGGGGCAACATGATGCCTGTGTACCGATGGAGATGGGGTGGCCAGAGGCTCTCCGACAGCCACAAAAGTGTTAGCCCCCACCAGTGAGGGATGGGTGCAGACCCCCCCCTCCACTTTGCTGACCTCATGACACCTGGGCCTTCCTGGGGGTTGCCTGATGGGCCGCAAGGAATGGATACATGAGTATAACGATTGGTATGCAAGTACTAGTCTGGAATGACCAAGTGAATGGAACGTATAGTATTGTTGAGCCCTGTAGACTCATTCCTGCCACCTCTAATCTCTCCCCCTCCACTCCACTCCACCTCAAGGGCACATCCAAAAGACAGATGGTCTAACACATGTGCACAAGGTACCATGGATATCTGTGTAGGTTGCACTCCCGTGTGCCTTGAACGCCACCATCGACCTTCCCCCCTTCCTGCAGTGGATCAGGCTCATTCTTCCCCCTCCATCTCCTTAGCCATCCCACTGCTACGCCTTTCTACGTGCAGGTGGAGGGAACATGTGCTGGACGAAGCCTCTCTCCCATCTACCATTTCCTCCTTTAGGGGATGTGAGTCTACCCTGAGCTGCGAGTTTGTCATTGTGAAACCTTTCTTGCTCACATCAGGAAGATATCCTGACGATTTTCTCTTCTTTTTTATGTATCTATTTGTGTCATAATACTTGTAAAAACTACATTAAGAAATTTGGAGGCAAAAGAAATTCATGAACATTGTGAAGTGCTAAGTTTGCAAAGTGTTTTTTCTTTAAAAAGAGTGTTTGTTTTATGGTCTTTTAGCTGGAGCATGGAACAGTTCTTGCTGCTGCAAGGTACAACGGAAGGACTGGTGCTTTGAGAATCCCCACCTTGACATGACATCTTCCCAGCAACCCACCCCACTCCATCTCCTTGTATCATGGTCCAGCCTCAAGGGTCAATCCCTACTCTATGACATGACCCACCTTCTGTCCTACTAGTAATCTGCATGGAGTCATTTCACAGCCAAAGTATGGCCGGGTCTTCTACTCTGTGGACGTAGAGCAGGGGAACTTCGTTTGAGCAAAGTTGGGCACATTTGAAAAACTTATTTTGAGCTCTCATTGGGAATTGAGCAGAAATGACTGACTTCTGCTCTGTTGCTAGTGTTGGGTGATAGAACCTGTGATCTCTATGAGGTCCTGACAAATGATTGGCTGCCTGACACATGCCTTTTCAGTGTTCCAGGTGCCTGGATGAGATCCCCAGTGGGTCTTCGTCAACTTACGAACTTACCAACTGTCAGATCACTGATGATGAGTTAGGCACCACTCCAATCAATATTTTTAAAGCTGAAGATCTTTTTTTAAACCCTTTTAGTTTGCCAAGGCCTAACCCTACTAGAATATTCTATTTGTGGCAAACTAAATCTCATGGATCAGCACTTACTGAAACTCTGAAATTGAAAGGGACCACAAGGTGATGTCTGTGGGTGATTGACATGTTCTGTCAGGGCACCACAAAAGTAAATCTCCTCTCAGTGAAGAGAGGCCAGATCATGCCGTGAATGTCTTCAAGATGTTCTGATGGGAATTGACCAGTACTCAAAGATTGTCCGAGTCTGAGCTGGTTTTCATTCACGAGTGGGGATGGTGGGTGGACCGTCACTTTTACTGTCCACATTGCTTCTTATTTTTGCCACAGCAGGCTTGAGGGCTTCAAATGATCTAAAGTCAAATGTACTCATGGCCTATCCAAAACCTGCAGTAGAATGCTCAGTAGGAATAGGAATGAAGCAGGGATTTCAATACGTCAAAAAATAGACATTTAGCTGCTGCCCCAAGCACTTCAAAAAGGCAATTTTTAGGCATGTACCAGTAACTTGCTACTGTTGTCAGGTGGTGATCTGAGTTTGCTGCCTAACTGCATCAAACAGAAGTAGGGTCTTCAACAGGTTCATTGCTATTTAGTGAATTATCCCCATGGGGGATTGAGCAGTTTCGAATTGGTGGAAGCATAACACATGTCAATGGAAAAACAGTAATTTAGCTCCTGAACAAACATTGTGTGCCTAATTCACAGAGTTAGCTGTGGGATACTCTTGTAGTACCAGAGGATTGTTTCCCAAGAATAAGCCAGGAGTAGAGCCGGTTTACTCATAGCATTTAGGAGTAAATCAGAAGAACTACAGGAACAAGTCACACCAGCTCAGAGCAAATCTTTGTGAATTTGGCCCTGTGTCTTTTTCATTTACATATAGTGAAGTCCACACATTTTACAAAAGACAAAGAAAATGGACTTGCAAAATTCACAGAAAAAGTCATTATCTGACTTCTCAGTACAAAAATGCATGTCAGAACTTTAACGTAAGAGTCGCTGGGAATGTTATTCATTCAGGATTATTTATTCTCTCTGCATTAAAAAGAGCAACCATGAGTTCTGCTTAAATCCGCAATTTTCAAGGAATATTTCCTTGATATTCACAAAAAATCCATAAACAGATACATGCAAATTATTAAAAATCATAGATTTTCATGTCTACACCTAGCTCTAAAATGGAATATGTTCCACCAAAGGAAAGTCAACCAGTTTACATTGGCGTTAAGGTACATTTTCACCCTACCTTTGAGTTTCTCTTCTACTTCAATTTGGAAAATATCTTCATAGGTTTAAAAGTCCCTCTTATTAAACCCTGAAGAAATATGGGGTACCAGCGTCTTTTGGGGGTTAATCACACATGCACATGTTGGGTATGAGAACCACTGAGAATGGTTCTGAGTGGTACCCAGAAAGCATCGTTGTGGGTGTTCTGAACCCTGTTCCCACTGCCCTTGGAACACCATGTCCTTACCATAAATGTACTACAATGGTATGAAGTTTCATCTAGGCGTACCCAAAAGGACCATTGACTGAATGGTGTCACAGTGGGGGTCAAACCCCATGCAGACATCTTCGATGGAATATTTTTGAATGTCTAGTGTTGATGATTGTGGGGGATGCAAGACTGGGTAGGAACTGTTTTCTCTATACTGGATTGCCATTAATAGCCACCGATCTTGATCCTGTAAAGGGAGATATGACATTTGTGCTTGTGGATGGAATGTTTTGAGAACCTAAGATCAACTTAAGTTGGCAAATAGTGTGAACTGGACCTAAATTATTTACAGATTAGTGATCTGCAGGATCGTGTACCACGTGTGCCCACTTCAGGAGGCAGTTTCTTAGCTTTACATAAGAAATAACGGATGATCTTATATTACAGGTGTTTATGGCCATGAAGGGATGAAGGGTTGAGGGGTTTGTAAATGCCAACAGAACCACGAGATGCTTCAAACAAAGTAAGATCACAGGAAAGTAAAAAGAGGGAGCACCGAAGGCTCAAAAGAGAAAGACAACGGTGGAGATATGCACTATCCTGCAATGCTTTCTACTCATGACGTTCATTTCTGCAATGGCTGATCACCAGAATCAAAACTCATGTTTACATCTCTGAAGCAGCAGCATTAAGCTACTGGGCGCACTTCATGACATCATTTACTACATCATTTGTGGCTTTCCCATAAAGTCTTCTAGTTCAAATAGACTAAAATAATACTTTTAGAGAAAGTGGCCATCATTTGCAATTGTTCAAACATTATTGTATAAATAATTTGATCTTCCATGCCACATAAATATGGTAGACTTGACAATGAATGGTTAAACTCAACAAAGTGTTTTGGGGCCTGCCATTAATAATGAAATCCGTATTTCACTTGGATCAGTGAAATCTTTTCCATATTTCATGGTGCCCAGGGAAATATGGGTTTGTATATTCTGTGTGTTTTACTCTCTAGTAATGTATTTTTGTTAAACCTTTATTAAATACGTATAACAAGTGAATTCACCCACTAAGCTATCCTACTGACTACAGTATATGCATAACATGGTTGCATTCCAAAACCTAAGTAAGGCAAACATCTGTAAATATGTTCCTTACTACAAGCTAGTTGTGAAATGTATACTTGAATTTGAGATTACAACACCACCACTGCTCGATTGTAATAAGTTATCTTCAGTTATTGAGATCAGACTGCTCCACGGCCCCCTGGGCACAACCTTACCCACCCCTTAAACACTTCATTAAAGAAATGAATCTTTGCAGATTCCTTTGATGCCAAAGCCCTTCCTCGCAGTTCACAGTCATCGGCTGTTAGGGACGCATTTATGGCTCTCTTTTCATTTACTGGGCTGTTGGGAATTCGCGAAGGGAGATCTGGAATCTAGCCACACGGTACCACACATTTTAAAATAGGCTTTGAAATCGACCGATATTAGAGTGCTCAAAAAAAAAAAAACTTTCTCTGGCACAAATGATACGCTTTATATTGGCGTGTAATGCGCCACGGGACAGTTTGCTTTATTCTTATCTGCCTCAGGCTGGTCTCCTGAATCAGAAGAATACCACAGGGAAGGTAATGGGTGGGGTTAGGAGGGAACGGCCTGCATGTATTATAAGGACTAATGCACTCCCTACCATACTTAGCAAAGACTAGGGGCATATCCAGTGATTAATTTGAAAATAAAAAAGGTGCCGGTGCCCAAAGCCCTTCTCTTAAACACGCGGCCGCTGCAATTAAATGTGCGAACACGGAATACTGTGGCAGCTTAATCCTGAAGCCATCTCGGGCCTCTTCAATCCATATAAAGCCACTCCCTGTCCCTTCTGCTCACTCTTGCAGCTTTCTACTTTCTCCCTTTGTGACTTTTTTCGTTTTTCCCTTCGTCCGTCTTTCTCATATGTGTCTTTTGCTCGCAGCAAAGGCTTAAAGCAGAAGAATAAGCCCCGGCCCTCAAAAATAAGTGCCTGTGCTCAGCACCGGAAACAACAAGCACAAATTAAGCACTGGGCATATCATCTATACGGTGTATTGTAAGTATTTTTCAGTACTTTAATCATGGGCAATATCGAAAGACGGAAGCTGTGGCTACCTCAGAGTTCCTGAATTTTACTTTTTTTACCCAATTAATTCACCTGCTTTCAGACTTTCAAAGCGATGGCTGTGCTCACTAGAGATCAAGCCGGGTGGGGAATCACAATGCACCACAGTCTAGACCCGGGTTATGACAGTTACCTTCTTAGTGGCAGATTGCTTTACATCATGAGCTACAAATTGCCTGCAGGCCCTCTAGCTTGGTCTCCCAGCAGCCCCATCTAAAATCAGAAAACCCTACAGAAGGACCCTGTCTCACACATTATGTTCATTTGGCATGGCAGCTAAGACTGTACAGTCTGGTTTTAATCCTAATAGCCTTAGATAGTTTTTGTTCTGTAGGAGAATCTTAAGCTTTGATTACGGGGAAGGTATAAGCCACAGAGCAGAAAAGTAATTTCATTTCCTTTGCTAGTGGAATGACTTTAGGAGCTGCATTATTCTCTCAACATTTCTGCCCCTCATTGAGCCCAACCTGGAATGCAGCATGGTTGCCATGACAACGAAGAAGGCAGCTGGCATGGTCACCAGATACCTGACAGTCTGTGTAAACGTCCTGAGCCAGCCCAGTGCAGTGGCTGGAGATTGTAAAACCACTCATCGTTCATGTAAGTCCACCTCGAAGGCTTAAGTTGTAGGTTAATGAATGTCCTCCTTGAGGGCCGCGTTAGTAGGTTAAGGAATTTCCTCCTTGAAGGCTACAGTAGTAGATTAATTCATTTCCTCCTTGTAGGCTGCCATAGCACCGATTACTACAGACTGCCTTCACTCCAAGAGAACAGATTGTATTTGATTACTGGTATTAAAGGTTAACGCATGCTGTTACAATGCATACATGTAAGAAAAAGTCTGTAATATTACAACTTTGTAAAGCATTTATAATAATTATTCTCAACAACTTCGATGTTTACTTGTAAGATCACAGTTAAAACAGCAGGAGACATCCTATTTGCATAATTAATTATTTGAGATACTTTTTGGAAGATATTATATCACTTAAAGAATATGATTTCACATCTTGAACTATTGAGAACACCATTTGGCACGGGAGACACATTTGGAGAATAATAGAGCACTTTTGGAACATATGATGCTGTTTAGATCATTATATTGTTCTACTAACGACTACAGAGACATCTATAAATTGTCTGTGGTACGGTGGTCTTGCTTCTTGACCTAAATTAACTAGTGGGATTCACATCTGAATCTTCAATACCTCTGGAGGACACCTAGTAATTGTTAGTGGTATTGCACACGAGCGCCTATAACGGGGGGTGGGGGGGGGGGGGGGGGGGGGGGGTGTCCCTAGCACGGGACGCTGGTACTACAGCCTTTGATTTTTTATAAAACTAACAGCAGTAAACAATGTTGTGGTTGTGTAAAATCTTTAAGAACACACCCATTTATTCTTATTTAAGATACATTTTACATGTTAAGTATACCTGTTTATCAAGATTCTCTTTGTAAAAACATCTCTTTGACTGCAAGCTTCTAATTCTGCTTAATGATTACTTTATTGGTCACATCACATGATCTCTCTCACCAGTAATGTCATTGATGACGTAATTTGTAATATCACATATGAGTTCATATGCAGCATATTGGGCAATTACCTAACCCATCAAGACTGGTGATTTTCAGTGGATATTAGGTTTTTTGGATTGGAACCTAACCCTCCTTCAAATGTTCAAAGGTGTCATCAGGACCACACACTCCAGAATGATATTTTACAGCAGATAAAATCGAAGTCAGTTCCAATTAAGAGCCAAGGTCTGTAAATGTGAAGTTTCTTTGTCAGTCAAAGCTGCAATCACAAGTTGCAGTTGTGGCATCAGGACGGCTGTCTGCCTTGTCGGCAGGCAATGAAAAAAGATACCAATTACAAGTTAAAACACACTGCCAGCCTTAGACATGGGGAAATAAACTAACAAGCAGGCTAAAGAGTAATATATAAATAAATGTTAACAAAAAACTCATATTATCAGGAGAAACTGTACTAATAATCACACACTCACTCATGTATTACTATAGTGAAAGGGGCTCATTCGAGTCTATTAGCACAATCTAGAAAAATTGACATGAAAAACACGTTTTCACACATTGCACATAACAGTTACTTTACACAGGGAAATAGCAGTCCTAGTGTGTAACATATCCCTTGGGTGTGCTTGTGCTTTACTGCATACATTTAACTCCTTGCATCCTGGTTTTGGTTAAATGTATTTTGTTGAAACAAATTCACATAAAATATACCTTGGCATAAACCATATATTGTATTGTATTGTATTGTAATCGTATTTATATAGCGCTTACTACCCCTGACGAGGCTTCGAAGCTATATGCATATTCTCAAAGTACAATATGCTATTTATTATGCTGGCCAGGAAGGAGAGGGCCACAATGACAAACTTGAGGCTTCGCCTGTTCTGAGTTAATACTGCCCCTCCCAGCACTGAACATTTGATTTGTGGCACTGCTCCCCAAACCTTCTTGGGCCCCAGGGACCCAATACCTCAGGGCCAAAATCTAAAGGAGGCGGATGTGCAGCCTCTATCTCCGAACCATATTAAGCCCTGGGATGACCCCCCCCCCCCCCCAAGCCAAATATAATGTAAAATGGGAGGGTGCCAAAGGCCCCACTCTCCAAGTCTTATTAGGCCCGGGGATCCTATCCCCGGGGTCAAACCGATAAGAAATGGAAAGGGGCCATGCGGCCCCTCTCGCCGAGCCTTCATAGGCCCTAGGGACCGCATACCCCAGGGCTGTTGTCTTTTTAAAAGGGAGAGGGAAACAGAGGGATCCCTCTGGGTCACCCCTGGAGACTAGGTGGCAGGATATCCCTACTGTGCCCCCTCATATCATTTTTTTCAAACTTCGGGACAGGGGACTAAGACCCCGTGTCCTGTAATAACTGCCAGAAAAATGTTTCTCATATTGCTGGCAGCCAATAAGAGCGCTCACTTCTGCAGGAGTCTAACTCCCATTGGAGCGAGATGGCTCATGTGGAAAAAAGCTCCCTAGGCCAATCAGAACTCTCTATTTTTAAATTTGCGCTCCCCCAAGACTCTCACCTGCCTTTCGCAGTTTAAACTTTCCAGATATACACATATTTTGTAACCTTAACCTCTCAAAAACTACAGAACAGATTTAAACCAAATCACAGAAAGCACAATTAGTGGACCATGATCTAGCTTCCTGCCAAATCCCACTCAGCATTTTTTGTGGTAGCTCTGCCTAAAAAGTCTATAGAAAATGCCATGGGGTTTTGCGTTTTGGGACTCCCCCTTTTTTCAGCCCCCGCTTGACGGATTGCCCCAAAACATTCCAGGAAGGAGCTGAAGTGAATTGGCTATTTTTTTTTTAAAGTTTGTGAAGATCGTCAAAAGGCACAAAAGTTATTAACAAACTAAAAAACACCATGTCTATTGAAAAGCAAACCTATCTATAAGTTCCGAGTGGCAATCGCCACTGGGTAATATGACACATGTATTCTGATCACCCAAAAAATGATAATATGACTCAGCCAGCGCTGACAAGGTTATAGCACTTTTTAGTTATTTGTGGCAAGATAGACAGCTACACAGAGGAAGGTAGGGCATGTGGGGGCAACATGGATGACAGCAAAAAGAGCTATGCTATAGGAGGCAAAACAAAGAGGGAGAAGAGAGCAACATGGAGGTAGGGAGGGAGAGTCAGGGGCAAAAAGGTCTAGGAGGTGGGAGGTAAGTCCTGAGAGCAAGTACTCAGAGAACAGAGGGTGTTAAGGGTAAAGCAGATGGACAAAGGAGGGTGGGAGGAACTTTGGGCAACCAACAACACAGATAATAAGGGACTTTACCCAGCAGCTGCTAAACCATTTTGGTGAATTGGTAATTGGTATAGAGTTTTTCATCAGAATTTGCAGGACCAAGTGATTCTGAATTTCCTGTGTAAACCACAAACATTAATTGATTGTGAAACTTTACCTAAATAGTGGTTACAGATTTCATGATATGGGTATAAACGTTTTTGAGCTGCCAACTTCAAAAGAATTGAATTTTTCGCCAGATGGGTGTTGTATTAGACGCAGGGCCACTGGAATTATGTGGCAGATGAGCACCAAATTATCTGGTAAGGCTGACTAATTTATGGAGCAAGAAACGGCAAATGACGTGGCATAATGTGGCACTTTTTTTTACTCTATTCATTATTTTGCCATTTTTACACATGGTAATAATGTCTGGGTAAAGATTTCACCTCAGTAACACCAGCCAAATACATAAATAAGCAACTGAGAGCTGGCCAGTTTTAACTTTGCATTGGGTCTTCCCATGTGCCCGAACACGTCACCATGTTTTAGTAACTTTTGATTCATTTGGACTAGAAACACTTTTTTAATAAAATTTGAAGATTATGCAGCAGATGATGGATTATGCAGCAAATCTCTAATTATGCCTAAAAAAAGCAGCGGTCGCAGAGGTACATAATTCCTGTGGCCCTGATTTTATGCCCCGATTTTTATGTAAATGCTTCCCCGGTGCCTCAAATCAATGTTTAGGTGTAATATAATGGCACTAGGGCACTGGCTTCACATTTTTTATGCTTAGCAGTCCCAGGTGACTTTTTGGGTTGGAAATTTGACTTTATGAGGCACTGGTTTGTAAAAATGGTGGTACCTGGATCATGAACGTTTTCTTTGGTCTTTCAGCTAAAAAACAGGATACTTTCAAAGAGTGAGCAAAAGGTAATTTTTATACCGATTTCAATTGCACGATCATGAATTTACAACATTGGAAAGCAGCAAGATGTCCTTTGCTTAGTCAATGGCAGCCTAAAATGGAAAGGGTAAGGCAGTTTGAATATCTATATTCCAGAAGAGACAGTCACTTGAGTACAGTTGAGAAGCTTAGGCATTTTTCCCTGAATAAGGTGATGTGATTTTATATGGAAATTGATGCATAAATCCCAGAAGCTAGCATTTTGCACTATTTGTGAATGTTCTGAACATGGAATGGGGGAGAAGTACTCGAGAAAGCCAGCTGAAAAAGAGACACACTGGTAGAGTGCTTAAACACGTAGAAAAAAATAGCACCTAATAAAAGTGAGCAACGGAAGGACACTAATATTATGTCCATGCTGCTTGAGTGGGACAACCAGACAAAGAGGGAAGGAAGCCTACGGAAGCTGACCATTAAGAAGCAAGCAAAAGAGAGTGACAAATGAACGAACCTAGTTGTTCCCAACCTGTGGTCCGGGGACACCCTGGGTGGCCGTGAAGCCTCCTCAGGGGTTCTGCAACTGCTTAGAAAATTTAATAATATTAACAGGTTCGGTCCCCAGTGTGAGAAGGTAGCCTCTTTCTACCCTTGTTACCCCCACTGTTGGCCTGTTTGTGAGTGTATGTCAGGGTGTTTGTCACTGTTTTCACTGTCTCACTGGGATCCTGATAGCCAGGCCTCAGTGCTCATAGTGAAAACACTATGTTTTCAGTATGTTTGTTATGTGTCACTGGGATCCTGCTGGTCAGCACCCCAGTGCTCATAGGTTTGTGGCCTATATGTATGTGTCACTGGGACCCTGTCACACAGGGCCCCAGTGCTCATAGGTGTGCATGTATATGTTCCCTGTGTGGTGCCTAACTGTCTCACTGAGGCTCTGCTAACCAGAACCTCAGTGGTTATGCTCTCTCATTACTTTCAAATTGTCACTAACAGGCTAGTGACCAATTTTACCAATTTACATTGGCTTACTGGAACACCCTTATAATTCCCTAGTATATGGTACTGAGGTACCCAGGGTATTGGGGTTCCAGGAGATCCCTATGGGCTGCAACATTTCTTTTGCCACCCATAGGGAGCTCTGACAATTCTTACACAGGCCTGCCACTGCAGCCTGAGTGAAATAACGTCCACGTTATTTCACAGCCATTTTACACTGCACTTAAGTAACTTATAAGTCACCTATATGTCTAACCTTTACCTGGTAAAGGTTAGGTGCAAAGTTACTTAGTGTGAGGGCACCCTGGCACTAGCCAAGGTGCCCCCACATTGTTCAGAGCCAATTCCCTGAACTTTGTGAGTGCGGGGACACCATTACACGCGTGCACTACATATAGGTCACTACCTATATGTAGCTTCACCATGGTAACTCCGAATATGGCCATGTAACATGTCTATGATCATGGAATTGCCCCCTCTATGCCATCCTGGCATTGTTGGTACAATTCCATGATCCCAGTGGTCTGTAGCACAGACCCTGGTACTGCCAAACTGCCCTTCCTGGGGTTTCACTGCAGCTGCTGCTGCTGCCAACCCCTCAGACAGGCATCTGCCCTCCTGGGGTCCAGCCAGGCCTGGCCCAGGATGGCAGAACAAAGAACTTCCTCTGAGAGAGGGTGTGACACCCTCTCCCTTTGGAAAATGGTGTGAAGGCAGGGGAGGAGTAGCCTCCCCCAGCCTCTGGAAATGCTTTCTTGGGCACAGATGTGCCCAATTCTGCATAAGCCAGTCTACACCGGTTCAGGGACCCCTTAGCCCCTGCTCTGGCGTGAAACTGGACAAAGGAAAGGGGAGTGACCACTCCCCTGACCTGCACCTCCCCTGGGAGGTGTCCAGAGCTCCTCCAGTGTGCTCCAGACCTCTGCCATCTTGGAAACAGAGGTGCTGCTGGCACACTGGACTGCTCTGAGTGGCCAGTGCCACCAGGTGACGTCAGAGACTCCTTGGGATAGGCTCCTTCAGGTGTTAGTAGCCTCTCCTCTCTCCTAAGTAGCCAAACCCTCTTTTCTGGCTATTTAGGGTCTCTGTCTCTGGGGAAACTTTAGATAACGAATGCATGAGCTCAGCCGAGTTCCTCTGCATCTCTCTCTTCACCTTCTGATAAGGAAACGACCGCTGACCGCGCTGGAAGCCTGCAAACCTGCAACATAGTAGCAAAGACGACTACTGCAACTCTGTAACGCTGATCCTGCCGCCTTCTCGACTGTTTTCCTGCTTGTGCATGCTGTGGGGGTAGTCTGCCTCCTCTCTGCACCAGAAGCTCCGAAGAAATCTCCCGTGGGTCGACGGAATCTTCCCCCTGCAACCGCAGGCACCAAAAAGCTGCATTACCGGTCCCTTGGGTCTCCTCTCAGCACGACAAGCGAGGTCCCTCGAATCCAGCGACTCTGTCCAAGTGACCCCCACAGTCCAGTGACTCTTCAGCCCAAGTTTGGTGGAGGTAAGTCCTTGCCTCACCTTGCTGGGCTGCATTGCTGGGAACCGCGACTTTGCAGCTACTCCGGCCCCTGTGCACTTCCGGCGGAAATCCTTTGTGCACAGCCAAGCCTGGGTCCACGGCACTCTAACCTGCATTGCACGACTTTCTAAGTTGGTCTCCGGCGACGTGGGACTCCTTTGTGCAACTTCGGCGAGCACCGTTTCACGCATCCTCGTAGTGCCGGTTTCTGGCACTTCTCTGGGTGCTACCTGCTTCAGTGAGGGCTCTTTGTCTTGCTCGACGTCCCCTCTCTCTTCAGGTCCAATTTGCGACCTCCTGGTCCCTCCTGGGCCCCGGCAGCGTCCAAAAACGCCAAACGCACGATTTGCGTGTAGCAAGGCTTGTTGGCGTCCTTTCGGCGGGAAAACACTTCTGCACGACTCTCCAAGGCGAGAGGGATCCGTCCACCAAAGGGGAAGTCTCTAGCCCTTTTCGTTCCTGCAGAAACCTCAGCTTCTTCTGTCCAGTCGAAGCTTCTTTGCACCCGCAGCTGGCATTTCCTGGGCATCTGCCCATCTCCGACTTGCTTGTGACTTTTGGACTTGGTCCCCTTGTTCCACAGGTACCCTAGATTGGAAATCCACAGTTGTTGCATTGCTGGTTTGTGTCTTTCCTGCATTATTCCTCTAACACGACTATTTTGTCCTTAGGGGAACTTTAGTGCACTTTGCACTCACTTTTCAGGGTCTTGGGGAGGGTTATTTTTCTAACTCTCACTATTTTCTAATAGTCCCAGCGACCCTCTACAAGGTCACATAGGTTTGGGGTCCATTCGTGGTTCGCATTCCACTTTTGGAGTATATGGTTTGTGTTGCCCCTATCCCTATGTTTCCCCATTGCATCCTATTGTAACTATACATTGTTTGCACTGTGTTCTAAGACTATACTGCATATTTTTGCTATTGTGTATATATATCTTGTGTATATTTCCTATCCTCTCACTGAGGGTACACTCTAAGATACTTTGGCATATTGTCATAAAAATAAAGTACCTTTATTTTTAGTATAACTGTGTATTGTGTTTTCTTATGATATTGTGCATATGACACTAAGTGGTACTGTAGTAGCTTCACACGTCTCCTAGTTCAGCCTAAGCTGCTCTGCTAAGCTACCATTATCTATCAGCCTAAGCTGGCTAGACACCCTATACACTAATAAGGGATAACTGGGCCTGGTGCAAGGTGCAAGTACCCCTTGGTACTCACTACAAGCCAGTCCAGCCTCCTACATCCCAGCTTTTAGTAATGCTCAGTGGGGGGGTCCCCAGATTTTAATAATGATTCAGTGGGGTCCCCGGGTCCCAGTAATGATGAAGTGGGGGTCCACAGAAGTTAAAAGGTTGGGAACCACTGACCAATGGGAAGCAATGGGCGGCCTCTAAGCCCAGTGTTAGAAAACATAAAGTATCTAAGAAACAGTGCATGTACTGTCTAGGGGAGAACTACAATTTAAGCCACAAACCAAATCAGAATCTACTTGTGATGGAAATGTCTGAAAAGTTCCCACTGGCCAACCGGAAAGCCACACAATGTGGTACTGATTGCAGATTGCGTGCTATACAAATGAAAAATATCAAAAACTAAAATAGGGTGTAATATTTGATGAGACAAGCAATAAATACCATATGAATTTGTAGACTTTAAGGTGTTTCCAGGCAACAGCAAGGGTTCGGTCGGTGTATCATGGTTATGATTACAGAACCTCTGGACTGAACAAGTGACAGGATATTAGAGGGTTTCTTGTGCATTATTCAATACGTGTATATACACACATCTGGACGTGTAGGCGTATTAGTTATTGCAAAAGACGCTCACGGTGGGAAATTACTGACCCTAAGGAAAGGTAAGACCGCCTGACAAAAAAGATATCGCTCGCCGGGCAACAATATTGCATTCTCACAATGATTTCCCCAAAGAGCCGAAACCGAAGTCCTCCTTTGATTTATGGGACACTTCAAGATTAAAAACAGGGCCATACATCACTGCTGCATTCCGGAAATAAAACCTCATTGTATTCTATGGAAATAGAACAATTGTTCCAAATTCAGGTTGTTCTTTCAAAGTGTGAGCGTTGAGCGAAGCCTCTGTGAGAGAACCGTATCACCGGCCAAGTCTGAAAATAATTTAATGTGTAGGACCCAAGGGGAGGAGCTAAGAGGCCACGTGACTTCATCCTCAGCGCTGCTGGCGCGCTCGCTTGGGCGGTGTAGCGCCAAGGAGATTCAGGAAGCGTGGGCTAGCCACATAGCGCTAGCTTCGACAGATTTGCGATTTCGAGGTGCTTCAAACAGCAGTTGTAAACGAATTAAAGCACTACCTGTTTTCATCAAAGGTCAAATGTACCAAGAAGTTAAAGCTATAGTCTGCGGTGGCTTCAAGAACCTGCATCTGGACATTAAGGGTGACCAAGGGAAACTGGTAAACCTTCGTTTTAAGTATAATCTGCCCTGACGTATTTCACTGCATTTTTATATATTTAGGAGCCATAATTCGCCGTACAAAAATGAAAACAGTAAAAAAAAAGATTAGTAAATTTGCTGGGAATTTGTTTAATTCACACATAGGCCATTACGGATAGAAATGAAGGTTGCTTCGTAGCAGGGACTCGGTGAAAATCTGCGAAGCGCATGACGTCACCGCGCATAGTTAACAAGCCGTCTGTGTTTCGTCACGTGACCTCTGTGGTCCAAGGCCTACCGCTGAACACCCAGAGCGTCGATGAAAAGGAATAACCCAGGCAGTTATGCAAAGTCAGTCAGGTGTCCCCGGGACGCGTTAAATCATGGAGGCACTCCTGACTTTTACTCAAGGTCACTCTGCCTTCTGGCACTTATAGTTCTTCTTTTTAAATGAATACAGCAGCCTAAATATGCCACCGCTGTCACATGGGTGCACTCGTCTACCTTGTTTGGGTTGTACTTTATGGATGATAAAAAGGACAATTTCACTATGCGCAACCATTTTTGAGGCTTGCATCTAAAACGGCTGTTTGCACTGTTTGCTGATACAACCTTGATTTGGATTGCAGTTACATTCCGTGGAATAAGATACGACCTACAATAGGCTACAAGAATATTGGAGGTGGGCCGTCCTATTGGAATTACCTTTACACAGCACTTTTAACTCCTGACAAAGCACAGAAATGCTTTATGGTGAGTAGCATCCGGAGCCAAGGTTAGTGGTAATTCCCGGGATTATGAGTTAATCTTGGTTATTGCTTATTATCGGCCTCTCGGGAAACTGTTTCCTGCATTTTCAACATATTCTTTGTGGTAGATTAAGTGAATTGGAGTCTGATTAGTGTAAGCTTGTGCAAAAGGGTGGTTAGATGAGTAGATGGGCTAGATGGTGTCCTGTATTGTTAGACTGCAAGGATTGGTTGCAAATAAGGAGAATTTGTGATTTGTGGAGAGAGATATGGCCAATTTGCAGAAATATAGCAGAGTGAGGTAGATAGGCACGCAAAAGAGCACGCTCCACTCAGAGATAATAAGACATGCAGAGGATGGAGAGCAGAGGATCATTTGGCATAAAGGAAGGGGAGAGGACAGTCAATAGTTCATTGTTAATTTTCATGCAGGATTTTAGAAATATAGTGGGAGCCTGCAATCTGAGAATCTTGGAAGTGTAAAGAGAAGGTTGATGGTTGTGGGCAGCTGTCTCATGCTGTTGCATCTTTAGTTGCTCTCATTGGCTTTGGATGGTGTTGACTGGTCTTTCTTTTGAAGGGTTATGTTGATAGTGAAGATTATTTTTATTGTGTTCAGTTTCATATGTGACTCTTTCTAATGTAAGGTACTGTGTTATGTCCACAAAGTTAGTTCCTAGATTTGTCAGGTAAGATTTGGAGGAGTAGACTATAGGATTTGCTTAATTTGTGAGGGTTGGATTGATTTGGTTCTCTCTTGATCTTAGGGGGTTCTGCAGAGACATCTGTCTGCAAGCACAGAGAGCCTAAAATTAGCGCACCTGTGTGTGAATGGGATCAGAGCGTTATCTGATGTATTGCATTGGAGATAATCTGGTCTTAACCATTCACCCGAAATCAAAACGATTCTAGTTGGCTCTCATTTTTGCAGGTAGGAATTCTATAGTTTAGTGGATTGAACAGAGTAATCAGTGCAACCAACGATTTTCTTCTGGGAAGTAGTAATTATTAGATGCTGTACCAGCCTGGAACATACGTTGCTCATTTTAGAAGACAGTGCTTTTTGAGTGTAGAACTGTTAGTCATTTACCATTTATCACTGTGAGTGATGCATACTCGCTTGAAAGAGGCTCTTTATCCAATTGGGAGCCAGTGTAGATAATCTGGACTGGAGAGATACAGGTTCGTATATCTACTTTAGAAATAGTCTTAGTGTTACATTTTGGCGTTTTTGTGGCCTTTTCGTGATTTAGACTTGAATGTCATGGTATTATCCATTAGCACAACCAAGTTTAGAGAGGATGAGTACTTTCAGTGCTTGTACCATGTGGGGAAATCAAAGCTGTGTAAAGATCTGTCTAAGTGCTTTAATTGTGTAGAAAGTATACTGAAGTAGTTTGTCCACTTAACCATTCATGCAAAGTGCAGAGTCAAAGACAATTCCAATATTTCGTAATTCTTTTGAAAGCTTTTGCAGAAGTTCCAGCTGCTCCTGCCAGAAACATAGAGGATTATAATGTTTGTAATCATCACTCAACAGTATTTCAGTTTTTGAAGCATTCAACTGCAGATGATTCCATATCATCAGTTGATTGATGGCTAGAAAGCAAGTATTACGTTCTAATTTTCATATATCCTGATTTGAGTATTATCTGTGATTTATCTGCATAGTTGTATCAGGTGAATTGAACCTTTTGATAAGGTCTAGTAGTAGTTACATGTATGTGTCAAAAAGTGGAGTTGAGACAATAGATCCTTGTGGAATATCTGTTTTTCTGCAGCAAGGATGTGATGCAAAAACAGGGTACATGGATCAGGTAGGACCTGTTGTATAGGTAAGAGAAAATCCAAGAATGAGTGATACTGCCCATGCCAACATCCTTGAGTCTAAGAAATAATCTATCATGGTGTGCTCTATAAAAACTCCATAAAGGTCTAGGTGCAGTAATGCAGCATTTCAGAATACTTGATATATAAGTTACTGTGTTTTTAGGTAATGCCAAACTGTGATTATAGCATATTTGGTCCCACTTCCTGGTCGAAATCCTACTGGTGAATCTGAGGGTAGTCGCTGGTGAATCTGAGAGCAGTCAGTTTTCTTTTATGAATTCCAAGATTTGCCAAGATGCTGCTCATACCATATGTTTGCCGAGTAAAGGCTCACTGGAGATTGGCCTGTAGCTCTTAGGGTCTTGTGGATCCAAGTTGTCCTTTGAAATTGCAGGTGTGCGTATGCCTTGTTCAATACCATTAGGAAAATGTCTTTGTTTGAAAAGTTATTGGTAATATTTTTGACTGGGATAGCTGCAGATGCTGATAGAAAAATCTATTTGAAAACTTGTGGAGAGCATGGGTTTGATAGGCATCCAGGTGGCTGCTGGCTTTCACCAAGTCTTCTAATTTTAAGGTTGTAATGTTGTGGAAGGTTGATATGAATGGAAAACTTTTAGTTTTATATTATAACATGGGTTTCTCTTGATTTTAGGCAACAATCCAGTGGGTTTGTTTTGGGTAAATAGTGTGTTGCTAGTTTATTGCAGAAATCTTGCAAAGATGGCGTAGAGATCTGACAGCTTTCTGAATTGTGAAATTCGGATAGAGATTTATGGAGTATCTTGGCCTTTGGCTTTGCTCATCCTACTTGTGTTGGGGAATTATTTGGCCTTGATTATGTACCTACATTCTGTTGTATCTTTGTAAATGCATTTTCTCTTGAGAGTAATTTGATTTGAGAAATCTGTGTAAAAGTGTAGATATTTGAGATATCTATCTGTTTGTCAACTCTTTATTCCTGCAGTGTGGGTTCTGTTTTTGTTCCATGCCTCACAGAGGAACAATGCTGATAGATGTGCAGTAAAGTACATTTACAGATCACTGAAGTAATTTGTGAAATCTGTTTTACAGGAGGCAGGGATAGTATACTGTTGTTTACTGACAGTCCTCATCCCACCCCCACATTACTGCCCTCCGACGCCTTTCAGAAGCAAGAGATATTCTAAGTGCAACATCCGAAAATGCCCAGTAAGCAAAAGTGGGAAGTGAAATGATCTGCTGATTGTAGGTCGCATACCTGAAATATTATTTACATGTATAATGGCGAAGCCAGCTACTATTTATAAAACTATTGAGAGGGTGAAAGGGGGTGGAGAGACATTTGTTTCCTTGCCCACCTGCAGAGAACTCTCAGTAAGTCTGCATCATAAATACATGAACTGAACATTTCATAGTTAGGTTTTTTCTATAACAAACGTTTCTCTCAAGGTTCATACTAACACACAGAGCACATGGACAAAATGAGCAGAGCAGTGCAAGCATCCTTTGTGTAAACAGAGCAGGCAGAGCAAGGCAGCAGCAGTGCCAGCATCCCCCATATACAGAACAGGAGCAGCATGAGAGGCAGCAGCAATGTAGGCATCGCTCCTACAGCAAGATGGCAGGAGCAGTGCAAGCATCTCTCATACATACACAGCAGATAAGCATGGGAGGCAGCAGGACTGCAGGCATCCCTCATATACATGGGACCAGTACAGAAGGATAGCATAAGAAGGGTGTGCATCCCTCATGTACACAGAACATGTCAAGGAGAGCAGCAATGCAAGCATCCCTCATACATACACAGCAGATAAGCATGGAAGGCAGCAGGACTGCAGGCATCCCTCATATACACGGGACCAGTACAGAAGGATAGCATAAGAAGTGTGTGCATCCCTCATGTACACAGAACATGTCAAAGAGAGCAGCAATACAAGCATCCCTCATGCATACACAACAGATAAGCATGGGAGGCAGCAGGACTGCAGGCGACCAGTACCGAAGGATACCATAAGAAGTGTGCACATCCCTCATGTACACAGAACATGTCAAGGAGAGCAGCAATGCAAGCATCCCTCATACATACACAGCAGATAAGCATGGAAGGCAGCAGGACTGCAGGCATCCCTCATTTACACAGGACCAGTACAGAAGGATAGCATAAGAAGTGTGTGCATCCCTCATGTACACAGAACATGTCAAAGAGAGCAGCAATGCAAGCATCCCTCATGCATACACAACAGATAAGCATGTGAGGCAGCAGGACTGCAGGCATCCCTCCAATGCAGATGACCAGTACTGCAGGATAAGAAGTAGTACATGCATCCCTCATGTACACAGAACATGTCAAGGAGGGCAGCAGCAGCAATGCGAGCACCCTTCATACATGCAGAACAGGAACATCATATGAAGGCAGCACCAGGGCAGACATCAATCATACACACAAAAAAGGTATATCGTGGGAGGCAGCAGCGGTGCAGGCATCCACTGCATACACAGAAAAGATACAGCATTTGCGGCAGCTGCAGGTGTCCCTCATATACACAGGAGCAGAACAGAAGGATAGCATAAGAAGCATGTGCACCCCTCATGTGCACAAAACACGTCAAGGAGCGCAGCAATGCAAGCATCCCTCATACATGCAGAACAGGAACATCATAGGAAGGCAGCAACAGGGCAGGCATCAGTCGTACACACAAAAAAGGTACATCGTGGGAGGCAGCAGCACTGCGGGCATCCATTGTATACACAGAAAAGGTACATTGTGGGAGGCAGCCATCCTTCATACATACAGTACAGGCACAGTACAGGAGGCTGCAGTGGAGGCATCTCCCAAACACACAGATCGGGAACAGCCAGGCGGCGAGAGCAGCACAGGCATCCCTCACATCCAAAAAAGGTACAGCAGGGATGTGGAAGCAAGTTTTCAACACACACAGAGTAGATACACCATGTACGGCAGCTCCGATGTATACATCTGTTACACACAAACCTGCACAGCATAGAAGGAGCATTAGACGCTTCCTGAGACATGTACTGACAACAGTACAGGACAATCATCCGTGTAGGATTCAATTACAGACGGAGAACACGTTCAGTACAGACAGCAGCAGCAATGAAAGATTCCATCACACAGAAAAGATACACCGCATCTTTCCTACCCAGCACTGGCTCCTCTGCTAAGGCGGAGGAGCATCGCCCCACTGCTTTGAGCAGTGCAGAAATGGAAAAATAAAATGACAATATTGTAATGTTATTATCATTTTATTTTTTATCAGCAGCCAGGTTGGGGCGGGCTGGGTGCGTCACATGGAGGAGGGGTATGTGCACCATAAGGTACGCATGACCGTTTGGCCGACTGTGTTAGGCCGGCCAAACAGACGTGCACACTTAACATTTCCCCACCCGGCTGATGTGCATGGATGGGTGGAGAACGTGCACAGGCTCCCACTCCCTGTCTGAGCACCAAACGAGGCCGTTCAGACCAACCACGATGCTGCTGTCATGCTGGAGACAGCAGCGGTGTGATTGGCTTAGGGTAGTCCGAGAGCCTGCGTGCTGCCGGCAGTCAGGAAGAGGACGGAGGACAAGCAGAACCAGTATTCTGATGGAAAAGGTAAGTGTTCTTTTTTTTATTATCTATTGTTTTGTCCCCCCTCCCCACTCCCCTGTTCAATAGCTGGCACCACTGCTCCTTACACATAATTTAATTTATCACAGCTGGATTAAATGCATGGAATGGTTTTCTGGAGAACACAAGGCTAATCCCAATAACAAATAATAATCAATAGCTCTCGGATTAACCACTAAGCTGAGGTTGTCCGTTTTAGTATAATACCCACGGAAAACCACTTCAACAACGTGTATGATATAATTTGTTTCAATGTACCGAAAGTCCCTGCAAAGCTTTGTGTCACACTCATACCTATTTTGATGTGGAGTAACACTATAGTGGTGAAAAGGTCCATTCACATAGTGTTGATGGTGCCTGCTAACACACAAGTGTACAAATACATATAGGCAAAAAGTGACTGTGTGCAGGAGAGAGCGCACTTTCCAAATATAAGCTATTGTTCATTTGCAAGGTCCATGATGACGTAAAACGATGGGGGGAGTGCTCAAAGAGGTATGCACCCAGCCACAGAGTGCGTAAACTGTCACCCCGATCGGGTTACAGTTGTAATGTGCATAGAAAAAACACCAAGGCACATCCCAAGAAGCTGTAATGTTCAGTTTTATTCCTCGTATTGTCTTTGAATAAGAACAATGGCCTGTGGCCTAAGCTGACATCTTGGAACCAGAATCGAAGATGGAAACATGAATCCTTGTTCAAGTGTACAAGTCCAAATAATATATAACAGCCGTGGACAGCAGTCCAAATGGTATACAAACAGCCGACACGTGTTTCGTCTGGATAGACTTTATCAAGGCTATAGTAAGGACAATATCTCGAAATTCCAAATTGTTAGAAACAAATTAATGTCGTATATGATGAAAAAACGATTGAAGAAGGTAAAATACGAGGACCATGATAAGCCTCGAATATCTTCAAGCGTTTCCCTCTACGTCATGTTGGCGGCGCTACAAATAATAATTGCTCAATTATCCTCGTATTTTACCTTCTTCAATCGTTTTTTCATCATATACGACATTAATTTGTTTCTAACAATTTGGAATTTCGAGATATTGTCCTTACTATAGCCTTGATAAAGTCTATCCAGACGAAACACGTGTCGGCTGTTTGTATACCATTTGGACTGCTGTCCACGGCTGTTATATATTATTTGGACTTGTACACTTGAACAAGGATTCATGTTTCCATCTTCGATTCTGGTTCCAAGATGTCAGCTTAGGCCACAGGCCATTGTTCTTATTCAAAGACAATACGAGGAATAAAACTGAACATTACAGCTTCTTGGGATGTGCCTTGGTGTTTTTTCTAACACACAAGTGTGTACATCTGTGGGTAGGAATGCTTTCAGCCAGACAGTTTCAAAATTCTGTTCATGTATAACAACAGATTTCTTGTTACAGTACTGTAATTAAATATGCACATTCCACGCTGGTTTCATATGAAAGAAACACATATTTCTTTTTTTCTAATGACTTCCTTTTCCATGATGACAACAGCTTGCCAGTGAAGGAAAGTACAGCCAACATGTGTTTCAGCACTTCACGACGGCAGGCCTGGAGCTTTCTTAAGACTGAAAGGGCTCCTGTGTTTAGTTTCACATTAGTATTTAGGAGTTTCTTAGTATTCTGAAGAGGAGCTCCTTCACATTGTGGTATAACTAACACAACATATATGGTGCTGGTAGGGGAAGGACAGATGGTCCCCTTTGGTTGGCTTGGGTTCAGATTATGCAGCAGTCAATTAAATCCTGATGGAGGTGTGAAGGGCAGCCTCTGCAGTTCTGTGTTTGTAGTGATTTGTGGTCAGTATGAGGATACAGACCGCAAATCAATACAGTAGGTAGGACTCCACCTCCACCTTACGTGTAATAGGAGGCGCACAGCAGTGTGAACAAGCCACTCTTCGTAATAGCAAGAAAGGCATGAATACCAATGAGAAATGGAATATGGGAGCCCTTTTAGCCTTGAGGAAGCCAAAGGCCTGCACACCTTAAAGGGGCGAAACACGTGTTGGCTGTAATATCGTTCACTACTAAGCTGTTGTCATAATGGAAAATGAAGAAATTAGAAGAAAGCAATAACTGTTATTTCATATGAAACCCGCACGGACGGTGCCTATATGATAACAATACTCTAACAAGAAATGCATTTATACAAATGAATAGAATTTGAATATCTATCTCGGGTGTAAGCCTTCCTACTTACACTTTGCATGTGGTAGCAAGCACTATAAAAATGCAATTATGGTACAAAACAACGTGACAAAAGCACGATCCCAAAAAGTTTTTCATGGATAGCAAAAAAGCAGACATTCCTCACAAACACAGAACATGAAATGTCTAGGCACTGGCGGACTGGCTAATTGTGACCAGGGAGGTGTCTCAACAGGTTGCTAGCTTGGGATCAACATTCATGGCTGCTTCAATGAAAGATGCAGACAAGACATAAACCATAAGTTCTACTGTTCTGATACATATTCGTGCATAAGTTGGGCTTGGGCGGCCTGTTGGGTATAAGGGCTGCTTGGCTTCTTTGCATGTGCGATACATGGATCAAAGTACAACAGAGCATGGCTCGCGCTCACAAAGCACAAGCACATCTGTGTAACTGAAATTGCGTGGCCTGCAACACAACAGCCAATCACCGGGCAGCATCCAATCACGATAACTGGCCAATATCGACCATGCGCTGTCAGCTACACGGCCAGAGTGAGCACTGGCACAGTACGGAGATGTTTCTGTGGCTGGCCACGTCGCAAGTAGGGCGACTGTAGTGTGACAGCGTCCTAGCGTCGCTCCCCTGTCTGAGGTAAATGGCCTGGAGGGGCCTCCGTACTTGCTGAGGGTGGTCCACCGCTAGTTTATGGCCCCCAAGGTGTGAGGAGGGAGGAGTGAGGCCAGGAGGTCTCTTAAGGGACGACCTTACAGGGCTCAGCCTCTTTGGGGGAAACAATGCAAGGAGCCAGTGCTGCATTGAGCCCAGAGCCAGTAGCAGCTTTATGGGGTCACCTCAAAGGTCCGCTAGAGGATGTGATATCCCAGCAAGTGGCCGAAAATGGTACTGTTTTGGGAACAACCAAACTGTAATTGTCTCTTTGCTTGCTGCTCGGAAAATGCTTTCAGCGGCTCAAGATAAAGGCGATGTCCTGTGTCTGAGTTGCTGTGGGATCTATCAACACATGAGCCAGACACCCCCTCCTGGAGAGACTGGCTGCTGTCAGTCAAAGGTGTAGGGAGGGGCTAAAGTACATCATAACAAAACAAGAAAACTACAATAAAACAAAGTTAGTCAACAGGAAGATACGTTTACTTGATTCAATGACAACATTATGGGCCTGATTCTAACTTTGGAGGACGGTGTTAAACCGTCCCAAAAGTGGCGGATATACCACCTACCGTATTACGAGTCCATTATATCCTATGGAACTCGTAATACGGTAGGTGGTATATCCGCCACTTTTGGGACGGTTTAACACCGTCCTCCAAAGTTAGAATCAGGCCCTTTGTCTGTTCCCAAAAAAATCAGAAATTCTTCAAAACAATGACTCAAATCCTAAAACTTGCTGAAATTCACGGAATCTGGTGAGTTTCACAACCATAAACCCCTTCCACCCCAGCCCACCTCCCCATGACCTTCTCACGCATGGGCAGAGATGACATCATAAATTACATTATTGAAAACATCTTTTAAACCACAAATTATTGCTCTATTATAGATGTTACATAGCAGTGTAGATTCGGCCTTGCCTACATCTGTAAATTGTAGAGGCCAATGGCTGCTCTATTTGGGCAACAAGTCACTTGGGTATAACAGGACATGCAAAGCTGGCTCTGGGGGAGTAGGGCCGAGGCAGGCCGCAGCCAAAGGGCTAGCCCTGCTCCCACTGTCTGATGAGTAAAGTGAAAGGTCAAGCTCTGCGTCGCAGGAAGGCGGGTGAGCCAAAGGTCAGGCCCTGTACTCTGCAGGCCACTGGGATACCCTGCTGCACGCCCCGTCTTAAACCCCCAGAGGTTGGTCGACATATCGGAAGGTCGAGCCCTGCCTCCCCTGGGTTAAAGAGGTACTAAGCACAGCCTGTCTACGGTCCAGGCCCTGCCCGCGAAGCGTAATTACACATCTTAATGCCATGCCCAGCATGCTCTGGTGATAGAAGCGCTTAGGGCTGAGCTGCGTCGAGGTCCAGCGCAGAGCTTGCTGGGTAAAGCCAAAGTGCATGTTCTCTGCTGAAATGGGAGCGGGTGTAGGGCTCCTAGGAGCGGGTACCTGGGGTAAGTGGGCAACTTATTTGAAGTGGCTTAGGAAATTCAGGGTGTAGTTTAGAAACCCAATCATTTGAAAAATAATTTTGAAATTAATTGTCGCAATTCTATGATGGCTGCCGAAGTGTCCAGCGGGGCCCACAGCCCGCGTCCGAATTCCATGAATAGTTTTACCAGTGTTCGGGGTGTTACACCCCTCCTTCTAAAAATTATTCTGTGGTACATAGTTGGGTACAAATGCCTTCTGTCGGGTATAATGAAGTGGTTGTGGGATTTCACTCGGGATTTTTGCGTTCCCACATTAACACACACTCCTGGCTCCGTTTCAAAGGTCTTAAAGTATGTTTTAGGTGCCCTAACAATCCGCCCTCCTCTCTCTCAACTGCCCCTTAATCCCCATGCCTTGCTTCTCATAAAATGTGCTTTATCAACATATCCCAGCATGATTGTGGGGAAATCTAAACCTCAACCCCTCGCCCCAATATTATTGAGCGCGCTACACCCCTACTTCTCATACATTGATTGAGGTGATATGCCAGTGTCTTTGTTGGAAAACTTGAAGCTCACACTCGCCGAAGTCCAACTGACCAAGCTACCCCTCTGAGTGCTACAGGAATTTTTCTTTACAGTCGAGCGTGAAAGTGCACTGACCCCTGTTGTAATCTCTCTGTGGGCTTTTAACCATGCCCATGTTAAGCCCATCAGTTTGGTTGGTTCATGGGCTTGCCTTTTAAAATTCGCTTGATTTCATTTGTGAAAGGCATGCACACAGCATGCCTTGTCAGGTGTTTTCCTCCTTGACAGCACCGGTAAACTACTGAAAACATAGGAGTCTCCATGTTTTCCGCATGGCTTCTGGACTATTTTATTTTTATTTTCTATGCACTGCCATCTTGCTGTGCAGTAGTCGAGCGCTTTACATGACATTGACCCTGTAACATAGATAATTGCATAACTGTTGATACGTCTGACTGTGAGTGAACTTCTGTTTCCTTTTGTGTGCTCCTTCATGCTCATGGCGTGGCGCTTTAGATCAGCTCACTTATGTAAAACTGTAGTACTTTTCATTTTCAATTAATGTGGCAAGAAAAGTCCGGTTAGGACTTTACGACGCTAATAGCTCTAAGTCGAACAAATGCGCGACCCATTGCAAATGCTTGTTTTCTTTTGGAGCCTGAGGCTAGCCTAAATTTAGCTGTTCCACTCTGCAGCCTGCATTCTCACTTGTTCAGACTCAGTTTCTTCCTTCCTCAAGTTCACCGTCTCTTTTCCTTAGCCTCTCTTTCTAAAGATGTACACGCTCTCTCACAGACTCCGTTTTGAACCTGTCTTGTTCTTTTTCGGCTCTGTCCACATCTTGTTTATGCTCTGCCTCTTTCTTTCTCTGGTTCACTCTCACCGTCTCTTGCTTCGACAACTGCACAGGTTCTGTACACCTGTAACTAAAAGTATATCTCTTCTTTCGCAAACTCTTTCTCTCTCTGTCGCCCCTCACTGTGTCTCCTTCTTATTCATGTCTCTAATGGAGTCTGTCTCCCTTCTGCTGAGGCCCTGTCTCCATCTTAAACTGGCTCTATCTCTCACCGTCTGTCTCTGTGATTCTCTAATCACTCTTTCTTGTTTAGAACTTCACACTGTCTCCCTCTGTCTTTCTCTTTCTCCCCAGTTCTCTGTGTCTCTCCACTTGCTGTCCTTACTTTTCTTGGCCCGTTGGCCATGCTTCTCCTTCATCTTGCTAAGTTTCTGCCTTGCTCTCGCACTATCTCTCTCATGCACCATTTCTCCTTTGTGCATGCTGTGTTCATTTAGGGCAGGGCAACCAGAGGTGTGTGGCAGGAGAGCCCCAAATTATGCGGCACGTTTGTGTAAATTATGCATCAAGAAAAGCCAAATCATGCGGCATAATATGGCACTTGTTGTAATAGTATTATCGCTCATTTCATCATTTTTAAGCTTGGTAACACTCTGGACATTGGTTGTGCCTCAGAAGTACCAGTACCAAATATAGCAATAAGCAACAGAAAGGTGACCAGTCAAGGTTTGCAAAGGCCTTCCCACTGTGCTGCAACGCGTGTTGTTGCATTTTTAGTAACTTTCGAACCATTTGAGCTAGAAGCATTTTTTTTTTGTTAAAATCTTCAGATTATATGGCATATGATGGATTATGTGGCAAATGTGGAAAATCTATATACTAAAATTGTTGCTGCTGCACATTCGCCTAATTCCAGTGGCCCTGCTTTAGGGCTCTCTCTCTCTCTTATTTTTTTGCTCAGACTAATGTTTGCACCCTGCACCTCTCTTGCTCAGGCGCTGTCTCTTTACAGATATTTCTTTCTTTAGCGCTGTTCTCTCCCTTTCTATCGTTTTATGACTGTCTAGGCTAGCTCTGTCTCTCAAGCTCAGCCTCTCTATTTGGTCTTTCTTGGTCTCTTTCTGACAGGGCTTCTGTCCTCTCTTTCATTCTGTCTACCTCATCTCTTACGTGCTCTGTCTCTCTCAGACTCGGTCTTAACCACGCTCCACCTCTTTAACGCTCACCCTCTCTCTCTGTTCTGGTTCTGTTGTCTTGCATTCTGTCTGGTTGAGGTTTGTCTCTCTTGGTCGTTCACAGGCACGGTTTCTCCCTGATATTGTTCTCTCTTGAATTATGTCTCTCTCAGGTTCGGTCTTTCTCAAATTCGATATCCACCATCATGCTCTCTCGTACTCGGTGTATCTCGGTCTCTCTCTCTCTCAAGCTCTGTCCACCTCATAGTTATACACTGTGTCACTCACACGCGTTCTCTCTCAGGCTCCCTCGCTCTCAGGTTCTGTCTTTTGGACGATGTCACTCTAATTGTTGGTCTCTCTGCATCTTTGTCCTCTCCGGAACTATGTCTCTCAAACTCGGGCTTCGTTAAGCTCTCCCGGTCTCACGATGGGTCTCCCATGTTCTTTGTTAAGATCTCTCTGTCTTACACTAGGTCTCCCTCGGTCTTTGTTAAGCTCTGTCTTACACGAGGTCTCTCTCGGGCTTCGATGAGCGCTTTCTCATGATGGATCTTTGTCGGTCTTCACTGAGCTGTCTCAGTCGCTCTCTAGGTCTTGGTTAAGCTCCCTCTGTCTCATGCACGGTCTCTCTCAGTCTTTGTTAAGCTCTCTCTGTCTCACGCAGGGTCTCTTCCATTCTTCTTTAAGCTCGTTCTGTCTCTCGATGGGTCTCTTTCGGTCTTCATTAACCTCTCTCTGTTTCACGATGAGTCTCTCTCGGTCTAAAGCTCTCTCTGTCCCACGCAGGGTCTCTCTAGGCTCTCTTAGGCCCGGTCTCCCTCGTCCACTCTGCTCTCTCTCATTCCATCCTCGAGGGAGCGCTTTACAGAAACAGTGCTTTTAATTTGTTGTGATGGTTGGAAGGGCTGACGGTCGGATCACTGGCAGCGAAACCACAACCGCAGCGCGGGATCGAGTAATGCAGAGCCCGGGCGGGCAGAGAGGGGCGGGAGTGACGGGGGTAGGGGCAAGGTGCGAAGGGGGGGGGGGGAGGGGGGAATCAGAGGGATTCGGGAGAGGCGGGGTGCAGAGGGACAGTGACCGCAGAGAGAGTGGGGCGGCGCAGGGAGGACGGGGGATTGCAGACAGAGGGCAGTACAGAGAGTGGGGCAGTGCAGAGAGAGTGGGGCGGCGCAGGGACGACGGGGAGAGCAGAGAGAGGGATGTGCACAGTGAGTGGGGCAGTGCAGAGAGAGGGGGCGGCGCAGGGAGGACGGGGAGTGCAGAGAGGGCAGTGCACAGTGAGTGGGGCAGTGCAGAGAGTGGGGCGGCGCAGGGAGGACGGGGAGTGCAGAGAGGGCAGTGCACAGTGAGTGGGGCAGTGCAGAGAGAGTGGGGCAGTGCAGAGAGTGGGGCAGTACAGAGAGTGGGGCACTGCAGAGAGTGGGGCAGTGCAGAGAGTGGGGCAGTGCAGAGAGTGGGGCAGTGCAGAGAGTGGGGCAGTGCAGAGAGTGGGGCAGTACATAGAGTGGGGCGGCGCAGGGAGGACGGGGACTGCAGAGACAGGGAGGTGCACAGTGAGTGGGCAGTACAGAGAGAGTGGGGCAGTGCAGAGAGTGGGGCAGTGCAGAGAGTGGGGCAGTACAGAGAGTGGGGCATTGCAGAGAGTGGGGCAGTGCAGAGAGTGGGGCGGCGCAGGGAGGACGGGGACTGCAGAGACAGGGAGGTGCACTGTGAATGGGGCAGTGGAGAGAGGACAGGGCATCACAGAGACCGTGGTAATGCCAGCGGCAAGGGCAGGTTGAAGAGTGAAAGGGGGCGCCGAGGGAGAGTGTGGGATGGGTCAAAGAAACCGTGCGAGCGCAGAGAGCCGGGGAATGTGGGGAAACTGGGGGACACAGATACTGTGCACAGAAAGGCAGTATGCAGTGAGACACCAGTAGTGCACAGTGCTTTAAGGTGATATATAAAAGCCCTGGTACTCGCTATTACCGTTTGCTGCTGAGAAGTGCCGGTACTCTCGCATTAAATGCACTGCAGCATTTCTTGGAAGTGCCGGTACTCTCCCATTAAATCCACTGTAGCAGTTCTTAGAAGTGCCGGTACTCTCCCGTTAAATGCACTGCAGCAGTTCTTAGAAGTACCAGAAAACGCCCATCAAATGTATTGCAGCAGTTCTTGTGCGAGCTCTCTCCCATTAAATGCATCGCAGCAGTTCTTAGAAGGGCCAGCACTCTCCCACTAGATCTATTGCAGCAGGTCTTGTGCCGGCATTCGCCTATTCTGCAGAAGTTCTTAGAAGTGTCAATACTCTCTCATTAAATGCACTGTAGCAGTTCTTAGAATTGAAGGCAATCTCCCTTTAAATGTATGGCCGCAGGTCTTAGAAGCCAGTACGTTCACATGAAATGTATTGCAGCAGGTCTTAGAAGTGCTAGTACTCTAGAATTAAATGTATTGCAGCAGGTCTTAGAAGTGCTAGTACTCTATAATTAAATGTATTGCAGCAGGTCTTAGAAGTGCTAGTACTCTATAATTAAATGCATTGCAGCAGTTCTTAGAAGTGCCTGCACGCTCTCATTAAATGCATCACAGCAGTGCTTAGAAGTGCTGGCACTCTTACATTAAATCAATTGCAGGAGTTCTTAGAAGTGCCAGCACTCTCCCATTGAATATATTAAAGCAGTTCTTAGAAGAGCAGGGGCGCTCCCATTACATGTATCGCAGCGGTTCTTAGAAGTGCCAGCACTCTCCCATTAAATGTATTGCAGCAGTTCTTAAAAGAGCAGGACTTCTCTCATTAAATGCATTACCCCAATTCTTAGAAGTGCCGGCACTCTCTGATTAAATGCATTGCAGCAGTTCTTAGAAGTGCCGGTACTCTCGCATTAAATGCATTGCAGCAGTTCTTAGAAGTGCTGGTACTCTCGCATTAAATGCATTGCGGCAGTTCTTAGAAGAGCAGGACCTCTCCGAATAAATGTATTACAGCAGCTCTTAGAAGTGCTGGTCCTCTCCCTTTTTTAGTTAAAGTAGTGCAGGTACTCAGCACCGGACAGTACCTGCTCATTGAACAGACTGATGCTGCAGACAGACAAGGCCTGCATCCGCACAGTGGGTTCTGCGGACCTGATAGGTGCAGTGATACAGAGGGGTGCAGAATGATAGGCCACGGAAAGAGACGCCTGACGACAGGGTGTGGAGGCCGTGCAGTGAGAGGGGATGAGTGCACAGATGGGATTGCGAGGCTACAACGGGGGCCAGAGCCACACGGCCATTCAGAGAGTGAAACAAACAGAGTGGACCGCGGTAGGATGATTGCAGGGGCTGCAAAGCGGGAGAAGTGCAAGAACCTGCACAGGTGCAGAGAGAGAGTGCAGCGGTCAAAGGAAAGAAGTGCAGAGAGACAGGGGAGGCAAAGAGACATCAGGGTGCAGATATATACCAGGTGCAGACACTGGGGTGCAGAGAGTGGGAGAGTAAAGAAAGGGAGCAGGACACCTAGACACAGGGGGGCGCCGAGAGACAGTGAGCCTATAAAGGAAAGGAGAATGACAGAGACACAGGCTACAGAGAAAGAACAGGGTGCAGAGTGACCGGATTCAGCAATATATTGAGCAGAATGATGAGCTGAAGAGAGTTAGGGCGATGCAGAGAGAAAAGTGGAACAGGCAGATGGGGAGTGCAGAGGCAAGGCAGGCGGACTGACCTAGACCGGAAAGAAACTGTGGGTCACATTCATTAATATTCCTGCCCTTTCCTTGCACAGGTGCCCTTTGGCTGCCTAGCACCAACGCCTCCATCCTGGCTCCATGGTGCAAGGGTGCCTTCAATGTAGACAGGATTGTTTTTGTGCAGGAAGCGGCACCTTCTTGCACAAAAACAATCAGCTGTGTCATTTTTCTCTGTGTGCTTCAGAACACAGAGAAGAGTTAAAAACAAACAGAAATAAAGATAATTCTCCTTGTTACACCTCACCTGGGAAGACCTAGCATTTTGACACATTTCCAGGTCTACCAAATAAAGGTAAATCTAGGAATGCACCAGGATCCATTGGTGGATAAATGGGAACACCCACACTGCTCCTATGGAACACTTCTCTGGAGCAGAGTAACGCAAAGCAGTGATTAGCACTTCATTGCTGTAGATTTGTCAAGCCAATCGGGGCCATGCAAGGGGGCCTTGCATGGCTTGATAAATTTCACTTAGTAGTTGCGACGCCTATGTGTCCCTTTGTGTGACTCAGGGGCATCACAACTGCTTCATAAATATGCCTCTGTGTAGGAGAGAACAATGTGGAGAAAAGTGGGGCAGTAAAAGGTAGACATACAGAAAGAGATCCCCATGATTTAGAGATGACAGCAAAAGAGCAGGGGTGACTGAGATCTGTGAGAAGGGCAGAGAGACATTAATTAGCAGCTGATCAGAAGTGGAGACCAGAGGGACTCATTGTGAGGGCAAGGAGTCCGTCATCAACAGCTCCTTCGAGACTGCAACCTTTCCTGATATTTGGAAACACACCGAAGTCAATGCCTTGTTCAAAAAACCCAAAGAAGACCCCGAAGACCTCCCAAACTACCATCCTATCTCTCTACTCACCTTCCCCGTGAAGGTCATAGGGAAGATAGTCAACAAACAACTCTCCTGCTTCCTGGAGGACAACATACTCAATGCCTCCCAGTCTGGATTCCGCAATAAAACCACAGCACCAAGACCTCCCTCATCACCTGCACCGACAAAATCAGGACCAGACTTGACAAGGGTGAAACTGTTGCCCTCATGTTTCTCGACCTTTCCACAGCCTTCGACACCATATGCCACAAAACCCTTCGTACACGCCTCTTCGACGCCGGAATTCGCCACAAAGCCCTGGACTGGCTCACCTCCTTCCTCCCCGAAAGAACCCAAAGCGTTCGCCTCCCCCCATTCCAGTCTAAAGCCACCAAGACCATTTGTGGAGTCCCCCAGGGATCCTCATTCAGCCCCACCCTCTTCAATATCTACATGCCTCCGCTCATCAGCATCGTCCGACCCCACGGCCTCAACATAATTTCCTACACTGACGACACTGAGCTCATCCTCTCCCTCACCAGAAACCCCTCTACCGCCAAGAACAACCTCCACACCGGACTTCTCGCCATCGCTAATTGGATGACAGCAAGCCACCCCAAGCTGAACTCAGGAAAAAACGAGATTATCATCTTCGGACCCAACCAGTCAGCATGGAACGACTCATGGTGGCTGGCCACCCTAGGACCTCCGCCGACACCCACCACCCACGCACGCAATCTCGGCTTCATACTAGACTCGTCTCTCACCATAACCCAGCAAGTCAACACCATATCGTCCTCTTGCTTCAACACCCACTGTATGCTCCACAAGACCTTCAAGTGGATTCCAGTAGAAACAAGAAGAACGGTCACCCACGCCCTCGTCAGCAGCAGACTGGACTACGGCAACGCCCTCTACGCTGGGACCACAGTCGAGCTCCAGAGAAAACTCCAGCGCATGCAGAATGCCTCAGCACGCCTCATCCTCAGCCTCCCTCGCCACGAGCACATCTCCGCCCACCTCAGAACCCTACACTGGGTACCCATCAACAAAAGGATCATCTTCAAAATCCTAATCCAAGCTCACAAAGCCCTCCACGACACCGGACCGGCCTACCTCAACGAACTACTTTACTTCCACATCCCGACACGCCAGCTCCGCTCCGCCGACCTCGCACTCGCAACAGTCCCTCACATCCAACGCACCACATCCGGTGGCAGGTCTTTCTCCCACCTTGCTGCCAAAACCTGGAACTCCCTCCCCACCAACCTACACAAGACCAAGGACCTCCTAGCCTTCAGAAAGCACCTCAAAACAAGGCTCTTCGAGCAGGAGCACCCCCCCCCAGCGCCTTGAGACCCTACCGGGTGAGTAGCACGCTTAACAAATTATTGATTGATTATTGATTGATTGGAGTGGGCCTCTGAGGGCAAACGGCAGTGGGAGAGTACACCAGGGGACAACAGGAGGTCAGGCTAGATGTAAGGTAGTTGGGTGTTGGAGAAGGACCTTTAATGTTGAATTGAGGGGGGAGAATTTACTTGAATGAAGGGTGAGGATTAGTGGTACATTCATCTGGGTTTGCAAATAAAACTCTTCTGGGATGCAGGATGAGTTTTAGGGGAGCTTTCCCTACTATGAAAAAAGAGTTTTGGGTGTTATGCTGTTCACATTTGCATGCACTGTCTGCCACTGGTATGCCACCCCAGTGCATTAAGTACTCTGGAGATAAATCTGTATGCTGTTCTGAGATTTACTTTGCAGCTCTGCAGTCTTCCTGCCCCATAGCTTCCCTTAGTGTTTCTTCAGACTGTTTCTGCTGTAGTCTCCCATTGAGTTTCTAAAAGTTAGTTTCCTTTTCTGGTTACTCCTTTTTTCTCTGAAAACCCGATTCCTGTTCACCTAGACAGCTTCCTTTTCTGTATAATTCTTGTTTCTAGAGATTCTCTTCTTTGTCTATTTACTTTCTTTCTTGTTTGATACATCATCTTCCTGTCCTCAGTCAAGGAGTGATGGTGGCCCTGATCCTCTTAAGCCGTTCAGCAGTGTTCGACACAGTATATCCCCACACGCTGATCACCAGACTACACAGCATCAGTAAGCAAGGGAATGCCCTCAGATGGATCACCTCTTTCTACACAGGAAGAACCCAGAAAGTCCGCCTACAACTATTCACCTCTGAACCCAAGAATATCATCTGTGGGGTCCCACAGGGCTCACGCACACCATCTTCAATACTTACATGACATCCCTGGCCAACATTGTCCCATCCCATGGACTCAACATCGTCTCATATGCAGACAACACTCAACTTCTCCTTTCCCTCTCCAGGGACCCCACAACCAACAGAGACAATTTCCATAGTTGCATGATGAGCATTGCCAACTGGATGGGAGAGACCTGCCTAAAACTAAAAATAGACAAAACAGAAATTCTGATCTTCAGCAAAAACTCCACCTACTGGAACAATTCTTGGTGGCCCGCAGAACTAGAATGAGCACCCAGTCCATCAAATCACACTAGGAATCTCAGCATCATCTTTGACACCAAACTGGCCATGAAATCCCAGGTCAACACAGTCTCATCAGCCTGCTTCTTCACTGTGTGCATGCTACAGAAGATCTTCCAGTACATCCCCACCATTATCACATGCACCGTCACACATGCCCTTGTCACATGCAGACTCAACTAGGGCAACACCCTTTACTACAAGATCTCCACACACGTCCTCAAGAGAATAGAGGCTATCCAGAACGCCACAGCCAGACTCATCCTTGACCTCCCCTGCTGGACCCACATCTACCCCCTACCTCAAGGAATTCTACAGGCTCCCATAAAAGAACAGATGCTGATTCAAGCTATTGGCCCACGCGTACAAAGCCCTTCAGAACCTGGGACCTGCCTACATCAACCCTGCCTGAACTTCCACAAACCAGCCGGGCTACTCCAATCCACCTCCCTATCAATCGCCTGCAGGCCCACATCTACAGAAAAACCAGCAGAGGATGCTCCTTCTCCTACCTTGTAGAAAAAGCTTGGAATGACCTCCCCTGCAGCTCCTCATCTCCCCATCTCTACCGAAATTCTGAAAAGCTCTCAAACCCTATCTCTTCAACTTAGTCTATTGCACCCTGCAAGCACCTGGATACCTTTGTGGGTAATTATCAGCGCTTTACAAATTGAGAGAGTGATTAATTGAAATGCTGCTTTAATTTCCTGAATATGTCCATCTTTTAGTGTAAACCCCCTGCAGACTCTGTGATCTTCCTACTGGCCACCTTTTTCCTATAAACCGTGTTACGGTTTTGATAGACCTTCCCCTTCTTGCTCACACAAACTGCATTCAGGTTCTAAATCTTTTTTTTTCCAACATCCTTGCTTCCTGTGTCTCTATATCCTCTTTCTGTTTGAATACGCTGTGTTGCTGACCCCATATGTTGCTTCACTAATCTCATATATCTTCTTTCTGTCAATACACTTGCTTCCTGTTCCTATGGACTCACTTTGTTTACATATAGTCACAGTTTGTTCCTAAAGACTATCTTTCTTTTGACGTAGATTGCTTCCCTGTATCTTTAGGCACACTATGTTCCATGAGTGATCATATAGACTCATCTGCTGTTTACCTAAACTAGTTCACTACGCATTTTAATCTAATTCACAGATGCTGCCTTCTTGCTAGTTATAGATGGTTTTGTTGTTCATGAGTTCCCTTGTCTTTCTTTTAGCATTCGTTCCATTTTCCCTTACTTTGACTGTTGATCCTATAGCCTACCTTCTTTCACCTACAGTCTCAGGCTCTCTCCCCATCACCACCTTTCTGCATTCACACTTCCCTCTATTCCTAGGAGCACTTCTTGTTCCTACGTGCTCCCGCCCAATGTCTACAGGCCCACTTCTTTTCTTTATGCATTTCTCGATTACAAGTCCTTTTTTCAATAGATGTGTTCTTGTAGTGTTATTTTGCATGACCTGTTCCTGTGAACAATCTTCTTGTTCCTCTAAAACCACAGACCTGGAGCTGTAGAAGCCCTAGTGGGCCATAACATCTCTTTTAATGTTCCTGAAGGTGCATGGTCTTATAGACTCTGGCTCCCATAATGACTCTCCGTGTTTCTATAAATATATTTTCTGTTCCTAAAGACCCGTATTATGTTCCTATAAGCAAAGAGTCCTTTCCTTTTCCTACTGACTCACTATATGTTGCTGTTAACTTACATCTCATTCTAATAGACTTCTTTCCTATACACATATTCATGCTTCTAGTTTAGTTTCTATGGGCTCACTTCTTGCTACTTTAGATAACCTTTTTGTTCCAACAATACTAATTTATTCTTTTATAAATGTTGTTCCTGATCCCATATGCATCCTTTCTGTTCCTTTAAACTTGTTTCCTCTTCCTAAAGGTTTATTCCTGTATGACTAACTCCCCTCCTGTTTGCATCACGATTACACCTTTCGACCTGCCCTCTTTCCTCATTCCAGAGACATTGCTCTAGCTGCCCTACTGAGGCACATTTGGAGCTCACTCTTTCCGACCCCCACACTCTCACTCTCCCTGTCATAATCAAGAGCTAGTACTCCCGACACATGTTCTTTTAACAGTGTCTTCCTAAATAAGACCCTTCACCTAGCTCGCGTGACTAAAAACCGGAAAATACAGAGCCCTTGCCTCGTCAGTACCTTTCAATAAAAATAATAACACAATGTGATTAAAATTATGCTTCTCTTGTTTAACGAAGCTTCAAGTTTGGACATTTCATACGAAGCATCAGTCCAGTAGTTACATTCAGATTCATGGAGTAGTGTCAGATTGTGGCAATCCTAACTCAGGGGAGTAGTAAGTAATGCTGCCCAAGAGGTAACATTGTGTACTCTTTCACCCCGTGTTTACCATCTTTGAATGGTTTCAGATTAGGTTACTCCTTTGGGGTCCCAGATCAGTGGTAATATTCCTGCTCAGGAGGTAGCCTCTGGTTAGGACCTTCCCTCCAAATTCACTATAGGTCAGTAGTAAGTAACACGGCTGTTCATAAGCGACCCTACAGATAAGGCTCTTCGCTGGCTGTGAAGTTATATAACTATCCAGTAAATAGTTTTTAATCAGGACATTTATGTTCACGAAGTAACTTACATTGCTGTTCATAGAGTATCCTCAAAGTAGGGAATTCCAACTCATGTAGTAGGCACAGTTTAAGGTAATACACAATGACTGACCATACTTCAGAGGTAATAATCCTATTTCTTGGTTAGCCTCGGACTGAGCACTCCCTGATGTCTTCCCCTTTGATCAGAGGTAATTGACCTGTTTATGAAAAAGCTGAAAGTGCCACATTCCCAGCTAGCTCACTCTATGTCGGTAGTAACACTCATGGTCATGAATTAGCCTACGATTGGGTCCCTACCTGGAGGTTCACTCCGGATGTGAGGTTATATTCCTGTCCCTGGAGAAGCTAACAGTCTCCCAAAAAAAGTAGGGCCAAAAGGATTCGCAATACCAGTTATCAGTAGACAGTAATGATACCAGACTTTTATTCGGTCAACAAATTTATTTATTAGCTACAAATCAAGTAATTCCTGTTCATGAAGTGGCCTCTGATCAGAGGTAGTAATCCTCTACATGAAGTGGATTCAAATTAATTTTCCTGTTCATGAGGTAGCCCCAGATCAGGCCGTTCTGGTCCATGAACTAGCATCAGACTACAATACACTAGAATTGATCAACGCATGCCACAGGAATTGCTCTAGTTTAGTAAGTAGCCTCCGGTGAGGACATTCCAGTTGATGAAGTAGCATCGCATTAGGACACTTGGTAAGGGCTCACCCCACATCAGGGCTAATGCACTTCGGCATGAAGTACCCTCAGATGAGGACACTGGAGTTCATCACAAAAGGACACTCCATCATGGATCAAGCCATACTACACGTTATACTCCTGTCCTTGAAGTGTCTTCAGATTAGGATACGACCCAATGTGACTGAGGTTCAGAGATAAGCGTTCTATTCACTAAGTAGCTCCAGATTTGAGAGCTATCCGATGGCTCACCCCTGATCTGAATTATCAATAATGCACCTAAAGTGATCTCAGATTAGTAAATTAAAGTCCATGAAGTAACTAGATTAGGACACTACCTAACAGCTAACCCTCTATCAGTGGTCACGTCCCTCTTCATGAAGTGGTCTCAACCTGGAACATTCCAGTTCATGGAATAGCTTCAGACTAGAACACGCTCCTCTGTGTAGTCAGTTTTGATTATATATTCTTGAAGCTATAGTAGGTTCATATTATAAAATTTCTGTCCATGTAGTAGGCTCTGATTAAAACGTCACTGCCCATGGAGTAGCCTCAGATTAGACATTTCCATTCAATGGAGTAGCCTCAAAGTGGAGCATTTCTGCCCTTGTAGGCCCAGATTCGAAGTAGGCCCAGATGCCTGTCCCTGTGGTAGTTTTAGATTAAAACATTCCTGTCCTCGTAGTAGGTTCAGTTAAGAACATTCCTACCCCTTCTGTAGAATCAGATTAGAACACTTCTGTCCATGTTGTAATCGCAGATTAGAACATTACTATTTATATAGAAGGCTCAGATTAGAGCATTCCCATTCATGGAGTGGCTCAGGTTGGAACATCCCTGTCCATTTAGTAAACTCAGATTAGAACGTTCCCATTAATGGAGTGGCTCAAATTAGAACATTCCAGTCCATGTCTTAGGTTCAGATTAGAGCATCTCTGTCCATGTAGTAGGCTGAGATTAGAACATTCTCATTCATGGAGTAAATTTAGATTAGAGCATTTTTATCCATGCAGTAGGTCCAGATTATAATATTCCTGCCCTTTTTGTAGCCTCGGATTAGAATACTCCTGTCTATGTTGTAGCAATAGATTAGAACATTCCTGCCCTTGTAGTAGACTCATATTAGCTCATTACTATCCTGTAGAAGGCTCACATTAGATTATTCCTGTCCCTTTACTAGGTTCAGATTAAAACATTCCTGCCCACGTAGTAGGTTGGGATTAGAACATTCCCGTTCAATGGAGTAGCCTCAAATTGGAGCTATCCCGACCTTTAAATAGGTTGAGATTAAAACACTCCTGCCCATGTCGTAGCCACAGATTATAACATTCCTTTTCACTCAGTAACCTCAAATTAGAAATCTTTGTGGGCCACCCCTTAGAAGAGGTAAAGCGTCGGCATATGGACATAATTTGGCCCTTGGTTTGAATGACACACCTTGTTAACTCACTGCAGGTCAGAGGTAACACGCCTCCTCTCAGGTAATACCCGAAACAAGGGTTCGCCGCCTTCCTGCGACATTTTACAGTCTAGTTATCTGCGCGCTGACAATGTTTTGTACAACAGTCCACGCCGCCTTCTTTCACTCTAACCCCCCGCCTGGGAATAAATAAAGTGTCGTCCACGTGCCCGCTGCTCCCTGCCTGTGATTGGCCTGCCTCCACGGGCAGATGCTGCGAACGGCTGATGGATGGTCCTGCAGGTAGACATGACATTAGCAGCGCAGGGGATCTCACTCCTCCCCCATTGGCTGCTGCAAAATTGACCTTTAAGTGAAAGTGGAATTTGGAAGCAGGGAATGAGCGCTGTGACCTAGAGAAGGACGCGTCTGAGCGCTGGGGAAGCAGAACGGGACTGAGTCTAGGGAGGGGTGGATGTCCACGGTGTGAGGCGCTCAGTAAAGAGAACTGTGGCCTGGGGAAGAGCACGAGTGTGGCACTGTGTGGGTACCTGTTTACATGTGGATAACAGGAATGTCGAGTAGTGTTAACGGTCACAGATGTAGTGGCAGAACCATAGCGCCAAGAAACTGTCGCTATGTGCTGACTATGTGCTGTACAAGAACATCACAATAGAAAATGTGTCAAGAGTGTCCATATGGGTAAAGGCAGAGACTGCCTTTTCTCTTAAAATCCATAAACAGCCGCAGCAGTAGATCCTTCTCTGGACACATAGAGGCATATTTTCAAGCCTCTTGCGCCACCGATGCGTCACGTTTTAGGCGCAGTGTGCAGACCCATATCAGAGGCCACACGAAGCCACTCTGCGTGGCTTTTCATGGCCTCGTACATATAGTGTAAGGCAGTGCAGCGCAAGTCTCTGCGTTGTCTTACACTGCATCAGGGAGGTGTTCCATGGGTATTGCGATGGGCGTTCCCACACCACACCCATGGGTTTTGACGGTTTCCCAGATTTACAAGAATCTGTAAACCTGGGAATGTGTCAAGACTGTACGTCTCCCCAGGGCGGGTGCAACAAGGAGAATATATATATTTATATCTCCTTGTGGTTTCCTCTTTTTATGTGTGCTGCATTCCACAACACACACAGAAAGCGGAAAAGCCACACTGGATTGTTTTTGTGCAGGAAGTTAGCCCCTCCTGCACAAAAACAATTCCACCAACAATGCAGACACCCTTCATTTAGGGGTCACCAGCTGCGACTCCTGGCTTGCCCCTTGTGACCCCTGACACAATCTTGGGACTCCTATCCTCAGACGTGGCACAATTAGTGCCAGGGACACAGGGGCTGCTCACGGTATGGAGGTTGGTTGGAGCTCCACCTTCCTTGTTTTCAGTCATTTTTTATTACTCTAATAGAGAAAAATATCATATAATTCACCATATATTGTAATACAAATAGAATAAAGCTATCTGGAATGTGACCGTATCAGGCAGCTGAGGTAAGTAAAACAATGCTGTTAAATGTATGTTGTGTGCCTGCTTGCAGGTGAGTGTGCCTATGTAAGAGAGAATGTGGGTATTTGTAAGGGTGTGTGTGCGAGTGAAACTAAAGGTCAAATGTCATGTGATGTCACTTCTGCTGATCCTAGTATTTTAGTGAAATGACGTCTATGGTGCAAGGTTACTTGCGTTGGTACTAGGCAACAAATTGTGCGCCAGTGCGGGAGAAAGGACAGAAATGCACCATATCTTATAAATACAGTCCATTCCTGCCCTTTTGAATAGGGGTAGGGAGGCACAGTGGAAAGACTTGCGGTTCTTCCCTACTTCAATTCCTTGAAAATTTGGACCATAGAACTTAAGGCAGATCTCTTCAGAGACACGAGCAATACTTATGACTGACTGACTGTGCCCATGTCCACAACAGCATCTCAAAGTCAAAGGTGACAATTAAATGCAACAGGTTCTACCGCTATACACTTTACCATCATGCCCATGCCTGCCTTGAGACAGACTCAATTGTAAGTACACCATGTAACTGGCCATGACCCAGCTCCACCACTCTTTCAAAGGTGTTTTCCAGTGCCCAATCTTTAATCTCTTTTCCCCTCATCCCCGTAGTCCCTTACATGCTCCAAGTGTTCTGTGTTTCATTACTCCATGAAAGGCTATTATACCACGATGCTTGTACGATGTACTTGAAAACAAAGATGTCACTGCAGACACTGATCACTATTTTTAGGATCCTGCAGATATGAAATGTATTAACACTCTACATCAAGGGCTTTTATTAAGTTTCCTTGAAGGTTTGTCTGCTAGCGATGAGCAGAAATGTCAATTCAACAAATTGCTAGGGGTAGGGGAAGTGACATCACAGCACGATTTGACCACTGTTGACATAACAGGATTGACTGCTTGCCAGCACTCCTCATCCTTTAATAGTTATATATTCATTGTTCAAGGTGTCGCAGAATGAATGTGCTGAAACTGTAAATAGTAAAAATGGATTGTATAGACGTTTAGTTTGTGTTCTTGATTCTTTCATGGCCCTGAACACCATGCATAGGAAGGGCAGTGCCAGGAGCACCAAACGACAAACCAGGGGAAAGAGCTGCCAGTCCTGGCTCCCTCTAAATCAGATGTCTTGAAACTGGAGGCAGCCCCCCCAAAGGGGGGCCTCAAGTGAACACCGGGGGGTGCCAGGCTCTGACTGACAAACAAAGCATTTATGCTAATAACATGGCTTTGTTTTTAGCTGAATAAACTGAGCATCAGTAAACTGCACTGTAATGGGCCATCACTAACATGTTTTGTTATTATAGCCAAGCTGGGAGTAGGTGTCAAACGAGGAAGAACTCCAAATACACTCCAAACCCACACCCCACGTCTAATAATCACACTGTGGATACTTTTACACATTAGTAAGGCCTAACCAGAATAGTATGTTTGGCATCATGCAGTTGAGTGCATTTTTAAAACAGTACAGAACTTAACTGCAACGTTTAAATAGGGTTAGATATGTTTAAACATTGCCAATGTAATAGACAAATTGTGAAAAATTCGGAGGGGGGGGCCAATTATTATTTTTTTCCACAGGGAACAGCATTAAAAAGTTTGAAGACCACTGCTCTAAGGCATGTGTATGGTGATGAGACCCGAGGTTCCCGCACGGCCGCAGTAGGCATGCCTACTCCAGCTCACACCGGTGGTGGCTGACAGCTGTGATTGTGCCTGGCCCCAAAGCATGCATTAACCTCTTGCAAAGATCCGGCTCTACAAGTGTTACTTTAATCCACATTAGATTTCTAGCCCAGAGATTGACCCCCTCAAAGGTACAGATGAGTAAAGGAATATCTGTTCGATTCTGTCTGCAGTTTGTAAAGTTTGTCCACCAGTGGCAACAACCCCATGGGCTTCTTTCATTCACAGGATATCCGGTCCATGTAGGACCTCAGGAGTCAGGGAGAGTACAGCAGGTCTGTTCAACCGCTGGAGGGTCTGGGGAGGGGAGGGAAAGCTAGAGGGGATGTATGCAAGGGAGACAAATAAAGAAGTAGAGAGGAAGAAATGGAGAGGAGGGAGACAGACAGGCTGGCAGAGGACTATAGAGATGAAAAGAAAGAGAGGAGAAGAGAAAGAGAGAGAAACCGCAAGAGAAAGGCAAAGAGAGAGACCAAGACAGAGAAATAAATGGGGAGAGAAAGGGAGGGAGAGGAAAAGAGAACAGGGGAGAAAGAGGGAGGCACCCCGAGGGGAGAAGAGAGAGGGAGGCGACAGACTTAGAAAGAGAGAGAGAGAGAGAGAGGGAGACAGAGAAGGATAAATAGAGGGACTAAAACTGAGAAATAGATGGGGAGAGAAAGGGAGGGAGAGAAAAAGAGGAGAGGAGAGCAAGGCGGAGATTCACCGAAAGCAAAAGAGAGAGGGAGGCAGACACATAAAGTGCGGGAGAGAAAGAGAGAGGTGTCAAGAGAAGGAGAGAGAGGGATGGGGATGGGAGAAGGAGAGAAAGAGAAAGCAAGAGAGTGGTAGCATCGGGAGAGGGGAAGGGAGGTAGTGACAGACTGACACCGGCAGGAAGAAAGAGATGAAGAGGAAGACAATGAGAGAGAAAGGAAAAGAGGCAGCAAGGGAAAGGTAGAGACAGAAAGAGACGGAGCGGGAAAAGAGACAGAGGGAGAGAGGGTGAAAGAGAGAGACAGAGAGAAAGGAAGTGAATTAGAAAGGGAAAGGAAGAGAGGGAGACAGTGACAGATGTAGAGAGGTAGAGATATTGAAAGAGAGAGTCAGGGTGAGACAAGGGAGAGAAAGAGAGCGTGCGAGAGGGCGATGAAAAGAGAAATGAGAAGAGAGAGACAACGCGAGAGAGAGGAAGTGTGAGAGAGAGGGATTACAGGAGCCTGCAGTCTAAGAGGAGGTACTCCGATGAGTAATTCCTATTTCTCCTACTCTCACATCCCGGAATTGCTTTTTTCCCGCACGATTCCAGGTCTCCTGCTTCATTCTTCTGTTCTTTCCGTCTGAGTCTGGCGCGAGATCAGAGCCCCCCCATGTCTTCCTGCTGACCCGGCAGGACGGAGTAGGACTGGCAGCTGCTCTTGACATATGTGGGAGCCCTGCCCAGCTACGTCATGGCTGCTTGCACTGCAACACTTGGCTTTAGGTCTCGAACCAGTTACCTTTGCTGTCTGCTCCATTCCCTGCCACACCCACCCGGGCAGCCCCGCCTGCCTCAGAGCCCCCTGCCCCGTGGCCCTTGCTGGAGCTTTCACTGGGTGACCCCACCGCTGTGGTTGTCCAGCTGTGCCAGTCGGGGTGCACTTGGCCGGTCGGATGTAGAAATAGCTTCCCATTGGATTGAATGTCGGAATGCAGCGACAGGTAATTAGTAATACCACGCTATGGTGTGTTAGTGAATATTTTATAGCACACTACTTTCTCCGTGTGTGCGTTCTTGTCACTAGTGAATTTGATGAGTGGTTGAGGTGCTCCGATGCAATTCAAAGGAAGGAGTAACTAAATATGTTGATGGCTTACAACTCCCAAAATGGCTGCCTGCGCTGGAAAACAGGTCTCCCATTGGTTTCTCACAGAATTTAGGTATTTATATTAGTCTTTTTTCCAGGTCCATTCTAACTGATATTGGTGTGTGAAAGTGAAAAGTTGGCCTTCTTGCACCTTTGAATAGATTTTTGGAACCTTGCAAGCTGGGACGATTGCTGTGTTTAACTAAAAAGGCACTTTTAGCAGCCTTGTCTGTAGTGGGAAACTGCTCCTGCTGCCACTCAGGTCATTGAGTGCATTTTTATGGAATGTTAAGTAATGCAATGTAAGGGGGGTTTGTTGAGAGATGCGTGTCACCCATGACGGTATCCAGGTGCTGAGTGTACCATAGCTCAGCTAGAGTACTATGTTCTCTGCTCCGAGACCCAAAAATCTGTAATGTTCCATAAGCAGACCTTGAACACCTCAATCTTTGCATTGCCCCATGCTCCATGCTGTTTTCAGAACCCTTCTCCCAAAGGCAAGCCTCCCTCCGAGCACATCTTGTGCTCCCAGGCCTTGTCTCATCCCATGCTGCAGCACAGGCTCCAGAAATGGCACAAGTCCCAATATTCAACATGACGACCTCTAGATGTGCCTGCGGGGTGATGGGCTACTTGTATTCCTGTATCCCATGCCCACCCTGACCCAACCCTCCATAGTGTACACAGTCACCGTGTTCAGCCACAGGATGTGCCATCCTCCATGGGACAAGACACCCCATGGCCAGGAGTCCTCATCACAAGTGGGACAGGAGAGTAAACCTTACCTCTGCAGAGAAACAGAGGCTTGGCCGCCCTTCCGGAAGGGTGACGTTTCCCAACTTTGTCTGACTTCACGTTAAAGTTTTAACACTATGAATATCATGTGTTATGTTAAGAGTGTATACGTGTGCAAATACCTAATAGGTGTGCTGGCACTGCAAGACTGGTGAGAACTCTACCCCGGAATTCGACCAATCACAAAAACGAAACATAAGCAGATTACCAGTCTGGGACAAAAGACTTAAATACAGAAATGATGATTCTGGGAAGGTCTGACACCACGGAGAGAGAAAAGAAGGCTATTTAGGTGTAAAAAACATTGTTGTACCTCCTTGCAGGTTTGGGGTGGCACTCATCATCCATGGCACCCCTAGGTTGAAGACTGAGGGACATGGGATTGGTAGTGTGCCCAGTTTAGCAGCCATGTCACTGCTGGTCAGATGCCAGGAAGGGCTACCTCTTCCCTGGAGGGGTTCAATTTTAAGAAATATTCACATACTCGGAAATCATCTGCAGGATGGCAGGTGCTGACATAATTTCATGGTATCACCTGCACAGGTGAAAATGCAGCCAGAAAAAGAGAGTCGATCGTTAAGGATGTAATGATCCATAGTGTGGAAAGCCGCAGACAGGTCTTACAGTATCGGCGCTCTGACTCCATTGATATTGACTTTGTGTCTTAGATCGTCCATGAAGGCGGACTGTGCTCTGTGGGAGACATAAACTGGTCTGGGTCCCAACTTATAAATATTTGTTCTATTCCTACAGGTAGCGCTGGATCATTATTTCTTTTAACTTGTCTAGATGGGGAAGAGCTACAAATGGTCTATAATTTGAAAGACAGCTTGGGTTGGCTCTTGTTTCCCTTTAACAGAATGATCCACCCCTTTCTTGTAAGACTGGTAGACTGTTCCCCGTTCACAGACTTACTGATATAACTGGCACATACCATGTGACTGTTTGTGGGGGGATTTGTGCATGATGATGGGCAGTGATGTGTGCATGATACCACACAGAGATGTGAGCACGGGCTGTGCAGTGATGTGTGCAAGGTGGTTTGCGGCGTGTGTGACGTAACCGGTGCAGCATGGCCTCGTGGTGGCAACTCTGGCAGAAGCAACCGCGCTGCCTCTGTCCCCACAGCGCCCGATGCCATGGCCCCAGAAGGCTCCAGCCGCCCTGTCTTCGCCTCCAGGCCCCCGCAGTGCTGATCCGAGCCGGGCTCATTAATGCAGAGGCCGGGAGGAGGCTGCGTGACTCGTGCTCCGGCGGAGCCCTGCTGCTGCCCGTGCGTGGAGATCAAGCTTCGCGGGAGGGGGTGCAGCAGGGGCGGGGAGCGGGCGGAGGGAGATGGGCGCAGGATGCGGCTTCCAAGGCGGCGCTCGCGGATGCCAGCCAGCTGTTCTCCGTGCTGCCCTACAGCGAAACGGCTGCAGCAGAGATCACACGGGGCAGCCTGGGAGGGGCTGGGAGTGGGGGCCCAGCAGCGCTACTTACATTCCATCACTGCCATGTGCAACAGATGCCAGGTCCAGTACCCGCTCCCCTTCGCAACGTGCCAGTCCTATTTTATGAGGGAAGCCCGGACCTGTACATTTCGCCCCACGCTTCACAGACAGGGATGCACGTTGTATGAGGGAAGCTTGCACTACTTCTGGCAGTACTGTACTTGTCTTGTGTATCAGGGACGTTTGCATTACTGCTTTTGTTGCCGTACGTTTGTAACAGAAGCTTGCACTAGTGCTGCCAGTACTGTTCATGTGTAAGAGCGAAGATGCACTACGCCTAGCAGTACTGTACTTGTCTTGTGTATGAGGGAAGCTTGCATTACTTCTGCCAGTACTGTACTTGTCTTGTGTATCAGGGACGTTTGCAGTACTGCTGTTGTTACAGTGCATGCATATGTCAGAAGTTTTCACTACTTCTGCAGGTACATTACATGTCTTGTGTTTGAGGGAAGCTTGCACTACTTCTGCCAGTACTGTCTATGTGTATGAGGGAAGTTTGCATTACTGCCTTCATTACCGTACATGTTTATAACAGAAGCTTGCACCATTGCTGCCAGTACTGTTCATGTGTACTTGTCTTGTGTTTCAGGGAAGTTTGCAGTACTGCTGTTGTTACAGTACATGCAAATGTGAGAAGCTTTCACTACTTCTGCCAGTACATTACATGTCTTATGTATGAGGGAAGCCTTCACTATTTCTGACAGTACATTACGTGTCTTGTTTATGAGGGAAGCTTGCATTACTTCTGCCAGTACTGTTCATGTGTATGAGGGAAGTTTGCATTACTGCTTTTGTTACAGTACATGGTTATGACAGAAGCTTGCACTATTGCTGCAAGTACTGTTTATGTGTATGAGGGAAGCTTGCACTGCTTCTGGCAGTACTGCTCTTGTGTATGAGGGAAGGTTGCATTACTTTTTTGTTACCGTACATGTTTATGACAGAAGCTTGCACTGTTGTTGCCAGTACTGTTCATTTGTATAAGGGACGCTTGCACTGCTTCTGGCAGTACTGTACTGGTGTATGAGGGAAGGTTGCATTACTGCTTTCGTTACCATACATGTGTATGACAGAAGCTTGCACTATTGTTGCCAGTACTGTTCATGTGTATGAGGAAAGCTTGGTCTACTTCTGGCAGTATTGTACTTGTCTTGCACATGAGGAAAGGGTACATTACTGCTTTTGTTACCATACATGTGTATGACAGAAGCTTGCACTGTTGTTGCCAGTACTGTTCATCTGTATGAGGAAAGCTTGGTCTGCTTCTGGCAGTACTGTACTTGTCTTGTGTATGAGGGATGTTTGCATTAATACATGGTTATGACAGAAGCTTGCACTATTGCTGCCAGTACTGTTTTTAATGTGTATGAGGAAAGTGTGCACTGCTTCTGGCAGTACTGTACTTGTCTATGAGGGAAGGTTGCATTACTACTTTTGTTACCATACATGTTTATGACAGAAGCTTGCACTATTGTTGCCAGTACTGTTCATTTGTATGAGGGAAGCTTGCACTGTTGTTGCCAGTACTGTTCATTTGTATGAGGGAAGCTTGCACTGCTTCTGGCAGTACTGTACTTGTGTATGAGGGAAGATTGCATTACTGCTTTCGTTACCATATATGTGTATGACATAAGCTTGCACTGTTGTTGCCAGTACTGTTCATGTGTATGAGGAACACTTGGTCTACTTATGGCAGTACTGTACTTGTCTTGTGTATGAGGGACGTTTGCATTAATACATGTTTATGACAGAAGCTTGCACTGTTGCTGCCAGTACTGTTTTTAATGTGTATGAGGAAAGTGTGCACTGCTTCTGGCAGTACTGTACTTGTGTATGAGGGAAGGTTGCATTACTGCTTTTATTTCCGTCCATGTTTATGACAGAATCCTGCACTATTGCTGCCAGCATTGTTCATTTGTATGAGGGAAGCTTGCACTGCTTCTGGCAGTACTGCACTTGTGTATGAGGGAAGGTTGCATTACTGCTTTCGTTACCGTACATGGTTATGACAGAAGCTTGCACAAGCTCTGTATCTAAAAGAAAACTGTTCACAATAGCTTCTGGGTCTGTGCGTGCCTTGTGCACAAGGAAGGCTGCTGCTGCATATTCTGTGACTGTCCTGCATAGGAATGCAACTTGCACTGTTTCTGACTCATCAGTGCCTAAGCAATTTTTATGCTGCTACTCCATGTATCCACTGCTTCCTTTTTAGGTACGAGGGAACATTTAATTGATGCCTTATTACATATGAGGCAGAGTGCACGGCTGTAGCTCATGCTTTACTTATCTAAGCCTGCGCTATCTGTGGTCAAAGCTGCTTCCATTGCTTCTGCTCATCTTATGCCTCCTCTCGGTGTGATGGAGGCTTGCACTTCTGCTGCTCCTCTTGTACATCTTCTCAGTGTCAGGGAAGCTTGCACTTCTGCTGCTCCTCTTGTACATCTTCTCAGTGTCAGGGAAGCTTGCACTACTGCTGCTCCTCTCGTACATCTTTTCAGTGTCAGGGAAGCTTCCACTTCTGCGACTTCTTTCCTACATCTTTTCAGTGTCAGGGAAGCTTGCCCTTCGGGCTGCTCTTCTTGTACCTCTTCTCAGTGTGATGGAATCCAGCACTGCTGCTACCCGCCTTCTACCTCTTCTAAGTGTAAGGATGCTTCCACTGCTGCAACTCCTCTTGTACCTCTTTTCAGTGTGGGAGAAGCTTGCACTTCCACTGTTCCTCTTGCACCTCTTCTCACTGTGAGGGAAGCTTGCACTGCTCTTGCTCACCTTGTACCCCTTTTCAGTGTGAGAGAAGCTTGCACTGCTGCTGCTCATATTGTACCTCTTCTCAGTGTGAGGGAAGCCTCCACTGCTGCTGCTTGTACCGCTTCTCGGTGTGAAGGAAGCTTGCACTTCTGCTACTTGTCTTGTACCTCTTCCCAGTGTGAGGGAAGTTTGCACTGCTGCTGCTTGTCTTGTACCTCTTCTTAGTGTGAAGGAAGTTTGCATTTCTGCTGCTCATCTTGTACCTCTTCTCAGTCTGAGGGACGTTTGCACTATTCCTGCCCATCTAGTACCTCTTCTCAGTGTGAGGGAAGTTTGCACTGCTCGTGCCCATCTAGTACCTCTTCTGAGTGTGAGGGACGTTTGCACTTCTGCTGCCCATCTTGTACCTCTTCCAAGTGTGAGGGAAGCTTTTACTTCTGCGGCTTGTCTTGTACCTCTTCCCCGTGTGAGGGAAGATTGCACTGCTGCTGTTTGTCTTGTACCTCTTCTTAGTGTGAAGGAAGCTTGCATTTCTGCTGCTCGTCTTATACCTCTTCTCAGTGTGAGGGAAGTTTGCACTGCTGCTGCTTGTCTTGTACCTCTTCTTAGTGTGAAGGAAGCTTGCATTTCTGCTGCTCGTCTTATACCTCTTCTCAGTGTGAGGGAAGGTTGCACTTCGGCTGCTTGTCTTGTACCTCTACTCAGTGTGAGGGAAGCTTGCACTTCTGCTGCTTGTCTTGTACCTCTTCTTAATATGAGGGAAGCTTGCATTTCTGCTGCTCATCTTGTACATCTTCTCAGTGTGAGGGAAGTTTGCACTGCTCCTGCCATCTAGTACCCCTTCTCAGTGTGAGGGACGTTTGCACTTCTGCTGCCCATCTCATACCTCTTACCAGTGTGAGGGAAGCTTGCACTGCTGCTGCTTTTCTTGTACCTCTTCCCAGTGTGAGGGAAGCTTGCACTGCTGTTGCGTGTCCTGTACCTCTTCTCAGTGTGAGGGAAGCCTTCACTGCTGCTGCTTGTGCCTGACCTGCCCAGAGCTGCTGCATATTTGGACCTGTTTTAAGAAACCCCCTGAACAACTTTGCTTTCAGTGTGACACATTTCAGAGAATCCATTTTTCATAAGGATGGACGGGGGAAGAGAAAGCGCGGCCAATAAACTTATACGTCAGTATGAAGGAGAGTCGATCGCCAATACAGATTTGCAGAAATGAAGAGACTGTATTTTCCTAACCAGATACAATCAAGAGTATTATCATTCAATAACAGATATAAGGTTCTCGGCGTCTGGAATTATCATCACTCAGCGCACATAATTGCCCCGGGGGCATTGTGGGGTAGCCTGACCTCAACAAGGGCATTCCCGTTTAAATAAGGGTAATTAAAGGCACGCGGAATTTCACGGTTTTGTTCAGCAGCGTCCTAGTGTTTGGCTGCAATAGTCATACGCAATAATGTTGATGGTATAGTAGGACTTAATCTATATTTCTTCACACCCCAAGTGCTAAGACAGACTCCAAGGGAGGAAAAAACTGTTTAAGATACTTTAGGTGATGGGGAGAGCATAAGGCCTGTTCAAACATGAAGGGTACATTTCAGAATGGCACCGAGCAGTCAACCAGAGATGCAAAGCAACTCCCCCCAAGCCTACATTTTTAAAAACTACAAGTCCCACAATGAAAAGGTTTAAAAAAAAAAATAAAGACTAGCTGCTAGTGCCACGTGTGACAAGCTGGAGGTGGGGCCAGTGAACGGTCGATTTGGTACACAGCTGCGGGGGTGGAAGTAGTTACTAGTACAAGGGGCAAAAAAGCACAAATCTCTCAGCGAAAGTGGGGTAAGGGGCTGTCGGCGCCATGGACAGAAAAACGCGGACGTGCTCACACCGGGACAAACACATCGAAGGCCCGTACAGCACCACGGACACGCACCGGACGACCCACACAGAGGGAGCTGATGTGTGAACGGGGACTGGTATGTGCTCTGGACAGAGTGTTTGAGGTACTAGACCAAAGAGCGCATGCGCGTATACAATAGTTCAGAAGTGTGGACGGAGCTTATCCACAAGTAGCGAGCCAAGGCGATGTCAGACCTGGCTCAGCATTATGGGCAGAGCAGGGGTGGTCAAAGAAGCAGGGGTGGTAGTTGAATAAAGGCCTCTACTAGCTACAGACCGCACCCTGAATACATCTACAGCGAGGAGGCAGATCTCCAGGATTGGAATTACAGACAGGCGAAGGACATAGTTAATCTGTCCACCACCACTGACCGGGCGCAGTGTGTACAGAGTGAAGTGCGGGAGGGAGCGAGATCATCTGGGCAGTGCCATGGACAGAGAGCGACGTGTTCATAAAAAGCAAAGGGCAAAGATAATCTCTTCAGCACCATGGCCAGAGCTCTGTGTTCCATCCAGAACCGAACTGCATACAGCGAGCGGAGGGACAAAAACTGTTCAGAACAAGGGACAGAGCACGGCGAGAGCATCGATAGAGCGGAAAGGACAGAGGAGAACTGTTCACACCGTGGACCGAGCGCAATGTGCATATATACAATGGAGAAAAAAGATACAGCTGTGACCCGTTTAGCACCACCCACAGATCTCTATGTGACATTTGCAGAGAGGGACCAACTGCTCAGCAGTATGGTAGACGCGCAAGGTGCACATCTACGGCGAGGCAGGGGAACAGATTCTGTTCAGAACCATGGACAGAGCAAGGTGTGTATAGACGATGAAGTAGGGACCGGGACAAATTGTTCAGCACCATGGACACAGCGCAGCATGTACACCCACAACGAGGGATAGAGACAAATTGTTCAGCACCATGGAGAGACTCCGGTATGTCCCTCAATACAGAGGCAAGGGCAGAGCCACACCGTTCAGCACCATGGACAGTGTATTGTATCCACATCAACAGAGTGGGGAGATTAGAGACGACTCGTTCAGCATCATGTGCAGCGTGTACCTTTACAGCGAGGGATGCAGACGAAATGTTCAGCACCGTGGACAGAGCGCAGTGTGTAGGTCTATTGTGAGGCTAAGGATAGGGATGAATGAACTCTTTGTCACTGTATTCAAACTTTTTAATGTCGCGCACCCCCAGTGAAAACAAAAATCATTGCCCCCCCTTCCGAATTATTCACTATTATTCTAATAAATTGATGCCTAAATATGCAAACATATTTAAATTTTGCAATTAAGTTTATTGTTTTAAAAATGCAAAGACATGATGATGCCAAACACACCATTGTGGTCAGGCAGGCCTTACTAACGTGTTAAAGTGTCCACAGTGTGATTATTAGAAATAAGGGTGGGGGTTTCGAAGAGTATTTGGAGTCCCCTTCCCTTTTGAAACATATTCCGAGCTTGTTAATAATGACAAAACATGTTAGTGATGGTCCATTACAGAGACGTTTACTGCTGCTAATTTTTAAAGCTTAAAACAGCCCCTTTTTATTAGCATAATGCTTCTTTTGGCCAGAACATGGCACCCCCCCAGTAATCACTTTAGGCCTCCCTAGGGGGGGTCCGCCCCTCAGTTTGAAGACCCATGCTATAGACTGAGCACTGTGTGTACATTAGTGACTGAGATTCTCGTAACAGAAGCAGGCACGAGCAGGCCAGGGCCGGGTAAGGCTGAGGTCTGACCCTTCTTTAACCTCTGTTGCTTCTCGCCTAGGCCCGTCACCCACCTTCACCGAAGAGCACAGCCTGGATGACCCTCAAACACGCCTGTCTTTTACTTCCGATTGCTCTCAAAGGAAGCGTGGCCAGAAGTTTGGACCAGAATCAGTGCTTAATTTGTGCTTGCTGTTTCCGGTGCTGAGCACCGGCGCTTATTTTTGAGGGCCGGGGCTTATTCTTATGCCTCAAGCATTTGCTGCGAGCAAAAGACACATATGGGACAGACGGAGGAAGGAAAAACTAAACAGCGTCATAAAAGGAGAAAGTAGAAAGTTGCAGGATGAGCTGAAGGGGCAGGGGTAGCCGTAAATGGATTGAAGAGGCCCGAGATGGCTTCAGTATTACGCTGCCTCAGTATTCAGTGCTGGCAGATTTAATTTCAGCAGCCTCGTGTTTAAGGGAAGGGCTATGAGCACCTGCACCTCTTAATTTACAAATTAAGCACTGGCCAGAATGACCTCTTTTGTGTGTCGGGAGAGGGTAAGACTGCTCAATTTAGAAATGTTTTAAGTCAGGATGGGCCGAGGAGACCTAAACGCTGGAGTAGATGGTGCTCTGGGTACTCCCAGTATTTCATTAATGTCTGTTTTGAAAAAGAGAACAAGGGGGATTCAAACAAACACCATACTTTTAACATATCGTCAGCGGTAGTAAGCACTATATAAATGCAATCTCAATGCCAATCAGATATAAACGTGGGTTAGGGGCAGGCGTTTAGTTAAGACTGTGACAGTTACAGTGTGGTGGATGAGACCGACAGCATGACATGAAAATAGTAATTATGTTTACATAAGTACATTGAGGGTTCTCTAGGGATTTGTGGTGCTAGTATAGAAGGGGAATATATGGTTCTTGCCTTTCCTATAGCTCCTCATTGTTAATGAGGAGCACTGCGTCACCTGAATGCAGGTAAGGAGAAGGCAGTGTAATAGGTTAAATGATCAGAAGTGCGAAGTGTCACGAGAAGTCAAGGTGAAGACTGGAGTTATTCTGGCTGGCGTGCTGTTGAAGAAAGTGCTGAGGACCAGAGAGAGGAGATTTGATTAATTCCTTATATAAGCAAAGCTTAGTTTGTAAAAGAATAAGTGCGGGTGGCACTTTTTTCTATGAAGCCCGCTGCTACTATATCTGGGTGTTGCCAAATACGAAGGCTCTTGAGTTTTTATTTTTTTATTTCATCTCATGCCTCTTTCTTCAACCAATATACTATCCTAGCAGCAATATCACACACGTGTTGGTTTCCATTTAATAAGCCTTCTCCCTTGGCCACTGTTATCCATCCTTCTCTTTCTCCTTCTTCCCCCCTTTTATGCTTTTCCCTTTCTTGTTCTAGGTCCGAAGTCTGATCTAAAATGAGTTCCAGCCTCCTAAAATAGTGCCTGTGGGATCCACCACCAACCATGGCTCAAATTAAGCACTGTATTAAAAGTGTATGTAAAGCCATGGTGCCTGTAGTGGGAGATGGTGAAGTTCTCAGGGGGTTCGAAGAGCATACGTGTGTCCAAGTCAATAACTTTGTCAAGGAGAGATAAGAGGTTTAGTGGATGATCCTGTAGATGACTTTTTACAATAGTCAAGTTTGATGCCCAGCCATGTTGTTGATTAGGCAATTGCAAAATGTTATCAAGGCCTCAGAATTTATTAAATGTTCATATTTCATGCTATGTAAATGTGTGAATCCTTACAAATCTTGGAGGTGCAAAATTGCACCTAAGTTTCCTAGTTTGGCATTTTAGGGAAGAAAATGTCTTGCAGGAGGCATTTTCTCTTCAAATAGTCCCCTTGACAGTATCTCGAGGGACTGCTGAGCACCTTTTTTTTCAATTTCCATGTGAGGTACCTGAAAGTGAATTTCATATAATCGTACATATTTTTCTAGATTTTCAAGACATTTGGCAAAACAAAAATTTACTGCTTTACACATTTGTATTTTGGATGAAGGATGTGGAAGTGTGAAAGTAGAATGTTTTACCGAATTTACTCAGCTGGAATCTCATTGTCGAGGCCATGATGGAAATTAAGGAAACCAAACCCCAAGCCAAACTTCCTGACATGGTTCGAACAACCGGGGGAAACAAGACGGAGTTGGTTAGTGTTATTATTATGGAATGTGGGGATATGGCAGAACGTCGTGCTTTCCAGTGTCATCCATAGTTATGCAGATAGAGATTCAAGATTCACAGGGGGTAAATGTAGGAAAGAAGAAGCAGAAATGTGTGTAATCAGTGTAGAGTTGGTTAGTGAAACTGAGAGAGGACATAATTTTGTCAAGAGAGGTGCATGCCGCCAACTTGTTTAGCATGAAGGAAGAATGGAAGATATGCCAAGATATTAAATACGGAAGAGCAATTTTAGAAGTAGGAAGCCAGTCAAGTGAATGCTGTGTATGCAATGCCTAGCATGCCAAGGGTTAATCACAAGATGGTATGACCGACTGTCACAAAAGCCGTAGAGAGGTCAAGCATAATACGGCTGGAGGAAACGTGATTGGATGGTTAAGTGGATGGTTAAGCTTAAAGGAAGTTAGATGTGTGTGAGAGCTGATTTGGAAGAGTGGAGAAGCCAGATTGGAGAGTGCTAACTAGGCACTGGGAAGAGGGATAATGGTTAAACCAGTTGAAATAATCATCAAGTGTTCTTGAAAAGAGTGGAGAGGGGCGACTCGGCTGTGATTAGAGGGAAGGAAGCAGTTTTCTGTAGGCTTTTACACAGCGGGTTAACCACTACAAAGATAAAATACATGGAGTAAGTGCTAGAGGAGTGAGAGTTTCATTGACCAAGAGATTCATCACAACTAGAGAGCAGAAGTGCCCGGAATCTATGCATGAACATTTGCAGACTTCAGAAAAGGGCGAATCCCAGTGTGTGATATGACCTTGAAGGAAGTCAGATAAGCAAAGATTATTTGTGGGGGGTCAGTAAAAGTGAAGACTGTGTCAAGAATCTGACTGTGCTAATTTTTTGGAAAAGAAAAAAAGTGTAGTCATTGGCTAAGATATACAACAGGATTACTGTTGTGCCGACATGGTTGTTTATTGTATGAGCCATCTGTTGCGGAGAGGTCAAGGTGAGATAAGGAGTCTGTGATAGTGCACTGGCTTTGCATCTGCAAGGGTTAATATAAGGTAATGCAAGCCTTTCTTGCAGTCATCAGATGTATACAAGCCTTTCTTGCAGTCATCAGATGTATGCAAGCCTTTCTTGCAGTCATCAGATGTATACAAGCCTTTCTTGCAGTCATCAGATGTATGCAAGCCTTTCTTGCAGTGATCAGATGTATGCAAGCCTTTCTTGCAGTCATCAGATGTATGCAAGCCTTTCTTGCAGTCATCAGATGTATGCAAGCCTTTCTTGCAGTCATCAGATGTATGCAAGCCTTTCTTGCAGTCATCAGATGTATGCAAGCCTTTCTTGCAGTCATCAGATGTATGCAAGCCTTTCTTGCAGTCATCAGATGTATGCAAGCCTTTCTTGCAGTCATCAGATGTTTGGGAATTTTGGCTTTCAACCACGTGCGCCAAAGGCGGTTTAGATGCATTTATTTGACATTTCCCTCCCCTGATTTGCTCCCTGGTAATGCGAGATAGTGTCAGCCACTTGCATTAGGTAACCTTCGGGTATTACTCCATGTCAAGCTTTCCTTTTTGATGATGTTCAAGACGTGAGAACCTGACAATACACTAATATCCCTTTCATGAACATGCCATCACTCATCGATTCAATGCTCAATTTCTAATGTGACAAAATCCTTTTGGACTTTTATCCTATACAACTCGGCACAATGTCTTTGATGACTGCTCAGTGACGTTGATCACCATGGTCTCTTTGTTTCTCTTTTCAAGTGGCAGGACCTCCACCCACCACAGAACCTTCTCTCACAGCTTCCTCATTCCATGGCATCATGGCTGAGACCCACTCGTCTGCGATACAAGTATCCCTTCAAATCCTTCCATCCACCACTAGCACGGATTCCATCATTCTCCGTGCCCACCAGTTATTAAATGCCATGGGCTAGCTGCCTACGTTGACCTTCTCTAAATATGGCAGATGGGTCAAGGGGGCTCGCATACATGAGTGCTTAAAGGTCGAACATCTGATTCTCCCTCAAGTTCTCGTCTCTGGGCTATTTTTAGAAAATGTAAATTGAGGGAATATCCGCATTTTCCCTGAGCTCGTGCTCTGCACTGTGGGTATAATTTATTGAAGAAGGGAGGGCCTTGATTGGGCGAGCCCCAGGCAGACAGACCTCGCAGTTTTCAGGCGCTTGTCTTAGTCTACAAAGTGAAGGGAGGTAAAGCGTATAGAGGCACAATGGCAGTTTTCTTTCTCTGACCGCCCCTTCAGGTGACCGGATTAATCCTCATGCCTTCAGCTACATCATCAAACCCTGGCTACTCACTAAATGGCTTTAGTTTTACTAGTCTGCCAATAAAGAGCTGAGGACGCTTTTTAACAAATAAAGTCAAAAGGCAACTTTTTCGGCATATTAGCAGCTCTGTACATACTGTTTTAAATAACATGCTAATTTAATAACAATCAGGGCAATTACAACAATCTTGATATTTAGGCCCATTTTACATAGTTATTAAATTGATATGTTGGGAGACTAAATGATGGATTCCATTGAATGCATTGATGTATTTTGATGAGGCAAATGGCCAAAGCAGAACATTTGGACCAAGGGTCCTGGACTTATAGAAGCAGGCCTGAATGCAGCAGAGGAATAGTCCGAATTATATGTTTTGGGCTTGACGATTCATCTGTGTATCTATATAATATTACATATAAATGTCCACATCTCTTATATTGTACATAATACTAGTATTAGCGCATTCCTAAGGCTCCTAGTTCTGCCAGATATTTGTGCCGTGGTCAAAAGGAAAGAACCCCATCGTCCAAGATCACACAGTTTAGCTGCATTCACCAATACAATGACTAAATTATGTTTTCAAATTTTAAATCCAAATGCTATGATCTCATCTTCCACAAAAATCTAAGCTAATATCTCGCACCCTAGTGTCTTAGGCGCATATCTCCAACTCTAACACCAGGTTCACATATCTCATCCTAACGATCCTATACCAACATTATGCCTACATTTCCTACCTTCGTGGTACTTCCAGTGCTCAACTCTCCCATCCTGATGTTCAGCTCTCATTCCCACCCCAGTATTGACAGTTCCCTCCCTAATGGCCAAATCACAGACTCTTAAGATAAGCCTGCACCTCTCACTCCTACGTTCACTTCTCCTACCTAAATGCTAGGCTTTTATCTCTCACCCTAATGTTCACACCTCCCACCCTAATGCTCAAACACAGACTCTTACCTAGGCTCACACCTCTTTCCCTTATATTCACCACTTCTACCCAAATGCTAGACTTTTATCTCTCACCCTAATGCTCTCTCCCTCAACTGCAAAGCCAGTTCCACACCTCTCACCGTAATGCTAGTCTCTCATCTTGCACTGCTTCTCCCATTTGACACTCAAAAGTTAGTTTTCCTTTCCCTCCATAACATTCAGCGCTTATCGCCCCCAAACAATTACATCCCGCAACCAGATTCTAGGCTTTGCATGTGATGCAGACCCACTGGCATGATGAGGAGACCATGAATGTAAGGCGTTTTCCCTTTATAACTGCTGTGACAAAAGCAATGGGGCCTGATGCAGTCTGGGCTGTGCTTCATGCCATGGCAACTTCACAGTGAACAAAGTAGCCAAAGCTGCTGAAACAAATCAAGGGCAAACCTGAATTTGGACATGTACAAAATTGCTATTTTTTTAATGTGCATTTGGCAACGAACTACAGGGAAATGGCAGTTTCTACAAGTTTGCATGTTACTCAAACCGAGGGCCTGATTTAGAACTCGGCGGACGGGTTACTCTGTCACAATGGTGACGGATATGCTGTTCGCCCAAATCTCAATCCTATTCTATCCTACGGGATTTAGATTTTAGCTGACGGTCTATCCGTCGCCGTTGTGAAGGGGTAACCCGACCACGGAGTTCTAAATCAGGCCCGAATCTTCAACTGAACAATCAATTGACATAGAATAGTCTGCAATACAAAAACACCCGCAGTGATACAATACCTCCTCAGAGTGAGGTGTACTAACACTGCAGACGGTGCAGTCCCTTCCCATGCACATCCAGGATATTATTAGTGGAGGGGTGTAACAGTCGGCAGCAGTACAGGATGCTAACACAAGAGGGCGTTAGATTGCTTCTCCGAGGAATGATTGTGCCTCTACGGCTGGGGGAGGGGCCAGAGAGATTGAGGTAAGGGGCAAAATGCCACTTCAACTATGGTGCGAACAGAATTCGCAGCACGAGCGCAGTGTCCACCCCTACTAAAACTAAAGCTTTAGAATCTGCAGAAAACCAGAGGGTGCTGGACTTATGTCATAAAAAGGTCGCCTCTGTGTTTTGCTTTAGCTACTATATCTCTGCTCGTGGGAAGCCCCAAGAGGCTGTCGCTCTGCAGTATTTTATGCCAAACGAGGGGGCGGTGTCCCTTGAGACAAATGTTTGTACCAATAAAACTAATACGCAGGGAAAGGTCATGTTAGAGGGAAAAAGGTCACAGGTCAGCCCACCATAAGCCGCTAAGTGTGATCGGAGATGTTGTCACAGGCCAAAGCCTAGGTAAATTCACAAACACATCAGCGTAGCTCTGTATGGCTGCTCGAGACTAGCCCCCCAGTTCATACTTTGCGGGGATCACCATCTTTGTTGGGCTTAGTAATCAAAATAAAACTGAAGGGAATGTTTTTGGAAATTATATTTTTTCATGTACTTAGGATATTGGACACAATGAGAGTATTTCTGGGAAACAGCTGTTTGAGGCGAGTGAATAATGCACAGGAAGAACATTTCCCATTTCAGTACGCCTGATGTAAGTGAGTTATTATACCTATAGAGTTCCATCATATACCCATGTAGAAACACATAGGGAAAGGTAAGCCTACTTACTACCAAATCGGTACAATATGATATAGCTCTTATGCATGTACAGACGGTGGCTGCCTTTCAGTTCTTTGGAAGTAAGGACTTTCAACACACAACTGGCGGAACAGTGTGGATTCTATGGCACAAAGCATAGTTGCCTGCATTAGACTTGGCCTTCAATAACTTGGAGCAAGCAGCAACACCATGCCCTGTTTGAATTGAATGTTAAGTGCGGCTTTCACGACTTTTCACAATTCTTTAGACTGCTTTGGGTTATGATTGCACACATCAAACAAGTAGGGTACCATTACAGTCAAACAACCACCGAAAGCCTCAAGAAGTTGCCACATCTAAAACTCCAATAATGTGCAGATTATGTGCGATGCAAACAAAGGGCCTGATTTAGAGTTTAGCGATGTGTTACTCCTTCATAAACATGACAGGTATACCATCCACTCCGCTACCAGTGCATTATATCCAATGGCCTTTGTAATAGTGTGGATTAATCAGGCCCTAAATATCAGTCCAAAATGTTAGGCCCTGACCATAGAGACATCATCTAATGACACACTGTGTACCAGGTGATGAGATGCCATCTATTGGAACACCCATACCCTAATCATAGCATCAAGACAACATTGTAGTTATTGCTGAGAATGCCTGGTCCATGTACATTTCCGAATGGGCACTTTATAAACAACAAAAAGACAATAACAATAGGTCACAGTCCACAAACATCCAGTAACAAACGACTGGAGGGTCACTGTGCCTCACACCACCAGTCCACAGGGATGGTGCAGCCCTCTTCATGCTGAGACAGAATAAAATACAATGCACCTCTGGAATCTTTAAATATTTTTCCCACTTCCCTAACTGTACATGGTGAATCACTGCACCTGCAGCCTGTAGAATACCACATAATTGCTACAGACTGTGTATTGTACAACGGTGCCAGGTGTGAGGAATTTAGACCCACTGACGTAAAGCCACGGAGCTTGGCCTGCAGGTTCAGGGTGGACAAGCGAGGAACAGCAGTCTAGTGTGGGGCTTCCAATCACCATAGGATATCACAAACACTTCCACCAGGTCACAACCGCCCAAAATGGGCACCACTTGTGATGATGCAAAACAAGAATACTGCCCAGATGCTTAGACTATAGGTGTGTAGACAGATACCAAGGTGGGCAAGAGATGCACTAGCACACACTGACATAGTAGGTCTATAAGTGAAATTGACCACATAGGGGCAGCTACTCTTGACACCTGAATCCATGTGCAGCAATGAAATTTAGCGTGCACTGGCAATTTGTGAACTTTTAGCCGGAGTCTCTGGGTGGGAAGTTGGTTGAGTGCTTCGGATTGTACTTTGCCTGCCTGATACTGCACAGAGCAGCAGCAGACTATCACGGACAGCACGGCATCTGTGCCGCATGAAGTATTTGCAACGGCGGACGATTTCTGTGTGCTGCGCTTAGGTAATTTTATCAAATGTTCAAGTGTGCTCATGCAAAACCGCATGACGCTGGCACAGTTCATCTTGACTACCTCTGTAGTCCATAAATCCTAAAATCTGGGTATTTTCTGCATCCTCACCATAAAAAAATGTACGTGTTAATCCATTCTTAACAATTGCCTGTTCCCGCGCGAGTGCTGTCCACTGTCTTTAGATGAAGGACCATAAAATATACAATTTTCCTCTCTACTTCATTTTACATCCCCCTTGTCTACCACCAGTCGTTCTTCCCTTCTTTCCCTCTCCTTCGCAGGTTCTCTAGCCTCTGTGCTTAATTTGAGCAGGTGGTTGCTGGTGGGGCCCACCAGCACTCATTTTTAAGGACTGGCACTTATTTTTTCTCAACAGACTTTGACCAATAGCAAGAGTGATCATAACATAAAAGGGGGAAAGAAAAAGAAAAAGAAAGATAGAAAAACGATGACAAAGGGAGAAAGCAGGGATTAAGAAGAATCTGCAAGACTGCGATAAAAGGGCATTGATGGTCAGGTGGTGAATGAAGGGGGCTTGAAGTGGGTCCACGACCACGCCACGTTGGTATTCGGCACCCTGATATTCCATGCCACCTGCTTCTGAGCAAGTCTTTCAGCCTTGCATTTATTGTTTTACAGATTAGGCTCTCCCTGTCCATGGTGAGTATTCCTTTTGCAAATATGTATATCATTTATTAGTTTCCTTCTTTTTGCCTCTTCCTGCCAGTCTCTTTCGCCCCCTTGTCGTATTTCCATCCTGCCCTCCATACTCTCCTCCGTTTCTTGATCCAAATTGTCAACATCGAGCTGGGTTATTTTAACACTCTGCTCTGCGGGCTCCACCACAAAAATAGGCATTGAAGCTTCAGTGCTCCCCAAATGATGCTCTGAGATTGACAGGAAGCCTTGTCAGGCGTAAACTGAGGGCTGGATTACAAGTAAGTGAATTGGTGCTGGTGTACTTTTGCACCAATGTTTCCATGCTACAAGAGAATATATTCATTCGATGCAGTTTGTCCCTGGCATTTGCACCTACTGATATCACCTGTCAGTCAAGAAGGTTATTTTTGAGCTTGTCAATTGGTGCAAATATTATTGCAAAATTGCATCGGCACCACGGCAAACCCTACACATTCAGGAATGTTTAAAGAAAATATCCCCGGCAGCGGTGTAAACCCAAATATTCTGTCCTCTATGTGTCTTCTTTGTTTTTTTGGTCGAGTGTGCAAGGGCTTTGATGTGTTGTAATCTGTGCGGGGGCTTTTAACCACGCCCACCGCACGCCCATCACTATCACTCGTTCATGGGCTTGTCTTTGAAAAATCCTTTGTCATCATTGGTAAATCTTTACGTTTGAGGGAGCGCTCCCTCAATCATGGGATTCACATGGTACCACATTTTAAAATTGCCACAGTGGGCGCGAGTCTGTTCTCTTATAAGGGAACCAACTTTCCTGCAACATAAAGTGAAAAATACGAACTCACTTCAGAGAAGTCTTAAAACTTTTTTTAGGTCGAGCGTGCAAGGGCTCTGATGTGTTGTAATCTGTGCGGGGGCTTTTAACCACACCCACCGCACGCCCATCACTATCACTCATTCATGGGCTTGTCTTTGAAAAATCTTTTGTCATCATTGGTAAATCTTTACGTTTGTCGGACCTTGGGGCTTTTTTGTAACTGCCTTGGCCATCGACCCGCTATGTTTGACTGTGAGCAAACTTCTATTTCCTTTTGTGTCTGTCCTTTGCGCTGATGCTTATGGGGGCCGTGGCACTTTGAATTGACTTGCTTATATGAACTGTTTTACTTTTTTACTGTTTTACTTTTTATTTTAAATTTATGTGGCAAGTAAAGTCCAGTTAGGAATTAACAACGCTAATAGCTCGAACTCAAGCAAACGCAAGACCCATTGCATTACAAATGCTTGTTATTCCAGTAATTTACATCATCATCACCTTTCCTTGCCACACTAAACAATATTTAGGGGTGGGTAAAATTTGTTTTTTTGTGAGGGGAGGAATACACAATTTTTTCATACAATAATACAAAACGACACTTATTGACATTTTGAACTCAGGGAGATATCTTGCACACAAAATTCAAGGGCAATACCATTAGGAGACTGGATCAGCAGAAAATAGCTCTTTGCTGTGATGTTACAGCTTCTGCAATACATTTTCTACTCCAACCAATCACCCGCGTGAGAAAATCACAGTGTGACCATGAAACGAAAATAACATTTCATGAAACTCACATACCACAAAACCCACACATTTCGCAAGATTTCCCTTGTGTTAATAAAAAATGCACTCAGGCATAACATTTACATTGTAATGGTTCACTCAATTGTGCTGCAGCTTGATTCTGTTCTCACTCACTAGCTTATCCTTCTCTCATACTCTCTTCCTTCATTTTAACTTCTCTCAACTGCCTCCCTCCACCATCCTCTCCTGCCACGCTCAATGTTTCTAGTTCTCACGGACACTGTGGCCCATATTTATACTTTTTTAGTGCCGCATTTGCGTCATTTGTTGACGCAAAAGCGGCGCTAACTTCCAAAATACAATTATATTTTGTAAGTTTGCTCCACTTTTGCGTCAAAAAATGACTCAAATGCGGGGCTAAAAAAAGTAGAATTTGGGCCTGTGTTTCATTTTTGGTGTATATATCCGTCACTATCTACCTCGAGTTTTTTTTTGGTCCATCCCCATCTTTCCTCAACCTACTTCCTACATCCTCACCAAAGTCCTTGTTTAGTCATAAGAACATAAGTATCAACCGCTTGTCCTTCTTTTGCCCTGTTACTCAATTTAAAAAATGGTAACTGTTCAGCCCGAGGTACAAAACATCAAATGTGAACGCCAATATATATGTATATTTAAAAGACACAATCGTTTTATTTTCACAATTTCATTTTTTTTACTGCAGCAGCAAAAAAGCGGTGATCAGTAAAATGGCTATTTTGTCGAAAACAATTGTGTGTGATATAAAAAACGAATATTGTATTTATATAAATTGACTGAAGTCGTAAAGAAGTTATTATATTGGATCAACTTAGAAAGTTCAAAAGGTATCATCATTTTCTATTAAAAAAATGAAGATTGCCGTAGCCCTCAAAATCCTATTACTACAATGATTTATAGATCAAACAGACTCAAGGATGTACCAGGAAACACACACAATACTTCAAATCTCAGAACATGAGTCATCTGGAGGGGAAAACTCCGGTTCTAGATAAAGCTACAGAGTATTCTTTGGCCACCCGCCCTTCTCACCAGAGAAGGCAAGCACTACAGCACAGAAGCGGGGTGGGGCGGGGCGGGAGGAGGGATAAGGGTCCAAGCTAAGAAATAAGATGGAAAGGAATCCCACCACAGGAATACTCTGATGTCTCAGTGGCAGATGGATCAAAACAAATTCAATTACTTCAAAAACGGCTTAAATTCATTGAGCCGAAATTCCTCCATCGCAACAAAAATAGCACATCAAGCGGCGGCACACCGAGAAGAGGCACCACGACAGCGGGTTATCTGAGCAGCACAAGCTTCTCTTCCATTGTTAGGGAAGAGTATGTGAGTGATTGGGATGCAAGGGAAAGCCGAGCAGCGCAGACTGTCAAATGACCAGAAAGGGACTCTACTAGCCAGCCTTGGACTGTGCTCAATTCCCTAGAAAATGATTATCATTGAAGAACAAACTGTTGTAAACCCAGCCTTAGCCTGTCAGATCACTCCATTGGTATAGATATCTCTAGTAATAAGGAAACACCCAGGAGGCCATTTTAGATCCAAATTGGAACTGTCAAATCCCTGAACAGGGATCACTACCACCAATGGAAAATAATTTCTAGACTCTTGTAGACCCAGCCTTGGACTGTCAGATTCCTATAAAGCGATCTCTACTACCCATGGAAAAGAGTTTCAAAGCTGTTGTAGTCCCAACTTTGGAGTGTCAAATCTGTGGACCTGAAACAAGCATCTTGGGACTGCTTTCAGGATATCATCCTTCATCAGCCTGGCTAGCTTGACTCCAGTGGCATAGTGAAGGGTGATACCCTGAAACCGGTCCCAGGATGCTTGTTTCCGGTCCAGGAAGGACCTGGCCTGGCAGTACGGGCTGGACTCTGCCCATGGGGAACAGGGTCAAGACTGATTTACAAATGGCTGCGTCTAAACTTGGGTGGCATGGTAAGCAAAAGAAATGATGGATTAAACCCAGATCTGTGACTGGGGATGAATGTTTTATTGGTTCTACATTCTGTCCATCATTTGTGTTTATTTACTTTTGTCGTCCTAAGTGCATCGGGTGTGTCCAGATGTGGAGTCCTGGGCTCACTATGCCACTAGATTCAATCTGTCTGGCTGATGAAGAGTGATACCCTGAAACCGGTCTCAGGATGCTTGTTTCCGGTCGAGGAAGGACCTGGCCTGGCAGTTCGGGCTGGACTGTTCCCATTGGGAATAGGGTCAAGACTGATTTGCATATGGCAGGGTCCAAACTCAGGTGGCATGGTGAGCAAAAGAATAGATGGATTAAACCCAGATCAACAAAGCAAAACAAATCAGAAAAGCAGCACATGAAGAGAACACTGGAAGGTGGCATACGATTTAGTACAAGGAGCCACACAAGAAACTCTAGAGAAGAGAATTATAAGAATACAGCATAGTACGGAAGTAAAGAAAGACATCAATTGAAGGCAGCAGAGGAAAACAGCTAAAAATGACACCACAGGAAGCTCTGAAGAAATGTATCATGAGAATGCAGCACAATATGGAAGTAAGAAAGACAGCAGAAGAAGAGAACAGAGGAAGGTAGTACAGGAGGACAGCTACAAAAAGACACCAAAGGAAGCTCTGCAGAAATAAATCACAAGGAAGCAGCACAGTATGCAAGTAAGAAAGACAGCAAAGGATAGATCAAAGGAAGCTAGCACAGGAAGACAGCTAAAAAGATACAGGAGACTCTGCAGAAATATATCATAAGAATGCAGAACAATATGCAAGTAAGAAAGACAGAAGAAAAAGAGAGCACAGAAAGATAGTACAGGAAGACAGCTAAAAACAGACACCAAATTAAGATTTGAGGAAATGCATCCTAGGAATGCAGCACAGCACCGAAGTAGAAAGACAGCAGAAGACACCAAAAGACGGCAGCACAGAACGTCATGAGAAGAAGACACCAAAGCACAGCCTCACTGAAAGGCAGCCCAGTGATGGAGCACAGGAAGGCACCATGTAAGGAACACAAGCTATGACACAAAAGAAGTCCTCTTAGGAGGGTAGAAGGGAAAGGAGCTATAAACGACCATACTTGAAAAACCTAAAGGGGAGGCATACCCCAGCAAAAGGGTGCATGTTGAGTAAAGTAGAAACTACACAAAAAGCACCCCATTTAGAAGGTAAGAGCAGGAAACAAGGGGAGGAGGAAATTAGATCGATAAAGACAAAACGTGGAGGAGTCTGCTCGAAGACAGACCCTGAAGTCCAGAACAATAGTTCTGTAGAGAGACCTAACCACGTCGGGAGCCAAACTACAAGGGAAGAGCCGCAGTGTGATAAACAGTGGACTGGCTATAACGCCACTATTAAACTTCCACTGTTTTTCCACAAAGTGGAAGCGTGCAACAGGCGACCTTCTAAAAAATGTACATAAGCACGTAACAGAAATACCGAAGTTGGGAAAATAATAGGGAACGATACCTGCATAACACAGTAGACGGGTGTTAGGGGAACCCGAAGCTGACCCTCAAATGGCTATGCAGAGGAAAACTGAAACTCATCAGTGAGTGATAAACCAGCAGGCCAGGGTGGTGGCGAACGTGGACAATGGATCGCTACATTTGCATCAAAGCAGATGGATGCAAAGCTTGCCCGCGAGCACTGGAGACTCCCATCTTGTGACCGCATCTCACCTGCTCTTTGCAGAAGACAATGCAGCACAGAGTATATTGTATCATCCACAATATACAATGTAAACATTGCACCATCTCCGTGATATAGTCCGCGGAAGTTTCTCTTTTCTGCACACAGGGAATCACGAAATGAAATGCATGAAGAGGCAGCCTGAGGCGAGTGATGCGAAATACCCAGGAGTCCAAGCCATCGCTGCTGCTATTTGCTAATCTGACATTAGAATGGCATTGCAGCACTTTTCATTAGTCAGAGGGGCGACTTTCCTGCTTGGGGGCAACAAAATAAAGAAATCTTTACAGAACACTTTACATAGGCTGGCAACACGTAAACACCATTGAGAGGCTATCTTGCATTTACCAAACAAAAAGATTATAACTTAGGACTCAAAACAAGTTCAGCATATTGATGCTGAACGATTTCTAAAGATGATCTGGCTTTTGAGTGAGGATGAGTTTTTCCGTGACACCCAGGAATCACAAAATCCAACTAGGACATGTTTACCCATACAGAGTTAACTCGGGAAAGGGTTAATAGGGGGTGAGGCACTTTAAGGAAAGGGTTACTTAGACAGAATCAGGCAGGAAGAAAAGGGACAGTAGGACAATGGCTACCTATTGGGGCATGTGGCACAGTGTTCAGCCAACCAGCAGTCAGCCTTGCCTACACCGGCCCCACCCCCCGGGGCACATTCTGTACAGCCTGAGACATAACATGGCAACTGGTGCTGGTTGCTTGTCTCCACTATGACTGTTACCAGGTGTTACTGGTGAAGCGGGGAGAAAGGTGGTCTAGCCCTGCACCGCAGTCATTCGGGGGCTTCTCGACAATCCCTCGCCTAGTGCACCTCTGCACTCCCTCTCTGTCGTCCCCACTCTACCTGTCAGTCTCTTCAATGTATTATTTTCTCTCTCTAGCTCAGTCCCTTCCAGGTTTTCTTATTCTCACAGTTTGTCCACGCTCACTTGGACGCTCTTTTCCCCATATAGATTTCATGGCTCAAGCTAAAGAAAAATCCGTAGAACATTAAGACCTGGCACACAACAACTCACAGGGCTCCTGCCGCCAATGCAACTAGGAGCACTCAGAGGGCCTCCATCTAGAACTTAAAGCGAACCCAGAGACCCTGCTTTATCACATTGTCTAGACCACAAAGGCATTTCCTCTATTACATTATATAAACAATAGATCACATGCGCCTGTAGCAGAACATCCAGCACCTGCTTTAAGATAAAGTGCCGCACACCTCTCTCATCACAATATTAACACAAATCACATGCATCTCCAGCAAAACCATACAGCACTTGCTTTAAGATATAGTGCAGCACACATCTCTCTAAATAATATTAACGCAAAACACATGCATCTCTAGCTAAATCTAACAGCACTTGCATTAAAATAAAGTGCAGCACACCTCTCTCTAAACAATGCTAACACAACTCACATGCATCTCCAGCAGAACCATACAGCACCTGCTTTAATATAAAGTGCAGCACTCCTCTCTCTATCACAGTATTAACACAAATCACATGCATCTCTAGCAGAACCACACAGCAGCTGCTTTAATATAAAGTGCAGCACTCCTCTCTCTATCACAGTATTAACACAAATCACATGCATCTCCAGCAGAACCACACAGCAGCTGCTTTAATATAAAGTGCAGCACTCCTCTCTCTATCACAGTATTAACACAAATCACATGCATCTCCAGCAGAACCACACAGCACCTGCTTTAATATAAAGTGCAGCACTCCTCTCTCTATCACAGTATTAACACAAATCACATGCATCTCCAGCAGAACCACACAGCAGCTGCTTTAATATAAAGTGCAGCACTCCTCTCTCTATCACAGTATTAACACAAATCACATGCATCTCCAGCAGAACCACACAGCAGCTGCTTTAATATAAAGTGCAGCACTCCTCTCTCTATCACAGTATTAACACAAATCACATGCATCTTTAGCAAAACCATACAGAACCTGCTTTAATATAAAGTGCAGCACTCCTCTCTCTATCACAGTATTAACACAAATCACATGCATCTCCAGCAGAACCACACAGCACCTGCTTTAATATAAAGTGCAGCACTCCTCTCTCTATCACAGTATTAACACAAATCACATGCATCTCTAGCAGAACCACACAGCACCTGCTTTAATATAAAGTGCAGCACTCCTCTCTCTATCACAGTATTAACACAAATCACATGCATCTCCAGCAGAACCACACAGCAGCTGCTTTAATATAAAGTGCAGCACTCCTCTCTCTATCACAGTATTAACACAAATCACATGCATCTCTAGCAGAACCACACAGCAGCTGCTTTAAGATAAAGTGTAGAACACCTCTCTCTAAACAATACTAACGCAAATCACATGCATCTTTAGCAAAACCATACAGAACCTGCTTTAAGATAAAGTGCAGCACAACTCTCTATCACAATATTAACACAGATCACATGCGACTGTAGCAGAGCACACAGCCCCTGCTTTAAGCACAACTGTGCATCTGCCTGGATCATACTATGTCACATGAATCGGAACCCCTGTTTAGCGCACAACCATGGAACACCGCCTATATCACAGTACATTAACCATAGTTCACATGCATCTGTAGCAGAGTCTTAAAAAAGCCTCTTGCAAAAGGTACACTCCGTGTTTCGCACCTGCTTGTAGCACAAGCATGGGACACTTTAATTCCGCACAGTTTGTAAACTATAGTGAGCCCGCCTCTGCCAGAAACATTGCACGGCTGCCTCTTGCACAACGCACAACCTCATATGGCAGAGATTGCTGCCGCCTTGTGCTGTCTGCAAGGCACTCCTTTCTGTACTGCAGCTCGAGGATATCCGCAGTGAAGGAAACATGTAACATTTGAACATGCCTAACAGACAGCATCCATGTCTTAAGGCTCAACATGGCGCATCTTCGAGTTCTGCGGCTTTTAGAAACTCTCATCATTCGGCCTCGTGGTTTAGAGGCCACCAGAGCCCCTTCATGACATTATCAGACCATAATGCACCGTCAACCATTGTGCATCTTCTCTAGATGTAAAAAAGAGAGCACGCGTCCAAGAGCGAGACAGAGGGAATGTGTGAGTAAGAGAGAGAGAGTGAGGCAGAAAGGGGAGATCCCGAGAGGGAGTGAGGGCACGTAACAGCACATATTCCTTTGACTACCACGGGCAGGCGGAACGCAGAATATGAGACTGAGTCGCACTGACAGTGAGCCCGGAATATGTGACTGAGCGCTGTGACAGTGAGCCCGGAATATGTGACTGAGCGCTGTGAGCAGAGACGACAAATAATGATAGGCAGTGATAGAGCTGTGCAAAATTGTATACTTTTTTGCGACATATCACAACACCTACATGAATGGCTTAAAATGTGGGGTCTCTCATGGACGGGCATACTCACGCAACTAAGTCACGCAGCATGCCAGCAGGGAACTGCTACAAGCAGGAAATGTCCCTCAGTAAAAAATATTCCACGACAAAAAATACCGAAAAATGGTTTGTAGTAAAAAATGTTGTAAATTTCATATAACGCAAAGCTCCACATTTGTTTAATGTAAAGACTCACTGGCTTTGAAGGTGCTGGTGCCTGGATGCCTCTAGGGTTCTCTGCGCCTTACAAATAATTTTAGACTTGCCTTGACTTTACTACTGAAGACCATGGACAGAGGGAATACAGAATAGACGAATTAACCCTGCAGCATCAACAGAGACATTCTGACTAAGCAAGAGTCAAGAACGGCGAAACCACAGAACAGTTGTCTGAGCGTTGAGTAGACCACATGTGAGTGGATCAGGAAGCAAGAGACACAGGTGGGGGACCGCATCGATACCCACAAACAAAAACAGTTCACACTGGTTTTCCCTCTATGATCCACTACTTGGAGCAACATACTTTATGTTCACAGTAAACAAAGCAGACTGAAACGTTCCTGCGATAGAGAATATAACAATTCTCAGGCCGTATTTATTCACAACCATATAAACACGACATAAAAATATCATCATATGTACAGTATTTCTTTTCATCCTTAAATTTCCATAATTATTTACAATATACATCTCAAATCTTAAAAAGGAGTCATGGTTGTCCACCCACCAGGCAGCTGTGGCATCGTCTGTAAACTGGGGGCCGTGTTTCCCCCAAAACCAATTACGCTTCACAAGGCGAGACTCACCTGCCCCCTCAAGATAGAGGGGGCGCGGGCCAGCATGAAAACTGTCCCCCAATCCAACCATGCCAGAGCCAACCCTAAGCAAGGGATCCCCCCTGGCACCCAATGGGAATGATACTGGGCAACCGGGCCATACCTTGGTCCCCTGGCGCAGTCTCATCCCCCCAAATTAAAAAATTCCAGGGCCATGTAATGGAGTACCGTGGGGGGAGCTATGGACATTCGCGGTCATGCCTTGCCCCAGGCCAGAGAGAGGTGAAGACAAGGCCAAGGGCAGCAAAGGTCAAGGCAGCACGAGGGCGTCTTGTGGCAGGCCGGAGTCCAGGGAAAAAATGAGCAAAAGAATTCCTCCAGTCCTCTGGAGGAGAGCGTCGATCGTCAGGGGCAGCCCCAGGGTCAAGAAAACAACCTGACCCTAGAGGGACTTTAGTCCCCCTTTTAACTAACTCGGGCTGCCCCTGCTGATTACCTGGGAGCCCCCACCACACCCCCTTCAGCCAATCGGCTCACCCCTCGGGGTGAGCGCGATTTTCAAAAATTTTCGCGGCAGCCACTGTTGGGCTGCTGGCCGAAACCGGTCCGATCCGGCCCGCACCTGTATTGGGGGCGCGCTATGCCGTGGTGCGCGCCCCCTGCCCAGAGGCCCTGGAGAGACAGAGCACAGAATACTTGACAAGATGGAGAGAGAGAGAGAGAGGGATAGAGAGAGAGAGCAAGGAATCTCCAGTTAAGAAAGAGGGAGACCACGATACATGACTCAGCATCAAGAACATCCCCAAGGCGATTAGATTGCATCAGGTAGGAGAAGGCAGAGTATATGAGAGTGGACCCCATGGAGGGACATGCACAACATCAAACTGAGCATCACGGGCAGTGAGAACGCAGAATGTGCTACTAAATAACAGAAGGCCAATGAATATCTGAATCAGCACACTGACTGACTGAAATAGGCAAACAACTGACTGACTAGGGACAGCACAGCTGTGGGTGAGCATTGACAGAAAAAGCAAGCGGCACCAGAGGAAGCATGATAGACAGAGAAAGCAGATGTTACCTGTCTAAATACCATCAGCAGGACAGCGAGGGCCTAATTCACCAAGGGACTTACCACTCGTAAAGTTCCAAGCGCGGGGTCTCTGAACTCAGGGATGAATCTCCGCACTACAGTGCTCAGGGCAGAGATATCACCCCAAGCTACGGGATTCCGCCACAAGTGCAGAGGCTTCTCACTTGTAACTTTACAAGTAGCAAGTCCCTTTGTGAAACATGCCCTGGATACCTGAATTAGCACAAAGACTGACTGAATCAAGCCAACAACTGACTGAGTGGAAACTGCTCACAATATCTGGGTGAGCATCATTGACTGATGAAGCACTAAGTCGCAGTGAAGCATCATAGACAGAAAAAACACAGAATGTCTGACTGGACACCTTTAATTGTAAAGATGTAGCACCAGGGGCTCGTCCTTAAGAGTAAAGGAGCAAAGCGCGGCCTGCACCGAGCACAGCGTGCAGACACATATAAATAAAATGAGATAATAATGCCATTTTATTTTGCGAGCGTGAGGGAATGGGTTGGACCGAATCCTGCAATTGCATGATGACTGTCGCCCGTGCCAGTGTGCATGTCAGGTTGTCCGGTTGTCTAGACCGGCAAGCCCGACATGTGTACTGTAGACCCAGCAATACCAGGGCTGTGAAACAGCCAGATGATTGCTTACGCAGGTCTTCTGCCTCAAAATGAGCGCTGAGTTAGCCTGCTCCAACCGATCCTGCAGCTGCTCTCATGCTGAAAACAGCATGAGAGTAGGCTTAGGATTGGTTGGATTTGTGTTACCACTGCAATGGAAGGAAGTACTTCCCTTCCTGCTCGTGGACACCAGGGGGGAAGTGCCGCACTAGGAAGAGCCGCAAATTTAGTGAGTTTGGCACCATCGCGCCCCAGCACGTATTAGTCCTGCAGGCCGCCACGGTATAGCACAGAATATTTGTCAGATCGTCATTGATCACTGTCTAAGCACCACGTATAAAGAAAGCACAGACTCTTAAGGACACCACAAGGCACGGGCAGGGAGTGCGTATAATGTACAATTAAGCGCCATGAACAGAGAACAGACTGGCGGACTAAGCACAAATGACAGAGTAAGCACAAAATGACTCAGCACCTCCTTGGAGAGAGAACGTAACAGGTCTGACAGAGAACCACGAGCAGACAGTGCACAAAAGATGTGCCTGAGCGCTGCTGGCAGAGCAAAGAGTCCCAGATCCAAGTAACAGTCAACAGAGTCTCCACACCGACCATCATCTGAGCACCACAGACACTGCCCACAAAGCACCGAGGTGACGAAAGAAAGTGAACCCAATTAACAGTGTGAGAGGCTAATGACTACAGCCAGAATGCAGGCTTAGGTAAGTGCAGGTAGTGCTGTCACTGGATACCTGTTAGGTTTCTGAGCTGCCGCAGAAAACGCGTCATGTGACGCATCTGTTTAATGGGAGGCACTACTGGCGAAGGAGGAAATACGCCCCCACTGGACCGCTGATGGAAACGCACCACACCAGAGCAGTGTCCCTTAATTCCCTCTTCAGAGGCAGCTCAACACTGACAGGCACAGGCAGAATGACCGAGCAGGGTTACACCAATGGAACGTGGACTTTAACATTTAACTTATGCACTATGCTAGGTATTCGCAAAGTTAATGGTCCTGGAAACAGATCTCACAGAACTAGAATTCTTTATTTGTGTGATTAATAAAAAACAATACAAAAGTAAAAGTCACAGGTTACACATAATACAAACATTAAAAGGTGAAAATGCTGTTTTCAAACGAGTTTCTCAAAAGAAAAAAGAGCAGGAGGACTAGTTACATGTCCCTTGGAAACTACTCGAAAGGACTAACATCATCAGACATGATAACACATCCCACCACTGTCTCGAGACTCATTGTACGCAAGTACATGTGTCTAAGAAGAAAGGCTAACCTCACTCTGGTTTAAAACATACCTCTTAATACATACATGTCCGGGCGAGCGTCTCGCTAAAAGGGATTTACAAAAGGCCGAATGTGCGAGGGGAGGGTGGACCTGTAACATAGAAATCAACATTAACACACCTCTCTGCTTGTTTCAGAAGAACATGGAAACCAAATTAGATTCGCAACAATGAAGGTGGTCGTCAGATATGAGAACTACAAGGATACTTGTTTAACCACCAAATAACCACAACTCTATACACGAGTGACGGGTTTCTTCCTTTCCACACTTAAGACATATGGGAGAGTCTTGCTTTTCTTCTACAAAAATTATAATTTCCGTTACAGTGAAGTAAAAAAAAGCCTTTTACAACAAATGTATATATTTGAATCATTTTTGTGATTTTCTGTTTTTGAAACACCTGATTGATTTGTTTCTTCTAAGATTGGTGATGCTGAAAAAATTAGAAGTGTATTTTTGCTGTTTTAGAGGAAATAGATCTTAAACACTATTTGTGGTAAGTTACATAAAACACACTCTGAACATCACAATTGGTTCGGGCATTCTTTAGTGGGGACAGAAATGCCCATATATTGCTTGAGTATTTTTTTCACTAAAATGAGCCACTCTGAAATGTATGAAGCCTACACATTTGGTGGCATTCATCCTTCTTCCCAGGTAGAAACTCGATTTGGGGCATTCAAAAGAACTGGACCCAAATGGCTGACCTTTTCCTTTTAGTAGTGTTTTCTTCTGTAAGTCCACATGACGAAGTTAACCACTAGGAACACATGTCCCATTTGTATCTGTTCATATATTGCTATTTAATCAAGTGTTATTATTCACGTATGTAACCAGGAAATGTATCAATATTTTATAATCAAATATGGAAGTTATTTTATAGTAGTTTGGAGTTTCTGGGAACTTTGAATATGCTTGCTAGGTTTCATAGTTCAAGTAAGCCTGGCAACCAGGATGCTCAGGGTTGTATCTCTACACATTTCTTAGAAGTGTAACCTCAATTTTGAACCTGGCAATTGTAAGTTGGATTTTAGGAGAATAAGGATCCTAGTATTGTATATATTAGTGATATTCTCTCCCCATGGGCGTGAAGCACTTTCTCTGGGAACAGATTGTGCCACATGCTTATCAGATATATTTTTGCTGAGAGTAACACGTCTCTGTCACGTTAAGCTCTATTGACTGGTATTGACAAAAAGGCATATGTATACGTTTCTACAATTCTCTGTATTTTAGTGCTATGCTCCAACTGACGTTTTTATCATTAAAGACCTGGTCAGTTGAAGGCAAGTATCTTTGATTCTTTTGCAATTAAACAATATTTAATTTAATGATCTTTTGCTCTCTAATTTCTAATGCTATTATTAACAATATTTAATGTAATGCTCCTTTGGATTAAACGCTAGTTGGACTTCAGGTTTCCCAAGGTGTTGTGTTTTAGTTTTAATGCCACTTAAAACACGATGAGAACCAGAGGTTTGCAACATTTTTGGCGAATACCAATTCTGATTTTCCCTCACTGAGTTACTGATGGATGTGTTGGATCACAACTAAGTGAGGATGCCAATAAGACTAACTTGCTAATCTAACAATGGTTAGTGCTTCAGATAGTGTGTAAAGCTAACAGCTACACTTCTTGGATCTAGTCAGCCTCTGCCTACAAGGCATCCTGGATCTCTCCTGGGTGATTGAACTTCTGTAACATGCAGAGCATTCCTGATTGCTAAAGGAGGATTCTCTTCCACTATCCCAGTGACATACAGGGTTGTTCCATTTTTATTTTTACAACTTGTGTTTCTCTGTTGTAAAATAGTGTTGCATAAGCCCAAAAGGACACATTGAGTCCCCCTATAGTTCACTCTATTGGTAGATATCAAAACGGTGTATCTCAAGGACAACATGTGTCTCAGTTGAAGTATAAAAATGACTAAAGACTGGATGGTTTCAAACCCGATAAAATAATATCCTCAAAAGCAGAGTTTCTCCTTCATTCATTTCTTGGTTGCCAGTGGCTAGTTCAAATTTCAGTGTTCAAGTCAGTGCTGAATGGCACCTCTTCTACAGTGCTGACTTTGAGGAAATTCCATTTGGTTTGTAATCCAGTCTAAATCGCAGACGTATTCTAATAGCTGATATCATCTTATCAACAAAATTAGAGTTTTTTTTAGGTATCTGAGATCATTGAAATGTAGTCTACTGTCTGAATATTAGATCCTGTAAGGTTTATCGACTTTGACCACTTATTCCAGTTTTTCATTCTTTTCACGGACACATTTTAAAGAATGACCAAAAATTCTTGCTAAGCTTGTAAAATTCAAGCTATATTCTACCTAGAACGGCAAACGTGGCAGAACAGGAACAATGATGCAGATATTCTCAGTGTGAACTCCACGACTGGAACTATCGCCTAGGTGAAATCAGACAGATGTCTAAATATTTAGTTTTCAGGAGGAAATAAAACACATCCATGAAAGTACCCCTCATGGTCCGACATAAATGTAAGTTTAAAGCTTGTGCTTTAAAAGCTGTTAAATATAAAAATAAATACCCAAATAAGTACACCTATCATTTGAACAGGGATTATAACAACCTGCCCCCAGATCACATCAAGCATAACAGAACCATGAGTCCAATTCTTGCTCCACAAAAAGAGTCTGTGAAATCTGAAGTTGAGCGAGTGGGGCCGCTTGCTTCTGTTAGCCACTTCTCTCACCTGGACAGTCACACTTTCTGTTGTCCTTAATGGAGTGTTGAATATGTGGATTACCAGGGGACGGGATGTGATAATTGACTCTTTGATCAGAAGCTGCTTCCCAGACAACTGAAGTGAGGTTATGCGAGGCAAAGCGTACATCGTCCTGCTATCCTCCCCTCGTCAACGCCGGTCTTGTGGCCATGCCTATGAGAATGCCAACTTGAGGCGCTCTGCTCTGCAACTCTGTGCAGTTCCCGCACATGCTCTTAGGACCTTGGCGTGAGGTGATTATGGGGGTTATTACAACTTTGGAGGAGGTGTTAATCCGTCACAAAAGTGACGGTAAAGTGACGGATATACCACCAGCCGTATTACGAGTCCATTATATCCTATGGAACTCGTAATACGGCTGGGTGTATATAACTCACATTTGGGACGGATTAACACCTCCTCCAAAGTTGTAATAACCCCCATAGTTTTCCTGTAATGGTTTGTTTGATAGTTGGGCCAGTAGTCATCAAATGTACTCATTTTTGTGGTGCGGTAAGGTTCACATCTCATCAATTCATAGCTCATCTGTTTTCACATACGCAACTTATGCAGACTCAAATAAAATTTCTTCATTGAATAATTGTTTCACTGAACCACAGTTGTGTATCTGGATTCCCACATAGCTCAGTACATGCTGTAAATGACAAAACCGCAGATGGATACCGAATAGGGACCATATGTACCAGAGCTTGACTCAGTCTCCTCTTGGATATGAGTTCATTGAACATTGTGGGAAGGCTTGGCTTTGCTTTGAGTGACCTCAGAACTCTTTAAGTGCAAAGAGGCAGTTCCATCCGCAATATACGGCAGTATATGATCTAAATATCTCACTGTTCCTCCTCTGTGGCACATACCAGGCATCCTGGGCATCCTTCTGTTCTTGTTCCACAGTACTTCAATCAAAATCGGGGTTAAGTGAGGACAGAAAGCTATGCCCCTTGCTTCCTTGTTGAATGAATGAATGAATGAGAAATTGTACGGTACACTTTTGCCATAAGACTTTGTGTTGCAGCCCTAATCTTGGACGGCAGGAGATGAAGCATGAAGCTAACTGTCAGAGGAGAATAGAAGCATTTAAAGATTTTTAACAAAAAAGAAGATAATTTTAGTTCGATCATAAGACCCAAGACAAGGATTCCAGGCTTTGACAGTCAGGTATGAAAGGAATCTTCAACCAATTCATTGTTAATGTAGAAACAGACAGACTCTAACAGGAATATAGTAAAAAGCTCAGTGCTAAAATGTACCAGTGGAGGCCGTCGCACTCATTTTAGGGGTTCACATCTGACATTTGGGAGCAAGAGAGAGAAAAATAAGCAAAGCATAAAGATGGAGGTAGAAAAAGATGGAAAAATCTGTCATAAAAGGAGAAATTGGGAACCTGCACAAGTGAGATAAAGGGACAGGGATTGTCTGGTATTGGATTAAAATGGCATAAGGTGGACTAAAGCCCACACAGCCTTGGTGTTGGGCACACCAACATTTAATTGCACCAGCTGCGGGCTTCTAAGCAAAGCTTTGAGCACTGGCACTCACTATTTTGACAAATTAAGGGCCTGATTTAGAACTCAGTGGACGGATTACTCCATCACAAGAGTGACAGATATTCTGTCCACTGAACTCAAAATCTCATTCTATCCTATGGGATTTAAATTTCGGTGGATGGGGTGTCCGTCACCATTGTGATGGAGTAGCCCATCTGCCGAGTTCTAAATCAGGTCCTAAGTCCTGGAAAACTCCTCCCACAACAATGTTTTTTGAAGCTGAGTTTAACTAAATGGGGACCGTTTTAATGGATGATCTATGACAGAAGCACATTAATCTGGCACATTTTGCATCAGAGAGCCAGTGAAAGGATGCCAAGAGGACTGAGATGCACAACCATTTATTGATCCCATGTTTGGGGCAGGCAGCCCCTGGAACTGAATACAGTCCTATCAAAGAATTACACTTGCTGTTTGATTGGTCCTCATTGGATAACCATATGGTTGAAGGGGACCTAGGTTGGTCACTGCTAACAGGTGCTCTCATGGTCTAGGAAATGTGTTTTGAAACTGAGTCAAGATATTACTCCTTCATTTCCTGGCGAAGTTCTTGAACTATTGTGATGAACACTTGCTCATGCAAGATCGACATCAGAAGCACAGTCTTGTCTGTTAGGTCCAGTCATCCTGCAATAGCACCTTGGTCAACTAAAAGGGATCTATGGAGCAAGGGTGAACTCTCTAGGCAAGGGGATAGGTTGGTAGTTGCACATCCAGATCATTGCGCTCCTTGGAGGCAGATAGGAATCAGTCTGAATCAACTTATGACAGCAAAGGCAGGGTCCTAAAATCTACCATGACCATTTCAGAAATGGAAGAATTTTCTAAGCAAAAACATTAAGGCATTCATAAGGGTAGCTGATGGAGGGGAGTAGAGGGGAGAGCTTGGCAGTTGGCTAAGAGCGGGCCATGGGGAACACCCTACTGAGTTGCTCACCCTACTCTGGAGAGTGCATGTCCAGGGAGCGAGCGAGTGAATGAAGTTAGGGGATCCTCAGATAATGATTAGACCCAATAGATATCAAGGTCTGGAGACATTGGACAAGGATGGTGATGGAGGTGAGACTATGGAGCAGGGCTCAGCGGAGGTTATGTCAGGATAAGCTGTGCTTTTTAGTGAGGTACCTCCCAAGCCACATATTGAGAAGCCTAGGTTACCCCTGGCGATGTTGTACATAGCAGATTCAGTGGATTCAAGGCTTGAACCAACCCCAGGGAAGGGGGGAGAGGGGCTGGTACAAGGCCCAGAAGCAGATCAATAATGCCAATCCATTGCAAATATGCTACCATCCCTGTCTATGGAAGTTAGGTGCACTTTTGAGATCTTTAACTTGAATAAAAAAGAGTTAAGAGGCCTGTGCGAAGATTTGGAGAAGAAGCTGGATGATCTTGCAAGTAGGACAGCTATCTTAGAATAATCAGTGGGGGATCTACAATTGGCAGTAGAAGAATATAAGGAGGAAGTTTGACCATTGAAAGTATTTGAAGAGGGGATCCTAGAAAAATTGAAATCCCTGGAAAACAATCAGAGGAAAAATAATCTGATAATCCTAAATATCCCTGAGTGGCTGGAGGGTGAAGCCCTGAAAGCTTTTGTGGTGCATCTGATTAAAGTGGGGGCTCAAGTCATTAAAAAAATCTTTCAGGGAGTTCATCGCAACCCCTTTAGGAAGGCCCCTAATAGAAATAAACCTAGAAAGATCTTAGTAAATCTTCACACTTACACTATTAAGGAACACATCCTTTTGGCTGCTTTGAAGCAGAAGGCATTAACCGTGGATGAGGTGTCTTTTGAAATCAGATCTGATGTTTCCAGTAAGACTCTCAATAGACAATGGGAGCTGGGGAACAAAACTGATCTGTTAAGGAAGTTGGAGGCCTCGTCTTAGATGAAGTTTCCCGCTATTTTGAGAATCATGCATAGTAATAAAATGTGCACCCTTAGAGATTGCAAAAGGTTAGATGTCTTAATTAAGGAATTGGAGAGTAGCAATTAAAAACAATGATAAAGTCCTTTCTTTCTGGCAACTTTTTTTTCTACCTGATTCGCTTCTTCTTGAAAATTGGATTTTGTTAGGCTCTTACTCTGGGATGTGTCCTTTTGGTGATCTGGTTAGGGGTGGATTATTTTGGAGATGGTTTTAGCTTGTAACTTTTGTTAGTTATGGTATTACGATGAAGTGGTGATTGCACTCAGGGGAGGGCCCTCGAAGGAGGTATGCCATGAGGCAGACCAGAAGGTTCTCCAAGGGTGTGGGTTCAGGCTGACATAAGTGGAGGGAGTGTGGGCATCGGGTTGTGAGCATGCAAGAAAACATTACAACAACAAAAAAATTCCTTAGAAGCCGATGAGATCTTGTGTGTGTCAGGAACATTGGGGTTTAGAACTGGTACTCGAGCCACAGAGGTGGTTATCCAAGGGAGAGATACAGGATGAATGGGGATGACTAATACATTAAAAATGTTGTCCTGGAATATCAATGGACTTTGGGTAAAAAGTAGATGGGGAAAGTTAGTACAGTATTTAAGGGACTCACAAGCACATGTAATTGTCCTACAGGAAACGCATCTGACTAATTCAAGGGTACGGATGCGTTTAGGCATCTAAAATGGGTGCAACAACTTGAATGCACAAGTCAGAATGTGGGAATGAAAAGGGCTCATGAAGCACCCAAACGTTTTGTTTTGGGAGATCTTGGTAGATAAGGCTGGGAGGGGTTAATCTTGAAGTTGAGAGCATATGACCATGCATATACCCTAGCAGGGCATTATAGGCCAAATGTTGATGACACAGGTCCATTGACAGATATGTTTCAACATCTGTTGTAATTCGCTGACCCTATCATTCTGACGGGTACTTTAATATAGTTTTGAACTACGACCTGGATAAATCGTCAGGTAGTAAGTCAGGAGCTAATGAGAAAATGTGATCTCAGGTAAAACATTTACGATGACCCAGTTGGGACTATGTGATGGAGAAAAAGGATTGGGTCGTTGCGAGGGTATACTTTCAGTAATAAAAAATACAGGCATCAGTCAATGATTGATACTTCTTTGTTGATTGGAGGTTAAAGGATTTTGTTCAGGATGTTTTGCATGTGGGGCTTATCTGTCAGATCATTCTGCAGTAAGCTTGGATATCACTTTAGTTGGTGGACGTTAGGTACACCTCTGCTATTGGATGAGAGGTTAGTAAATGAGCTCTGATGAGTTTTCTTCATAATAATCTAAAATAGGCTTATTTGGGGGTGGTGTGTTTCTCTTTTAAAGGCTTTCTACAGGGCAGACTTATCAGACTGGCTTCTTTTAAAAGAAAGACCTATAGTAAGGAGATTAATGAGCTGGAACTACGAGTCCGGGAGGTGGAGGAGAAATTATCCCAGCATGACCTTAACTCTGAGGAGACAGACCACCTGAAGGTACTACTTCAATCAGCAAAGGGCAGACTTATAGCAGTGATCGAACGAAGGGTCAGAAGGAGATGTGAGGTGAACAGAGTAGCTCATTTTGAGTATGAGGAAAATTGTCAGAAGTTACTTGCCTGGAAAATAAAGTCAGACTTAACCAGAAACACAATAAGTGAGTTATACTGCAGAACCACTTGGCCACCCTGAGGATAAGTAGAGATATTGAAAATACCTTCCAGTATTTCTTTGAGGATTTATATTCAGAGGATTTGGAGGTCACAGAAGAGATGGTGCAGAGCTGAGTCAAGGATGAAGATGTAGGTGTACTAAATGATAAGGAGAACATACTACTTAATGGGTACATCAAGCGGTTTGAAGTAGAACAGGCTATTAAGACTAGCAAAGTCGTTAAAGCTCTGGGTGCACATGGTCTAGCTTTGGAAGTTTACAAGGACCTGGGTGATAATACCAGTCATGACTAAACTTTTTGGAGAAATTTTGGAGTCAGATGCCACGCTACCCCTGTCCTGGAATGAAGTCATTGTCATGCTTATAATAAAACCAGTAAAGTACCCAAGGAGCTGCGATTCTAATAGGCCAATATCACTTTTAAATTTTAAATTGTGACTATAACATTTTCAGGAAAATTTTGTCTGACAGATTGAGTGGGGTGATTGGTAGGGTCCTACATGATGACAAAAAAGGTTGTCTAAAGGGAAGGTACATGCATGAGTGAATGCAGGGTTTGATTGGCTCAATAGACTTAGCCATGACATGTGCAGTACTATTGCTAGTAGTTATGTTAGATGCCACAGAGGCATTTGACAGAGTGAACTAGGCACACCTACATACTTTACGATCTTCAACTTCGGGGAGAAAGTTTGTCAGGTACTACAAAGGATATATCAGAATTCCAATGCAAGAGTTCTGGTGAATGGCTCTCTCACTCTGCCCTTTAATTTAGTGAGGGGGACGAGATAGGAGTGTTCATTGTCACCTTTGTTATTTGACTTGTACATAGAGACCCTCGCTTGTAAAATTAGGAAGGAGAGGGATATAGTGCCTTTCAGGAGCAACGTTTGGCAAAGGAAGGTGGCTCTCTATGCTGATGATCTTATGGTATATACGTCTGATTTATGGGGCACCCTGTGGGCTCTAGAGAGGTTAACAGCAGAGTTTGGAAGGATGGCGATGTATTTGGTTAACAATAATAAGACAGAAGACATGGTCTGGAATATGCCAAGAGGGGTTGCACTAATTAAAAGCGTAATTAGGTATTTGTGTTTAATTATCACCCAGGACATCAATAGGATTTCAGAAATAAACTTTGCTAAGGTTATGAGTGACTCTTGCAAGCTAGTGAAGAGTTGGGAGCATTTACCACTTACTATTCAAGGGAGAGTCAATTTGGTTAAGATGTGCATTCTGCCTAAATTCAACTCAGTGCCATTGATGTTCAGGAAAGGGTGGTTTGGTAAATTACAGGGCAGGGTAAACAGCTTTATCTGGGCCTCGAAGGGAGTACGTATTGATTGGAAAAAGTTGAGGAGAAAAAAAGAGAAAGGAGGATTGACACTTCCTGATTTCCAGTACTATGGGTGGGCATTCTTTCTGAAAAATGGCAAATGCTTCTTGAGCTGCCCCGGGGAGTCAGGGTGGGGCTGTATATAGAGCCATGATAAAAAGTATTTAGGGTGCAGACTTTGTCTTTTTATATAAATTTGGTGATCCTTAGTTATTTTAAAAAGGTGAGTTTCAAGTTGCTACAAAACTTGGCAGAACTTTAGTATCAAGTCAGGGAGGCCACCAACCTCTCGTACCACAGCACGCACGTGCCTATATGGGAGTCCCCAAGTTCCCTGGAATGGACAAAGGACAGTTTAGCAATCCCCCTGAGGGAGATGTATTGTGGGGCCAATTTTGTCAAGAGATGTGAGATACTTTTTATAACATTTCAGGTAAGCCCCTCTCTTTTTATTTTTAGAGACTTGCAAGATCAAGTTAAGTTGAACAATGACAGTGCCAAATTACAATTTTATATGGTTTTACTAGCTCAGAGGGTGATATGTAGAAGATGGCTTAGTAACCTTCTGCCTCTATACTTAAACTGGAGGGAGTTGCTTATATAAAACTAGAACCTCAATGTAAAGGAGGCAGAAAATGTAAATGACAAGCTTTGGCTCCTACTAATGAAGTAGTTAGAAAATCTGGATTGAAGGGGTGAGTCCTCAAGTTGGAATTTCAATGAGGCTTATATCTTTACTCAAACTGTCCTATGATTACTCCTGTACAGTTGCCTGTGACAATCTGACATCGGACTGTAGGGCCATTGTGCATCGGAGAATTGGCCTGCTCCAGGCAGGAGTTCTCCCATTTGAGATACAAGGCAAGGTTGGATCCACATAAAAGATCTCCAGGGGTATACCTGAAAGTGAAAGAGGACTATAAAAAAATAAAATAAAAAAATTAGAGTATCAACATTTCCTCCAGTCCCACTATGGTTCCAAAGAAAGATTTCCATAGCACGCAAATAAGTTAAGACCAGGCAGAGTTTTTCTTTTGCAAGTGTTATCTCTCAAAATGTAGGGCTTTTTTAGTAAAGCTTTTTTGCCAATTTTTTCGTCAAAGGTGGTTACAGCTTTTGTAATTTTTTTACCTGTGCGAGACAGTTTGAGCAGAAAATATCCCACAGGAACTGTAAAACTGAAGTGTGCTATATTGCAAAGCAAGCACTAAAACTAAAGCAAATGACGGGGGTTTTATTAAAGGATTTTTACCCTTCGCATACCAAACCAATATGCCCAGCAATCCAGATATGTGAAGCCAAGGCTGTGAGCTCAGCCCTTTACGGGGCTGAACTGTGGGGATATGCCAAAGCCCATGAAATAACTATTTCTGAAAATAACTTCCTGAGAAATCTCGTGTCCCTCTCGCCAAGTACTCCACTGTTCCCCCTTTTTAAGGACCTAGGCGTGAAACGTATTGGTTACAAAGCCCGCCTTCATCCCCTTTTGTACTGGCGGTGTCTTTGGAACACCCCAGAGCTTGCCTCCTTTACTGTAGCCCTGCAGGTCATTTCAGGAGCTGACCATTCTCATAGTATCCCCTGGCTCAGACATATCCAGGGGCTACTTTATTCACTTGAGCTTAGAGAACTCTGGGATTATCCAACTACCACCCCCTTTCCCTCAAAAAGCGACCTCAAAATATTGTATTGGCATATGGCAGACTCCAGAGATCTGGGGGTCGCACTTCACTCTAAACTTTCATGTGATTTTGTCAACCTAAAAGAGACGTTCAAATATGAGGCTTTCTGAGACATAATCACGGTGCTAGGGGAAAGGAAGTTGTACTTCCAGTTTCGCATTGGCACCTTGCCACTAAGATTATTTACTAGCCGCTGGTCACTTGAAGAAACAACCACCTGCCCAACTTGCAAAGCACCCGTTGAATCCCCCCCCCATGTCTTATTTGTCTGACCAGCATACGTTGCCTCTCGTAGGAAATGGCTGGCCCCGGCTTGTAGACTGCTGGGAGTTCGCAGGTCCGACATAACCCTCCAAATTCTCAGATCAGACACTTGCCTGATGTTAGTAATTGAGGTTGCCAAGTTCCTTGGGGCAAGCTGGATTATCCGAGGAAAATGTTTATCTGTATAATGGTTTTAGCAAGAATGTATCATCTCATTCTGGGAGTGCATTTAATTTTATTATTTCATCTAGCTACATGTATTGTACATATTTATTTAATCTTGTGTATTTATTTATTGTTGCTATGTGCTTTTATGGCTCTTGTAGCCAAAATAAAGTTCCTTTGACTGACTGACTGAAGTGTGCTGCGGCCGAGAGACAGCAACCAGACACCCACCAGTATCTTATATGTCTTTTGTATGCCAGGTGCATGCTTTCATACAGTTTTTATGCAAATGGTCAGCAGAATTTCACAAACGAATATAATCTTTATGAAAATTTAATATATTCTGTGATGAAAAAAATCACAATTTCACCCACCACTAATATAAGCTGTATCACCTGATGAAGATAATGGTGTCTGAAACTAGAACCAGGGAAGACTCATGAAGCACAATGACTTCTGTGGTCATTGGGAAGGTCATTGCAGCATCAAAGATAGCACTGATGAAACTCCTAGTCTACCTTTAAAAAATTGATCCGCACTGAGCAGAACCTTACTCCAGTATACCTAAAATTGTTCATGCACCAAACAAGTGCAGTGATTAGCAGTGCTAGGGGCACGGGTGACAGAGAGAGAACATGCCTCCCTCCTTTGGTGCTGAGTTATTTCTCTCGTAAGTTTCTATCATGCGGCATGGGAAAATTGATTATCCGTTCATTGATCTTGCATGGATCATCTGTGTTTTGTTGCTTGATTTGTATTTTTGCGGTGGTGTTTTCCATCTTAAATCACTGACTGAGGACTGAAGAGTTGAATACGCTGTCTCTTTTCAATGCATGAAGATGGGGGGATCTTTACCTTAAAGAAAACGGATTCAGGTTGGTCTGGCTGGGACAAACAGGGGACAGAGCAGAAATTATGTGTTCATAAAATTTTGGACCGGACATCAATGAGGAGCTACCTGGTATTTCTGCCTCTAAAGACACACCAATCCACTGCCAATTGACTGGAGCTGGAATGGGCAAAACTTTGAATGTTGTTATAGTACAAACAGGTACCCTTTATGGGGGTTGTCTATATCCAAAAGTATCTTAGTTGCAAATCCTTCAACATGTGACCGATATTGCATCGCTCAAAACCTCTGAAGTTGATAAGATGCAATCATGAAACTAGGATCCATTTACAGACACTGCCTACTTCATATTCCTTTTTGTGGACCAGCCTCACATTTGTGGAAAAAGAGCTTCATTCCAGGTCACCCCACATGGCGTTGCATTGTAGTAATTTGTGCCCTCATAATCATCTATCACTACCTGTGGAGTGTTTGGGGGGCTGTCCTTTCTCCATCCTGGCCTCCACCCTCTGACTGTCTTCGGCACATCTTGAAAACTATCCAAGATCATCTCTTTTTTCATAAAGTGCCAAGAAATACATCTGGGTGTATGAGTGCTTTATAAAAGATTAATAGCACAACATAAACTAAGCACACATCTATATGTGTAATGATAGCAAGGCTGCCTACTCTTTAGTTTGTTTTTTCTTGTTCTCCTATATCATTTGACCTGTTTTCCACCTGCGGTAGCCCCTTAATTTTAGGCAATGGCTGCAACAGGAAATCACCATACTCCCTGTAGAGGCTAATTCCTAAGGGCCTATATAAAATACAGCATCCAGAACAGTAAAGGTAGGCAATGAACCCAGCACTACGAAGAGAGTATATGGTACGCAGTAACATAAGAAAAAAAAATAGCAAACAAAATTTTTAAAAGTAAACTAAGAAAAAGCCTATAGATTGTACTTTTTTAGTTGTACTATACAGCCTACCTCCCAGAATACAAAGAGTTCACAGCCTGTGCTCAGCCCCTCAAAGAGCGAAAACACCCATCGATAGAGTGAGCACATTGCAACCTACCTCTTAGAAAATAAAGAGAGTAGGCAGTCTGTGCCCAGCTCAATACAAAGAATTTACATCTGTTGATAGAGCGAGGCAGTATACATCCTACCTACCAGAATGTGAAGAGGGTACACAGCATTGTCTCGCTCCATAGAGAAATTGTACCCCGATCGATAGAGCGAGCAGTATACAGCCCATGTTCCAGAATATGAATAAAGTACACAGCCTATACCCATCACCACAGAAAGAGTATACCTTCATCAATAGAGTGGGACACTATAAAACCTCTATCCTACAATATGAAGCACACACAGCCTGTGAGGAGCTCTACTGGGAAAGGATACATCCCTCGATAGAGTAAGGCATTCTGCAGGCTACTTTCCCAAATATGAAGAGCGTTTACAGCCTCGTCTAGCTCCTTGGAGAAAGTATATACCAGACTTCTCCAACGAGTAGCTCGTGAGCTACTGGTAGCTCTCCAGCTACCTGTGAGCTGCTCTTCTGTGTGCAGCCCAGTCTACTAAACAAGAAGCTTGTTGCTTAGCTGAATTAATATACATATACCAAAATTGAAAACTGAGTATTCAAAATGAAAATGAGTGTAACTATTTTCAAAACTTATATTTCCTGTACTATATTTAAAGCTGATATTTGAATGATAAATAATGCAGCATTTGGAGTTCTATGACTAATATTATTACTTTGCTATTATTACCTTCATGCCACAGGCATTGCAGCTGTGGCTATTATGCATTACCCTTGTAGAGGCATTCAAAATTGAAAAAGTCTGTTTTTTAAATTACTGCTAGTAGTCCTGCACTGCAGTGATCACCTCTGGTAATCTTGCATAGGTTGATCAGTAATATAACCTTTTCGTATGTATATAACACTAATGTTATTAGTATCTCTGGATGATTTTCCTTAAACATAAGCAGCTCTTAGTACTGAAAAGTTGGTGACCCCTGGTATATACCAATCAAAAGAGTGAATCACTATACAGCCTACCTCCCAGATTACAAATAGAGTACAGAGCCCACCTCCATCAGGAGCACACCCTCCTTAGTTGCAATGCCAAGGATTGGTTTTACAACCAGACCAGGGCACCAACAAAGAGATTTTAATACCTGACCCTAGCCCTAAATTGGAACTATATATCCCAACTCCAGCACAGCTCAAGGAGCATACAGACTGCCCACAGCACCAAGAAGTGATTGTGAATATTATATCTCTCCACAGCAATATGATGAGAGTGAACTGAGGGAACTCAACCCAAAGTAGAGTATACACCCCTACCACCAGCAGGAAGAGAGTACAGAGCCTTACTCCAGCCCCAGAGGGCAGTGCTTAATTTGTAAATAAAGAGGTGCCGGTGCTCAAAGCCCTTCTCTTAAACACGAGGCTGCTGTAAATAAATCTGCCAGCACTGAATACTGAGGCAGCGTAATCCTGAAGCCATCTTGGGCCTCTTCAATCCATTTACGACCACCCCTGCCCCTTCAGCTCACTCTTGCAGCTTTCTACTTTCTCCCTTTATGACACTTTTTAGTTTTTCCTTCTCCTTCTTCCGTCTTTCCCATATGTGTCTTTTGCTCGCAGCAAATGCTTGAGGCAGAAGAATAAGCCCCGGCCCTCACAAATAAGTGCCGGTGCTCAGCCCCGGAAACATCAAGCACAAATTAAGCACTGCCAGAGGGCCAATAAACAGCCTCACCTCAAAAAACAGAAAACATATCCAGGCTAACCACAACAATATTTGGAGACTGTACAGCCTCAAAAGTGCAGCATAGGTCCCGGCTCAAGAGCTAGACTGGGCAGATGATAAGACTATCAGATCTGAACCTCTGTCTAGCAAAATAGAGTAGAGACCTAATAGAATGTAAGGATGGAAGCAAACTCAATACAGCACTATTAACTCTCCTGGCTACAGAATTCGAAGTGAGTCCCACCTCTGTCACAATTGCTACCTGTACGTTGCTGTGCTACCTTAACAGAAGTCACCAACATCACTGTGCTAAAAGTATAACTGGGGGAAATCATTGGGATTCTATGCCCACTAGAAAGAGTGCACATTTCTAAAAAAAAAAAAAAAAGACTTCATCAGTGGAATGGTACAACAACTATAACTTTTTTAGTAGATAGAATGGATTGGCTTAGTCAAAAATGAATGGTGAGCAGAAGCTGACTGCTAAAACAATGATTAAGATGTAAACACCTTAAAATATCCACGATAAGGAAAGTTTGCAATAGTGAAGAGAACAGATAACTAATAAAATGTCTTAAGTGTATCCAGCCGTGAAGTTGCTCTCTCTCCACCAAACACAGTCAGAGTTTGCATGTCAATATATCACTCGACTTAAGAATGCCTCTTGAGAATGCCTCTTTGATACTGGAGGAATTCCTACTCTGTTCAATCCTTTATGTATTATCTCATTGTTAAAATATCTTGTTCGGACCCACCCCCGCAGTAATTTGAAGCCAATATCCAGCATCATGTCCTTACTACAGATTTAGAAATAATGGGCACTTTTTCAAGTGCGTAGGATTCTAGAGTTGTGCTATGTGTTCTGAAACTGCTGGTGGGGATATAGGTTTCATAAGTGGATTGCAACAGATATGTTGGAAGTTCAACACTCCATTCATGATACCCTAGAGAAAGACTCTCCTGTTATATCAATGCCTCTAGTCATGACAGAGAAACTATTGAGATATGAAACAACTTTATCAGAAAATGTTGGTGACTAATACTGCAATGCCAATGTCAATTGCGACTCTAACTCAGAATTAGACATCTGCAATGTTTTTATTACAATCAATCACACCCCAAGATATCTTTGCAGAAATGAAAGGGTGGATGATGGAAATTGTCTGGGTCTGAATGGGACGTATTGCTGTCTTCTGCGAACACAATGATTAGGACCAGATATTTCGACCACTGTGGATGAAGTACATTCTTTGGCCTAGACTTTGATTTGTCGAGAACTGTCAATTAATCCATGTTTTATCGCCTACTTTTAAGACCAATTTTGTGTGTCATATTGAACCTTATTCGGCCAAGGAACAGAAACCTATAATAGCCAAAACTGTTATGGGATCTAGAGCAAAATATTGCAGTATCTTAATTATAGGTACTACCAACAGCCAGCTCCATAAACTCCAAGTCATGCAGTCACAAACACATCTCATCGTGATCGTACATCCCCTGCCATGAAAAGACTGCATTGGCCACCAATAGTAGAAAGAAACACATTCAGAATGTAACAGAGACAATGCTGTATGGCGAAGAAGCAGAATATCGCAAAGCAAGGCTAAAATGTAATTGTCCCACAAGAACCCTTTGGTCCAGTTGTATTTAGCACCTAGAAACTGCTACAATAAAGTGGACAGCAGAAGCGGGCATTTTATTTTTGCCTTGTGTGGCTAAGATTTTGACTGAAACTCAACAATATCTATTAATATTCTTTTGATCACTGACAATCTGACTCTTCTAAATGGTCCAACTCTTTCCTGTGCCATTGCCAACAAATGTTGATCATCAGGCAAGAGTGTGATGACGATGGTGATGTTAGAATCTGACCACAGAACTAGGAAGAGAGCAAACAGCTTAACCCCACCATCATGTAGAGAAAATACAGCCTAAACCCCGCATCGCGTGGAGAAAATACAGCCTAACCCAAGCATCACGGGGAGAAAATAAAGCCTAGTTCCTGCACCACAGAGTGAACATACAGTCGAACTCAGCATCACCATGTCGCCATAGAGAGGAAATGAGCCTAGTCTTAAATATAGCACTATGGAAAGAAAATAGCCCAACTCTAGGAACACAGAGAAAGAATTTAGCCTAACTGTACCACCATGGACAGAAAATACAGCCTAACTCTAGCAACAAGGCAGAACATAAAGCCTAGTCCTAGCACCACAGAAAGCCTTACCCGAGCAGCAAGAGATAACATACAGTTCAATAAAAGAGAAAAAATGAAGCAAAATCCCAGCAACACAAGAGAGAAAATAAAGCCTAGTTCTAGCACCACGGAGAAAATATACAGCCTAAACCCAGCATCAGAGAAATACAATACAGCTTAACCAATGCGCCATGGAGAGAAAACGAGCCTAATCTCAGCAACACTGGGAGAAAATACAGCCTAAATACAGCACTATCTAAAGAAAATACAGCCCAACCCTAGCAACACGGAGAGAAAATGTAGCCTAACTGCACCATCATGAAAAGAAAAACAGCCTAACTCCAGCACCACAAGACAGGTAATAAAGCCTAGTCCTAGCGCCACAGAGAGCCTAATGCAGCATAATCCCAGCAACATTGAGAGAAAATACAGAGAACTGCAGCACCATGGAAGTAAAATACACCCTCACCCCAGCGAGACAGAGAGAAAATGCAGCCTAAATGCATCATAGTTTAGAGAAAATACAGCATCCATCAAAAAGCGAAAGAAAATAAAGTCTGACCCAGCAACGCACAGAGAAAATACACCTTAACCTTCCTAATGGAAATAAAATATGATCTAACCCCAACTACACAAAGAAGAAAGAGAAGACACGGTCTAGCCCCGACAACACAAAGAGAAAGTGTGGCATTATTGCACCATCATAGGCAGAAAATGTAGTGTCCTCAAAGCACCTGACCTTCAGCGCTGTGGAGGGTGAACAGTCTGACCCAAGAAGCCTGGAAAGGGTATACAGGCAGACCCCAGGAGAGAGTGTATGGCATGACCCCAACAACAACCTGACCACCAGCACCTTTGACAAAATATATATAATCTGACACTAGTACAATGGAAGCAAATAATGCAATGTGTCCCCAGCAGTGGAGAGGGGGTAAGAACCCTGCCCGCCAGCATCCTGGAGAAGGTATACAGCATGAATCCCCAGCGCTATGGAGACAGTACATTCGCTGACCACCAGCACCACAGAGAGAGTTTACACCCTGATCTCCACTGACAGAGTGTACAGCCTTACCCCCACAATACTATAGAGAGTATGGTGTATGACTCCAGCACAATTTTGCGACACTACATTCTAACCATCATCCCCCATGACAACGCATGCAGCCTTATCTGAGCATTATGAAGACTGTACACTGTGCCACTACCAGCTCCATAAAGAGTACGCAGGAAGAATATACAGCCTGATGAATAAAACCATGGAGGGAGCATGCCGATGAACTCCGGAAAGATGGAGAGATTACACAACCTAGTTCCAGCATCATGGCTAATGCATAATGCCTACACGTAGCCATATTGATTAGATTATAGACCCTAACCAAGGGCACTGGAATTGAATTATGCGATGCTTTGGCCATGCCATTTTCTCCATAATTATGGATTTAACACATAATCCTTTGCCCGCGGCATAATTTCCAGATTTTCAAAATATTTCTAGCTCAGTCGGATCAAAAGTTACTAAAAACACAGCGACAGATGTTGCTAGGCAGTAGAAGGCCCTATGCAAAGGTTGACTAGTCACCTTTCCGTTACTAATTGCTGTATTTTGGTGTTAAACTGGTACTAATGAGGTGAAACCTTTTCCAAGATAGTGTTAATATGTGTACAAATGACAAAGTAATGAATTAATACTATCACAAAATGTGCTGCAAAATGCTGCATAATATGCCTTTTCTTGCTGCAAAGATTAGTCAATCCTCTCACATAACTTGGTACTCCCCTGCAGCCAAATTCTAGTGGCTCTGACCATGCCCAAGTGCAAGGGGCAGAGCACTGTTGGAAACATGAGTCGATAAAAACCTAAGACATGAGCTTTGATGGAAGCCAGTGATTGGGTCTAACATGAGCCCCTGTGGCAAGAAGCAGACAGGTAAGAGGCAGTGAGGAATCTCCTTTAGAAATCAAAGACATTTAAAGAAGCAAATTGAGCCACTGAAACACCTAAATCTCTCTTTGTGATGCTCCTGAATTCAATAAGTCCGAAACCCCCGATCTAAAAGGAAGTCCATCTCACACCATGTAAGACCTACCTATTTCTATCACTGCCGTTGCCGTTTTCACCAGTTGTGCTGTAAATTTCAAAAGGATTGAGTTATACTGGTGGTCTCGGATAAAAAATGTGTCTATTGCCACTGACAGCCCACCTCCTCATTAAGTGGTCCCACCCAGCTTGCATTCCAACCCACTTTGCAAAAGAAGTAGGTAGGCACACTTAAGTGTGGCATTCTCAAGCTCTCTTTGACCCACAAGTGTGTCACGAGGAGATTATAAAAGTGTATATTTTACTCCTCTTTAAAAACCCAAACATAAACCTTCCTTAGCCACTGAATAGTTGACCCTCAGGCAACTTCCAAATCATGTATAGTTCTTGTGAAGAGGGCTTGCTTTTAATTTCAGGGATACCTGGACTGTCAATGTTGGCTCATTGCCCTCCAGTTTTTTGTTTCTCCTGTCCAACATATTTGAGACTGGTCTCTTAAAATACTGAATGACATCTTGGTGTGCATTGACTGAGGCATGTATCTATATTGAATGCCATGGTTCAGTCTGCAGCTTTTGAGGTGGTGGGTCTCCATAAACCCAGTGCTTGGAATGGAAATATAGAAGTGCAGGCACTCACTGACCAAGAGTACCCGTTTCCTACTTAGAGGTGCCAGTACTCTCCTATTGAAAGTATAGGACTTCTGCTGAAAAGTGCAGGTACTCTCCCTTTAAACTTAAAGTTGTGCAGGTGCCCGACAATACCTGAAAGTACCTGCCCAATTAAAGCGCTGCATGCACCGTTCGCAGACGGCCCACTACCATTAAGGCATAGCCGAGGACTCTCCCACTCATGTTCCATCAACAGAAGGAAGGAAAACAAGGTGACTGCAGATTGGAACATTGTTTCTTTTTTCAGTAAAAAGAGTGTTGTATCGATTCCACACTATCTCGACTCCTGTGTTGTTTCTCACTGACACCTTTAATCAAAAGCTGTGAGATAGACTTCCATCTCTGTACTGATGGCACCTATCAGGATGGACCTCATTAGTAAAAGCATCTAGATGGTGTGACCAACACACACGCTTTAAAATATATTAAAAAAAAACTAGAAAACTAATGACTACAAAAATAAACACTAAAAAAACTAAAAAATTAAGACCATGGAAAAAATATTTAGCTATAAAATATATTCTTGCGTCGAACCACACCATCAATCTGTTGGCCACACCTTGCATGGGCCTGGGTACCGCTCACGGGAATTGATTTGTCTCGAAAAGGAATTCTTTCACAGGTCAAGATGTCCGTACACAAATAATTTTGTACAATCTTCATTTTGCAGTCGATATTTTTGAAGGTTACATTTTCCCAATTGACCCACTTAATAGTAGGATCACCAAAGTTTGTTTCTCGTTATTACATCTGTCTATTCCTTCTGTCCACTTTGTCCATTTTATGGAAGCCAATACTATTCGTCTGCGGTTTTGAATAGGGGCATCTTCTAGTGATGCCAACCTGGTACTCTAGAGAAGGAAAGGTGAGCAAATCTTCCTTTGTGGACACCACGAGCTCTGCAGAGCTCTCCTTTCCTTCCCATTGCCACAATACAATGGCATATTGGGGATTCTAATGCCCTCTGCAGTGGGCTACCTTAAAATGACGTCACCAGCTTGCACAAGGTGCACGAGGAGAGCGTGTCTGTCACGTGGCCTCGGGAATGCACGCCTCACACAGTCGGCAAAGATGGCAATGGCTGCCAGCGCAGACTTGGAGTTGGGCTCTGAAGTTACCTGAAACCCTACTCGCTGGAGCCCAACGCAGACTCCAGCTAGACTACCGAGCCCCTTGCAAGAGGAATGCCCAGTGGCATTAGAAGAAACTGTGTTCAAAATATGCCAGTATGGGGAACAGGTACGGGTCAGGCGTCATGTCGCCCACCTCTCAAAATGACGCGGTGGTCTCCCTGTTGGAGAGCTGTTCAAATGTAGCTATCCTAAAGGAGAGTGCTCCAGTACTCCAGATCTAGTGCACAGAGGGCGTTATGTTGGCGCTGGACACATTTAGGAGCTAGTCCTACAGTTAGCGAATGGCCAGCACTCACTGCTGGTACGGGGGTGAGGAGGGGTAGTATAGGTACCTATGCACCCACCCTCTATATGCGCAGATAATGCCTTGCCCATGAATTCCCTAGTTGGTCGATTGGATGGCACCACATTACCAACCCGTGTGTACAATTTGCCAGACCCATGCTCTGCAGCTACAGGGAGTCGGTAAGCAAAGATGTGCTGGCAGGCTTCTCTGGCACCAAGGGTGGTCCAGGCACATGCGACTAGGACCGCTGATGGTGCCAGCATAACTGGTACAGGCACATTCATCTGACAGCATGTGTGCTGCAGGCACCCTCGACTCCCAATACAGGAGCCACAGACATAGCCTCTAGCGGCCGGCAGAGCAGGGGCCACATGTGCCAATCCAGAAGCCACAGACACGCGCGCCTTGCCACAAGGGGTGCCTGTACCGGATGGCAGAGATGGGGCACAAGTGACAGTACAGGAGCTACAGGCGCGCGTGCCTTACAGCTACTGGTGCCTGTAGCGGCTGGCAGAGCACGGGGCACAGGTGCCAATACAGGAGATACAGGCACACTTGCGGGCGCCTGTAGCAGCTGGCAGAGCAGGGTGGGGGCTCTGGTGACCAATGCAGGAGGCACAGGTGCTCTCTCCTGGCAGCGCCGGCACACCGGCAGCCCAGGGGCTACGCTGCAGCCAGCAGCATCTCTGGGCCAGCCCTCCTTCTAAGACACTTGTGTGAATTAACAGGCCAAAAAAGCAGCATTCTATCAAAACTAGCGCCTCGCTGCGGTTGACAAAGTCCCCCTGAATAGCGCCGTCGTCGTCCTGAAATGCAGCCGGCTGTGGCAGCGGGTGGGGGTGGGTTCGTGCGCTGCACCTGAGGACCCTCCGCCGCATCACACACATTTAGGCAGCGCCTCGGTCCTCCGGGGCAGGGGCTGCACTGCGAGGAGACGCAATGGGCTTTTCGCGGGTATAATGCGGTATCTCGCCTTTCCTCAGAAAGTTTCATATTCGGGGGTTTGGAGGGAGCGGAGCAGGTACGGGGAAGGCAGGTCTCCTCGGGATTGTGCTTTGCCGCAGATCAGAGCTGCTCTGCAGAATGTGATGTCAATTGTGGATTTACGATGTAATCACAGGCAGAAAAGGGGGCGGGGGTGGGGTGGGGGGGCTCGGTGGTGTCAGGTCGAGGTCTCTTTACCATTCAATGTGAAAACTGGGGGAAATGACAGCCACATCCATGCCCCAATAAACACCGGTTGCTCCCCTCCCATCACCCGCAGATGGGGTACCTGCCTCCAGGCGCTGACCCCCGCCCCATCCCCTCTCTGCAGATGGGGGACACCACCCGCTTTCTCTCCTGATCTGGACCCCCCTATCGCCGAGAAGTGACATCTTCTACCCTCACCACCGACATCCCCATGCCCGAATTCCATCACTTACCCTGGTTGGGCCCCCCCTCGCCTTCCTCGCAGTCCGCCAGGCTGTTCAGCATCCTGCCGAGAGCCCAACCCCAGCTGTTTTAGGGGGGCTCCGAAGGGTCCTCGCCTATCTCCCCCCTCGCAGCGCTGGGGAAGGATGCTAGGCGGGCTGCCTTTTCCCTTTTCGCGGGGACCAGAGGCTTCTGCTGCAACAAGCCTCCTTGCGCCGTCTCCCCCTCTCCGCGCTCCCCCCGCCCGCCCCCCACACTCAGTAGGAGGAGGCTTCACTGCAGACACACAGCCTCACTCACGCCGGCCCCGACAGCCTCGCAGCCGAGCCAGGGAGCGCCTCGGCGTGCGGGGCATTAAGCACCAGGGGGCCAAATATTATTGGGGGCTGAGGTATTCCGGGAGACGAAGGAGGGATTGGGGTGTCTGAAGTGATGGAGTGCGTAAAAGAAGATACTGGCAAACCTATGCACCCCGCAGAGCCCTCTCTTTGGTCGGGCTCTGGCGAAATTGGGGTTTTTCAAAGGTGGCGTTCAAATGATAAAACGATTTTTTTCCCAAGCGGAAGCCAGTGCGGAATGTGCAGTTCGACTGTTAATTTATTGCGCAGCCTCATTTAACGAGGGGTGGATCTTCTTAATAAAAGTGGACAGGGCACGGCTGGTGGTACGGGCCTACCTTAGCCATTAACTAGTTCTAATCACCTCCCTGTCTGGCTTCCCTGATAACAGACCTCGGGTCACGACACGCTAATGAGTGACGGGCCCCCTTCTATGGCGTAGCTTCATCCACCCCTTCCGCCGTTAACAGACCGGGCATTTACCACAGCGCCTGGAGGACGAGCGCACAGGTGAGCAGCACGGTGAGGGGGCGGAGACCCTGGGGCCGGCAGTGCGAGAGACAGAGCCCGGTGAGTGGCACTGAACAGTGCCAGCTTGAGATGCTAGGCCGTTGTATGTCGACAGCAGCCTATGTGTCCAACCAGCCATGCATGGCACGATTTGCTCTGATATAAACGACCGGACAGACACACCTGGCGTAATGACTTGGAAAAGGCGAGGACGGGGCTGGGTATGTGTAGAGAGCCGGCATCCCCACACAGGGCAGAGTCAAGGACAGTGACTCATTTACCTGGAAGGTAAACCACATCCTGCAATCCCTGCGGCTTAAAATATTAGGATCTAGGAAAATACCTCACTGTGCGGGTAAGGTCAGATAAATCGCGATAGTAGGCGATATAAGTTCACCTATTACCGATTCAAGAGTTGCATACAATCAGATCACGAATAATATACATCCAATGTACGCCCCGGTTTGTAGTTGTAAATATGCAAAATAGCTGTATTGATTCGTTCCTCACAAAACATGCACATTTCTGCCCAATGTGAGGCGCTCCGATGTGGATTCGTCATAGCCCCCATTACATTAAACTTCAAAGAAATGCATTTTCTTATAAGATCAGTTTGTACTCAAAGTCCGCTTCGTCTCCGGTAAACGTAGCGGAACAAGTCCCTTTCAAGCCACTCTACCGCTCGAGGAGGGCAGCCCCAGAGCCAATCAATAGCAGGAGAACAGCTCCACGTCCACGGGAGGGCATCCTCCAAACAGCTCCACAGCTGGAGGGGGATTCGTCACCACTGCTCCAGAGCTTAAGGAAGAGCTCTCTAAAACAGCTCTGCAGCTGGAGGAGGGATTCAACACTGTACCACAGCTGGAGGAGGGATTCTTCAACTCTGCTCCACAGCTGGGGAAGGACTCGCTAAAACAGCTCCAGAGGCGAGAGGAGGGATTCTTCATCACTGCTCCACAGCTGGAGGTGGGACTCTCTAAAACAGCTCCAAAGCTGGAGAAGGGATTCTGCTCCACAGCTGGGGAAGGACTCACTAAAACCGTTCCACAGCCGGAAGAGGGTATCCTCAAAACAGCTCCAAAGCTGAAGGAGGGATTCTTCAACACTGCTCCAGAGCTGAAGGAAGGGCTCTCTAAACAGCTCCGCATCTGGAGGATGGATTCTTAAACTCTGCTTCACAGCTGGAGAAGTTTTTTTTTTTTAAACTCTGCTCCACAGCTGGGGAAGGACTCTCTAAACAGCTCCACAGCTGGAGGAGGGATTCTTCAACACTGCTCCACAGCCGGAGGAATGACTCTCTAAAACAGCTCCATAGCTGGAGGAGGGATTCTTAAACTCTGCTCCACAGCTGTGGAAAGATTCTCTAAAACCTCTCCACAATCAGAGGAGGGCATCCTCAAAACAGCTCCCCAGCTGGAGGAGAGGAGGAGGGATTCTTCAACACTGCTCCAGAGCAGAAGGGAGGTCACTCTAAAACAGCTGTGCATCTGGAGGAGGGATTCTTAAACTCTCCTCCACAGCTGGAGGAGGGAATCAACACTGCTCCACAGCTGGAGGAAGGACTCTCCAAAACTGCTCCACAACCGAAGGAGGGCATTCTCAAAACAGCTCTTCATCTGGAGGGGGGATTCTTCAACAGTGCTCCACAGCTGGAGAAGGGATTCTTCAACACTGCTTCACAGCTGTAGGGGGGACTCTCTAAAACAGCTCAACAGCTGGAGGAGGGATTCTTCAACACAGCTCCACAGCTGGAGGACAGGTTCTTTAACACTGCTCCACAGCTGGAGAACAGGTTCTTTAACACTGCTCCACAGCTGGAGAAGGGGGTTTCAACACAGCTCCATAGCTGGAGGAGGGAAACTTCAAAAACGCTTAGCAGCTGAAGGAGGGATTCTCCAAAACTGCTGCACTTCTGGGGGGATTTGTCAACACCGCTCCACAGCTGAAGGAGCACCCCTACCTCAAAAACATCTCTTCATCTGGAGGAGGAACTCTTGCAAACCGCTTCACATTTGGAGTATGGACTTCTAGAGACGGTTCCACAACCAAAGGAGGGCCTCTTAAAACAGCTACACAGCTGGAGGGACTGGTCAATACTGCTACATAGCAGGAGGAGACTCCCCCAACCCAAAATCTTTCCACAGCTGGAGGAGGGATTTTTCAAACGGATCTACAACTGAAGGAGGAACTCTTCAAACTACCTCAGAGCGGGAGGAGAAACTCTTCAAACTATCTCACAGCTGGAGGAGAGACTCTTCAAACTATCTCACAGCTGGAGGAGAGACTCTTCAAACCTGCTCCACAACTAAAGGAGGGACTCTTCAAACTGCCCCACAGCACAACAGGGGGGTCTCTTAAAACTGCCTGACAGCTGGAAGTGCCCCACTCTGCAAACTGCTACACAGCTAGAGGGACACTTCAAATTGCTGAACAGCTGGAGAAGGGAGTGTCCCAAACTGCTACACAGCTGGAGGCGATACTTTTTAAAGCTGTTTCACACATGGAGAAGGGATTCTTAAAACTCCTCCCCAGCTGGAGGAGGGACTCTTAAACCTGCTCCACAGATGGAGGAGGGACTCTTCAAACTGGTTATCAGATGGAGGAGGGGCTCATCAAACTGGTTATAAGCTGGAGCAGGGACTCTTCAAACTGATTATCAGAAAGAGGAGGGACTCATCAAACTGGTTATCAGCTGGACGAAGTTCTCTCCACATCTGCCCCATGACCTGAGGAGTGGTTCATTAAAACAGCTCCACAAGTGAGAAGGGCTCATTCAAAACCTCTTCCCAGCTAGATGAGGGCCTTCACTTATATGCCCCACAACAGCAGAAAAGCTCCTCCAACCCCACTGCACAGCTGGTGGCGGGGCTCTTTAAAACCTTTCCACAGCTGGAGGAGGGACTCTTCAAAACTGCTCCACAGATGGAGGCGATAGGCAGCAGAGTGCCTCTCGAGCACTGCACATCTAGAAGAGAAGATCTCGGAAGCAATTTCCAGCCCACGGAGTACCTCTACAGTCACAGAACAGCTACAGACTGGTTCCTTCAGAGCCCTCCCCAATAGGAGCTGGGCATTTCCGGTCTAGAGCCACTGCCCCACCCAAGAAGAGTTCTTCCAGAGCAAATCCAGGGGAAGATCTCTCCACAGCCAATCCACAATTTGGAAAGCATAATTAAAGAGCGATTGTACAGCTGGAGAACAGTATCCACAGAGACATCCGCCGCTGGGGAAGGACATCGCAAGAGCCACCCCGTGTCAGGAAAATCAGGTTCCCATAGCACTCTGCAGCTCTAGAGCTGTACCTCTAGAGCAGCCCCATAAAAAGAGAAGGGGACCCCAGAGCATTCCACAGATGGAGAAGGGCATCACAAGATAACCTCCTATGAGGATAAGTAGGTCCCCAGGGTACCCTACAGAGTGAGAAGTGTACCTTCAGAACAAGTTCATATATGCTCCCCAGAGAAGTTCAAAGCTGAAAAGTGTGTCTCCAGAGCCGCAGCACAGCTAGAAGAGATCGGTCTCCCAGGGTAAGCTCATATCTCGAAAAGCCGAAAGACAGCTTAACTTCACATCTGTCCTACCCTGCATTTCTGATTTTCTTTTGAAAAGATCCACCTTTTTCTTTTTCACCAAGTGGTACCAAACCAATGATACCACCCTGGTGTCACATCTTAATACTTGCCATCACAGCTCTAAACAGTTTTTTCCTCGGAGGGCTTTCAGTGTCTGACCCATTTGCATTTTATTGAGGAATCCCCGTTGTTTGCTCTTGGGTGATCCGTCTGGTTGGTTTCAATATACCATAATTAAAAACACATTTTCCTGTACCATAGAGTAAGATCTACTGGACTCTCTCATTGAAATCCCGGCATTTCCCTGCAATCTAGTTTTCATCTCAACTCGGCGTGTTTGGTAAGATTATGTTAGTGAATGCATGGTATCCATACTCAAGGGATACATGCTTGTAATATTGTATTTCAATACTAAAGGGCTGTTTTGTGAACATGGCTGTCTTACCCCCCTCTAACCAGTTCAAAAGTCTTGAGTGTTTATATTAGGAGCTGCTTTTATGAAGTCTGGCCTAAGGGTTGGAATACACATCCTGACGACCCAAATCAGACTTCCCCAGAGAGTCAGGAAGGGAACTTGGGAAGTACGTTCTCTTTTAAAAGTACTCAGAAGCCTAACACTTGAATCAAGCGTCTATGCTGATTGGTCGTAGGCACCGAAACTGCCTGAAATGTCTCACTGTGAGCGAGCATCATCCCCTAGCACAGTAACATCACCATCACCTTAGAAGCACCCTCTCTGATTTCTGAGGCTGAAAAGATGTCCCAGGAAACCAGGACCCCATAGCATTGATCAGGGTAAACAAAATATGTCAAGTGTAAACGAGCAGCCGTAATTAGTTACCCTTCCTGGCAGAAAGGAATGCTCGCCATGCACCAGGGAATTCTGGTTCCCACCAAGCCTCCAGCCAAGAGACAGCTAATCGGCTGGCCCATTCTACATCCACCTGACAATGTCAATATCTCTAATGTATGTGCTACAAGAGTGTTTAAGGACCGGGGGGGCCACCCCTTCCTTGGCCTTGACATGGTGTGGTGTGTCATCAAAGTCCAGCAACAGATGGTCCTTCCGCCACATCCAATGGTTAGGAACAGTGACTATCTACTGTCAAAAGGAACGTTCCCAGCAGGCCCCTATGCATCCCAAGAATGGCCCAAGACAAAGGAGGGAACCTCAAGAAAAAGACAAACTATTTCTACATAGACACCCCGTGATATAACCCTGTGAAGTATTCTGGTGACCCTCACCTAACATTGGGTGTCTTGGGCCCAAGCCACACCCAGTGCACCAGAAATCTGAATTGCAATCAACTGACTCCAAGTTGGCTGTGTAGTAAGCTGCCCAATGCTAGTCACTCTGATGCATAGTGTCAGTGAGTAGGGCTTCCTCATGTACCAGAATACTTTAATTATGACTGGCAGTTTCAAGAAAGTTGCAGTTATTTTTTAAAGCTCCAAACAATACCCATTAATCAAAATATGAATTATGACCACTTCCCAGTAAATTAGAGTAATTGCAAAAAATGTTTTTATTTCAGAAACATTGAATCTCTTTCATATTTGGAGACAGTGCAGATAATACCACTTCAATTTCCCTCAAATGAACTTTAATTTATCAAGTAACAACTTTCAGAGAGTCTATCTGTCCCAAAGGTCCTCTTTAATCTCCCTACTGTAGCGTTGATCTATTGACTTGTACTTGCAATAAATGTTTACAATGATTTAAACTTCCGACTCCTTTTAGGTCGCTTTCATGACATAGGCCCTCATTATGACCCTGATGGTCTTCTGACTGCCAGCGTTAATGTGGCAGTATTACCGCCAACAGGCTGGCGGTACATACCCCACATTATAAGTGTGGCGGGTTGGCTGCAGCCACCCCACTACTTCTCCACTCATACCGCCATGGCAGTAAAAGCCGCCAGACGGGAGACGTCAATCTTCGACCCGGCGGCCCACAGAATACTGGTGGCGGCATTATGCCTGGCCTACCACCATGGTTTCTGTGGCATTAGCAACGCCACGAAAACCATGGTGGTAGGCCCTACCAGTGACAGGGAATTCCTTCCCTGTCACCGGTAGGCAGCTCCCCCACCCCACAACACTCACCTGACATCCCCACCCCGCTCCATCCAAACACCCCACTGATTCAAACACCTCCTGACCCCCGCCGATACACGCATTCACCCCACCCCCTCATAAACGCACATGCACACAGACATGCACCCACCACACACCTGCCCTCACCCGCCACAGCCACACACGCACACATCACCCCTACCCCTCCACCCCCTCTACAGTCACAGCGCCCCTCATCCCACACCCTCCTCCCCGCATACACGCACACAGACACCCACACGCGCCACACATACACCCATTCACATGCACTGGCATACACGCATTCACTCGTTCACTGGCATACACATACGCATTTGTCCAGACATAGTGACACACATTCTTACACACAGACACACTGACATGCGGACACACACTCACTTCACCATTCTTACACGCATTCAATCACACGCATACAGCCACGCATACAACACAACACACACAGACGCATCCACACACGCACTCACACACTCAGACACAAACACACAACACCCCCCACCCTCCCAACACCCTCCCATGTCGGACGCCCGACTTACCTTGTCCGGCGAGGAGGTCGTCCGGCAGAGAACAGGAAGGGGCACTGCCACCGCAAGCAGCGCCCCAACAACCGAACACCGCCAGGCAGGATTACTGCTCAAAATACGGCTGGCAGCGTTCTACTGGCAGGGCGGTGATGGTGTTAGCAGTGCCAGGTCACCACCGTTAGCCAGTATGAACACTGCCGGATTTCTGCCCTTATTGCGGCGGAAGTCAGGCAGTGCTCATAATCTGGCAGACGGATGGTCGCCACTGCGGTGTTATGTTGGAGGTCGTCACTGCGGTGGTAGGCGGTTACTACCGCCAAAGTATTAATGAGGGCCATTGTGTCAAAAAATGGCAAAATATCAAAAATATTGCAATATAAAATAATTGTGGACATAAATATCAACATTACATACTTACAATACAAAGTATGAAAATATTAACTGCAACAATATGGTGGACAAAAATATCAAAATACATAAGGAAGTATAATTCTTTTAATGGGTTTAACACAGTAATAACTTAAAAAATAATTAATATTTAATAGTAAAATATTTATCATATAAAAATAAAAAATATGTAATCATTTTGAATAAAGTTAAAGGAATATACTGCTTAAAATGGTCAACAATGAAATCTAAATACAATAAAAATGTTAAAAAATATAAATAAGTTAAATCATTTTAAGAAATGGATATTAATCAAAAATATATTTAATTGAATTATTTAAAATACTGTACACATAAGTGCGCAAATATATATGTAATATATATCTATATTTATGTGTCTCTCTCTCTCTTTCTCTCTCTCTTTCTCTATATATATATATACACACACATTACCTAGGTAGATATAGTAAGCGTTTTTTGGCTTGACTATATCTTTGGCACCGTTTAACGATAACTTGTGACTTAAGGTAACTATAACTCGTGCCCTTGCCATGCACTGCTAATTACCCCACAAATTACAGCACTCATGACGTCTTCAATAACATCATTGATATTGTCACTGTAACATCTGCAGTAAACTTATTGATCAGATAACTGTATATGGCGAAGGCACAATTTATAGTTACCTTAGGACACAAGTTATAGTTACCTTTTGTATAGCTGGTGACACGCTTCGGCCGCAGACATTCTGCAACCAAAATTGTGTGTTCCACCACCCATAAATACTGGTTGCACTTGTGGACATGGAAAACAGCCCACATTATGTCATATGACAAATCATCTTTCATCATATAAATTCAGCACAACTGATGAACAATCTTTTAACATAAATATAATCCATTGGAAAACCTTGGTCTAATCAATTTATGAGTGAATGGTGTGACTCTATTGATCTTTAATTCAAATAAGAGGGAGAAGAGAATGTCCTGAAAGGATAGTTGTCTCATTTTTCCCAAGCAACAGTTAAAACAATAAAGGAGGTCGGCCTTATGACCTAATCCATTTCCTAACTGCATCGATCTGATCACCAGGCAACTGCTTGATGTTCAACAGGATCCTACCACATACAAACTTTGTGTGACATGCTTCATTATAGGGTCCATATCAGGAATGCCTAGTGCTCCTGGACGGACTTAACTCAACTCTTAGCCAATGGGGAGGGGAGCTCGTACTATTTTTAGTTTGTAATCATATGAAGACATTTAAATAGCCTCTAATCTCCTCTGTGTTTCTTTATTTCTGATGGGTTCAGGATTAAATTTAAGACAAAAAATTATGGGGGTGATTCTAACCCTGGCGGTCGGTGTTAAAGTGGCGGCCAACCCGCCAACAGGCTGGCGGTCCAAAAAATGGAATTCTGACCCTGGCGGGAACCGCCAACACAGCCCGCCAACTTAACACTCCGACCGCCGCGGCGGTACAGACAAACAGCGCGGCGGTCACCGCCAACAGGCAGGCGGCAGACAATGTACCGCCCACACTATCATAACTCACCAATCCGCCACCTTTTCCGGGGCGGGAGCACCGCCGATAAAAACACAGCGGAAACAGACTACGAACGGGAAAACGCTCACCAAAACACACTCCACGAGTACGGAGGACAGCATGGAACCCGAATTAAACATCCTACCTGCTCTCGTCTACCTTCTCATCTACCACGAGTACGAAGTCCGGCGCAGACGACAACGGTGAGTACTGCACCTACGACACACGGGAGGGGGAGGACGAAAGGTTACGGGCACACACATATGCGACCCCCCCCCCCCCCAATCATGTACTCACCAATGCAGAGCACCAAGTCACAGTGACACCACCCAAACACCCCTGAAAAATGCTAGGACATAATCATATTTGGAATAAATATTTATGTACCAAAAAGCTCCAGAAAATTAGCGTACAACCATGAAAGATATCCACAACAAAACAAATGACATACACATCAGTGTATAACTGAAGTACCAAGTCCTGCACATCCTACGAATTCAGCATGTCCGTGGGCCAAAGTCTTGAGAAACAAGGGCAAAGCCCACACAGGAGACCTGAGTCCTTTGGAGAGAACACTGCAGGGGCATCAGATGTAAAAACTACAGGCACCTCAGGGGGAAGGGAAGGGGGGGGCACCACAGCCACATGAGTCCACGACGCCAGATCCACGAGGAGCCACCATGCCCACGGGACCATCCTGGGGAGTGCAAAGCCACAGTCTCTCAAGTCTCTGCAGTGGGTGGATTGCCCACTGGACCATCCTGGGGAGTGCAAAGCCACAGTCTCTCAATGTCTCTACAGTGGGTGGGCTGCCCACTGGGCCATCCTGGGGAGTGCAAAGCCACAGTCTCTCAAGTCTCTGCAGTGGGTGGATTGCCCACTGGACCATCCTGGGGAGTGCAAAGCCACAGTCCATCAGGTGGATGACAGTCTCCACTGGTCAAGGAGGAGGCATGGTGGGCACAATGAACCATCAACGGTGCTTGAGACGGCGGTGCCCTGTTCAGCGGTGCTTGAGACGGCGGGGCCCAGCGGAGCGGTGCTTGAGAGGAAGGGCCCAGCGGAGCGGTGCTTGAGAGGAAGGGCCCAGCGGAGCGGTGCTTGAGACGGCGGGGCCCAGCGGAGCGGTGCTTGAGAGGAAGGGCCCAGCGGAGCGGTGCTTGAGAGGAAGGGCCCAGCGGAGCGGTGCTTGAGACGGCGGGGCCCAGCGGAGCGGTGCTTGACAGGAAGGGCCCAGCGGAGCGGTGCTTGAGACGGCGGGGCCCAGCGGAGCGGTGCTTGAGACGGCGGGGCCCAGCGGAGCGGTGCTTGACAGGAAGGGCCCAGCGGAGCGGTGCTTGAAATGAAGGGCCCAGCGGAGCGGTGCTTGAGACGGCGGGACCCAGCGGAGCGGTGCTTGACAGGAAGGGCCCAGCGGAGCGGTGCTTGAGACGGCGGGGCCCAGCGGAGCGGTGCTTGACAGGAAGGGCCCAGCGGAGCGGTGCTTGAGACGGCGGGGCCCAGCGGAGCGGTGCTTGAGAGGAAGGGCCCAGCGGAGCGGTGCTTGAGACGGCGGGGCCCAGCGGAGCGGTGCTTGACAGGAAGGGCCCAGCGGAGCGGTGCTTGAAATGAAGGGCCCAGCGGAGCGGTGCTTGAGACGGCGGGGCCCAGCGGAGCGGTGCTTGACAGGAAGGGCCCAGCGGAGCGCTGCTTGAAATGAAGGGCCCAGCGGAGCGGTGCTTGAGACGGCGGGGCCCAGCGGAGCGGTGCTTGACAGGAAGGGCCCAGCGGAGCGGTGCTTGAGACGGCGGGGCCCAGCGGAGCGGTGCTTGACAGGAAGGGCCCAGCGGAGCGGTGCTTGAGACGGCGGGGCCCAGCGGAGCGGTGCTTGACAGGAAGGGCCCAGCGGAGCGGTGCTTGAGACGGCGGGGCACAGCGGAGCGGTGCTTGACAGGAAGGGCCCAGCGGAGCGGTGCTTGAAATGAAGGGCCCAGCGGAGCGGTGCTTGAGACGGCGGGGCCCTGTTCAGCGGTACTCTTCTGCACCGCGGGCCCTGTTCAGCGGTGCCTATCTCCACGGCGGGGCCCTGTTCAGCGGTACTCTTCTGCACCGCGGGCCCTGTTCAGCGGTGCCTATCTCCACGGCGGGGCCCTGTTCAGCGGTGCTCTTCTGCACCGCGGGCCCTGTTCAGCGGTGCCTATCTCCACGGCGGGGCCCTGTTCAGCGGTACTCTTCTGCACCGCGGGCCCTGTTTAGCGCGGGCCCTGTTCAGCGGTGCCTATCTCCACGGCGGGGCCCTGTTCAGCGGTACTCTTCTGCACCGCGGGCCCTGTTCAGCGGTGCCTATCTCCACGGCGGGGCCCTGTTCAGCGGTACTCTTCTGCACCGCGGGCCCTGTTCAGCGGTGCCTATCTCCACGGCGGGGCCCTGTTCAGCGGTACTCTTCTGCCCCGCGGGCCCTGTTCAGCGGTGCCTATCTCCACGGCGGGGCCCTGTTCAGCGGTGCTCTTCTGCCCCGCGGGCCCTGTTCAGCGGTGCCTATCTCCACGGCGGGGCCCTGTTCAGCGGTGCTCTTCTGCACCGCGGGCCCTGTTCAGCGGTGCCTATCTCCACGGCGGGGCCCTGTTCAGCGGTGCTCTTCTGCACCGCGGGCCCTGTTCAGCGGTGCCTATCTCCACGGCGGGGCCCTGTTCAGCGGTGCTCTTCTGCACCGCGGGCCCTGTTCAGCGGTGCCCATCCAGCAGGTCAAGGGAGCCAGACCTGGCCTGGACTCCCTGTTCAGTCGCCCTCGGACCGTGACGTTTCTGGACCCTTCGGGGACGGACTCCTGGCCTCCTTAGTGTCCTCCTTCCCAGCTGGGATGTGGCATGTGGGGTCCACCTTCTCCGCGCTCCTGCTGCCCTTCCGCTCCTTTGATGGGGCTCTCGGGCCCTTGCCTCCCCCAGATGGTGTGGGTGGTGAAGTGGCCGCACATTGCTCCTTGGGGGCAGCCCTGTCGGTCCTCGCACGGCGGTCCTTGGTTTTGCGGGTCCTCTTGCCGGGGGGGGGGCTGGACGTGTCCTTGCTGCTGATCGATGTGTCACTGCTGCCAAAGGGTGGGCTCCAGAACCCAGGCACAACAGTGACACCCGAAGCTGGGCTGGTGGTGGCTGCGGTGCTCTTGGGACTCTTTGAAGATGGATGGGGGAGGTCATCGGGGGGAAAGAGGTTAAGGTTAGCCAGGAAAAGTTTTTTAGGGCCAAGGTAAAGGGTAGGAGAAGTGGAGATGGAAGTGGAGGTAGAGGAGGTGGTTGTAGGAGAGTCAGGTGTGCTGTCATTGGGTGAAGGGGCTGGTGCTGTAGGCTGTCGTGAGGTGGATGGCTGTTGGGTGGGTGGCTGCCTGCGTTTGTGTGTCTTGGAAGAGGGGGTGACAGACACAGTGGGAGAGGACACAGGGGACGTGTACATGGCAGTGGGGGTGGTGACTGCACGAGTGTGGACTGTACTGGAGGGTGAGGTGGTGATGGAAGCACTGGCTGATCTTGGGGTGCATGCAGGTGTGAGTGTAGACGTCACAGGGAGGGAGGAGGGAGACGAGGAGGAGGGGGACACAGGGGTGGCAGTGGCTGTTGGCATGTCTGCATCTGGGTGTTGCTCGGGTGAGTGTTTGCGGGATCTGTGGTGCTTGTGTTTGGATGAGCTGCTCTTGGGTGTTGAGGTGTGTGCAGGCTGGTCTGATGGTGTGGATGGGATAGGCTGAGGAACAGGAGACAGAGACAGGCTGGAGGCAGTCAGAAGAGGGAGGCTGGAAACAGGGACAATGGCTGCCGTCAGTGCTGAGGCCAGAGCAGTGAACGCTCGTTGATGGGCAGCCTGACCCGAATGAATGCCCTCCAGGTACGCATTGCTCTGTTGCACCTCCCTTTGCACACCCTGGATGGCATTCAGAAGGGTCGTCTGCCCAACAATGAGCGTCCTTACCAGGTCAATGAGCTCCGCACTGAGGGCAGCAGGGGCAACAGGGGCAGGGGCTGAGGTGCCTGGGGCGAAGGAGACGCGCGCCTTCCTGGGCGAAGCGGCACGGAGCGAAGACTGAGGGACTGCTGGGAGGGCGGGGCTGGTGCGCTGGGTGGCGGCTGTACCTGTAGAGGCGGGGGGCACGGATGTTGCCGCCACCCCTAGGGAGCTCCCATCCGAGGACGTGTCGCTTTCGCTGCTCTCACCAGCGGTCCCCGTCGTGGTGCTCCCCTCGCCCTCCGGATCACTGGTGCCCTCGGTGTCTGTTCCTGGGCCCACCGGGGCCTTGTGTCCTGCAGCTCCCTCGTGCTCCGATGCCATATCTCCTCCGCCTGATGATGCTAATGCACACATGCACAAGAAGATGAAGAGAAAGGGTGGGGGAAGAAAAAAGAAGACCAGGTTGAGTGCATGCAATGTCAACACCGTTGGCGGAGAGGACAGACACAGGAGCCTAATGCACTAAGCCGCGCATTCGGGGTACACTACTCAGTACTACTGACTAGGACAACAGGCCAAGAGACATCAAACGCGCACATGGGAGATGCTGGACCTTCAATGGCTGTACTTGTCACCCTACAGAGGTGGGGGCCGGGGGCACAGGGCCATGCCTAAGGGAGAGGACTACACTACAGAAAGCGCCCTGGCTTAATGTCACCCACAGCCCTCCTCCCCCACCCAGACGCCTCCACTGCGCAGAAAGATAGGAGAATGTGCTGATACTCACCCCCTTGTGTCTGCTGTGATGTCTTAAAGCGCCCATCCAATTCAGGGTAGGCCACCGCCAGGATACGGGACATCAGGGGGGTCATGGTGCGACTGGCACCCCTCCTAGGTTGGGAGGCCATCCCCAGCAGTGTTTCTGCGGTCTTCCTTGTTCCGCGGCGGATGTCCTCCCACCTCTTGCGGCAGTGGGTGCCCCGTCTGTTGTGGACCCCCAAGGTCCGGACTTCCTTGGCGATGGCACGCCAAATCTCGATCTTCTGATGGGCGCTGACCTATTAGACATGTACAGGGTGGAAAGGAGGAAATCATCAATGGCCTGCATGTTAGATGTAATTGGCCCCCCCCCACCCACTTTGCTATATGGCACATGCTCTCATCTGTCGGGTGTTGCACTCCTCATTCGCCCCCCACCCCACCAACTTACATCCACCCCAATCCACACAGGCATAGCCCATTCCATTAGCACCTGGGGTACTCACTTGTTGGTCTGGAGGACCGTAGAGTAGCGCATACTGGGGGAGGACCCCATCCACGAGCTTGTCCAATTCTTCAGACGTGAAGGCAGGGGCCCTTTCCCCAGTCACAGCAGCCATTGTATCTTCCAGACCGAGGTCACAGCAGCACTTGCAGTATAGGTCCTCTCCTGTGGATGATCAGGTCTCGAGTGATTAAGCAGATAGAAAATGGCGGTCACGTCCGCGGCGGTGCGTACCGCGGCGGTGCGTACCGCGACCGCCGGCGCACTTCGTTATTGGCTCCTGAAACCCATAGGCTTCAATGTTAACCAATGCGGCTTTGCGCCGCGGTCTTCGACCGCCTACCGCCACGGTGTGCCCCGCCAGCGCAGTGACCTCACATCCCATTGTCCCACTTCACAGGTCAGGCAGCCGCCATTTCAAGGGCCCACATGGCTTAATTTTGACTGCGACACACAGGCCTAGGCCTTGCATTGCCACACATACACGCCTTTCAACCCATTGCCATTCTTTAACTGTGTAAGCTGTCTGTCCGTACCTGTGGTTTGGCTGACTCTGTGCTCCATGTTGTCCTTCCTAGGCACCGTCCGCTGGGACTTGGGATGAGAAGGAGGAATCCTCGCGTGTACCGACCGCTGGTGGACCTGTCGACAATGGAAGAACGCCATATAATCCTTCGATACCGACTTGACCGTGCCACTATCCATGAACTGTGTGCCCAGCTGGAGCCAGCCCTGATGTCCCCCATCCGCCAACCCACAGGGATTCCCCCTCTGGTGCAGGTTTTGTCAGTCCTCCATTTTTTGGCCAGTGGGTCATTCCAGACCACAGTGGCCATGTCATCTGGAATGTCTCAGCCTATGTTTTCAAAGATTTTGAGCAGAGTGTTGTCTGCCCTGATGAAACTCATGCGGAGCTACATCATTTTCCCCGAGGAGGGTGACTTGCCCACAGTGAAGGGTGATTTCTATGCCCTTGGACATATCCCCAACATCATTGGTGCCATTGATGGGACCCATGTGGCTTTCGTACCCCCAAAAGACGATGAGCAGGTGTACCGAAACAGAAAGAATTATCATTCGATGAATGTCCAGGTGGTCTGTTTGGCTGACCAGTACATCTCCCATGTAAATGCCAAGTTCCCAGGGTCAGTGCATGACGCGTATGTGATGCGAAATAGCAGCATCCCCTATGTGATGGAGCAGCTACAGAGACAACGTGTGTGGCTAATAGGTGACTCTGGTTACCCCAACCTGCCGTGGCTACTGACCCCAGTAAGGAATCCCCGGACAAGGGCAGAGGAACGGTACAATGAGGCCCATGGGCGTACAAGGAGGGTGATTGAGCGAACCTTTGGCCTCCTGAAGGCCAGGTTTAGGTGCCTGCATATGACTGGTGGATCCCTAATGTACTCACCAAAGAAGGTGTGCCATATCATCGTGGCGTGCTGTATGCTTCACAACCTGGCTTTGCGACGCCAGGTGCCTTTCCTGCAGGAGGATGGTCCAGATGGTGGTGTTGTAGAAGCCGTGGAGCCTGTGGAGAGTGAAGAGGAGGAAGACTCTGAGGACGACACAGACAATAGGGACAGAGTGATACAACAGTATTTCCAGTAACACCCAGGTAAGAATCACCCACGCCATTTCACAATTGCTTCTAGCCTCCTGCATCTGTACTTTCTGTAGTTCCCCACAGATGTTTTTTATTAATTTATGCCTTTCCCTTCCCTTCTCAGTGCTGTCTGACTCAGTACCTGACTTCTGCTTGGTTCGCCCATGAAATACAGCGTATTGACATTGGTATGTTGTCATGACTAATTGACAGAACAGAAATTGAACAGTAATATGTTATCCCTTTGTTAATAATACAGCATGACTCAAAACAGCTTTGTGTGCAAAATGTGATTTATTTACAGTGCTAGATACCGGTACATGTGATTCTAAGGGTGATGGGTGGGGGTGGAGGAATATCCATGGCAGAGTCCAGTTCTCAGTCTCACAGGTGCATTGTTCTTTTGCCTGTGGAAGGATGGAGCATAGGCAGTTCATGGTTGGACAGGGTGGCAATGTGGGACAGTGGGAAGACTTGAGGGGGTATGTCCTGCTGGCGGGGGTCTTGACATCCTACTCTGTCTTTTTCTTTGGTCTCAGGCTCCTCTTACGGGGTGGTTGTTCTTCAGCAGGAGGTGGGGTTCTGGGAGGCTGTCGAGGTGTTGGGACCTCCTGTCCACTAGCGCCGGCGGAGGTGGTAGGCTGTTCCTGGTCCGGCCTAGTGACAGGGGCCCTGTGTGGTGCACCATGGTCCCGCAACGCGTCCTCTATCCTGTGGAGGGCCAGGACGATGGTCCCCATTGCGGTCCCGATGATTCTCAGCTCCTCCCTGAACCCCATGTAGCGTTCCTCCTGCTGTGCCTGGATCTCAGTGAACCTGGCCAGTACCGTCGCCATCGTTTCTTGGGAGTGGTGGTAGGCCCCCATGAGGGTGGTGAGGGCCTCTTGGAGAGTGGGTTCCCTGGGCCTCTCCTCCCCCCCCTGTCGCACAGCAGCCCTCCGAGCTGCCCGGTTTCCCCCGGCCTCTGTCCCCTGGCCGGTGTGCCCGCTCCCACTGCCCCCAGGTCCCTGTTGTTGTTGGGGTGTCGGGTTAGCCTGGGTGCCCTGTAGTGGCAGACACACCGCTGATTGAGCTGTCCTAGAGACAGAGGCATGGGCCCGCTGGGTGGGAGCTGTGCTGGTGTCGGCAGAGGGGGTCGGGTCTGGTGTGGCCTGTGTCTGGGTGAGGGGAACCGACTGCCCAGAGGTCCCCGATGGTCCGGGCTGGTCATCAGGTTCACTGTCGACAGAGCTGCTATCCTCAGTGTGGGCCTGTTCCGGTGGTGGGATGGACACTTCTGGACCCTCCTGGCTGGTGTGTTGTCGTTCGGGTCCTGCATGGGGTAAGAGAGTTTGGTTATTGTTTCTGTGTGTGCAATAGCATGCGTGTTGTGGGTGCCCTTGTCCCCCAGTGCAGGCATTCCCTGGAGGGAGGTGTTGTGAGGGTATTTAGTGGGGGGGAGGGGTTAGTGCAGTGGTCATGCTTAGGTAATGGGTGCCCATGGTTTGTGTTGGCATGCAGGAGTTGGTGTTGGGATGGGTGGGTTGTGCTGGTGAGACATTGTCAGGAAGGATGTGTGCTGGGGGGTTGGGGGTGAGGGTGGGGGTGTGGGTTGGCATGCTGGTGGGGTGTGGGGGATATAGTAGTTGAGATGGGACTTACCAGAGTCCATTCCTCCGGCTACTCCTGCGAGGCCCTGAGGATGCAGGATGGTCAAGACCTCTTGCTCCCACGATGTAAATTCGGGAGGGGTGGGTGGGGGTCCGCCGCCAGTCTTCTGGACCGCGATGTTGTGCCTGGAGACCATCGACCGGACCTTCCCCCGTAGGTCGTTCCATCTTTTGCGGATGTCCTCCCTATTCCTGGGATGCTGTCCCACCGCGTTGACCCTGTCCACGATCCGCTGCCATAGCTCCGCCTTCCTGGCTATACTGGTGTGCTGCACCTGCGAGCCGAAGAGCTGGGGTTCCACTCTTAGGATTTCCTCCACCATGACCCGGAGTTCTTGGTCCGAAAATCGTGGATGCCTTTGGGGTGCCATGGGGTGGTGTGGGTGAGGTGTGGGGTGGTGTATGTGATGAGGAGTGTGTTGGTGAGTGGTGCTTTGTGCTACTATGTGGTGTGTGTGATGGTGTAGTGTGCCTCAGTGTGTCTTGCTTTGGATTGTCTGCTGTGTCTCTCTCTCCTTCTCTCAGTAATTGGGGTCGCAGGGGTTTGTGGGTGATGTGGGTGTGTGTTTTATAGTTGGTTGATTGTGTGGGAGTGGTGTGTGTATGTGTATCAGGTGTGTGTTTTTCAAATTGTCCAATGTGGCTGTGTTTTGGTGATGTGTGTGTATTCTGACCGCAGCGGTGTGTAGCGCCAATGGAATACCGCGTTTGAATGACCGCCGTGTGGATTCGTGGGTCGTAATGGCATGGGCGTATTTCTGTTGGCGTGACGGTGGAGGTTTGGTCATCTCCAGTTTATCGCTGCCCGCCGATGTGGCGGGCTGCAGTGGAGGACGGATTTTTGGAGGTTTGGCCGTTGTGGGTCAGAATGACCGTGGCGGTTGACCGCGGCCGCGGCGGTGTTATGGCGGTCTTCTGACCGGCGGTAAGGGCATTTTACCGCCGAGGTCAGAATCACCCCCTATGTGTTTGGAGATACTTATTCTCCCCACATCTAATTAGGTTGGCATGTTTCAGTCATTTTTTCTCTGCCACGTGGGTCACCCAGCTTTCCTCAAGACCACACTGCATTCAACCTTATCTGTTTAGTCCAGTTCATATAATCCACATTCACTTTTGCACATGACACACTCTTGCTTACAAACCAACTTGTTCAGTCATTGTTTGTTACTCCGCTGGTTGCTATGGAATTATCTAGCATGCCTACATTCAATTTCAAGTGTAAGTGTCTGATAAGAGAGCAGGTGGCTAGAATATTCTATTACACTTACTTCACAGGTTCCCCCTGGCATCTGCACCTGGCCTTGTCCTGCTTTCTCTCAAATGGATCCACTCCCCTCCCTATTGACTAAGGGTTTGGATTAACCAGTTTGGGAGCATTAGGCATACTGGATGTGGCCCCAGTGATAAAGGATGCCACATAAAGTTTGTGTGGCAGGAGGGTCCTTAGTTGCCTGGTTATCACATTGTCGCAGTTAGGAAATAAATTAGGTTATTTGGTCATCCTCCTTTCTTATTGTGACTCCATCGATCATCACAATTTATAGACATAGAAAGAAGCCTATATCCCACAGTAATCCAGCGAAATGGCTGAAATACCATATTAATGGCAAATAGTTTTCAGAAATAATTTGCATTTTCATACAACAAAAAAAGCATGAGCCCTATTGAATCCTCATGATTCATGCGCACAGTTAATTGTGACTTCATCATTCATCATAGTTCACAGACATAAAGCAGAACATATGTCATAATCAATCCAACTATTGGACCTTAGAAGCATATTTGTTAAACATAATTTTCAGAAGAAATCTATGAGTCCATGATACAAAAAAATATATGATCCACATTCCATCCTAAAGGTTCATAAATATAGAAAAAAGACTAGTCCACTATCCGTACATCTATTGGACCTGGATGCATTATAAGTTCAATATCAACGCCAGTAGCAACAGGGTCAAATAAATCTTCGCCATTGTGAAGGATTTCACCCCACCAGCGGCCAACTCCAACTTGATCACCCTCTCACAGGACCTGCATAATAATCTTTCTTGATTATTAAAATCACTGCTATTTACAGCAACTTCAACCTGCAACTTCAATCTGCAACCATATGCAACAGAGCTGGCCAAATGCCTCCTGAACGTATCCAAAAAAAATCCTAATCACACTGCCCCTCATCACCGCAGAATATACTGCCGCTATCATGAAGTCCATCTGCTCAGGGACCCGCTGTGACCCCTGCTTCCACTACTCCAACTCCAGAGGACTGCAACCCAACAAGGCCATGCGTACAGCAATCTTGAATGCCTCCACCTCTTATGCAACCTTCCCAGATGCTTGGAAACATGCAACTGTCCTCCTACTGCTGAAGAAACCGTCTGCAGACCCTTCAACAGTCGCCAACTACAGGCCGATCTCCCTGCTACCATAAATCATCTGTTTATGAGCTGGCGAAATTCTACCGTTACAGTGTAAGGTGAGTGCCTATTTTATGCTGATGGTCCCAAAGTCTTGTTCCTTATGCACTTGCATATTTCCTAATTCCGTGTCAATGTTACCAACTTCATCCTGCTCCTCTAGGCCTATTGCAAGAAAACTATTTCACCAACTTTGGCATTAAGTTTCCCACTATCAACATATAGGGGGTCATTAAGAGTATGGCGGACGGAAAAGGCCATCCGCCATACTCCCACGGTCAGGTTGCCGCCAGTGGGGCTGCCTTCCCATCGGACCCATTACAAGTTACCCGCTGGATCAGCAGACGGAAACGGTGATCCGCCCACTGGCCCAGTGAGGAACAGCCTACAACATTGACATCATAATTGAGCCGGCGGCAATGTTGCAGTGTGTAGGGTGCACCAGTACCCATCGTGCTGTTCACTGTCTGCAATGCAGCTCTGGCAGCGCTGCCCTGGAGGATTAGGACTGCCAACACCATCCAGTCCCTCCGGTGGAGGTAAACTGGCGGTGCTGTGGTCTGACCACAGCGCAACCGATACGGTCATAATGTGGTGATCAGACCGCCACCGCGATACTGGAGGTCTGTAGACTGCCAGGGTCGTAATGACCCCCATAGTGTGAGCGGTATCAAAATGAAATAAAATAGAAGGGAAAAATGGAAGTTGTAGTTAAAATCGTGGATGCACCAGTAGCTATGGGTATGAGTGAGAGGAGCTCACATTTAGTTCCAGTGCAAAATTCAAGAGCAATGAGCGTATATTCAAAGTACTTCCCATCTTATTGCTCTAAAATTACAACTACAAAAACAAATTAAATTATTAGCAGAAAAATAACAATACAATTTTTTTTAAATAATAGCACAATAAAATGAATTAAGAACCACAAAACTTAAACATAATACAATTAATATTCAAATTATTAAACCAAATAAATATTTAACATAAGCTGTTATTTAGGTAACCAATTACCCAAAAAAGTATTACAATTGTTTACATCATCTATTTAATAGCTTAAAAAGTACATTTAATTTTGTCAAATTAACAAATTAAACTCATAAAAATGTTAATCAATTTAAAAAGAAATATTTAAAAAAAAGAAAATGTCTCATCTTATTCTCCTATAATTTCAACAACCTAATGAATAAATTGACAGAAAATAAAAACCCTTAAACTATACTACAAAATAAAAAAAGCACAACCACAATAAAACATACTTAACACTAAAATAATAACTTAATAACATTAAAACAAAGAAAACTCTGCTAAATAAATAAAAAATAATGTGTGCAATTATATATTTTTTTAAAGGTGAAAAAATATTTTTTTGCCCTCTGTATTCTGGTACACAATATTTTTAACATCATTGTATTTTTAATACAATATTTGTGTGTCACTGAGTTTTTAAAACTATAATTTGACACAGTAGCATCAACAATAGCTAATTTCGGGTTTATCAAATACAGTACTTTCCATCATTTCCTGAGTCTGAAAGCTGAGTTCAAAGGACCTTATGAAAAGGCCGTTATCTAAATGAGTGAATGGACAGGGCATGACATTTTCAATTAATTATTTGTGTAATAGGCATTTAGAGATTGACCTTCCACTACTGATATGACCTCTCATTCTGTGAAAAGGGTATAAGGTTAGGGGGCTTGAATGGAAACCTCACATGAATTTGGATCAAGAGGGTACGTTTCTAGCTATATGGGCTGAATCAGTGACTTCATATGTTTTAACTTACACAAGAAGACAAGTGGCTAGATTTTGGAAACGTCACTGCCAAGCTCAACAATTCATATTCTGCACTACATTTAGCATCAAATATGGCCTTTTTCCTGATTTTCTTTTGATTAACTACTACGTTTCCCCTTTCCAACAATTGATATGGCTAAATGACTAATGTAATTAACCACTATGCACTATACCTGATACGTAGAAACATGCTGGATCTCTAAAGTAACCTGAAGGAAACAACTCTCAAAAGGCTTAAAAAAAGATGCTCAAATGCACGGGGTTTCTTAGAACACAATTTCTAAATCAAGAGATACAAGTAAAATGCATATATAGAGCAAAGGTTCATATATGTGTATATCACTAATCATTCTCTTTTTGAATTTGGCTACAAAATACATCAAAAAGGCTAGTGACCCGCCAAAATTAAGGCAATGTGTGCTAACAAGTCCTGTGACCTAATGAAACTTAAAGGCCTTCTATGGAGCTCAGGTATCACTGACCCTAGTCTCATGTATAATCATAGGAAGTCCAGTGGACCTCCATGCTACTGCAACTCCAATTCGATGCTATGAATGTTTTATGGTATTAACACTAGGACGAAGGTTGCTATTTGTAGGTTGATTTTTGCTAGGTTTTTGTTGCCTGTGCAGCTGAGCTTCTTCCCTTGTTTGTGATGTTGTATTCCTATGGTTGTAGAATTGGAATCTGGAGAGGTTTGGGAATGTAGGGCGAGGGAAGACAACGCAGAGGGCAGACGGTTGAGGTGTGAGAGGAGGCTGGGATGTTACTTACGGAGACTTCATCTTACCAGGAATAAATGTAATGAAATCCTCCATCACTCGCTTTGGAGTCATTATTCTTTACAACACTGGCGACGGAGGTGATCAACCCTGCGTGTCCTTGGACATCCCAACTCCGTCACGTTGAAGTTCCGTGCTCCGGTGCTCCGGAGCGACTCTTCGTCAAGACTTTTTCTTTTTTTGGATCGTTCACCCGATTTCATCTAGCAGAGACACCTTGTCCGGTGGAGCTTGTTTCTACTTGGATTCCGTTTCTGCTCCTGTAACCAAGAGACGCTCCTTTCCACGTCGTATCGGAACTGTTGCTTCCTTAGCAACCAACAAGACGCCATTTTGCCCCATACGACGCCAACTCAGCGTTTCAGTCTCCTAGCAACCAGGAGACGCGTTTCCTCTTCGGATCGGCTATTTCTTTCTTAGCGTATCTGTCTGTGATACGCTATTGTTAATTTAACTATTTAACAAACAGTTTTTCTCTGTTTCAAGTGTGTGTGTTATTAAGATGACATGTTAGTTTTTTATTTTTCTCTTTCTCTTTTTCTTTTCTCTTCTAAAATATTCACAAATGTTTCTTTTAAGAAATTGTCTTACTTGGGTACAAATGTATTTCAAATAATGTACCTCTCCTCTAACTTATAGCTTATAATTTAATTGTTATTGAGAGAAATTGTTCCTGTTTTTGCAATATTTAGTGTCTTCTGTGAAACAGTCAGTGCCAACTCTTATCTACTAGAATGCAGAATGTTTCTTCTCCGCCTTTCTTTCTTTCCACTCCTGGGGAACCCCGATCAAGTGGGCAAAGTGGAAAAAAGTTTTCGAGAGATACTCCAGAGTGTGTGGTACTTCTTTGAGCAATGAGAGGAGAACTGCATTACTTCTTCACTGTTTGGGAACGGAAGGTCAGGAGGTTTTTGACCATCTTGCTGATCTTCCAGACAATGAAGCAATTAATCTGAATGAGTATGAGATATGTATTAGAAAACTAGATCTACATTATCTCCCTAAAGTGAGTACAATCTTGGAGAGATATTACTTCGGGAAGCGTTTTCAAACTGAAGGAGAATCTGTTGAAGATTATGTCACAGAATTAAGGCGTTTAGCCTCATCATGTAAATTTGGGTCCACAGTGGAAGAGAGGATCCGTGACCAATTCATGCTAGGGTGCAATATTGAAAACGTACGAAATTAATTATGGCTTTTGGATGATCCTCAAATTGACCAAGTTATTTCTCTGGCCAAGAGGATTGAGCACTTTCTCAAGTGTGTTGATGTGGTGAAATGCTGTGATTCCAATGATGTAAATGTAGTTAGCAGTACTAAGCCCAAAATGACCAAGCCTTCTGACAAATAAATGTTCTCCAACACTACTGGCAGGAAATGTTTTAGATGTGGAAGAGGGGGACATCTTGCTAATAGTAAGCTTTGTCCAGCTGTTAATAGTTTTTGTTTATATTGCAAAAAGAAGGGTCACTTTTCGGTTGTGTGTAACCTCAAGAAGGGAAAACAGTCTGTGAGTGCGATTCATGATAATTTTGATGCCAACAATTTAGAGTCTGACTTTGCCTGTGGTCAAATTGTGCTTCAAATTTCTAGTGATAATTTGTGTGGGCCTCTGGATTATATCACGGTAGAGGGTAAAAGAACCAAGGTGCTTTTTGACTCAGGGGCCAAGATTTCTATAGTTTCTAATACGTTCTATCAAAAAGAGTTAAAGGGTAAAGGCAACCTGTTAAAACCTGATATTAAACCTTGTGGTTATGGTGATGAACCCATTGACATACATGGTTATTTTGTTGGATTGATTGAATATGATCAACGATTCACTTCTGGAAAACTCTATGTATCAAAAAGAGGTGATAGCATCATAAGTTGGTGGCATCAGAAAAACCTTGGTGTGATGCTTGATCCCAACAGTTCACCTCCTATTATAGTGAAACAATTGGGAGAAGTAGGTAGTGTGAGCTTTCTATCCACAACTGATCTCACAGAGAAACTGCGTAAAGAATTTCCTAATGTTTTCAGTGGCAAAATAGGATGCATGAAGGGGTATTCTCATAAAATTAAATTGCTTCCTGATGCTATACCGTTCTGTAGCAAAGTGCGGAATGTTCCCTTTGCAGTGAGGGATGAGTTACTATCTGAACTTAAAAAATTAGAGGATCAAGGTATAATAGATAAAGTGGAGGGAACAGATTGGTTGTCTCCCATAGTCATAGCTAAGAAGGCCAATGGCAATATCAGGCTTTGTGTTAATCTTTGTAAACTTAATAGATGTGTAATGATGGATAGATATCCTCTTCCCAACATATCTGAGTTACTAACTATGGTGTCAGGTGCTAAGGTTTTCTCTACCATAGATTTAACCTCAGCCTATCATCAGATAATCTTAGATGAATCTTCCAGGAATTTGACGGCTTTTGTTACGCCTTTCGGTACGTTTAGGTTCATTCGTCTACCTTTTGGTCTAATCTCGGCTGCATCTGTGTTTCAAAGAGCGATGGAACGTATATTAAGAGGGATCAATGGTGTGTGTGTCTATCAAGATGACATCCTGATCTATGGGAAGAACAATGGTGATCATGATGATACCCTCAGAAGAGTGTTATCGAAGATATCTGAGCATGGTTTAACTATTAAAGCAGAGAAATGTAAGTTTGCAGTGGAGAATATTGACTACCTCGGGCACACTATTACTGGAGGTGGTTTAGTTCCCAAGAAAGATCTTGTTGACACAATTAGGAGTCTAGCTTCGCCAACTTCCAAGGAGGAGCTGATGAGATTTCTAGGCATGGCTGAATATTATAGCAAATTTGTTAAAGATTTTGCTAGTTCATGCTACAATATGAGACTTTTATTAAAGAAAGGCAAAGAGTTCTTTTGGGATGAAGAGTGTGAAAAGGAATTCATCATGTTAAAAAATTGTCTATGTAATGCTCCCAAACTAAAGAATTGTAATCCCAATTTACAGTCGATTCTGACAACTGATGCCAGTGGGAAAGGGTTAGTCGCGGTTCTACAACAAGGTTTGCGTAGTGCTGAGAACACTATTGCTTTCATCTCCAGAGGTCTGAAAGAAACTGAGACAAAATACTCTGTAATAGAGAGAGAGGCCCTTGCGGTTTATTGGACAGTTAAGAAATCTAAAACATTTTTGTGGGGAAGACCTTTTGTTGTTAAAACTGATCACAAACCTTTGTGTGAAGTTTTTAAGTCTAAAGGTGTTGATGCTGTCTCAAGCAGAATTACCAAATGGATCATTGCTTTGCAAGAATATGATTATGTGGTGGAATATGTTCCTGGGTCTGACAATTACTCTGCAGATGTGCTATCGAGACTAGTATCACCTAATATGTCAGATTTAGGTGAGGTTGAAGATTTCGAGCAATTTGACAGAGTGTGTGGAGTGGATTTTGAAATGATTTCGGAAGAGAAGTGGCGTGAAGATACCAAGTCTGACGGAGTGTTACAGGAATTGGTGAATTTGTTGCGTTCTGGATGGAAGAGCAAAAATCAATGCAGTGCGGAGTGCAGGGAGTTCTGGAGTGTGAGAGATCAATTGACTGTTGATCGGGATTTGTTACTTAGAGGGATGAGGCTAATTCCACCATCTAGTGTGAGAGGGCTACTTATTGATCAGGCACATAACAGTCACATGGGAATATCCAAAACTAAGGACAGGTTAAGATCATCGTATTGGTGGCCTGGCATGGATACTCATGTAGAGAGGGTTGTTCGTGACTGTGTACAGTGCGCTCTTAGTGAAAAAGCCATGAAGCCTAGAATTCAACCGATGGTAATTAGGGACAAACCAAAGGGACCTTGGGAGGATATATCGCTAGATATATTGGGCCCTATATATAGTGATGGTTCAGTTGAGTATGTTATCGTGGTCATGGACATGTATTCTAGATGGCCTAAAGTTTCTTTCACCAAGGGGATAGAAACACAGAAGGTAATGGATTTTCTTAAAGGTCTCATTACTAGGGAGGGTATTCCTTCCTCAATGCTTACTGATAATGGCGTGCAACTGACTTCGAGAGAGATGGAGGAATTTCTCAAGGGGTGTGGCATAAGACATAAGTTGTGTGCGTTATATCATCCTGAGTGTAATGGGTTAATTGAAAGGTTCAACCGGGTTTTAAAAGAAACTATCTCTTTAGCCAAAGACAATCATCTTAACTGGAAACAAGAAGTAATTAAAAAGGTGGCAGTATATAGGCATACTCCATGCTCAACTACAGGCCAAACCCCTTTTGTCTTCTTCCGTGGAAGACGAGGGAATACTATTCTTGAGCCAAATTGGGTCAATGAATTTTTGGGAGTGAAAGGGAAAGAGGTTGTTAATGAGGGTTGGAAATTCAGGGAACAAGAAAAATCTTTAATGAGTAAAAGTAATTTTGATAAAAGGAATGTAGTGAAGAAGACCATTGTAAATGTTGGTGATTGGGTTATGGTCAAGAATCTTGTTTGTGGAGTTGTGGGAAGAGACTCTCTTCTCCCATCCAGGTTGTGAAACTTTTTACTAATGCTGTGAAACTTAATGATGGTCGAATATGGAACCTAAATAGAATTGTTAAGTTTAATGGTAACACTTCAAGTTTGGAAACTTTAAAGGGTCAGCAAGATGGAAACTCTCGTTCTGCTGATAATATGGAACCGAGGAAATCCGAGAGGAACATTAAGACTCCTTCAAATTTAAAAGACTATTTAAAAGGACGGAAGGAAGGAAATTCAAAAGCTGTGGATGACAGGGAATTTCAGAGACCGAGGAGAAACATCAAGACTCCTTCTCGTCTGGAGAACTTTGCGTTGAAGTGACTGTCATCATTGTACTTTTATTAATCCTTTTGTCTTTATGATTTTTTTTTTCTTTAGAATGTTTCAAGATATATGAAAGTAGGTTTTTAAAGTTGTTGTTATTCGCTTTAATTTTTGGGGGGTTATTACTTTTTGCTCATTATGCTCATCAATGGAAAGGGGGATATGTGTTGTATTCCTATGGTTGTAGAATTGGAATCTGGAGAGGTTCGGGAATGTAGGGCGAGGGAAGAGAACACAGAGGGCAGACGGTTGAGGTGTGAGAGGAGGCTGGGATGTTACTAGTGCGATCTCCCTATGTAATTATGCAAAAGTGCCAGTCTCTCGTGGTCTTGTGAAGGTACAGGACCTTGAGTGTAATAGCTAGTTAAGAGCCTCCAAAGATGCTGATGGCCACATTGGCCTACATTGCAAAACTGTCTTCGTCTGTAACTGAAGGACTTTCTTAGTTGGAAAAACTAGGGGCCAGACGCACCGAGCCCTGTTTGCAATGCAGTATATGCTAACTGCACACCACATTAGTTGTTGACTGAGATTTATTTTGAGGTGCGACTGATGTACTAATCAGTGCATTGAAAATGAGGTCTTGAATCATTGATCCACACAAATAGGAGGTGAAAGCCATTTATATGTCCACTTCAATTTGTGATTCAGATTGAGTTGCAAAGGTTACTATGTGATATTGAAATCATTTTCTGACTCACAAAGCAAAATTGATTTTTGCTGTCACAAAGTCTGTAATTTTGTGGCAAATTGTACGATTGCAATTTCCTAAAGCTGTTGCAAATTAAGGTGCTAGATCACATTTGTGGGACCTCCGAGGCCACCATATCAAATAAAATAAACCCCTTGTGTCTATTGGCTTACATGTTCTGCACAGGCCAGTAAGAAAAAGGAAGATTGGTGGTATTTGTGTCTAAAGATTGTAGGATGTTGCTGTTTCCAATAGCTTGAGGCATGCAGCTTTTAATGGTATTTAGGCAGAATATCAGACACAAAAATATCTTGGGACAAAATATTGTGTGAAGAATATCAAGGCCAAATATGTTGTGAAGGTAGGATTCTATAGATAAGCAAAGTTTTACTCTATATAACTCCACATATATTTACATTGAGGATTTATATATATATATATATATATATACATGTATATGTATATATATATATATATATATATATATATATATATATACTTCCACTAGGTAGTTATAGTTATAGTTAGGATTTTGGGCTTCATTACGACCCTGGCGGTCTAATGACCGCCAGTGTGGCGGTCGGACTGCTGCCAATGCAGTGGTCTGAGCACCATATTACAACAGTGGCGGAGGTGCTGCGATCGGACCGCCAGCACCACCAGGTTTTGTCTACACAACGGCCTGGCGGTGCTGGTGGTCCTAATCCTCCAAGGTAGCACTTCAAGCAGCACTCCCCTGAGAATTACGACCCCCTTCTCTGCCTGCAATTTCTTGGCGATAACCCCACCATGAAAAGGCTGGCGGAGAAGGGGTGCAGCCTTGTCGCAGTGTTCACTGTCTTTGCAGACAGTTAACATTGTGACGGTTGCTGGTGCACCCTAGGCACTACAGCATTGCCGCCGGATCTGTTATAAGCCGGAGACAATGCTGTAGGCCATTTCCCGCTGACCCAGTGGGCAACTCGTAAGGGGCCCGGCAGGGATGCTGCCACACTGGTGGCAACCTACCTGTCGGGACTTCGGCGGATGGGCTTTTCCGTCCGCTGAAGTCATAATAAGCCCCTTAGTTTCTATATAAAAATAGTTTCTTTGCTTGCCTATACCTTTGGGGCAGGTTGATGAATCTTCACAAAACTTTCCCAAAAAACTTGCCAGTCTCATCAGCTGCTGCCTCGAACGTTTTGGGGTGATCCGTCCAGGGTGGGCCGAGTGAAATGGGGGGGGGGCCAAAACAAGTTTTCCCCATTCATTTTTCCATAGGGATTTTGAACAGCAATAGCACAAAAACTACTGGACGGAATAACACCAAATTTGGCAGGAAGGTAGGTCCTGGTCCAGAAAGCGAACTGTTTTTGTTATGGTGTAATTCTGGTCAGTCGGTTACAAGGAAATTAAGGGGAAATTATTTGTATGAATAGAGATGTGAAGGATTTGCGACCCGTCCCGATCTCATGCAGAGATATGATTGGCTGATAAAACTTCAACCACAGAAGTTGTTGAAGTGTTGTCAGCCATCTTGGGACTCAGCTGAAGCCGAGTCCTAAAACAAAAAGTAAAAAAATAAAGAAAAGGAGCCAGGGTACGGACACCCTGATCCCTTAGCTCTGGTGGCCCTCTAAGGCTGAAAAGCATTTTTTTTATTTTACAAATGGAGTTGCAGTGGAGCTGTGGACCCACAGTAAAAAAAAAAAAATGAAGCTCGGTCTTCCGCCCCCAGGCCAACTGCCGAAATGCACAGGCGAAGACCATGCGCGGCGGTGGTTTGATTAACGTACATTAATTACTATTACTATATGTTAAAAAAAACATAGAAATTCACTGAAAAAAAACAAAGGTTACAGAGACGTAAGAGACGTTAGGAAATAGAATTTTAAAAAAACATAGAAAGTAATTCAAAAAAACAAAGGTTACAGGGACGTTATAGGTAGGCTGCCATTATAAATGTGCCAAACCATAGAAATTCACCATTTATAGTTAGAGTTATCTTGTGCCCTAAGGTAACTATAACTCGCGCCCTTGCCATGCACTGCTAATTACCCCACAAATTACGGCACTCATGACATCTTTGATAGCAGCCTTAATAATATCAATGTAATATTTGCAGGATAATTTTTGGTGAAAAACTGTACATAGCAGGGGCACGAGTTATAGTTACCTTGGGGCCTGAGTTATAGTTACTTGAGATAACTCTAATTATAACTGGTGAATTTCTGTGGTTTGGTACGTTTAAAATATGAAAGCCTAACTATATTGTTCCTGTAACCTTCCTTTGCTTTTTTAAGTGAATATATATATATATATATATATATATATATATATATATATATATACATTCAAGGTTCATCAATGTGAAGTTAAGAACAGTAAATATATACTTACCTATTGGCACTTTCCTTCCTGATAATTTGGTCTGCAATATTTTTGACATGCTATTCTGTCCACACAATATTTTTGTTTCCAATATTCTGTCAGTAATCCGTCTCACATCTTGTTTCACTTAGAATGGTGCCTGTGGCAATTGTCACTAATTGTGATGTCTCTCAGGCTTCAGGGGCACTCTATGTTCCCTCCTTGTGAATGGCAGGTAACACCACCCAGAGATGCCACTGCCTACTATGTGGATAGGCCACCAATGGGAACCGCAGGGAGGACCACAGCCAGCCGCCCTGTTATAACCAGTTAGAAAGGCACATAGAAGTAAAAGTGCCTGAAACAGGAGACTGCCAGATTGTAAGTGTAGGGGAGCCAGATCCGTTCATGTTGCCAGATTAATACTTGGGCGTCTATTCCTATTAATAATTAAATTTTTAATGTTTCTCATTCATTTGGTGGGAACGCATTCTGAAAATTGTATGTTCTTCCATTTTCATAAGGGCCTGGTCTATTGGAAATGATGGAATCATTTTGCCTGTGGCGTGCTCAATGTTAATGAAACATGCACAAGGTCAAAAAACAAGTCATGCAGGGATGCTTTGCAGGAGTGTGAGCACATCTAGCACAAGCATCACAGCACCATTTAGGAGGGGATATGTGACCCTACAGACTACCCAGGACTCTGCCCCTTCAAAAAGCAGACGCACTGGGCCAGGCTCCGCTCTGTCAATCTCCGGACAGGGACGTACTGCACCACTGTCCCTCAGATGGGATCGTCCTGACTCAAGACTTGGATGCATCCACAGTAAAGCTCAGGGCAGTGGGTGAACTACAACTTGTCTCTCCGTTGCGCAGTCTTTTGCCCTTTCCCACCCGAGTCAACATGTGCACACCAAGTCCATGTGCACACTTATTAAGATTAACCCCCGATTTTTAACAAAGCAGTGCATTCTGGGAGACGCATTCTTGGTTTGGTTCAGCACTAGACCCTGGGCTTTCATTCGATGAACAAAGCAGTGCATTCTGGGAGACGCATTCTTGGTTTGGTTCAGCACTAGACCCTGGGCTTTCATTCGATGAACAAAGCAGTGCATTCTGGGAGACGCATTCTTGGTTTGATTCAGCACTAGACCCTGGGCTTTCATTCGATGAACAAAGCAGTGCATTCTGGGAGACGCATTCTTGGTTTGGTTCAGCACTAGACCCTGGGCTTTCATTCGATGAACAAAGCAGTACATTCTGAGAGATGGATACTTGGTTTGATTCCCTTGAACATGCTGGATCCAACCGTCCTATAGATAAAATGGATTTGTAAAATGAAATCCGCGGATTGAAAAAGTGGTGTACTGTGGTGGTCCAGTTACAACACCTAACTTCACCTCTGACCTCTAAATGAAAGCCGCCAGCAGGTTCGCAACACAGCAGCTCAAATGAGAATCACGAAAATCAACAGGGCGGATCAGACCAAAGACCATATTTTCCCATAAATTCATCTGCCACCCTCTGAAGGGGGCGGGGGTCTCACAGAACACCAGTAATCCCTAAATCCGGGGATTACAACTCACTTTCGGGATGTGAGATTTGCCCAGCAGCACTGGTAAGCATGTACAGTCTGGCATTCAGTACACAGCCCTCGCGTCTCTAGTTGTAGTCATCTCTCCTCACCCTCCCTCTCCCTCTCCAGCCACGATTCCTCTCAGAAAGAGGCCTTGCTCTTTGATGGTTCTCTCCTTTCTAGTCCAGAAAGCTCTTATACCCCGCCTCGCTCTCTCTTAATCCATTGTGCCCTGCAGTCTCTGACAGCTCCCACTGGCCTGATTTCACCTTTGTTGCTCGCTCTGTCCCTGGTACAGGTCTGATGCCTATCGCCCCCCACCACTGATGAATATTACAGTACCTCTGACGCCTGATACGTCTCATTCCACCTCCGATGTCCATAATTCCAGCCCTGACGCCTATGACGCTCATCTTTCCGCTTCAGACACCACTAACGTCTATCATTCCACCTCTGACGCCTCTGACGCCTCTCTCCTTTACGCTCGGACACCCTTGATGCCACTCCTTCAGTCCCTGAAGCTTCTGATGTCTATCATTCCACCTCTGATACCTCTATTCCACCTCTGATGCTTCTCATCCCACCTCTGATGCCTCTCTTTCCACCTCTGGCTCCTCTGACACCTCTCATTCCCTCTCTGACTCATCTGATACCTCTCATTCCCTCTCTGATGCCTCTCGTTCCATCCCTGACACCTCTGATGTTTATCATTCCACTTCTTACTTCTCTGATACCTCTCATCACACCTCTGATGCCTCTCATTTCACCTCTGATACATCCCATTCCATCTCTGGTGCCTCCTATCCCACCTCTGACACCTTTGATTCCTCTCATTACACATCTGGCACCTCTGATACATCTCATTTCACCTCTGACACCTCAGATGCCTATCATTCCAACTCCGATACCTCTCATTCCATCTCTGATGCCTCCCATCCCACCTCTGTCACCTTTGCTACCTCTAATTCCACCTGTAACACCGCTGATGCCTCTCATTGCACGTCTGATGCCCCTCACTCCGCCTCTGACAGCTCTCATTCCACCTCTGACTTCTCTGATACCTCTCATTCTACCTCTGGCATGTCTGATGCCTATCATACCACCTCTGATATCTCCCATTCCACCTGTCATAAATCTGATACCTCTCATTCCATTCCTGATGCCTTAGATGTCAATCATTCCACCTCTGACACCTCTCATTCCCCCTCTTACACCTCTGATGCCTCTCATTCCACCTCTGATACCTTTCATTTGACCTCTGACACTTCTGATACCTCCCATTCCACTTCAGACACCTCAGATGGCCCGGATACCTCTAATTCCACTCTGACCCCTATCATTTTACCTATGCCTCAAACTCTGATGCCTATCATCATACCTCTGATGCCTATCTGTCCACCTCTGATGCTTCTCGTCCCACCTCTGATTCCTATCAATCCAACTCTGATGCCTATCAATCCACCTCTGACCAGGGGCGGCTGGTGTTCAAGGGCTAAGGGGCTGCGCCCCTGTCCTTTTCTGGCCTCTCTAGGAAGCATATATTTAATTACATGATGAAAGTAAAACATTTTCTGCACAACATTTTCCAAGTAAAAGTTGTGCACTTTGAAAAGCCCCACTGCGCCTGCGTCAGTATGTGGCTGAAAGCTGCACAGTAGGACTGACAGGGCTTGCCCACGCAAAGCCCTTACGTTTTCTCAGAACGCAGTGACGTCCCTGGCTTATCTCCTCCTCCACCAGAAGCCCTGATTGTAAACAGCCTGGAGCGTTTTTTGTTCAGCCTGGGTTTCTGAAAACTTCATGTCACTCCAATATTATTATCTACCCTATCCTATTTACTCAAATGGTGGGGTGTGATCAGAAGGGTCTACGTACCAGAGGTCACATTATATTAAAAGAATGTGGCATTGCGCAAAGAAAATCCCCTTTTCCTGCATTACATGCAGTCTGTGGCAGAGAAATGGAATAAATACAATAAATAACTCCATCCAAGGCTCTCTGGGAGACAGGAGTGTGACCTGAAGACCTCAAGTCACAAATATGCCAAAGACAACCCTGCGCACAAGTAAGTTGGAGCTCTATCTTTTTTACAGACAATAAGAAAAAATCTGTTCTCTCAGCTCTCCTCTCCTTTCACTGCCTCTGTAGGTGATTTTGTCTCTCAAAGGCAGTAATGGTTCCAGTAATTTATCATGGCTAGTTATGCTCGTTTTATTTCTTCTGCAGACTAATGACGTGATGTGTCATATTAAACATGTACATTCTATCACTGAAACTTCTTCATCCCAGCCGTCTAACATTCACTGACATAGAGCCCACTCTTTCCCCCATTCCTCACGCAGTAGAAGTGGATGCAAGCATGAGTAACTTGGTGTCTTGTCTTGGGTAATGGTGTTATAATGCTAATCTTATGTTATCTTTATGGTACTGAGACCCCTTGCCACACTAACCTCCCCAACTGTGACGCCCCAGGCCCTGGCTGCAAATCGCTGGCTCCTTTAGAAGTGGAGGTGCTGCATTTGTTCCCTCATGAAATTGATCCAAAGGACGAGCATGGTTCTTGTTCCCTTGCAAAATTGATCCTAATATTGGATTCAAGCACAAAGGGAGAAATATGTGCTTACAGTAAAGGCATTTATCTGCTGTATGGCCTTAAAACTGTCCCTATCATCATGCCCTTAGCATTAATGCCAAAAACACGAATTGATATGCAAACAATGAATATTAAAAAGTGATTTAGTTACTCTTATTTCACATGTTTTAATTAATGTTGCTTTCACCAAGAGAGTTAGCTGTTTCATCATGATCTGTTTCTGTCTTGCCTAGTGCACACTTTGATTCATGCCAGGTGTTCATGAGGGGCTTTCATTGAGAGTGCTGGTGCTGAGGCTGAAGGTAAAGCAAAGTGCCTGTCAGTGTGTTGGCGTCTTCACAAAGCACACAGAACAATGGTCACGTTTTCCAGTTACATTTGACATTTAGGGCCAGATGTATCATGAAGGCCTTTTGCGATTCGGAAATAGCGATTTTTAAGAAATCGCTATTTCCAACTCGCAAAATGGCATGTATCACATTTGCGAATCGGTAATAGCGATTTCTTAAAAATCGCAAATGCTATTACAGAATCGCAAATTGCAATACCGGCCCCATTCGCACCTATGGGCCTGTTGGCCCATATCTGCAAATTTTTTGCATTTCCAAAATTGCAATTTCTTAACCAGAAATCGCAATTTTGAAATACAAAACCACAGGGTGCTGGGGGCCATAGGCCCCCTCTGCTGCACCCCAAAATTATTTTTGGGGACATGTAAGGTGCACACATGCCAAAAGGGCAAGTGTGCTTTACATGTACATTTTAAAAATGCATTTTTAAATTTTGCACATGGTTACCACCAGGTTCAACCGGATGGTAAATAGCGATTCCTAAATGCCCAAATCGCATTTAGGAATGGCTTCATACATGTGCTAAGAAATCACAAATAAGGAATCCATATTTGCGATTTCTTATTTAGAGAGTCGCAATTTGCAACTCTCTAAACAGGGTCGCAATTTTAAGGAATCGCTATTTTAGCGATTCTTTAAAATTGCGTTCAGAATGTCTTTCTTACATTCTGAACTGGCTTTTTGCATTCGCAAATGGGCATTCGCACCGTTTGCGAATGCAAAAAACCTTGATACATCTGGCCCTTGGTGTAAATGTGTGTGAAGAGGATGCACAGAGGTCATAATATTTTGAAGGCAAAAGCAAAAGGAAATAAAGTGCTTATATGTGAATGAGTGCAATGTATGTTTGGGGTGGTAAAATGAGGGAGATGCAGGGAGTGCATTCAGGGGAGAGTGAAAAGAGGGTGCTGAAGAGGAGAGAGGAGGTTGAAAATGTGCAGATGGATGAGATGTGAAGAGAAATAGGGCAAACATATCTAACATTAAAGAACAAAGGCCCTAGTCCTTCCGCAGGCCTCAATACTATTTAATTCATAATCTCACAATTTCAGAATTGAAACATTTTCAATGTTAATTATTTATAACTAATCATTGTTGTTACTCATTTATCTTCCACAGCTAACAACCATTGATAAAGCCAACTGTACTGATAGGCTTTACGTGATGTCAATTGGTGTGTTATATTTCTGGTTGCAATAACATCTCATTTTGCATTTTCCCTTTTAGAGAGCCCCCACTTTTTTCATCCCACTTAAAGACCTGTCTGCACATATTTCTGTATGACTGGTTACAGCCAGCAGTTGTGTGTGCTTCCTGATGCCTGGTTAGAACATATTCTTCCAAAGTTTATGCCGCATGGAGTGCAAGACAGTGGGTAAACACACACTTTAAAGGGCCTGAAGTTGTTGCAGTGTACAATTTGCACATTAAAGTAAAGGGTGGACATATTAATGCAGTAAGATATGTATTTAATATTTCAAGACTATACATTCCCACTGCTTTATAAACCTTGCTTTCTCACTAAATTTATTTCCTTTCAAATGGACCACTTGTCAATCTTTTTTCTATTTTTTCTTGGGTGGAGGACCCACCCTAAACCCCACATTTGTCCACTGAGCTTGCTCGCTACATAAAAGTCGTACCTAGACTATTACGCCCCACCACTTTCAAATGTCACCAGCCGCCACTGCCTCTGACACCTCTGACGTGCTTATCATTCCTCCTATAACACCTCTGATATCCATTATTCCAGATTTTAACACCTTGGTCACAGTCTTCAACTCTTCATCTCTCCACTTCTACCTTCATCTCTCCACATAGTCTCCCAAAAATGCAATACATCACTCAATGGAAGGACAAATGCCATGTAGGGTGACTCACTAAAGTATACAAAATGTGGTGGATGGAATGCTTGAATTAGGGCTTAAACATGCAGTGGTTGTTGGACCGCCGCTGATGTGGCGGGCCAACTGCCACATTATGACCCTGGCGGCCCGACCGCCAGGGGACTGCCGTCTCTGCCGGGATTGGTGATCCTGATTGGCTGATGGCAGGTGCAAGTTGCAACCAACCGAGGCGGCACTTCACGCAGCGAGGCCCTTCTGATTACCACCTGGTTCTCAGCCAGCCTTTTCATGGCAGTTTCAACCCCCATGAAAAGGCTGGCGGAGAACAGGTGCAAGGGACCACAGGCGGGCCCCTATACTGCCCATGACCGTGCCATGGGCAGTGCAGGGGTCTCCCCCTGTACAGCACCCTCGTAATGCTCACTGTCTGCTGTGCAGACAGCACACATTACGAAGGTGCTGGTGCCCCTGCGGGCAGCAGCATTGCCACGACTCGATTATAAGCCGGCGACTGTGCTGCCACCACTTTCCCTCCAAGGCCGTCAGCCCAGCGGGAAAGTCATATTGGGACTGGCAGGTCGAAAGTTTGGTGGATGGGTGTTCCCATCCACTGAACTCATAATGAGGGCCTTAATCTCAGCCACTGGTAATTATTCAGGCCGCATCCCATCGTTATTTTGCACACTATGCCACCTCAGTTTGGATCTAGCTTGGAATTTCAGGGTGGACTGCTCCCCTATTAGCAGGGTCAAGGCTGATTTGCATAAGGCTGGGTCCAACAAGTTGTGCAAAATAACAATGTATTGAAATGCGGCTCGAGTGATTATCATTGGCTGAGATTAATTCAAGCATTCCATCCATCACTTTTGTATGCTTTAGTGTGTCACCCTAAGTGGGATGGTTATGCCCAGATGTGGGTCCTGTGCACACTTCGTCACTGGAATCAGGCTAAACCAGGCTATATCAGGTATTTTTAGATGAGTCCTAACTAGGGTGAAACAGGTCCTGGGTTGCTTGTGTTCCGGTTCAGGGAGGACCTGCTCTGGCAGTTTGGGCTGGTCTGTTTCCAATGGAGCAGGGTCAAGGCTGATTTGCGTATGGCTGGGTCCAATTCGAGGTTGCATCGTGTGCAAAATAACAATGGATTGTGATGCTGTTCCAACTGATTACCAGTGGCTGGGAATAATTAAAGCATTCCATCTATCACTTTTGTATACTTTAGTATGTCATGTAGGAAGTAGCATGTACCAGTTTACGTGTCTTTTACTTTTTCTACAGAAGCCCCCTAATTCATTGTTCTCCCTGTGGCTGCTGACCCCAGAGACAACACAAGTGCCAGATCTAAAGGTTTCCCATCAGAGCTGTATGTTGAGACTAGATTGGGTGACACCCTAAGTGGCATCTTACTCTAATCTCAAAGTAGGAGCATTTCTTACCTGCCTTTTTGGATACTGTTTACTTAGCAGCACTCTACTATAGTTTGGGGATATACCATCTCTAATAGATAAATGCATGCTTGCGATCTTCTGCACAGCCCTCTTCACCTTTAAGATAGTACTTGCATCTATTAAACAAATAACATACTCTTTTTAAGTCTGGCCAGCAGACAGAATTAGTAATTGTGAAATTGTTAAATAAAAAATACATCCATATTTACATAGATTGAGGTGCCTTGGTTCAGCTATTTTCATCTACTGGTCTGTTCAGTTGTCATTCATATTTTGTTTCTGCACACAATAGCATACAGCATGAGACAACAGGTCAGCCCTTATACTAGCTGTATTCCACTATAAGTTATTTTGCCTGATCACAAGAGCACATTCACCATCTGATTACAAGTGCTCATCCAATTCGAAAGAAGTGCCCTTCAGGTCCAGGGCTCCAGTCATCCTATGTTTTAGATTATTTCATCAGCTTACTGTAATTCAAAGCCAAAGGTACATTTTCTTTGCATCGATAAGAGTCATATTATTCTATGAGATACATTACAAAAAAAAAAAGGTTTCTATGATTGTTCTAAGTATTCTGAGTATGCCTACCTGCTAGAAATCACCTACACTGTTCTATTAAAATTATATGCGATTGACTGTTTTAAAAAAAATACGGTACTATTGCAAGTATGTGACTGTTACATTTAGGTGGTAACATTTTTTAATCTTTTTATTTTCGACTCATAAACTTGCAATAAAAAATAAACATTGCACCACCTTGTCAGAGGCAGAACATTTGGATCTGTCAATGCTTGTTTTAAGATGTCACGCTTTGGCATGGAACTGGCATGCTGTTTGCCTAAGCCACTTTGTTCCACTGTACCTGTGATGAGTCCTTCCTTATCTGATTGCATAGCGTCGGGCAATTTTTGATAATGCTTTTCGCAAATAAGGAGCCCGACTTCTGCCAGCTCATTTAACTGGAATATGTACTGCCCTTTAGTCAGTATGGGAAATTGTCCCATCCTATGTGGACCAAGTTCATGTTTCCAGGATGGTGGAGCTGTTTGTGGCCTTTTCCACTCTAGGTAGGGTGAGGTTGGGGAACTTGCTTGTCCTCGACCTTGATGAGCCTAACAGCTTTCCTGAGACTGGAGCTGCCAGTAATCAAGGTATAGCCAAGCCTTAATGTATGGTGTGCCACATGGAAAAAGGCACACATTAAGGGAAGGTGAGCTTCCCAGAGTTGCCACCCTCCGTGGTAGGTATACTGATGGTGCACCCTGTTGTGCTGCTTGCCAGGCAGTGTGGCACTGAGGTAGGACGTGTCACCCTTCTGACCACTATCCTGTACAGTCCTGAGATCTAGAAACTTGGCATTCCCTGTGCCTAGGACATAAAAGGGCCATCAAATAAAACCAACCACAAATGGTGGATATCAAGACATGGGCCAGCTTGAGTGCCTGATGGCCTCTAATTCCAAGTGTAATTTATCAGAGATCCAGGGTCTCCCTGGATTACCATAAAAATCAAGCTTCTTGATTACCTGCCACTGCTCGTCAAAGGAAGCTCAGAGAAGCCATGAGCATCAGAGAACTTTAACTAGGGCGGGAACTACAGCAACAACGTGTTTTGTTTTTATTTCTCACACCACAGCCACATCCGCAAAATCCCAATCTCAGCATCCGTCTGTTGATTTCAAAAGAAGTGTGGTTCGGCCAGCGTTGCTATGCAATGTCATCCTCCAAGGGCCCCTTTGTTCCATTTTGTATCTTTCAGTTGCTTCACTGGCTCATTAGCAGTCGATGATGAGGTGAAGCTGAATGCATCACACAGAGTGGCACCTGACACTTCTAGGCTTTTCAAAGCCAGTTCCCTGAGTTAAGAAAGCAACATTTATTAATTAAGCAGCTGACACCACCTTCGTTATATAATTTATGGTATAAGTAGGCATATTTAGAGACTCATTTTGTGAACTCCTTTGTTGGAAACCTCTGATTTTAACCAGAGATCGTAATTGTAACTATTCTATTAACCTATGTGAATAACGAAATGTGTTATTTTTTTAAGTTAAACCACTGGCCGGACTGTTGCATGTTTACACTGTGCTGGATCCCAATATTATCATCACATTTCATGAGTTAGGCCTTGACCGTTCAGCCACAGCTACCAAGAGAGAGCTAAGAGAACTAAAGCGGCATAAGATAACCACTGCAAAATTTGGATCCGAGAGGAGTGCATCAAGTTTAGCACCACTAGGTGATCCCTACAAACAAAAAGATCTGGAAAAAAAGCTTGCCACCGTCTTTAGTGTGGTCCACTCTTTCAGAGAGTGATCTTTATTTCTTCACTTACTAGGTGATAGCAGAAAGCTCAGACTTTCAATATTCTCGACTCTGTCTCTCATATCTCTACACTGGGGTTGTGTGTCAGAACAATGCAGGCATTTACCACGCCTGCCTTAAGAATGTGGCCCGAACCACAAATGCGTCACTACAACGCATTCCTTTACCACGCAAGTCATTACAAAGACTTGCCTTGGGGAAAGCGTTAGACTTTGGAATGGTATAATTAACTATTCTAACTCCAGTCTGCGCCACAGTGGGAAAGTGTTGGAATTAAAGTCTAACACCAGTCCAAAAGCACTTTCCCTAAGGCAAGTCATTGTAATGACTTGTGTGGTAGTTGAATGTGTTGTAAACATGCATTTGTGGTCCGGGCCACATTCTTAAGGAACAGCGTGGCACGAGCCGCATGACTTGCAAGATTCAAAGTAAAAGATTAAAAAGTGAAAAAAAAATGTTTAGCAAGAAGAGCAAGGCAGTTTCCCAGATGCCAAGAGAAATACCGGTTTGGCAAAAAGTTCCTTATGATGTACTTGCAAATGAGTGGGCTTACGGTGCTGGTTTGAGTGAGAATAGGGATGCGTGTATAGCAGAAGCTGAGCCAGAAAAAGTATAGCTTGTTTGCAGAAAGTGGCAGTAAAAAAAGGAAAAGAATCAACTTCTTTAGGCCGGAGAGACTGGAACCTTTTATGTGTCTATTGGAAAATGCATGAGAAATGTGTTCAGTTAGAAAAGCAACTGGTAGAAGCCAAAAATACTTCCACAATGTTATCATGTCAGAATGAATTGTTATAAGATATAATGGATACTTACCAGACTGTGACTGAATGGGCCACGGAGCGCGTAGCTCAATATAAATACAAGAAACGACTGGGAAGAGTTAACAAAAAAACCAAGTTTCATTTAGCCATTGCTAAAGCAGGGCTAGACTGGAACCCTGACAAATGGGATGATAATATTTGGGTTTTGTCTGACTTTTCTGACTCTGGGGAAGTCTTGTCAAAACAGTGGTGGTCAGGGTGAGCTAGAAGAGGAGAAAGTGGTTCGGGTGCAGCCCATATACAAACAAAAGATACAAAATGGTCCTTGGTACCTTCAGAGGGGGGCTATGGACTCCCTGGAGGATTACACTCAGCAGGAGATTAATGATACTATAAACACATTTTGGCAGAGACCTGGGAATCATTGCTTACATGGATGGTGCGATTATTTCACACAGGGGCCTCTGGAGTGATGTTAGATGTAGGAGATGCATCGAAGTTCTGTATACTTAGCACTGAACCCAATGTACATGAGCAGTTTAGGGGTTATCAGGGCAACCATCAAATTACTCTATTACAGTTAGTAGTCACCCAGTATAATCATAAATATCCTACAGAGCCAGACTGACAAGTCCTGGTTTACCTTAAGAGATGCAATGCAGAGAATCAAGGAAGAGGGTATGAAAACTGCCATTTTCCTGGGCAATGCTAACCGTCTGTTTGAAGCCCATTAACAATATCAAAGCAGAACAAAAACATCCGTTTAGCTTCCCCAGCCTACAAATATGTGATGATGACTCTATTAATCAATCAAACAGGTAATCCTTTAAGGGACATACTTGAGACAGTCCGTGAGTTGGGAGAGCTGGGAGAGTGGATGAAACCTGAGAGAGCCTCTCTGTCTGAAGGGCGCACAGATAATGACAGAGTGTCTAGGAGAGATATGTTTATGGCATTGTTGAAGAATGATGCCCAAAAGGAGCAGATAGATGAGATAGATACCAAGAGTATGAGTCAGATGTATTGCAAGCGAGGTAGGGACAGAAAGGAGGAGAGCAGGAAGGTGATGAGTAGGATAACAAAAGTGTGAGTCAGGGCAAGCCAGTGATGCAGGAGGAAGAAATGGAAAGGGAGAAAAATGTTTCCCCAAGGGTGAAGGAGGAGGAAGATCTGGACATTGATTGGTTGACTGAGGAGAACAGGGAAGAAGAGGAATCTCCTTGCAGGTATGAGAGCATATATCCAGATTTTACCTGAGCAAAAGTCCACAGGTTTAAATCAGATTAGTAAACAGGCTAAACTCTGGTACAGGGATGGGCTCACAAGGATAATAGACCCCATGTTGATTTAGAAATATATTGGGAAAATGGAATTGTCCAGAAGGTCAGGGCCCTGGTGTGCAAATCAAGATTCAAATGAAAATAGAGAGAACACCAAAAAGAGAATACAATGTTTTGATAGTGCCCCTCTTTAAATTAATATTTCTGGAATTAATGTACTGAAGGGAATTACTCTATAATTGGATGATGGGTGTTATCAATTTTGATCAAAGAGATACATCTCAGCGGCAGTAGTGAAGGGTGGTCATTTGCAGATACCCCCAGTAAAGGTTTCCCCAGACACCAAGGTGGTTCATTTAAAGCAGTACAGGATTCCAGGAGGGCATGAGGAGATAAATAAGACCATACAGGACTAAGTAGCAGCCGGGGTGGTGGCCCTGGTCACCATTACATGGAATAATCCTGTGTAGCACTTACGCAAAACTGATGGGAGCTATAGAATGACCATTGATTATCGAGAATTGAATAAATATCCAGCCCCCTTTGAGCGCTGCAGTCCTCAACACCGTCACTTTGATTGAAAGTATACAAAAACACGAAGGGACCCAGTATGCAAAAATTGATATTGCCATTGCTTTTTTTTTTTAACTATACCATTGGCCCCTGAGAACCAAAAGCAATTGCGTTTCTCGGTGGGTGGGGGACAATTTAAGCTGTTAAAATTACCTATGGGGTGTGTACCCAGCTCCACCATCTCTCACAGGCTGGTGGCAGAACACCTGGATGAAGTACCTGTCATTCCAAGGGTACAGCTGTCCCATTACTTTGATGACACAATAATTCAGCGAGAAACACAAGAATAGATGCAGACTCTAATGGAAAGGGTTGTGTAACATTTGTAAAGCAAAGGGTGGATAATAAATCCAGATAAAATGCAAGGACCCTCCCAAAATGTGAAGTTTCTAGAGATTCAGTGGAATCGGGGACATAGGGATACTAAACAAAAGATTCTAGAATTTGCTACACCCCATAATAAGCAGGAAACACAGAGATATATTGGCTTATTTGGATTTTGGAGACAGCATATTCCTCACTTTAGATTTTGAATGGGGAGAGCAGCAGCAGCCTGCATTTGAATTGGCAAAGGAGGTGATTCAACATGCTCTAGACTTGCGGCCAGTACATGAGGAAGACATTGAGTTACATGTGGCAGTTCAAGGGCAATATGCAAATTGGAGTATGTGGCAAAAACAGGGAAGTAAGAGGCTGTTCCTAGGTTTCTAGACCAAAACGTTGCCGAGGCTGGTGAGCGATATACACCATTTGAAAAGCAGTTACTGGAGTGTGACTAAGCTCTGGTGCATACCGTGCAAATGACAATAGGGCATAATGTGATCCTGAGATCCCGATAATGCAGTGGGTGATGAGCTCACCCAAAACTCACTGAATAGGACAAGCACAGGAAGCAAGTATTATTAAGTGGGACCAGCAGGCACGGCAAGAGTGGGACCAGCAGGAACCGCAGCCCTGCATGAAAAGGTGGCACAGGCCCGTGCAGGATGAATAGGTGTTACAGGAGGTGCCAGGGGTAAAAGAGTCACCTGTAAGGTGGGGGAAGTCATTTAAATCTTTGTCCCCTGAGGATAGGTAGCATGTATGGTTCACTGATAGTTCAGCAAAGTATGTGGGGCCCAAGAGACATTGGAAAGCAGTGTCCTATAATCCTATGAGCAAGAGACTGCTTTCCACTACTGCAGAAGGGAAGAGTAGTCAGTATGCAGAATTGTACGCTGCATGTCAAGCTCTAAAACAAGAATTACCTGGGAAATGTCACATTTATACTGATTTGTGATCGATTGCCAATGGGTTGCTACCTGGCTTCCTACTTGGCATGCACATAACTTGCAAATACATTCTAAGAAGGTGTGGGGCAAAGAGTTGTGGCAGGAAATTTGGGAAATACCACAGCAAAGTACCATCACTGTATACCAATTAGATGCCCACTGTCCCACCGACTCACTAGAATGATGGTTTAAATCCCTTGCAGACGACAAAGCCAAAATCTCGGAGGCAGAAGTGGCAACACAGGATTCTGACTTGGTGAGGATGACTAAATGGGCTCACCAAAAATGTGGACACCTAGGAGAAGGCCACTGATGTGATCAAAACCGTTATCATGCAATATCCTATTGGTCAGTTGAGGAGAGAAAAGTTGCCAGGGTAGATTTGGCAGATACACCACACAATTAAGAGAGTATTTATCATACTCCATATTACCTACAAGTTGCAGGATTGATTGAGAGAATGAATGGCTTGCTGAAAGCCCTGTTACACAAGTTGGTCGATGGTATGCTGAGAATAGGAGAGATCATTTGAATGAAGCCTTACTATTACTAAATAACAGATCTTTAACAAATGCAGGTACTCCTTTGATGTGAATGCCTACCCCAGCATTACAGATACAACCTCACGTAGCAACTAATACTATTACATATTAGGAGACAAAAACAGGAGCTTTAGCTCGGTACCACACAACACCAGAATCTGCAGGTCTTGATTTGCATGCTTTGAACATATACAGACTGAAACCAAGAGACATGATGCTCATAGAACCAAGTGTTGGGATACGAATTCCCCCAGAACATTTTGCTCCTCAATCTGGGTTGGCACTCAAGGGTATTCAGGTCTTGGGGCGAGTGATTGATGCAGACTGCCAAGGAGAAATCAAGGTGTTTCTATTGAACAGTGAGGACGCTGATTTGATAATACAAACTGGAGACAGGATTGCTCAGATTTTGATTATTCCAGTGTGGAGGAATAGTCAAAAATGAAACTTCCCCAGCCCTTCTTAGAGTGTGTGGGGAGGAGAGGCTTTGGTTCCACTGACAAAAACATCCCAGTGTTACGATGTGGGTAGAATCCCCAGATCGCATCCCGGAACCAGCAGAAATCATCACAAAGGGCAAAGACAACATTCTGTTAGTCATGGAACCAGGACAAGAAAAATAGGAATGTGTACCATCTGATAAATGTTATTTGCAAGAATGATCATACTTGTCTCTTTTACGGATCATACTACAAGATGTCTTTGTGCTGAGTGTGCTGCGTGAAGCATTTTAGCATTTTTGGACGTGTCCGAGTGGGGTCTGGGGGGACCCAAAGTCCCCAGCACCAAAGTAATCAACCGACAGCGCCGGGCGGCACCCTTGTTGCACCAGTCTGAGAACGACTGGATACATTTGGCTCAGACCATTCTGAAGAGGTCAGACTACTGCATGACGAATATGAAAAGCAGCATTGATATCATTTCCACTTGCTTAGTTGCCATCCCTACTCCCGCCAACATTCTGCTGCAAATATTCAATGACACCAATGCAGATGGAGGAAGAAAGTGATGTAGTGACTCATCTATCTCTCTACGAGTACTGTCGGTTTTGCCAAGAAACTACTGAGGAAAAATGGAACAACCTACCACAGGTGATCACTTACAATATCACTGACGGTGATGTGTATTATAATTTAACGTGTCATGGCAACAACATTGACAAATGTGCCCAGATGCGACTCGAAGAGACTCAAGGAAGCTCATGGGAGCAATACAGTTTATGTCAACACCTTAATGACCAAATGAGTAAAAATTTAAATAATAGCATGTACTTCAAGAATGTAGTGTCTGCTGCTCGTCACATTAAGCATATCAAGTTACCTGTTGGATGGTTATTTTGTCATAGAAATACAACATATACCTACATCCCTGCAAATATAAATAGAGGGCTGTGTACTTTCACATGGCTAAGACTCATGATGTTTCCATTACATGCAGTATTATATACCCAAAACACAAGGGAGACAGTACACAGATCTTCCAAGGTCAAACTCATTTTACTTTCACATTAACATAGAGAAACCAGCTACAAATATCTACTACACTAACCTCCACTAAGTTTGCACAAACAAACACTAAAAATAGACACAATAATTTGAGGGCATTTTCAGATCAGTTCAACTAAGTGAAGACTGTGATTCTGAAGTTCAATTATTATCTAGATCAGAATATGTAAGCTTAGATCTTTCTATGGTAGCAGTTCTCGGATTAGCTGTTTATAATACCTGAATTATTGACAAACTAGTAGGTTTGATGGTTAAGAATATTAATAACACATCTATTGTTTTGGTAGGACTATTACTAGCTATATGAGACACTAGAAGAGCTGCTTTACAAAATAGGGCAGCCATTGACTACTTGCTTCTGAAGCACGCCCATGGCTGCTCAGAATTTGAAGGAATGTGTTTTAACCTATCAGACCATTCTAAATCTATCCAGCCTCACATTGAAACCTTGCACAAATTGGTGAAGGGATTGAAGCAAGATATACACAAAGGGTGGTGGGACTGGCTCTTTGGGTGGCTTCCAGATTTTGGTCAGCTTCATTATATTTTAGGTGGAATACTTATAGTAATTTATATGATAATGATGCTATGTTGATGTGTAAAATTCATACCTAATCTAATGACCATGTTTAGACCACAAAGGGTTACTTTCAGACCACTATGTTATGAGAGTCACTGGTCAAAGGGTGGAGTATAATGCTATGTGTATTTAACCACCGACTCCCACTTGACCATTGACTCCATTTTGTGCCCTGATTCAGTTGGCGTCACGGCAGCGCAGGGTTTTTTCCCACAAAGCTTGTTTTCCACGCCGAACATGTTTTTGCTTTTTCCACCAGAACAGGGTAATACCATGCTGGAACATAATATGGGGGATACAGACGAGTGCACAAGGCTGATAATGGTTTCATCAGAGAAAGGTACAGTTTTATCTCAGGAATGTGCATTGGGGCCTGGCCAATTCTTTTGCAAGTTTTCGACACAGACAAAGTACAGTCAGTGTTTGATTTCATAACAGAGAGGAGGGTGTTCTAGAATGCTCTCCTAGCTTGTTTAAGGTATAAAAGACGGAAAGACTGCGCTAAGACAGGAACTCACCTGTGGAGAGGACTCGCTCCTCAGGATATTTTGATCCCATGTGGTCTCCTGCCTTGGCAGTTTGAGGGTTCCCCAGTTGGTTGTGCTGGCGACGATGATGGATTTAACCCCCATGGTGATGCATTTTAACATATATATATATATATATATATATATATATATATATATATATATATATATATATATATTCACTGTTGATGCATTGAACATTTCTGTCTGTGATTGTTTAACTGCTATGATTATTCTTGTATTTACACATGTTTTACTTAATTTCAATTAAATGTTTATTTTCATATATTTGTGTGCTTTTATTCAATATCTAATAAGTGCCTTAAAAAAATCATTACTCAGATTAAGAGTGCGGCATTCTTTGGCATTGTTTTCTCTTAGTTCAGACAAAAGCAATACAGTAACACATGTCCATGTGGGAATACTTGCACATGGTTTTCCTACATAGTTACTGCAGCTGGCATCACTTGCCAGGGTGTACACATTTGCACATGGGTATTCTAATATAGGAACTGAGCCTTATAGAGCAAGCCAATATTGGCCCACTTGTACCTTTGTGGTGGCTTTAATGAAAGTGTCTCACATGCCCCGGCAGGCATGTGTGTGCACCAGGGCAACGTGCCCCAGGGAGTGATGAATACTCATGTGTGTTCACACTACCTATAAGAGTTGCTCTCCCCATAAGATAACTTGGGAGAAAGAGTCTTATTAAATTTTGCTGCAAAAGTGGATTGCAGGGGAGCAGCCTCATGATGATTAGTATCTTTGGATTCAGGATGACAAACCCCTTCTGATGGTGAAGGTAGTTTAATCACTGATGCCCTAGAAATAGAAATGCCACTTTTGGGAAGTGGGCATTTCTAGGTTCTGAAAGGGGTTCCGGTGTCTTGTAAATTAGGCTTTATTCCAAGGGGCCCAGGAGAACAGCACATCCGTGCATTCCCAGGGTGACCGCTATAAAACTTAGGCATCTAGAACGATGACAGATCCCTGCCATTTGGGGCCTGGATAGATAGATTGTGGGGAGAGGGTTTTGACACTTGGCCTTTCAAAGTCAGGTTATGGCCCCACTAAAGATAACAATCTGCATTTTAGGCCTCAGGGTAGACAGGGAGGAAATTTAGGGAGGGGAGACAACTATGGTTCAAAGGAGAACCCTTTGAACCACCCCAACTTCAAAGGAACCATCTAATATAACTAGGAGACTTAACATCTGCAAGGCAGAGTAACCCTTACGGCAATCCGGGACCAGTGCCTCTGGACCACGTGGGCACACTGCCAGAGGAATCTGTTGTGCCCAGGAGGATAACTGTCTGAGGAGGGGACCCGCGCTCCCTTCCTGCTTAGATACTGGCCCGGGCTAATTGCCTGTTGCTGTGTAGCACCACAAAATGTAACTCTTCATGGGCAGATTGGCTTGCTCCCTGTTCTCTGAGGAGGTCTCAGGTACATCAAAGACCTCCTGAGAGGGACTTACATCGGCAACCAGTAATATCTGGAGAGCAGTGCCCTTTGCTGCACCTAAATCTTATGCTGGACTTCACCTGGCAGTAGCTGCATTAGCGTGGCCTAAGTATTGTGTATGGAGGCTGGAATTGCCTGTTGCAGAGCTTTCCAAGGACTGTCTGCACTTCAGAGGAGTGGCCCTTCATTGTGGGAACCTCTGCTCACCCAAACGTATTGTTGATGTGAACAGGATCATGGTGTGGGATCTGGCTAGGTCCGCTATTGTCGAGTGTGTCACATTACTCTTATGTAAGCCCTGGCTGCATGCTCATTGTGTGTGGTGCCCTGTTCATTGTTTGTGGGGGTGCAACCTGAGTTGTGCTAACTTGGCCATGTACGGCACGACTGAACTTGCGTCAATATCTGTGACCAGGGTGTCTGGTGCAACTAAAGTCATTGCGCATTAGACAGTGTGCCTCATTCCAGAAAGGTACAAAGACCAAGTTCCGAGTATGACTGGATGGACTAGGGTGACTCAAGTCATCGCATGCTAGGCGTTGGGCCTTCCAGAGGGATGCAGGATTTACATCCTTTGCAGGAGAGTCAGGGATTGTCTGGTGCGGTTCAAGTCATCACTCACCAGACTAGTGCCCCATTCCGAGGAGGTACTACATTGGGAATTGACTTGTGAATGAACGTACAGTCAGGGCGATTCAGATCATTGGACCCCTGACGTTGAGCCTTCTTTTTGTGGGGATGCGGCGCTAAGAACTTATCACATGGGATCGTACCCATCTGGGGTCACTTGAGTCTTCATGCCTCAGACGTGGCACCTCCTAGTATGGGGAATGCTAGTCTAGTAACTTATCATTTGCAACTGGAAGTGTCAAGGGAGACCTAAGTCAACAAGCCCTGATGGCGCCTCTCCATTCCAGAGGTGCTGAAATTGGTAATTATTTGGTAACTGGCCTGGCTGGGTGCCACGCAGGGCTGGGTGCCTTGGTGTCTAACAGTGGCCCCAGTAACCCTCCCCTCTGAGTGAACCTCCTGTGGGGAGCCTGGACACCTCCTCACTAATTGTTTACTGCCTGTTGTCTTTCCTTTTCCCCATCTTGACCCAGGAACCCTGCAAAGTGTGACTTAGCAGCGAGCTGACTAGAAACCAGGGAAAGGTTGATGCTATCTGGTTCGTGGAGAGGTGGGCTAGCCGAAACTGGTTGGTGGGTAAAAGGCAGTTTGGAAACCAGAGTGCTTGCAAACACAGTGGCATCCACTATCTGGACATCAGGGCACCACATTTAGGTGCCGGGAGCAAGTGCATACAAGTGAGTGTGTGCATGCGTTGATTGACACCTGTGGCACCGCTCCGCGGTGTAGAGAGTGGATGTGCGAGAGTGAGTGCTGTTGAATGTGAAGGGCATTACTGTGGTGCTGCTGGTCACATTTATTCTATCATGAGTTCTTACAGTTGGCATTACGTCTTGCTAGAGCAGCCTCGGCCGCAGTACTACGTGAAAATGTTGTGAACCTTGTGTGTACATTTTGCTGCTAACATTGGGAACCAGGGTGCATCCTGAATTTATGTCTTACAGTGATAGTGGGGAATTCTAGAGTGGGTCTCGTGCTGACATTATTTGTCACCTTATGTGGATGTGGGGAGGGAATGTACTGTTTTCCTCATGTGTACATACAGTAGCTAGTGTTGAACACAGTTGGGCTCCATATCATGACTTATAATGCTAATTAGGATATGGGCCCAGAGTTGCATTCTAATCACGCTGTGTTGACAATGTGTGTGTTGAATATAATTTTTTTTCCAAAACTGTGTATGAAGTTTCATTTGTGCAGCACAGCATATTTGTGGTGGGGAAGTGCGATATCTTTGCTTTACTCATTACCTCTGTGATAAGCCTGACTGCTCTGTGCCAAGCTACCCAAGGGTGAGTATAAGTTATTCAGTGAGGGTAATCACCCACACTTGATGGGAGTGGTGGGTTCTGCCTGGCTGGGACCCTGCGTTAGCCAACCAGAATGTGCTACCTCCACCAGTGTGCCTTTGTTTCCTTCCATGCATTTACATTTAAGTGTTAGACTCCAGATGGCTCCTAGCCCAGTGATGCTTGAATAAATGAATGGCTGATGGCCCTTTAATTCAGGCCTTTGTTTGTGCCCAGCTAGAAGAGAAAATAAGAACCCCCTGTTGTTGCCTGCAGGTTGCTGCACTGAACAGAATGCATAAACGTTCCGGTGCTGCTGAATTATATTCCAGTGCTGGAAAATAATACTAGGACAAATTGAGCACATTTTCGTGAAATACCTCAGGATCTGGCGTGAGCCCCATACTTTGCACCAACAGTCAGCACTTACCATTAGTTCCCTGCATTACTCTTCCCCTTCATTCAAAGGCAAACCCACCCTCATCACTCCATTCCTCTTAAACAGCTCTCACCCGCTATATAATTCCTCTATTCATTCATTGACTCTCATCCCTCTGTATCATGTCAATGGCGTGCCTCCTAAAAATCAAGTCGGGAATACCGTGGGACCTTAATATCATAGACAGAATATTGAGGAACAAAATATTGAAAGGTATGTATACATTTTCTTACCTAACTCTACATACATGTACTTTGATAATATATATTTATCGTCAAGATATGAAGATATGGAGTTAGGAATAGTAAATTTATACTTCCTCTATATCCACTTACCTTTTGATATTTTATCCCTCGATATTGTATTAATGATTTTAGGATACCATGATATTCTGTGGTAAAATTGTGTCAGCATCCCTTCTCATAGAGCTCAAATCCCTAATTCTCATGTCATCCTCCCTTCAAAGAGAGGTCTCACCCACTAACCTATCATGCCATCGCCACACTGACAGCACTAACCCCTTTACCTTAAGTTACCATCCTTTCAGGTCGAGTTCATACCCTTTATCACAAGTGGTAGCCCTTTCAGAAAAGCACACAATAGTATCTCATATCACCGTTCGTTCACATCGAGCCCTCACAATATGATATCATGCCGCCATCCCTTTGCATGTGGCTTACACCCATTTATCTTGAGGTCACCATCTCTTCGCATACAGCTCAAACCCCTCTTATAATATTCCACCTCTCATTGACATATGCCTCTTACTCATTTATCTTGTGTTACCATCCCGTCACATACAGCTCTCAGATCTCTGCCCCATGCATTCATTCCTTCATTTTGAGACCTCACCCTCTCACCCATCCTGCCATCTCCAAGAGCTTTCAGCTCAGACCACCTTATCATATGTCATCATACTTTCACATAAAGGACTCATTTCCTCACTTAGGGCCATATGTACAAACACATTTTCCCATAGACACAGAATGGGCAAAACTGCTTGCTACATCTGGCCCTTAATGTGGTTATCATTTCAAAAACCTCTCAACACTCTCTTGTGTCACCATCTCCCAAATTGACATCTCACACCTCTTTGTCGTGTTACCATCCCTTCACACAGAGCTCTCATCACTTTACTCATGTCATGAATCTTTCAGATGGCGCTATCACCCCTTTATCTCAGGTCACAGAAAATTTGCATCCTACAATCTCGGGCCACTATCACTTTACACAGAGATCTCATTTCTGAAACTTTGCAATGAAGTTGTGTGTCCATTCACATTGGGGTTTTTAATACTCCCCCCTCCATTTGGTCCCTTCTTTCCACTATATTTGTATTCCTTTTCCTTGGAATTTGACTTCAAACTCAGTGAAACGTTCTGTACTCTCCAGTAGCACAAAGTTAAGGCCATGAAAGCCTGAGGTCAAAAAAGAAACCACCAAAAAACAGTGTTATTTAACAAGAAGATGAGTCTCTCTGCCAACATGCACGACAAAAACATAATGACAATCCTTGAACTGCAGGGCTCTTCAGGATATACCAGGGATTTCTTGAAGTGGGACAGACTAAGGAGTGTTAAGGAGAAAAGACAGACAGTCTCTTAGAAACTAGGGTCTTTCCTGGTCCATTGTTCTTTGAAAGGGCCGGCCTCTAATAGGTTGCATTTGATTCCTTTGTTTTGGGTTTCTCCTCCCTGGAAATTCTAAGCCCTTCCCCACCTTCCTGTTCACACCTGGTGACAAACATATTGACTAACACAATGACTGGAATAAGCAAAAGGGTAGAACTGCTGAGACCAAGATTCAGAACTGAGCTACTGGAATACACAACTCCTGTCACCCACAGTAGGTAAAGATGGAATAGTCTGTTTTAGCCTGTGTGCCAGTGTTTCTCCTTCAGGAATTCAGGGTGTCCACACTAGTGGCAATGAAAAATTATCTTTGCTGTGGTTGGGATATCCACAGCCAACTCCATTTTGCAGGTTCAAGACTAGAAACATTAGACCTTTGAGCAAGACTGCCAAGAGGTGCTTCCTGGACTCTGCTTTGAGGGAAAGCCCTGACTACCTGCTACTACTTGCTACAGAGGGACCTAAGGGGTGTCCTTACATAAGAGAGAAGCAGCTCAGACAAAGAGGGGTTGTGGAGGAACCTAAGTGGATCGAGCAAAGTCCTCTGCTGTGCACCACAGAGGAATCTGCACTGCTACCTAAGGAGGAGGCCTTGAAGTTCCGTAAGTGCCTTCACAGTGTGATTGTTTCCATGCCTGAGACTGACCTCATTGGTTAGTGGAGAGTTAGGCCCTCAAGAATTTCCAATGTTCCCAGCATCAGCTGAGCTGCAGACCCAAGAGGAGCTAAATCAAACAAGACCACAACCTGCAGTCTACCCAAAAGGTAAACCAAAATACCAGAGGAAATACACATCTAGAGAGGTACCGGTATCCGGCCCTAAGTACTCGTCACGGACGGGCACTTAGATGTTTCAATTCTGGGGTTAGCGTCTGGGCCTGAGGAAGAATCCAAAGCCTCAATATCCACCAAGTTATGAATACCACGGCTCAGTCACCTTATCTGTGACTGGGGCTGGTTCTGCCTCAGCTCTCCTGGAGATCACTGCTAGTGCCATAAAAACCAACTGCATACCTGCTGTTTGAGCTGGGTGAGGTCCCAGATCATTGTAGTCCTAGGCCATGCAGCATGCACTTCAGAGGAGGCGCACACCAGCTCCGATATCAGAACAACACACACATGGCCTGTGCTATGAACTGGCAGACAACCAAAGGTCCTGTTCACACTAATGGAATTGAAGAAGAGGGAGCAAAGTCCATATCTTCATTAGGGGAAAGAAAATAATCAGAGACCTTAGGCCTTATGTGGTCAGCCTGCCTAGTTTCATAGACCCACATACACACTGTAGGGATTACCCAAGGCTAATTAGAGACAGTGGCACAAGAAACATTTTTATTAGTTTGTCTCATGGTCGTATCCCGTGCTCCTTCCCACTTTACTCAAGGTAGAGTATAGATACTGTTGTATTTTTGTAGTTGCTATTTCTGAATAAATTATGTATAGCATTACATGGTGAATCATGTAAAGAAAGCACCTATTCTTTTATAAGATTAACCACTGCCTGGACGTTCTGTTATTAACTTGTACTGGCCAATGTTCAGTTCTGAATCTCTGACCCCACACCACCTCCCTGAGTAATCCTTGGACTGCTCATATGCCCTACCCTGAAGGTCAAGAGCTAAATGGATGTACTTGGTGCTCACTGTTGGGATCAAAAGTAAGATTCAACCACAGAGAGCAGCTGTGAAAAAAAGAAAATTATTAACACAATCCTAGCAGGTAAGCACATTTCCCACACATGAATAGAAGGAGTAACTGGTACATGTTAATAAGAAGTCTTCAAGGAGAAGACAGCTTCATACGCCTGCTGACCTTCAAACCTGGAAATACGTGTTCCTGGCTATGTGGTCTTGTAGAGGGCTTGATCTGTCTGACAGTAATGGCCGCGGAAGGTAGATAGCGTTGGTATGTGTGGATCATCTTGGAGACCTCAAGAGCTGAAACATTTGTCACAGGCAATTATACTGGCAGAATCTGACTGTTCCCAACAAGTGACTGCATCACACAAAATGATCCCACGTGTAGGAGTTAAAAGACTCCACCGACCTGGAAGCCTCAAAGTCTGGGCCCTCCCACCCTAATTAACTTGATCTGATACTCAATGTCTTCTAGTAGGCAAATTTGGACCAGCCCGTGGCAAGCCGTGCATTTTACTGCTAACTTAGAGTTTATAATGAGTGTGGTCTTTCCAAAGAGATATGGGGATTCTATTCACAGGTGTCAAAAATGCTTGCATTCAAGTCCATCCATGGTGACCTGGAGGTTTGAGTGGTTCTCTATTGAGGCAAAACGTGGTTGACTCTGCTATATTTCTATATAGAATTGATGCATGTGTTGCTAATAAATTACGAAATGGAACACTCAATTAATTAGTCATAATCAACTTTCAATAAGTTTTCCTTGTAGCAGTATTCAAATTGTCCAATAATAGATGGAGGGAAGCTGGTCATGAAAGGTCACCCACGAGGTAAAGCAAAAAGCCTTGGTGGGCTCCTGGATGGAGAGCATACCCACTCTTTTTAAGTTAACCAGGTGATAAGAATGCTAGGGTAACTACTGAAGACCTCAATTTCTCAGTCAACAGTAGGAAATTGAGGCTGGACCCTCCACACCCCAACTTCAACCCTCCCAAAAACACAACTGTGACTACAATCACTGAGTCACCTCTCCATAAGATAACACTGGAGAGAACATCAATAACTTGGAAACCAGGGCTACAATGGAAAAAGCATGTCTTTGATTCCTGAGAGTTTGACTCTAAAGTTGCAAACTTTGGACTATGTTATTTCGAAGCCTGGATTGTGCTGAGCGCAAGATTGAAATGTACTATTCCAACGTTTGTACAATGGTATCCTAAAGCTTTGACTAGGCTACTCCAAAGCTTGGACTGTACTATGCCAAGACTTGGACTCTGCTATCCCAAACCTGAGACGGTGATGTCAGAAAGCCGGGATTGCAATGTCAGAAAGCCTAATGTATGATGTCACAAGAAATGAAACTATGCTACCCCAAAGGTTGGAATGAGTGATCCCAAAGCATGGACTGCGATATTCCAAAGCCTGAACTATGATGTTCAATATCATGGACGGTGATGTAATAAAGCGTAGACTGCAATGATTTAAATCCTTAAAGTTGATGTCACAACCCTGGACTGTGACACTGAAAATCCTGAACTGTGAAGTTACATAACCTGAAGTGTGATGTTGCAAAGTCTAGACTGCACAATGCCAAAGCTTAGACTGTGCAGTCCTAAAACCTAGCTTATGATACTTCAAAGCCTTGGCTTCAAGGAATCAAAATGGTGATTCTCAAATTACCCTACAGAGAGAATTCTGATTTCATTAAAGACAATGGAGGCTAACATTATGCAATGACTTTTATTGCTGCCCCAAACATGCAGCCCTTTAAAGAATGTAAGTACATCATAAAGAAAAACATTCCAGCTTAGAGCATTTAGATTATGTATAACTCTTTGTCACTAAGCATCTTCCTCTTTAAGTGTCGACGATACAGATGATGCCTCTTTGCCTTGCCTGGGAAAATTTCTTACTGCATACAGTTATCTGAAAGAAGAAAACAAAATCAAGAGATACTATCAAAACATTCAATCTAAAATCAATAATCATTTACCTTTAAGGAAAAAAGCATCAAGTTAATGATATAAACACAATAAATCTTAATAGACAACTATTTAAACAACAGAAATGTCAAATACATGGGAGTGGTGGGCGTAATAATGTTAGCCTCCATTGTCTTTAATGAAATCAAGATTCTCTCTGTATGTTCATTGGAGAATCGCCATTTAATTACAAGACCGGTGGCTACCATTATGCATGTTTAAAGCTCCCCAGCTCTACACCGCATATATGCTCCTCTGGTTTAAGATAAAAAGTCACAAAAGTATTAGCACTTGACCAATCTTCCGCTTTCAAAAATGTCTGCAAGTGTACCAACCACCCAAAAACACTCTACTGGCCATGGAACCTCTAGAATAGTGATCCCCAATCTTAGATAACTCAGTCCCTGCTTCAGACATGACAGCCGTCACTCATCATGAAATAGAAGCTGTTGAAAGTGCTCTATACAGTTGATTCTCACCATCTGGCCTGAATTCAAGCGTTCTTTGTTCATAAACTCTCATACAGCTCACTACACACAATGTCTTGCAGTCATTAAAAATATGTTTTCAGACATTGTTTTGGTCCTTTTTCAAATCTCAAAGTAGACCCCTTCCGGGGCTCAAAATCTATTATAAACTTTGAATGCTATAACATCTAATACTCTTCTAAAAGATATCAGACAGTGTAAAGTTGCTAACTTTAGTGAAATCTGTCTTCTAGAAAGATAGTAATTGTCAGGCCATGAAACAAACAGATCAAAAACAAAATTAAGATTCCATAGTGAATCATACCTAGCCCTAGGCAGACCCCTGACTTTAATTCCCTTCATCACCCTGCATAATAGAAGATCACTACCAATAGCAAAATCATTTACCAAGGAATTGACCAGCGGAAATACTAGATCTGTAGCAATTGACAGTTCTATAAGAGAGACCTGCTCTGAACAATTGTGCCAGGTAGTTTGCCTCTTCTACCTTAGGAGCCTCCACAGGATCCAAATTCCTTTCCAAACACCAACTACAACAATTTCCCCATGCACCTGAGTATCTTTTCCTGGTACCTGGTGCCCATGATTCATCCAAAAGTTTATTAGCCTCGCTGAAAGGCCAGAGTATCTACTAGTTCTACTGAAATCCTCCAGGCAAGAAGGTTCAAGTTTCCTTCTAGTACCAAAGGATGCTCATCTCCTTCCTGCTCTTCTAAAGGACCTGAAGTCTCTGGAATCATACGGGGAAAATCCACAGCTAGCTACATTACTCCAGGGAATATACACAGTGTGCGGGCCCCCGTCCTATTGTCAACCACTCTACAAATTAAGATATATTAACACTCTAGTGAGTAGTCTTCATACAAACACATTATATGAATTGACAACCATTATATATAATGTCCAATCAAATTCCAAGTTTAATTTGAATCAAATCTTCATAATGTACAGCAAATGTCCATCAAGATACACTTCAAGCCTTCGAGCCAACACGTGTTTCGTCCTGGGAAATATTTAACTCCCAATCGACTTCTTCAGGGCTCTAAATCATAAACAAATTACGTGAATTAAAAATCAAAATGCTCAAACCACATGATGAAATAAAATATATATATACGTAAAGATATGCACCAATCTTAGTTAAAATGGATCAGACCCCAAGTTGAAGTGAGAGGAAAGAAGCCACATCCGTTTGTGAAGATATTGCATATGTTTGTAACCACGATAAAAAAAAAAGAAGAAAAAGAAAGGCATGCCCTTATTACCAAGAGAAAGTTAAAAAATGTGCTCCAAACTATCAAGTGAATCAACTAACCACGTGCGAGTCCAAAACCATGCGACATCATAGTCAAATCAATATTAAATCAATACACAATTTTAGTGGCAAGTTGTAAATCACCAAAATGTATTCTTATCATGCTCAATTTGATATAAAGTATAAACCTATTCTATAACTAACCACTAAATTCAATCTCTTCCTCACCTTAAGATCGTATCTCCTATGATTCCAAATCACCTCCAAAATAAATACTTTCCAAGTATGGCTACTGTTTCCCTTGTGTCTGCTTAGTGCATAAATTCCACACCTGTTCAGACACAAAAGAGCCCAACAGTTGCATTAGATTGCACGTTTGCTACACCAAAATCATATTGTGATTAACACTATTTCAAGTCACCCTTGTGTAGCGAAAGAAACACCCATAAAGTACCTTCCTTAGAACTCCTCACTCGCTGTGTATATGAGGGGCGAAGGGAGAAGCCGCTAATATTCACGCGCTAAATTAAAGAGATAAACAATATGCAAATGACATCCTCGATATGCATCTAATATACTTTAAAAATATAGTCAAGATCCCCTTTAGTCGAGAAGCGCCCTTCCATAATCACTTACCGATATACGTTTCAAATGTAGTTCGGCGTTCTGCTGTTGAGGAACGTCCTGAGGCGAGTACGCGTGTAACACGTTCCCGAAGCCGAAGTTAAATCAACTTCCGGGAGCGCAAGTCAAAAAAATAGAAAACGGACTATAGTCCGTTTCTATAGCAACTAGTGCAATCAATTCAAAACACAGTAGCAGAGCTTACTTGCTTACCAAGCGAGTACGCGTGTAACACGTTCCCGAAGCCGAAGTTGAATCAACTTCCGGGAGCGCGAGTCAACAAAATAGAAAACGGACTATAGTCCGTTTCTATAGCAACTAGTGTAATCAATTCAAGACACAATAACAGAGCTTACTTGCTTCCCATAGCGACATTGTTAGACAGTCTTTTAATGCAAGGTGAATGATATTCACCCTCGGCACGCATAGAATAGCACGCTTCAATTTGAAACGGAAAATACTATTCCTTGGACTTTATTAATTCTAGATCTCACTCTCTAATACGACTCAATACCATATACTACACCGGTGTTACGATGACACTAGCACATGATACTATCTAATGCCACTACAGTGTTATGACTCTACTCACACTAGACCATTGTTGAAATCCAACAGTTACATTAGAAACAATAAAGGGGGAAAAGGAAAAAAGATCCAACGATACAAATAAGAAAATTAATATGAAGACATAGAAGCAACGCAAAGAAGGGGGAGGGGGTGGGGGGACAAAGGAAAAAAAGAAGAAAAAGAAAGAATATTAGATAAAGGAGAGGGGGGAGTTTTCCAATGATCCAAAATTTGGGCTCATTCGAGTACGATGATGCTGCTATTGATCCGTCCAATGCAATGTAATGGGAGCTGCTGTGGCAAATGATTACAATTTGAGAATTTTGATTCGTAATCACATTTGTTATATGCATACATTGTAATTAGAATCCCAAACAAAGCATCATGATACATGCAAAAAGTATAAACAACAAGGTTATTTCTTAATCGCCCAAAAAGAACTCCAACTCCCTGTCAGTTTTAAGACCCGACTCCACAGCCCTCAGTCTCATTATCCATAGTGCCTCTTTCCTACGCAGACTTAATTCTCTATTCCCGCCCCTTGAGTCACGGGGAATATGTTCTATACCAAAACATTCAAAACTTTTGTGCCTTGTTTGTGAATTACAAGTTGTAATATGTGCAGTTAGTGGATACCTTACATCTCCATTTTTAAGTAGCCGAATATGTTCTCCAATTCTCACCTTTAGCGGGCGTATCGTACTACCCACATATATCCGAGTACATTTACATCGAATTACATATACAACATGAGTTGTGTTGCAATTAATCATTGTACATATTTTGTAGACTTTTCCATCCGAGGTAAATTCATTGATCTTATGACATGCCCACCTACACACCCCACACCCACCACATTTGAAGAAACCCCTTGTTTGCACAGATAACCAGGTTTTTATGTGGGGTGACGTAGCATAAGTAGGGCTTAGAATACTTTTCAAGGTCCTGCCCTTACGATATGTTGTGGGCACCCTTTCGGGTATTAAATTCTTGATTGATTTGTCTTGTGTTAGTATATTCCAATGTTTAGTCATGCATTTAATCATAGTCAATGAGGCATCATTATAATCCGTTATAAGTCGAACCCTCTTAGATTCATCACCTGTGTTCTTCCGATCCTTAATTCGTAAAGTATCTTTCCTATCCACACGTTTGATTCTAGATTGTGCCAATTTGATCACCTTGTTTGAATATCCTCTTGCCTTAAACCTTCTGCCCATGTCATCTATATGATCGACAAATTCATTGTCCAGACTACAATTGCGTCGTGCCCTCATCATCTCACCAAAAGGAATAGAAGTTATTTGGTGCCTTGGGTGTGCACTTTCAGCATGAAGAATAGAATTACAGGCTGTGGATTTACGAAATAGTCTGCTCTGTAATTTATTATCTACAATGAAAACCTGTACATCCAAGAATTCCATTTTCTCTGAGCTGTATTGATATGTAAATTTGACATTCATAGTGTTGGAATTAAGAAATGTACAGAATTCTACCAACTTCTGTTCACCCCCAGTCCAGATCAAGAAACAGTTGTCTATAAATCGACCCCAGAACAATATATCGGTTTGCCACTGGGTAGATTCTGGGCCCCAAACCACCTATGTTCAAACCAACCCATGAAAAGATTTGCATAGGAAGGAGAGAATTTGGAGCCCATGGCAACACCCCGTTTTTGTCTAAACCAGTCTTTATTGAACAAGAAGTAGTTGTTAGTAAGTATCAAATTAATCATTTCAATCAACATCTCAGTATGTTCCCATAGACTCGCTGATCTTTTATTAAGAAAGAACAGAGTAGCCTCCAGTCCTAACTCATGTTCAATGCAAGTGTATAAGGATACTACGTCCAAAGTGACTAACAACATATTCCTGTCCCATTCAACATCATTTAAAATACTGAGTATATGCGTGGTATCCTTTATGAAGGACGGGAGATTACATACCATTGATTGTAGAAAACAATCCACAAACTCTGACAATCTCTCGGTGGGGCCCAGCATACCAGAGACAATCGGTCTTCCCGGTGGAAAGGGTAAGTTCTTATGGACTTTAGGCAGTGTGTAAAGACATGGATACCTAGGATGATTAACCTTCAAGTAGAGATATTCATCCCTATTAAGTAGCCCTTTCAGTTGCCAAATGTATAGCTTCTTGTTAATCAAATCAATCAGGTTGGGAATGGGATTGCCAGTGATGGTCTCATAGCAAGCCCTATCATTCAGTTGTGACAATACCTCATTGTCATAGTCTACCTTGTTCATAAGGACAACATTTCCACCCTTATCTGCTTGTCTAATGATAATATCTTTGTCTTGTTTGAGTATTTCCAGTGCAGTGAGTTCATCCGAACTCAAATTCCTTGAGAACTGCCTGTATTTGTTTTTTGTCAGACATTTATCATAGTCATCACAAACCCGATCAAATAATCTGTCAAAAGTACTTAGACCCACTGTCCTAGGAGTCCAAGATGACTTACTTTTAAGACCACTGGAAATGCTTTTGCTGTAATCCACATCTAAATCATGTAATGTCCTTAAGAAAATATCCAAATCCTCATCTCGTTCTGCTATGGAGAGTATCAGTGCTGTATCACGTACTTCCTCAATTGACAAGGCACTCAATAAAGATGTTGTAATATCTGGAGCCCTACTTTCTATCTGATTTATTTGAAAATATCTTTTAAGTTTGAGTTTACGAATGAATCTAAATAAATCAATTTTGGATCTGCATGGATCCCCAAATGTTTTGGGGCAAAAGTTTAGACTCTTGGTTAAAAGACTCCTCATCCCTGATGTTAATTCAATTTTGGACAGATTAATCACATTTATGGTAGATGATCTATCTGGACCTAACTCTTCTTGTCCCAGGATCTTGTTTTGACGCCAACCACATTTTTTGTTTTTGCCCCCTGTTCCTCTGGTTCCCCTCCTTGTTTTTTGCTTGGAATGTTCCTTTGTTCTGTACGTGTTTGCCTCTTCTCATTCTCATTAGCTCCTGTAAAAAAGCACTGCCATTTGAGACGTTATATCCCTGTGCAGAAGTGCTCTGTCCTCCTTCTGCCTCACTGTCACTGGTGGCCGGGGTGCTAATGGATGTAGAATCAGAAATATTTGATAGACTAGACCCCCTAGGGACTGAACTGGTGTGCATTAAGTGATCATATTTACTGGAGAACGTGAAAATTCTACCTGTCAAGTAATCCCTTTCGTCTCGTTTTAATTTACGAGCTTTCCTTTGTATGATTTCCTCCTGATATTTAAGTAGTACTTCTTCCAAGATCTTATAATTTTTATCAGTAGCTTCCTTAAGATTTAAGTCTGCAATTTCCTTCTCTAAGACCCCAATTTCCTTCTGTAGTTGGGTAACTTTCCTCTCAGCATTGATGATTAAAATGTCCATGAGTTTCATGGAGCTGGCAGTTAGCTCATTGTCCCACATCACTAATAGGTCTGAATCCAAATCATCGTAGGTGGGAAAGATCTGTGATCTCAAACCACGAGGTATGCGTCCTAATTTCTTATACTGTTGTAATGTCGTCCCATCCCACCACTTAGATAATTTGTTTCTTTTTAGTTTCTCCAATCTGATGAATTTGCTTTTTAGACCTTCTTTCTGTGAATTTGAAGTATTAAGTAACGTATTGGGTAGGGAACCACCCCTAGTCAGGCTTTCAAATAATTCCTCCGCTAATCTATTTCTATCCATATTGTAATGAACAAATAAATATCAAGGCCAGTGTCCAAGCATTACTCCAGGGAACCAGATCTGTGAGCTACGAAAAGGAGCCACTAGAACAATGCTGCAATGTTCTCCCCGGACATTTAACAACACTCTCAGTGTGAAAGGAGGAAATGCATAACAATTATCTCCCTTCCATGTCTGTAGCAAGGCATCCACAGCCAGCGCCTTGGGATGTGGCCTCCAATGGAACTACCGATCTATTTGAAACATCAGTCTGCCGGCATATAGATCTATCTTAAAGGGGCCTGAATCTTTTGGAAATACACTGGGTTCAGTTTCCAATCACTGGTATTCCTTTTAAAAATCTCAGGTTCCAATCTGCTATGTTGTTCTGATGACCCAGGATAAACTCTGCTTTCAAAGGGATTTTCTGATCTATTTCTTGGCTAGATCTGTAAGTTGTTTTGATCTTGCTCCTGATAAATGATTGATATAGGATACTGCAGTGAAGTTGCCCATTCGGATCAGTACCACATTGTTTGTAGGAGTGGACCTGAAGTTCATCAAAGCATTTAGGCGTGCTGACATCTCCAAACAATTTACGTGTAGAGATAGTTCCTTCCTGGACCACTTTCCCCCTGTTACTATCTCTCCTAATCTTACACCCCAACCAAGGTTGCTTGCATCCGACTATGCAGTAAATTCCAGAACATTCTGAAATATTGATTTGCCGTTCCTGCTGTCCAGATAGCTCAACCACCATCGACAGTCCTCTTGAGTCTCCTGGGACAGAGGAATTGTATCTGCGTACCAAAGACCTTTCAGCCTGAATGGGTGATGACAAAAGTCCAATCACTCTTGCCAGACCCCTTAGGCATACCACTTCCTTTGCTAGAATATAAGATACCTCCTTCTTGATCGTTGTTAGTTGTTTCTGGGGTAGACAAAGCTGTGTCATGTTGGTATCTACCTGAAGCCCCAAAAAGTCCAGGTTCTGTGTAGGAGTCATGATTGACTTCTCTATATAGGTAATGGACCCTCATGCATGCAGGAGGTCAGTTGACCATTTCATGTGCATCAGCAACTCTCTCTGACACATCAATAACATGTCGTCCAGATAAATCAATAAGCGTACTCCTCTCTTTCTGAAGAATGCAACTACTGGACACAGAACTTTGGTGAAGCACCAAGGAACTGATGACAGACTAAACAGAAGACAACAAAACTGGTACAAGATACCTCTTCAACTGAACCATAAATACTTTTGAGAATCTAACTCCATGGGGACTGTGAAGTAGGCAACCTTTAGATACAACTTCACCAGCCAGTCTTTTTCCCTTAAAATGTCCTGCAAAAAATGGATCCCTTCCATCTTGAAGTGCCTGTAAATCAAAAACCAGTTCAGCTTTTTCAGGTTTATTACGGGTCACCAACCCTTGTCCTTCTTTTTCACTAGGAAAATGGTACTTATGAAACCTTTTTCTGAGTCTGTAACTTTGCAAATTGCTTCCCTGAGCAAAATTTGGGCAACTTTGTTATCTACCAGTGCCAATTGGTCCTGATCTAAGGAAAACTCCCTTGGGTGACAATTTTGGTAAGGAAACTGACAAAGCTCTATTTTGAAGACTTTTGAAGTCTGTAACAACCAAGAATCCTTTGTTATGGCTGACTAATTTTGGGCAAAAAAAAGTAACCTTATCCCTACCTTTGACTGGGAAAAACAACTGTAAGACTTACTTTGAGCTCAAGCTCCTTGGAATCTGCCCCTGTTGCCTCATGAGAGAGGAGCTCGACCTCTTTGCGGGAAGAAACTGTCGCTTGCACTGAACCTTCGTACGCATCCCTGCTGGTCCTGATGGTAATATTGGGACCCAGGCAGCCCATTGCTGACAGCCACACCCCTTCTGCCAGCCCTTCCAAAACCTCTTTTATTGAACATTCGTCTCTTATTGGTCTGCGCCTTACTGAAAGTAGTAAACAGTGAGATGTATTTTCCCAGCATCTTAATAAAACTTTAACTAAAGAGAAGCCCATTTGGGTCCCCTGATAGCTCTTTATTGACACGATCGCCCAACTTTAGTTGATTTTCATTAGGATATCTCCCCTTCTCTCAGCAATTAGACCGGAATTAGCATTGCCAAGCAGGCATTAGGCCCATTGACTCCAGCCATGGAGAAACTCCACATCTAGTGACATGCCCTTAAAGGAGGCCTCCTCAGCCATATCTAAAATCCTGACCAGTGGACCCAGGGTGTCCAATAATCAGCCTTGGCACTGTTTGAGGTAGCACTCAAGACCTTTCCTAGGATCTTTCCCAGACTTAAAAAGGAAACTCAGACGTTCCGGGTCAAAATTAGGTGTTTTTTCTGACTTATTATCCAGGAATGGCCTGGGACATTTGGCTCTCATCAGGGACTTGCGGATCCAGAATTTGATAAAGGAGGTCTCATGTGGCCCATAGGCCACCAATCTGAACCCCTTGAGTGTGTAATCCAGGTTGGATTAAACATTTCCCCACTCCAAATGTCTCTAATAGCTTTTGAATTTGAGGGCTAATCAAAGTCCTCCTCAAGGAAATTATTGCCTACTAATTGCAGAGGAACAAAGACATATTCATCCGCCTCATCGTCTATATCGTTATAACCTGTATACTCATCATCAGTATCAAAACTGTGGTCTCTTGTGCCATGAAGGCTACTCATTCTTTTTATGCCGCGAGCGACACCAATATCAATTGCACCAACATGATAGATCCTGCTGTTTGTGTCGCTGTGAACATCTTGCTCTTTTGTAGAGCACAGGCTACCCAATAGTTATTCTTTTTTTTTTTCAGTGCTCAGGCTGTCCAAGGATTGTTCATGGTCTTTTACAGCGCTCAGGCTGCCCAGTGAATGTTGTTCATTCGAGAGGTGTTTCGTTTTTTTTGTTGCTTTACCACCCTTTTTAATTAATAGACGGGTCTCTTCCTCTGAGATAGCGAAAAAAATCATCCTCCAAGGTGGAATCCCTTTTCCTCTTAGCAAAAACTGCTTCCTTCACCTCCCTAAGGGAATACTTGAATTCTTTATCAAAAAACTTTTTGAACATATCTTTACTGATGTGAGAACCTGGTATTTCTTGTTGATTATTGGTCTCAGACATTGTCTTTTATAATATTAGATAATGAATAACCTCCTTAATCCTTTCTATACTATTATTAGTTTTTATTTTATTTTACTTATCTTGGATTAATAATGGTTTCTGTAGATGGAAGAAGCCGTCAATAGGAGAGTTTGTTACTACACACATGTCAAGCGCGACTTCGTTAGGAAAAGGGCCCAATAGAAAATGGCCGACATTCAGTAAGTTTGACTTCTTCTTACTTTATTGTTTTAGTTAATTAAAACCATAACAGTGTATACAATTACATGGAATAAAATGACGATAAAAAATGGAAGCATCTAAACATAAAAGGTCAGAAAGAAGAAATGCCATCCAAGTATAAATAAATTATCTGATAAGTGTCCGAAATGTTAATCCATGCCATAAGACCCATAACATTTCTAAAAATTTATACCTGTCACCACTAGTCCACTGTTTGTAGTTAACCCCCAAAATCTTTGTATATTTCTGAAGAACAGTTACTGTGGCCACAGAATGGCAGAATTTAAGGATTTGCAAGTGTACTTATAGGATCACATGATTTAATCGCAGACAGCAAACAGCCTCCTAAGAAGATCAAGTAGACCAGGACATACACAGGTTATATGAATAAGATCTTCTTTACTACGTGTGCAGTGCCTACCTTGCTCCAAGCTTACATTCCTCTGTGATGGAGCATTCGCCAGAGTTGGTAGGTTACCCAGTCACATTTCCAGCAGCGGATATTTGATAGGTGGCGGATATGGTATAGAAATATTAGCAGACGGCTCTGTTTTTACGTAGTGGCTTATAATCATCCAAGCATGTGAGCGAGCACTGAATTTGGCTTTGTCTTGTATAACGAGATGTTTAGTAGCCTTGTTGACGCCTCTTGTGAATGAGTTATATGACGGTGCTATTTTCCACGGATCTTGCAGATGTAATTGAGCGATGGATAAAAGTAAATACTTGTAGAAGACTGATTGCTGATCAGTGAGTCCTCTTTCTACTTCTTTGAAAGAGGTTGGGACAAAATTAGCTGGGTAATGGTGGAGACGCTCCTCCTGAACTTATGAGAGAGTGCATCCTATAACCCAGAGAAAAGCTCCCAGAGCGTTTCTGATGCTTGACGACCATGGGGGAATCCCAAGCGGTGTGTCCTTGGTGCCTTCGGGCCATCGTTCACAAGTCTCAACTTACGCGTCTTTTAAAGACTCACATCTTGTTAGCTTGAAATGAGAAGGCCAGAGTATGGTAACAGGTTTTAAAATGGAAACGAAAAGGGGAAGAAAAAAGGAAAAATAAACCGGAGAGGAAACCCAACTATAAATTAGAAGAGTTGAAGTATAAGGCCTACTTACCTGGGTAAGTTGTACATCTCTGATTTCATACATCAAATAGGCATCAATAAGTAAATGATAACAGAAATAATACTAAACTGTATTGATAAGTTAGTGATAACAGAAAGGCATGATACTTAACTGTGTAGGAGCAGCGAATCAAAAAGGAAGATGCTTAGTGGCATAGAGCTATATGTTGTCTAAATGTTCTGAGCTGGAATGTTTTTCTTTATAATGTACTTACATTCTTTAAAGGGCTGCATGTTTTGGCAACAATAAAAGGAATTACATAATGGTAGCCTCCGGTCTTGTAATGAAATCTGTACAGTAACTGCAATATCCCAGAGCTCACAATGTGATGTTACAACCTTCACTATGATGTCAAAGCCTATGCTATAATGTCCCAACTCTTGAAAAGTGATATCACAAAGCATAGAGGGTAAAGTGGGAAAGCCTAATGGTGATTTTTAAATACCTGGACCGTGAGCTCATAAAGCATGACGTGTGAGGTCACAAACCTTGGAATGCACCACTGCAAAGCTTGAGCTGTGTAATTATAAAGCCTAGATTGTTAAATAATAAATCCAGGACCATGACACTGCCAAGGCTAGACTGTGGTACTGCAAAGCCAAAACTGAAATACTTTAAAACATGAGCTATGATGCCCCAAAGCCTAGACTTATACAAATCCAGTCCTGCATAAGTCTGGAATTTGATGTTATAAATCACGAACTGGGGTGTTGCAAACTATGAACTCTGATGCTGTAAAGTGCTGGCCTTTAGAATGGGCGAGCTGGGCCCAGCATGCTAACCTTCAGGAGGTTGCAGGAACAGACTGCAACAGTTTCCCTCCAACCTCACTGTATAGAATTCTGTATAGAAAATTGTAGTATGCACTTTTTTAAAAATCTATATTTCTCCTTTCATTTGTCCTCCATAATCTTCCCTGTATTTCTCCCATTTTCCCAACACATTAACAATTAAAGATGACAAGAGGGACGGGGCGCCGAATTTTATTTTGCCTATGGTGCTGTCTGAGCAAAGGCCAGCTCTGAGTACTGTGATGCTGTGAATCATGGTCTGTGATCTTACAAAGTATGATCTATGATGCTGTAAACCATGTACTATGGATTTGCAAAGGCTGGACATTTATGGTTTGAATTCTGGACTGTACCATTGCAGAGCCAGAGCCTGGCCTGCAAAAAACTTACAAAGCTGGACTGTGATTTCACGAGTCTTAGAGTGTGACGTTATATAGCCAAGATTGTGTGGTTAACTGGCGGCGGCTGCTGCGTATGTCAAGGGGGGGGGGCTTTAAAAAAAAAAGAAAACACTTACCTCGCACCGCGTCGCCATGTCCGCGTCTGCTGCCACCTCGCTGCTCTTGTGGAGACCCAGCATTCACTGGGACATCAGCACAGGCTCCACAGCAATCCTGGCACTGCTTACATGCTAAGCACAGCATGTAAGCAGCGTCAGGATTGGTCTGAGAGGCAGTCACTGCCGCTCAGACACAAGCCTGGGTTCTGTGGTGTTTCAGATTGGAGAAACCTAAGTGCACATGTGTCTTTGGCCAGCCTCAGACGGCCGGCCAAACACACATCCACACTTAGTGCACTCTCCCCTCTTCCCCCATGCCACCTCCCCTTAGCCCAGCCACACCCCTCCCTGCACCTGCTAGCTGAGCCAGCAGAAAAAAAAAAAAAACAATAGCAAGCTATTGTTTTATTTTTCATATGCTGGCTCAGCTGAGGTGGGCGACGCCCCTCCACCCCTGTGGTTAACTAGTGTGTACTAACATAACTGAACTGTGATGTCACCAAGCCTGTACTGTGATGTTACAAAATGTGTATTCCAATCTACTTGGAAACCTGGACTGTGGTGTTGCAAAGCGTAGATGGGTCTGACAAAGAAACCGGACTAATATGTACTAACAAAGTTGCACAGTAAAGTTTGGACTAAGACGTTGCAGGGCCTGTTATACTCCTGTCATAAAACTGGAATCAGATATTACACCACTGGGATGGAATATAGCAATGCTCGGTTATGAAGCCACTAAACTAGGCTGAGATATGGCAAATACTGGACTGTATAATCCTAAAGCATGGATCGAGATACGAAGTTTGAGCAAATGAGATGAGACTAAATTTGGCTTGTCAAAAAAACTGGCTTTGAATGTATAAAGAAAACTGAAGTATCACTGAATCTTGAAACTGATGTAACAAAGCCAGCCCTGTGATTTCGTCAACATTTTGCAGTTTTATGACAGGTTCTGCGTTTCCGTTCCAGAAAGGATAGGATGAGGATCGTGTTTTGGCGCTGGGAACGTGATGCGAGTTGCCCGAGGAAGCAAAGCGGTTATGATGGATGAGGTCCCTCACTGCTCGGAAGAGCGTGAAGAGCTCTACACTACCCGCTCTGCCCATTACTTTTCATTCATAAAACGCTGTCATTTATTCCACTTTATTACTGCCTGCCTTCCTCTCGCCACATCCTTAATGCGGAGGAAAAGGGTTCCCGCGAATTCACAGCCGGGCTTCCACTCCCGAGGCTGCTTACAACGCGGCAAAAGGCAGCCAATGGCTGCAGCGGAAGGCTGCGCGGCACGAATCAGGCCGTTTCATTGGCTAGTTCCACGAGAGCTGCCGGAAACAGCGCCCCTGAGGGTTCGGTTTGGCTATCAAGCTCGCTAGTTTGAAATCCACAGGCAACACAGGAACAGTGATTTCGAGGGGTTCCTGTCGTGGCTTTCTGATAAGCATTGTTTTTTATATTTTGAAAAAGTGAACAAAACTGCAACATTAACTTCTTTCAAGTGGAAATGAAGAGGACCCAATCACGTAAGATAATGAAATTATAGCATTTCACAAACATGCCAAGAGGCATGGTACTCCCGATTTTTTAAACAAAATTGCTTGATTTTGGCTGTCTCCCGCTTGAAATTGCCTGTACTCCAATTGAAGTCAATGGGGGAAACACATTCTCCCGATTATTTTTAATAATTTTTTTAATCTTCCACTTACCTCTGTGCATTTCATTGCACAGCTGCTGCCCACATTACCAGTGGCGCAGAACAATCCTCATTATTTTCCTCCCCCTGGAATTATAGTTATTTGATGTGCTAATATTTTAAAGGAGTGGGGGATACCGTGAGAATCACAGTTAAGCAGGCATACCTACCATTGCTGCAGCTGGTGCAGTGGCATTGAGGCTCTGATCCCTGAGACCCAACTGAACTGTGATTATTGAAGTTTCTTATTCACTTACAGCATTCAAAAGGACCATTACTGATCTCATTATCAGGGCACATGTAATGAGAGCTTTACAGATATTGTACAGTTTAGTTTAAGTGGCCAACATTCCTGCAGATGTATATGCACTCAACTAGAGGTGGGTGACCCTGAAGCCTGGCTCTGCCTCGCTCGACGTCCTGTTAGAACCGCAAGCCCATAATGAGCCAACCTTTCAAGTGGCTTCTGCTTGCCAACCTTCCTCCGCCCAGCAGTTGACATTACAGCCAGAGCTGCAGATTTGGAACTGAGGAACCAGAGTGTGTAGTAAGGTTGTGTTAATCTCCAGAGGTGCATGGTTGCAGTACTGGCACTCTCCCGGCTGTCCAGTCCATGAGTATGCACTTCCCTCTGAAGTTACTGTCCGACTCCTGTGTCCATATAAGGAAATTGTGTTGAGGTCTGACTGTGGGCTGCAATATTTATTCTGCCTGGTCAAGCAAATATGATGGACAAATTTGATTAGAAAGGGAGCCACATAATATACCCATTTCCTCAAGAAGCTGGTCACAAAGGACCAGATTGAATGAGTCACTAAACCATCTTTGAGAAGAATGTGAGGTCAGAATCTCAGTGTGGAATTCTCTATGGTGATCCTTCCAGGACTTCAGTATTAATAAAGGTATTGGTCTCCTATTGATGGAAAGAAGCCACAACTCTAGTCAGTTCTGCTTTTGTTAGGTCTTGGCTTTCAGGATCAGTTGCACACATTCATATCTAATTAGGCTTTCCTGGTGCAAAAAAGTATACTGTGCCAATGATTTGCTGCATTTCCAGTCATAGATAATTGCATATATGGTCAGATTCCGCATTCTCACCTCAGTGGATACTGGCATGTGCAAAGGGTATTCTATCCTTGTTAACAACTAGTCTCCATATGTTGGCTACCTACATGCACACTCATTCGAACACAGTGGCATCAAGCATGATTCTTCATGGGGGAACATTGGCCTGTGGCTTTCAGAATTGTATTGAAGCAGCGGATACATCCCAACAAGCCAAACTGTACTCCAAAACTAGTAAGTGCCACCTCACATGTGGCATCCTTCCAGCCATCTAAACTGGAATACAAGCCTCAGAAATGGACATTTTGGATATCCGCAGAGTCCACAGCCAGCAGGAGTTTGGGTCTTTCATGGAGCACGTCAGAAATAACCATGTGCCAGTTCTTCTGGAAAGTAGAGTTTGCACAGTGCGGATTATAAACCAGATTACTCAAGCAAAGGAGCTGTAAATTGTCCACCGCTAAACTTTCAGACTCAAAAACACCTGTTTTGTTTTTATTTTATCTTTTCTTCTTATGCCCCCAATGATACCCCCTCCCCAAGCACTACCCCTAACTTTGCTACCCATATCATCCCTGCGTTCTAGTCATCTCTTTGACTCATCTTTTCATAGTCCTTATCCTGCCTTTGCCATATTTTACCCACGTTCTGTTGCTCTCTTGCACCCTCACCTATCACCATTTTATATTCCTAATATTTGACTGACAAAACTCTTCCCTACTATGGTTTATTCCTCTTTTGGTCTTCAATATATGGCACCCAGAGTTCTCTTCCACTCTCTGATTCCCGCCATCTTCCCTGCCAAGGTATATTCCTTTTCTAGTCTCCACATTAGTGGTCATTGCTTTACTCTCCTCTTTGTACCACCTCTTTCCCTCATGCTATACTTACTCCATTTTATCCTAACATTTTTCCATCATGTTGTATTTCGTTTTTCCCATCATGTTCCATTGCCCTTTTTTCCTTCCCTCCCATCTTTAATTCATGTTCTACGGACCTCTTTTCCACGCCTCCAATCTGCCACTCATGGTCTGTCCTCTTTCTCAGCTCCTATCTTTCACTCACATGCAAGACTCCTCTTTCAATAATCCCAGCATTCCATCCTTGCCCTCTTCCCCACCCTCCAATCTTTCCTCGTATCCTACTGCCCTTTTCTGCCCATCAAATCTTACCCTCCTGTTCAAGGTCCTTCCTGCCTCTCGTGAATTAATGCTGTAATTCCCACCAGTGCTTAATTTGTAAATAAAAACGTACCAGTGCCCAAAACTCTCCTCTGAAACACAGCTGCTGCGTTTCAATTTGCTAACACGGAATACTAAAACAACGTGATCCTAAAGCCGCCTGGGCCTGTTTAGTTCATTTACAGCGCTCCCTGTCCCTTCACCTCACTCTTGCAGCTTTCTGGTTTCTCCCTTTGTGACGCTTTTCCGTTTTTCCCTTCCTCCACCGTTCTTATGTCTTTTGCTCGCAGTAAATGGCTGATGTGGAAAAACAAGTGCCGGCCCACTGCACCGTAAAACCACCGACTCAAATTAAGCACTGATTCCCACACCCTACAATTTTACTTCATACTAATTTATCTCTTTACCCAACCTTTCCTTACCTTCGTGTCTCCTTTAGACCCACTCTCTTCCAACCCGTCCACTTCCCACACCACTCCCAATATGTTCCCCATTTTTTTTGTCTCTTTGGCTTTTCCGTGTGTCCTGCGCAGGTAGACGTCTTCTCCCCCCCCCCCCCCCCCCCCCTTTCTTGTCTTTGCCCTGTGTGTCCCAGGTCCCGCGTCTCTCTCGTTCCTCCCCCACACCGAGAGGAAGGGACATGTAAAGATCTGCTCCCAGCTCTCCTTGAAAGACGTGCTCAGAATCACAACGCGTGCTGCCGCAGCACGCCGGACTTCGGTATATCTCGGGATAATGTCTCGCTTCCTATGAAAGGGCAGACCCTACGAGTGAAGGATGCCGGATTCGCAGCAGTGCCCAGACTGGGACCACCGGCGCGTGATAGGAGCTGGGGGGGCTCTGTGCAGCCTCCGAAGCTTTTCCCTCATGCTGTGTGCTCCTCCGCGGTGCCAGGGCCTGCCCCCTCTTCACCCCCACCAAACCCCTGAGATGGGAACTGAAGTTCATTACCACTCAGTCCAGGTG